>NC_086448.1:632795937-634025937 GCF_028390025.1 Pseudophryne corroboree
CAAGCTTGTGGCATCATATTCAGAAAGACTTGAGGCTGTAATTGCTGCCAAAGGTGCATCAACAAAGTATTGAGAAAAGGCTGTGAATACTTATGTACATGTGATTTCTTAGTTTTCCATTTTGAATAAATTTGCAAAAATACCAAAAATTTTTTTTCACTTTGTCATTATGGTGTATTGTGTTTAGAATTTTAGGGAAAAAAATAATTAATTCCATTATGGAATAAGACTGTAACATAACAAAATGTGGAAAAAAGTGAAGCGTTATGAATATTTTCCGGATGCACTGTATGTTCTATCACTGTTTCCAATTATTGTAAAGCGCAACGAAATATGCAGTCTTACATAAGAAACTGTTAATAAATAAATCATTTGACTAGCCAAAATTAGCTTGATGTCTCCAGTGGAGCAATTATATTTGGTATTAAAATGTTCAAAAAGTGCATGTGTGCTGAACCCTTTTTTTATGGTCATAAAATGTTTTGACCATGTTTTTAGAGCTCTTGACATTCGGCCAATGTATACAAGACTGCATTTACATTCTATTAGTTGCTATTGCATGTAATGACCTTTTTTATTTTGTATGTCTCACCCTTTACTGTAAATTCAGCGCATTTGAAATAGTTTTGAAAAGTACTGCATAGAATTGAAAGTGATACACAGAGCAAACAATCATATTCTAACTTTCTCTAACGTCCTAGAGGATGCTGGGACTCCGTAAGGACCATGGGGATAGACGGGCTCCGCAGGAGACATGGGCACTTTAAGAAAGACTTTAGGCTCTGGGTGTGCACTGGCTCCTCCCTCTATGCTCCTCCTCCAGACCTCAGTTTGATACTGGCCCAGAGGAGATGGGTGCACTTCAGGGAGCTCTCCTGAGTTTCCTGTAAGAAAGTATTTGTTAGTTTTTTTTTATTTTCAGGGAGCCTGCTGGCAACAGACTCCCTGCATCGAGGGACTGAGGAAAGAGAAACAGCCCTACGTCTCTGAGTTTCAAGGTCCTGTTTCTTAGGCTACTGGACACCATTAGCTCCAGAGGGATTGGTACGCAGGTTTCATCCTCGCCGTCCGTCCCAGAGCCGCGCCGCCGTCCTCCTCGCAGAGCCAGAAGATAGAAGCCGGTTGAGTATGAGAAGAAAGAAGACTTCAGAGGCGGCAGAAGACGTCTGATCTTCATAGAGGTAACGCACAGCGGTGAAGCTGTGCGCCATTGCTCCAGTTCACCTCACACACTCCGGTCACTGTAAGGGTGCAGGGCGCAGGGGGGGCGCCCTGGGCAGCAATATAAACCTCTCCTATGGCAAAAGCATATATATATACATGTACAGCTGGGCACTGTACATGTGTATAAAGAGCCCCCGCCATGTTTTGAATGATTTTGAGCGGGACAGAAGCCCGCCGTCGAGGGGGCGGGGCTTCTTCCTCAGCACTCACCAGCGCCATTTTCTCCACAGCACAGCGCTGAGAGGAAGCTCCCCGGACTCTCCCCTGCTTACTGACGGTGACAGTGGGTTTTTCAAGAGGGGGGGGGGGGCACATAATTGGCGTGCAGAAAGTTATAACAGCGCTACTGGGTAAACATTCTGTGTTTTTTCCTGGGTCATATATCGCTGGGGTGTGTGCTGGCATACTCTCTCTCTGTCTCTCCAAAGGGCCTGGTGGGGAACCTATCTTCAGAAAAGAGCTCCCCTGTGTGTGTGGGGTGTGTCGGTACGCGTGTGTCGACATGTATGAGGTTGAAGGCTCACCTTTTGAGGAGGGGGGAGTGTATGAATGCAAGGTCTCCGTCGGCAATGCCGACACCTGACTGGATGGATATGTGGAATGTCTTAAGTGCCAATGTGAATTTATTGCACAAAAGATTAGACAAAGCTGAGGCTAGGGAACAGTCAGGAAGTCAAACCATGCCTGTCCCATTGTCGCCGAGTCCTTTGGGGTCTCAGAAGCGCACACTATCCCAAATAGTTGACACAGATACCGACACGGATTCAGACTCCAGTGTCGACTACGATGATGCAAAATTATAGCCAAAAGTGGCTAAGGGTATTCGATATATGATTATTGCAATAAAAGAGGTTTTGCATATCACTGAGGAACCCCCTGTCCCTGACACGAGGGTACACATGTATCTAGCAAGAGACTGCAGGTTCCCAAAAGGATTCTTATGGCGTATCCTTTCCCGCAAAAGGATAGGATACGATGGGAATCCTCTCCTAAGGTGGACAAGGCATTGACACGCTTATCAAAAAAGATAGCGCTGCCATCCCAAGATACGGCTACCATCAAGGATGCTGCTGATCGCAAGCAGGAGGTTACCATGAAGTCCATTTACACACATTCTGGTACAATGGCGTCGGCCTGGGTTTGTAGTGCTGTGGTTGCATGGACTGATTCCTTATCAGCGGAGATTGAGACCCTAGATAAGGATACCATTTTAATGACCCTAGGGCATATAAAAGATGCTGTATTATATATGAGGGGTGCTCAAAGAGATGTTTGTTTACTAAGTTCCAGAATAAACGCTATGTCTGTTTCCGCTAGGCGGGTCTTATGGATCCGACAGTGGACGGGTGATGCCGACTCGAAGAGGCATATGGAGTTTTTACCTTACAAAGGTGAGGAGTTATTTGGAGAAGGCCTCTCGGATCTCGTCTCCACAGCTACGGCAGGTAAATCAAATTTCTTACCTTATGTTCCCTCACAGCCTAAGAAAGCGACTCATTATCAAATGAAGTCCTTTCGTTCGAATAAAAGCAAAAAAGTACGTGGATCGACCTTTCTTGCCAGAGGTAAGGGCAGAGGGAAAAAGCTGCACACAGCTAGTTCCCAGGAACAGATGTCCTCCCCGGCCTCTGCAAAATCCACAGCATGACGCTGGGAGTCCGCTCCAGTGGGGGCACGTCTTTGACTTTTCAGCCACATCTGGGTTCTCTGACAGGTGGATCCCTGGGCAATAGAAATTGTTGCTCAGGGATACAAGCTGGAATTCGAAGAGGTCCCCCCTCGCCGGTTTTTCAAATCGGCTCTGCCAGCTTCTCCCTCAGAGAGGGAGTTAGTGTTAAATGCAATTCAAAAATTGTATCTTCAACAGGTGGTGGTCAAGGTTCCCCTACTGCAACAAGGGAGGGGATATTACTCAACTCTGTTTGTGGTCCCGAAACCGGACGGTTCGGTCAGACCCATTTTGAATTTAAAATCCCTGAACCTATACTTGAAAAAGTTCAAGATGGAATCGCTCAGAGCGGTCATCGCCAGCCTGGAAGGGGGGGATTTTATGGTTTCCCTAGACATAAAGGATGCGTACCTTCATGTTCCAATATTTCCACCTCATCAGGCGTTCCTGAGATTTGCTGTACAGGATTGTCATTACCAATTTCAGACGTTGCCGTTTGGGCTTTCCACGGCCCCAAGGATTTTCACCAAGGTAATGGCGGAAATGATGGTGCTCCTGCGCAAGCGAGGTGTCACAATTATCCCATCTTTGGACGATCTCCTCATAAAAGCGAGATCTCGGGAAAAGTTACTGGACAGCATGTCACTTTCATTGAAGGTGTTACAGCAACATGGCTGGATTCTCAATATCCCGAAGTCGCAGCTGGTTCCTACGACGCGTCTGACCTTTTTGGGCTTGATTCTGGACACAGACCAGAAAAGGGTTTTTCTTCCGACGGAAAAAGCTCAGGAGTTCATGACTCTGGTCAGGAACCTATTGAAGCCAAAACAGGTGTCAGTGCATATTTGCACTCGAGTCCTGGGGAAAATGGTGGCATCATACGAAGCCATTCCCTTCGGCAGGTTCCATGCGAGAACCTTCCAATGGGACCTGCTGGACAAGTGGTCCGGGTCACATCTACATATGCATCGGCGGATCACCCTGTCCCCCAGAGCCAGGGGGTGTCTCCTGTGGTGGCTGCAGAGTGCTCACCTCCTAGAGGGCCGCTGGTTCGGCATTCAGGACTGGATCCTGGTGACCATGGACGCAAGCCTCCGAGGTTGGGGAGCAGTCACACAGGGTAGAAATTTCCAAGGTCTTTGGTCAAGTCTGGAGACTTGTCTCCACATCAACGTCCTGGAGTTGAGGGCCATATACAATGCCCTACGTCAAGCGGAGGCATTACTTCGCGACAAACCAGTTCTGATTCAGTCAGACAATGTCACCGCAGTGGCTCATGTAAACCGCCAAGGCGGCACAAGGAGCAGGGTGGCAATGGCGGAAGCCACAAGGATTCTTCGCTGGGCGGAGAATCATGTCAGCGCACTGTCAGCAGTGTTAATTCCGGGAGTGGACAATTGGGAAGCAGACTTCCTCAGCAGACACGATCTGCATCCGGGAGAGTGGGGGCTTCATCAGGAAGTCTTCGAGCAGATCGCAAGTCGGTGGGGACTGCCCCAAATAGACATGATGGCGTCCCGTCTCAACAAAAAGCTAAAAGCTGTGGACGCCCTGGTCACACCGTGGGTGTACCGGTCGGTCTATGTATTTCCTCCTCTTCCTCTCATACCCAAGGTGTTGAGAATAATAAGACAAAGAGGAGTGAGAGCAATCCTCATTGTTCCAGATTGGCCACGAAGGACCTGGTATCCGGAGCTGCAGGAGTTGCTCACAGTAGATCCGTGGCCTCTTCCTCTAAGACAGGACCTGCTGCAACAAGGGCCCTGTCTGTTCCAGGACTTACCGCGGCTGCATTTGACGGCATGGCGGTTGAACGCCGGATCCTAGCGAAAAAAAGGTATTCCGGATGAGGTCATTCCTACACTAATAAAGGCTAGGAAGGACGTGACATCAAAACATTATCACCGAATATGGCAAAAATATGTTTCTCTAACGTCCTAAGTGGATGCTGGGACTCCGTAAGGACCATGGGGAATAGCGGCTCCGCAGGAGACTGGGCACAAAAGTAAAAGCTTGAACTAGCTGGTGTGCACTGGCACCTCCCCCTATGACCCTCCTCCAAGCCTCAGTTAGATTTTTGTGCCCGAACGAGAAGGGTGCATGCTAGGTGGCTCTCCTGAGCTGCTTAGAGTAAAAGTTTATTTTAGGTTTTTTATTTTCAGTGAGTCCTGCTGGCAACAGGCTCACTGCATCGTGGGACTAAGGGGAGAAGAAACGAACTCACCTGCGTGCAGAGTGGATTGGGTTTCTTAGGCTACTGGACATTAGCTCCAGAGGGACGATCACAGGTTCAGCCTGGATGGGTCCCGGAGCCGCGCCGCTGGCCCCCTTACAGAGCCAGAAGAACGAAGAGGTCCGGTGAAATCGGCGGCAGAAGACGTTCCTGTCTTCAACTAAGGTAGCGCACAGCACTGCAGCTGTGCGCCATTGCTCTCAGCACACTTCACACTCCGGTCACTGAGGGTGCAGGGCGCTGGGGGGGAGCGCCCTGAGACGCAATAAAAACAGAAATACCTTAGGATGGCAAAAGAAATACATCACATATAGCTCCTGGGCTATATGGATGTATTTAACCCCTGCCAGTTTTCCAGAAAAAAAGCGGGAGATAAGGCCGTCGTGAAGGGGCGGAGCCTATCTCCTCAGCACACAAGCGCCATTTTCCCTCACAGTTCCGCTGGAAGGACGGCTCCCTGCAGTCCCTACAGAATCAGGGTAAAAACGAGAGAGGGGGGGCACTATTGGTAGCTAAATTATAAACAGCAGCTATAAAAGGGAGTAACACTTATATAAGGTTATCCCTATACATATATATAGCGCTCTGGTGTGTGCTGGCAAACTCTCCCTCTGTCTCCCCAAAGGGCTAGTGGGGTCCTGTCCTCTATCAGAGCATTCCCTGTGTGTGTGCTGGGTGTCGGTACGATTGTGTCGACATGTATGAGGAGGAAAATGATGTGGAAGCAGAGCAATTGCCTGTATTAGTGATGTCACCCCCTAGGGAGTCGACACCTGACTGGATGGTTGTATTTAAAGAACTACGTGACAATGTCAGCACTTTACAAAAAACTGTTGACGACATGAGACAGCCGACAAATCAATTAGTGCCTGTCCAGGCGTCTCAGACACCGTCAGGGGCGATAAAACGCACGTTACCTCAGTGGGTCGACACAGACCCAGACACGGATACTGAGTCCAGTGTCGACGGTGAGGAGACAAACGTAATGTCCAGTAGGGCCACACGTTACATGATCACGGCAATGAAGGAGGCATTGAACATTTCTGACACTACAAGTACCACAAAGAAGGGTATTATGTGGGGAGTGAAAAAACTACCAGTAGCTTTTCCTGAGTCAGATGAATTAAATGAGGTGTGTGATAAAGCGTGGGTTTCCCCCGATAAAAAAGTGCTAATTTCTAATAAATTATTGGCACTATACCCTTTCCCGCCAGAGGTTAGGGCGCGTTGGGAAACACCCCCTAGAGTAGATAAAGCGCTCACACGTTTATCTAAACAAGTAGCGTTACCGTCTCCTGATACGGCCGCCCTCAAAGAACCAGCGGATAGAAGGCTGGAAAATATCCTGAAGGGTATATACACACATACTGGTGTTATACTGCGACCAGCAATCGCATCAGCCTGGATGTGCAGTGCTGGAGTTGCGTGGTCGGATTCCCTGACTGAAAATATTGATACCCTGGATAGGGACAGTATATTACTAACTATAGAGCATTTGAAGGATGCATTACTATATATGCGTGATGCACAGAGGGATATTTGCACCCTGGCATCAAGAGTGAGTGCTATGTCCATTTCTGCCAGAAGAGCGTTATGGACGCGACAGTGGTCAGGGGATGCGGATTCCAAACGACATATGGAAGTATTGCCGTTTAAAGGGGAGGAGTTATTTGGGGCCGGTCTATCGGACCTGGTGGCCACGGCAACGGCCGGAAAGTCCACCTTTTTACCCCAGGTCACCTCTCAGCAGAAAAAGACACCGTCTTTTCAAACTCAGTCCTTTCGTTCCCATAAGTACAGGCGGGCAAAAGGCCACTCATTTCTGCCCCGGGGCAGAGGAAGAGGAAAAAGACTGCACCAGGCAGCCTCTTCCCAGGAGCAGAAGCCCTCCTCTGCTTCTGCCAAGTCTTCAGCATGACGCTGGGGCTTTTACAAGCGGACTCGGACACGGTGGAGGCCCGTCTCAAAAAGTTCAACGCGCAGTGGGCTCACTCGCAAGTGGACCCCTGGATTCTGCAGGTAGTATCACAGGGGTACAAACTGGAATTCGAGACGTCTCCCCCTCGCCGGTTCCTGAAGTCTGCTCTACCAAAGTCTCCCTCCGACAGGGAGGCAGTTTTGGAAGCCATTCACAAGCTGTATTCCCAGCAGGTGATAATCAAGGTACCTCTCCTACAACAGGGAAAGGGGTATTATTCCACGCTGTTTGTGGTACCGAAGCCGGACGGCTCGGTGAGACCAATTTTAAATCTAAAATCCTTGAACACTTACATAAAGAGGTTCAAATTCAAGATGGAGTCACTCAGAGCAGTGATGGCAAACCTGGAAGAAGGGGACTATATGGTGTCTCTGGACATCAAAAATGCTTATCTCCACGTCCCAATCTACCCTTCTCACCAAGGGTACCTCAGGTTTGTAGTACAAAACTGTCATTATCAGTTTCAGACGCTGCCGTTTGGATTGTCCACGGCACCTCGGGTCTTTACCAAGGTAATGGCCGAAATGATGATTCTTCTTCGAAGAAAAGGCGTTTTAATTATCCCTTACTTGGACGATCTCCTGATAAGGGCAAGGTCCAGGGAACAGTTAGAAGTCGGAGTAGCACTATCTCAGTTAGTGTTACGTCAGCACGGGTGGATTCTAAATATTCCAAAATCGCAGCTGATTCCAACGACACGTCTCCTGTTCCTAGGAATGATTCTGGACACAGTCCAGAAAAAGGTGTTTCTCCCAGAGGAGAAGGCCAGGGAGTTATCCGAGCTAGTCAGGAATCTCCTAAAACAAGGCCAGGTGTCAGTGCATCAGTGCACGAGGGTCCTGGGAAAAATGGTGGCTTCTTACGAAGCGATTCCATTCGGAAGATTCCATGCAAGAACGTTTCAGTGGGATCTTCTGGACAAATGGTCCGGATCGCATCTTCAGATGCATCAGCGGATAACCCTGTCGCCAAGGACAAGGGTGTCTCTTCTGTGGTATCTGCAGAGTGCTCATCTACTAGAGGGCCGCAGATTCGGCATTCAGGATTGGATCCTGGTGACCACAGATGCCAGCCTGAGAGGCTGGGGAGCAGTCACACAGGGACAACATTTCCAGGGCTTGTGGTCAAGCATGGAAACATCTCTTCATATAAACATTCTGGAACTAAGGGTCATTTACAATGCCCTAAGTCAAGCAAAACCCGTGCTTCAGGGTCAGGCGGTATTGATCCAATCGGACAACATCACGTCAGTCGCCCACGTAAACAGACAGGGCGGCACGAGAAGCAGGAGGGCGATGGCAGAAGCTGCAAGGATTCTTCGCTGGGCGGAGAATCATGTGATAGCACTGTCAGCAGTGTTCATTCCGGGAGTGGACAACTGGGAAGCGGACTTCCTCAGCAGACACGACCTTCACCCGGGGGAGTGGGGACTTCATCCAGAAGTCTTCCAAGAGATGGTAAACCGTTGGGAAAAACCAAAGGTGGACATGATGGCGTCCCGTCTCAACAAAAAACTAGACAGATATTGCGCCAGGTCAAGGGACCCTCAGGCAATAGCGGTGGACGCTCTGGTAACACCATGGGTGTACCAGTCAGTGTATGTGTTCCCTCCTCTGCCTCTCATACCAAAAGTACTGAGAATCATAAAAAGGAGAGGAGTAAGAACTATACTCGTGGTTCCGGATTGGCCAAGAAGGACTTGGTACCCGGAACTTCAAGAGATGCTCACGGAGGACCCGTGGCCTCTACCTCTAAGAACGGACCTGCTCCAGCAGGGACCTTGTCTGTTCCAAGACTTACCGCGGCTGCGTTTGACGGCATGGCGGTTGAACGCCGGATCCTGAAGGAAAAAGGCATTCCAGAAGAAGTCATCCCTACCCTGATAAAGGCCAGGAAGGATGTAACCGCGAAACATTATCACCGCATTTGGCGAAAATATGTTGCGTGGTGTGAGGCCAAAGAGGCTCCTACAGAGGAATTTCAACTGGGTCGCTTCCTACATTTCCTGCAAACGGGACTGTCTATGGGCCTAAAATTAGGGTCCATTAAGGTTCAAATTTCGGCCCTGTCGATTTTCTTCCAAAAAGAACTGGCTTCAGTGCCTGAAGTCCAGACGTTTGTCAAAGGGGTACTGCATATACAGCCTCCTTTTGTGCCCCCGGTGGCACCTTGGGATCTCAATGTGGTTTTGGGGTTCCTAAAATCACATTGGTTTGAACCACTCACCACTGTGGAATTAAAATATCTCACATGGAAGGTGGTAATGCTGTTAGCCCTGGCTTCAGCCAGGCGTGTCTCAGAATTGGCGGCTTTATCTTATAAAAGCCCTTACCTGATTTTTCACACGGATAGGGCAGAATTGAGGACTCGTCCTCAATTTCTCCCAAAGGTGGTTTCAGCGTTTCACGTGAACCAGCCTATTGTGGTGCCTGCGGCTACTAGGGACTTGGAGGACTCCAAGTTACTGGACGTAGTCAGGGCCCTGAAAATATATATTTCCAGGACGGCTGGAGTCAGGAAATCTGACTCGCTGTTTATCCTGTATGCACCCAACAAGCTGGGTGCTCCTGCTTCTAAGCAGACGATTGCTCGTTGGATTTGTAGTACAATTCAGCTTGCACATTCTGTGGCAGGCCTGCCACAGCCAAAATCTGTAAAAGCCCATTCCACAAGGAAGGTGGGCTCATCTTGGGCGGCTGCCCGAGGGGTCTCGGCTTTACAACTTTGCCGAGCAGCTACTTGGTCAGGGGCAAACACGTTTGCTAAATTCTACAAATTTGATACCCTGGCTGAGGAGGACCTGGAGTTCTCTCATTCGGTGCTGCAGAGTCATCCGCACTCTCCCGCCCGTTTGGGAGCTTTGGTATAATCCCCATGGTCCTTACGGAGTCCCAGCATCCACTTAGGACGTTAGAGAAAATAAGAATTTACTTACCGATAATTCTATTTCTCATAGTCCGTAGTGGATGCTGGGCGCCCATCCCAAGTGCGGATTGTCTGTAATACTTGTATATAGTTATTGTTACAAAATTCGGGTTATTATTGTTGTGAGCCATCTTTTCAGAGGCTCCTTCGTTTATCATACTGTTAACTGGGTTCAGATCACAGGTTGTACGGTGTGATTGGTGTGGCTGGTATGAGTCTTACCCGGGATTCAATATCCTTCCTTATTATGTACGCTCGTCCGGGCACAGTATCCTAACTGAGGCTTGGAGGAGGGTCATAGGGGGAGGAGCCAGTGCACACCAGCTAGTTCAAGCTTTTACTTTTGTGCCCAGTCTCCTGCGGAGCCGCTATTCCCCATGGTCCTTACGGAGTCCCAGCATCCACTACGGACTATGAGAAATAGAATTATCGGTAAGTAAATTCTTATTTTCTTGGTGTGAGGCCAGGAATGCTCCTAATGAAGAATTCCAGCTGGGCCGTCTCCTTCACTTCCTACAAACTGGAGTGAATTTGGGCCTAAAATTAGGCTCCATTAAGGTTCAGATTTCGGCCCTATCCATTTTCTTTCAGAAGGAATTGGCCTCTCTTCCTGAAGTACAGACGTTTGTGAAGGGAGTACTGCATATTCAGGCTCCTTTTGTACCTCCGGTGGCGCCTTGGGACCTTAACGTGGTGTTAAGTTTCCTTAAGTCACATTGGTTTGAACCACCACTCAAAACGGTGGAGTTAAAATATCTCACTTGGAAGGTGGTCATGTTGTTAGCCTTAGCTTCGGCTAGGCGAGGTTCGGAATTAGCGGCTTTATCACATAAAAGCCCCTATCTGGTTTTTCATATGGATAGGGTGGAATTGCGGACTCGTCCTCAATTCCTACCTAAAGTGGTCTCATCCTTTCATATGAACCAGCCTATTGTCGTGCCTGTGGCTACACGTGACTTTGAGGATTCCGAGTCCCTTGATGTGGTCAGGGCTTTGAGGATTTACGTGGCCAGAACGGATAGGATCAGAAAAACAGAGGCACTGTTTGTCCTGTATGCAGCCATCAAGGTTGGCGGCCCTGCTTCAAAGTAGACTATTGCTCGCTGGATCTGGAACACGATTCAGCAGGCGCATTCTACGGCAGGATTGCCGTTACCAAAATCGGTTAAGGCCCATTCCACTAGGAAGGTGGGCTCTTCTTGGGCGGCTGGCCGAGGGGTCTCGGCACTACAGCTGTGCCGAGCTGCTACTTGGTCGGGGTCAAACACCTTTGCAAAGTTCTATAAGTTTGATACCCTGGCTGAGGACGACCTCCTGTTTGCTCAATCGGTGCTGCAGAGTCATCCGCACTCTCCCGCCCGGGAGCTTTGGTATAATCCCCATGGTCCTTACGGAGTCCCAGCATCCTCTAGGACGTTAGAGAAAATAAGATTTTAAACCTACCGGTAAATCTTTTTCTCGTAGTCCGTAGAGGATGCTGGGCGCCCGTCCCAAGTGCCGACTACTTCTGCAAGGCTTGTATATAGTTATTGCGTACATAAGGGTTATGTTATAGTTTCATCGGTGGTGGACCGAGGCTATGTTGGTTTTTCATACTGTTAACTAGATAGTATATCACAAGTTATACGGTGTGATTGGTGTGGCTGGTATGAATCTTGCCCTTGGATTACCTAAAATCCTTTCTTTGTACTGTCCGTCTCCTCTGGGCACAGTTTCTCTAACTGAAGTCTGGAGGAGGGGCATAGAGGGAGGAGCCAGTGCACACCCAGAGCCTAAAGTCTTTCTTAAAGTGCCCATGTCTCCTGCGGAGCCCGTCTATTCCCCATGGTCCTTACGGAATCCCAGCATCCTCTACGGACTACGAGAAAAAGATTTAACGGTAGGTTTAAAATCTTATTTTTATCATATATCTAATACAGTTAAGGAAGTGTCTGTTTGCTATCGGAAACACCACCTATACTGCATAGTTACATGTAGAACAGTAATACTCTAACTTTGCCGGAGTCGCACATTTTTTTTTAAATGGCCGAATCAGCATTAGGTGCCATGTACTAAAAATGTATAGTTAATAATGTGTTTTAACTTGTTATATTTAGTCAGGGCCGGTTCTTGGGCTTCTAGCGCCCCAGTCGGCCAATAGGGGCGTGGCTTCATACAGGGGACGTGGTCAGTTACGCCCCCTGTACAGTAGTAGCGTCGTTGAAATGATGTGCGATGACGTCATCTCGCACCGCACAATAATGGTCCTCTCCACGAAGGGAAACTAGACGCTACGCGTCTAGTTCCCTTCACAGCGGGGGGCAGCGGGGGGCACAGCAGCAGCGGATCTTGCCATGGTGCGGCACCCTCCGGATGGCGCCGGCGCCCCGGGCAAAAGTCCTGCTTGCCCGTGGCAAGATCCGCTACTGTATTTAGTGTCTATATCTATGCCTAGTTGTAGAATTGCATGTTTAAATGTATAGACTTTGCACTTATAAGGATTGTAACCTAGAGAAATAAAAGTATATAAAGTATTTTATTTCAGAAGGCTTTGACATTTGGAAACAAATTGCTCTTGAGACATTCTCAGATAGGAAGTTATGGTAATTGTCCTTTCTCTTACGTCCTATAGGATACTGAGGTCCACATTAGTACCATGGGGTATAGACGGGTCCACTAGGAGCCTTGGGCACTTTAAGAAATCAATAGTGTGCACTGGCTCCTCCCTCTATGCCCCTCCTACCAGACTCTGTTTAGAAAATGTGCCCGGAGGAGTCGGTCACGTTTGGGAAGCTCCTGAAGAGTTTTCTGCATTTATTTTCTATTTTTTGTTTTCAGGCAGGTATGGTTGGCACCAGACTGCCTGCTTCGTGGGACTTAGGAGGTAAACGGCCCAACCTCCTTAGTATTAATGGTCCCGTTTACCGCTGACAGGACACTGAGCTCCTGATGGTCCTATTCGCAAGCCCCTCCACGGCGAGCGTACCGACCCGAAGCACACGACTCCCCTAACAGAGCCAGGAGAGTGGTGAGTAGGTGGCCGGCGTCCTGGTTAGTGGGTCGTCAATTTTAATGGCGGCACAAGGGTAGGAGCGCAGCGCTGACATGCAGGGTGCTGCATGGTCCGCTGTGAGGGGCGAGCTGAAGCCATAACTATTAATACACACACTGGCAGTACATCTTCCAGGGGTTTTAACCCACTGTAGAGCAGAAATATTACCTCAGCCAGTATAAAAAAACCGGGAAGACCGCGCGCCATTAATGGGGCGGGGCTTCACTATGAGCGGATCCAGCAGCTCACCAGTGCCATTTTCCCTCTGCAGCTATACACTGGCTGGCAGGAAAGCGCTGCTCTTCCACAAAGACTCCAGATCACCTCAGCGGTACCAGGGGGTCATAGCAAAGTGGAGGGAAGCAATAATAGTATACTAAGCCCCTATTAAGGGTGCTTGGTTTACGACCCAGCTAAACTTTGAAATTAGCTATAGCGGCGTGGTGTGGCTGGCTCCATCATAGTCTGTGTCTCCCTAGGTGGCTCTGTGTGGGTTAACTGTGCTTTTAACCTATTGTCCTGTGTGTATGGGTTCTTTCACATTTTACTATGTCAAAGGAGTGTGTCTCATGCATGGCAGAGTGTTTTTCTCACTCAGGGTGATCACTGCAGTGTACTCAGGATAGTACACATTCTCAGGATAGTGGATCTGAACCTGTATGGTTAGATTCATTGAAAGGGATGATCTCGAATATTTCCCATAAATTATCCCAAAATGAGAAGGAGACGCAATACTTAAGACAGTCGGTAGATGACCTGATGAATAGAGATTCAGTGGCCATTCCAGCGTCTCGGACAACTGCCATTTGTCCACAAAAGCGTACACTGGCCCAAATCCTGCAGACTGATACTAATGATGATGTATCAGACTTTAAAGAAGGTGAGGTGGACTCTGGAGGGGGAGATGCAGCTTTGTCATAGGGAATACAGGCCCTGTTAGAAGCTATTAGAGATGTCCTGCACATTCCTGACAATGCGACAGAGGATGAAGAGGAATCTTATTTTAATGTAAAAAAGAAATCCTCTGCTACTTTCCCTGCATCTAAGTAATTAAATTCCCTATTTGAAGAAACTTGGGTTAATCCTGACAAAAAGTTTCAGATCCCTAAAAGGTTACTGACATCCTTCCCTTTTCCTCAGGACAATAGGAAAAAAATGGGAAACCCCACCAATTGTTGACACATCGGTATCTAGATTGTCTCGTAAGATAGTCTTACCGGTCCCGGGGGCAGCCTACTTAAAGGATGCGGCTGACCGCAAGATTGAGACCACTCTCAAGTCTGTTTACACAGCTGCGGGGATGGTCCAGAGACCCACTATAGCTTGTGTTTGGATCACTAGGGCCATTGCAAAATGGTCAGGTAACATAATTGAGGGATTAGATTCCTTACCAAGAGGTGAGATACTTTTACTGCTGCACTCTATACAGGACTCTGCAAATTTTATGGTGTAAGCCATAAAAGAAATCTGATTGCTCAATGCACGCACCATGGCCATGGCAGTGACTGCACGCAGGGGCCTATGGCTACGGCAGTGGACGTCTGATGCGGATTCCAGAAACGGGGTGGAAAGCCTACCTTTCACAGGCGAGGCCCTGTTTGGTGACTAACTGGATTCGTGGATATCCAAGGTTACGGCGGGTAAGTCTACATATCTTCCTTTCGCAGTCACCCCAGCTAGGAAGGCCTTTTCTGCTCCGACTTTGCAGTCCTTTCGGACAGCAAAATGTAAAAATAAAGCCACGGGTTCTTCTACAGCCTTCAAAGGCAATAGAGGTAAACCCAGAAAACAGGCAACTGTAGGTTCACAGGAACAGAACTTCGGTTCTGCTTCCTCAAAGCCTTCAGCATGACGGTGGACCTGTCTGCCTGGAAGACGGGCAGGTGGGAGCCCGGTTAAAAGATTTCAGTCACGTATGGGCGACATCATGCCAGGATCCCTGTGTCAAAGAGCTCATCGCCCAGGGATACTGACTGGAGTTTCAGGACCTCACAGATTCTTCAAGTCAGGCTTACCAGCTTCTCAGGAGGCAAGTATAAATTTACAGGATGCAATTCAAAAACTGATACAGACTTTGGTCATTGTTCCAGTTCCACCTCAGCTACGGAACAGAGGGTATTATTCCAACCTATTTGTGGTACCGAAATCGCACGGTTCGGTGAGACCCATTTTAAACCTCAAGTCGTTGAACCTGTATTTAAGGGTGTTCAAATTCAAGATGGATTCTCTAAGAGCGGTGATCTCGAGTCTGGAGGAAGGGGAATTCTTGGTGTCTCTGGATATCAAGGATGCATACCTTCATATCACGATCTGGCTGCCTCATCAGGCTTATCTCAGGTTTGCCTTACAGGACTGTCACTACCCGTTCCAGGCTCTGCCTTTTGGCCTCTCCATGGCTCCGAGGGTGTTCATCAAGGTAAGGGTGGAGATGATGTTCCTCCTCAGCAAACGGGGAGTGAACATAATTCCGTACCTGGACGATCTGCTGATAAAAGCACCAGCCAGGGAGCGGTTGTTAGACAGCATTGCCCTCTCAACTCAGCTTCTCCGGGATCACGGGTGGATTCTGAACCTACCGAAATCTCACCTGGAACCAACACAGAGGCTTCCGTTTCTGGAAGTGACGCTGGATATGGAAGTACAGAAGGTATTCTTTCCATTGGAGAAGGCAGTGGTGATCCAGTCGATGGTGCGGGATGTTCTCAAACCAACCCGGATATCGGTGCATATCTGCATTCGCCTTCTGGGAATGATGGTAGCCGCTTACGAAGCACTGCAGTAGTATGAAAGGTTTCACTCCAGACCCTTCCAGCTGGACCTGTTGGACAGATGGTCCGGATCGCATCTCCACATGCACCAGAGGATTTGTCTGTCGCCAAAAGCCAGGAATTCTCTGATGTGGTGGCTCCAGATTTCTCACCTCACCGAGGGCTGGAGGTTCGGGATTCAAAATTGGATTCTGTTAACCACAGACGCAAGCCTCAGAGGTTGAGGAGCAGTCACCCAGGGGGAACACTTCCAAGGAAAATGGTCAAGTCAGGAAACCATTCCTCCAATCAACATTCTGGAACTAAGGGCCATATATAACGCCCTTGTACAGGCAGCACATCTTCTTCAAAATCAGGCGATCCAAGTTCAGTCGGACAGTGTGACGTCGGTAACGTACATAAACCGACAGGGTGGAACGAAGAGCAGAGCAGCAATGTCAGATAACACGGATTCTCCTCTGGGCAGAAAGACACGCTGTGGCATTGTCTGCGATCTTCATTCCGGGAGTAGACAACTGAGAAGCAGATTTCCTCAGCAGAGTGGGGCCTTCACCCAGAGGTGTTTGGGTGCGTGACACGTCGGTCTCCACAAGAAACTCAGGTGGTATTGTTCCAGGTCGAGAGACCCACAGGGAGTGGCGGTGGACGCCCTGGTGGCTTCATGGGCCTACCAGATGGTGTATGTGTTTCCACCACTTTTCCTGATCTCAATAATTTTCAAAAGAATAAAAAGGTAAAAGGTTCAGGCAGTTCTCATTGCAGTGGATTGGCCAAGAAGAGCTTGGTACGCGGATCTACTGGACTTGCATCTGGAGGATCCGTGGCCTCTACCTCTCCGAGAGGATCTTCTGCATCAGGGGCCGTTCGTCTATCAAGACTTACCGCGGCTACGCTTGACTGCATGGCGGTTGAGCGTCAAATTTTAGCCCGGAAAAGAATTCCGGACAGGGTAATTCCTATCCTGATCCAAGCCAGAAAAGGGGTAACGTCTAAACATTACCACCGGATTTGGAGAAAACATGTGTCTTGGTGTGAAAACAGGAAAATTCCTGCGGTGGAAATTCAACTGGGTCGGGTTCTGCTTTGTCTGCAGTCTGGTGTGGATGTGGGCCTATGCCTGGGCTCCATAAAAGTCCAGATTTCGGCCTTGTCCATTTTCTACCAAAACAGTTGGCTTCCCTCCCTGAGGTTCAGACGTTCTTGAAAGGTGTTCTGCACATCCAGCTGCCCTTTGCGTCTCCCACGGCACCTTGGGATCTCAGTGTGGTGTTGCAGTTTCTACAATCTGAATGGTTTCAGCCTTTACAAGAGGTTGATGTAAAGTTTCTTGCGTGGAAGACCGTCACATTGCTGGCCTTGCAGGCCTTGGCTTCGGCAAGACGTGTGTCGGAATTGGGGGCATTGTCTCACACGAGCCCCTATTTGATTTTTCATGAAGATAGAGCTGAACTCAGAACTCGTCAGCAATTTCTTCCAAAGGCGGTGTCTGCGTTTCACATCAACCAGCCTATTGTGTTTCCGGTGCTTACTGCCTCGTCCACTTCAAATTCCCTAGATGTTGTGCGGGCTTTGAAAATCTATGTGAAACGGACAGCTCGTCACAGAAAATCAGACTCGCTGTTTGTACTCTAGGATCCCAATAAAATTGGGTGTCCTTCTTCAAAGCAGTCTATTGCTCGCTGGATCAAGCTTACTATCGAGAATGCTTACTCTTCGGCAAGTTTGCCGGTTCCTAGATCTGTACATGCCCACTCTACTAGGTCGTGGGTTCTTCCTGGGCGGCTGCCCGGGGTGTCTCGGCTTTACAGCTCTGCCGAGCAGCTACTTGGTCAGGTTCGAACACATTTGCCAAGTTCTACAAGTTCAATATTTTGGCCTCTGAGGACCTTCAGTTTGGTCAATCGGTTCTGCAAGAACCTCAGCACTCTCCCACCCGTTTTGGGAGCTTTGGTACATTCCCATGGTACTAATGTATCCTCTAGGACAGGCATTCCCAACCACGGTCCTCAAGGCACACTAACAGTGCAGGTTTTAGTGATATCCAGGCTTGAACACAGGTGAATTAATTAGTTGCTCAGTTATTTTGATTTAATCATCTGTGCTGCAGCCTGGATATAACTAAAACCTGCACTGTTGGTGTGCCTTGAGGACCGTGGTTGGGAATGCCTGCTCTAGGACGTAAGAGAAAATAGGATTTCAATTACCTACCGGAAAATCCTTTTCTCGTAGTCCGTAGAGGATACTTGGCGCCCGCCCAGTGCTTGTTCTTCCTGCACTGTTACTTGTTAAGTAATGTTGGTTCAGCCGTTGCTGTTCCTGTTTCAAGTTTGGTTAGGTTTGCTTTCATCTTGGGTGTGTGTGTGTGTGTGTGTGTGTGTGTGTGTGTGTGTGTGTGTGTGTATGTGTGCTGGTTCGGAATCTCACCACTCTCCTTAACTATCCTTCTCTCAAAGTATGTCCGTCTCCTCGGGCACAGTTTCTAGACCGAGTCTGGTAGGAGGGGCATGGAGGGGGGAGCCAGTGCACACTATTGATTTTTTAAAGTGCCCAAGGCTCCTAGTGGACCCGTCTATACCCCATGGTACTAATGTGGACCCCAGTATCCTCTATGGACTACGAGAAAAGGATTTACCAGTAGGTAATTAAATTCCTATTTTCCTAGTCATGGGGGTTGGTTGTGACTGAACAAGCCAAAAAGGTAGTCTCCTGTGTTTCTAAAGTGTCCAGTAGTTCTGGGGGAAAACGATTTGTTTTCAAGACTTTCCTATATATCTCTTACAGTTATATTTTAAATTAGATTGTATTTTAGAAAAGCTCAGTGGCATATCTAAAGGAGAAAATTGTTTTGCCCCTTTTGAAATGTAAGATGTGTTTATTTTAAGATGTGTTTTATTTTATATTTTGCAAGATAGTTGGTCTGATTGATATACAAGTGTTTTCTGATTATAAAAAGGTAGGTAGATATCTATGAAAGGGCTGATCTTCTGTGACATCTTGTATGCTGTGTAGCAATAAACATCTACTTGCTTTAAGAAATCTTCATCTACTGTATTCTGCAACCAAAACGCTATTCCGTTCTCTGGGTGCCTTGGATTGAGCCCAGGTTTCCAAGTTTAGCCATCTGCCCTCTGCAGGCAGAGATCTGGTGCATGGTGAGTGATCAGTGGGAATCAGTCGACACCAATCAAGTAGTGTGTCAGCAGCGTGTCCATACATACACAGACCTATTAGCCCAGGTCCAGTGGTATCAAATCTGTGATTACCTGGCGTAGCGAGGTGCATCCGGTCACACTAACCCATGAGGTTTTGGGTGTCTGTAGCATCAGACATACCCTCTTGCTCCCCAGTTAGTGCTCTCCTTGCATTTCAGTGAGCCTGATTCTCATGACCGTCTGATTGGCTTGTCGCCGTATAACTATTTTGTTCAGAAAAATCTATATACATATATTTTTTTTAATTGATTCGTTGAGCATGCTTTATTTAGTTGTTGATTTATTTCAAAGTGATATAAATATAGTTTGGGAACTGCTGTTCAAATACTAGTGGGCATTTATAATCGGCTTTATTTAGTAGGGGTATATATCTTATACAGGTAAGCACATGATTATGTTTTTTTTGTTACTTTCACATATCATAACCTTTGTATATTTAATTAAAACATACTTTGTGCATCACAGAGTAGTGTTCACTGTAGGTATGTGGTGCTGATCAGTGAAGATGACATATTTTCATTTTCAAATTACAAATGAAGGATCAAATGATATCTTTCCATGGTATTACACCATAAGGGTATTCTTTGGGATACTGCTTCCAGTGGGTTTCTGTAACCAGAGAATCCTGGACTAGCTCGCTACTGAGACTGCTATCTGCATGTGGAAGGGAAAGCTAGTAGTATTTCCATTCCTTTCAGGAAGCTTACTGTAAGAAAGCCTAGACTTATTTTCCGTCCGTTGTTGATCTGGTATAGTTGCAGTTTCAGACCCGATAATTGGTGGCACTTAATTTCTTATTGCCGCAATCAGCAGTGACAAGAAATTACAATTATCTGGTCTGAAACATGAGCAACGAGCTACCCAAGTACAAACCTCAAGTCACGTGTCCCACTAGGGAAGGGTGCACCCTTGACTACTGCTACAGTACCCTCAAGGCTGCCTTCCGGTCTGTCCCGCGTGCTGCACTCAGCCTATCTGACCACTGCCTCGTCCACCTACTCCCTACCTACTCACACAAGCTGAGAGCGGTTAAGCCTGTCGTCAAGACTGTTAAGAAATGGACCATCGATGCTAAGATAAAGCTCCAACCTGCTTCGACTGCACGGAATGGGGGGGGGTCTTCGAAGCCTCGGCAACCGACCTGACACGGTCACATCCTACATCAGCTACTGTGAGGACATGTGTGTACCTACCAAGACTTACCGCATTTACAACAACAACAAGCCCTGGTTCAATGCTCAGCTCAGGCAACTTCGTTGGGCCAAAGAGGAGGCCTATAGCAGCGGTGACAGAGCACTATACAACCAAACTAGGAACTCTCTGACCAAAGAAATCAGGCAAGCAAAAAGCAGTTCTCGAACAAGCTGACAAACGATCTCTCCAACAATGACCCCGTATCTGTATGGAAAGGAATGCAATCCATAACCAACTACAAGAAAACATCGAAGTCCACCACCATGCACCAAGACGTAGCAGACGAGATGAATCACTTTTTTTTAATTGCAGGTTCACAAAAGTCCCCTGCGACCCAAACAATCTCCTCTACAAGGCCCTGAACACTAACGGCCAACTCCAGGCACTGCAAGTCGCCCAAGAAGAGGTGGAGGCACTGTTCAAAAGGGCCAAACCCAGGAATGCTCCGGGTCCTGACGGAGTGTCACCATCTGCCCTGAGAGTATGTGAGGGTCAACTCGCCCCCATATTCACCAAAATCTTCAACAAATCGCTGGAGCTACAGAAAGTCCCATCCTGCCTTAAAAGGTCCACTATTGTCCTGGTCCCCAAGAAACCCTCTATCACGAACCTGAACGACTGCAGGCAGATATCACTGACATCTGTGATCATGAAAACGTTCGAGCGTCTTGTTTTGAATTGCCTGAAAACTGTGACTGGACTCCCTACAGTTCACCTAACAATCGAATCGGTGTGTCAAGGATGCTGTCAACCTGGGCCTACACTACATTCTACAATACCTAGATCCTGGTACCTACGCGAGGGTCCTGTTTGTCGATTTCAGCTCGGCCTTCAATACAATCATCCCCAGCATTCTCCATCCCAAATTACTTCGCCTAGGGGTCCCAGAAGCTACCTGTTCCTGAATAGTAGACTTCCTGACAGATAGGACACAGGTGGTGAAAGCATGGGAATTCACCTCTCAAGCTCAGTCCATTAGTACAGCGGCCCCTCAGGGCTGTGTCCTCTCACCCCTGCTCTTCTCCCTGTACACAAATAACTGAACCTCAGAGGTGCAGTTAGTAAAGATCATCAATTTTGTCGACGACACCACCATCATCAGCCTCATCAAGGACGGGGACGAATTGGCCTATAGACGGGAAGTAGACTGGTTGGCCCAGTGGTGCAGCCTCAACAACCTGGAGCTTAACCCCCTCAAAACTGTTGAGATGATAGTGGATTTCAGGAAGAAGTCAGCTAGTGCACCTCCGCTAACGATTGCTGACAGTGTGGTATTGCTAGTGGACTCCTTCAAGTTCCTAGGGACCACAATCTACCGGGACCTTAAATAGAGGTCCAACGCTCATGCCACTGTCTGGAAAGCGCAGCAAAGGCTGTTCTTCCTCAGGCAACTAAGGAAGTTTAACATCCCACAGCAGCTTCTGCTCCTCTTCTACTCCGCGATTGTGGAGTTGGTACTGTGCTCCTCGATACTGGTATGGTACAGCTCAGCCAGCGCGAGGGACAGATGCAGGCTTAAAAAGGTGGTCAGAACCTCAGAACTCCGGTTCTGCTTCCTCAAAGCCTTCAGCATGACGGTGGACCTGTCTGCCTGGAAGACGGGCAGGTGGGAGCCCGGTTAAAAGATTTCAGTCACGTATGGGCGACATCATGCCAGGATCCCTGTGTCAAAGAGCTCATCGCCCAGGGATACTGACTGGAGTTTCAGTTCCTCACAGATTCTTCAAGTCAGGCTTACCAGCTTCTCAGGAGGCAAGTATAAATTTACAGGATGCAATTCAAAAACTGATACAGACTTTGGTCATTGTTCCAGTTCCACCTCAGCTACGGAACAGAGGGTATTATTCCAACCTATTTGTGGTACCGAAATCGCACGGTTCGGTGAGACCCATTTTAAACCTCAAGTCGTTGAACCTGTATTTAAGGGTGTTCAAATTCAAGATGGATTCTCTAAGAGCGGTGATCTCGAGTCTGGAGGAAGGGGAATTCTTGGTGTCTCTGGATATCAAGGATGCATACCTTCATATCACGATCTGGCTGCCTCATCAGGCTTATCTCAGGTTTGCCTTACAGGACTGTCACTACCAGTTCCAGGCTCTGCCTTTTGGCCTCTCCATGGCTCCGAGGGTGTTCATCAAGGTAAGGGTGGAGATGATGTTCCTCCTCAGCAAACGGGGAGTGAACATAATTCCGTACCTGGACGATCTGCTGATAAAAGCACCAGCCAGGGAGCGGTTGTTAGACAGCATTGCCCTCTCAACTCAGCTTCTCCGGGATCACGGGTGGATTCTGAACCTACCGAAATCTCACCTGGAACCAACACAGAGGCTTCCGTTTCTGGAAGTGACGGTGGATATGGAAGTACAGAAGGTATTCTTTCCATTGGAGAAGGCAGTGGTGATCCAGTCGATGGTGCGGGATGTTCTCAAACCAACCCGGATATCGGTGCATATCTGCATTCGCCTTCTGGGAATGATGGTAGCCGCTTACGAAGCACTGCAGTAGTATGAAAGGTTTCACTCCAGACCCTTCCAGCTGGACCTGTTGGACAGATGGTCCGGATCACATCTCCACATGCACCAGAGGATTTGTCTGTCGCCAAAAGCCAGGAATTCTCTGATGTGGTGGCTCCAGATTTCTCACCTCACCGAGGGCTGGAGGTTCGGGATTCAAAATTGGATTCTGTTAACCACAGACGCAAGCCTCAGAGGTTGAGGAGCAGTCACCCAGGGGGAACACTTCCAAGGAAAATGGTCAAGTCAGGAAACCATTCCTCCAATCAACATTCTGGAACTAAGGGCCATATATAACGCCCTTGTACAGGCAGCACATCTTCTTCAAGATCAGGCGATCCAAGTTCAGTCGGACAGTGTGACGTCGGTAACGTACATAAACCGACAGGGTGGAACGAAGAGCAGAGCAGCAATGTCAGATAACACGGATTCTCCTCTGGGCAGAAAGACACGCTGTGGCGTTGTCTGCGATCTTCATTCCGGGAGTAGACAACTGAGAAGCAGATTTCCTCAGCAGAGTGGGGCCTTCACCCAGAGGTGTTTGGGTGCGTGACACGTCGGTCTCCACAAGAAACTCAGGTGGTATTGTTCCAGGTCGAGAGACCCACAGGGAGTGGCGGTGGACGCCCTGGTGGCTTCATGGGCCTACCAGATGGTGTATGTGTTTCCACCACTTTTCCTGATCTCAATAATTTTCAAAAGAATAAAAAGGTAAAAGGTTCAGGCAGTTCTCATTGCAGTGGATTGGCCAAGAAGAGCTTGGTACGCGGATCTACTGGACTTGCATCTGGAGGATCCGTGGCCTCTACCTCTCCGAGAGGATCTTCTGCATCAGGGGCCGTTCGTCTATCAAGACTTACCGCGGCTACGCTTGACTGCATGGCGGTTGAGCGTCAAATTTTAGCCCGGAAAAGAATTCCGGACAGGGTAATTCCTACCCTGATCCAAGCCAGAAAAGGGGTAACGTCTAAACATTACCACCGGATTTGGAGAAAACATGTGTCTTGGTGTGAAAACAGGAAAATTCCTGCGGTGGAATTTCAACTGGGTCGGGTTCTGCTTTGTCTGCAGTCTGGTGTGGATGTGGGCCTATGCCTGGGCTCCATAAAAGTCCAGATTTCGGCCTTGTCCATTTTCTACCAAAACAGTTGGCTTCCCTCCCTGAGGTTCAGACGTTCTTGAAAGGTGTTCTGCACATCCAGCTGCCCTTTGCGTCTCCCACGGCACCTTGGGATCTCAGTGTGGTGTTGCAGTTTCTACAATCTGAATGGCTTCAGCCTTTACAGGAGGTTGATGTAAAGTTTCTTGCGTGGAAGACCGTCACATTGCTGGCCTTGCAGGCCTTGGCTTCGGCAAGACGTGTGTTGGAATTGGGGGCATTGTCTCACACGAGCCCCTATTTGATTTTTCATGAAGATAGAGCTGAACTCAGAACTCGTCAGCAATTTCTTCCAAAGGCGGTGTCTGCGTTTCACATCAACCAGCCTATTGTGTTTCCGGTGCTTACTGCCTCGTCCACTTCAAATTCCCTAGATGTTGTGCGGGCTTTGAAAATCTATGTGAAACGGACAGCTCGTCACAGAAAATCAGACTCGCTGTTTGTACTCTAGGATCCCAATAAAATTGGGTGTCCTGCTTCAAAGCAGTCTATTGCTCGCTGGATCAAGCTTACTATCGAGAATGCTTACTCTTCGGCAAGTTTGCCGGTTCCTAGATCTGTACATGCCCACTCTACTAGGTCGTGGGTTCTTCCTGGGCGGCTGCCCGGGGTGTCTCGGCTTTACAGCTCTGCCGAGCAGCTACTTGGTCAGGTTCGAACACATTTGCCAAGTTCTACAAGTTCAATATTTTGGCCTCTGAGGACCTTCAGTT
This sequence comes from Pseudophryne corroboree, assembly GCF_028390025.1. Lineage (NCBI taxonomy): Eukaryota > Metazoa > Chordata > Amphibia > Anura > Myobatrachidae > Pseudophryne > Pseudophryne corroboree. The sequence continues at coordinate 632,820,557 of NC_086448.1, forward strand.
TGGTCAATCGGTTCTGCAAGAACCTCAGCACTCTCCCACCCGTTTTGGGAGCTTTGGTACATTCCCATGGTACTAATGTATCCTCTAGGACAGGCATTACCAACCACGGTCCTCAAGGCACACTAACAGTGCAGGTTTTAGTGATATCCAGGCTTGAACACAGGTGAATTAATTAGTTGCTCAGTTATTTTGATTTAATCATCTGTGCTGCAGCCTGGATATAACTAAAACCTGCACTGTTGGTGTGCCTTGAGGACCGTGGTTGGGAATGCCTGCTCTAGGACGTAAGAGAAAATAGGATTTCAATTACCTACCGGAAAATCCTTTTCTCGTAGTCCGTAGAGGATACTTGGCGCCCGCCCAGTGCTTGTTCTTCCTGCACTGTTACTTGTTAAGTAATGTTGGTTCAGCCGTTGCTGTTCCTGTTTCAAGTTTGGTTAGGTTTGCTTTCATCTTGGGTGGGTGTGTGTGTGTGTGTGTGTGTGTGCTGGTTCGGAATCTCACCACTCTCCTTAACTATCCTTCTCTCAAAGTATGTCCGTCTCCTCGGGCACAGTTTCTAGACCGAGTCTGGTAGGAGGGGCATGGAGGGGGGAGCCAGTGCACACTATTGATTTTTTAAAGTGTCCAAGGCTCCTAGTGGACCCGTCTATACCCCATGGTACTAATGTGGACCCCAGTATCCTCTATGGACTACGAGAAAAGGATTTACCAGTAGGTAATTAAATTCCTATTTTCCTAGTCATGGGGGTTGGTTGTGACTGAACAAGCCAAAAAGGTAGTCTCCTGTGTTTCTAAAGTGTCCAGTAGTTCTGGGGGAAAACGATTTGTTTTCAAGACTTTCCTATATATCTCTTACAGTTATATTTTAAATTAGATTGTGTTTTAGAAAAGCTCAGTGGCATATCTAAAGGAGAAAATTGTTTTGCCCCTTTTGAAATGTAAGATGTGTTTATTTTAAGATGTGTTTTATTTTATATTTTGCAAGATAGTTGGTCTGATTGATATACAAGTGTTTTCTGATTATAAAAAGGTAGGTAGATATCTATGAGAGGGCTGATCTTCTGTGACATCTTGTATGCTGTGTAGCAATAAACATCTACTTGCTTTAAGAAATCTTCATCTACTGTATTCTGCAACCAAAACGCTATTCCGTTCTCTGGGTGCCTTGGATTGAGCCCAGGTTTCCAAGTTTAGCCATCTGCCCTCTGCAGGCAGAGATCTGGTGCATGGTGAGTGATCAGTGGGAATCAGTCGACACCAATCAAGTAGTGTGTCAGCAGCGTGTCCATACATACACAGACCTATTAGCCCAGGTCCAGTGGTATCAAATCTGTGATTACCTGGCGTAGCGAGGTGCATCCGGTCACACTAACCCATGAGGTTTTGGGTGTCTGTAGCATCAGACATACCCTCTTGCTCCCCAGTTAGTGCTCTCCTTGCATTTCAGTGAGCCTGATTCTCATGACCGTCTGATTGGCTTGTCGCCGTATAACTATTTTGTTCAGAAAAATCTATATACATATATTTTTTTTAATTGATTCGTTGAGCATGCTTTATTTAGTTGTTGATTTATTTCAAAGTGATATAAATATAGTTTGGGAACTGCTGTTCAAATACTAGTGGGCATTTATAATAGGCTTTATTTAGTAGGGGTATATATCTTATACAGGTAAGCACATGATTATGTTTTTTTTGTTACTTTCACATATCATAACCTTTGTATATTTAATTAAAACATACTTTGTGCATCACAGAGTAGTGTTCACTGTAGGTATGTGGTGCTGATCAGTGAAGATGACATATTTTCATTTTCAAATTACAAATGAAGGATCAAATGATATCTTTCCATGGTATTACACCATAAGGGTATTCTTTGGGATACTGCTTCCAGTGGGTTTCTGTAACCAGAGAATCCTGGACTAGCTCGCTACTGAGACTGCTATCTGCATGTGGAAGGGAAAGCTAGTAGTATTTCCATTCCTTTCAGGAAGCTTACTGTAAGAAAGCCTAGACTTATTTTCCGTCCGTTGTTGATCTGGTATAGTTGCAGTTTCAGACCCGATAATTGGTGGCACTTAATTTCTTATTGCCGCAATCAGCAGTGACAAGAAATTACAATTATCTGGTCTGAAACATGAGCAACGAGCTACCCAAGTACAAACATCAAGTCACGTGTCCCACTAGGGAAGGGTGCACCCTTGACTACTGCTACAGTACCCTCAAGGCTGCCTTCCGGTCTGTCCCGCGTGCTGCACTCAGCCTATCTGACCACTGCCTCGTCCACCTACTCCCTACCTACTCACACAAGCTGAGAGCGGTTAAGCCTGTCGTCAAGACTGTTAAGAAATGGACCATCGATGTTAAGATAAAGCTCCAACCTGCTTCGACTGCACGGAATGGGGGGGGGTCTTCGAAGCCTCGGCAACCGACCTGACACGGTCACATCCTACATCAGCTACTGTGAGGACATGTGTGTACCTACCAAGACTTACCGCATTTACAACAACAACAAGCCCTGGTTCAATGCTCAGCTCAGGCAACTTCGTTGGGCCAAAGAGGAGGCCTATAGCAGCGGTGACAGAGCACTATACAACCAAACTAGGAACTCTCTGACCAAAGAAATCAGGCTAGCAAAAAGCAGTTCTCGGACAAGCTGACAAACGATCTCTCCAACAATGACCCCGTATCTGTATGGAAAGGAATGCAATCCATAACCAACTACAAGAAAACATCGAAGTCCACCACCATGCACCAAGACGTAGCAGACGAGATGAATCACTTTTTTTTAATTGCAGGTTCACAAAAGTCCCCTGCGACCCAAACAATCTCCTCTACAAGGCCCTAAACACTAACGGCCAACTCCAGGCACTGCAAGTCGCCCAAGAAGAGGTGGAGGCACTGTTCAAAAGGGCCAAACCCAGGAATGCTCCGGGTCCTGACGGAGTGTCACCATCTGCCCTGAGAGTATGTGAGGGTCAACTCGCCCCCATATTCACCAAAATCTTCAACAAATCGCTGGAGCTACAGAAAGTCCCATCCTGCCTTAAAAGGTCCACTATTGTCCTGGTCCCCAAGAAACCCTCTATCACGAACCTGAACGACTGCAGGCAGATATCACTGACATCTGTGATCATGAAAACGTTCGAGCGTCTTGTTTTGAATTGCCTGAAAACTGTGACTGGACTCCCTACAGTTCACCTAACAATCGAATCGGTGTGTCAAGGATGCTGTCAACCTGGGCCTTCACTACATTCTACAATACCTAGATCCTGGTACCTAAGCGAGGGTCCTGTTTGTCGATTTCAGCTCGGCCTTCAATACAATCATCCCCAGCATTCTCCATCCCAAATTACTTCGCCTAGGGGTCCCAGAAGCTACCTGTTCCTGAATAGTAGACTTCCTGACAGATAGGACACAGGTAGTGAAAGCATGGGAATTCACCTCTCAAGCTCAGTCCATTAGTACAGCGGCCCCTCAGGGCTGTGTCCTCTCACCCCTGCTCTTCTCCCTGTACACAAATAACTGAACCTCAGAGGTGCAGTTAGTAAAGATCATCAATTTTGTCGACGACACCACCATCATCAGCCTCATCAAGGACGGGGACGAATTGGCCTATAGACGGGAAGTAGACTGGTTGGCCCAGTGGTGCAGCCTCAACAACCTGGAGCTTAACCCCCTCAAAACTGTTGAGATGATAGTGGATTTCAGGAAGAAGTCAGCTAGTGCACCTCCGCTAACGATTGCTGACAGTGTGGTATTGCTAGTGGACTCCTTCAAGTTCCTAGGGACCACAATCTACCAGGACCTTAAATAGAGGTCCAACGCTCATGCCACTGTCTGGAAAGCGCAGCAAAGGCTGTTCTTCCTCAGGCAACTAAGGAAGTTTAACATCCCACAGCAGCTTCTGCTCCTCTTCTACTCCGCGATTGTGGAGTTGGTACTGTGCTCCTCGATACTGGTATGGTACAGCTCAGCCAGCGCGAGGGACAGATGCAGGCTTAAAAAGGTGGTCAGAACCTCAGAGAAGATAATCGGGACTGACCTTCCCTCAGTCCAGGACCTGTACCTGTCCAGAGCTAAAAAGCGGGCAACGAAGATAGTAAAGGACCAGCTACACCCTGGCCACAGCATGTTTAACTTGCTTCCTTCAGGCAGGCGTTACAGGGCCATCCCCGCTGGGTCCACCAGAAGCCTCAATAGTGTCTTTCCCCAAGTGGTCCGCCTGCTGAACTCCTGAACATTGACTGACTAGATGTACATGTAACTCTCACTTGTGTCCCTATGGTATACCTATCTGTATGACTTTACTTGCCCCCCCCCCCCCCCACCCCCCACCCCACCTGCTTATCTTTTACCTACTTGGCTGTTGTATAGCAAACCGAAGACAAATTCCTAGTATACACAAGTATACCTGACCAATAAAGCTGATTTATGATTCTTATCTTCACGTCTAAAAACCTACACTTTACTAAATATACCCCTTAGTGTCTACTGGTCTGTGGTACTGTTCTTCCATTATGTTAATGTGTCCCTTACTATTTTGTATCCTGAAACACTTTTTAGAGGAATGGTTTTTGGATTTATGGAAGTATTTTGCCCAGGGGGCTCTTGTCTGACTGCTTAGAAGCCTTGAACGGTCTTGTGGCCCTTCGATACTGACCTTCTCTGTAAAAGTTTTGTTACAATTTTGTATTGCCATTGGTGGCTGAGAACAACTTTTTGCCCTTATAACAGACCAAACCCTCCACTAATACGAGTCCAAATACCGTGTGTTTTCTAGGTTTGTATAACCTATGGGGTCAGGTTGGATAAGCTTGCCTATATAAGCCACCTGGTAGTGTGATTATTAGTTTATGTACTAAGGGCCTAATTAAGCATGGACAGCTTTTAAGAGAATTTGCAAATGAAGCGATTATCGATGGTTGCGCATGTGTAGCATTTACATTGTACACGCGCGAGGGGTAATAGCAACAGAAAATGTGTGCAGATCGTAAACGCATTGTAGCCACCGTTTGACTGAAGCCGGCATTCCTGGATGTTTTCTGAGTGTGTCATAAAAAGGCGTGCCCAGGCGTTGTTGGGGAGGGTCTCTGATGTCAGTGCAGACCACTTCCAGCCTGTCCCAGTCGCAGATTAGTGGCAGCCTCAGACCTTCTTGCATTTGCTCAGACGACAAAGACTCTTCGACGTTCCGGGATTTGCTTATGCATCTGCGTGTGGATAGCGATCTGTGATGCATTTGCACAGGGCGTTTTTTCTTTCTGTCAGGGCGGCGCCTTTCTACTCACAGGCGACTGCAATTTCTCAAACTAACGATCCATGCTGAATTAGGCCCAAAGCCTTGTATAGAAATAAAGTGGCTGGAGATAAAGTACCAGACAACCAGCTCCTAACTGACATGTCACAGGCTGTGTTTGAAAAATGACAGGAGCGGATTGGCTGGTAGTTTAACTCGCTCCACTTAATTACTCTCCAAGGCTTAGTACATATGCCCCAAAGTACCAGACAATCCTCTCCTAATTTCCATTCAGGGGCGTTTCTACAGAGGGGGCCCGTGTGCACCTCTGGGTGGGCCCTCTCCTCTGAACGGCTCTGTAGACTCCAGCATTGTGCCGGAGTCTACTGTGCAATTGCAGGCCTCCGGAAACATGGCACCCGCCATGATCCGGAGACCAATTTTGCTACTGAGCACGCATTTTGGCGGCTATTTCCACCGCGACCGCAGCGCCAGGCGCTGGACTTCGGAATGGTAAGTATTAAAATGGGTGCAGTGTGTGTGGTGTGGGCCCCCTCTGGACCCAGGGGTCCGTGTGCACCGCACACATTGCACCCATTATAGAAACGCCAATGTTTCCATGTCACAGGCTGTATTTGGAAAATTACAGTTAGTTGGTTGGTACTCCGTCCCCTTTATCTCTCTCCAAGGCTTAGTACATAGGGGGTTATTCAGACCTGATCGCTCCTCTGCGAATTTGCAATCAGATAGCCGCCCCGTGCGTTTGCGAAAATCTATGCGATCGCCGGTCAGCCATCAAATGATTTTTCCAGTCTGTGTTGTAGGCCAGGACCTACTCCTACAGTGCGATAGAATCAGGCTGTTCAGGGCCAGAGCTGACAAAACATGCCCTCCCTGAAAACGCTTGGCCACGCCTGCGTTTTTCCTGACATTCTCAGAAAACGGGCAGTTACTACCCCCAAACAGTAACTCCACAAATATGTCTCTAGGCGCTAATGTTATTTGTTAAATTAGATAACCAGGAAAATACCCCCCAAAAAATGTTGTTATTATACAGCTGCAAACAGTGATAATATGCCTGTGTCCGCATATACAAGATCACCCCCTGTTGCTACAGGAGATACCAAACTAAATACACTAATTCACTCTGCGCTATTGTACATGGTTTGCCGGCTGAAATGAGATAAGTGCAGACACATGTCTTTTAAGTTTGCACGATCAGTGCCGATTATCCCACAGATTAAATTTACCATTAAAACATGAACAGTACTCAATCAATTAACATCCTATTCTACTGCATACATTCCTCCTAATAATAAAACACGTGTAACAATTCTATAAACCGTAACTACTAATAGAGGTGGATCAATTATCTAAAATCATAACAGTGCACTCTTAGAAACTAACCACACGTTAACTTGCGGATGGTAAGACGTATAGGACTAGAATCTTGCGTCCCTTAACCCTACACGGAGGTTAAATATTGTCCCGATGTAGGTTTTCACAAGTATAGGATGGTGTTCATACGTTTGCTGCTGTATGGTAATATGAGCCAGTCTCAATTATCACACCAATGTGTGTATGTGTGTACTCAATCAAACCACCTGTGAGGATGATTCCGGGCTCACCACAGTCCACTGATTCAATGAATGGAACAGCTTCTCCCACGGCGGGTCAGTGATAAATTGTGAAGGAATCGGCTAGGAGGCACCGCACGTCTCCGTCCTCCACAGTCTGGTTGCTGCTGCGCCTTCCAATATCCACCCAATGGAATGCTGTCAATGACAAGTGGTGAGCTTGTGACCGTGCAAGCGTATCCTCAGTGGTGGTTTCCCCGTCACCGCTATCCTCTAATGCAGTAGAATAGGATGTTAATTGATTGAGTACTGTTCATGTTTTAATGGTATATTTAATCTGTGGGAAAAACAGCACTGATAGTGCAAACTTTTATTATTTAAAGACATGTGTTTGCACTTATCTCATTTCAGCCGGTAAACCATGTACAATAGCGCAAAGTGAATTAGTGTACTACCCCCAAACGCCTGCTTCCTGTCAGTCAACTTGCATACGGCTTGCGATAAATAAATAAAAATCACTGGATTTTTTAGCTGTTTGGCCTCGCGTATGCGTACTATGATCCGTAAGTACATGCAGTCGATCGATAATTGTCCGGCTTGCGAATTCGCACAACAGATATGGGGTCTGAATAACCCCCTAAACCCGTAAGATGGCAAACCGAATCTTTGCCAATTTGGAAACTATGAAAGCTTGGTAATCTAATTTACTTCCCCCCTCTGCTTTCTACTGAGTAATCAGGAGTGGGTTTACAGTATCTGCTGTTACCCTGGATACTACAGGAGAGCTGGTCAGTTGCAGTATTTAATTTTGCCCACTAATGCTAATGGAAATTGGTCAGGTGCGGGGGGGTAGCAGAGAATATTGGTTATGCCAACGCAACTTCTCGTTTTTTAACAGAGGCGTTCGGGAGACTAGGCAAAAAAAATGTGTCTATAGCCTAGTGAGCAGTGGCGGATTCAGGGGGGCCGGCGGGTGGGCACCAAAGCACGTGCTCCCCCTGCCGTTTTTATGATTTGTAAAAAATTATATTTATAATGCTGTGTGGCCCCCGGGCCCCTTCTGCAAGTGCCATGGTAGTCCAGTGGCTTGCGCAGCTGCAACCGTGGCCGTGCTCCATCTTTCACTGTCGGGACAGCCGCGGGTACACACTTTTTTATTTAATTTTTTTGGACGCTGTAGTCTCACAGGCAGGGCGGGATGTACTAAGCGGAAAATGCGGTAAACCCCCTGTTAACGGCATTTTCCTGATGTACTAACCCCCGTCCGACAGGTCAGCGCCGCGGCGGGGTTCGCCAGCATGCCCTGCGGCCGCCCCCGTCACCCCGCGTATGCGCAGACTGACTTCTGGGGCCGAATCCCGGAAGTCAGGCTGCCGCTGTGCATCTTGGTGGACAGCTCTTATCGGAAGAGCTGTCCTCCGCAATGCTGATCGCATATGTTAGTACATATGCGATCAGCATCGTGGCGCAGGGCGGCGATGGGCGGCAATGTACATTAGTACATCCCGCCCTCAGTGAGAGCCACTTCTGCAGTGTGCTGCGCGGCTAACAATGGGGGTAATTCCAAGTTGATCGCAGCAGGAAATTTTTTAGCAGTTGGGCAAAACCATGTGCACTGCAGAGGAGGCAGATATAACATGTGCAGAGAGAGTTAGATTTGGGTGGGGTGTGTTCAATCTGCAATCTAATTTGCAGTGTAAAAATAAAGCAGCCAGTATTTACCCTGCACAGAAATAAAATAACCCACCCAAATCTAACTCTTTCTGCACATGTTATATCTGCCTCCCCTGCAGTGCACATGGTTTTGCCCAACTGCTAAAAAATTTCCTGCTGCGATCAACTTGGAATTACCCCCAGTCTTCGCTATTCCTAGAGCTCACCGCCGCCACCATATCTGTGTAATCCTACCCAAGGTAAAGTGACCCCAGCAGTGTGGTCGGTGCTGCGCTTGGGGAGTGCGGGGCCTTCGAAGCAGGGGAGGCCATGTATCTGTAATCTTGCTGCTGCTCGCTTCCCCTGTGTAACACGTGGTATTTATTTTTATATATTTAATATAATATGAATTTTATTTTTCTGCAGCAGGATACATTGGTTTCCACAGGAAACCATCGGGGTGTACAGTGAATCTTGAACCAGAGGCACCAACAGGCTAAAGCTTTAGGCTGTCCCAGGATGCATTGGGGCTTACTCTATAAATCCCGCCTCCAGGCACTGTGAGCTCAGTTTCGAGTTGGTGCCTGCAGCAGCAGGCCACCTAACAGGAGGGCTGCACTGGGCAGCCCTGAAAAAGCTTTTCTAATAAGATTTCTTCAACTGGGCTGTTAGCCTGTATGTCAGGATACACTTCAGCGCTGCAGCTCCATCACCTCCCAAGCGGTGTCACATGCTCCTGCAGCTCTGGTCCCGGGTACTTGCGGCGGATACGCTCCGGCTTAGGCACACAGTCACAGACCGCTCTCCTAGATCGCGTGGCTGCTACGGGGAGGAGGTGAGAGGGTCCCGCTATTAAATCGCGTTCCATCCGCGACCTAGGGAGACGGGTCGAGGCGCTGACGTGGACACTGTTTCCAAGCAGGGATCCCACTAGACCGTCAGGGTGTAAGTGTATAGGCCAGGTGTACTAATGCCCCATATAATAAGACTCTGTTGTACTTGTGGTGGAAGTCCAGCATAGGGGAACCGGCGCTTACCTGTAGTTTCTCTGACGTCCTAGTGGATGCTGGGGACTCCGTAAGGACCATGGGGAATAGCGGCTCCGCAGGAGACTGGGCACAGCTAAGAAAGATTTAGGACTACCTGGTGTGCACTGGCTCCTCCCACTATGACCCTCCTCCAGACCTCAGTTAGAATCCTGTGCCCGGCTGAGCTGGATGCACACTAGGGGCTCTCCTGAGCTCCTAGAGAGAATGTATATTTTAGGTTTTTTATTTTACAGTGAGATCTGCTGGCAACAGACTCACTGCAGCGAGGGACTAAGGGGAGAAGAAGCGAACCTACCTAACTGGTGGTAGCTTGGGCTTCTTAGGCTACTGGACACCATTAGCTCCAGAGGGATCGACCGCATGGAACCGGCCATTGATGTTCGGTCCCAGAGCCGCGCCGCCGGCCCCCTTACAGAGCCAGAAGCAAGAAGAGTCCGGAAAATCGGCGGCAGAAGACATCAGTCTTCACCAAGGTAGCGCACAGCACTGCAGCTGTGCGCCATTGCTCCTCATACACACTTCACACTCCGGTCACTGAGGGTGCAGGGCGCTGGGGGGGGGGGGGCGCCCTGAGCAGCAATAAAAACACCTTGGCTGGCAAATATATCACAATATATAGCCCCAGAGGCTATATATGTGATAAATACCCCTGCCAGAATCCATAAAAAAGCGGGAGAAAAGTCAGCGAAAAAGGGGCGGAGCTATCTCCCTCAGCACACTGGCGCCATTTTCTCTTCACAGTGCAGCTGGAAGACAGCTCCCCAGGCTCTCCCCTGTAGTTTTCAGGCTCAAAGGGTTAAAAAGAGAGGGGGGGCACTAAATTTAGGCGCAATATTGTTTATACAAGCAGCTATTGGGGGAAAAATCACTCAGTTATAGTGTTAATCCCTGCATTATATAGCGCTCTGGTGTGTGCTGGCATACTCTCTCTCTGTCTCCCCAAAGGACTTTGTGGGGTCCTGTCCTCAGTCAGAGCATTCCCTGTGTGTGTGCTGTGTGTCGGTACGGCTGTGTCGACATGTGGGATGAGGAAGGTTACGTGGAGGTGGAGCAGAGGCCGATAAATGGGATGTCGTCCCCTGTGGGGCCGACACCAGAGTGGATGGATAGGTGGAAGGTATTAACCGACAATGTCAACTCCTTACAAGGCTGGATGACGTAAAACAGCTGTGGGACAGCCGGCTTCTCAGCCCGCGCCTGCCCAGGCGTCTCAAAGGCCATCAGGGGCTCAAAAAAGCGCCCGTTACCTCAGATGGCAGACACAGATGTCGACACGGAGTCTGACTCCAGTGTCGACGAGGTTGAGACATATACACAATCCACTAGGAACATCCGTTACATGATCTCGGCAATGAAAAATGTGTTACGCATTTCTGACATGAACCCAAGTACCACATAAAAGGGGTTTTATTTTTGGGGAGAAAAAGCAGCCAGTGTTTTGTTTCCCCATCAGATGAATGAATGAAGTGTGTAAAGTAGCGTGGGTTCCCCCAATAAGAAACTGGTAATTTCTAAAAAGTTACTGATGGCGTACCCTTTCCCGCTATCCCTTAGGGTGGATAAGGCGCTCACACGTTTGTCAAAAAAGGTGGCACTGCCGTCTTAGGATACGGCCACCTTGAAGGAGCCTGCTGATAAAAAGCAGGAGGCTATCCTGAAGTCTGTATATACACACTCAGGTTATATACTGAGACCTGCAATTGCCTCAGCATAAATAGTGCTGCTGCAGCGTGGTCTGATACCCTGTCGGATAATATTAATACTCTAAGACAGGGATAATAGTTTGCTAACATAGAGCATATTAAAGACGTCGTCTTATATATAAAGGATGCACAGAGGGATATTTGCCGGCTGGCATCCAGAATTAATGCAATGTCCATTCTGCCAGGAGGGTATTAGAAACCCGGCAGTGGACAGGTGAGGCTGCCTATAAAAGGCACATGGAGATTCTGCCTTATAAGGGTGAGGAATTGTTTGGGGATGGTCTCTGGGACCTCGTATCCACAGCAACAGCTGGGAAGAAATTTTTTTTACCTCAGGTTTCCTCACAGCCTAAGAAAGCACCGTATTTTCAGGTACAGTCCTTTCGGCTTCAGAAAAGCAAGCGGGTCAAAGGCGCTTCCTTTCTGTACAGAGACAAGGGAAGAAGGAAAAAGCTGCACCAGCAGCCAGTTCCCAGGATCAAAAATCTTCCTCCGCTTCCTCTGAGTCCACCGCTTGACGTTGGGGCTCCACAGGTGGAGACAGGTGCGGTAGGGGCGCGTCTCGGGAACTTCAGGGACCAGTGGGTTTGCCCACAGGTGGATCCCTAGGTTCTGCAAATAGTATCACAGGGATACAGGCTGGAGTTCGAGGCGACTCCCCCTTGCCGTTACCTCACCTCAGCCTTGCCTGCTGCCCTCGGAGAAAGGTAGTACTGGCGGCAATTCACAAGCTGCACTTCCTGCAGGTGAAATCAAGGTAACCCTCCTTCAACAAGGCCGGGGTTACTATTCCAAAATGTTGTGGTACCGAAACCAGACGGTTCGGTGAGACCCATTCTAAAATTGAAAGCCTTGAACACTTATATACGAAGGTTCAAGTTCGAAATGGAATCGCTCAGGGCGATTATTGCAAGCCTGGAGAATTTCATGGTATCACTGGACATCAAGGATGCTTACCTGCATGTCCCTATTTACCCTCTTCACCAGGAGTACCTCAAAATTGTGGTACAGGATTGTCATTACCAATTCCAGACGCTGCCGTTTGGTCTGTCCCCGGCACCGAGGTATTTACCAAGGTAATGGCCGAAATAATTATCCCGTACTTGGACGATCTCCTTATAAAGGCGAGGTCCAGGGAGCAGTTGTTCGGCGGAGTAGCACTATCTCGGGAAGTGCTACAACAGCACGGCTGGATTCTGAATATTCCAAAGTCGCAGCTGGTTCCTACGACGAGTCTACTGTTCCTGAGTATGGTTCTGGACACAGAACAGGATAAAAAGGGTTTCTCCCGGAGGAGAAGTCCAAGGAGTTGTCGTCTCTAGACAGAGACCTCCTAATACGTATACAGGTGTCGGTGCATCAATGCACGCGAGCCCTGGGAAGGATGGTAGCTTCTTACGAAGAAATTCCATTCGCCAGGTCCCATACAAGGATTTTCCAGTGGGATCTGTTGGACATGTGGTCCGGGTCGCATCTTCAGATGCATCGGCGGATAACCCTGTCTCCAAGGGCCAGGGTGTCGCTGTTGTGGTGGCTGCAGAGTGCTCATCTTCTAGGGGGCTGCAGATTCGGCATACAGGACTGGGTCCTGGTGACCACGGATGCCAGCCTTCGAGGCTGGGGGGTTAGTCACACAGGGAAGAAACTTCCAAGGCTATGGCAAAGTCAGGAGACTTCCCTACACATAAATATTCTGGAACTAAGGGCCATTTACAATGCCCTAAGTCAGGCTAGACCCTGCTTCAACACCGGCCGGTGCTGATCCAGTCAGACAACATCACGGCGGTCGCTCATGTAAACGACAGGGCGGCACAAGAAGCAGGATGGCGATGGCAGAAGCCACAAGGATTCTCCGATGGACGGAAAATCATGTGTTAGCACTGTCAGCAGTGTTCATTCCCGGAGTGGACAACTGAGAAGCAGACTTTCTCAGAAGACACGACCTCCACCCGGGAGAGTGGGGACTTCATCCAGAAGTCTTCCAAATGATTGTACATCGTTGGGAAAGGCCACAGGTGGACATGATGGCGTCCCGCCTCAACTAAAATTTACAAAGATATTGCGCCAGGTCAAGGACCCTCAGGCGATAGCTGTGGACGCTCTGGTAACACCGTGGGTGTACCAGTCGGTGTATGTGTTCCCTTCTCTGCCTCTCTTACCCAGGGTAATGAGAATAATAAGAAGGAGAGGAGTAAGAACTATACTCATTGTTCCGGGTGGGCCAAGAAGAGCTTGGTAACCAGAACTCCAAGAAATGATCTCAGAGGACCCATGGCCTCTGCCGCTCGGACAGGACCTGCTGCAGCAGGGGGCCTGTCTGTTCCAAGACGTACCGCGGCTGCGTTGGACGGCATGGCGGTTGAACGCCGGATCCTGAAGGAAATCACCGCATATGGCGGAAATATGTTGCGTACTGTGAGGCCAGGAAGGCCCCAAAGGAGAAATTTCAGCTAGATCGATTTCTGCACTTCCTACAGTCAGAGGTGACTATGGGCCTACAATTGGGTTCCATTAAGGTCCAGATTTCGGCTGTATCGATTTTCTTCCAAAATGGAACTGGCTTCACTGCCTGAAGTTCAGACTTTTGTTAAGGGAGTGCTGCATAGTCAGCATCCGTTTGTGCCTCCAGTGGCACCGTGGGATCTCAACGTGGTGTTGGATTTCCTGAAGTCGCATTGGGTTGAGCCACTTAAATCCGTGGAGCTATAGTACCTCACGTGGAAAGTGGTCATTCTGTGGGCCTTTGCGTCGGCCAGGCGTTTATCAGAATTGACAAAAGCCCTTATCTGTATTTTATATGGGAAAGGCGAAATTGAGGACTCGTTCCCAATTCCTTCCTAAGGTGGTATCAGTTTTTCATGTGAACCAACCTATTGTGGTGCCTGCTGCTACTTGGGACTTGGAGGATTCCAAGTTACTGGACGTAGTCAGGGCCCTGAAAAGTATATGTTTCCAGGACAGCTGGAGTCAGGAAGACTGACTCGCTATTTATCCTGTGGAAAATTGGGTTAAGGATGCCGCACAGGAGTAAATGATGTTACATAAATAGGTAATTAGTGTAAGTTTCCAAGAAAACCGACCAGCCGGAAAAACTTCCGGAATTTATCACCATCTACCATTGAACAGAAAAAGTTGTGGGTAGAAGAAAAAGGGTGATTGTCGATGGTGCTCCCATGGGTCTATTACATTGGTAATAACGAGAAGAGAGAAAAAGAAAAAGAGACCCTTGTTGGGAGCACTCACTCTTGGAAACAATGATGGATTAGATAATGCATGATGAGTTAGGTATTTAAAACGTAACCTTTAATTATTTGTAGATAAAATAAGAAGTACACCTAAGATTGTTGTGTAAAAATATAATTAAACGAACGTGAAACATTGGTTGCGAATTACCGCTGTGAATATATAGGTGAAAACATATATATAAGGCAAAAAAATGCGGCATAAAATATGGCAAAATCAAGAAATGTGCCCACCAGGTATTGATTTATAGATTAGTGCAATAATCAGAGTATTGCCGTCAAGAAAAACCTACAACACCAGGTATTCCTTAGTGGTCGACCACCTAAGTACTGACCAGGCCCAACACCGTATTGCTTCCAAGATCGGGCGAGATTGGGCATGTGCGGTGTGGTATGGTAGTAGATTTTGGTTTGAACAGCTGGTATGCAGCTATTGACTACACCACAAACCTGGTTATTGAAATGGGCAGATGATCTCTCAGAAAAGGGATATATGTTTGACCATCATTGCACCAAAATTGTATTCCAAATGTATGGGTATACGAAGGTTTAAATCATATGGTCAGTCGGTTTTGCCAAACTGAGCCGCCTGCGTGTTGCTTTTTTGTGTGTGCTGTGCAACATAGATCAACAATGGATTTTGCCCTTATTGTACTGATGACATGCCAACAAGATTAATACACATTAGATCATGAAATAATATAATGTCATTAAAGCTGAAACTACTCAAAGATATCTTTATCAGCTGTACAGACAGACTAGCAGATGGGTAAATAGGGAATGTATTTCCAGAGACACAATCCCTCCTGCCCACACTAAGGCTAACTAAATCCTTAGAGCCTGAAATACCGCATGCTGTCTTTGTGACAATCTTGTTGCCAATAAGGAAATCACTAATTATGTATACACTATGTGTCCACAATGAATCAATCAGGATTGTGGCATGCCAATTATCTTTTGTGCTATAATGGCAAATGTGTATACATTAATTCATATGCCCATAATTGAGACCTATGTAAAGAAAATAGTGCTGCTTATACAGAAATAAGTGAGTGGCGACACCTGTATTATAATTGCTGCAACTATAAGAAATGACAGATCGTTGCTATTTATAATGTGTCTGCCACAAATAGACACAAAGAAAAGTGTCAAAGAATATTTTGTAAACTGTATATTGATAGCACCTAGGAAACAAAAAATTGTTTCATGTGCAGTAAATAGTGCCTTGAATAAATGGCTTAGATTAGCCGAAAAAGCGAGAGACCATTGCACTTGCTGTTAAATTACATTTGTGCGTGGCCGGAGAGCGGGAGACGTAAAATGTGCAGGATATAGGTAAAAATTATACTTAAAGCCGCCTGGCGCCTGTGTCCTGCTTGCTGAGTGCCGCTGTCAGTGCCGCGATCAGCTCGGGTTGACGAGCTGTGAAAATCTGCGGCTCGCCTGGTCTCCTCTCCTGCTGGTCACGTGAGCGCGCTCACCGTGACCACGTCCACCTCCCCCAACGTACGTTTCACAGCGAGCTTGTTCACGGGTAGTGTGAACACTGTATGGGCAGACCCGGTTTTTAAATCTGCTGCAGTGAATGGTAATTAGCTGCACATGTGAATAGTTGTAGCAATGATTAGCATAGGGTCTGGCTGCATAACATAGAGCTGCACTATAAGGCTGAGGGAATGTCCTACACATGTTAGAGCAAATAGTGAATAGATGGCCTGCATCTTAAGAGATGGGATGTAAAAAAGTCTGCATATGGCATAATTAAAATTTGTTTTGTACACATAATGAAATGATATGATATTGTGTCTGTCTGTGATTAAACGCATATATGTTGGGAAAAGGATAATTAGGGTATAACTTGGATAGAAGAAACGGGGTTTGAGAAAAAATATATAGGTGAAAAAAAATTTTTTGTATAAAAAATGTGGGTAGGTGAGAAGTTGTGTAGCGTGTGCAAATTGGTGGTGCTTAAAAGCTGGGTGAGGGTGTTAGAATAAAATAAAATAAATTAAAATAAAACAAATTGGATGTGAATGTGGGCAGAAATAGGGGGGGGGGGTTTGTTTGGGGAAAAAAAGGGGGGGGGAAGGGGGGGGGGAAGGAGAAGGAAGGGTTGGCATGATTAAGGTGTTGGGTAAAGGGTGACTGTAATGAAATATGGTGGGGGCATGGCGTGGATGATGATACAAATAGATGCAAATGGTGTGTGAGAGGGAAGGGAATGTTGGGTACCCTAGAGATTTGTGTACAGATTGCGTTGAAAGGAATAAATTGTGTGGGGAATTAAAAATGGTGATGTATTACTATTGGATGGGTGAAAAAAATTTGTAAAAATAGTAATGTTAAACAATGTGAGTCCCTGCTAGAATGATTATTACCAAGATATTAGCTATTGTATGATAGTAATATGATCAAATTGAGAGAAAGGCGCCATAATTAATGGTTTCATTGAGTCCTTGAGGATGTAGTGAGTCCAGTCTGAAAGTCCACTCACATTCCTTCCGTAAGAGAGTATTGGTCAAATCTCCTCCTCGTATTCCAAGTTTAACTTGCTCAAGTCCACAAACCCTAAGTTCATTCCACCGACCTGCATGATTGGAGACAAAATGTCGTGCTACAGAGGTGATTTGCTTCATTTTTTGTAGATCTTTTGTCGCATTGCGAATGGATCCAACGTGTTCCAGGATTCTTTGCTTGAAGGCTCTGGTCGTCATGCCAACATATCTTTGTCCACATGTACACACTATGCAGTAGATCACTCCTTCTGTTGAGCAGTTAATAAAGTGTCTGATTTTAATGTCTTTGCCATAGCGGTCTTGGATATTGTCAGTCTTAAGGATATATTGACATGCTTTACAATGACCACATGGATGTGTGCCGATCGTAGGTTGTAATTTACCTTGTGTTATTTGGAAATGGCTGGACACCAGTCTGTCTTTCAAATTTCTTGATCTCCGCCAGCTCATAGATACTTGTGGTCCAAGTTTTTGAGATAGAATGGGATCCAACTGTAGGATTCCCCAATGTTTTTGAATGGCTTGTTTTACCTGACGCCACTCTTGGCAGAAACCCCCTACAAATCTGATATTCTTGTCCTCTTGTGGCTTTTGTTTCTTTTCAAAGATTAGATGTTCTCTCTGGATATTCTGAATGTTTCTACTGGCTTTCTTGATTGAAGTATTACTGTATCCCCTCTCTCGTAATCTCTTCGAGAGTTCCTTGCTTTGATCCTCGAAGTCCTGATCGTTGGAGCAGTTCCTTCTTAAACGGAGATATTCCCCCTTAGGTATGTTCATAATTGTTGGGGGAAAATGGGAGCTAGTTTGATGTAAAACAGTGTTCGAAGATGTCTCCTTTCTATACAGTTTTGTTGAGAGCATGTTGTTTACATCTTTGTAAATTAGCACATCCAGAAATGGGAGTTCATCCTGACTGATATGATGGGTAAGTCGAATATTGAGGTTATTGTTGTTAAGATGTTCAATGAACAGGAGAAGCATCTGTACGTCACCTTCCCATATCATCAAAATATCATCGATGTACCTTACCCACATGATGATATTAGATGTGAAAACATCGTTGCTGTCCGTGAACACAAATTCGCGTTCCCACCATCCTAAGAAAATATTAGCATACGTGGGGGCACACGCTGCCCCCATAGCTGTGCCCCTAGTCTGTAGAAAAAATCTGTTTTCTCTATCGTCCTAGTGGATGCTGGGGTTCCTGAAAGGACCATGGGGGATAGCGGCTCCGCAGGAGACAGGGCACAAAAAGTAAAGCTTTAGGATCAGGTGGTGTGCACTGGCTCCTCCCCCTATGACCCTCCTCCAAGCCTCAGTTAGATTTTTGTGCCCGGCCGAGAAGGGTGCAATCTAGGTGGCTCTCCTAAAGAGCTGCTTAGAAAAGTTTAGCTTAGGTTTTTTATTTTACAGTGAGTCCTGCTGGCAACAGGATCACTGCAACGAGGGACTTAGGGGAGAAGAAGTGAACTCACCTGCGTGCAGGATGGATTGGCTTCTTGGCTACTGGACATTAGCTCCAGAGGGACGATCACAGGTACAGCCTGGATGGTCACCGGAGCCTCGCCGCCGGCCCCCTTGCAGATGCTGAAACGAGAAGAGGTCCAGAATCGGCGGCAGAAGACTCCTC
Organism: Pseudophryne corroboree; assembly: GCF_028390025.1. NCBI lineage: Eukaryota > Metazoa > Chordata > Amphibia > Anura > Myobatrachidae > Pseudophryne > Pseudophryne corroboree. The sequence continues at coordinate 632,839,169 of NC_086448.1, forward strand.
AGTCTTCTTAAGGTAGCGCACAGCACTGCAGCTGTGCGCCATTTTCCTCTCAGCACACTTCACACGGCAGTCACTGAGGGTGCAGGGCGCTGGGAGGGGGGCGCCCTGGGAGGCAAATGAAAACCTTTTTTGGCTAAAAATACCTCACATATAGCCTCCGGGGGCTATATGGAGATATTTAACCCCTGCCAGAATCCGTTAAGAGCGGGAGACGAGGCCGCCGAAAAAGGGGCGGGGCCTATCTCCTCAGCACACAGCGCCATTTTCCCTCACAGAAAGGCTGGAGGGAAGGCTCCCAGGCTCTCCCCTGCACTGCACTACAGAAACAGGGTTAAAACAGAGAGGGGGGGCACTAATTTGGCGTTAGAAATATATAAAAAAGATGCTATAAGGGAAAACACTTATATAAGGTTGTCCCTATATAATTATAGCGTTTTTGGTGTGTGCTGGCAAACTCTCCCTCTGTCTCTCCAAAGGGCTAGTGGGTCCTGTCCTCTATCAGAGCATTCCCTGTGTGTGTGCTGTGTGTCGGTACGTGTGTGTCGACATGTATGAGGACGATGTTGGTGAGGAGGCGGAGCAATTGCCTGTAATGGTGATGTCACTCTCTAGGGAGTCGACACCGGAATGGATGGCTTATTTAGGGAATTACGTGATAATGTCAACACGCGCCAAGGTCGGTTGATGACATGAGACGGCCGACAAACAATTAGTACCGGTCCAGACGTCTCAAAAACACCGTCAGGGGTTTTAAAACGCCCGTTTACTTTAGTCGGTCGACACAGACACAGACAGGGACACTGAATCCAGTGTCGACGGTGAATAAACAAACGTATTCCTTATTAGGGCCACACGTTAAGGGCAATGAAGGAGGTGTTACATATTTCTGATACTACAAGTACCACAAAAGAGGGTATTATGTGGGATGTGAAAAAACTACCGTAGTTTTTCCTGAATCAGATAAATTAAATGAAGTGTGTGATGATGCGTGGGTTCCCCCCGATAGAAAATATGGGCGGTATACCCTTTCCCGCCAGAAGTTAGGGCGCGTTGGGAAACACCCCTTAGGGTGGATAAGGCGCTCACACGCTTATCAGAACAAGTGGCGGTACCGTCTATAGATAGGGCCGTCCTCAAGGAGCCAGCTGACAGGAGGCTGGAAAATATCATAAAAAGTATATACACACATACTGGTGTTATACTGCGACCAGCGATCGCCTCAGCCTGGATGTGCAGAGCTGGGGTGGCTTGGTCGGATTCCCTGACTAAAAATATTGATACCCTTGACAGGGACAGTATTTTATTGACTATAGAGCATTTAAAGGATGTATTTCTATATATGCAGAGCAGTGTAACGAACCGGGAAGAAGGGGACTATCTGGTGTCCCGAGACATCAGGGATGCTTACCTCCATGTCCCAAATTTGCCCTTATCACTAAGGGTACCTCAGGTTCGTGGTACAGAACTGTCACTATCCGTTTCAGACGCTGCCGTTTGGATTGTCTACGGCACCCCGGGTCTTTACCAAGGTAATGGCCGAAATGATGGTTCTTCTTCGAAGAAAAGGCGTCTTAATTATCCCTTACTTGGACGATCTCCTGATAAGGGCAAAGTCCAGGGAACAGTTGGAGGTCGGAGTAGCACTATCTCGGATACTGTTACAACAGCAGGGGTGGATTCTAAATATTCCAAAATCGCAGCTGATCCCGACAACAAGTCTCCTGTGCTTAGGGATGATTCTGGACACAGTCCAGAAAAAGGTGTTTCTACCGGAAGAGAAAGCCAGGGAGTTATCCGAGCTAGTCAGGAACCTCCTAAAATCAGTGCATCATTGCACAAGGGCCATGGTAAAAAAATGGTGACTTCCTTCGAAGCAATTCCAGTCGGCAGATTTCATGCAAGAACTTTTCAGTGGGATCTGCTGGACAAATGGTCCGGATCGCATCTTCAGATGCATCAGCGGATAACCCTATATCCAAGGACAAGGGTGTCTCTCCTGTGGTGGTTACAGAGTGCTCATCTTCTAGAGGGCCGCAGATTCGGCATTCAGTTTTGGATGTTGGTGACCACGGAGGCCAGCCCGAGAGGCTGGGGAGCAGTCACACAAGGAAAAAAATTCCAGGGAGTGTGATCAAGTCTGGAGATTTTTCTCCACATAAATATAGCTAAGGGTAAATTTATAATGCTCTAAGCTTAGCAAGACCTCTGCTTCAAGGTCAGCCGGTATTGATCCAGTGGGATAAAACATCACGGCAGTCGCCCACGTAAATAGACAGGGCGGCACAAGAAGCAGGAGGGCAGTGGCAAAAACTGCAAGGACTTTTCGCTGGGCGGAAAATCATGTGATAGCACTGTCAGCAGTGTTTCATTCCGGGAATGGAAACTGGGAAGCAGACTTCCTCAGTAGGCACGACCTCCACCCGGCAGAGTGGGAACTTCATGGGGAAGTTTTCCACATAATTGTAAACCGTTGGGAATTACCAAAGGTGGACATGATGGCGTCCCGTCTGAACAAAAAACGGGACAGGTATTGCGCCAGGTTAAGAGACCCTCAGGCAATAGCTGTGGACGTTCTGGTAACACCGTGGGTGTACCAGTCGGTGTATGTGTTCCATCCTCTGCTTTTCATACCTAAGGTACTGAGAATTATAAGACGTAGAGGAGTAAGAACTATACTCATGGCTCCGGATTGGCCAAGAAGGACTTGGTACCCGGAACTTCAAGAGATGCTCACAGAGGACTTATGGCCTCTGCCGCTAAGAAGGGACTTGTTTCAGCAAGTACCATGTCTGTTCCAAGACTTACCGCAGCTGCGTTTGACGGCATGGCGGTGGAACGCCGGATCCTAAGGGAAAAGGCATTCAGGAAGAGGTCATTCCTACCCTGGTCAAAGCCAGAAAGGAGGTGACCGCACAACATTATCACCACATGTGGCGAAAATATGTTGCGTGGTGTGAGGCCAGGAAGGCCCCACGAAGAAATTTCAACTCGGTCGATTCCTGCATTTCTTGCAAACAGGAGTGTGTATGGGCCTCAAATTGGGGTCCATTAAGGTTCAAATTTCGGCCCTGTCGATTTTTTCTTCCAGAAAGAATTGGCTTCAGTTCCTGAAGTCCAGAAGTTTGTCAAGGGAGTATTGCATATACAACCCCCTTTTGTGCCTCCAGTGGCACTGTGGGATCTCAACGTAGTTCTGGGATTCCTCAAAACACATTGGTTTAAAACCAGTCAAATCTGTGGATTTGAAGCATCTCACATGAAAAGTGAACATGCTCTTGGACCTGGCCTGGACCAGGCGAGTGTCAAATTGGTGGTTTTTTTTTTTTTTCTCAAAAAAGCCCATATCTGTTTGTCCATTCGGACAGGGCAGAGCTGCGGACTCGTCCCCAGTTCTCTCCCTAAGGTGGTGTCAGTGTTTCACCTGAACCAGCTTATTGTGGTGTCTTGCGCCTACTAGGGACTTGGAGGACTCCAAGTTGCTAGATGTGGTCAGGGCCCTGAAAATATAGGTTCCAGGACGGCTGGAGTCAGGAAAACTGACTTGCTGTTATCCTGTATACACCCAACAAACTGGGTGCTCTTGCTTTTAAGCAGACTTTTGCTAGTTGGATGTGTAATACAATTCAGCTTGCACATTCTGTGACAGGCCTGCCACAGCCAAAATATGTAAATGCCCATTCCACAAGGAAGGTGGGCTCATCTTGGGCGGCTGCCCGAGGGGTCTCGGCTTTACAACTTTGCCGAGCGGCTATTTAGTCAGGGGCAAACACGTTTGTAAAATCCTACAAATTTGATACCCTGGCTAAGGAGGACCTGGAGTTCTCTCATTCGGTGCTGCAGAGTCATCCGCACTCTCCCGCCCGTTTGGGAGCTTTGGTATAATCCCCATGGTCCTTTCAGGAACCCCAGCATCCACTAGGACGATAGAGAAAATAAGAATTTACTTACCGATAATTCTATTTCTCGGAGTCCGTAGTGGATGCTGGGCGCCCATCCCAAGTGCGGATTATCTGCATTACTTGTACATAGTTACAAAAATCGGGTTATTATTGTTGTGAGCCATCCTTTCAGAGGCTCCGCTGTTATCATACTGTTAACTGGGTTCAGATCACAGGTTGTACAGTGTGATTGGTGTGGCTGGTATGAGTCTTACCCGGGATTCATAAATCCTTCCTTATTGTGTACGCTCGTCCGGGCACAGTACCTAACTGAGGCTTGGAGGAGGGTCATAGGGGGAGGAGCCAGTGCACACCACCTGATCCTAAAGCTTTACTTTTTGTGCCCTGTCTCCTGCGGAGCCGCTATCCCCCATGGTCCTTTCAGGAACCCCAGCATCCACTACGGACTCCGAGAAATAGAATTATCGGTAAGTAAATTCTTATTATTGAAGGTGAAGAGATTGTGACTGAGTATGAACTGGAGTAAATCGGCTAGGAACACATGGAATTTTTCCATGCCTTCCATATTCATGAAATAGTTGACAGCTTCAAGTCCTCTGTCATGGTCAATTGAAGTATACAGTGCCTCAACGTCCAAAGAGACTAAGTATTGGTTTGTTTCCAGTTTAACATCATGAATCTTGCGAAGAACATCTGTGGTGTCTTGGACAAAGGAAGGGAGACCCAAAACGTGGTGTCGTAGATGTAGATCGACAAAGATACTGGCTTTTTCAGTTAAAGATCCTATCCCAGATACGATTGGTCTTCCTGGTGGTTGCCTCATATTCTTATATATCTTGGGGAGCATGTAGAATGTGGGGATACTGGGATGTGTAGTCTGGAGATATTGATATTCCGAAGATGTTATAGTCCCTTCCACATGAGCATCGGTAAGAATCCGGTTATATAGTGTCTTACAGTTTTCCATGGGGTTCAGTAATATTCTTTGATAGCAAGTTTGGTCTTCCAACTGTCGATAGGCTTCCTGTATATATTGTTCTCGGGGCCATACCACCACGTTTCCCCCTTTGTCAGATGGCTTTATAATAACGTCCTGCCATGATTCAATCTCTCTTAGAGCATTAAGTTCTTTCCTGGATAGATTGGAATTGTACAGACTTCTGGTCTTCCGAAGGTGTATGTGGTCAAATTCTTGAGACACTAATTTGGTAAAAATCTGTACTTCTGGGCTCGTCTGCTCTGTTGGAAAAAATGTAGACCTTTTCTTGCAAATGACCCTCGTGCTGACTTCCCACTGGGAGTCTGTGGTTGGTGTTGATTCTGTTTCCAAAGATTGTAGGGCCTCCAGTGCTTCCAATTCAAGTCCAGACAGATCTGATGTATTCATATTATCGCCTGTTTCTGTCTGATCAGATTGGATACCGTCAGTTTTGGAGGTAGCTATTTTGTTATGAAATTTCGTGAGAAGTAACTTCCTGCCAAAAAGTTTTAAATCTTTTTCCCATTTGAATCTGTTAAATTTTTCGGTTGGAGAATAGGAGAGGCCTTTACTCAGAACTTGGATTTGATCGTGATCTAAAGTGTTTGCTGAAAGGTTGATAATCTTGAGTTGTGAAGACGTGTCCGTTGGTATTGGGAAGTCTGAAGTTACCTTCTGCGTGAATTCCGTACTGGTTGTCTTCTCGGTGGTAATTGATCCCATTGTTGTTGACGGCCTCTTCCTCCTCTTGCGCCCCCTCCTTGTCTTTCGTTTGCTGGGTGCCTTGATCCCCTTCCCCTGGGGGGATCCCCTAAAAAATGTTGTTGATGATATTGGGAGGAGCTGTTACCCTCACCTCTAAAGTTTGTGGTTAATGATGCGTTGGGGATATATTCCGGAATATCTTCAGTTCCGGATGTCTCTATATCTGATGAAGAGTAGTGTTCAGGGTTTCTAGGGGGTCGCGGTTGCCAGGAGGGCTTATGCCACTTGAATATTTTGCCCGATACAAAGTCCTTTTTGTCTCTCGCGAATTTATTTCTTTTTCTATCAATGATAGTTTGTTCGTATGTTAGGAGGTCTTGTTTGTTTTTCTCGAAACAGCGTTGAAATTGTGTGTCTTTCTCCCAGGGCTCCAATTTCTTACTTAATTCGTCCAGGTCGCGTTCACAGCTTTCGAGTATGAGATGGTTGTGTTTAATCAGAATGCCCATGAGTTCCATGGAGCATTTGAGGAGACTGTTGTCCCAATCAGTTTTAAGATTTTCACTAGCTAGGCTGAAAGTGGGAAAAACTCTGGGCCTAAGGCCGCGTGGTACAATTTTGTTCTTTAAGTAGTTCTCTAATGTAGTAAGGTCCCAACTGGTTCTTATTTGTTTATGCAGTAGTTGTTTAAGTTGTACAAAATCGGATTCCCAGTTGGTATGTGGTTCTGTATCCACTACGTTGCTTGGAAAAATTTCATCTAAATTTTCTCTATTCCTGTGTTTGTAGGACAATTCCTGCTTTAAACTGAAGCTCATGTTAATGATGTATGGGACTGTGCCCGTTAGTGTACAGAAAAACTGTGGTTACTGAGAAAATATTTGTTATGACATCAAATATTCCGTGCTGGTATTCCTAAGAAAACTATTTCTAGTTATGTACAGTATGCAATGGAAAATTGGGTTAAGGATGCCGCACAGGAGTAAATGATGTTACATAAATAGGTAATTAGTGTAAGTTTCCAAGAAAACCGACCAGCCGGAAAAACTTCCGGAATTTATCACCATCTACCATTGAACAGAAAAAGTTGTGGGTAGAAGAAAAAGGGTGATTGTCGATGGTGCTCCCATGGGTCTATTACATTGGTAATAACGAGAAGAGAGAAAAAGAAAAAGAGACCCTTGTTGGGAGCACTCACTCTTGGAAACAATGATGGATTAGATAATGCATGATGAGTTAGGTATTTAAAACGTAACCTTTAATTATTTGTAGATAAAATAAGAAGTACACCTAAGATTGTTGTGTAAAAATATAATTAAACGAACGTGAAACATTGGTTGCGAATTACCGCTGTGAATATATAGGTGAAAACATATATATAAGGCAAAAAAATGCGGCATAAAATATGGCAAAATCAAGAAATGTGCCCACCAGGTATTGATTTATAGATTAGTGCAATAATCAGAGTATTGCCGTCAAGAAAAACCTACAACACCAGGTATTCCTTAGTGGTCGACCACCTAAGTACTGACCAGGCCCAACACCGTATTGCTTCCAAGATCGGGCGAGATTGGGCATGTGCGGTGTGGTATGGTAGTAGATTTTGGTTTGAACAGCTGGTATGCAGCTATTGACTACACCACAAACCTGGTTATTGAAATGGGCAGATGATCTCTCAGAAAAGGGATATATGTTTGACCATCATTGCACCAAAATTGTATTCCAAATGTATGGGTATACGAAGGTTTAAATCATATGGTCAGTCGGTTTTGCCAAACTGAGCCGCCTGCGTGTTGCTTTTTTGTGTGTGCTGTGCAACATAGATCAACAATGGATTTTGCCCTTATTGTACTGATGACATGCCAACAAGATTAATACACATTAGATCATGAAATAATATAATGTCATTAAAGCTGAAACTACTCAAAGATATCTTTATCAGCTGTACAGACAGACTAGCAGATGGGTAAATAGGGAATGTATTTCCAGAGACACAATCCCTCCTGCCCACACTAAGGCTAACTAAATCCTTAGAGCCTGAAATACCGCATGCTGTCTTTGTGACAATCTTGTTGCCAATAAGGAAATCACTAATTATGTATACACTATGTGTCCACAATGAATCAATCAGGATTGTGGCATGCCAATTATCTTTTGTGCTATAATGGCAAATGTGTATACATTAATTCATATGCCCATAATTGAGACCTATGTAAAGAAAATAGTGCTGCTTATACAGAAATAAGTGAGTGGCGACACCTGTATTATAATTGCTGCAACTATAAGAAATGACATCGTTGCTATTTATAATGTGTCTGCCACAAATAGACACAAAGAAAAGTGTCAAAGAATATTTTGTAAACTGTATATTGATAGCACCTAGGAAACAAAAAATTGTTTCATGTGCAGTAAATAGTGCCTTGAATAAATGGCTTAGATTAGCCGAAAAAGCGAGAGACCATTGCACTTGCTGTTAAATTACATTTGTGCGTGGCCGGAGAGCGGGAGACGTAAAATGTGCAGGATATAGGTAAAAATTATACTTAAAGCCGCCTGGCGCCTGTGTCCTGCTTGCTGAGTGCCGCTGTCAGTGCCCCGATCAGCTCGGGTTGACGAGCTGTGAAAATCTGCGGCTCGCCTGGTCTCCTCTCCTGCCGGTCTGCTGGTCACGTGAGCGCGCTCACCGTGACCACGTCCACCTCCCCCAACGTACGTTTCACAGCGAGCTTGTTCACGGGTAGTGTGAACACTGTATGGGCAGACCCGGTTTTTAAATCTGCTGCAGTGAATGGTAATTAGCTGCACATGTGAATAGTTGTAGCAATGATTAGCATAGGGTCTGGCTGCATAACATAGAGCTGCACTATAAGGCTGAGGGAATGTCCTACACATGTTAGAGCAAATAGTGAATAGATGGCCTGCATCTTAAGAGATGGGATGTAAAAAAGTCTGCATATGGCATAATTAAAATTTGTTTTGTACACATAATGAAATGATATGATATTGTGTCTGTCTGTGATTAAACGCATATATGTTGGGAAAAGGATAATTAGGGTATAACTTGGATAGAAGAAACGGGGTTTGAGAAAAAATATATAGGTGAAAAAAAATTTTTTGTATAAAAAATGTGGGTAGGTGAGAAGTTGTGTAGCGTGTGCAAATTGGTGGTGCTTAAAAGCTGGGTGAGGGTGTTAGAATAAAATAAAATAAATTAAAATAAAACAAATTGGATGTGAATGTGGGCAGAAATAGGGGGGGGGGGTTTGTTGGGGTGAAAAAAGGGGGGGGGGAAAGGGGGAGGGGGGGGAAAGGGGAAGGAAGGGTTGGCATGATTAAGGTGTTGGGTAAAGGGTGACTGTAATGAAATATGGTGGGGGCATGGCGTGGATGATGATACAAATAGATGCAAATGGTGTGTGAGAGGGAAGGGAATGTTGGGTACCCTAGAGATTTGTGTACAGATTGCGTTGAAAGGAATAAATTGTGTGGGGAATTAAAAATGGTGATGTATTACTATTGGATGGGTGAAAAAAATTTGTAAAAATAGTAATGTTAAACAATGTGAGTCCCTGCTAGAATGATTATTACCAAGATATTAGCTATTGTATGATAGTAATATGATCAAATTGAGAGAAAGGCGCCATAATTAATGGTTTCATTGAGTCCTTGAGGATGTAGTGAGTCCAGTCTGAAAGTCCACTCACATTCCTTCCGTAAGAGAGTATTGGTTAAATCTCCTCCTCGTATTCCAAGTTTAACTTGCTCAAGTCCACAAACCCTAAGTTCATTCCACCGACCTGCATGATTGGAGACAAAATGTCGTGCTACAGAGGTGATTTGCTTCATTTTTTGTAGATCTTTTGTCGCATTGCGAATGGATCCAACGTGTTCCAGGATTCTTTGCTTGAAGGCTCTGGTCGTCATGCCAACATATCTTTGTCCACATGTACACACTATGCAGTAGATCACTCCTTCTGTTGAGCAGTTAATAAAGTGTCTGATTTTAATGTCTTTGCCATAGCGGTCTTGGATATTGTCAGTCTTAAGGATATATTGACATGCTTTACAATGACCACATGGATGTGTGCCGATCGTAGGTTGTAATTTACCTTGTGTTATTTGGAAATGGCTGGACACCAGTCTGTCTTTCAAATTTCTTGATCTCCGCCAGCTCATAGATACTTGTGGTCCAAGTTTTTGAGATAGAATGGGATCCAACTGTAGGATTCCCCAATGTTTTTGAATGGCTTGTTTTACCTGACGCCACTCTTGGCAGAAACCCCCTACAAATCTGATATTCTTGTCCTCTTGTGGCTTTTGTTTCTTTTCAAAGATTAGATGTTCTCTCTGGATATTCTGAATGTTTCTACTGGCTTTCTTGATTGAAGTATTACTGTATCCCCTCTCTCGTAATCTCTTCGAGAGTTCCTTGCTTTGATCCTCGAAGTCCTGATCGTTGGAGCAGTTCCTTCTTAAACGGAGATATTCCCCCTTAGGTATGTTCATAATTGTTGGGGGAAAATGGGAGCTAGTTTTATTCTAACACCCTCACCCAGCTTTTAAGCACCACCAATTTGCACACGCTACACAACTTCTCACCTACCCACATTTTTTATACAAAAATTTTTTTTTCACCTATATATTTTTTCTCAAACCCCGTTTCTTCTATCCAAGTTATACCCTAATTATCCTTTTCCCAACATATATGCGTTTAATCACAGACAGACACAATATCATATCATTTCATTATGTGTACAAAACAAATTTTAATTATGCCATATGCAGACTTTTTTACATCCCATCTCTTAAGATGCAGGCCATCTATTCACTATTTGCTCTAACATGTGTAGGACATTCCCTCAGCCTTATAGTGCAGCTCTATGTTATGCAGCCAGACCCTATGCTAATCATTGCTACAACTATTCACATGTGCAGCTAATTACCATTCACTGCAGCAGATTTAAAAACCGGGTCTGCCCATACAGTGTTCACACTACCCGTGAACAAGCTCGCTGTGAAACGTACGTTGGGGAAGGTGGACGTGGTCACGGTGAGCGCGCTCACGTGACCAGCAGACCGGCAGGAGAGGAGACCAGGCGAGCCGCAGATTTTCACAGCTCGTCAACCCGAGCTGATCGCGGCACTGACAGCGGCACTCAGCAAGCAGGACACAGGCGCCAGGCGGCTTTAAGTATAATTTTTACCTATATCCTGCACATTTTACGTCTCCCGCTCTCCGGCCACGCACAAATGTAATTTAACAGCAAGTGCAATGGTCTCTCGCTTTTTCGGCTAATCTAAGCCATTTATTCAAGGCACTATTTACTGCACATGAAACAATTTTTTGTTTCCTAGGTGCTATCAATATACAGTTTACAAAATATTCTTTGACACTTTTCTTTGTGTCTATTTGTGGCAGACACATTATAAATAGCAACGATCTGTCATTTCTTATAGTTGCAGCAATTATAATACAGGTGTCGCCACTCACTTATTTCTGTATAAGCAGCACTATTTTCTTTACATAGGTCTCAATTATGGGCATATGAATTAATGTATACACATTTGCCATTATAGCACAAAAGATAATTGGCATGCCACAATCCTGATTGATTCATTGTGGACACATAGTGTATACATAATTAGTGATTTCCTTATTGGCAACAAGATTGTCACAAAGACAGCATGCGGTATTTCAGGCTCTAAGGATTTAGTTAGCCTTAGTGTGGGCAGGAGGGATTGTGTCTCTGGAAATACATTCCCTATTTACCCATCTGCTAGTCTGTCTGTACAGCTGATAAAGATATCTTTGAGTAGTTTCAGCTTTAATGACATTATATTATTTCATGATCTAATGTGTATTAATCTTGTTGGCATGTCATCAGTACAATAAGGGCAAAATCCATTGTTGATCTATGTTTCACAGCACACACAAAAAAGCAACACGCAGGCGGCTCAGTTTGGCAAAACCGACTGACCATATGATTTAAACCTTCGTATACCCATACATTTGGAATACAATTTTGGTGCAATGATGGTCAAACATATATCCCTTTTCTGAGAGATCATCTGCCCATTTCAATAACCAGGTTTGTGGTGTAGTCAATAGCTGCATACCAGCTGTTCAAACCAAAATCTACTACCATACCACACCGCACATGCCCAATCTCGCCCGATCTTGGAAGCAATACGGTGTTGGGCCTGGTCAGTACTTAGGTGGTCGACCACTAAGGAATACCTGGTGTTGTAGGTTTTTCTTGACGGCAATACTCTGATTATTGCACTAATCTATAAATCAATACCTGGTGGGCACATTTCTTGATTTTGCCATATTTTATGCCGCATTTTTTTGCCTTATATATATGTTTTCACCTATATGTTCACAGCGGTAATTCGCAACCAATGTTTCACGTTCGTTTAATTATATTTTTACACAACAATCTTAGGTGTACTTCTTATTTTATCTACAAATAATTAAAGGTTACGTTTTAAATACCTAACTCATCATGCATTATCTAATCCATCATTGTTTCCAAGAGTGAGTGCTCCCAACAAGGGTCTCTTTTTCTTTTTCTCTCTTCTCGTTATCGCTATTTATCCTGTATGCACCCAACAAGCTGGGTGCTCCTGCTTCTAAGCAGACGATTGCTCGCTGGATCTGTAGCACGATTCAACTTGCACATTCTGCGGCTGGACTGCCGCACCCTAAATCTGTAAAAGCCCATTCCACGAGGAAAGTGGGCTCTTCTTGGGCGGCTGCCCGAGGGGTCTCGACTCTTCAACTTTGCCGAGCTGCTACTTGGTCAGGGGCAAACACGTTTGCAAAATTCTACAAATTTGATACCCTGGCTGAGGAGGACCTTGAGTTCTCTCATTCGGTGCTGCAGAGTCATCCGCACTCTCCCGCCCGTTTGGGAGCTTTGGTATAATCCCCATGGTCCTTACGGAGTCCCCAGCATCCACTAGGACGTCAGAGAAAATAAGATTTTACTCACCGGTAAATCTATTTCTCGTAGTCCGTAGTGGATGCTGGGCGCCCGTCCCAAGTGCGGACTGTCTGCAATACTTGTATATAGTTATCGTTAACTAAAAGGGTTATTGTTGAGCCATCTGTTGAGAGGCTCTGTTATGTTCATACTGTTAACTGGGTATCATATCACGAGTTATACGGTGTGATTGGTGTGGCTGGTATGAGTCTTACCCGGGATTCAAAATCCTTCCTTATTGTGTCAGCTCTTCCGGGCACAGTATCCTAACTGAGGTCTGGAGGAGGGTCATAGTGGGAGGAGCCAGTGCACACCAGGTAGTCCTAAATCTTTCTTAGCTGTGCCCAGTCTCCTGCGGAGCCGCTATTCCCCATGGTCCTTACGGAGTCACCAGCATCCACTACGGACTACGAGAAATAGATTTACCGGTGAGTAAAATCTTATTTTTTTCTCACCATGGAGCTGCCTCGCACGCTCCCTCATTTCCTGACGGAGACGCTGGGCGCCATCTTCTGAGCATAGTTGCTACTGGTCTCTGCAATTGCAGGGCAAGGTCTCCCTTGTAAAGCCGCCTGTATACAGCGCTGTGACTTTACAAACACTTGAGCATTCTACATGTCTTTCTGCTGCGGGGTACACTGGGCTCCACAAGTCTGGACAATGGGGTGTAGAGTAGGATCTTGATCCGAGGCACCAACAGGCTCAAAGCTTTGACTGTTCCCAGAATGCACAGCGCCGCCTCCTCTATAACCCCACCTCCCAGCACAGGAGCTCAGTTTGTCAGTTGGTGCTGCAGTAAGCAGGCACTTAACAGAGGGGCTGCTCCAGGCAGCCCTAAGAAAAGCTTTTTATGAGGTAAAAAGTGAAGACTTCAAGGGCAGCAGCAGGGGTAAATGTCTTCTGACATTCTCTGCTGCAGCTCCAGCTCTCCCCAGCGGCGCTGTACACTCCCGAGCCCTGGTTGCCGGGTACCTACAGCGGAGGCTCCAGTTTACTTCACGTTAGGCACACACGGCTGGGGCTCTCCAGGATCGCGCGGCCGCGCTTCGGGAGGTGGTAAGTGGGTCCCGTACGCGGGACCCGGTCTTTATCGCGATCCGGCGCGGTCAGTGGGAGGCGGGCCGCGCGCGCTGGCGGTGGACACTGTGGATACAGGCGATCCCACTAGATCACCAGGGCATGGGCGCAGGTCAGGTTTTCTCTTAAAACTGATTTTAATATCGCCCACAGTACCCGGTGGTTTTGCCAGCAAGGGGGATAAGCTTTGACCTGAAGCCCCTCCCCCAGCCCCAGGGCGCCATTTCCAGCAAGTGTTCCCGCCCTGGAGTTGCATCTCTGTCTTTCCTCACTCCCTGTCAGTGTCTGCGGCGCCATTACTCCTCAGCTCACTGTACCTGGGACTGCTTGGGCAAATCCTCCTATGTAAAGCCACCTGGTTGTCAGTGCTGTGACTTTACATGACATTTAAGTATTGTACCTGCCTTTTAAGTCAGTGTTAGTAAGAAAAAGTGCATTTAGTCAGGGGTTTATAGTATAATTACCCTGTGATATACATCCAGTTTCTTACTGTGTAGTGTTATATCTATTGACTATATAGCTGTGTAAGCTAGTCCAGTGCAGTATTTTTGTCTGTAATAACCTCTGCATTGTACAAACTGTGACTATTTGTGTGTGCATTGATAGCTGAGTGGTGTCCATCTCGTGTCTTTCACTCAACTTGCTATCCCTATATTCTATAACCTGAGGGGGCTTGGTGCGTCAGGTGTTATTTAATATAGGATTTTCACAAAGATATACTTTATTACGTATTTTTCTCTGTGATTTAGTCACCATATCTCTCCTTTATCTCTGCTGGTGCTGACTACACTGCGCAGGGGTTTGGGTTTAGGGATATAGTGCTGCTAATAATTGTACTGTTACCTCATACTGCAAGTTATATCATGTCTGCTTCTGAGGGTAACGGTTCTGGGGCGGAACACACTGCTCGTGTTGCTGAAGCCACAGGCACATATGGGGAGAATATAGCAGCTGTGGGCTCCTTGCCCCCCAGTGGGACTGTGGCAACGGAGGCACATACTGACCCTCCGTGGGATGCTTTTTCGACGCTTCTGCATACGCTAGTTCATAAACTAACACCCCCTATGGGACCCCCAATGCCGGTACAACCGTATGTGGTCCCTGCAGCTAACCCGCCGTGGGCGGACGATTTATCTGCTCAATTAAAGAAGTTGAACCAGTCCCTGACTACTAAAAAGTCTGACCAACGCTCGCCTAAGTCCAAGAGGTACTCAGCGAGCGCTCGTCTCCTCACAATCCACTGCTGTCACTGACACCTCGTCTGATGAAGACAGCACATACACTGACCCCACAGGTTCTTACTCAGATACGGCTGATGGGGAGGGTAGTTCACATGTGGATGTTCCTGATCTTTTGGAGGCTATTAAGTTAATTCTGCAGATTACGGATGATCCTGAGCCATCCGTTCCTCCTAAGAAACTAGATAGGTTCAAGCGTCAGAAGGTGATTAAACAAGTTTTACCTCACTCTGACCACCTAGTGGATATATGTCAGGAACCCTGGCAAAGCCCGGGTACGAAGTTTGTGCCTCAAAAGAAGATGCTGGCTCGCTATCCCCTCGCGCCAGAGCTAAGAATTGGGAAACGCCTCCTCCAGTAGACTCACATGTGGCTAGGATGGTGGTTTCCTCAGCTCTACCTGTCACTACTGTCACGTCTCTAAAAGAGCCTAAACGTGTCGAGGGTTGTCTAAAAGCGATTTACACCCTCACGGGTGCTGCACAAAGGCCCACTATTTCAGCTACATGGGCGGCAGAGGCTATTGAAGCATGGGCCTTGGAGTTAGAAGCTGAAATCTCCTCTGACCATGCTAGACAATGCTTGTCATATATTGTCACAGCTTCTCGCTATATTAAAGAGGTGGTTTCTGATGCCGGTATCCTAGCAGCCAAGGCCTCTACTACGTCAGTCCTGGCTCGCAGGATATTGTGGCTGAGATCCTGGTCTGTGGATCTGGACTCTAGAAAAACCCTGGAGGTACTCCCTTTCAAGGGGGATATTCTGTTTGTGGAGGACTTAAATAAGATACTGCCAAAACTGCCTGTCTACCTAATACAGCTCCGTCTGTGTCGAAGGCCAAAGGCACGTCCTTTCGCCCCTTTCGTCCTTCAGGTAAAGCAAAAGGTCAGGCGTACCATAAGCAGGCCCGCACTTCCAAACCTGGTAAGCCGGAGCCCAAAAGAGCCTGGGCTGCCCGTCAGCCAGCAGCCAAGACCGATAAGCCTGCCGCATGATGGGGCGGGCCTCCCCCTGGAGGATCCCAGGGTGGGGGGCCGGCTTCTAGGGAATACCCAGGAATGGTTGAAGACCACTTCAGATGCCTGGGTACGCGAAGTCATCTCTCGAGGTTACGCCATAGCCTTCAAAAACCGACCCCCTCATCCATTTTGCCAGACAGACGTCCCGTCGGACCAGACAAAGGCAAACACTCTGCATTCGGTGGTACAGACCCTCCTGGATACAGGAGTCGTAGTACAGGTGCCTCTTGCTCAGAGGGGCTGGGGGTACTATTCTCCGCTGTTTCTAGTCCCGAAACTGAATGGGTCCTCCCAGCCCATTCTCGACATCAAGGCACTGAACAAATTTGTGAAGGTTTCCAAGTTCCGTATGGAAACCCTTCGCTCTATAGTTCTGGCCTTGGAACCTGGGGACTACATGGTCTCCCTGGACATACAGGATGCTTACCTGCATATTCCTATAGTAGTGTCACATCAACAATACCTGAGGTTCGTTATTTGCAACCTCCATTACCAGTTTCGGGCGTTACCTTTTGGTTTAACAACGGCTCCGCGAGTCTTCACCAAAGATATGGCGGTGATGACGGTGGTACTCCGCCATCAAGGGTACAGGATACTGCCGTATCTGGACGACTTGTTAATCCTGGCAAGTTCTCCAGATCTTCTCCTGCGTCATCTGGATATGATGGTCCGGTTTCAACAAGCCCACGGATGGCTCATCAACTGGAAGAAATCCTCCTGGTCCCTGCTCAGAGCATGGTGCATCTGAGAGCGCTGTTGGACACTCACAACCAGAGGTTGTTCTTGTCTCAGGAGAAAGTCCTGAAGCTTCAGGACAGGATTCGTTGCTTCCTTTCTCGTCCGCAAGTGTCGATATATTCGGCAATGCAAGTGCTGGGCCTCATGGTGTCAGCATTCGACATGGTGGAGTATGCTCAATTCCATTCTCGCCCCCTCCAGAAGCTGATTCTAGCCAAGTGGGACGGCCTGCCTCACCGGATCAGGTCTCGCATGATCTCTTTGACTCCGGAGGTCCGTCTGTCGCTGCTCTGGTGGCTCCTGGACCGACAATTGTGCAGAGTCCGTCCTTTCTGGATATCCAACTGGGTCCTGTTGACGACAGATGCCAGTCTAAGAGGTTGGGGCGCGGTGCTGGAGCAGCACTCCTTGCAGGGTCGGTGGACCAAGGAGGAATCTCTCCTCTCGATCAACATTCTGGAATTGCGGGCGGTCTTCAATGCGTTGAACCTAGCCCAGCATTTGATTCAGAACCGTCCTGTTCAAGTACAGTCGGACAACGCCACCACAGTGGCTTACAGAAATCATCAAGACGGCATTCGAAGCCGTTTGGCAATGAAGGAAGCCTCACGGATTCTACGTTGGGCAGAACGTCATCTACCGGCAATATCGGCAATATTCATTCTGGGAGTCCTGAATTGGGAAGTGGACTTTCTCAGTCGTCAGGACGTGCATGCCGGCGAGTGGGGCCTCCATCCAGAAGTGTTTCAACTCCTCGTGGAAAGGTGGGGTCTTCCAGATGTGGATCTGATGGCGTCTCGACACAATCACAAGGTTACGGTCTTCGGAGCAAGGACAAGGGATCCTCAAGCAGCATTCGTGGATGCGCTGGCAGTGCCATGGAGGTTTCGGCTGCCGTACGTGTTCCCTCCGGTGTCACTCTTGCCCAGGGTAATTCGGAAGTTCAAGCAAGAAAAAGGAAATCTGCTTCTCATAGCTCCGGCGTGGCCCAGACGGCACTGGTTCTCAGACCTGCAAGGCTTATCGTCAGAGCGTCCACTTCTACTTCCACAACGCCCAGACCTCCTCGTTCAGGGCCCCTGTGTCTACCAGGACCTAGCCCGGCTGTCTTTGACGGCGTGGCTCTTAAAGCTTCCGTCTTAAGAGCTAAGGGTTTTTCTGAAGAGGTCATTAAAACTATGTTGCGGGCCCGGAAACCGGCCTCTGCTCGGATTTACCATCGGGTCTGGCATTCCTACTTTGTTTGGTGCGCATCTAACCATTATGACACTTCCAAGTTTAGTACAGCCAAACTTTTGGCTTTTCTACAGCAGGGCCTAGAGTTAGGCCTGCGTCTGGCCTCCCTCAAGGTTCATATTTCTGCCTTGTCGGTGTGGTTTCAGAGAAAAATTGCGACTTTACCTGATGTTCATACTTTCACTCAGGGTGTGTTGCGTATCCAACCTCCCTATGTCCCGCCTGTGGCTCCTTGGGACTTGTCGGTGGTTTTGGAGGCGTTGCAGGAGCCTCCATTTGAACCTCTTGGTTCAAGCTGACCTTAAGTGGCTTTCCCTTAAGGTGGTGTTCTTGCTGGCTATTGCCTCTGCTAGAAGAGTGTCGGATTTGGGTGCCTTGTCTTGTAGTTCCCCATAGCTGATTTTTCACCATGACCGGGCGGTTCTTAGGACTCGTCCTTGATATTTACCTAAGGTGGTTTCTTCATTGCACCTTAATCAGGAGATTGTGGTTCCAGCTTTTGTTTCTCCTGATTTTTCTCCCAAAGAGCGGTCTTTGGATGTGGTACGGGCTCTCCGTATCTATGTGAAGAGAACTGCTTCTATTCGAAAGTCTGATTCTCTCTTTGTTTTGTTTGGATTTCACAAACGTGGCTGGCCTGCTCACAAGCAGACCCTGGCCAGGTGGATTAGAATGGTGATTGCGCATGCTTATGTGAAGACTGGTCTGTCAGCTCCTGTTCACATTACGGCCCGTTCTACTCGGTCTGTTGGACCTTCTTGGGCGGCCCAACGTGGTGCGACCCTTGACCAATTGTGCAAGGCGGCTACGTGGTCCTCCGGGAACACGTTCATAAGGTTCTATGCCTTCGATACTGCCGCTTCCCAGGATGCTTCCTTTAGACGCCGGGTTCTTGTGCCCGCTACAGTGCCTTCCCTCCCATAAGGAACTGCTTTAGGACATCCCCATTGTCCAGACTTGTGGAGCTCAGTGTACCCCGCAGCAGAAAACGAGTTTTATGGTAAGAACTTACCCTTGTTTAAAACTCTTTCTGCGAGGTACACTGGGCTCCACAAGGCGCCCACCCTGACGCACTTAGCTTCTTTGGGTTGATATGGCATTAGCCGCTGACACTTCTCTTGTCGTGAGAGTGTGGTGTATGTGGCTACTAACCGTTGTCGTCTCTTTTCCTGCTACTGCATTGGGCTGGTTAAATAAACTGAGCTCCTGTGCTGGGAGGCGGGGTTATAGAGGAGGCGGCGCTGTGCATTCTGGGAACAGTCAAAGCTTTGAGCCTGTTGGTGCCTCGGATCAAGATCCTACTCTACACCCCATTGTCCATCCTTGTGGAGCTCAGTGTACCTCGCAGAAAGAGTTTTAACAAGGGTAAGTTCTTACCATAAAACTCGTTTTGTACCGACAGCGTTAGTTAAGAAAGTGTACCTGTTACAGAATATATTGTGAGTATTCTGATATACAGTATACCTCCGGTCTAGGACCGCGGTGTGTGTGTGTGTATATATTTATATACTAGTCTAGTGCAGCTTTATTGTGATAATAATTTCTCATACGTCGTAGAGGATGCTGGGGATGCTTCAAGAACCATGGGGTATATACGGGATCCGCAGGAGACATGGGCACACTATAAGACTTTGAATGGGTGTGAACTGGCTCCTCCCTCTATGCCCCTCCTCCAGACTCCAGTTAGATTCTGTGCCCAGCGAGACTGGATGCACACTGAGGAGCTCTCCAGAGTTTCTCAGAAAAATACTTTTGTTAGGTTTGTTATTTTCAGGGAGACCTGCTGGCTACAGGCTCCCTGCATCGTGGGAGTGAGGGGAGAGAAGCAGACCTACTTATTAAGAGTTCAAGGGCTCTGCTTCTTAGGCTACTGGACACCATTAGCTCCAGAGGGTTCGATCACTTGGTACGCCTAGCTGCTTGTTCCCGGAGCCGCGCCGTCACCCCTCCTCACAGAGCCAGAAGATTGAAGCCGGGTGAGTATGAGAAGATCAGAAGACTTCAGTGACGGCAGAAGATTGCGCTTGAGGTACCGTGCAGCGGCCGCGCTGCACGCCATGCTCCCACACTGATCACGTCACTACAGGGTGCAGGGCGCAGGGGGGGCGCCCTGGGCAGCATAGGGGACCTCAAACAGCACTGGCATAGGATATAACAGTATCCAGGCACTTGTTAAGGGACGCCCGCCAGTATAAAGATATTTTGAGCGGGACTGAAGCGCGCCATGTAGTGGGCGGGGCTTAGCCCGCACAGCTCTGACCAGCGCCATTTTTCTCTTCACAGAAGGCTGCAGAGACGCTGGCCCTGACCTCCACACTACTATGCAAGTAACAGGGTGCAATATGGGGGGGGGGGGGTTACTAGTTATTGGTGATTTATAATATATGTAAAAAGCGCTAGCAGGTCTGGGCAGTCTTGTTACTGACTTCAGTACCGGGATAGGCGCTGGGTGTGAGCTGGCAGATCTCTGTGTCTCTCTGGCAGGCTTTATTGTGGGTCTGTCTCCTATAGCCCCAGTGTGGTTGTGTGTGTATCGACATGTCTGAGGCTGAATGCTCTTCCCAGGAGGAGGCTGGTGTGAGGACACAGTTCGGTGAGAGTGACAGTGTCGGCACCGCCGACGGATGATTGGGTCAATATGTTAAGTGTTTTAAACGCAAATGTGACTAAGTTGACTAAAAGATTTGATAAATCTGAGTCTTAAGAACCAGACATGGAGGAAATCCATGGAAGATGCTTTGTCACAGGCCCAGACCCCTTCGGGGTCACAAAAACGTGCGTTTACCCAGATAGCAGATACAGATACCGACACGGATTCTGATTCCAGTGTCGACTATAGTGATGCCAGATTACATCCAAAACTGGCCAAGATTATTCAGTACATGATTGTGGCGATAAAAGACGTATTACATATCACTGAGGACCCTGCTGTTCCTGATACTACGGTCTGTATGTTTAAAGGAAAGAAACATGAGGTAACGTTTCCTCCCTCTCATGAACTGAACGCACTTTTTGAAAAAGCTTGGGAAAATCCTGACAAAAAGATACATGTTCCCAAAAGAATTCCAATGGCATATCCATTCCCCTCTGGGGATAGGGAAAGCTGGGAGTCAATCCCCACGGTAGACAAAGCTTTATCGCGTCTATCCAAAAAGGTGGCGCTTCCGTCCCCTGACACGGCAGCCCTAAAGAATCCTGCGGATCGTAATCAGGAAAATACCCTGAAATCCATTTATGTCACTACAGGGTCGCTACTCAGGCCTGCTGTTGTTTCGGCATGGGTGAGTAGCGCTATTGAAAAGTGGGCAGATAACTTGTCATCTGAGATAGATACCCTAGACAGGGATAGTGGTCTTTTGACTTTGGGTCACATCAAGGACGCTGCAGCATATTTAAAAGAAGCTGTAAGGGATATCGGCCTTTTGGGATCAAGGGCCAATGCCATGGCAGTCTCAGCAAGGAGAGCATTGTGGATTCATCAATGGAATGCTGATGCTGACTCTAAGAAGGCGATGGAGTCTCTACCGTTTAATGGTAAGGTCTTGATTGGTGACGGCCTCACTGACCTGGTGTCTACGGCTACCGCGGGTAAGTCATCTTTTTTACCTTATGTTCCTGCACAGCAGAAGAAATCGCCTCACTATCAGATGCAGTCCTTTCGGCCCAACAAATTCAAAAAAGGACGTGGGTCCTCCCTTGCTGCGAGGGGGAGGGGAAGGGGAAAAAGGTCACAGGCTGTGGCAAGTTCCCAGGAGCAGAAGTCCTGTCCGGCTTCTACCAAATCCACCGCGTGACGCTGGGGCTCCGCTGCTGGGGTCCGTACCAGTGGGGGCACGTCTCAAACTCTTCAGTCAGGTCTGGGTGCACTCAGACCTGGATCCTTGGCTAGTAGATATAGTAACCCAGGGATACAAGTTAGAGTTTCAAGACGTGCCCCTTCACCGATTTTTCAAATCGACCTTGCCAGCTTCTCTTCCAGAAAGGGAGATAGTAAGCGCTGCGATACTAAAGTTGTGTCAAACTCAAGTGATTGTCACAGTACCCCCATCTCAACAGGGGGAAGGTTTTTATTCGAGCCTGTTTGTGGTCCCGAAGCCGGATGGCTCAGTCAGACCGATGCTAAACCTAAAATCCCTCAATTTCTTTCTAAAAAAATTAAAGTTCAAGATGGAGTCTCTACGAGCAGTGATCTCCAGTCTGGAGAAGGGGGATTTTATGGTGTCTGTCGACATAAAAGATGCCTACTTAAATGTCCCCATATATCCTCCACATCAGGCTTACCTGAGATTTGTTGTGCAGGATTGTCATTACCAATTTCAGACATTGCCGTTTGGTCTGTCCACGGCTCCGAGGATTTTCACCAAGGTAATGGCGGAAGTGATGGTTCTCCTGCGCAAGCAGGGAATCACAATTAACCCGTACTTGGACGATCTCATCATAAAGGCGAGGTCCAAGGAACAATTTTTGAAGAATGTTGCTCTTTCACTGACGATTCTGATTTTCCATGCTGATAGAGCGGAGTTGAGAACTCGTCAGCAATTTCTGCCAAAAGTGGTTTCTTCATTTCATGTGAACCATCCAGTTGTGGTGCCAGTGGCTACTGACGCCTTGACGGAGTCAAAGTCTCTCGATGTGGTCAGAGCTTTGAAGATCTATTTTGCCAGAATGGCGCAGATTAGGAAAACAGAGGCTCTGTTTGTCCTGTGGGCTCCCAACAAGATTGGGGCTCCTGCTTCTAAGCAGACTATTGCGCGCTGGATCTGTAATACGATTCAGCAGGCTCATTCTATGGCAGGAAAGCCCATTCTACCAGAAAGGTGGGCTCATCCTGGGCGGGGAGTCTCGGCGTTACAACTTTGCCGAGCTGCTACTTGATCGGGTTCAAACACCTGTGCAAAGTTTTACACGTTTGATACCCTGGCTGAGGAGGACCTCTTGTTTGGTCAATCGGTGCTGCAGAGTCATCCGCACTCTACTGCCTGTTCTAGAGCTTTGGTATAAACCCCGTGGTTCTTGAAGCATCCCCAGCATCCTCTAGGACGTATGAGAAAATAGGATTTTAATAACTACCGGTAAATCCTTTTCTCTTAGTCCGTAGAGGATGCTGGGCGCCCGTCCAAGTGCGGGCTGTTTCTGCAGTTTGGTTATTGGTACGCTCATGTTGCGTTGAGTTCAGTCAATCTATGACTGTTGTTGGTCATGCCGTTGCATGCGTTGTTGTTGAATGCCATGTTGTACGGCGTGTTAGTGGTGTGAGCTGGTATGTATCTCACCTTAGTTTAAAATATTGAATAAATCCTTTTCCTCGAAATGTCCATCTCCCTGGGCACAGTTCCTATAACTGGAGTCCTGAGGAGGGGCATAGAGGGAGGAGCCAGTACACACCCATTCAAAGTCTTATAGTGTGCCCATGTCTCCTGCGGATCCCGTCTATACCCCATGGTTCTTGAAGCATCCCCAGCATCCACTACGGACTAAGAGAAAAGGATTTACCGGTAGGTATTAAAATCCTATTTCTCTAACGTCCTAAGTGGATGCTGGGACTCCGTAAGGACCATGGGGAATAGCGGCTCCGCAGGAGACAGGGCACAAAATAAAAGCTTGAGATATCAGGTGGTGTGCACTGGCTCCTCCCCCTATGACCCTCCTCCAAGCCAGTTAGATTTTTGTGCCCGGCCGAGAAGGGTGCAAACTAGGTAGCTCTCCAGAGCTGCTTAGAATAAAAGTTTAGTTAGGTTTTTTATTTTTATTTTCAGTGAGTCCTGCTGGCAACAGGCTCACTGCATCGTGGGACTAAGGGGAGAAGAAGCGAACTCACCTGAGTGCAGAGTGGATTGGGCTTCTTAGGCTACTGGACGTTAGCTCCAGAGGGACGATCACAGGTTCAGCCTGGATGGGTCACCGGAGCCGCGCCGCCGTCCCCCTTACAGAGCCAGAAGAGACGAAGGTCCGGTGAAAGCGGCGGCAGAAGACATCCTGTCTTCAAGACTAAGGTAGCGCACAGCACCGCAGCTGTGCGCCATTGCTCTCAGCACACTTCACACTCCGGTCACTGAGGGTGCAGGGCGCTGGGGGGGAGCGCCCTGAGACGCAATATAACACACATATACCTTAGCTGGCAAAAGGAATACATCACATATAGCTCCAGGGCTATATGGATGTATTTTTCCCCCTGCCATTTTACACAAAAAAGCGGGAGTTAAGGACGTCGTGAAGGGGCGGGGCCTATCTCCTCAGCACACTGGCGCCATTATTCCCTCACAGCTCCGCTGGAAGGACGGCTCCCTGATTCTCCCCTGCAGAACTGCATCTGATTCAGGGTAAAAAAGAGAAGGGGGGGCATTTTGGCAGCAAATAACTAGATTAACAGCAGCTATATGGGATTAACACTTATATAAGGTTATCCCTGTGTATATATATAGCGCTGGGTGTGTGCTGGCAGACTCTCCCTCTGTCTCTCCAAAGGGCTAAGTGGGGTCCTGTCCTCTATCAGAGCATTCCCGGTGTGTGTGCTGTGTGTCGGTACGCGTGTGTCGACATGTATGAGGAGGAAAATGAGGTGGAGGCGGAGCAGTTGCCTGTGTTAGTGATGTCACCCCCTAGGGAGTCGACACCTGACTGGATGATTGTGTTTAAGCAATTAAGTGATAATGTCAGCAATTTACAAAAAACTGTTGACGACATGAGAAAGCCGGCAGATCAATTAGTGCCTGTTCAGGCGTCTCAGACACCCTCAGGGGCCCTAAAACGGCCGCTACCTCAGTGGGTCGACACGGATCCAGATACAGATACTGAATCTAGTGTCGACGGTGACGAGACAAACGTAATGTCCAGTAGGGCCACACGTTACATGATCACGGCAATGAAAGAGGCATTGAACCTTTCTGACACTACAAATACCTCAAAGGCGGGTATTATGTGGGGTGTGAAAAAACTGCCAATAGTTTTTCCTGAGTCTGAGGAAATAAATGAGGTGTGTGATAAAGCGTGGGTTTCCCCCGATAAAAAACAGCTAATTTCTAATAAGTTATTAGCACTATACCCTTTCCCGCCAGAGGTTAGGGCACGGTGGGAAACACCCCCTAGGGTAGATAAGGCGCTCACACGTTTATCTAAACAAGTAGCGTTACCGTCCCCTGATACGGCCACCCTCAAAGAACCAGCTGATAGGAGGCTGGAAAATATCCTGAAAAGTATATACACACATACTGGTGTTATACTGCGACCAGCAATCGCATCAGCCTGGATGTGCAGTGCTGGAGTCGCATGGGCGGATTCCCTGACTGAGAATATTGATACCCTGGATAGGGACAATATTCTGTTAACTATAGAACATTTAAAGGATGCATTGCTATATATGCGTGATGCGCAGAGGGATATTTGTACCCTGGCATCAAGAGTAAGCGCAATGTCCATCTCTGCCAGAAGAGCATTATGGACCAGACAGTGGTCAGGGGACGCAGATTCCAAACGGCACATGGAAGTATTGCCGTATAAGGGGGAGGAGTTATTTGGGGCTGGTCTAACAGACCTGGTGGCCACGGCAACGGCTGGAAAATCCACCTTTTTACCCCAGGTTACTTCACATCAACAGAAAAAGACACAGTCTTTTCAAACTCAGTCCTTTCGTTCCCATAAGTACAAGCGAGCAAAAGGTCACTCTTTTCTGCCCAAGGGCAGAGGAAGAGGAAAAAGGCAGCACCATGCAGCCGCTTCCCAGGAGCAGAAGCCCTCCCCTGCTTCTGCCAAGTCTTCAGCATGACGCTGGGGCTTTACAAGCAGACTCAGACACGGTGGGGGCCCGTCTCAAGTATTTCAACGCGCAGTGGGCTCACTCGCAAGTGGATCCCTGGATTCTACAGGTAGTATCACAGGGGTACAAACTGGAATTCGAGGCGTTTCCTCCTCATCGGTTCCTGAAGTCTGCTTTACCAAAGTCTCCCTCCGACAGGGAGGCAGTTCTGGAAGCCATTCACAAGCTGTACTCCCAGCAGGTGATAATCAAGGTACCCCTCTTACAACAGGGGAAGGGGTATTATTCCACACTATTTGTGGTACCGAAGCCGGACGGCTCGGTGAGACCAATATTAAATCTAAAATCTTTGAACACTTACATAAAAAGGTTCAAATTCAAGATGGAGTCACTCAGAGCGGTGATAGCGAACCTGGAAGAGGGGGACTATATGGTGTCGCTGGACATCAAGGATGCTTATCTCCACGTCCCAATATATCCTTCTCACCAAGGGTACCTCAGGTTTGTAGTACAAAACTGTCATTATCAGTTTCAGACGCTGCCGTTTGGATTGTCCACGGCGCCTCGGGTCTTTACCAAGGTAATGGCCGAAATGATGATTCTTCTACGAAGAAAAGGCATCTTAATTATCCCTTACTTGGACGATCTCCTGATAAGGGCAAGAACCAAGGAACAGTTAGAAGTCGGAGTGGCACTATCTCAGGTAGTGCTAAGTCAGCACGGATGGATTCTAAATATTCCAAAATCGCAGCTGATTCCAACGACACGTCTACTGTTCTTAGGAATGATTCTGGACACAGTCCAGAAGAAGGTGTTTCTCCCGGAGGAGAAGGCCAGGGAGTTATCCGAGCTAGTCAGGAACCTCCTAAAACCAGGACAGGTCTCAGTGCATCAGTGCACAAGGGTCCTGGGAAAAATGGTGGCTTCTTACGAAGCGATTCCATTCGGAAGATTCCATGCAAGAACTTTTCAGTGGGATCTACTGGGAAAATGGTCCGGATCGCATCTTCAGATGCATCAACGGATAACCCTGTCGCCAAGGACAAGGGTGTCTCTCCTGTGGTGGCTTCAGAGGGCTCATCTACTAGAGGGCCGCAGATTTGGCATTCAGGATTGGATCCTGGTAACCACGGATGCCAGCCTGAGAGGCTGGGGAGCAGTCACACAGGGAAGGAATTTCCAGGGCTTGTGGTCAAGCATGGAAACATCTCTTCATATAAACATTCTAGAACTAAGGGCCATTTACAATGCCTTAATTCAAGCAAAACCTCTGCTTCAGGGTCAGGCGGTGTTGATCCAGTCGGACAACATCACGTCAGTCGCCCACATAAACAGACAGGGCGGCACGAGAAGCAGGAGGGCAATGGCAGAAACTGCAAGGATTCTTCGCTGGGCGGAAAATCATGTGATAGCACTGTCAGCAGTGTTCATTCCGGGAGTGGACAACTGGGAAGCAGACTTCCTCAGCAGACACGACCTTCACCCGGGAGAGTGGGGACTTCACCCAGAAGTCTTCCACCAAATTGTAAACCGTTGGGAAAGACCAAAGGTGGACATGATGGCGTCACGTCTAAACAAAAAACTGGACAGATATTGCGCCAGGTCAAGGGACCCTCAGGCAATAGCAGTGGACGCTCTGGTAACGCCGTGGGTGTACCAGTCAGTGTATGTATTCCCTCCTCTGCCCCTCATACCGAAAGTATTGAGAATCATAAGAAGGAGAGGAGTAAGAACTATACTCGTGGTTCCGGATTGGCCAAGAAGGTCTTGGTACCCAGAACTTCAAGAGATGCTCACGGACGAACCGTGGCCTCTACCTCTAAGACAGGACCTGCTACTGCAGGGGCCTTGTCTGTTCCAAGACTTACCGCGGCTGCGTTTGACGGCATGGCGGTTGAACGCCGGATCCTGAAGGACAAGGGCATTCCAGAAGAAGTCATCACTACTCTGGTAAAAGCCAGAAAGGAAGTAACCGCAAAACATTATCACCG
Organism: Pseudophryne corroboree; assembly: GCF_028390025.1. Classification (NCBI taxonomy): domain Eukaryota; kingdom Metazoa; phylum Chordata; class Amphibia; order Anura; family Myobatrachidae; genus Pseudophryne; species Pseudophryne corroboree. The sequence continues at coordinate 632,866,790 of NC_086448.1, forward strand.
CATTTGGCGTAAATATGTTGCGTGGTGTGAGGCCAAGAAGGCCCCTACACAGGAATTTCAACTGGGTCGTTTCTTGCATTTCCTGCAAACAGGACTGTCTATGGGCCTAAAATTAGGGTCCATTAAGGTTCAAATTTCGGCCCTGTCGATATTCTTCCAGAAAGAACTGGCTTCAGTACCTGAAGTTCAGACATTTGTGAAAGGGGTGCTGCACATACAGCCTCCTTTTGTGCCTCCAGTGGCACCTTGGGATCTCAATGTTGTGTTGAGATTTCTAAAATCACACTGGTTTGAACCATTGTCTACGGTAGATTTAAAATATCTCACGTGGAAGGTGTCGATGCTGTTGGCCTTGGCTTCAGCTAGGCGTGTGTCAGAATTGGCGGCTTTATCATGTAAAAGCCCTTACCTAAATTTTCATTCTGACAGGGCGGAATTGAGGACTCGTCCTCAATTTCTACCTAAGGTGGTTTCTGCATTTCACATGAACCAACCTATTGTGGTACCTGCGGCTACTAGGGACTTAGAGGACTCTAAGTTGCTGGACGTTGTCAGGGCCTTGAAAATATATGTTTCCAGGACGGCTGGAGTCAGGAAAACTGACTCGCTGTTTATCCTGTATGCACCCAACAAGCTGGGTGCTCCTGCTTCAAAGCAGACGATTGCTCGTTGGATTTGTAGTACAATTCAGCTTGCACATTCCGTGGCAGGATTGCCACAGCCAAAATCAGTAAAAGCCCATTCCACAAGGAAAGTGGGCTCATCTTGGGCGGCTGCCCGAGGGGTCTCGGCTTTACAACTTTGCCGAGCAGCTACTTGGTCAGGGGCAAACACGTTTGCTAAATTCTACAAATTTGATACCCTGGCTGAGGAGTACCTGGAGTTCTCTCATTCGGTGCTGCAGAGTCATCCGCACTCTCCCGCCCGTTTGGGAGCTTTGGTATAATCCCCATGGTCCTTACGGAGTCCCAGCATCCACTTAGGACGTTAGAGAAAATAAGATTTTACTTACCGATAAATCTATTTCTCGTAGTCCGTAGTGGATGCTGGGCGCCCATCCCTAGTGCGGATTGTCTGCAATACTTGTATATAGTTATTGTTACAAAAAATTCGGGTTATTATTGTTGAGCCATCCTTTCAGAGGCTCCTTTAAATTTATCATACTGTTAACTGGGTTCAGATCACGAGTTGTACGGTGTGATTGGTGTGGCTGGTATGAGTCTTACCCGGGATTCAATATCCTTCCTTATTATGTACGCTCGTCCGGGCACAGTATCCTTACTGGCTTGGAGGAGGGTCATAGGGGGAGGAGCCAGTGCACACCACCTGATATCTCAAGCTTTTATTTTGTGCCCTGTCTCCTGCGGAGCCGCTATTCCCCATGGTCCTTACGGAGTCCCAGCATCCACTACGGACTACGAGAAATAGATTTATCGGTAAGTAAAATCTTATTTTTCTGCGTTACCTATGACTGTGTGTGGCTGTATCTGCTGTGTGGTTTCACTCTGTGTTTCCCAGATATAAAGGTCACTATATTATGTACACTAAGGGGTATATTCAATTAGGGTCGGATCCATTCCGACATGTATTTGTCGGAATGGATCCGACAACCACTATTCAATCTCATCTCAATTCGACTTTAAAAAAAGTCGAATTGAGATGAGGGACCGGAGAGGGGGGAGACCAGCGGGGACAGCCGCGGGCAGACGAAGGAGAACAACGCTACAGCAGAGCTGCAGAAGGATGTCTCACAGCTGCCAGACCTCACGGCAGTGTCCACCCGGCTCCAGCAAGCGTGACCTCACTTGCTGGAGCCGGGTGGACGCTGCCGTGAGCGGCGTGGCTGTGCGACATCCTTCTGCAGCACTGTGCTGTAGCGCTGCTCTCCCCTGTCTGCCCACGGCTGTCCCCCGTCTCCCCGCGGCTCCTCCCTCTCCTCCTCTGGGTCCCACATCTCAGTCCGACATTTTTTTATGTCGGACTAAGATGGTCGTAAATGGGGCCAAATCCTGTTGAATTTGGACCTGTTTCACTCAAAAGTACGTTAATCAGCAGCTATACCGGCGATTCACGTACTATTCGACAAGTCGAATTCCACGACTTGTCGAATAAAAACTGCAGGGATTGAATAGGTCGAATCACGATTCGACCTTAAAAAGTCGAAAATTGCCGTCTTTTCGACAGACTGCAGTTTTCGATCCTAATTGAATATACCCCTAAGGCTAGGTCTGCCAATATAGTGCGTCACAGTATTTATCCAATACGTATATTCTACAGTGTACTCAGTCACATAATACCGGATATATTCCCAGGTGTTGTACTTTGTCTGGCAATATCGTACTTAGGGGGTAATTCCGACTTGATCGTAGCTGTGCTAAATTTAGCACAGCTACGATCAGGAAAACAGACATGTGGGGGGACGCCAAGGGCAGGGCTAGCCCTCCCCGCATGTCAGTCCCTGCCCCGTCGCTGAAGTACAAAAGCATTGCAGCTTTTACATGCTGGCCGGGAGCTACTCATCGCTGCCCAGTTCGCTGTGGGTGACGTCAGGCAGCCGCTGCGGCCCGCCCCCTGTACAATCCAGCCACGCCTGCATTGGCTAGACTGCGCCCACAATACGGCAGCCAAGTGCCGCCGTGCCACACTCTCCCGCCCAGCGACCGCCCTTTGCAGGTCAATCAGGCAGAGGCTGTCAGCCATGCGTCGGCGCACTGCGGTGCATGCGCAGTTCTGACCTGATCGCTGCGCTGCGAAGAACTGCAGCGAACGTTCAGGTCAGAATGACCCCCTTAGTCAATCTGTTTTTGTATTCTCACATAATGTCTAACAGAAAGGGCAGTAAATTAGTGGAAGCTACCTACACCAGGTCACTCCCGTGTCCCTGGGTCCTCTAAGTGGGCGGCTTCCTCCTCGCAATCCAAAATCGTCTGAGGTTTCATCTGAAGAGGAGGGGGAGCATACGGTCCTGTCAGACACTAAATCCTGTGTACTGATGAGGATTCTCCCTTGCAGATTAATGTCCCTGCCTTAGTGGATGCTAATAAGCATTTCCTTCAAAGATGAGGATTCCACTACTGTGGCAAAGAAAACTGATCAGTTTAAACAGCAGAAGGTGGTTAAAACTTGTCAGGGCCGAGTGTTTTTGTGAATCCGTTAACCCTGGACCAACCAAAGGTGTAGGTGCTGAGGTATGATGAAAACAGGGAGGACGAAGAAAGTTCCGTTTCATATATTTATATAAGGCAACAATTCCAGTAAGGAGTTAAATGACAGTTATTAGTCACCATCTGTATACTGACGTATTGCAATGAATGGTATAATGATAAGCAGGAACAGTCTTAAAGATGTATTGGAGAAATGTTCATACAACTGAGTTTAAACAGGCTTGTGAATGAAAGAAGAATTGTCCAAATTAAGCAATGATTGGTGCCAAACTGTAAGGAGTGTTAACTGGATATTGTAGACATACATGAATAACTGTAGATACTCGTACTGAAGCTTAAAGGTTAAACTGTAAGGCTGTGAAGAATTGTCCTTGATTGCAGCAACAATGAAAATACAATACTGAATGGAATACTTGCAAGTTGTGAAGATAACACTTGAAGCACTGTGAAACTGCTGTAGACGACAATGGTGAAGAGTGAGTTAAACTGGATGATGAGAGAACGAGAACCAGGATGAAGTGGAAACTTCCACAGACTGTGATTATAGCAGGCAGTCACTGAACAGAGAAACCTCACACAGGACTCCGGGGATTCCACTTTGTTGCCACTTGGAGAGCGATTAACTGACAGCACAGCAGGGAGCTGGTGGATCTCTTGCGGTGAAGGCTGCAGGCAGACCCCTGGGAGCGGAGGCGATATCAGGACCACTGGAACTACACAGGATATCACGGAGAGTGCACAGAGCTAGGGCATAGAGCATACCTCCCAAAATGACCCTCTCCAGGAGGGACAGAATGCTCTGCTCCTGGACTTCCCTCTTAATTTATGATTGCCATTACCCTTGCTGAAACACCTTTCTGATCCATTAACCTGTTCAAAACAGCTGTTGGCAATCCTAACTTAAGAGGAAAGTCCAGAAGCAGAGCATTTTGTTCCTCCTGGGGAGGGCCATGTTGGGAGGTATGGCATAGAGTAGATACAACAAAGCACTGGCTCAGAGTAACATAATCACAGCCTACTTAAAGGCAGCACAAGCACAGGATTGGCTAACACTTACCCACAGGTGTTTCACAAGTGCTCTCAGGTGCTCATTTGGTCTCCAAAATGGCCGCCTCCTGTACTGCAGACAAACAGCGGCTTCTTCGGCCATTCAGTCCCCGCACTCCCAGAACCTGCAACACCTCTGCCGCTGACCACGCCGCGTCCCCATAAAGCCGCACAGCACTGCGAGCAACCGCAACGGACGGACCCCAGAACCTGCAGTGAGCGGTTCGTGACTAAACTATATTACCCCATTCTGATCATTTTGTAGATATCAGATGGGAACCCTGGTCTAATTAGACCAGGGAGGAAATTCCCTCTGCCAAAATGGGCCTTGGCTTGCTATCTTCTCCCTGCAGAGTTATGTAACAATGGGAAACTCCACCGTTGGTGGATTCTCGCGTCACTCGCCTTGTGGTGTCATTCTCTCTGCCTGTCATCACTGTCACATCACTGAAGGAACTGACAGATACGTGTGTGGAGGGATGCCTGAAGTCTGTATACTCCTCTACTGGAGCCGTTCGTAGACCTACTATAGCTGCCTCCTGTGCTGCAAAAGGTAATGAGACGTGGGTTCAGGCATTAGAGGAAGAGCTACCTGAGGATATATCTGACAATGCCAGACAATACCTGTCTCACAATACCCCACCACCACCTAATACGTTCAGGAGGCGTCCTCTGAGGCGGGTGTGTTGGTAGCCAAGACGTCAACCACGTCTGTCCTGGCTCGCCGCATACTGTGGCTGAGGTCATGGAAAGTGGATCTAAACTCCAAAAGACATTGGAGGTACAGATGGAGCCTCCCTCATCGTTGCTGTTTCGCCGCCTAAACGGAGGATTAGTCACGCGTAAGCGATAGCTCAGGTTGTTCAGTTGTTGCACGGACAGGCGTGTTGAGGCATGACACAGCATGCAATACACATCTTCACCACTGGGAGCCTAATTCTCCACTAATACAGTACTGTAGAGTGAATAGCAGCGGATTGATCTACAAGCTCTGGCAAATGGTCAGTGACGACTGTAATGTTACTGTATACTGTACACACAGACCAGTGGTCAGACGGAGAGAGTCAATTTAAAAAAAAAGAAACCAATAAATCAATCAATAAAATTAGTGTATACAGACGCAAGTGAATGTGTTAAAACAATGGTCCATTGATGGGTTTGGTGAGCGTCCAAGTCCTGTAGACTAATCTATAAATAAAAATAGTGTATTCGAACATGTTAAAGCAATGGTCCGTTGACGTTAGGCATACAGAACTGTATGTGAGCGTCCAAGTCTCGCAACCAATACAGCAAAACCCATGGGAAGGGATCACTGCTGACATTTACACATGAGCTAATGTCTCTATTACCAGGCATCGTGGCCAAGCAGTGAAGTGTCCCACACCCCATGCTCAGAGTCCTGGGTTCGATGTTTGTTTGTTTTTTCTTCTTGACACTTTAATTTTTTGTTTTTTTTTATAACATTCATATATTTAAGAACCTTACAGTCAATAGAATTATGCACACCGGAAAAGAACTGTTTCCATAACTGTCAGGGCGTCTGACACACAAATCCGTAGCACAGTACTATATTGTGTAATGTACATTCACTCTGGCCCTCTCTAGGCCTTTTCCCCAACCAAAGCGAATTTAGTATCAGCCCTTCATTTACTTACTGTGTTGGGCTCATTGTCTGAAATGATCAGTCTCTCAGGGGAGGGGGAAGGGTGAGGGGGGAGGTGGTGAGTTCAGAGACGCTGTAGAAAATATTCATTCTATGTCTAGACCCCCAAAAAAAGAAACCAATAAATCGATAAATAAAAATAGTGTATACAGACGCAAACGAACGTGTTAAAGCAATGGTCCATTGACGTTAGGTTTATGGGAGCTATTAAATTAAATTCAAATGAGCTTAAAGCTTAATATCTCCAGTTCTGGGGGTCCAATTGGCTCAGAACTGAGTTGGTATGGAAGGGGAGAAAATTAGCTACCAGATGTTACCGACCCCAAGTTTCTGTGACCCCGACAAAGCTAACGGCAAGCGTTGGAACCCATGGTGGGTCTCAATTAACGGGCCCATTTTAGTCCTACAGGAAAATTGGTCCACTTTGCGCCCCGATATCTCCGACAATCTTGTGTTCCCAAAACCACAAATCCCAAGGCCTAACAATCCTGGGCAGCCCATCAGCCTGCTTCAAAACATGACAAGTTTGCTGCATGACGGTGGGAGGCCGACTTCTACAGTTCACCCAGATCTGGTTAAAGACTAGTTCAGACACCTGGGTACTGGAAGTTGTCTCTCACGGGTAATCTGTCTCGCTCAAGAGACGTCCCTCTCGCCAGTTTTGCACTACGGCCCTCCTTTTGGATCCATTAAAGGTGCTTACTCTACAAACTGGTGGGTTTCCTTCTGAGTACATGAGTGATTGTGCCAGTACCTCAGTCCCAGAGAGGCAGAGGTTAATATTTGACCCTGTTTCTGTCCCGAAAATCAATGGTTCTTTCCAGCCTATACAAAATCTCAAATCTTTGAGCAAGTTTGTGAGAGTGTCTAGGTTTCATATGGAAACACTGCACTCCATTGTACTAGCTAGAGAACCCAGAGACTATACGGTATCCCTGGATATACAGGATGCATTCCTGCATATACCTTTTTGTCATATCGCATCAGCAGTTTCTGCGGTTTGCTAATGGCAACCTTCATTCCAATTCCAGACTCTGCCATTTGGACTGGCTATGGATACTCGGATCTTCACAAGGTCATGCCTGTTATGACTGCTTATCTCAGTCGCCAGGGAGTGCGCATCCTGCCGTATCTAGACGACCTAATGATTCTGGCAAAGTCCCACGAAGTCCTCCTCTGTCATCTGCAACTGAAGATAACCTCCCTACAAGTGATGGCTTTTCTAAGGGAAGAAGTCCTCGCTGGTCCCAGCTCAGAGCATGGTGCACCTGGTCGGCACTCCTGGATACATACAGTCAGAGACTGTTTCTGTCTCCAGAAAAAGTCCTGAAGACTCAGGACAGGATAAAATGCTTCCTTAGTTGTCCCAGAGTGTCTATACACTTGGCGAGGCAAGTAGCCGGCCTGATGTTATCGTCCTTTGACATGGTAAAGTACGCTCAATTTCATTCCCGCCCACTACAGGTTTATCCTTTCCAAGTGGAACGGCCTGCCTCATTGGATCAGTTTTCACATGATCTCTTTGACTCCGGAGGTTTCGCCTGTCGCTGACCTGGTAAATCCAGGACCAGCAAGAGCAGGGGCCATCCCTTCTGGGTCCCCGACTGGATTCCCCTGACACGGACGCCTGTTTGAGGGGATAGGGAGCGGTGTTGGAGCAACACTCTTTTCAAGGTCATTGGATCAAGGAGGAATCACTCTTTACAATAAATATTCTGGAGCTGAGGGCAGTGTTCAATATACTATTCTTGCCCTACCTGTAGTACAAAACAGGCCGAGAACGATAAAACGGGTGTGGTATGTCAGATAGAATAGACTTAAATCGACAGTGTCTAGGTCGACCACTATTGGTTGTCAGTAAGTAGGTCGACGGGGACTCTAGGTCGACATGTGAAAAGGTTGACATGAGTTTTTTACATTTCTTTTGGTGTTGTTTTCTTCGTAGAGTGACCAGGAACCCCAATTAGTGCACCGTGTCCCCTCGCATGGCTCGCTTCGCTCGCCATGTTTCGGGCAAGGTGCCTCGCTGCGCACGTTCCCAATTGTAGTCCACGTGGATCGTAAACTATGAAAAAAGTCAAATTATTTTTTTTAAAAACTCCTGTCGACCTAGAGTCCCTGTCAACCTAGAAACCATGTCGACCTACTTACTGTCGCCCAATAGTGGTCGACCTAGAGACCGGATCCCGATCAGACAACGCTACTTCAGTGGCATACATAAACCATCAGGGAGGCACTCGAGGCCGCGTGGCAATAATGGAAGTGTCAAAAATCCTTGAGTGGAGTCTTCATCCAGAAGTCTTTCGACTCCTAGTGGACAGGTGGTGTCTACCTAACCTAGACCTCATGGCGTCTCGACACAATCACAAGGTACTGATCTTTGGATCAAGGTTCAGGGATCCTCAAGCAGCATATGTGGATGCACTGGTAGTTCCATGGAACTTTCGGCTAACCTATGTGTTCACTCCAGTGTCACTCCTACCCAGGGTACTGTGGAAGTTCAAATAAGAAGGAGGAATACTACTTCTAGTCATTCCAGCATGGCCTCAAAGGCATTGGTTCTCAAACCTGCAGGGTCTATCAACAGAGAGACCCCTTCTACTTCCTCAGCGCCTGGAACTGCTTGTACAAGGCCCTTGTCTTTACCCAGACCTGGCCAGACTGGCTTTGACGGCGTGGCTCTTGAAGCTTCACTCCTGAGGGCCAAAGGATTTTCCGAGGCGGTTATTCAGACTATGTTGAAAGCCTGCAAACTGGCATCTGCCTGGATTTATTACAGGGTCTGGGATTCTTACTTCACCTGGTGTGCTGATAAGAATTATGATACATATCGATGAACGTCCAGAATCCTGGCTTTTCTGCAACCAGGCCTTGACCTAGGTCTTCGTCTGGCCACCCTCAAGGTTCACATTTCTGCCTTGTCGGTGTGGTTTCAGACAAAAATTGCATCTATACCTGACATTCATACTTTCCCTCAGGGTGTACTTAGGATTCAGCTCCCCTATGCCCCTCCTGTAGCTCCATGGGATTTGACTGTTATATTAAAGGCCCTGCAAGAGTCTCCATTTGAACCTCTTAAGTCGGCGGATCTTAAATGGCTCACGGCCAAGGTCCTGTTTTTGCTGGCTATTGCCTCTGCAAGACTGGTGTCTGACTTAGGCACTTTGTCCTGTTGCCCACCCTATTTGAGTTTTCACCGTGACCGGGCAGTCCTACGAACTCAGCTGGGTAATTTGCCTAAGGTGGTGTCATCTTTTCACCTTGACCAAGAGATGATTGTTCCAGCCTTTATCTCTTCAGACTTGTCTTCCAAAGAGCGTTCTTTGGATGTGGTAAGGGCTCTTCCTATTTATATGGAGAGGACTGCCTCTATCAGGAGGTCAGATTCCCTTTTTGTTTTGTTTGGTTTCCACAAACGTGGCTGGCCTGCGAATAAGCAAACTTTGGGCAGATGGAATAGAATGGTAATTGCACAAGCTTATGCGCAGGCTGGCCTTCCAGCTTCTGCTGCTATTAAAGCCCATTCTACTCGGTTTGTTGGACTTTCTTGGGCGGCCCACCGTGGCGCGTCTGCAGAACAATTATGCAAGGCGGCTACGTGGTCCTCGGTGAACACGTTTATAAGGTTCTATGCCTTTGATACTTCCGCCTCTCACGATGCTTCCTTTGGACGCCGGGTCCCCAACCTTGAGGATCTGCTTTAGGACATCCCCAATGTTTTCCTGTGGAAACCAGAGTATCCTGCTGCAGAAAAGGATAGTTATTATAGCCTTACCATTGCTAACTCTCTTTCTGCGAGGCACATTGGTTCCACAAGGCGCCCACCCTGATGCACCTAGCTTCTATGGGTTTGTATTGCATTAGCCACTGGTACCTTCTCCTGTCGTGAGAATGTGGTTCTATGTGACTAACATCTGCCTTCTCTCTTGCCTGTTCCTGCATTTGACTGGTTAACGAAACGGAGCTCCAGTGCCTTCCTGTGGAACCAATGTATCGCGCAGAAAGAGAGTTAACAATGGTAACACAAAACAAACAAGAGTGGCACTGCGCTATAGATCAAGAATAGGTTAGAACTGCATGTGCTGCTGCAGGGAGTGGGGCTACTACCAAGCTCCACAAAAATACAGACACAGAGAAACCAAAAACTTCCCCAGCGCACAATACAGTATATAAGGGGAAAAGTTCACAACGGATTTTGTTGCCACTTTCCTAACCTTTTAATGTGATATGTAAGGAAACCAAACACTAAAGACTAAAAATCCAGTTCATTCGATCTTTTATTAGGTTAGAATGATAAAACAGAATTATTAATTATCTAAAAGACAATAAATCAAGGGGTGATTGCCTATTACCGGTAAACAAAAACCACCACAAATACAGACATATAACATATAACATATAAAGCAGAATATGTAAAGTGCTATTTCACTATGCCCCACTGCACTTTGGTAGTCTCCAGGGCATGGATAGAAATTCAAATAGTCCTGAATAGACTGGATGCGCTGATCTGCGTCTTACTCCCTCTATATTATTCAGTTAATGACCGCAGTGGTTATTTCATTGGAAGTCCTTATTGGGGAACGCACTAACGATGGTATAAACTGTGCTGATAGCAATCTGTACTTCTCCCAATTAATACGTCCCTTTGATCACTGTTTTTATGCTGGTTGAAGGGGACCTTTCTTGGATAAGGAAATTACCTTATACAGATGTCCCAGGACTGTTCTTTTGAACGAAGGCTGCTCACTGGCTATCCGATCCTCCACACTAATGAGACGGGAATGAATGGAGTCCGCCGGCGGAAGTCCCGTGCACGCTGCTTGTAGCGCTACTCAGCATGCTCGGGATCGATGATCTCTGGAATCGACGCGTTTCGCCTGCGTCAGGCTTCGTCAGGAATACAGAGTACTCTGTATTCCTGAAGAAGTCTGACGCAGACGCAGGCGAAACGCGTCGATTCTTTTCTATCTCACAGCACAGGGGTCACCTTACCTGATGAAAAGGCTGCGATGCCTTGAAACGTCAAAGATACTTGCCCCCCCTCATGTTTTTGATTTGATTGACACGATGTTACTTTGATATCACCATGTTTTGAATACAAATTACGATTTTTGCATAAGTCCATGGAGTGCCGCCTCATTTCCTTTGCTGCTAACACCTGAGCCACAGGTGGGGAAGGATACTGTGTCTGCATTATCACCAGGAGGGCACCCTGGCATTTTGTTTATTGTTTTTTCGTGAGTGCCGGATAACTTTGTTCTATATATATATATATATATATATATATATATTCTTCTTTTTAGTGTATGCTGTTCTGGAGAGCCTGTCAGACCACAAAGCCTGACCAACATAGTTGTGGTTATAACTGGTAGAGAATACAGCATTGAGATCCTTTTATGACATTTTTATATTGGCCTGATTAATTGTCCAATACGGACGAATTCAACGTTCTTGTTGTGTTATTTCCATACTGATATCCCTGTGGGAACAGCATTACTGATAAATCGGTTATTGATCCCATAGAGCCCTTTCAACATCTATTGATATGAACCCCTAATGAAGTCCTTTGGGACGAAACGCGTTGGGTTGAGGTTCAGATGTGAGAACATCAGACATTCATTGAAAGACATCATTGGATGAATTCATTTAGAATTTTTATGTCAGGTTGTGTATCAAAGTCTGTATTTTAAACTTTGTCAGGTACACATTACTCACTGCAAATGTACTGTCCAAGGACAATATGTGAATAAATTTATTTTAATGATTCTGTGGTCAAATAATCTTGGAAAAGAACCTACATCTAAAGTTACAATTACACAGCTCCCTTAGACATTTTTTTGTTTCTTGTATCCTACCTCAGTACCCCAGCTAACAGAGGGTTCGTCTTAAGGTTGAAGCTCACTCATTAGCGCGGAATTAGGTCTACACCACATCTATATATATATATATATATATATATATATATATATATATAATAAAGTATGTGTGTGTGTGTGTATATATATATATATATATATATATATATATATATATATTATATGTGTGTGTGTGTGTGTGTGTGTATGTATGTATGTATATATATATATATATATATTTACTGAAGTCCCAGAAACATTAGTTTGTGAATGCAGTGGTAATTGTAGTCTGCCAACTAAGGGCCATTTGTCAGTAGATATAATATTGTTGGCTCTGTGAACAATGTCTTGTGACCACTGACTGAGTCACAGTTTAGCCTTTTTCCTCGCTAAACAATGTTTTGTAAGAAATAATTTTTAGATCGTAAATAATACAAAAGCTGCTGCATACATGAGGATAAGTGCAACAGGGCAGATTAATATCAAAAGTACTTGGATATTGCTGCCGTAATTAATGTGACATAAGGAAGAGATGTGTGGGTCCTTCTAACATATTTGCTTTATGGTGTTAAGCAACAGCTATAGCGTTTGAAACCATGTCTTATCACAGCAAAATCAGCCAGTGTTAGTTGTTGTTGTCGTTTGTTGTGTGTGTTTGTTTTTTACTGTTGCATGATTGTCTTTTTGAGTACTGTATGTTTAGAGGGTCTAAAGGGCCCTACACACTGCGCGATAGTAATGAAAGATATGAACGATCTCGTTCATTAATGAACAAGATACCGTTCATATCTTTCAGTGTGGAGGCACCAGCGATGAACGATGCGCGGCCCCGCGCTCGTTCATCGCTGGTGCCCCGTCGCTTGTGCATGCAGGCCAATATGGACGATCTCGTCCATATTTGCCTGCACTGCTATGGAGCCGGGTGACGAGGGAGTAAAGAAACTTCCCTCCCCCCGTCACTGCCCCCTGCCGCCTGGTCGGCCGTATCCGCCGCCGGGCAGCTCGGCGGCAGATCGCGCTGTGTGTAGGGCTCATTAGACAGTGATTCCCAAACCTGGTCCTCAACGACACCGCTACTTCGGAGATGGGCTGCAGCGCTGTCCAAATTACAAATAGGGGAGCCACACCACTTGCAAGTGAGTCAGTTTAGGATGTCAGTTGATTTGGGTCCCTTATTTGAAATTTGAGATGCACTGCAGTATCGTCTTTGAAGCCGCCACTTCCCACAACAGTTCATGTTTTCCAGGTCTCCTCACAGAATCACAAGTGCAATAAATAGCTCCACCTGTGGATCTTTTAAAATTTGTCCATGAGTAATGAGTACATCAGTGCACCTTCTAGGTGACTTGAAAAACATGAATTGTTGGGGTCCCTGAGGACCATGTTTGGGAACCACTGGTCTAAGACAAGGGTATTCAACATGTGGCCCTTAAGCTGCTGTGGAACCACAAAGACCAGGATGCCCTAATAGAAAAACTGTGACAGGGTATACTGGGGGATTCAGTATGGGATCCCGACGGTTAGGATCTGGCAGTCATAAGACCGATGTCGGAATCCCGACAGGCAGGATCATGATGGCGAGCGCACTTCGGCCCATTCGCAAGCTTTGCTCGCCACACTAATTTGTTCCTCCTCGGGAATTCAGAATCACCGGGGTTCCCTTGGCTGTCGGGATTCCGGCGTCTGTTTCCTGACCGACGGGATCCCGAAAGCCGGGAAACTAACTGGGATGCTTGTGAACCAGAACTGTTATACCTTTCCATCATGTTGTTTTCTTTAATCTAGATTTAACTTGATCATCAAAGACTGACACTGACTTGGGTGACACAATCTCTGGGTTCTTATGTAAAGCCCTGAACACACTGGACGATATGAACAGAAACAATCTTTTTTGAAAGGTTTATCGTTCATATTGTCCAGTGTGTATGGATGAATGATGTGCATACCCGCAGGTCGTTCTCGTTCATCCATGATCTACCGAACATGAAGCTCAATTTTAACTATATTGTTGAGCTGCATGTTCGGGGAGTGCGGAGCATGATGTCACTGAACGATATCGTTCAGTGTGTATGCGCCATACCGCTGAACGATATACCATTCAGCGATATAGCGCTAGTCATGTACGGGGCTGAAATCGCCCAGTGTGTACGGGGGTCATCTCTCCAGCAACAATCTGTTACTGCCAAATAAGAAAGGCCAGCAGCATTTACTGTGTATTACACACTGCGAACGCACTTTTTTTTTTTAACCTTTTCTCGTTATCAGGATTTTGGACAAGGTATGCTAAGTTACCCTTTTTAAATGATCTATACTGAGATCTGCAGACTTCTAGCTGCTGTTACTTATTTAAGATGCTCAGCTATGCAAATCTTTTTCTTATAATGAATGATTCTTACATCTCCTCGCTGTCTCTCTGAAAAAAGGTTATCCTACATATTTATACGCTAGCATTTCTTTTAAAAACAAAACATTGTTCTGCAGGCAAAAATGTAAGCTTAAAACTGAACTGCTGATCTGAATGAGACCACAAATACACTAGAGGCTCTGCAGTTCCAGCAATCCTGTGTCCCTATATGCAAGGTATGAAATAGCCACAAGGGGGAGTAGTTGATATGTAAGCAGGCTGCAGTTAGCAGTAAATTGGGGAGATCCATCCCTTTATTGCACACGTGCAGTAGACATAAACAGGGGAGGGGAAGAGAGGAAGCATGTCATCTGTGATCCCGCCCTGACCCAGCAATAACAAGCAGTGCCTTGCTACTGCTGCTGTGTTGGAGCTTCTCTCTAGTGTACTCTCCTCTGTTATGCTGCTATGAAGCAGCCCTGCAGTCTTTGCTGATTTTTATAAAACACATACTATGGCCACTGCCACTAGCAGTAAAAGCAGTATCAATGGGATGATAACAGGCTCCATGCAGTCTCCAAGTTCATGTAGCAGCATGGATCACATTAGGAGGCAGCAGCACATGGATCTTCGCAGAAGGCAGGCTGCCCTTTCCTTCCTCACCAATATCTCACTGGATGGGCGACCACTGCAAGCTAATGGGGTAACAAGAGAAGGCACAGCATGTGCAGTTCTCAAGCCTCGGCAGAATTCCCAGCTTGCAGACAGGGAAGCAATGCATAATTCACCACTTAATACAATATTATCTGCAACCCCTCTTCATCCGCTCCATGCACAAAACAACAAGACAGGACTGACCTCTTCATCAGGACCATTATCCTGTTCTGTAAGTCTGAGACAGGAGCTGATGGAGCAGGTGATGCAGGTAAAGAAACAACAGATCAGTGAAGATGAGGAGGAGGATGCATTTACAGGCAGTGTTCATGTGCCAGGGACTGGGGCCCCTGTCCAGCCTACTTGTGCAGGTAGCAGAGGTCGCTTGAACTCTATAACCTCTGCCATCCTGCCTGCAGCTTTCTGTAGAACTTCAGCTGCCCCAGTCTTCAGCTGCAGTGACCAAATACAGGGAAGCAGCAGTGCCTTTGAAATCCAGAGGTCACGGTAAGGAACAGTTTCCCACTAGTCTGAGATACATGGAGTAATTGTATAACCTGTTGTACTGCAGAAAAGTTTTGGAGAACATATTCCTGATGGATCTAAAACGCCATCTTGGTAAATGTTTCTGTGTGCCTATTATGTTGGAGAAAACATGTGGCATTGGTCCACATTCAATTCTATCACATATTTGTACTAGAGAGTTTTATGGAAAAAGTATACGTAACAGAGGACCATTAGCAGTAATTTGTTCTTACCTTACACTCATTATCCAAAATCAGCCATAGGATGCACACAATTGTGTTTTAGCCATGATTGTGCAGTTTAAAAATGAGCACAGGTTAAAGGGTTGCAGGCTTGGCAGTGTGACACAACTGTGTCCTAAGCAGGTATCCTGCCACTGAAATGAAGGGGTATAAATTGATTGAGATTATCCTGGATGATTGGAGTTCTACCCTAATAGAAGTCTATGCAGTGATTGCTTCCTTATTATACCTCCTATAAGGCAGGTAGAGATAATAACGTCATTGTTTTACAGTACATACAAAATGAAGATCCACAGTTTCTTAAGCTGCATACACACGGAACGATTTAAACTACAGATATAGACTATATAGTCCATATCGGTAGAAAACATAGTACATATCGCACCGTGTGTATACAGCTTGTGAAGCCAATGCATGCTCCTGCGGGGTTGGTATCGCAAGAAAAAATAGACTGTGCAAATCTAATTTCTAGTATAGTCAAAATTGTATATAGTCAAACTTGTACATAGCCAAAATCGCAACGTGTGTATAGTCCATATCGGTGGTTCTGGGCTCCGGGGAGTTCAAGGGAAATCGCAAAGTCAAAATCGGCCTTTACACAGAATCGCACCGTGTGTAGGCCCCTTAAGATTAGGGCGACAGGCAATTTTTTAATGATTGAAAGCTCCAATGACTGTCTCTCAGTTGATGAACTACAGCTCCCTGTTACAGAGTGGCAGACTGCGCTGGGCATTGTAGTGTCATAACTGGCAAATCACAGGTTGGTGGGATAGAATATCCTTACTGTACTGCATTCACCACTGATGTGATTGAGAAGATGAACCTGCAGAAACAACTGTAGCATCCACCATCATGCAGATACAGTACAACTGACACATATAAGATGTTTATTTTCTTTGGGTGCAATGGAATATACTTAGTGGAACTGATGCTTGAGGAATACAGTATTTGTAGCATATTTTGCAGGAATTTGCAGTGTGCATGACCAGTACAGGAGCCATGCATACATTGCTCACAACATGTAGGTAATAGTTGCTTGCATCTGGTTAGGTGGGGCAGAGGCAGTCTAATGTCAGTCATGTACGGTAAGGCAGTGGTCATGTACTTGTGACCAGAAGCAGACAGGAAAGTAGCATCATTAGGTGTTCAGTAGCAGTTACACAAGGCTAATGATGATCATGACCTGATAAATGCTTTGCTGTCACAAACTGGTGCTTTGTTTTGTTGTGCATGCATAGTTTTTGCTTTCGTGAGACTATTTCAGCAAAATAACAGTTGTTACTATTATATTAAGTTTTCATAGTTTCATTACATAACAAAATGATTGGTAAAAAACATGAGAGCAAGTGGTACCTACTGTAGGTCTGTATAATGGCTGGACGCAAGCCAGATGCTACTGCTGCACATGGGCGGAAATGTGCAATACTTTTTGCGCCACAGTTTAGTTTTGTAAGTCACACTCTTTCTTGCAGCCAGCTCTGCACTAGTACCGACGTATGTTGCATTGCAATAATTTCGGCTGCATTCCTGGTGCTTTTGCTGTGCAAGCATGTATCTAAACTGATTGCTACGGACCAGTGCAGCAAGTATATTCCATGTATGACTGGTTTTACATGTCATACTTGGCAGCCCAGTCTATACCCAGTCTTCATCCTTTTACAAGCTGAACAATATGCATTTTCTCACAACTTACCAATTAAATAATGATAGACTGGACTTTAATGAACATTGTTTCAGCCTACAGCACATCATTATCTGTATGTACAGTACATGACAGGTACACATTAAGCTTAGCCAGAGTAAAAGATGGAGTTATCTTCATTATAAAAGGAAAATAGCTGTCTATACCATTGGTTCTCCATTCCAGTCCACATGTTCCCCTAACAGGCTACGCTATGTGGATTTCTTTATCATGCGCTGGTGAGTTATTTTAGATAGAAATTTCCACAACACTACCTGTTGGGGGTTCTGAGGGCTGGAGTTGGGAAACACTTGCCTATACGATCAAATGCAATAATTAATAAACATATTCCACATTCACATTTTCCGTTGTACAGATCACAATTCCATGAATGAATGACTAAACCGGTTACAGGACAATAGAATGTGCTGTTTTGTGAAATCCTGAATGCTGTGTTAAGATGTGAAAGCACAAAAGTGTGAACAGCTCCATTTGTCATTCATTTGTTCATGTAATATATGGTTGTAACGGAACAGCTGAGTACTTTGTTCACATGTAGACTTTGTAGCACAATTACTTTAACTTGTTGCTTCAAGTCCTGTTCTTACTACTTGATAGATTAGCACCTGCTGTAAGGAAAAACGGCCTGCTAGCAGAGGGATTGAGTAGCCTGTGTTATGGGTGTTCCTGGAATAGTTTGGTGACCATACAGAACAGACCACAGTACCCTATGCCTCTTCATCTTGCATATAGAGATATTTATGAAGAGGACTGATCAAACAAGGAGTAGAAAATTTAATTGCAGAAGTATGTATTGATAGAAAGCAAACTGCATATATCAAGGAGGAACGCTGACACAGTAACATTCCTAGAAGTTGCATTAGCTAGCTACAATCCAACCTACAGATGTGTCGTCCTACTGTACATCGCTGCTTCAGTCACATTAAACAGCCCTTCCAGTTGTGCCTAGTAGTGAGTGCATTTGCTAATGCCGGGCGTCGTCTTTTGCATTTTTTTCACACATTTTCGATCAGCAGTTCGTATATTTAATCAGCAGCGTCTGCTTGTGCAGTTTAGTCACATAGACGCCCAACGTTAGCAGAGTTGCATGGGTACTGCCAGCTCACTCATGCCAGGCATCTCACAGTGCATGGCGTATTGAGGCTAGATCATGTATGAGGACACCTCCTGTAGTGTAAATGGTCTTTTTAAATGTGCTTTAATGTTTTATCAAAGGCTCCAAAGTAAATAGTGAAAGTAGAGAATGAACATGATGATTATATTGTTTATACAGTGTTTCATCATCTCAAACAATGCATCTATTTAGGTGTTAGAAGTGAAGACGACTGAGAGCAATCTGTGCAGGACTGTAATGCTACTTAATTCAGATAGCGTTGTTCTTCTCAGTAGCACATGAGTTTTAGGCAAGAAGCAGTGTCCTACAATGTTCTGATTTCTCCACCACTTTAAATATTCCAACATAACTTGGAAGGTATGTACGTATTACCTACAGTATGAATTTTGTTTTCTCAGTGCTGCTTAACTTTTCATAATTGGTGTTTTGTTCCACCTCCTCCATTTACAGTGCTAGAATAAGGAAGAATAGTCAATTAAAATTCTATTAAAAAAAATCCAAAATAGACTGGTAAATCCAATATATGGTTCACTTTTAAGAATCTGCTGATAGTTGAACTTTCTCATTGGGGTCAGTTCAATTCATCGAGGATTGAATAGCTCCTGAAGGGTGGGAACTCTCGGAGCTATTCAATTCAGCGCGATGCTAAGTCGGTGAATGCCCCTACTCGTGGAGTAAAGTTATGTAAATATGTAGTCTGCATATTACAAGTTATAGGAGTACAAGCTATAGCCTGCAAATTGCAGGCATTGGTGGGTTCCGTGCAATTCTTAACAATCTCTGGTGGAACTGTCATCCGCAGTATTGGACACTGACTATTGTGAATATAAGGTTCGAGGGACTGTGGATTAAAATCTGTTTAGACAAACACCTGTCCTTATGAAGTGATTTGCTTTTACATAATGCAGTGCCTTATTTGCTCCTCATTGACGTTCGCTATGTCAGATTCACATGTAGACCTGTAAATATTTCTAATAACTATAAAACATATAAAATAACATTCGTACAATATAGTATGTCCAATCTAGTTCTGTATGAAGTACAAATATTCTTCTGCCCTTTAGTAATGATACCATGCCTTTTTATATGCTTTGAGTGTCTCCTTGGTTCTTCCACTAATCTGTCAGCGATTAGGTGTTATTCTTGGTGCAATAATTATTTGACATTGTGTGGACACTCCTCTTGACACTCCTTATTAACCTATTTGTGGTAGCTTGAAAAACCAGTTTGTTTCGTCATCTTGATTGTTAGACTCTAGACCATTAATCTTAACCTGTATATACTTTCCAATCTGACGTATTTCACCTAGTGCTCAGTTATATGCTCCCGTTTTCCACTTGCAGTGACATGAATGGCATTAGCGTTTAGCAGCCTTGTGTTGGCATTGGCTCATTCTGGGTCACATTCAGAGGTGAACATACGCCTGCTTGCATAACTTATCTTGTGTGTTTTCATAACGTGCATGTTCCAGAACTGTGTGTACTCACTACGGTCGCTTCTACACTTCTGACTGAAGAGGCATAAAGACAGAGATGGAGTGTGACGGTGGGTTCTCATGCAGGCAGAGCTCAGTGAGGGGATGTCGATGGAACTGCTTGCTATGCAGAGTCAGGCATAAGAGTTAAAAAGATAGGCCCGGAAACAGGTGTATTTACAAAGTACAGGGCTGGTGCAAATGTGCACTGCTGATAATGCCCAAAGATACCTTAACAAGGCCACTTGCAGTGTGGATTTCTTTGCAGAAATTGATAGTCAGTTACCATTTAGGGGCGGTTATGGGGAGTGGCTGCAAAAGCCGCATGTGTGTTGCAACCTTTTCTGTTGTTGATTTTTTTGGGGGGAGGGGAAGCCACCGGTGGATGTGTCAAATGAATTTCCATAGTGGCTACAGCATTAGCATAAATTGCTTCAACAAAAATATTTAGGTTGAAAAACAAAATGGGAATGACAAGATAGATGAGATTTCTGCAGCGGGGTACACTGGTATTCCACAGGGAATAACATCGGGGTGTAGAGTAGGATCTTGATCCGAGGCACCAACAGGCTAAAAGCTTTGACTGCTCCCAGGATGCATAGTGCCGCCACCTCTATATCCCCGCATCCAGGCACTGGAGCTCAGTTTGTAAGTTGGAGCCTGCAGGCAGGTCACTAACAGGGAGGACTGCTCCAGCAGCCCTGAAAAGAGCTTTTATAAGAAGAAATAGAAGACTTCAAGGGCTGCAGCATAGGCACTCATAGTGCTAGATGTCATTCTGACATCTCATGCTGCAGCTCCATCACCTACCCCGGCGGCGCTGTATACTGCCGCGCCCTGGTTGCCGGGTACTTACAGCGGAGGGCTCTGTTTTTTCCCTCAGCTAGCACACACTCACCGCAGCTCTCCAGGATCGCGTGGCTGCATCAAGGGAAGAGGTAAGAGGGTCCCCCAGGCGGGTCCCGCTGCAAATCGCGATCCAGCGCGGTCCTTAGGAGACGGGTCGCGCGTGATGGCGTGGACACTGTGTTGGTACAGGGACCCCACTAGACCACCAGGGCAAGGGCACAGGTCGGATTCTCTATAATCCGTTTTAATATGGGCCCACAGTACCCGGTGGTGAAGTCCAGCAAGGGGATAAGGCTCTGACCTGTAGCCCAGCCCCAGGGCTCCATTTACAGTAAATGTTCCCGCCCTGGAGCTGCATCTCTCTGTCTTCCTCACTCCCTGTCAGCGTTTGGCACCATCACTACATGCTGAGCTGATTCTGGGACTGCAGGGGCTTAGGGAGGGTGCTGCCGGTGGAGCTCGAGCTCCAGGCGCCCAAGACAGTACAGGGTGCCGCAGCTCGACTCCGCCGGAACCTCCGCCTGGCCGCACGGACCTCGCAGCTGTCAGTCACTGACAGCTGCAAGCCTGAGCAGCATCAGCTCTCTACCTACCTCCTACCCTCCACCTCTACGCGCTCCGTGATGCACGGGCGTCTGACGTCAGACGGGTGGAGACGCGGCCAGACTCCACAGGACTGCGGAGATGGAGCAGCAGCAACGGCAAGCAGGAGCGGGGCAGGTGAGTATTGTTTTTTTGTTTTTCTTTAGTGTGTGTAAGCGGCGCAACCATGGGGCACAATTACTCTGGGCACAGCTGCAGGGGGCACAACTACTTGGGACAAATCTATAGGGGGCACAACTACTGAGGGTACAGCTACAGGGGGCACAACTACTGGGGGCAAATCTACAGGGGGCACAACTGCTGGGGGCAAATCTACAGGGAGCACGGCTACTGGGGGCAAATCTACTGAGGGCACAGCTACAGGGGGCACAACTACTGGGGGCAAATCTACAGGGGCACAACTACAGGGGGCAAATCTACTGAGGGCACAGCACCAGGGGGCACAGCTACTGGGGGCAAATCTACAGGGACAAATCTACTGGGGGCAAATCTACAGCTGGCACAACTACTCCGGGCACAACTACTGGGTCCATAACTACAGGGGGCATAACTGTGGCCATGCCCCTTCCCTATGAAGCCACACTCCTTTTTCTCTAACGTCCTAGTGGATGCTGGGGACTCCGTAAGGACCATGGGGAATAGACGGGCTCCGCAGGAGACATGGGCACTTTAAGAAAGAATTTAGATTCTGGTGTGCTCTGGTTCCTCCCTCTGTCCCTCCTCCAGACCTCAGTTTGAATCTGTGCCCGGACGAGCTGGGTGCTGTTCAGTGAGCTCTCCTGAGCTTGCTGTAAGAAAGTATTTTGTTAGGTTTTTTATTTTCAGGGATCTCTGCTGGCAACAGACTCCCTGCATCGTGGGACTGAGGGAAGAGAAGCAGCCCTACTCTCTGCAGATAGGTCCTGCTTCTTAGGCTACTGGACACCATTAGCTCCAGAGGGATCGTACACAGGATCTCACCCTCGTCGTCCGATCCCAGAGCCGCGCCGCCGTCCCCCTCGCAGAGCCGGAAGACAGAAGCCGGGTGAGCATAAGAAGCAAGAAGACTTCGAAATCGGTGGCAGAAGACTCCAGTCTTCACTGAGGTAGCGCACAGCACTGCAGCTGTGCGCCATTGCTCCCACATACACCCACATACTCCAGTCACTGTAAGGGTGCAGGGCGCAGCGGGGGGCGCCCTGGGCAGCAATTAGGACCTCTTGGCAAAAGTTTGACATATATACAGTTGGGCACTGTATATATGTATGAGCCCCCGCCATAATATTGTACATAAAAGCGGTACAGAAGTCCGCCGCTGAGGGGGCGGGGCTTCTTCCTCAGCACTCACCAGCGCCATTTTTTCTCCACAGCTCCGCTGAGAGGAAGCTCCCCAGGCTCTCCCCTGCAGATACACGGTAGAAGAGGGTAAAAAGAGAGGGGGGGGGGGGGGCACATAATTAGGCGCAAAAATAATTATAACAGCGGCTACTGGGTTAACATTAAGTTACTGTGTTATTCCTGGGTTATATAGCGCTGGGGTGTGTGCTGGCATACTCTCTCTCTCTCTGTCTCTCCAAAGGGCCTTGTGGGGGAACTGTCTTCAAAAAGAGCATCCCCTGTGTGTGTGGTGTGTCGGTACGCTTGTGTCGACATGTTTGACGAGGAAGGCTATGTGGAAACAGAGCGGGAGCAAATGAATGTGGTGTCTCCGCCGACACCTGATTGGATGGATATGTGGAAGGTTTTAAATGATAATGTTAATTCCTTGCATAAAAGGTTGGATAAAGCTGAAGCCTTAGGACAGTCAGGGTCTCAGCCCGTGCCTGATCCTATGTCACAGAGGCCGGCAGGGTCTCAGAAGCGCCCACTATCCCAAATTGTTGACACTGATACTGACATGGATTCTGACTCCAGTGTCGATTACGATGATGCAAAGTTACAGCCTAAATTGGCTAAATCTATCCATTATATGATTATAGCAATTAAGGATGTGTTGCACATCACAGAGGAAACCCCAGTCCCTGACAAGAGGGTTCATATGTATGGGGAAAAAAGGCAGGTGGTGACCTTTCCCCCTTCACACGAGCTAAATGAGTTATGTGAAAAGGCTTGGGAATCTCCAGATAAAAAACTGCAGATTTCTAAATGGATGCTTATGGCGTATCCTTTCCCGCCAACGGACAGGTTACGCTGGGAATCCTCCCCTAGGGTGGACAAAGCTTTAACACGCTTACCAAAGAGGGTAGCCCTGCCGTCACAGGATACGGCCACCCTGAAAGATGCTGCAGATAGAAAGCAAGAGGGTACCCTGAAGTCCATTTATACACATTCAGGTACCTTACTAAGGCCGGCAATTGCGTCGGCCTGGGTGTGTAGTTCTGTAGCAGCATGGACGGATACCTTATCTGAGGAACTTGATACCTTAGACAAGGATACTATATTAATGACCCTGGGGCATATAAAAGACGCTGTCCTATATATGAGAGATGCTCAAAGAGACATTAGTCTACTGGGCTCTAGGATTAATGCTATGTCGATTTCTGCCAGAAGGGTCCTGTGGACTCGGCAATGGACAGGTGATGCAGACTCAAAAAAGCACATGGAGGTTTTACCTTACAAGGGTGAGGAGTTGTTTGGGTAGGGTCTCTCGGACCTGGTCTCCACAGCTACTGCTGGAAAGTCAAATTTTTTGCCGTATGTTTCCTCACAACCTAAGAAAGCACCGTATTACCAAATGCAGTCCTTTCGATCACAAAAAGGCAAGAAAGTCCGAGGTGCATCCTTTCTTGCCAGAGGCAGGGGCAGAGGAAGGAAGCTGCACAACGCAGCTAGTTCCCAGGAACAGAAGTCCTCCCCGGCTTCCACTAAATCCACCGCATGACGCTGGGGCTCCACAGGCGGAGCTAGGCCCGGTGGGGGCGCGTCTCCGAAATTTCAGCCACAAGTGGGTTTACTCCCAGTTGAATCCCTGGGCAATAGAGATTGTGTCTCAGGGTTACAAGCTGGAATTCGAAGAGATGCCCCCTCACTGTTACCTCAAATCGGCCCTGCCAGCTTCCCCCTTAGAGAGGGAAATAGTGTTAGCTGCAATTCACAAATTGTATCTTCAACAGGTGGTGGTCAAGGTTCCCCTCCTTCAACAAGGGAAGGTTTATTATTCGACCATGTTTGTGGTACCGAAACCGGACGGTTCGGTCAGACCCATATTGAATTTAAAATCCCTGAACACATACCTGAAAACGTTAAAGTTCAAGATGGAATCGCTCAGAGCGGTCATCGCAAGCCTGGAAGGGGGGGGGGGTTTATGGTGTCTCTGGACATAAAGGATGCATACCTTCATGTCCCCATTTATCCACCTCATCAGGCGTACCTCAGATTTGTGGTACAGGATTGTCATTACCAATTCCAGACGTTGCCGTTTGGTCTCTCCACGGCACCGAGAATATTTACCAAGGTAATGGCGGAAATGATGGTACTCCTGCGGAAGCAAGGGGTCACAATTATCCCATACTTGGACGATCTCCTCATAAAAGCGAGGTCAAGGGAGCAGTTGCTGATCAGCGTAGCACGCTCTCTGGAAGTGTTACAACAACACGGCTGGATTCTAAATATTCCAAAGTCGCAGTTGATTCCTACCCTTCCTGGGCATGATTCTGGACACAGACCAGAAGAGGGTTTATCTCCCGATGGAGAAGGCTCAGGAGTTCATGACACTGGTCAGAGACCTATTAAAACCAAAACAGGTGTCGGTGCATCACTGCACGCGAGTCCTAGGAAAGATGGTGGCATCATACGAGGCCATTCCCTTCGGCAGGTTCCATGCGAGGACCTTTCAATGGGATCTACTGGACAAGTGGTCTGGATCACATCTTCAGATGCATCGGTTAATCACCTTATCCCCCAGGGCCAGGGTGTCTCTCCTGTGGTGGCTGCAGAGTGCTCACCTTCTCGAAGGTCGCAGATTCGGCATTCAGGACTAGGTCCTGGTGACCACGGATGCAAGCCTCAGAGGGTGGGGGGCAGTCACACAGGGAAGAAATTTCCAAGGTCTGTGGTCAAGTCAGGAGACTTGCCTTCACATCAACATCCTGGATCTAAGGGCCATATACAACGCCCTACGTCAAGCGGAGTCCCTACTTCGCGACCAACCGGTTCTGATTCAGTCAGACAACATCACCGCAGTGGCTCATGTGAACCGACAAGGCGGCACAAGGAGCAGGGTGGCAATGGCGGAAGCCACCAGAATTCTTCGCTGGGCGGAGAATCACGTAAGCGCACTGTCAGCAGTGTTCATTCCGGGAGTGGACATCTGGGAAGCAGACTTCCTCAGCAGGCACGATCTCCACCTTGGAGAGTGGGGACTTCATCAAGAAGTCTTCACGCAGGTTGCAAGTCGGTGGGAACTGCCAAAGGTGGACATGATGGCATCCCGCCTCAACAAAAAACTACAGAGGTATTGTGCCAGGTCAAGAGACCCTCAGGCGATAGCTGTGGACGCACTGGTGACGCCGTGGGTGTTCCAGTCGGTCTATATATTTCCTCCTCTTCCTCTCATACCCAAGGTGCTGAGAATCATAAGAAAAAGAGGAGTGAGAACAATACTCATTGTTCCGGATTGGCCAAGAAGGACTTGGTATCCAGATCTGCAAGAAATGCTCACAGAGGACCCGTGGCCTCTGCCTCTAAGACAGGACTTGTTGCAACAGGGGCCCTGTCTGTTCCAAGACTTACCGCGGCTGCGTTTGACGGCATGGCGGTTGAACGCCGGATCCTAGCAGAAAAAGGCATTCCGGATGAAGTTATTCCTACGCTGATAAAGGCTAGGAAGGACGTGACGGCTCAACATTATCACCGTATATGGCGAAAATATGTGGCTTGGTGTGAGGCCAGGAATGCCCCTACGGAGGAATTCCAGCTGGGCCGTTTCCTTCACTTCCTACAATCAGGAGTGACTTTGGGCCTAAAATTGGGTTCCATTAAGGTCCAGATTTCGGCCCTATCCATTTTCTTTCAAAAAGAACTGGCTTCTCTGCCTGAAGTTCAGACGTTTGTGAAGGGAGTGCTGCATATTCAGCCCCCTTTTGTGCCTCCAGTGGCACCTTGGGATCTTAACGTGGTGTTGAGTTTCCTGAAATCACACTGGTTTGAACCACTCAAAACGGTGGAATTGAAATATCTCACGTGGAAGGTGGTCATGCTATTAGCCTTGGCTTCGGCTAGGCGTGTGTCAGAATTGGCGGCTTTGTCACATAAAAGCCCTTATCTGGTTTTCCATGCGGATAGAGCAGAATTGCGGACCCGCCTACAATTTCTGCCGAAAGTGGTTTCATCCTTTCATATAAACCAACCTATTGTGGTGCCTGTGGCTACTACTGAATTGGAGGATTCCGAGTCACTGGATGTGGTCAGGGCTTTGAAGGTTTATGTAGCCAGAACGGCTAAAGTCAGGAAAACAGAATCTTTGTTTATCCTGTATGCTTCCAACAAGCTTGGGGCGCCTGCTTCAAAGCAAACTATTGCTCGCTGGATCTGTAACACGATTCAGCAGGCTCATTCTGCGGCTAGGTTGCCGCTGCCTAAATCAGTTAAGGCCCATTCCACAAGGAAGGTGGGCTCTTCTTGGGCGGCTGGCCGAGGGGTCTCGGCATTACAGCTTTGCCGAGCGGCTACTTGGTCAGGTTCAAACACCTTTGCAAAGTTCTACAAGTTTGATACCCTGGCTGAGGAGGACCTTGTGTTTGCTCAATCGGTGCTGCAGAGTCATCCGCACTCTCCCGCCCGGTTGGGAGCTTTGGTATAATCCCCATGATCCTTACGGAGTCCCCAGCATCCACTAGGACGTTAGAGAAAATAAGATTTTACTTACCAGTAAATCTATTTCTCGTAGTCCGTAGTGGATGCTGGGCGCCCGTCCCAAGTGCGGACTTCTTCTGCAATGCTTGTATATAGTTATTGCTTAACTAAGGGTTATGTTATAGTTGCATCAGGGTTGATCTGATGCTCTGTTGTTGTTCATACTGTTAACTGGGTAAAGTTATCACAAGTTATACGGTGTGATTGGTGTGGCTGGTATGAGTCTTACCCTGGATTCCCAAAATCCTTTCCTTGTACTGTCAGCTCTTCCGGGCACAGTTTCTCTAACTGAGGTCTGGAAGAGGGACATAGAGGGAGGAGCCAGAGCCCACCAGAATCTAAATTCTTTCTTAAAGTGCCCATGTCTCCTGCGGAGCCCGTCTATTCCCCATGGTCCTTACGGAGTCCCCAGCATCCACTACGGACTACGAGAAATAGATTTACCGGTAAGTAAAATCTTATTTTTTTGCCGCGCACTGTGTTTGACCTAGGGGTGTGTGGAGTGGGGGGACACCAAAGGAAACTTTCACCCTGGGTGCCACAAGGTATATAACCGGCCCAGGTGGCCACGCTCCCAATTCAGTACAGGGGAGGGGGGGCGCTGAAACATACCTTGATCCAGGCACCATGACTCCTTGCTACACCTCTGTGCATGGGCAAAGGGGGTCATTCCGAGTTCATCGTAGCTGTGCTAAATTTAGCACAGCTACGATCATTCACACTGACGTGCGGGGGGACGCCCAGCACAGGGCAGTGCCGCCCCCCCCCCCCCCCCCGCAGAAGTGCAAAGGCATTGCACAGCAGCGATGCCTTAGCACTTCAAGAGTAGCTCCCAACCAGCGCAGCTATAGCGTGCTGGCCGGTAGCTACTCGTCGCTCCCCGGCACGCAGCGGCTGCGTGTGACATCACGCAGCCACTGCGGACCCCACCCCCCCAACGGTCCGGCCGGACTGCGCCGCCGTCCAGCCCCTCCCGCCCAGCGATCGCCTTTGCCGGCACATGCGCAGTTCCGACCCGACCACTGTGCTGCGAGAAACTGCTGCGCTGTGCATTTTACAGGACACTTAAGTATTCTACATGTCTTTTGACAGCGTTAGTTAAGAAACAGTGCATTACTACAGGGCTATTTAGTACAAGTACCCTGTGATATACATCCAGTCTTTACTGTGCATTGATATAGATATTACTTAGTGCTACTTAGTATTGCTGGTCCAGTGCAGTTTTATTGTTTGTCATAATTTCTGCATTGTACATGTGACTGTGTGCATATAGCTACTGTGTGATATCTACTCCGTGTATCTCACTCATACTGCTATCCCTGTATTCTGTACTCTGAGGGGGGCTAAGTGCGTCAGGGTTGTTATTTGATATAGGTATTTCACAGGATATACTTATTTTGTATTTTTCTCTGTGATTCTCGGTCACCATATACCTCCTGAATCCTCTGTTTGTGCTGTCACACTGCACAGGGGGTTCTTGGTTAGGTATTATACTGTATCTGCTGATATTGTACTGTGTCTCCCGTGGTTTACACTTTCATATCATGTCAGCTACAGGGAGCGATGGTTCTGTAGCTGATCCCGAAATACGCGGTGGTGATGCTGCAGATGCATTAGAGGAAAACATAGCAGCGGAGGGTTCAGGTTCTGGGGGTTCCCTACCCCCCAGTCAGTTTGTAGCAATGGGGGCACATCACGACCCGCCTTGGGCTACTTTCTCTAATTTACTGACTACGCTGGTAACTAGACTTACGCCCCCTATGGGACCTCCCGTGCCTTTACAGCCACATATCGTCCCAGCGGTTAATCCACCATGGGCAGATCTCCTGTTCACTCAGTTACAGCAATTGAATCACTCTTTGACTAAACAGAAACCTAATCCTCGCCCACCTAAGACCAAGGGGTCCTCTAAGCGGGCCATTACTTCCTCACAATCCACTCTTGTTTCAGATACTTCCTCCGATGAGGATGGCGTGTATACTGACCCCTCAGACACTGATCCAGATGCTTCTGATGGGGAGTCTGTTTCACAGGTGGATGTTCCTGACCTCTTAGAGGCTATCAGGCTGATTCTTCAAATTGGTGATGAACCAGAACCTGTTGTTGCCTCTTAGAAACCTGATAGATTCAAACGTCAGAAGGTTACCAAATCAATTTTGCCTCATTCTGACCACTTAGTTGATATACGTCAGGAATCCTGGGAGAATCCAGGAAAGAAATTCACACCTCACAAGAAGATGCTAGCTCGCTATCCCCTCGCTGCGGAGTTAAGTAAAAATTGGGAAATGCCGCCACCGGTGGACTCGCAAGTCGCTCGGCTGGTGGTGTCATCTGCTCTGCCTATCACTACCGTTACCTCTCTGAAGGAATCGACGGATAAGCGTGTGGAGGGTTGCTTAAAGTCTATTTATACCCTTGCAGGAGCTGTGCATAGGCCCACTATTGCGGCTACTTGGGCTTCAGAAGCTATTGAAGCGTGGGCTCAGGAGGTGGCAGCAGAGCTGCCGTCCAATTTTCCTGATAATGCTAGACAATGTCTTTCATATATTGTTACAGCCTTTCGTTACATTAAGGAGGTGGCGTCTGATGCCGGTGTTCTGGCGGCCAAGGCCTCTACTACGTCCATTCTTTCTCGCCGGATTCTCTGGTTGCGGTCCTGGTCTGTAGATCTGGACTCTAAGAAAACCCTGGAAGTGCTCCCTTTTAAGGGGAACATTCTTTTTGGTGAGGATCTCAACAAGATTGTTGCTGACTTAGCTTCCGCTAAGACGGCATGTCTACCTAGTACTGCTCCGAAGGTTAAGAGTACTTCCTTTCGTTCCTTTTGTCCTCCCAGTAAAGCAAAGGGTCAGGCGTATCCGAAACAGGCTTGCACTTCCAAAACCACTAAGCCCAAACCTAAACGTGCCTGGGCTGCCCGCCAGCCTGCTTCCAAAACAGACAAGCCTGCTGCATGACGGGGCGGGCCTCCCCATGGGGGATCCCAGGGTGGGATGCCGACTTCTATGGTTTACCCAGATATGGTTGAAGACCACTTCAGACGCCTGGGTAAGGGAAGTCTGTCACTCACGGATACGTCATAACCTTCAAGAAACGTCCCCCTCATCAATTTTGCCTGACAAACATCCCTTCGGATCAGGTAAAGGCAAAAAACTCTTGATTTGGTGGTACAGTCCCTCCTAGACACAGGAGTGGTAGTACCGGTGCCTCTGGCTCAGAGAAGCAGGGGGTACTATTCAACGCTGTTCCTAGTCCCGAAACCGAATGGTTCCTCCCGACCCATTCTCAACCTCAAGTCTTTGAACAAATTTGTGATGGTCTCCAAGTTTCGTATGGAAACTCTTCGCTCTATTGTTCTGACTATATGGTATTCCTGGATATACAGGATGCTTACCTACATATTCCTATTGCCATGTCGCATCAGCAATACCTGCGGTTTGCTACTGGCAGCCTCTATTATCAATTCCGGGCCTTACCTTTTGGACTGACCATGACCCCGCGAATCTTCACCAAGTTCATGGCGGTGATGACGGCCCTGCTCCGCCGTCAGGGTATCAGGATCCTACCGAATCTGGACGACTTGCTAATCCTGGTGAATTTCCCAGAAGTTCTGCCCCGTCATCTGGATCTGACAGTCCAGTTTCTGCAAGCCCACGGGTGGCTCCTTAACTAGAAGAAATCATCCCTGCTCCCTGCCCAGAGCATAGTGCACCTGGGGGCATTGTTGGACACACACAACCAGCGGTTGTTCTTGTCACAGGAGAAGGTCCTGAACCTTCAGGACAGGATACGATGCTTCCTCTCACGCCCCCGAGTGTCGATACACTCGGCGATGCAAGTACTAGGCCTCATGGTGTCTGCTTTCGACATGGTAGAGTACGCTCAATTTCATTCCCGCCCTCTGCAGAAGCTGATTCTTGCCAAGGGGGATGGCCTGCCACATCGGATCAGGTCTCAAATGATCTCCTTGTCTCCGGAGATTCGTCTGTCACTGAGCTGGTGGCTACACGACCAACGATTGAGCAGGGGTCGTCCCTTCTGGATCTCCAACTGGGTCCTCCTAACAACGGATGCCAGTATGAGGGGTTGGAGCAACACTCTTTTCAGGATTGGTGGACCAGGGAGGAGTCTCTCCTCCCGATAAACATTCTGGAATTGCGAGCGGTGTTCAATGCTCTGAAACGGGCCTAGCATCTGATACAGAATAGGCCTGTTCAAGTACAGTCGGACAACGCCACCACGGTGGCGTACATAAATCATCAAGGCGTCACTCGAAGCCGCATGGCAATGATGGAAGTGTCAAGGATTCTTCAATGGTCAGAACGCCATCTGCCAGCCAAATCGGCAGTGTTCATTCCAGGGGTCCTCAACTGGGAAGCGGACTTCCTCAGTCGTCAGGACGTACACGCCAGGAAGTGGAGCCTTCATCCAGAAGTATTTCAACTCCTAGTGGACAAGTGGGGCCTACCAGACATAGACCTGATGGCGTCTCGACACAATCACAAGGTTCCGATCTTTGGAGCAAGGACAAGGGATCCTCTAGCGGCGTTCGTGGACGCACTGGCAATTCCGTGGAACTTTCAGCTGCCGTACGTGTTCCCTCCGGTGTCACTCCTGCCCAGGTTAATAAGGAAGTTCAAGCAAGAAGGAGGAATCCTACTTCTGATCGCTCCAGTGTGGCCCAGACGGCATTGGTTCTCAGACCTACAGGGTCTCTCGTTAGAGCATCCTCTTCTGCTTCCGCAACCCCCAGACCTCCTCATTCAGGGCCCTTGTGTATATCAGGATTTGGCCCGGCTGGCTTTGACAGCTTGGCTCTTGAAGCTTCAGTTCTGAGGGCCAAAGGATTTTCTGAGGTGGTCATTCAAACTATGTTGAAGGCCCATAAGCCGGCTTCTGCTGAGATTTATTATAGGGTCTGGAATTCTTACTTTGCTTGGTGCGCATCTAACAATCATGACGTTTACAAGTTTAGTACAGCCAAACTTTTGGCTTTCCTGCAACAGGGCCTGGACTTGGGCCTTCGTCTGGCCTCCCTCAAGGTTCATATTTTTACCTTGTCTGTATGGTTTCAGAGAAATATTGCAACTCTACCTGATGTTCATACATTCACTCAGGGTGTTTTATGGATTCAACCTCCCTATGTCCCTCCTGTGGCTCCTTGGGATTTGTTGGTGGTTCTGGAGGCCTTGCAAGAGTCTCTGTTTGAACCTCTTGAATCTGTGGACTATAAGTGGCTTACTCTTAAGGTCTTGTTTCTGCTGGCTATTGCCTCTGCTAGACGGGTTTCAGACTTGGGTGCCTTATCCTGTCGGTCACCCTTTCTGATTTTTCACCCTGACCGGGCGGTTCTTAGGACGCGCCCTAGTTATCTACCTAAGGTGGTGTCTTCTTTCCACCTTAACCAAGAGATTGTGGTTCCAGCCTTTATCTCTCCTGAATTGTCCTCCAAAGAGCGGTCTTTGGATGTGGTACAGGCTCTCCGTATCTATGTGAAGAGGACAGCCTCCGTTAGGAAGTCTGATTCTCTCTTTGTACTTTTTGGTTTTCACAAATGTGGCTGGCCTGCGAATAAGCAGACCCTGGCCAGATGGATTAGAATGGTGATTGCACAAACTTATGTACATGCTGGTCTTCCAGCTCCTGCTACCATCAAATCCCATTCTACTCGGTCTGTTGGACCTTCCTGGGCGGCCCGCTGTGGTGCGAGCCATGCGCAATTGTGCAAGGCGGCTACTTGGTCCTCCGTGAACACGTTTATAAGTTTCTATGCCTTCGATACTTCTGCCTCCCAGGATGCTTCCTTTGGACGCCGGGTTCTTGTGCCCGCTACAGTGCGTCCCCTCCCATGAGGAACTGCTTTAGGACATCCTCGATGTTATTCCCTGCGGAATACCAGTATACCCCGCTGCAGAAAACAAGATTTATGGTAAGAACTTACCGTTGTTAAATCTCTTTCTGCGAGGTACACTGGATTCCACAGGGCGCCCACCCTGACGCACTTAGCTTCTTTGGGTTTGTATGGCATTAGCCACTGCTACCTTCTCCTGTCGTGAGAATGTGTTTTCTGTGGCTACCGTTGTCATCTCTTTTACATGCTACTGCATTAGACTGGTTAACAAAACTGAGCTCCAGTGCCTGGAGGCGGGGATGTAGAGGAGGCGGCGCTATGCTTCTTGGGAACAGTCAAAGCTTTTAGCCTGTTGGTGCCTTGGATCAAGATCCTACTCTACACCTCTATGTTATTCCCTGTGGAATCCAGTGTACCTCGCAGAAAGAGATTTAACAAGTTCTTACCATAAATCTCCTTTTTCTCTTACGTCCTAGAAGATACTGGGAATCCATTTAGTACCATGGGGTATAGACGGATCCACTAGGAGCCTTGGGTACTGTAAGAATTTGATAGTGTGCGCTGGCTCCTCCCTCTATGCCCCTCCTACCAGACTTAGTTTAGAAAATGTGCCCGGAGGAGCCGGTCAAGTCGCATGGAAGCTCCTGAAGAGTTTTCTGCATTTATTTTCTCTGTTTATTATTTTTAGGCAGGACTGGATGGCACCAGCCTGCCTGCTTCGTGGTGCATCAGGGGGGATACTGCCCAACCTCTTGAAGTGTTAATGTTCCCGTTCCCCGCTGACGGGACACTAGCTCCTGAGGGAACTATTCGCATGCCCCACCATGGCAAGCGTACATTCCTGCAGCACGCCACCACCCCTAACAGCCAGAAGAAAGAAGAGAGGGGAATACTAAGCCGGCATCCCGGTTAGCGGGTCGCCGGCCATTATGGCGGCATGAGGGTACAGGGACGGCGGAGTCTCAGGACTCCGTACACAGTGCGGACGCACCGCTTCTGAGGGAGCGAAGTGAGTCTAAGTACACAACGAGTGTACACAGTACCCAGACTGGCATTGAGGACTTAAAAGGCAACTGACTCCATTTTAAGCATACAAAATACCTCAGCCAGTATAAAAAAGCGGGAAGACTAGGGGCGGGACTTCACAATGAGCGGATCCAGCAGTTCACCTGCACCATTTTCCCTCTGCAGTGGACACAGACGCTGACTGACAGGGACGTGCAGCTCCTCCGGAGAGACTCCAGATTACCTCAGCGGTACCAGGGAGTCATAGCAGGGGGGGAGGAGCGCTTACTAGTGTACTAAGTCCCCAATATGGGTACTTAGTCTGCGACCCGGCTAAGCTTGACATTAGCAGTCAGGGCGCTGTGTGCTGGCTCCAGGCTATCTCTGTGTCTCTCTTGAAGGGCTCTTTGTGGGTTAATTGTGCTTTTAACCTGTTCCTGTGTGTGTGTGTGTGTGTGTGTGTGTGTGTGTGTGTGTGTGTGTGTGTGTGTGTGTGTGTGTGTGTGTGTGTGTAGACTGTCACAGTATGTCAGACAAAGGGTGTTTCTTTTAAGTCACAGTGTTTCTTTTCTCCAGGGGGTACACTGCAGTGTACTCAATGCAGTGTACCCTCCCAGACTAGCAGGGCGGAACCAACTTTGCTGGATTCCATTAGGGGAATGATCTCCAATATTTCCACTAAATTGTCCCGCAATGAGTAAGAGACTCAATACTTAAGACAATCGATGACTGAGTTTATGAAACCAGCATCTCAGTCCCCTTCCATTTGTCCGCAGAAACATCCTTTGGCCCATATCCTGTAGTCTGACTCTGATGATGAGGTTTGCATATCCCTGATAAGGTAACAAAGGAGACTGAGGAATCTTATTTTATTGTAAAAAAGAAATCCTTAGCCACTTTTCCTGTGTCAAAGGAACTAAATACCCTGTTTGAAGAACCGTGGGTTAATCCTGATAGGAAATTTCAAATCCCTAAAAGGTTGCTCTCATCTTTTCTCATCTTTTCCCTTTCCACCTGAGGATAGAAAAAAATGGGAAAATCCACCGATAGTGGATGCATCAGTATCCAGGCTGTCACGAAAAATTGTATTGCCTGTCCCAGGTGCAGCCTCCCTAAAAGACACGGCTGATCGTAGAATTGAGAATACACCCAAATATTTGTATACAGCTCCTGGTGTGGCACAGAGACCCACTACAGCATGTGGGTGGATTACTAAGGCCATCGCAAAATGATCGGGTAACCTAATTGAGAGGTTAGGTACTTTACCTAAGGGGGAGATTATTTTACTCCTGCAACATATACAGTTCTCTGCAAATTTTATGGTGGAAGCCATAAAAGAAATGGGCTTTCGTAATGCATGCACCACTGCTGTGACAGTGTCAGCACGCAAAGGCTTATGGGTACGCCAGTGGACTGCCGGCGCGGACTCCAGGAAAGGCGTGGAAGCCCTACCCTTCATAGCAGAGGCCTTATTTGGAGATGACAAATGGATCTCCAAAGCTACTGCGGGTAAGTCCACGTATCTTCCTTCTGCAGCTCCCCCAGCCAGGAAGGCTTACTCAGGACCTAATCTACAGTCCTTTCGGACTGCCAAGTTCAAGGGCAAAACCAGAGGTTCTTCTGCAGCCACCAGAGGCACTAGAGGTAAACCCCGAAAACCAGCAACTGCTGGTTCACAGGAACAGAGCTCAAGTTCTGCCTTCAGCATGATGGTTGACCGCGATGCCTGGAAGATTGGCAGGTGGGAGCCCGACTATAATTTTCTCTATCGTCCTAGTGGATGCTGGGGTTCCTGAAAGGACCATGGGGAATAGCGGCTCCGCAGGAGACAGGGCACAAAAAGTAAAGCTTTAGGATCAGGTGGTGTGCACTGGCTCCTCCCCCTATGACCCTCCTCCAAGCCAGTTAGATTTTGTGCCCGGCCGAGAAGGGTGCAATCTAGGTGGCTCTCCTAAAGAGCTGCTTAGGAAAGTTTAGCTTAGGTTTTTTATTTTACAGTGAGTCCTGCTGGCAACAGGATCACTGCAACGAGGGACTTAGGGGAGAAGAAGTGAACTCACCTGCGTGCAGGATGGATTGGCTTCTTGGCTACTGGACATCAGCTCCAGAGGGACGATCACAGGTACAGCCTGGATGGTCACCGGAGCCTTGCCGCCGGCCCCCTTGCAGATGCTGAAGTAAGAAGAGGTCCAGAATCGGCGGCAGAAGACTCCTCAGTCTTCTAAAGGTAGCGCACAGCACTGCAGCTGTGCGCCATTTTCCTCTCAGCACACTTCACACGGCAGTCACTGAGGGTGCAGGGCGCTGGGAGGGGGGCGCCCTGGGAGGCAAATGAATACCTATTTTGGCTAAAAATACCTCACATATAGCCTCCGGAGGCTATATGGAGATATTTAACCCCTGCCAGAATCCGTTAAGAGCGGGAGACGAGGCCGCCCGAAAAAGGGGCGGGGCCTATCTCCTCAGCACACAGCGCCATTTTCCCTCACAGAAAGGCTGGAGGGAAGGCTCCCAGGCTCTCCCCTGCACTGCACTACAGAAACAGGGTTAAAACAGAGAGGGGGGGCACTAATTTGGCGATATGCTTATATATATATTAAGATGCTATAAGGGAAAACACTTATATAAGGTTGTCCCTATATAATTATAGCGTTTTTGGTGTGTGCTGGCAAACTCTCCCTCTGTCTCTCCAAAGGGCTAGTGGGTCCTGTCCTCTATCAGAGCATTCCCTGTGTGTGTGCTGTGTGTCGGTACGTGTGTGTCGACAGGTAGGAGGACGATGTTGGTGAGGAGGCGGAGCAATTGCCTGTAATGGTGATGTCACTCTCTAGGGAGTCGACACCGGAATGGATGGCTTATTTAGGAAATTACGTGATAATGTCAACACGCTGCAAGGTCGGTTGACGACATGAGACGGCCGACAAACAATTAGTACGGTCCAGACGTCTCAAAAACACCGTCAAGGGTTTTTAAAACGCCCGTTTACTTTAGTCGGTCGACACAGACACAGACAGGGACACTGAATCCAGTGTCGACGGTGAATAAACAAACGTATTCCTTATTAGGGCCACACGTTAAAGGCAATGAAGGAGGTGTTACGTATTTCTGATACTACAAGTACCACAAAAGAGGGTATTATGTGGGATGTGAAAAAACTACCATAGTTTTTCCTGAATCAGATAAATTAAATAAAGTGTGTGATGATGCGTGGGTTCCCCCCGATAGAAAATTATGGGCGGTATACCCTTTCCCGCCAGAAGTTAGGGCGCGTTGGGAAACACCCCTTAAGGTGGATAAGGCGCTCACACGTTTATCAAAACAAGTGGCGGTACCGTCTATAGATAGGGCCGTCCTCAAGGACCAGCTGACAAGGCTGGAAAATATAATAAAAAGTATATACACACATACTGGTGTTATACTGCGGCCAGCGATCGCCTCAGCCTGGATGTGCAGAGCTAGGGTGGCTTGGTCGGATTCCCTGACTAAAAATATTGATACCCTTGACAGGGACAGTATTTTATTGACTATAGAGCATTTCTATATATGCGAGATGCACAGAGGGATATTTGCACTCTGGCATCATGAATAAACGCGATGTCCATAACTGCCAGAAGATGTTATGGACACGACAGTGGTCAGGTGATGCAGATTCCAAACGGCACAGTATGGCCGTATAAAGGAAGAGGACTTGTTTGGGGTCGGTCCATCGGACCTGGTGGTCACGGCAACTGCTGGAAAATCCACCGTTTTTTACCCTAAGTCACATCTCTGCAGAAAAAGACACCGTCTTTTCAGCCTCAGTCCTCTCGTCCCTATAAGATCATATCTGCCCAGGGATAGAGGAAAGGGAAGAAGACTGCAACAGGCAGCCTATTCCCAGGAACAGAAGCGTTCCACCGCGTCTGACAAGTTCTCAGCAGGGCACTGAGACCGTACAGGACCCCTGGATCCTACATGTAGTATCCCGGGGGTACAGATGGGAATGTCGAGACGTTTCCCCTTCGCAGGCTCCTGAAGTCTGCTTTACCAAGTCTCCCTCCGACAAGGAGGTAGTATGGGAAAAAAATTCACAAGCTGTGTTCCCAGCAGGTGACAATTAAATTACCCCTCCTACTACAGAAAAGGGGTATTATTCCACACTATATTGTGGTACTGAAGCCAGAAGGCTAGGTGAGACTTATTCTAAAAAATTTTTTTTTGAACACTTACAAAGGTTCAAATTAAGATGAAGTCACTCAGAGCAGTGATAACGAACCAGGAAGAAGGGGACTATATAGTGTCCCGGGACATCAGGGATGCTTACCTCTATGTCCCAAATTTGCCCTTCTCACTAAGGGTACCTCAGGTTCGTGGTGCAGAACTGTCACTATCAGTTTCAGACGCTGCCGTTTGGATTGTCCACGGCACCCCGGGGTCTTTACCAAGGTAATGGCCGAATTGATGATTCTTCTTCGAAGAAAAGGCGTCTTAATTATCCCTTACTTGGACGATCTCCTGATAGGGGCATAGTCCAGGGAACAGTTGGAGGTCGGAGTAGCACTATCTCGGATACTGCTACAATCAGCACGGGTGGATTCTAAATATTCCAAAATCGCAGCTGATCCCGACGACACGTCTGCTGTGCCTAGGGATGATTCTGGACACAGTCCAGAAAAAGGTGTTTCTCCCGGAAGAGAAAGCCAGGGAGTTATCCGAGCAAGTCAGGAACCTCCTAAAAACAGTGCATCATTGCACAAGGGTCCTGGTAAAAATGGTGGCTTCCTACGAAGCAATTCCATTCGGCAGATTTCACGTAAGAACTTTTCAGTGGGATCTGCTGGACAAATGGTCCGGATCGCATCTTCAGATGCATCAGCGGATAACCCAATATCCAAGGACAAGGGTGTCTCTCCTGTGGTGGTTATAGAGTGCTCATCTTCTAGAGGGCCGCAGATTCGGCATTCAGGATTGGATGCTGGTAACCACGGAGCCCAGCCTGAGAGGCTGGGGAGCAGTCACACAAGGGAAAAATTTCCAGGGAGTGTGATCAAGTATGGAGACTTTTCTCCACATAAATATACTGGAGCTAAGGGTAAATTTATAATGCTCTAAGCTTAGCAAGACCTCTGCTTCAAGGTCAGCCGGTATTGATCCAGTGGGAAAAACATCACGGCAGTCGCCCACGTAAACAGACAGGGCGACACAAGAAGCAGGAGGGCAATGGCAGAAACTGCAAGGACTTTTCGCTGGGCGGAAAATCATGTGATAACACTGTCAGCAGTTTTTCATCCCGGGAATGGAAACTGGGAAGCAGACTTCCTCAGCACGACCTCCACCTGGGAGAGTGGAAACTTCATTGAGAAGTTTTTTCCACATGATTGTAAACCGTTGGGAAATACCAAAGGTGGACATGATGGCGTCCCGTCTGAACAAAAAACGGGACAGGTATTGCGCCAGGTCAAGGGACCCTCAGGCAATAGATGTGGACGTTCTGGTAACACCGTGGGTGTACCAGTCGGTGTATGTGTTCCCTTCTCTGCTTCTCATACCTAAGGTGCTGAGAATTATAAGACGTAGAGGAGTAAGAACTATACTCATGGCTCCGGATTGGCCAAGAAGGACTTGGTACCCGGAACTTCAAGAGATGCTTACAGAGGTCTTATGGCCTCTGCCGCTAAGAAGGGACTTGCTTCAGCAAGTACCATGTCTGTTCCAAGACTTACCGCAGCTGCGTTTGTCGGCATGGCGATGGAAAGCCGGATCCTAAGGGAAAAAAGGCATTCCGGAAGAGGTCATTCCTACCCTGGTCAAAGCCAGAAAGGAGGTGACCGCACAACATTATCACCACGTGTGGCGAAAATTTGTTGCGTGGTGTGAGGCCAGGAAGGCCCCACAAAGAAATTTCAACTCGGTCGTTTCCTGCATTTCCTGCAAACAGGAGTGTCTATGGGCCTCAAATTGGGGTCCATTAAGGTTCAAATTCGGCCCTGTAAATTTTCTTCCAGAAAGAATTGGCTTCAGTTCCTGAAGTCCAGAAGTTTGTCAAGGGAGTATTGCATATACAAACCCCTTTTTTGTGCCTCCAGTGGCACTGTGGGATCTCAACGTAGTTCTGGGATTTCTCAAATCACATTGGTTTAAAACCAGTCAAATATGTGGATTTGCAGCATCTCACATAAAAAGTGACCATGCTCTTGGCCCTGGCCTGGACCAGGCGAGTGTCAAATTGGTGGTTTTTTCTCAAAAAAGCCCATATCTGTTTGTCCATTCGGACAGGGCAGAGCTGCGGACTCGTCCCCAGTTCTCTCCCTAAGGTGGTGTCAGTGTTTCACCTGAACCAGCTTATTGTGGTGCCTTGCACCTACTAGGGACTTGGAGGACTCCAAGTTGCTAGAAGTTGTCAGGGCCCTGAAAATATATTCCAGGACAGCTGGAGTCAGAAAATCTGACTCGCTGTTTATACTGTATGCACCCAACAAGTTGGGTGCGCCTGCTTCTAAGCAGTCGATTGCTCGTTGGATTTGTAACACAATTCAACTTGCACATTCTGAGGCAGGCCTGCCACAGTCTAAATCGGTTAAGGCCCATTCCATAAGGAAGGTGGGCTCATCTTGGGCGGCTGCCCGAGAGGTCTCGGCATTACAACTCTGCCGAGCAGCTACGTGGTCAGGGGAGAACACGTTTGTAAAATTCTACAAATTTGATATCCTGGCAAAAGAGGACCTGGAGTTCTCTCATTCGGTGCTGCAGAGTCATCCGCACTCTCCCGCCCGTTTGGGAGCTTTGGTATAATCCCCATGGTCCTTTCAGGAACCCCAGCATCCACTAGGACGATAGAGAAAATAAGAATTTACTTACCGATAATTCTATTTCTCGGAGTCCGTAGTGGATGCTGGGCGCCCATCCCAAGTGCGGATTATCTGCAATACTTGTACATAGTTACAAAAATCGGGTTATTATTGTTGTGAGCCATCTTTTCAGAGGCTCCGCTGTTATCATACTGTTAACTGGGTTTAGATCACAAGTTGTACGGTGTGATTGGTGTGGCTGGTATGAGTCTTACCCGGGATTCAAAATTCCTCCCTTATTGTGTACGCTCGTCCGGGCACAGTACCTAACTGGCTTGGAGGAGGGTCATAGGGGGAGGAGCCAGTGCACACCACCTGATCCTAAAGCTTTACTTTTTGTGCCCTGTCTCCTGCGGAGCCGCTATTCCCCATGGTCCTTTCAGGAACCCCAGCATCCACTACGGACTCCGAGAAATAGAATTATCGGTAAGTAAATTCTTATTTTCCGGTCACATCTGGACAACATCATTCCAGAATCCCTGGGTCATAGATCTTATTTCCCAGGGCTACAGACTGGAGTTTCAGGAGCTCCCACCTCACAGATTCTTCAAATCAGGCTTACCAGTTTCACAGGAAGCAAGTATAACCTTACAGGACGCCATTCAAAAACTGCTACAGACTTAAGTCATTGTTCCAGTTCCACCTCACTTGCAAAACAAGGGATAGTGGGGGTCATTCCGAGTTGTTCGCTCGTTGCCGATTTTCGCAACGGATCGGTTAAGGCGAAAATGCGCATGGTACGCAGTGCGCATGCGCTAAGTATTTTAGCTCAAAACTTAGTAGATTTACTCACGTCCGACCGAAGAATTTCCATCGTTGAAGTGAGCAGAGTGTGATTGACAGGAAGTGGGTGTTTCTGGGCGGAAACTGGCCGTTTTCTGGGAGTGTGCGGAAAAACACAGGCGTGCCAGGATAAAACGCGGGAGTGTAAGGAGAAACGGGGGAGTGGCTGGCCGAACGCAG
This sequence comes from Pseudophryne corroboree, assembly GCF_028390025.1. Lineage (NCBI taxonomy): Eukaryota > Metazoa > Chordata > Amphibia > Anura > Myobatrachidae > Pseudophryne > Pseudophryne corroboree. The sequence continues at coordinate 632,908,504 of NC_086448.1, forward strand.
GGCGTGTTTGTGACGTCAAACCAGGGGGGTCATTCCGAGTTGTTCGCTCACTAGCAGATTTTAGCAGCATTGCACACGCTAGGCCGCCGCCCTCTGGGAGTGTATCTTAGCTTAGCAGAATTGCGAACGAAACATTAGCAGAATTGCGAGTAGAAAATTCTTAGCAGTTTCTGAGTAGCTGCGATCTGCTCAGCCCGTTTCGTTCCTGGGGGGTCATTCCGAGTTGTTTGCTCGTTGCCGATTTTCGCAACGCAGCGATTAAGGCGAAAATGCGCATGTGCATGGTACGCAGTGCGCGTGCGCTAAGTATTTTAGCACAAAACTTAGTAGATTTACTCACGTCCAACCGAAGAATTTCCATCGTTGAAGTGATCGGAGTGTGATTGACAGGAAGTGGGTGTTTCTGGGCGGAAACTGACCGTTTTCTGGGAGTGTGCGGAAAAACACAGGCGTGCCAGGATAAAACGCGGGAGTGTCTGGAGAAACGGGGGAGTGGCTGGCTGAACGCAGGGCGTGTTTGTGACGTCAAACCAGGAACGAAACGGGCTGAGCTGATCGCAGTGTAGGAGTAAGTCTCGAGCTACTCAGAAACTGCTAAGAATTTTCTCGAGACTTACTCCTACACTGCGATCAACTCAGCCCGTACTTGAATCTGCCCCTTTTGTCTATTATTTTTCTTTGAAAATCAATAGGTATATTAGGGTGTATTAATGGGTATATTCCCTAGCTAACACATAGTCCGCCCTTCTATCCCCACAAAACCATTTTTTTAATATATAATATTAACAATAGATATACTCACATATTTACGTATGCCTGTACTAAAGATTTTTTATTTTTTATTTTTTTTATTTCTTTAGTTTTGCTATTGGCCTCCATACAGTAATACACAAATGGGGACGGTACTGTTACCTGCACAGTGTGTATGTGGAGGATCACTGCATGCACGACCGCATTATTGCGGTCTTACTGTATAATTGACCTCTTCTGGCTTTGGCAAATGAATAGACAGGAATTTGTTGTTTTCTGCCTTCCCATATTTCTTGAATATCCTTTCTGGCTTTTCCTGGAAAAAGATTTGTCATCACACAAACACAGAAAGTAGAGAAGAATTTGCAAAAGAAGCATACTCCAGAAAATAAAGATACCTTTAATGCTTTCTACTGAGCTGAGGTCGTACTGAATGTTAATTGAATTATTTTATCAAACAGGAAATAATAGAATTGTGTAATGTTTGTTTGACCAGGGTATACAGTAACTCTAAGCACAATAGCTCGGTATTCAAAATTACTGCCTCACAGCAATAGGGTCCTTGTTGACCAGATGATCTTACTCTGCCATCCTTAACCTTGGGGTGTAGGGGTTCCCTCTTCCCATCATTTACTGACTATTCGTACTGCATCATAAGAGATTTAATATATTAGTCATTGCCACCAGCAGGTTCCTGCACCAGCGCCTGGAACTGCTTAGGGTGTGTGGTAACACTGCTGTATCACCTCCTGGTTGGAGACTGGTTAATTACCCCGACCGCTTACTGTGTATATGGGTTGCTTTTCTAGCAAACAAAGGGTGGGCTCAGATGCTGGCCTCATCTTTGAAAAGCCAGAAAACGGATACGTTTTTGCGTTTATATAGTGGTTATAGGCTACAAAGCAGGCGTCTTGTTGAAGCAGGAAGGAGGTTTATTAGATGCAATAAAATGTCTTGGAAACTAGGTTGTTGTTGGGAGATCCCTCTATAGTACTTAATAATTAGATTTCCTGGGATATCGCTGCCCCTTTGGGCTCCTCCTTTTCCTCTTATAGGGAATCTCATGACTGCTGTCTGGATCCTGGCGGTGTGTTTGTGAACCTTTTCGGGATGCCGGCGACCGGCATTCCTAGCAGTGTCGGGATGCCGGTGTCGACAGCCGGGATCCTGACCGGATCCTGTTTGTGACATGTACATGGAGAATGCTGAGATTTACATTTATTTGTACTGCTGTGCACTATTGTGTACATGACTTTTTTTTTTATATACGTACTTTTCTGCTTTGAATACATGTAAATTGATGCGTTTTAATAAAAAAAATGTACAGGTAAAGGTACCTAGAGCACATACTAAGGGTAAAATGTTCTCCAGAAGTTTAGATGATACACATGATAATACATCCAGGTGATACAGGATGGGATGTGGTCAAGATGCCAGCTGTCTGGATCCAGACACCCTTCAGGACACCAACGCGGGAATCCTAACAGCCGCCATCCTGACCATAAGTGTTCCCACAATTTTAGATTCAGTGCGGTGGGTGTTAGGGTTAGGCTGAGTGGAGGGAGGCTCGGGTTAGGCTGCGAGGAGGGTGGATTAGGGTTAGGCAGCGGGGACGTGGGTTTGGATTAAGTACCTCCGCACGCGGGGGGGGGGTTTAGGGTTAGGGCTGCATGAAGGGAGGGTTAGGGGTGTATGCATGTGTGTGTGTGTGTGTGTGTGTGTGTGTGTGTGTAATATATATACATATATATATATATATATATACAAACAGAAAGTTCAGCACTCACCATAGCAAGCTCACTTATCCTCACAACATCAATAAATAAATGATGGGGGTTTAGTTAGTGAATTTACCAATGCACGGAAGCCTGCATACCGCTCGCCAAGGTACCCCACCTTCATGCAGGTCCTACACTATCACAAAGTCTCAAAAATTAATACCTGGCAACTGTATCACACATAATATACTGCACACATGCCCACTAGGTTTAATGTGTATCTGCCATGCATCTTATGGCTTTTAAAGGTAAACTAGTCACCTGACGCTGGCTGATAAATTACTAAGGAGCAGCTGACACAGGTTTAGAACAAGTGAGATTACACAGGGGTGCATGAAAAGGCCTGTGACCACGGTTAATAAGAGTTAACCAAAGATTAACCCCGTAATATACAAACAAATCTAGAAAACCACAGCACTCGCCACCCCAGAAGCGGGGTGCAATATCTGCACTCATCACTCATAGGGTGGGGTGCATGCAGCCCATGGCCACCAACCCAAATATATACAAACAGAAAGTTCAGCACTCACCATAGCAAGCTCACTTATCCTCACAACATCACTACTGTTAATATAGGATTGCCTCATTTTTTTCTATATTTTTTTATTAATTTAAATATTTAAATGTATATTTAATACTTTTTCTGTATATACAGTTGTGCTCATAAGTTTACATACCCTAGCAGAATCTGTGATTTTCTGGCCATTTGTCAGAGAATATGAATGATAACTCACAAACTTTTCTTTCACTCATGGTTAGTGGTTGGGTGAAGCCATTTATTGTCAAACAACTGTGTTTACTCTTTTTAAATCATAATGACAACAGAAACTACCCAAATGACCATGATCAAAAGTTTATATACTCTGGAGATTTTGGCCTGATAACATGCACACAAGTTGACACAAACGGGTTTGAATGGCTACTAAAGGTAACCATCCTCACCTGTGATCTGTTTGCTTGTAATCAGTGTGTGTGTGTATAAAAGGTCAGTGAGTTTCTGGACTCCTGAATCACCCTTGCATCTTTCATCCAGTGCTGCACTGACGTGTCTGGATTCTGAGTCATGGGGAAAGCAATAGAATTGTCAAAAGATCTGCGGGAAAAGGTAATTGAACTGTATAAAACAGGAAAGGGATATAAAAAGATATCCAAGCAATTGAGAATGCCAATCATCAGTGTTCAAACTCTACTTAAGAAGTGGAAAATGAGGGATTCTGTTGAAACCAAATCACGGTCAGTTAGACCAACAAAAATTTCAGCCACAACTGCCAGGAAAATTGTTCGGGATGCAAAGAAAAATCCACAAATAACTTCAGCTGAAATACAGGACTCTGAAAAAAAGTGGTGTGGTTGTTTCAAGATGCACAATAAGGAGGCATTTGAAGAAAAATGGGCTGCATAGTCGAGTCGCCAGAAGAAAGCCATTACTACGCAAATGCCACAAAGCATCCCACTTACAATACTCCAAACAGCACAGAGACAAGCCTCAAAACTTCTGGAACAAAGTCATTTGGAGTGATGAGACCAAAATTTTACTTTTTGGCCACAACCATAAACGTTACATTTGGAGAGGAGTCAACAAGGCCTATGATGAAAGGTACACCATTCCTACTGTGAAACACGGAGGTGGATCGCTGATGTTTTGGGGATGTGTGAGCTACAAAGGCACTGGAAACTTGGTCAAAATTGATGGCAAGATGAATGCAGCATGTTATCAGAAAATACTGGAGGAAAATTTGCACTCATCAGCCCGGAAGCTGCGCATGGGACGTACTTGGACGTTCCAACATGACAGTGATCCAAAACACAAGGCCAAGTCGACCTGTCATTGGCTACAGCAGAATCAAGTGAAGGTTCTGGAGTGGCCATCTCAGTTTCCTGACCTCAATATCATTGAGCCACTCTGGGGAGATCTCAAACGTGCAGTTCATGCAAGACCAGCCCAAGAATTTACAGGAACTGGAGGCTTTTTACCAAGAAGAATGGGCAGCTTTACCATCTGAGAAAATAAAGAGCCTCATCCACAACTACCACAAAAGACTTCAAGCTGTCATTGATGTTAAAGGGGGCAATACACGGTATTAAGAACTGGGGTATGTAAACTTTTGATCATGGTCATTTGGGTAGTTTCTGTTGTCATTATGATTTAAAAAGAGTAAACACAGTTGTTTGACAATAAATGGCTTCACCCAACCACTAACCATGAGTGAAAGAAAAGTTTGTGAGTTATCATTCATATTCTATGACAAATGGCCAGAAAATCACAAATACTACTATGGTATGTAAACTTATGAGCACAACTGTGTGTGTATGTGTGTGTGTGTGTGTGTGTATATATATATATCTCCTGTGTAAAAGTTTTAGGCAAGTGTGGGGAAAAATGCTGCAAAGTAAGTATACTTTAAAATAATAAGTGTTGATAGTTTATTTTTATTAATTAGCAAAATGTAAAGTGAATGAGCAGAAGAGAAATCTAAATCGAATCAATATTTGGTGTGACCACCCTTTGCCTTCACAACAGCATCAATTCTTCTAGGCACACTTGCACACAGTTTTTTAAGGAACTCGACAGGGAGGTTGTTCCAAACCTGGAGAACTAATCACAGATCTTCTGTGGATATAGGTTTGCTCACATCCTTCTGTCTCTTCATGTAATCCCAGACAGACTCAATGATGTGGAAATCAGGGCTCTGTGGGGGGCCATATCATCACTTCCAGGATTCCTTGTTCTTCTTTACGCTGAAGATAGTTCTTAGTGACATTAGCTGTATGTTTGGGGTAGTTGTCCTGCTGCAGAATAAATTTGGAGCCAATCAGACACCTCCCTGATGCTATTGTGCGATGGATAAGTACCTGCCTGTACTTCTCATCATTGAGGACACCATTAATCCTGCCCAAATCCCCAACTTAATTTGCTGAAATACTGTCCCAAACTTGCAAGGAACCTGCACCATTCTTCACTGTTGCCTGCAGACCCTCATTATTGCATACCTCCCAATATGACCCTCTCCAAGGGGTAAATTTACTAATATGGGAGTTCTATTTCAGATGGGATGTTGCCCATAGCAACCAATTAGATTGTACTTCTCATTTATCTAGCACCTTCTAGAAGATAATATCTGGAATCTGATTGGTTGCTATGGGCAACATCCCATCTTAAGTAGAACGCTCATCTTAGTAAATTTACCCCCAGGAGGGATAGAATGCTCTGTTCCTGGACTTCCCTCTTAATGTATGACTGCCATCACCTGTGGCGAAACACCTTTTATCAAATAACTAGTCAACACGTGATGGCATATATACATTGAGAGGAAAGTCCAGCAACAAGGCATTCTGTCCCTCCTGGAGAGGGCCATGTTGGGAGGTATGTTATTTTGCCACTCTCCAGCCCTTCGGTGAACAAACTGCCTTCTGTTGTAGTCAAATATTTTACGTTTTGACTCATCGGTCCAGAGCACCTGCTGCTATTTTTCTGTCCCCCGGTTCCTATGTTTTCATTCATACTTGAGTTGATATGGCTTTTTGACCGCAATTCTTCTAGGCAGGCTTCTCTGAACAGTCGATGGGTGTACCTGGGTCCCACTGGTTTCTGCCAGTTTTAAACTGATGGAACTGCTGGAGATCTTCCAGTTTCAAAAGAGATTGAACAGCACATCTTAAAACTCCAGTCTGCTTTGAAATCTTTGCCTGGGAGAGACCTTGCTGATGCTGATGCAGTATATCTGCCTTAAGTCTTGTTGCTGTGCTCAGACTTGCTATAGTGTATAACCTGTGACATGACTCACCTTTGTAGCAGAGTTTGGCTGTTCCTCACCCAGTTTTTTTAAACCTCCTACGCAGCCGTTTCTGTTTCAGTTCGTGACTGTGTTTCAACCTACAGTACATATGAAAATGATGATCATTAAATCTCTTTTTACAGGCTTCTCCTCTTCCCATGACACAATTAACACCCCTACCTGATCCTTTTTCACTCTTTGGCCACTGGGAAAGGAAACCTGGCTTCCCATTGGTTAACAGTGGCCATCTTTTTGTAGCCTGCTATGGGGGCTGCCATTTTCTGTTAGCCCGTGCTACCCTATATCTCTAGCTGAGCAGTGTTTGTGGAAAGCAGGAGCATCCTCTGCCTGTCTCCCACAGCCAGGTGGCTCTGGAATACATAAATTGCATCTGGCTGTGGGGGCAAAATGGCACCCGACACAGCCCACTCTTGCCCCTTCAGCGTTGCAGTGCTATACATTAACTATTCTGGTGCTGCAGTGCCAACCATTATATATGACATGTTAAAATACACTGGACACCTTTCACAATACTTTTAAAACTTAATACTTCACTTGATGGTGCGACTGAAGTCATTTGGTTTTGCGGAGAAAGGACACAGTTCTTGGGCCACAGCAAACTATTATTTAAACAGTTATATAAGATGAAAATAGTTACACATACGCTGCAAATTATTATATATTCAGTCCATAGTAGTTGCATAGTGCCAAGATGCTTTCTTGATGGTACTGCAGCACAGGAAATGTAACTTTTTCTGTGCTGCATTAGCCATCTAGGCTCATGACCCTGGCCAAGGCTGGGAAGTTGCTGAGTAATTAGTTGTCCCAAAGTTGGCAACTCCTTTAACAACTGTTTATCAAATTGCTCAGGGGTGTTAGGCTACATTGTATGTTACAATATAATATTTTTGACATTCATGTTCTGTTGTTTATAAAGGTTTCTACTGTATAGTCTTTGTGCCTAAAGTATTACAGTTTGATGACCTAGAAATTGATTTACAGATCAAAGAAACCTCTAAAGTGTTCTGCAAAGTTCAGTGAGCCTTTTTTCATGCGTGATGGCTCCTGTGCTAGCGCCATCTTTCTACGGTAACATTGTCACTGGAGATCTTATAAAGTCACTGACATGCTTTGTTCTCTAATATTTTGTGCCATTTAGACTTGGCTGTACTTCATGAAACATGGACAAGCGCTAGTTATTTGGATAAATAAATGGCTTTGTGTAGTTTTGGAAAGGCGAGTGGAAGGACGAAGAGCAGAATTCTGAAATAATACAGTCGTCCTGGGACTTCGTATTCAGTATGTTTCCATTAGTCTTTTCAGCCGCAGACTTCTAGAAGCACCAGAATTTATCTAAATTGTATATTTTTATAAGCCATAAACCACACACTTTGAGCAACAAAGGAAGCAGAATTCATGGTATACAGTTATTTCATATGGAAACCTTTCCAAGCAGTTAGTCTGCACAATCATAGTGGTATTATTATAGACTATAAATGTTTTGGTATAAGTGAAGTATATGTTCTCAAGAATGACATGGCATTTCAGTCTGCTTTATAACATACCAGTCTGATGAACAATCTTAAAGTTTATAAAAATTAACAATTACGTTTCGAAATAAATGCTAGCCTCCTCATTCTGCCAGGACTGTAACAAAGCCTAATGCTATGTTATTTTTATTTATCACTGAAGTATAAAGAACCAGGCTAGTTTTTTAGATGGACATAGGTTACAGTGTAAAATATGAGCTATTGAAGATCATACCCCTTTTACACCGCACAAATAACCCGGTATCGACCCGGCATATTGCCGGGTTGGTGTGCGGTGTGAAAGGGCCATGGTCGAATTCCCGGGTCGCCTGACCCGGTAATTCAACCCTGGAATAAAGCAGTGTTCCCGGGTTGAATACCGGGTCAGTGGCAGCATAAACGGTTTCCCACCTGGGAAGGACTGTTTCGAATTCCCGGGTGGGATCCGGCATTGGCGATGTGAAAGAGGTAGAAGTCCAAGACCCTCGTCTGTTAATTTGAAATAGTTTTATTTTTACAACAAACTTGTTTTTTTACGTATAGGCATATGTTAAGATAGTGATAAATTAAATATTCAATTTAAAGACAAAACTATATGGAATCACAAAGTATATAATGAAATTCACTGCTGATAAAAAATGATGTTGTCACTTTGGAATTGAATGGTTGTATGAACTGTGCCCCCACCTACCAATGATAGAGACAGTGGAGGAGGGAGAAAGAAATGGAGGGAGGGATGACAGAGTTTCATGGATGGGGGAAGACAGTAGTAAAGTTATGTATATTCTTCCTAACACTTCTGCTATATAAAGCGGCCAGACATTTTATAGGATGAAAGCTGTTCAAACAGAATACATACGTGATTCCGGCAGATGGGATGTCGACGGTCTGTATACAGATAGTGGCATCCCCCAGCCTGAATTCTGGCAGCCAGTTCCCTTGAGGGCTCGCTTCGCTCGCCATGCTTTGGGCCCAGTGGCAAATTTAGCTCGCCACAGATTATATTCAAACCCGGGTGGTGGCGTGGACCCACCACTCGAGTGGGTATACCCGGCTGCGGTTGGTGTTCCGCCCGCCGGCATTTTACCAGCTGTCGGGCTTCTGGGGTCGGTATCCTGAACGCCGGGATCCCGGTAGCCGGTATATTAACTGCATCCCATTCAAACAAGTTCAAAACAAACAACTGTTTGCCTAATATTGTCTATACACTGATGAGGCTTAGTGATATTAGCCCCAAATGCTATTATTTGTGTGTACCAAATATTGAAAATTCATATCTAAAATATTTGTGTGCAAACTGTCTGGCCCAGAAATCCTCTTGACAATGGAAGTACCTTTTTAATGGTGTGAAATACAAATAAAAGGAGCGTGGTTAGCTAAAAATAGAGAGATTCGATTTGGCCAAGTTGAAAAAAATAAATCACACACTCTTAAGGTGGGTACACACTAGGCGACGTGCTCTATGAGCGACGTCACCTACTGTTTTCCCCTCCCGGGACTGGCGGCTGGCCATACACACTGAGTGATGTGACGACCATATCGCTCAGTGACGTCACGCAGCGGCTAGGCCGTGCAGGCAGCTCTTGGACGATAGTCCAGATAGAGCTGCCTGCACGGCCGACAGCGAGGGTCATTAACGACCCGTGGGACCGCACATAACTGGACTGCTTCGGCATACACACTTGCCATGAAAATAAGAGACGTCGCTCAGGAAGTGTGAAAATGAGCAACGTCGCTAATTTTCTCAGCAAGTGTGTATGCGCCTTTAAGGACGTTGTAACGTGAATCTAATTTGCTGATGTTGACAAACATCCACCCTTCTCTGCCACGTTAATAGAAGAATGTGGGATCCGCGCCCCATCACTGGTGTAGGTGGATAGATTGATATACCGTTGACCCACTGCCTTTGAGGGAATTGTGGGGGGGGGATGAGTTCCGAATATCTACCTGAACAAACTGAAGGAAAACTACTCTTTAGCTTAGTAACAGAAATAGAAAAAAATATGCAGAGTGGCTGCACCTTCCACTTTTAATTTCTGGAGCTATTCAGTTCTGGAGCTTCAGCTACACGCGGTAAGCCCACTGCTAGAGCTGCCAGGTGAAGTACCCAGACCTGTGTAATTACCCTTTGCGGTAAGCCCCAGATGTAGCGCTTAACACATTAGCTGCGAGAAACATTCTGCATTAAGGGCCTAATTCAGTAAGGATTACAAATTCTGCTAATTTGAAGAATTTGCAATCCTTTTGCTAGCATGCTGGGGCCGTCCAAGGCAGGGCAAGGCCGCCCAGCATGCTGACCGCCGCCCACCCCCCCCTTGTTGAAGCAGAAATTGGATCGCATCGCAATTTCTGCTTCAACGCAGGAATTAGGGATGTCTCCTGTCGGCTGCCATATTCCTTATCACGGTGGCTGCATGTTACGTTATGCAGCCGCTGTAATCACGTCCCCGTTTGCGCCGCACTGCCCTCCGTTTGGCCAGCTCTGCCTTCGCAACACTGCATCTCTGCCCTGGAAACGGGGCACTGCCGCCCCGCGACCGCCTCTGCCTGATTGACAGGCAGAGGCGATCACAATTGCTATCCAACCGAAATTATTGCGATCGCACCCCATGGGCGCATGCGCAGGACGGGTGCTGCAAATGCGCCCGAGGGGCGATCGCAATAATACCAGTTGGATCGCAGTCTGCACTCTCCCATTCCCCCCCACCGGCCACCTAACGACCGGGATCCCGCCGTCGGTGTGGTGACCCGTCCAGACTTAGTACAGGTTTGAGTACAGTTGTGTGGGTTTAAGTGAGGGGTAATTTTTAACCAAATATACAATTAATTACATTATTGTAAGGGAAGCCAGCTATGATTCATCTGCTTTTGGACAAAGGTCACTATAACATTAACAAGGAACCCTGTAATTGTTTACATTCTACTTTAAAGTGTATGATCGTGACAGAACCACCTACTCTTTGGGTAGCCCAATGTTCTCAGTGGTTGTAGAATTACAACACCAAAATTGATTAGCAGCACACAGGGAAGTTGTAGTTTAGCTATATTAACCTCCCATCACATTATAGAACCCTTGAGGAAGTACTCCTTTTGTTTACTATAGGCTATATATATTTATTTTAAAATAAACATCCTGCATTATAGTAATTGTGTACATGTGTGTTGCTTATTTTACGTTCCTTAGGATGAGTTGTTACGCCTAATGACTTTTCCTAAATGCAATATTTTTTTATGTACTTTTTATTTTATGTAATGTTCTATTTTTAAGCATAAATGTAAGTTGTTGTTTTTTTTCTGTTTGTTGCATTAGACTTTGGCAGCCTGAATATTAGCTGAGGAAAAATAATAGCTCTTTGTGCTTGTACATGCAGACATTGATGCTGGACTGACCTTGAATCTCTTGTCTCTGTGCCCGTCTGCATGTGCTACTTATGAAAGCCGTCTGTGGGAGTATTTTGACAGTGGAAAACCAAACTAGTGAATTCTTGCATATTTTTTTTATTCCATATTAAGTAAACGCTACAGTCGGATAAAGAATGTTAGTTCTAGACCCATCAAACTAAGGGGTCAATTTACTAAAGCCTTGAACGGAGATAAAGTACCAGCCATTTAGCTCCTAAATATCATGTCACAGGCTGGGTTTAAAAAAATTAACTGGGTGGCTGGTACTTTATCTCCATGCACTTTATCTCCATCTAAGGCTTAGTAAATAGACCCCTTAAGGGGGGGTACTCACGGAGAGATCCATGCTTAAAATCTAAGCAATCTGACTAGATTGCTTAGATTTTAAGCACAGATCACTCGTGTGTAGCCCCCTCAGCGATAGCGATGCGCGGCCCGCACATCGCTATCGCTGGTGCTAGATTGGCCTGCATGCTAGATTGGCCTGCATGGGTGAAATGAGCGGCCCCCCGTCCTCCCGCGCATCAAACAGCACACATCGCGCTGTGCTGAGCGGGGGGAGAGATGTGTGCTGAGCGGTTCGCTCAGCACACATCTCTCCCGTGTATATTGGGCTTTAGTCACTGAGTGGCAATGGAAGACCCTGTGGCTTATCATGGCATCTTTTTAATAGGGAACCTATATCCATTAAACAATGCAAAGGATTTGGGGAAGTGTTCACCTACGTCCTGAGAATGATATGCAAACAAGCTTCTGTAGAAGAGGAGAAGTGCCATTTACTGTGCATGGCAGCCCTTTGAGGCCATTCTTATCCATCTGAGCTTTGAGAACGTGACTGGGCCAAATTGAGTCTCTGCACTGGCCTATGTCAAACTTACTGGTTTCAAAAAGGCATTTTTGGAAGTTTATTCTTGTGGTCAGAAGCAGCTTATTTATCATGGTTTCTTTTCATCCAATTGTGTTATTTCTCAAGGGGTTCACATGTTTCGATTTTCAGTATTAATGGTAAAAAAGTCATGGAAATACTTCGTAGACAACAAGAATAATTTATAAAGAAACAAAGTTCACCGATAACCTTCACTGAGATCGGATCTGGTCAGGATCCCGATGTTCGGGATCCCGGCTGTGGAAATCCCGACGCCTGAATCCATACAGTGATCGGAATGCCAGTTACGGCATCTATGCAAAGTCAAACGTGCAACATCTTCCCTTTTCCAGATGCAATAAGTTAAGGTGCGTACACACTTGGCGTTTTTTGCCCAGTGTGTATGCTGGGCAATGATGTGAACATCGCTGGCAGGAAAATTGCTCAGTGCATACACACTGAGCGATTTTCACTATGCCCAGCAATGTTCACGGGGGGTAAACCACTTTCCACAGTAGGAGACTGGGGAAAGTGGTTCACTCGGCTGGTAAAACAGCCCGAGGGACGGCGGCGGCCAGCGATGATGCGGGAACGCGCATCACCACTCATCGCCTGGCCATACACACTGGCTGAGTTTGAGCTCAAAGTAGCTCAAAACGCCAAAAGTGAGCTACTGTACTTTGAGCTCAAAATCGGCTAGTGTGCATGGGCCTTAAGTTTCACCTTTTTCATCACTGGGTTTTTACTCCATCATTTAGTTATTTTGTGCTTTAATGCAACTTTACTTGTAGAATATAAAATTAATTTCTCTTACGTCCTAGAGGATGCTGGGGAGTCCGTAAGGACCATGGGGATAGATGGGCTCCGCAGGAGACATGGGCATTTTAAGCAAGACTTTAGGATTTGGGTGTGCACTGGCTCCTCCCTCTATGCCCCTCCTCCAGACCTCAGTTGATTACTGTGCCCAGAGGAGACTGGGTGCTTTTCAGAGGCTCTCCTGAGTTTCTGACAGAAAGTATTTTGTTAGGTTTTTTATTTTCAGGCAGCCTGCTGGCAACAGACTCCCTGCATCGTGGGACTGAGGGGAGAGAAGCAGACCTACTTCTGTGAGTTAAAAGGCTCTGCTTCTTAGGCTACTGGACACCATTAGCTCCAGAGGGATCGGTACGCAGGTCTCATCCTTGCCGTCCGTCCCGGAGCCGCGCCGCCGTCCTCCTCACAGAGCCTGAAGGTAGAAGCCACGTGAGTATGAGAAGTTAGAAGACATCAGAGGCGGCTGAAGACTTCACTGTTCTTCACTGAGGTAACGCACAGCACTGCAGCTGTGCGCCATTGCTGCCATTCACCTCACATACTGTGTCACTGTAAGGGTGCAGGGCGCGGGGGGGGGGGGTGCCCTGGGCAGCAAATAAACTTCTCCTGGCAAAAGATGGGTATATACAGCTGGCCACTGTATATACCTACGAGCCCCCGCCAAAGTTTTATATTTTAGAGCGGGACAGAAGCCCGCCGCCGAGGGGGCGGGGCTTCTCCCTCAGCACTCACCAGCGCCATTTTTTCTCCACAGCACCGCTGAGAGGAAGCTCCCCGGACTCTCCCCTGCTTAGATCATGGTGACAAGAGGGTTTTAAAGTAGAGGGGGGGCACATAATTGGCGAATTGAGTATAAAAGCGCTATCTGGGTAAACATAAATATTGTGTTTTTGTCCTGGGTTATTATAGCGCTGGGTGTGTGCTGGCATACTCTCTCTCTGTCTCTCCCAAGGGCCTTGTGGGGGAACTGTCCTCAGATAAGAGGGTTCCCTGAGTGTGTGGTGTGTCGGTACGTGTGTGTCGACATGTCTGAGGTAGAAGGCTTTTGGAGGGAGGAGGAGGAGCAAATTAATGCGGTGTCGCCGTCGACGGCGCCGACACCTGACTGGATGGATATGTGGAATGTTTTAAGTGCCAATGTAAATTTATTGCACAAAAGATTGGATAAAGCTGAAGCTAGGGAATAGTCAGGGAGTCAACCCATGCCTGTACCTATGTCGCAGGGACCTTCGGGGTCCCAAAAGCGCCCACTATCCCAAATAGTTGACACGGATACCGACACGGATTCTGACTCCAGTGTCGAATATGATGATGCAAAATTACAGCCAAAGGTGGCTAAATGTATTCGATATATGATTATTGCAATCAAAGATGTTTTGCATATCACAGAGGAACCCCCTGTCCCTGACACGTGGGTACACATGTATAAGGGAAAGAAAACGGAGATTAATTTTCCTCCCTCACATGAGCTGAACGAGTTATGTGAAAAAGCTTGGGAATCTCCAGACAAGAAACTGCAGATTCCCAAAAGGATTCTTATGGCGTATCCTTTCCCGCCAACGGACAGGATACGGTGGGAATCATCCCCTAGGGTGGACAAAGCTTTGACACGCTTATCCAAAAAGGTAGCGCTGCCTTCCCAAGATACGGCTACCCTCAAAGATTCTGCTGATCGCAAGCAGGAGGTTACCCTGAAGTCCATTTATACACATTCAGGTACCTTAAGGCCAGTACTCACTGGCCGATGTCAGAGAGATGTGTGCTGAGCGAACCGCTCAGCACACATCTCTCCCGGCGCTCAGCACAGCGAGATGTGTGCTGAGCGTGCGGGGGGAGACGGGGGGGGGCGCTCACTTCACCCAGCGGGTGAAGTGAGCGACCCGCTAGATTGGCCTGCATGCAGGCCAATCTAGCAGCAGCGATAGCAATGCGCGGGGCTGCGCATCGCTATCGCTGAGGGGGCTACACACGGAGCGATCGGGCTTAAAATCTAAGCAATCTAGTCAGATTGCTTAGATTTTAAGCAGAGATCGCTCCTTGAGTACCCCCCTTTACTCAGACCGGCTATTGCGATGGCATGGGTGTGTAGTGCTGTAGCAGCATGGACAGATACCTTATCAGCGGAAATTGATACCCTGGATAAGGATACCATCCTATTGACCCTAGGACATATAAAAGATGCTGTCTTATATATGAGAGATGCACAAAGAGATCTATTGGGTTTGAGAATCAACGCTATGTCGATCTCGGCTAGAAGAGTCCTTTGGACCCGACAATGGACAGGTGATGCCGACTCAAAAAGGCATATGGAGGTTTTACCTTACAAGGGTGAGGAATTGTTTGGGGAAGGTCTCTCGGACCTGGTCTCCACTGCTACGGCAGGCAAATCTAATTTTTTACCTTATATTCCCTCACAACCTAAAAAAGCATTATCAAATGCAGTCCTTTCGATCAAATAGAAACAAAAAAGGCAGTGGATCGTCCTTTCTTGCCAGAGGTAAGGGCAGAGGGAAAAAGCTGCACAACACAGTTAGTTCCCAGGAACAGAAGTCCTCCACGGCCTCTGCAAAATCCACCGCATGACGCTGGGGCTCCACAAAGGGAGTCCGCCCCAGTGGGGGCACGTCTTCAAATTTTCAGCCACATCTGGGCCCACTCACAGGTGGATCCCTGGGCAATAGAAATTGTTTCCCTAGGTTACAAACTGGAATTCGAAGAGGTGCCTCCTCGCCGGTTTTTTAAATCGGCTCTGCCAACGTCTCCTCAAGAACGGGAGATAGTGTTAAATGCAATCGACAAATTGTATCTTCAACAGATGGTGGTCAAGGTTTCCCCGCTTCAACAGGGCAGGGGATATTACTCAACCCTGTTTGTGGTCCCGAAACCGGACGGTTCGGTCAGACCCATTTTAAATTTAAAATCCCTGAACCTATACTTGAAAAAGTTCAAATTCAAGATGGAATTGCTCAGGGCGGTCATCGCCAGCCTGGAAGGGGGAGATTTTATGGTATCTCTGGACATAAAGGATGCATACCTTCATGTTCCCATATATCCACCTCATCAGGCGTACCTGAGATTTGCGGTACAGGATTGTCATTACCAATTTCAGACGTTGCCGTTTGGGCTTTCCACGGGCCCGAGAATTTTCACCAAGGTAATGGCGGAAATGATGGTACTCCTGCGGAAGCAAGGGGTCACAATTATCCCATACTTGGACGATCTCCTCGTAAAAGCGAGGTCAAGGGAGCAGTTGCTGATCAGCGTAGCACGCTCTCTGGAAGTGTTACAACAACACGGCTGGATTCTAAACATTCCAAAGTCGCAGTTGATTCCTACCCTTCCTGGGCATGATTCTGGACACAGACCAGAAGAGGGTTTATCTCCCGATGGAGAAGGCTCAGGAGTTCATGACACTGGTCAGAGACCTATTAAAACCAAAACAGGTGTCGGTGCATCACTGCACGCGAGTCCTGGGAAAGATGGTGGCATTATACGAGGCCATTCCCTTCGGCAGGTTCCATGCGAGGACCTTTCAATGGGATCTACTGGACAAGTGGTCCGGATCGCATCTTCAGATGCATCGGTTAATCACCCTATCCCCCAGGGCCAGGGTGTCTCTCCTGTGGTGGCTGCTGATGGCGGAAATGATGGTGCTCCTGCGCAAGCAAGGTGTCACAATTATCCCGTACTTGGATGATCTCCTCATAAAAGCGAGATCAAGAGAACAATTACTGAACAGCGTGTCACTGTCACTGAAGGTGTTACAGCAACACGGCTGGATTCTCAATATCCCGAAGTCGCCACTGGTTCCTACGACTCGTCTACCCTTCTTGG
This sequence comes from Pseudophryne corroboree, assembly GCF_028390025.1. Taxonomy (NCBI): domain Eukaryota; kingdom Metazoa; phylum Chordata; class Amphibia; order Anura; family Myobatrachidae; genus Pseudophryne; species Pseudophryne corroboree. The sequence goes on from NC_086448.1 coordinate 632,925,251, forward strand.
GCATGATTCTGGATACGGACTAGAAAAGGGTGTATCTGCCGATAGAAAAGGCTCAAGAACTCGTGACTTTGGTCAGGAACCTATTGAAACCAAAACAGGTGTCAGTGCATCACTGCATGCGCCTGGGAAAGATGGTGGCATATTACGAGGCCATTCCATTCGGCAGGTTCCATGCACGGACCTTCCAATGGGACCTACTGGACAAATGGTCCGGGTCGCATCTACAAATGCATCGGTTGATCACCCTGTCCCCCAGGGCCAGGGTGTCTCTCCTGTGGTGGCTGCAAAGTGCTCCCCTTCTAGAGGGCCGCAGATTCGGCATTCAGGACTGGGTCCTGGTGACCACGGACGCGAGCCTCCGAGGTTGGGGTGCAGTCACACAAGGAAGGAACTTCCAGGGTCTTTGGTCAAGTCAGGAGACTTGTCTTCACATCAACGTCCTGGAGCTAAGGGCCATATTCAACGCCCTTCGTCAAGCGGAGACTTCGCTTCGCGACTTACCAGTTCTGATCCAGTCAGACAACATCACCGCAGTAGCTCATGTAAACCGCCAGGGCGGCACAAAGAGCAGAGTGGCAATGGCGGAAGCCACAAAGATTCTACGCTGGGCGGAAAACCATGTAAGCGCCCTATCAGCAGTGTTCATTCCGGGAGTGGACAACTGGGAAGCAGACTTCCTCAGCAGGCACGACCTGCATCCGGGTGAGTGGGGACTTCATCAGGAAGTCTTCACACAGATTGCAAGCCAGTGGGGCCTGCCCCAGATAGACATGATGGCGTCCCGCCTAAACAAAAAACTGCAAAGGTATTGTGCCAGGTCAAGAGACCCTCAGGCGGTAGCGGTGGACGCACTAGTGACACCGTGGGTGTTCCACTCAGTATATGTTTTTCCTCCTCTTCCTCTCATCCCAAAGGTGTTGAGAATAATAAGAAAAGGAGGAGTTCGGACAATTCTCATTGTTCCAGATTGGCCACGAAGGGCCTGGTACCCGGAATTGCAGGAGATGCTCACAGAAGATCCGTGGCCTTTTCCTCTAAGACAGGACCTGTTGCAACAGGGGCCCTGTCTTTTCCAAGACTTACCGCGGCTGCGTTTGACGGCATGGCGGTTGAACGCCGGATCCTAGCGGAAAAGAGCATTCCGGATGAGGTCATTCCTACTCTGATAAAGGCTAGGAAGGATGTGACAGCTAAACATTATCACCGTATATGGCGTAAATATGTTGCTTGGTGTGAGGCCAGGAATGCTTCTACGGAAGAATTCCATCTGGGCCGTTTCCTTCACTTTCTACAAACTGGAGTGAATTTGGGCCTAAAATTAGGCTCCATTAAGGTTCAGATTTCGGCATTATCCATTTTCTTTCAAAAAGAACTGGCTTCACTTCCAGAAATACAAACTTTTGTAAAGGGAGTGCTTCATATTCAGCCTCCTTTTGTACCTCCGGTGGCGCCTTGGGACCTTAACGTGGTTTTGAGTTTCCTTAAGTCGCACTGGTTTGAACCACTTCAGACAGTAGAGTTAAAATATCTCACTTGGAAGGTGGTCATGTTGTTGGCCTTAGCTTCGGCTAGGCGAGTGTCAGAATTGGCGGCTTTGTCTCACAAAAGCCCCTATCTAGTTTTCCCTATGGATAGGGCGGAATTGCGGACCCGTCCTCAATTCTTGCCTAAGGTGGTGTCATCCTTTCATATGAACCAACCTATTGTGGTGCCGGTGGCTACACGAGACTTGGAGGATTCCGAGTATCTGGATGTAGTCAGGGCTTTGAAAATTTACGTGGCCAGGACGGCCAAAGTCAGAAAAACTGAAGCGCTGTTTATCCTGTATGCAGCCAACAAGGTTGGCGCTCCTGCTTCATAGCAGACTATTGCTCGCTGGATCTGTACCACGATTCAGCAGGCGCATACGACGGCTAGATTGCCGTTTCCTAGTGGAATGGGCCTTGACTGATTTAGGTAAGTGGGCTCTTCTTGGGCGGATGCCCGAGGGGTCTCGGCACTATACAGCTGTGCCGAGCGGCTACTTGGTCAGGGGCAAACACGTTTGCGAAATTCTACAAATTTGATACCCTGGCTGAGGAGGACCTCCTGTTTGCTCAATCGGTGCTGCAGAGTCATCCGCACTCTCCCGCCCGTTTGGGAGCTTTGGTATAATCCCCATGGTCCTTACGGAGTCCCCAGCATCCTCTAGGACATAAGAGAAAATAAGATTTTAAACCTACCGGTAAATCTTTTTCTCGTAGTCCGTAGAGGATGCTGGGCGCCCGTCCCAAGTGCGGACTACTTCTGCAAGACTTGTATATAGTTTTGCTTACATAAGGGTTATGTTATGGTTGCTTTCAATTTCCGACTGAAGCTATGTTGAATTTCATACTTTTAACTGGTTAGTTTATCACAAGTTATACGGTGTGATTGGTGTGGGCTGGTATGAATCTTGCCCTTGGTTTAACAAAAATCCTTTCCTTGTACTGTCCGTCTCCTCTGGGCACAGTTTCTCTAATACCCCTTTCACACAGCCATAAATTTCCCGGGTTAAAACACATGAACGCACATCAACCCGGGAAATTTCTTGGTGTGAAAGGGTACAGGGACAAAAACCCGGGATTTCTGTCCCTGCATTTCAACCCTGCAATCGACCAGGGTTGGTCCCGGGATCGTCCCTGGACCCTGGACAGTGTGAATGGTGCAGGGACATGTCCCACCTTCCCGGGTTGCCTCTGCTGATGCTGATTGGCTATTCAGGGCACTTCCTGGTCTTGTGGTTTTTCTGAGACGCCCATTTTCAGAAAATGCAGGGCCATCCCGGGTTCAGTATGAAAGGTGCAGACCCGGGATGTCTCTGCAAAAAATGCTGGTGTGAATGGTGCCAACCCGGGAATGTCCCTGCATGAGCCCGTGGCAGAATTCCCGGGTTTTGTCCCTGCATTTCTGGTGTGAAAGGGTTATAACTGAGGTCTGGAGGAGGGGCATAGAGGGAGGAGCCAGTGCACACCCAAATCCTAAAGTCTTTCTTAAAGTGCCCATGTCTCCTGCGGAGCCCGTCTATCATGGAGTCCCCAGCATCCTCTACGGACTACGAGAAAAAGATTTACCGGTAGGTTTAAAATCTTATTATCTCCTTTCTAAACATTAAAATATGTTTTCCATCACATCTACTTATCTACCTCCAGTAGTAGAATGTGTGGAGGCCAGGTACGGTCCCCTGCATTTTGGGAGTAACCCCTCCTCTCTTCTCCCAGTCAAGTATCGTACTTTGCAAAGGAAAAGAAAACACCCTAGGGTGGTTTTACTCCTGGCGCTGGAAAGGGAGGTTCAACACAGAAGCTATACACAAGGAGTTGGTCAGACCCCAAACAAATGAAATAGCAGAAAAAACAACAATAGCGCTAGATGGTCATGAATTTGAGAGGTAGGTCAAAAGCATTAACACATGATTTAATAGATCATAAAAAATTGTATAATCATGCACTCATAAAAATGTTAAAAACAAAAGTGAATAAGATATGTATGTCTCAAGTGAGCTGTTCCCCTCTCAGTTCCAAGATAATGGAGGATCAAAACAGTTCGTTTAACCTGTTCCAGAAATACAGTCCCCTTTGTTTCAAGTGTCCCGTATAAATCACACCGTGTAAAATATTTACCACCAGCAATTCTCAAGGCGTTTAAGCTGTTGGCATCCGCAAATGACTTCCCCTCGGTAGGCCGTGTAAAAGTGTTCCATGGTGGAAGAATGTCCTGAAACGGGACCCAAGTTGATGTGAGGTGGGGACTTGGTCCAGGTGTAGATCCTTCAAAATCCAATGGATGGGGAGTGGGCACACACAGCAGGTCTCACCTATCATATCTTATTCACTTTTGTTTTTAACATTTTTATGAGTGTATGATTATACAATTTTTTATGATCTATTAAATCATTAATGCTTTTGACCTACCTCTCTCAATTATGACCATCTAGCGCTATTGTTGTTTTTTGTGCTATTTCAAGTGTCTTACTTTGTCAGGTCTTTTTTCTGACAGAAGATTAATCCTTCATCTAAAGCTCTGGAACCATCTCCTTTGACAACAGATTGAAACTTGTTACATCTGTAACTGGTTTACACATTTAAACAGTTTGTAGTGTATAATTAAGGAGAAATTAGACTTCAGGGACTCTCCTCGTGGCTGCTGAGGCATATTTTTATGTTTTGCAACTGAATGCTGTTATTGTATTTGTTTGGCAGTACTGTTACACTGCCAGCGGCTCTAGCATAATGCTGTGTGCTTTAATACTGCTGCTGGGGGTCCCAGTTTACATAAAGAACAAAACCATTTTTATACAAAAGTGCATTGTTCAGGTTATAATTGAACCTAGTATACAGTATTGATGACTGTGAGAATAAAAAATAGACAAATACAATAAAGAACATTTTTGTGTGTCATTTGGTTTATTCAAAATATAGTGCATATGTCTTCTACACATAGTGACGTCAGCATTTCTGGACATGGCAGCCATGTAGCTTACAAGAACCCAGTAAGATCATGGTTTCTGGTGTATATTTGCTCAAAGCACAAAATGGCTGCTTCCACTGTGCATCGTGGGTCCCTAGTGTATGTGTAGGCCGTATCACACATAACGTTAGTTCAGGTCACAAAATGGCTGCTTCCATACTTTGTAACATAGCCTGAACTTTATATAGATTAGTGTCATAAAAAGGAATGGTATAATAAGTTATGTAGCACCCAAGTAACCAACACTGTTTCTGTCAAATGCTTTTGTTTGTTGAATAATTGATAAAATAAGAAGTGTCCTGTTTGTTTTGATACAGGAAAACTGGCTGTATTATTTAGGTTTAGCCCACACGTTCCTGCCTAGTGCTTGCATGAAATTCCCGTGCAGTGGTGCCAGCACAGAACACACTCCTCCTCTCCAGTCCAGTCAGGTGTTAAATACTGATAAAAGCAGTAAGAGCTCACAATGATATATAGTCTGGATTGCAACAAGCTTCCTATGATTAGCTAGTTGCTAAGTGACAGAAGATAGTTGTAAATATCCACTTAACATGATGATTTTTACCTTGCATTACTTTCACACTACTGGCTCAATATAATATTCTTTTCATCATGGCATTAATATTAAAATATAGATACAATTTAATTTTTATTCTATTTTGTTTGTTTTTTTGTGAATCTCAGATGTGCAAAACTAACCCATGTAATAATACACTACACCAGATTAGGCATTTTAGTGCCAGGGACATAAAGGAGAAATGATGCCTACTAGTCCTGGACTGTAACCAAATGAACCTAAAATAGTCTCTTCCCTGCACCAGTATGAGCCTTGTTTCCCGGCACATTGCCCTACTCACACAGATCTAGTTATGGCCCTGCACTACATGACCAAAGTGTGATCACCATTTTGTTTGTCAAATTTGCGACTTGCTAACCTGTCATAAGTGCTTTTATTGTGATGTGGCATTGTCTAGGAAAAACAACCACTCAGCCACAAAGTGGTAGGCCACAAAATAAGGATGCTGAGCACTGAACCATGGGGGTCATTCCGAGTTGATCGCTCGCTAGAAGTTTTTAGCAGCCGTGCAAACGCTGTTCCGCCTCCCACTGGAAGTGTTCGCACTAAGCAGAAGTGCGAACGGTTGTATCGCAGAGCGCCTGCAAAAAATTTTTGTGTAGTTTCAGAGTAGCTCAAAACCTACTCAGCGCTTGCGATCACTTCAGACTATTCAGTTCCGGATTTGACGTCACACACCCGCCTAGCGTTCGCCCAGCCACGCCTGCGTTTTTCCAAACACTCCCTAAAAACGGTCAGTTGCCACCCAGAAACGGCCACTTCATGTCAATCACTCTGCGGCAGCCAGTGCAACTGAAATGCATCGCTAGACCCTGTGCAAAACTGCATTGTTCGTTGTGCCGTACGCCACGCGTGCTCATTGCGCCGCATACGCATGCGTAGAGCTGCCATTTTTTTGCCTGATCGCTGCGCTGCAAACAAATGCAGCTAGCGATCAACTCGGAATGACCACCCTTGTGCAATGCCAGACTTTGGATGGAGTATATGCTACTGGACTCTGGAGTAGTGTAAACACATTCTCTGTACTGATGAATTGGGCATCGCCATCTGGCAGTCTGAAAGTTGAATTTGGGTCTGGTGAATGTCTGAATACGCACTGCCAACTGTAAGGTTTAGTGAATGAGGACTAATGGTATTGGGCTGTTTATCATGGTTTAGTAATTGTAAATCTTAATGCTATAGTATACAACAACATTCTAGATAACCGAGTGCTGCTAAATTAGTGACCACAGTTTTGGGAAGCCCTTTCCTATTTCCACAAAGCAAGGGCCATCAAAAATTAGTTTAGCGAGGTAGAACTTGAATGTCGCACACAGATCCTTCCTTATCTCATCCCCATCGGACGTCTTTGGGTTCATTTGGAAAGCTGGCTGCAAGCAAGGACTTATCACTTTGCATCAGGACTTGGCGACACAAATGCTGATGTGGCTAAATAGATGCGAGTCCTGGCAGCCATGTTCCAAAATCTAGTAGAAAGCCTTCCCAGAAGAGTGCAACCTGTTTCTGCAGTGATCAGATCTATATAATTGGCCATGGTTTTGTAACTTTCATGTTGTGTATTCACATATTTGGCCATGCAGTATATTTTTTCTGGTCTACACTAAAAACCTGATGCTGATTAAGATGCAGCAGTATCTGGGCCTTTTGCTGTGTCTTCTGTTAATGCCATGGCCGACTATCACACAACTGAGTGGCTGTGCATCTTTGGACGCAGCTGTTTTAAGTGACTCTCTCAAGTCTGCTTTGCCCCTTCCGTTACCTCCCAGGAATAGCAACAAAAATTCACAGACCTTGCGTCAGATTCTGTACTGCGTCTGTGACCGCATACAATTGGGAAGCATGCACTGCGCATCTAGGACGCATGCTCAAACTTAAAACACCAGCCAAACTGCATGTAGCATCGACACTGTGTACAACTCTACTTCCCTTTTAATATGGATTATTCATACACACTATGGTAATGAAAAAACTGTAACTCCAGAAAATTTTAACTTCTTCAGATGTATACCATAAATAATAACCTATCCTGGGGCCATAAATATTAACAAAAATTACATGCAGAGTATTACTATACAAAAGGGGGTTATTCAATTACCCGCAATCATTGATAGCGGGTAATTGTCTCGCCAGGGGCTATTCAATTAGCCCCGATAAGACCGCAAGAGATGCGACTTATTAGGGATTTTGTTTCACCTGCCTCAGGTAGTCAAAGCCGAATCCCCGAAAACAGCCACATTTCATCCGAAAATGGGCGGTTTCTGCTGAAAACACACAGGTTTCACTGAACCTGTGAGTTTTCAGGTGAAAAGGATTATTTTTTTTGGGTGGCCTAATCAGATACGCCGGGAAAAATAAATAGAAGAAACATTGCGAAAAATGTCCGGTTTTCACTCCCGATTCTTCTTCACCAGTAATGAAATCCCCTCAAACAGTTAGGGGGAGATTCGAATGTTTGAAAAGTCGGTTGCTTGTCTGTTTTTACCTGTCTATTAGATAGGAAAAAACAGACTCCCAACTGACTTTTCAAACATTTGAATCTCCCCCTCAAAGTCCCCCCCCCAAAAAAAAAAAAAAAAAAAAGTATTCCTGATGTACAATTCTAATGCCACGAGACAGTCACTCCAAAATGTGTGGAATAAAGAGAAATCCAAATTTAGGGATCTATTTACTAAGCCTTGGAGGTTGATAAAGTGGAGAAAGCTAAAGTACCAGCCAATCCGCTCCTAACTGCCATGTTACAGGATGTATATGAAAAATTACAGGAGCTAATGGTTGGTACTTTATATCTGTCCAGTTTATCTCTCTCCAAGTCTTAAGGGGGGTACACACGGAGCAATGTTCACTTAATTTCTAAGAAAATCTGACTAGATTGCTTAGAAATTAAGAACACATCGCTCCGTGTGTAGGGGTGCCAGCCACAGCGATTCGCGGCCCCGCGCACCGCTGTCGCTGGCTTTAGATTGGGCATGCATGCCCAATCTAGTGAGCTCACTCGTTTCACCGTTGGGTGAAATAAGCGGTCCCCCCTTGCTCAGCACACATCGCGTTGTGTGCTGAGTGGGGGAGAAATGTGTGCTGAGCGGTCTGTGATAGATGGCTCAGCACACATCTCCAGGAGAAATCTCCCGTGTGTACCCTTCGTTAGTAAATAGCTATTTAGTCCACCCACTGTAGTGCAGTAGGTTAATTCTAAAATCTGTATGAAGTCCTTGTGCACCATGCAGATAAAATTGTATGTTTCCAGGTAGAACCCCAAAGATTCCTTTGCTCATCCCTTGTACTATAGTGTGCGTTGTCCCAACACCCCCTGTGCACTTACACCCCTTTTTACACCTAAATTCCGGCTCTGACCCAGGTTTTTGAACACTGTCCCAAACCGGTACAGATCCCATTTACCTGGCACTTCAGCCTGGGTTATTCCCGGGCTGATGCCGTTTACACTGTAAAATACAGTGCGGCAGATGTATTAAGCCTGGAGAAGTCATAAAGAAGTGATTAAGCAGTGATAAGTGTAACGTGATAATGCACCAGCCAATCAGCTCATAACTGTCAATTTACATATTAGAGCTGATTGGCTGGTGCGTTATCACCTTGCACTTTTCACCGCTTTATCACTTCTTATGCCTTCTCTAGGCTTAATACAGCATCTTTTTTTTTTTTTGTACTTGACACTTTATATACATACATGTGTGTTCAGACAAAAGCAAATCAAAAATCTTTGTGACAAATGAGTTATCAGATGATACAACACTCATACAATAGGATTCCAAGTCAAATGAGTTGATTTACAATATAACTGTTACTGCAGTGTACATTAACGCCTCACAATATAAAAATGAAAAAGAAAATTAACATAATGAAAAACGTGGACACTTCCTTCCCAAAAAATAAACCTCACTTTCATTAGTTACTGTAAACAGGGATGGGTCTAGACTTTGTGGCGCCCAGGGTGAAAGTTTCCTTTGGGGGCACCCACCCCCCAACATGCAAAACAGGGTTAGTGCGCGCCGAAGGTGCGCGTAAAAAAATAGGGGCATGGCTTCATAGGCTAGAGGTGAACTAGGACCACTAGTGTCCAGGGACTTGTGGCACTGCCTCACCTGCCATAGAATTTTTACTCCAGAGTTTTGGCTATAAAAATGATTAGAATAATACAAAGAAGATATTTCAAACAAATTCTTTGTATTTTTCATATACTTTATACAGTCAAAACGCTGACTCAAACGATCGTATGACAGGAAAGGATCTGCCTCACCCCACCTCACGTCACTGCTAGTGTCTGACAGTGGCGCCGGCTGCGGTGGGCGCCCACACAGCCCACGGCTCCTGCTACAGCCGAAGTGTGGGGTGGGTGGCGGGCGCCTGCGGGGTGACTGCGGCCGCAGCGCCCCGGGCGCCCGCCCTACTTGCCCGTGCCTAGATCCGCTCCTGACTGTAAAGTGTATCTGGAATAACCTCAAGACCTGCTCACCGAATCAGATGCTTCTCACATTGAGTCGCTCCAGCTCCCTGCTGCTGACTTTTTTTGACCCGCGTAGGTCTTTTTCATGGCAGTTGCAGAGAAATTTTGTATTTCTGTGTAAATGTAAACTAGCCAGTTAGATTTTACTCGACCGGTGACTGTAATGGATTTCCATATCAATCAAAAAATACCATAGAACTGCCTACATATTTTCACTGCACTGCTTGCATTGAAGTAGTAGCAATAGCACTTATATGTTAATGCAGCAGGAGGCGTCATGTCTTCTGCTTACATTAGTGATCCGAGCTGCGTCTTAGGATCCAGCAGCAAATCATCTGTGACACCATCAGCCAGCTGCGTGACCCATGGGATCACGCAAGCTGGCCACCACAGCTGCTACCTAGAGGCCAGGTAATGTTTATCCTCTGACGGGGACCATGACCCCTTGCTTACCTCCAGACTGGAAGCCGTTGCTGCTCCCTCCCTACTCCCAAATGGCATCAGACTGTTAATCACTGATAGTCTGATGCCGTACTGCGACCGACAAAAAATTTACTTTTTTTTTAATAGTGTATAAAAGGAATACAGTTAATATACCGTCTGTCAGGATTCCAGCGTTCAGGAGACTGACGCCGGAATCCCGAAAGCCGGTAAAATGCCAGCGGTCGGAATCCTGACCACAGCCCGGTATTCCCACTCGAGTGGAGAGTCTACGCCATCACCCGAGTGGGAATAGATAGTGTGGCGAGCGATGCGAGCCACCGGGCCCAAAGCGTGGCAAGTGCAGCGAGCCTGCGAGGGGATTCACTGCGCTCGCTGCCGGGATGCTGCTTTCGGAATCCTGACGGCTGACATCCCGTCAGCTGGGATTACATATGTATGTACTCCATTTCTAATAACATTGGACCTGATTCAGGTCCCGATATTATAGTGGCATATTCAGCAGAGTACTGATGTTTGCTGCTCTGCGCATGCGCCAGATCGTACTGCACATGTGTAGTACGGGTCCATCGCAAAGTACCGAACATCAGTACTTTGCAGCATGCGCCGCTATTTATCTAGCATTTGTACCATTACCACGTCAGGGTAATATCTGCAACATTTTCATAAATTGCAGCTCTAATTATTATTATTTTTTCTAAACATTGTTATTTCTGCTTGTTCTCAGATAGGCCCCTAAATTATGTAAAGAACTTGCCATTGAGTTTTTTTTTCCCTTGAATTAAAATAAAATAGTAATTTCTTTACTTTTTCAGAAAGCTACATTTAATGTATTTACTGTAGCTGATGAGAAAAGCCTAGTCAGGTCTTTTTGTCTTTAGGCATTTCAACTTCACTTTCCCTGTTTTGACCTTGTTTTCCGCAAATTACCCAAACAACCAGGCAGTGAGCCAGAAGCTGTATTTGTTTTTTGTCTTTGCTGACACAAAACAGGCGAGTTGCAAACTTTGTGAAGTTGTTGAACTCTGTAATACCAAGTCATGGACCCTTATCGGGACTTAAGGCTTCATTTATGCCAAACACACATACATTTTGCAAATGCTGAAGTATAATTATATTTAGAAAATATGTGATGTTTCTGCCTTGTTTTCATGTCCATTATCAACCGTAAACTGAAAAGCCTGATAAATCACTGGGGATAAGGAGCAGATTGGTGTCCTCTCTGGACATGTTACAGTCTTTGTAAAACTTTTCTGTACAGGATAAAATTAATAATGAAAAAATGGTACTCCCTCTCTTTTCAGTCTTGCACTTTGAACATTTATATCTGGTTATAAATTGAAAGTGTTCTCAGTGACTACATCTATCTGTGTTCCGGCTTCCTTTTTGTAGCTGATACTGTACTTTCTGGAGTAATGCGGGCCATACATCAGCGCCACGATTCAACAGCAGCGTTTAAAACTGCCAATTAGTGGACATCAATGACCGCGATCCATCTGGGAATGGGGGAAACTCAGAATGTTAAAAACCACAGTCACTAATCCCAATCCCTTTTTCTTTTTTTTTTTTTTTGTCTGTCAGAATCAGCAAATCAGGGATTTCCCCATCTTCCCTTGCACTGGCAGAAAGCTTGCACAAACAGCAATAATTCCACCTGTTCCTTTTATCTCTAGGTTTTTGCTGTTTTGAAATGTTTATTTAATACTCATGTCCCAGATCATATTGATATTTCACCAGTAAATTACATGTGTTTCTTCTTTTTTTTTTTTTTTTTTTACCTCTTGCGGAAGTGAGAACGCTATATTGAGGTATATTAAAGGACACTAGGCAGACATGTTAATGGTTGCATGTTTCATAAATGTACAAATCCTAAAATGTGGTGTTTATTCTTTTCAGCTGTTTATAACTTTTAGGGCGTACTAAATTCTCTGTTGTGCCGTTCAGCTGTGCACATTGTGGTAGAATACTGTACCGCTGCGTCACCGACCTTATTGCACATTTTATATTGGAGACTGTGGTTGTGAAATGCCTCAATTTCAACAGCACTTTATGGCCTCTGCCACCAGTTGAATTGCCCCCTAAAGTGGACCGGTCAGCTGCACACTGAATTATCCATGATGTTGATTATAGCAGACATTTAAGATAACGTTGTTGTGTTCATTTTATTTATTTACTTTAGTGAAATGTCTATCCAGGCATAGAATTATCTCTAGGGGTCGATGTATGACAGCTTGAATAGAGATAAAGTGGAGAGAAAGTACCAACAAATCAGCTCCTGTCATTTCTCTAACGTCCTAGAGGATGCTGGGGACTCCGTAAGGACCATGGGGATAGACGGGCTTCGCAGGAGACATGGGCACTTTTAGAAAGACTTTGACTCTGGGTGTGCACTGGCTCCTCCCTCTATGCCCCTCCTCCAGACCTCAGTTTGATACTGTGCCCAGAGAAGATGGGTGCACTGCAGGGAGCTCTTCTGAGTTTCCTGCTAAGAAAGTATTTTAATTAGGTTTTTTATTTTCAGAGCACTGCTGGCAACAGACTCCCTGCATCGTGGGACTGAGGAGAGAGAAACACCATTAGCTCCAGAGGGAGTCGGAACACAGGTCTCACCCTGGAGTTCGTCCCAGAGCCGCGCCGCCGTCCTCCTCGCAGAGCCAGAAGATAGAAGCCGGGTGAGTATGAGAAGAACGAAGGCTTCAAAGGCGGCAGAAGACTTCGTGATCTTTACTGAGGTAACGCACAGCACTGCAGCTGTGCGCCATTGCTCCCATACACCTCACACACTCCGGTCACTGTAAGGGTGCAGGGCGCAGGGGGGGCGCCCTGGGCAGCAATATAAACCTCTATTATGGCATAAACACATATATACATGTACAGCTGGGCACTGTACATGTATAAAAAGAGCCCCCGCCATGTTTTTGAATAAATTGAGCGGGACAGAAGCCCGCCGCTGAGGGGGCGGGGCTTCTCCCTCAGCACTCACCAGCGCCATTTTTCCCCACAGCACAGCGCTGAGAGGAAGCTCCCCGGACTCTCCCCTGCTTACTGAGGTGACAGTGGGTTTTTCAAGAGGGGGGGGGGGGGGCACATAATTGGTGAAAAACAAGTTATTTCAGCGCTACTGGGGAAACATTCTGTGTTTTGCCTGGGTTATATAGCGCTGGGGTGTGTGCTGGCATACTCTCTCTCTGTCTCTCCAAAGGGCCTGGTGGGGAACTGTCTTCAGATAAGAGCTTCCCTGTGTGTGTGGGGTGTGTCGGTACGTGTGTGTCGACATGTATGAAGTGGAAGGCTCACCTAAGGAGGAGGGGGAGTGTATGAATGTCAGATCTCCGTCGGCAGCGCCGACACCAGACTAGATGGAGATGTGGAATGTCTTGAGTGCTAGTGTTAATTTATTACACAAGAGATTAGACAAGGCTGAGGCTAGGGAACAGTCAGGTAGTCAGACCATGCCTGTCCCTGTGTCACCGGGACCTTCCGGGTCTCAGAAACGCACATTGTCCCAAATAATGGACACAGATACCGACACGGATTCAGACTCCAGTGTCGACTATGAGGAGGCAAAATTACAGCCAAAAGTGGCTAAGGGCATTCGATATATGATTATTGCAATAAAAGAGATTTTGCATATTACGGAGGAACCCCCTGTCCCTGACAAGAGGGTGCACATGTACAAAGAGAAAAAGCCTGAGGTCACTTTTCCATCCTCGTATGAGCTGAGCGAGCTGTACGAAAAGGCTTGGGAATCTCCAGACAAGAGGCTGCAGATTCCCAAAAGGATTCTTATGGCGTATCCTTTCCCGCAGACGGATAGGATACGATGGGAGTCTTCTCCTAAGGTGGACAAGGCTTTAACACGTTTATCAAAAAAGATAGCGCTGCCATCACAAGATTCGGCTACCCTCAAGGATGCTGCTGATCGCAGACAGGAGGTTACCATGAAGTCCATTTACACACATTCAGGTACAATTCTTAGACCGGCAATGGCGTCGGCCTGGGTTTGTAGTGCTGTCGCAGCATGGACAGACTCCTTATCTACGGAAATTGAGACCCTAGATAAGGATACCATTTTAATGACCCTAGGGCATATAAAAGATGCTGCGTTATATATATGAGGGATGCTCAAAGAGACATTTGTTTGCTAAGTTCCAGAATAAACGCTATGTCTGTTTCTGCTAGGCGAGTCTTATGGACCCGGCAGTGGACGGGTGATGCCGACTCAGAGGCATATGGAGTCTTTGCCTTACAAATGTGAGGAGTTATTTGGAGAAGGCCTCTCGGACCTCGTCTCCACAGCTACGGCAGGAAAATCGAATTTTTTGCCATATGTTCCCTCACAGCCTAAGAAAGCACCTCATTATCAAATGCAGTCCTTTCGTTCGAATTAAAGCAAAAGAGTACGAGGATCGTCCTTTCTTGCCAGAGGTAAGGGCAGAGGAAAAAAAGCTGCACACAGCTAGTTCCCAGGAACAGAAGTCCTCCCCTGCCTCTGCAAAATCCACTGCATGACGCTGGGGCTTCCCTGGGGGAGTCCGCTCAAGTGGGGGCACGTCTTCGACTTTTCAGCCACATCTGGGTTCATTCACAGGTGGATCCTTGGGCAATAGAAATTGTTTCTCAGGGATACAAGCTGGAATTCGAAGAGGTGCCTCCTCGCCGTTTTTTCAAATCGGCTCTACCTGCGGCTCCCTCAGAGAGGGAGTTAGTGTTGAATGCAATACAAAAATTGTATCTTCAACAGGTAGTGGTCAAGGTTCCTCTACTGCAGCAAAGAAAGGGTTATTACTCAACCCTGTTTGTGGTTCCGAAACCGGACGGTTCGGTCAGACCCATTTTGAATTTAAAATCCCTGAACTTATACTTGAAAAAGTTCAAGTTCAAGATGGAATCGCTCAGGGCGGTCATCGCCAGCCTGGAAGGGGGAGATTTTATGGTTTCCCTGGACATAAAGGATGCATACCTTCATGTTCCAATATTTCCTCCTCATCAGGCGTTCCTGAGATTTGCTGTACAGGATTGTCATTACCAATTTCAGACGTTGCCGTTTGGGCTTTCAACGGCCCCGAGGATTTTCACCAAGGTAATGGCGGAAATGATGGTGCTCCTGCGCAAGCGAGGGGTCACAATTATCCCGTACTTGGACGATCTCCTCATAAAAGCGAGCTCTCGGGAGAAGTTACTGGACAGCGTGTCTCTGTCTTTGAAGGTGTTACAGCAACACGGCTGGATTCTCAATCTTCCGAAGTCACAGTTGGTTCCTGCGACGCCTCTGACCTTCTTGGGCTTGATTTTGGACACAGACCAGAAGAAGGTTTTTCTTCCAATGGAAAAAGCTCAGGAGCTCATGACTCTGGTCAGGAATCTATTGAAGCCAAAACAGGTGTCAGTGCATCACTGCACTCGAGTCCTGGGGAATATGGTGGCATCGTACGAAGCCATTCCCTTCGGCAGGTTCCATGCGAGGACCTTCCAATGGGACCTACTGGACAAATGCATCAGAGGATCACCCTGTCCCCCAGAGCCAGGGTGTCTCTCATGTGGTGGCTGCAGAGTGCTCACCTCCTAGAGGGTCGCAGGTTCGGCATTCAGGACTGGATCCTGGTGACCACAGACGCAAGTCTCCGAGGTTGGGGAGCAGTCACACAGGGAAGAAATTTCCAAGGTCTTTGGTCGAGTCTAGAGACTTGTCTCCACATCAACATCCTGGAGTTGAGGGCCATATACAACGCACTACGTCAAGCGGAGGCATTACTTCGCAACAAACCAGTTCTGATTCAGTCGGACAATGTCACCGCAGTAGCTCATGTAAACCGCCAAGGCGGCACAAGGAGCAGGGTGGCAATGGCGGAAGCCACCAGGATCCTTCGCTGGGCGGAACATCATGTAAGCGTGCTGTCAGCGGTGTTCATTCCGGGAATGGACAACTGGGAAGCAGACTTCCTCAGCAGACACGACCTGCATCCGGGAGAGTGGGGACTTAATCAGGAAGTCTTTGCGCAGATCGCAAGTCGGTGGGGACTGTCCCAAATAGACATGATGGCGTCCCGTCTCAACACAAAGTTAAAAAGGTATTGCGCCAGGTCAAGAGATCCTCAGGCGATAGCTGTGGATGCCCTGGTGACACCGTGGGTTTTTCGGTCGGTTTATGTGTTTCCTCCTCTTCCTCTCATACCCAAGGTGTTGAGAATAATAAGACAGAGAAGAGTGAGAACAATCCTCATTGTTCCAGATTGGCCACGAAGGACTTGGTATCCGGATCTACAGGAATTGCTCACAGAAGATCCGTGGCCTCTTCCTCTAAGACAGGACCTGCTGCAGCAGGGGCCCTGTCTGTTCCAAGACTTACAGCGGCTGCGTTTGACGGCATGGCGGTTGAACGCCGGATCCTAGCAAAAAAAAGGTATTCCGGATGAGGTCATTCCTACGCTAATAAAGGCTAGGAAGGACGTGACATCGAAACATTATCACCGAATATGGAGAAAATATGTTTCTTGGTGTGAGGCCAGGAATGCTCCTATGGAGGAATTCCATCTGGGTCGTCTCCTTCCTTTCCTGCAAACTGGAGTGAATTTGGGCCTAAAATTAGGCTCCATAAAAGTTCAGATTTCGGCCTTATCCATTTTCTTTCAAAAGGAATTGGCCTCTCTACCTGAAGTACAGACTTTTGTAAAGGGAGTACTGCATATTCAGCCTCCTTTTGTACCTCTGGTGGCGCCTTGGGACCTTAACGTGGTGTTAAGTTTCCTTAAGTCACATTGGTTTGAACCACTCAAAACGGTGGAGTTAAATATCTCACTTGTAAGGTGGTCATGTTGCTAGCCTTGGCTTCGGCTAGGCGAGTCTCGGAATTGGCGGCTTTATCACATAAAAGCCCCTATCTGGTTTTTCATGTGGATAGGGCGGAATTGCGGACTCGTCCTCAATTCCTACCTAAAGTGGTTTCATCCTTTCATATGAATCAACCTATTGTTGTGCCTGTGGCTACGCGTGACTTGGAGGATTCAGAGTCCCTGGATGTGGTCAGGGCTTTGAAAATTTACGTGGCCAGAACGGCTAGAGTCAGAAAAACAGAAGCACTATTTGTCCTGTATACAGCCAACAAGGTTGGCGCTCCTGCTTCAAAGCAGACTATTGCTCGCTGGATCTGTAACACGATTCAGCAGGCGCATTCTACGGCAGGATTGCCGTTACCAAGATCGGTTAGGGCCCATTCCACTAGGAAGGTGGGCTCTTCTTGGGCGGCTGCCCGAGGGGTCTCGGCACTACAGCTTTGCCGAGCTGCTACTTTGTCGGGGTCAAACACCTTTGCAAAGTTCTATAAGTTTGATACCCTGGCTGAGGAGGACCTCCTGTTTGCTCAATCAGTGCTGCAGAGTCATCCTCACTCTCCCGTCCGTTTGGGAGCTTTGGTATAATCCCCGTGGTCCTTACGGAGTCCCCAGCATCCTCTAGGACGTTAGAGAAAATAAGATTTTAAACCTACCGGTAAATCTTTTTCTCGTAGTCCGTAGAGGATGCTGGGCGCCCGTCCCAAGTGCGGACTACTTCTGCAAGACTTGTATATAGTTATTGCTTACATAAGGGTTATGTTATAGTTTCATCGTTTTTGGACCGATGCTATGTTGTTTTTTCATACTGTTAACTAGATAGTATATCACAAGTTATACGGTGTGATTGGTGTGGCTGGTATGAATCTTGCCCTTGGATTAACAAAAATCCTTTCCTCGTACTGTCCATCTCCTCTGGGCACAGTTTCTCTTAACTGAGGTCTGGAGGAGGGGCATAGAGGGAGGAGCCAGTGCACACCCAGAGTCAAAGTCTTTCTTAAAGTGCCCATGTCTCCTGCGGAGCCGTCTATCCCCATGGTCCTTACGGAGTCCCCAGCATCCTCTACGGACTACGAGAAAAAGATTTACCGGTAGGTTTAAAATCTTATTTTTTCAAACACACCCTGTTAAGTGACAGGAGCTGATTGGTTAGTTGGTTTATCTCTCTCCATGCTTTGATAAATCTCCACCTTAGAATTACACAGGTGTTCCATTACTAACATACCACTAATTATAGGCAACATATTAGTTGACACACAGGCCCTCATTCCGAGTTGATCGCTCGCTGGCTAGTTTTAGCAGCCGTGCAAACCCTATGCCACCGCCCACTGGGGAGTGTATTTTAGCTTTGCAGAAGTGTGAATGCATGTGCAGCCGAGTTCTGCAAAAACAGTTTGTGCAGTTTCAGAGTAGCTCTAAACCTACTAAGCGCTTGCGATCACTTCAGCCTATTCGTGTCCGGATTTGACGTCATACAAACGCCCAGCCACGTCTACGTTTTTTCAGACACGCCTGTGTTTTTGTAAACACTCCCTGAAAATGGTCAGTTGACACCCAGAAACGCCCCGTTCCTGTAAATCTTCTTGAAGCTGTCAGTGCGACTGAAAACTTTGCTAGAACCTGTGCACAACCACAATGGGCTTTGTACCCGTACGTCGCGCATGCGCATTGCGGTGCATACGCATAAATGCAGATTTTTAGCCTGATCGCTGCGCTGCGAACAATGGCAGCTAGCGATCATCTCAGAATGACCCCCCATAGGGCGAGATTCAAATGTTTGTTTTCTTGCTGACAGCCAGTAGATGGAGCCCAACTGAACTATTCAGTTATAGCTCCGTTCAGGCGCAAACAGCTGCCAGCGCCAGCATTTCAGCTCGCAATCCCCCGCCTCCTGGTGGTGGCAAGCTGAAATGAGCGAAAGGTGGCCAGTTTGAGCACTCAAACTGGACTTTTTACATCTTGCCTATTACTTTGGCTGGGTTTAGCTGCTTTACGCAGCTAAACCTGACCTCTCTGGGTCCAACAAGCTCAATAAAAAAGCACAATTGCATGTTGCCCCCTATCTCCCCTCACTTTAGATGGGAGATCAGGAGCAATAAACAATTGAATATCACCCATATTTCAAATTATTTTGTCTTTCTTATATGAAAACAGGCCCTAACTCCTGAAATTTCCCAAATGGGATGTAGTTAAAATACTGGCTGTCGGGATCCTAGCATTCAGGAGACTGACACCAAAATACTGATGCCCGGAATTCCCACTCAATTGGAAGGTCCATGCCATCAACTGAGTGGGAATAAGTCCTGTGGCGCGCGAAGCGCGGCGAATGCATCGAGCCTGCGAGGGGACCCTCTGCCGGTATTCCGACAGACGGGATGCCGCTGTCTGTATATGGACAGCCGGCATCCCGTCTGCCAGTAAATCGTATGTATTCCACAGCAATAGCTCAGTGTCCTCAGGCTTTCATGAATTTGAGAATCACTGTTTGACTTTCTAAAAGTGCAGATGATGGTTTATTTTTAATAGTCAGATAGAGCAATATGTCGCCACAAACAATCCGAGGAGGAAAAATAATTTAGAGTCATCTTGAGAAAACTTATGTGCACTAAAGAAAAACAAGATTCTTAACTTGCTTTAGGTCTACCTAGATTATCAGAACCCTCAGAGATTGCCATACGGGCTAAGCTTTTATATTTTAAATCCAAATTGAAAATGTGTGTCTCCGAGTTGTTGTGGAACTACTATTCCTAACATTATCTGCCACAGCATGCTGAGACTTGTAGTCCACAATAACGGGAGTGCCATGGGTTATCTGTCTCCGTTTTAAACAAATTGTTTAAACATATTTACAGAGAATTTTTATTTTAGCTACCAGGCAGTATTTATTCAGGAAAATCATTTTAAAATAAGTCTGCAATGGTAGCGCTCCCAGATTCCAATGTTAGCCATTCTCCTGTGCGAGGTAAAGCCGCCAGTAGTGCACAGGTCCCCAAAATAATCTTTGCTATGATTGAAAGACTGAATATAATATAACGTATGCATGCCAACACCACACCATTGTAGTGTATGACTCTTCTGGAAGCGTAAAGAGATGCCGCCTTATGTAACTATTGTTCCGTTTGCATCAGCCTGTTGCTCACGGATGTGCCTTGTCACCTACCTTTGGACAGCCTTTGTTTCCTCTTCCAGCGGATTTTCTATGTTATTTAAGATGAGCTGGAGCTTTACTGTGAAAAGGTTGCAAGCGTTGCTTTAATAAAACAAACACTAGTAGCATAAGTGCTAAAGCCCATCATTGTCAGTCAATTAATTGTTGCTAGTGTACACCGTCATTCTGAAAGCATGTGTTGACAGGACAATACAAGGGAGAACAGAAAAATACATCCGTGTTGTCGGAACTGGCATTTTATCAAGACTTGACTGGATGAAATGTGTCTCCTGCTCCACTCCACAAGTGCAGTACAAACAAGTTTGTCTTCACCTACTCATTATACAGAGGCAAATTTAGTGAGCGTGCTCCCATATAATAATGGCTTTACAGATTGCACAGCAATCGCGCAACTTAAGTGGAATTGGACAATTATTTTATTACAACATCCTAGTTTTATTGTATATTGTTAGTTTTATTTATTGTGGATTACATAAATGTGTCTAAAGTAAGCATAAAAGACCAACTGCAGACTACTGGTGTAATATTTATAAAATAAGCAAATGTTTATAATATATATGTATAAAAATATTGCATTTTAAATAGCCAGAGGCTCCATTGCTTTGTGAAAGTCAGCACATACAGTAATTCTTTTATCCGCATACTGTATATAAGTACATTTGTTCGGATTATATACTCAACAAAAAATGAGTAGCACTGTGAGACTAAGAATATTTTTCTATAGTCGGTACAGTAAAAACAACATTTAATGAATGTTGGGGTGTGGGACGGACCAAGAAAATTTTTTATTTTGTATTTATCTGGACAGGTTTGATGATTTTATATATAGATAGAGACAGATAGCAATAGATGTGTAAAATAAATAAATATATATATATATATATATATATACTTTTTATTTATTTGTAAGTAATGTAGTTTAAACAGAGGAGAATGACCTGTGAGGATAACTATTCTCCCAGTGAATGGACCCTAGAATTACATCTGATTTTGGATTTTTATAGTGCCGTTTTTTTGCCAAGTACGTGGATTACAAAAAAGAAGAGGACAGATCTACACTGGATTTTGGTGAGTATAATTTTATTTCCAGGTACACCGTGGATTCTACGTGGAGAAGGGGATCGAGTTGGCGTGTGAACATAGGTAAGTATGTGTGTGTCGGCGTGCATGTATGTAATAAAGTTTTACTTTCACGGTGTGCGTGTACTGTTTTTATTTGGGTATTTTTTTTGCAGTAGAACTACAGGTACCAGCGGGCCCGTTTCCCCCCCGCATGCTGGTACTTGTGGTTCTCCAAGTACCAGCTTGCGGGGGAGGCTTGCTGGGACTTGTAGTTCTGCTACAAAAAACAATATTCTTTATTTTTGTCACTTGGCTATCAGCCTCCCATCCGCAGCCCTTGGATGGGGGGGGGGACAGCCTCGGGCTTCACCCCTGGCCCTTGGGTGGCTGGTGGGTGGGGGGCCCTTGATTTAAGGCAGAGGTTCTCAAACTCGGTCCTCGGGAGCCCACACAGTGCATGTTTTGCAGGTCTCCTCACAGAATCGCAAGTGAAATAATTGGCTCCACCTGTGGACCTTTTAAAATGTGTCAGTGAGTAATTAATACACCTGTGCACCTGCTGGGTTACCTGCAAAACATGCACTGTGTGGGCTCCCGAGGACCGAGTTTGAGAACCTCTGATTTAAGGGGTCCCCACTCCTCCAGGGTACCCCGGCCAGGGGTGACTAGTTAGTGATTTAATGCCACGGCCGCAGGGACCGATATAAAAGTGTCCCCCCGGCTGTGGCATTATCTCTCTGACTAGTGGAGCCCGGTGCTGTTGTTAAAAATACGGGGGACCATTACGTTTTTTGTCCCCCGTATTTTTGGCACCAGACGCAGAGCCCGGTGCTGGTTGTAAAAAAAATACGGGGGATCCCCTGTCATTTTCCCCTCCGTATTTTTACAACCAGGACCGTCTCAAAGAGCCCGAGGCTGGTTATGCTTAGGAGGGGAGACCCCACGCATTTTTTTTCAGGATTTTTTACACCTTCCCACTGAAAAACATGCTCTGATCTCTACATATTATTTTAGTCAGTAAAAAAAAAATATATTCTTTTAAAAAATATATATAAGTAATACTTGTGGCTCCTAATAGACAAACCAAGTAGATAATCCCTTCTAATATAAATAGATATGCTATTAGCAATTAAAAAAACACACAAAAAAAACATGTTTTTAAATTTTTTTATATGATTCCGCCAGCAAAATTAGGTGGACTGAAATTGACGAAATGACTGTCGAAAAGCACTGTTGTCGAATCGACATTCTTCAATAGAATATACTTTTGTCGAAAAGCCGCATTTTTACCATTGCAGACATGTCGAATTTGACAACTGTCGAATTGCAAAAAGTCGAATTTGAAAAGGCCGTTTTTTTGTCGAAAAGTACTGTATTGCATTGTCGAATCATTTTTTTGTGTTGAAAATGCCCCGTTTTTCGACATTTGCGGCAATTCGACCACAATTGCATATACCCCTATATGTGTAATTGTTAAGTTCATATTTATACTGGCATGCTACTTTTATTCAGTTTCATGTAACAAATGTTGCCTGGTATATAAAGTATCCCAGTTTATTGCTTTTGTTTATCCCCTAGGCGACGTCTGATCTCTCAGCGGTCTTCACTAGAAACACTTGAAGACATTGAAGAAAATGCTCCTTTGCGAAGGTAGATTTTTTTTCACTCTGTTTATAATTTACATTTGGTTAGATTTTACTGCTTTGATATTTTTTTTTGTTTATTATTACTACTATATGAATAATGTTGGTGAACCTAAGAGCATGTGAAGATACTGGCACTCAGTCTAGGACTGTAATACCACTTTCACACCCGGGAGCCTGACATGGGAGCTCCCAGTGTGCGACCCTCCTCAGTACCCCTTTCACACCGCAGACTGAAACCCGGCATAGTGCCGGGTTGGTGACGTCGGCGGTGACACGGCGTGGGCGGTGCTGGGAGATCACATGATCTCCAAGCGCCGCCAGTCCACACACTGTGAACAGGAAATGGGTCGCACTGACACGAGTTCAACCCTGCTCGCTAGCAGGGTTGAAATAACGGTGCTGCTCAACCCGGTATATTGTCCCTGGTACCTTTCACACCGCACAGGAACATGGGTTATGCGCGCTCATGTGCCAATAACCCGTGTTCAAAGCTGCTTGTGTGAAAGGGGTATAACTAATACAGGTTGCCCCTTTCACACTGGCGTCCCCAGGCCGGAATATTGCCGGGTTGGTGACATCAGCGGTGACGTATGCAGAGGCAGCGCTTGGAGATCAGATGTTCTCCAAGCGCCGCCCGTCCATACAGAATGAATGGAAAATGAGTCGCAACGAACTGGCAAACCGTTCACACCACACAGTGACCCGGGGTGAAGCCGTATTCAAACCTGGTCGCTACCAGGGTTGAAATATCGGGTCACTCGACTCGGGATATTTCCCCTGGGCCCTTTCACATCCGCACAGGAACCCAGGTTAGTTGCGCGGTCATGTGTAATAACCTGGGTTACAAGCTGGCAGTCTGAAAGGGGTACTGCGACTTTGGGACACTGCTGCTGCCAAACATGGAACTTTACTGGCGGCAGCAAGAACCCACAATTAGATCTCTGGCGAAAATGCCAATTCCATACACCTAGATAATAAGATTTTACTCACCGGTAAATCTATTTCTCTAACGTCCTAGTGGATGCTGGGGACTCCGTCAGGACCATGGGGGATAGCGGGCTCCGCAGGAGACAGGGCACATCTAAAAAAGCTTTTAGGTCACATGGTGCGTACTGGCTCCTCCCCCTATGACCCTCCTCCAAGCCTCAGTTAGGTTTTTGTGCCCGTCCGAGAGGGTGCAATCTAGGTGGCTCTCTTAAAGAGCTAGTTAGAAAAGTTTTTTTTAGGTTTCTAATCAGTGTCTCCTGCTGGCGACAGGAGCACTGCAACGAGGGACTTAGGGGAGAGACTTGCAACTCACCTGCCTGCAGGAGGATTGAAGTCTTAGGCTACTGGACACTGAGCTCCAGAGGGAGTCGGAACACAGGTCAGCCTGGGGTTCGTCCCGGAGCCGCGCCGCCGATCCCCCTTACAGACGCTGAAGAACGGCAGAACGGAGGTCCGGAAACAGGCGGCAGAAGACTTCAGTCTTCATAGAGGTAGCGCACAGCACTGCAGCTGTGCGCCATTGTTGCTACACGGCTCACGGATCTCGGTCACGGAGGGTGCAGGGCGCTGCTGGGGGCGCCCTGGGCAGCAATATAGAGTACCTTAGAGGCAAATAAATACATCACATATAGCCATTAAGGCTATATGTATGTATTTAACCCAGGCCAGTTTATTAGAAAAACCGGGAGAAAAGCCCGCCGGAAAAGGGGCGGAGCTTATTCTCCTCAGCACTCGGCGCCATTTTCCTGCACGGCTCCGCTGGTGAGGAAGGCTCCCACGACTCTCCCCTGCACTGCACTACAGAAACAGGGTAACAAAGAGAGGGGGGGCATAAATTGGCGATATAAATATATATTGAGAGCGCATATATAAAAACAACACCTTCTAGGGTTGTTATATACTGTATAGCGCTTTTGGTGTGTGCTGGCAAACTCTCCCTCTGTCTCCCCAAAGGGCTAGGAGGGTCCTGTCTTCAATAGAGCATTCACTGTGTGGCTGCTGTGTGTGTCGGTACGTGTGTGTCGAGATGTATGAGGACGAAGTTGGTGTGGAGGCAGAGCAATTGCCGATGATGGTAATGTCACCCCCTAGGGAGTCGACACCGGAATGGATGGCTTTGGTTATGGAATTACGTGATAATGTCAGCACATTACAAAAGTCAGTTGACGAAATGAGACGCCCGGCAAACCAGTTAGTACCGGTTCAGGCATCTCAGACACCGTCAGGGGCTGTAAAACGTCCCTTACCTCAGTCAGTCGACACGGGTACCGACACAGATGAATCTAGTGTCGACGGTGAGGAAGTAAACGTATTTTCCAATAGGGCCACACGTTATATGATCACGGCAATGAAGGAGGCTTTGCAGCTCTCTGATACTACTGGTACCTCAAAAAGGGGTATTATGTGGGGGGTGAAAAAACTACCTGTATTTTTCCCAGAATCAGAGGAATTGAATGATGTGTGTGATGAAGCGTGGGTTACCCCCGATAGAAAAATGCTAATTTCAAAGAAGTTGTTGGCATTATACCCTTTCCCACCAGAGGTTAGGGCGCGCTGGGAATCACCCCCTAAGGTGGATAAGGCGCTCACACGTTTATCAAAGCAAGTGGCGTTGCCGTCTCCTGATACGGCCGCCCTCAAGGATCCAGCAGATAGGAGGCTGGAAACTACACTGAAGAGTATATACACACATACGGGTGTTATACTGCGACCGGCAATAGCCTCAGCCTGGATGTGCAGTGCTGGGGTAGTGTGGTTGGATTCTCTGACTGAAAATATTGAGACCCTGGATAGGGACAGTATTTTATTGACTCTAGAGCAATTAAAGGATGCTTTTCTTTATATGCGAGATGCTCAGAGGGATGTTTGTACTCTAGCATCAAGAGTAAGCGCGATGTCCATATCTGCTAGAAGAAGTTTATGGACGCGACAGTGGTCAGGTGATGCGGATTCCAAGAGGCATATGGAAGTATTGCCATATAAAGGAGAGGAATTGTTTGGGGTCGGTCTTTCGGACCTGGTGACCACGGCAACTGCCGGCAAATCCACCTTTTTACCTCAGACCCCTTCACAACAGAAAAAGACACCGTCTTTTCAGCCGCAGTCCTTTCGCTCCTATAAAAAGCGACCAAAAGGACAGTCTTATCTGCCGAGAGGCAGAGGAAAGGGTAAGAAAGGGCAGCACGCAGCCCCTGCCCAGGAACAGAAGCCCGCCCCGGCTTCTACAAAGCCATCAGCATGACGCTGGGGCTTTACAAGCGGACCCAGGAACGGTGGGGGGTCGACTCAAGATTTTCAGCAATCAATGGGCTCACTCACAAGTGGACCCGTGGGTCCTGCAGATAATATCTCAGGGTTACATGCTGGAGTTCGAAAGGTTTCCCCCTCGCCGGTTCCTAAAGTCTGCTTTACCAACGTCTCCCTCAGAAAGGACGTCGGTTTTGGAAGCCATTCACAAGCTGTATTCTCAGCAGGTGATAGTCAAGGTACCCCTCCTACAACAGGGAAAGGGGTATTATTCCACACTATTTGTGGTACCGAAGCCGGACGGTTCGGTAAGACCTATTCTAAATCTGAAATCCTTGAACCTGTACATACAGAAATTCAAGTTCAAAATGGAGTCACTCAGAGCAGTGATAGCGAATCTGGAAGACGGGGACTTCATGGTGTCCCTGGACATAAAGGATGCTTATCTGCACGTCCCAATTTACCCCTCACACCAAGGGTATCTCAGGTTCGTGATACAAGACTGTCATTATCAGTTTCAAACGATGCCGTTTGGTTTGTCTACGGCCCCTCGGGTCTTTACCAAGGTAATGACCGAAATGATGGTTCTTCTACGAAGAAAAGGCGTATTAATTATCCCTTACTTGGACGATCTCCTGATAAGGGCAAAGTCCAGAGAACAGCTGGAAGTCGGTGTAGCACTAACCCAGGTAGTGCTCCAGCAACACGGGTGGATTCTGAATCTTCCAAAATCTCAATTGACCCCGACAACTCGTCTGCTGTTCCTGGGAATGATTCTGGACACGGTTCAGAAAAAGGTGTTTCTCCCGGAGGGAAAAGCAAGGGAGTTATCCGAACTTGTCAGGAACCTCCTAAAACCAGGAACGGTGTCAGTACATCAATGCACAAGAGTCCTGGGAAAGATGGTGGCTTCGTACGAAGCGATTCCATTCGGCAGATTCCATGCACGGACATTTCAGTGGGATCTGCTGGACAAATGGTCCGGATCGCATCTGCACATGCATCAGCGGATAGCACTGTCACCAAGAACAAGGTTGTCTCTCCTGTGGTGGCTGCAGACTGCCCATCTGTTAGTGGGCCGCAGATTCGGCATACAGGACTGGGTCCTGGTGACTACGGATGCCAGCCTACGAGGTTGGGGAGCAGTCACAAAGGGAAGAAATTTCCAGGGCGTGTGGTCAAGCCTGGAGACGTCTCTTCACATAAATATACTGGAGCTAAGAGCGATCTACAATGCTCTAAGTCTGGCAAAACCGCTGCTTCAGGGTCAGCCGGTGTTGATCCAGTCCGACAACATCACGGCAGTCGCCCACGTAAACCGACAAGGCGGCACGAGAAGCAGGAGTGCAATGGCAGAAGCGGCAAGGATTCTGCGCTGGGCGGAGAATCATGTCATAGCACTGTCAGCAGTGTTCATCCCGGGAGTGGACAACTGGGAAGCAGATTTCCTCAGCAGACACGACCTTCACCCGGGAGAGTGGGGACTTCATCCAGAAGTTTTCCACATGATTGTGAACCGTTGGGAAAAACCAAAGGTAGACATGATGGCGTCTCGCCTCAACAAAAAATTGGACAGGTATTGCGCCAGGTCAAGAGACCCTCAGGCAATAGCTGTGGACGCTCTGGTAACACCGTGGGTGTACCAATCAGTGTATGTGTTCCCTCCTCTGCCTCTCATACCAAAGGTGCTGAGAATTATACGGAAAAGAGGAGTAAGAACGATACTGGTGGCTCCGGACTGGCCAAGGAGAACTTGGTATCCGGAACTTCAAGAGATGCTCACGGAGGATCCGTGGCCTCTACCTCTGAGAAGGGATCTGCTTCAGCAGGGACCTTGTATGTTCCAAGACTTACCGCGTCTGCGTTTGACGGCATGGCGGTTGAACGCCGGATTCTAAAAGAAAAGGGCATTCCAGAGGAAGTTATTCCTACCTTGATTAAGGCTAGGAAGGAAGTGACTGTACAACATTATCACCGCATTTGGCGAAAATATGTTGCGTGGTGTGAGGCCAAGAAGGCTCCAACGGAAGAATTTCAATTGGGTCGATTCTTACATTTCCTGCAAGCAGGATTGTCTATGGGCCTAAAATTGGGGTCTATTAAAGTTCAAATTTCGGCCTTATCAATTTTCTTCCAGAAGGAATTGGCGTCAGTGCCTGAAGTACAAACTTTTGTCAAAGGTGTACTACATATACAACCCCCAATAGTGCCTCCAGTGGCACCGTGGGATTTGAACGTGGTTCTAAATTTTCTCAAATCTCATTGGTTTGAGCCGTTAAAATCGGTAGAATTAAAATACCTTACATGGAAGGTAACCATGCTGTTGGCCCTGGCTTCTGCCAGGAGAGTTTCAGAGTTGGCAGCTTTGTCATACAAGAGCCCATATCTGATATTCCATTCGGACAGGGCAGAATTGAGGACGCGTCCTCAATTTCTCCCTAAGGTGGTTTCGGCATTTCACTTAAACCAGCCTATTGTGGTGCCTGCGGCTACTAGCGACTTGGAGGACTCCAAGTTACTGGACGTTGTCAGAGCATTAAAAATATATATTTCAAGGACAGCTGGAGTCAGAAAAACTGACTCGTTGTTTACATTGTATGCACCCAACAAGATGGGTGCTCCTGCGTCTAAACAGACGATTGCACGTTGGATCTGTAGCACAATCCAACTTGCACATTCTGTGGCAGGCGTGCCACAGCCTAAATCTGTAAAGGCCCACTCCACAAGGAAGGTGGGCTCATCTTGGGCGGCTGCCCGAGGAGTCTCGGCATTACAACTTTGCCGAGCAGCTACGTGGTCAGGGGAGAACACGTTTGTAAAATTTTACAAATTTGATACTCTGGCTACAGAGGACCTGGAGTTTTCTCATTCGGTGCTGCAGAGTCATCCGCACTCTCCCGCCCGTTTGGGAGCTTTGGTATAATCCCCATGGTCCTGACGGAGTCCCCAGCATCCACTAGGACGTTAGAGAAAATAAGAATTTACTTACCGATAATTCTATTTCTCATAGTCCGTAGTGGATGCTGGGCGCCCATCCCAAGTGCGGATTGTCTGCAATACTTGTACATAGTTATTGTTACAAAAATCGGGTTATTATTGTTGTGAGCCATCTTTTTAGAGGCTACTTCGTTTTGTTATCATACTGTTAACTGGGTTCAGATCACAAGTTGTATGGTGTGATTGGTGTGGCTGGTATGAGTCTTACCCGGGATTCAAGATCCTTCCTTATTGTGTACGCTCGTCCGGGCACAGTACCTAACTGAGGCTTGGAGGAGGGTCATAGGGGGAGGAGCCAGTACGCACCATGTGACCTAAAAGCTTTTTTAGATGTGCCCTGTCTCCTGCGGAGCCCGCTATCCCCCATGGTCCTGACGGAGTCCCCAGCATCCACTACGGACTATGAGAAATAGAATTATCGGTAAGTAAATTCTTATTTTCTCATAGTCCGTAGTGGATGCTGGGAACTCCGTAAGGACCATGGGGAATAGCGGGCTCCGCAGGAGACTGGGCACTCTAAAGAAAGATTTAGTACTATCTGGTGTGCACTGGCTCCTCCCTCTATGCCCCTCCTCCAGACCTCAGTTAAGGAAACTGTGCCCGGAAGAGCTGACATTACAAGGAAAGGATTTTGGAATCCCGGGTAAGACTCATACCAGCCACACCAATCACACCGTATAACTTGTGATACACTTATCCAGTCAACAGTATAAACAACAACAGGGCATCAACAATGGATGCCAACATAACATAACCCATTATTAAGCAATAACTATGTACACATATTGCAGAAAGTCCGCACTAGGGACGGGCGCCCAGCATCCACTACGGACTATGAGAAATAGATTTACCGGTGAGTAAAATCTTATTTTCTCTAACGTCCTAGTGGATGCTGGTAACTCCGTAAGGACCATGGGGATTATACCAAAGCTCCCAACCGGGCGGGAGAGTGCGGATGACTCTGCAGCACCGAATGGGCAAACTCAAGGTCCTCCTCAGCCAGGGTATCAAACTTGTAGAATTTTGCAAATGTGTTTGAACCCGACCAAGTAGCAGCTCAGCAAAGCTGTAAAGCCGAGACCCCTCGGGCAGCCGCCCAAGAAGAGCCCACCTTCCTTGTGGAATGGGCTTTCACTGATTTTGGATGCGGCAATCCAGCCGCAGAATGAGCCTGCTGAATCGTGTTACAGATCCAGCGGGCAACGGTTTGCTTTGAAGCAGGAGCCCCCAACTTGTTGGGGGCATATAGGATAAACAGCGAGTCAGTTTTCCTGACTCCAGCCGTTCTGGCTACATAAATCTTCAAAGCCCTGACTACATCTAGTAACCTGGAATCCTCCAAGTCACGAGTAGCCGCAGGCACCACAATAGGTTGGTTCAAATGAAAAGATGACACCACCTTTGCCAGAAATTGGGGACGAGTCCGCAATTCTGCCGTGTCCATATGAAAAACCAGATAGGGGCTTTTACATGACAAAGCCGCCAATTCTGACACACGCCTAGCCGAAGCTAAGGCCAATAGCATGACCACCTTCCATGTGAGATACTTTAGCTCCACGGTCTTAAGTGGTTCAAACCAGTGGGATTTTAGGAAACCCAACACCATGTTGAGATCCCAAGGTGCCACTGGTGGCACGAAAGGGGGCTGAATATGCAGGACTCCCTTAACAAACGTCTGAACTTCAGGAAGAGACGCCATTTCCTTTTGAAAGAAAATGGATAGGGCCGAAATCTGGACCTTTATGGATCCCAACTTCAAGCCCATAGTCACTCCAGACTGTAGAAAGTGCAGAAATCTGCCCAGTTGGAATTCCTCTGTAGGGGCCTTCCTGGCCTCACACCAAGCAACATATTTTCGCCATATGCGGTGATAATGCTTTGCTGTCACGTCCTTCCTAGCCTTTGTCAGCGTAGGAATAACTTCCTCCGGAATGCCTTTTTCCGCTAGGAACCGGCGTTCAACCGCCATGCCGTCAAACACAGTCGCGGTAAGTCTTGGAAGAGGCAGGGCCCCTGTTGCAACAGGTCCTGTCTGAGAGGCAGAGGCCATGGGTCCTCTGTGAGCATTTCTTGCAGTTCCGGGTACCAAGGCCTTCTTGGCCAATCCGGAACAATGACCTCTTCTTCTTACGATTCTCAGCACCTTGGGTATGAGAGGAAGAGGAGGAAACACATAGACCGACTGGAACACCCACGGTGTTACCAGGGCGTCCACAGCTATCGCCTGAGGGTCTCTTGACCTGGCGCAATACCGTTGTAGCTTTTTGTTGAGACGGGACGCCATCATGTCTACCCGTGGCAGTTCCCATCGATTTGTAATCTGAAGACTTCGTGATGAAGTCCCCACTCTCCCGGGTGAAGGTCGTGCCTGCTGAGGAAGTCTGTTTCCCAGTTGTCCACCCCCGGAATGAACACTGCTGACAGTGCTTGCACGTGATTCTCCGCCCACCGAAGAATCCTGGTGGCTTCCGCCATCGCGACTCTGCTTCTTGTGCCGCCCTGGCGGTTTACATGAGCCACCGCGGTGATGTTGTCTGACTGAATCAGCACCGGTCGGTTGCGAAGCAGGGGCTCCGCTTGACTCAGGGCGTTGAATATGGCCCTTAGTTCCAGGATATTTATGTGCAGACAAGCCTCCTGACTTGACCACAACCCTTGGAAGTTTCTTCCCTGAGTGACTGCCCCCCACCCTCGGAGGCTCGCATCCGTGGTCACCAGGACCCAGTCCTGTATGCCGAACCTGCGGCCCTCGAGAAGGTAAGCACTCTGTAGCCACCACAGAAGAGACACCCTGGCCCTGGGGGACAGGGTGATCACCCGATGCATCTGAAGATGCGATCCGGACCATTTGTCCAACAGATCCCATTGAAAGATCCTCGCATGGAACCTGCCAAAGGGAATGGCTTCGTACGATGCCACCATCTTTCCCAGGACTCGCGTGCAGTGGTGCACCGACACCTGTTTCGGTTTTAAGAGGTCTCTGACTACAGTCACAAGCTCTTGAGCCTTCTCCGTCGGGAGAAACACCTTCTTCTGGTCTGTGTCCAGAATCATGCCCAGAAAGGGCAGACGCATCGTAGGAATCAGCTGCGACTTTGGGATATTCAGAATCCAGCCATGCTGTTGCAACACTTCCTGAGAGTGCGCTACGCTGATCTGCAACTGCTCCCTTGACCTCGCCTTTATGAGGAGATCGTCCAAGTATGGGATAACTGTGACTCCTTGCTTTCTCAGGATCACCATCATTTCTGCCATTACCTTGGTAAATATTCTCGGTGCCGTGGAGAGCCCAAACGGCAACGTCTGGAATTGGTAATGACAGTCCTGTACCACAAATCTGAGGTACTCCTGATGAGGCGGATAAATAAGGACATGCAAGTAAGCATCCTTGATGTCCAGAGACACCATAAAATCCCCCTCTTCCAGGCTTGCAATGACCGCTCTGAGCGATTTCCATTTTGAACTTGAATCTTTTCAGATAAATGTTCAGGGACTTTAAATTTAATATAGGTCTGACCGAACCGTCCGGTTTCGGTACCACAAACATTGTGGAATAGTATCCCTTTCCCTGTTGAAGAAGGGGAACCTTTACCACCACCTGCTGGAGAAATAGCTTGTGAATTACCGCTACCACTACTTCCCTTTCTATGGGGGAAGCTGGCAGGGACGATTTTAGGTAACGTTGAGGGGGCATCACCTCGAATTCCAGCTTGTATCCCTGAGACACAATCTGTATAGCCCAGGGATCCACCTGTGAGCGAACCCACTGGTGGCTGAAATGTCGGAGACGGGCCCCCACCGCTCCTGGCTCCACCCGTGGAGCCCCAGCGTCATGCGGTGGATTTAGTGGAAGCCGGGGAGGACTTCTGTTCCTGGGAACTAGCTGTAAGGTGCAGCTTTTTTCCTCTACCCCTGCCTTTAGCAAGAAAGGAAGCACCTCTGACCTTCTTGCTTATTTGTGCGCGAAAGGACTGCATTTGGTAATACGGTGCTTTCTTAGGTTGTGAGGGAATATATGGCAAAAAGTTTGACTTCCCAGCAGTAGCTGTGGAAACCAGGTCCGAGAGACCGTCCCCAAACAATTCCTCACCCTTGTAAGGTAACACCTCCATGTGTTTTTTGGAGTCGGCATCACCTGTCCACTGCCGAGTCCACAGGACCCTCCTGGCAGAAATTGACATTGCATTAATTCTAGAGCCCAGTAGGCAAATGTCCCTCCTGGGCATCCCTCATATATAGGACAGTGTCTTTTATATGCCCCAGGGTCAGCATAATGGTATCCCTGTCCAAGGTATCCATTTCCTCAGACAGATTGTCTGTCCACGCTGCTACAGCACTACACATCCACGCCGACGCAATTGCCGGCCTCAGTAGAGTCCCTGAATGTGTATAAACAGATTTCAGGATACTTTCCTGCTTTCTATCTGCAGGATCCTTTAGGGTGGCCGTATCCTGCGACGGCAGGGCCACCTTCTTAGATAAGCGTGTGAGAGCTTTATCTACCCTAGGGGAGGATTCCCAGCGCACCCTATCCTCTGGCGGGAAAGGGTACGCTATAAGTAACCTTTTGGAAATCAGGACTTTCTTATCGGGGGAATCCCACGCTCTTTCACATAACTCATTTAACTCATGTGAAGGGGGAAAAGTCACCTCTTGCTTTTTCTCCCCATACATATAAACCCTCTTGTCAGGGACAGGGTTTACCTCTGATATGTGTAAAACATCCTTCATCGCTATAATCATGTAGCGTATAGCTTTTGTCATTTTCGGTTGCAATTTTGCATCATCGTCGTCGACACTGGACTCAGAATCCGTGTCAACATCTGTGTCAACCATTTTGGATAGTGGACGCTTTTGAGACCCTGAGGGCCTCTGCGCTGTAGGATCAGGCATGGATTGAGACCCTGACTGGCCCGAGGTATCAGCTTTATCCAACCTGTTATGTAAGGAGTTTACATTATCATTTAACACCCTCCACATAACCATCCAATCAGGTGTCGGCACCGTCGGCGGCGACACGTCAGTCAACTGCACTTGCTCTGCCTCCACATAGCCCTCTTCGTCAAACATGTCGACACACGCGTACCGACACACCACACACACACAGGGGAAGCTCTAAATGAGGACAGGACCCCCACAAGGCCTTTTGGAGAGACAGAGAGAGAGTATGCCAGCACACACCTCAGCGCTATATAACCCAGGGATTACACAGTACTTTAGTGTTTACCCAGTAGCTGCTGTATTATGATTAATGCGCCTAAATTTATGTGCCCCCCCTCTCTTTTTCACCCTTCTACCGTGATTCTGCAGGGGAGAGCCTGGGGAGCTTCCTCTCAGCGGAGCTGTGGCAGGAAAATGGCGCTGGTGAGTGCTGAGGATGAAGGCCCCGCCCCCTCAGCGGCGGGCTTCTGTCCCGCGATTTTCTGTAAAATAAATGGCGGGGGCTCATACATATAACAGTGTCCCACTGTCTATATGCAGTTTTCGCCAGGAGGTATCAATTGCTGCCCAGGGCGCCCCCCCCTGCGCCCTGCACCCTACAGTGACCGGAGTGTGTGGGATAGTGTGGGCGCAATGGCGCACAGCTGCAGTGCTGTGCGCTACCTCATGTGAAGACAGGAGTCTTCTGCCGCCGATTTCGATGTCTTCTCCGCTTCTGCCGGCTTCTGTCTTCTGGCTCTGCGAGGGGGACGGCGGCGCGGCTCCGGGAACGGACGACAAGGTCAGGTCCTGTGTTCGATCCCTCTGGAGCTAATGGTGTCCAGTAGCCTAAGAAGCGCAACCTAGCCGCAGTTAGTAGGTTTGCTTCTCTCCCCTCAGTCCCACGTAGCAGAGTCTGTTGCCAGCAGAAGCTCTCTGAAAATAAAAAAACCTAACTAAAATACTTTCTTATTAGCAAGCTCAGGAGAGCTCACTAAAAGCACCCAGCTCTGGCCGGGCACATATTCTAACTGAGGTCTGGAGGAGGGACATAGAGGGAGGAGCCAGTGCACACCAGATAGTACTAAATCTTTCTTTAGAGTGCCCAGTCTCCTGCGGAGCCCGCTATTCTCCATGGTCCTTACGGAGTTCCCAGCATCCACTAGGACGTTAGAGAAAATTATTTGTACATATACATCATTTAATATACATCAGCAGAAATCTGCTGCCTAACCAGGGCCGGCCCGAGGCCAAATTTTTTGGTAAGCAAATATATACTTCCGAGCCCTCTGAGTACTTTTTTGCACACCAAAACTTAAGTGGGCGTGGTCCCATGAGAAAAGCCTAATTGTAGTGCCCCTTACACATTATGCCCTGTGTAGTAGTGTCCCTTACACACTATGCCCACAGTTGTAGTGCTCCTTACACTATGCCCACAGTTGTAGTGCCCCTTACATATTATGCCCACGGTTGTAGTGCCCTTTACATATTATGCCCTCCGTAGTAGTGCCCCTTACACACTATGCCCACTGTAATATTACCTTGTATACCCCCCTGGCTAGTGCCTGCCTTGAGAGTCTCACAGCAGGAAGTGTTATTGGATCCATTGTCCAGTGGCCACAAATGTTAGACAGCTTTATTTTTACACTGCAATTTAGATTTCAGTTTGAACACACCCCACCCAAATCTACCTCTCTGTATGTAACATCTGCCCCACCTGCAGTGCAGCGTCACTTTTTTGCTTTACTTACAGACATGAATCAGGCCCTATGTTCCGTACAACATGTGTGCACACACACACACACACACACACACGTTAGTGTGCATTATACACAATAGCATGTTTTTGGATTGTGGGAGTAAACCGCAGTACCTGGAGGAAACCCACGCATGCACGGAGATAACATGCAAACTCCACACAGTGTTATCAGTGTTGTTAAATTAAAATGGAATAGAAGTCTACATACCAGAGACATCTTGTATAATGGGTTGCTATGGCATGTATTTACAAATATGTCTAGTTGTCTGTTATTTAGTAATTGTTAAATAACATGCTGCAATGTTATATAAAACAAGTTGTTTTTGCTTGTTCTGTGCACTTTTGCCGCCTATGAAGTGTGGGTAAACTGCAGGCATTTGTCTGATTTTTCCTTCCTGTCTTTGTGTGAAGATACCATGAAAAGTCTCACTTCAAGCTTTAACTGACTTATTTTTCAGATGTCGGACCTTGTCCGGTTCGCCCAGACCAAAGAGCTTTAAGAAGGTTCACTTTATTAAGAGCATGAGGCAGCACGACACAAGGAGTGGCAGGTAACACCACAGGCACACACTTCCTGTATTTGTAGTGACAAGAAACATGGTATTATGTATTGTATTTTATTATGTGAATATGCTTTAGCTTGCTATAATAACAAAATACAGTGGCTGGTGTGTGGCATGCCAAAGAATGATCACTGCATGGACTTTGAGCCCTATGTTTCCCATCACTGATCTTGTTCTCTAAGGGGCCCATTTATCAAACAATATTTGTGGCTATTTCCCCAAAAACACCAGTTAGCCACATATATTTAATATCCTCCATTCCTGCCAACAGCCACATCTATCTGTCTATGGAGGATGTGATGCTGCCAGATTAATCAATGCAGAGCATTACCGATATTGGTCCCCACAGCTACCACCATCTGAAGATGGCGACAGCCTATGGGTTACTCACCGCATTCCTAGCCATAGCCATAGTAGATTCCCACCTAAGTGGCCGCTGTGCATGTGCGGTCAGCGGGAGTGCGCATGCACAGCAGCCCTGACAGCTCATTGAGCACATCACAGGGACGGGCTCCGGTCCCAGCGGGTGCTTATTAACGCGTCCTCCCAAAGTGATGGCATATTTCAGTGCAATCCTGAGCACTAATATCACATCCAAATAGCATCATTGCACATGCGATCAATGGATAAATGGGCCCCTAGGTGTCATCAGTACATATTCATAAAACTCATTTCCAAGAGTTGAAGAGAAAAAGCCTTTTTCATGTACATTTCCAGATTAATTAATGGTTAAACCATACTTGAACCTGTCTGTCATATGTGCCATGATGCATATTCATTGCCTGTGGAATGGCAACTTGAAAAAGGTTGATAAAAATGTGTTGTTTTTTTTGTTTTTGTTTATAAAGCAACATGGAACACCACACACACACACACACACACACACACACACACACACACACACACACACTGACTAGCTATACGCTTCCTTGCTTTCCCCAGTTAATAGTCCATTTCAAAGGGATATAAATAAATAAAAATGTATTATTATAGTGGGTCACTGTTGGACAGGTCCAGAAAGGATTTGGCATTCTAGGATAGTTTGGCTTTATAAACCCTTTATTTTATGACCTGCTTCCATGGTGCCGATTTGTGCTTTGAATTGTTGCTATGTAGGTTTGAAAATGTAAAGGATGGTGTCTTCATCCAGATCAATCTAAAATACGTCCGCTCTGGTGAATGGACAGTTCCATACCAGTTATGAATTTCATCAGTCGGACTTCACTGGTTCTCCTACTAGTAAAGACTTCTGTAAAAGAAACTTTTGGGAGAGAATATAATGTTATTATACTATATAATAATATTATACCTGTTTAGCCAGCACTCAGTACTGCAGCCTTAGTGTATCCCTTAGTGCAGTGATTTTCAACCTTTCTCAACTCGCGGCACGCCTAACAAGACTTTAAATTCCCAAGGCACGCTATCAGTTACCCACGGGGGGAAAAAACACATTGGCTCCCACAGATATCAAATACATTGGCCTCGACATTTATCAAGCACATTGGCCCCCACAGGTATAAATCAAACACACTGCCACCCCATACATTACCCAGGCTCACCATCACTATCTGAACTCATACCCATATATGTGAATATTCTGCTTAATGTCTGCATGTTCTGTATTTGTTTTCACCCACTCCTATCTGTAGGTTTTGCAAAAAGTGTTTTGCACTATAGTTGTCTGTATGTTCTGCATTATAATCTGTATCATGTTTCCACCCCCATCTATACAGTATGTCCAGTATTATGTGCCTGAAACCCCCCTCCCTCTGTATTGCCAGTGATGTGCCCCTTAATATGGTGCAGTGATGTGCCAGCTCCCCACTGTACTCTCAATAGTGTGGTCCCCCTGTTGTATTTATATTAGTGAATGCTCCTTCTCCCCCTCCGTTTTCCCAGTACTGCGTCTCCCCCCCTCCCCATGTATGGCCATTAATGTGCTTCTCCGGCCCTTCAAACTCCCTGCCTACCCCAGGTAACTTACCTTGTTCTGCTCTGTCTTGACAGCCTGTACCCTACTTCACACTTAAACTCACCAGACGCGCGGGTCTCTTCTCTTCTGCGACAGCACGGCGGCAAACATTAGGCATCAGCGTCGTGCTATGACGTCTGCACGACACTGCTCAGGGGATAGAATTGACTACGGAGCGGGGAGCGGGCTACCCCTCCCCTTACATTCCAGAACTGCTTCCTTTATGGCGCGGAGGTCTCCGGCAGCGTCTCATTAGTAATGAAGCTAGTAGTTCCGCCACTGGGTGGAGCACTGTGCAAGGCATCTCTGGTGGCCGGTGAGCAGCAGGCTGCGGCACACCTGACCACCGCTGGCGGCACACTAGTGTGCCGCGGCACAGCGGTTGAAAAACGCTGCCTTAGTGTGTAGTATAATCGATAAGCAGAGGGCACTCTCCATCCATATATGAAGATAATTGGTTTTAATTACGGAGCGTAATAAGGTACATATAATGCCGGGACTGAAGTATCAACTTTGTAAAACTATAATTAAATCCATCTTTTCATCATAGGATGATATTACATATATTGCCCATTTGAGCTAGCACGCCTGTGAGGCATGAGCAAACATGACGGATGCGCCTTACCTAAGCGTCATAAAGCATGCTATGAGCTGTATGGTAGGCATATAGACTATGAGTATATCGTAGGCATAGCGTACAATGTCGTTTTTGGTACCTGGCAAAGAAAGAAAGACCTTGTTCAATATCTTAAGTAGATGACCCTGATCTGTATACACCTTCTCCTTTTTACCTCTCCTGTGTAGATGGTGCTATGTATTGAGTGATTGGAACATAGGTGGATGCATAGTACAGACGCACTGTGAATTTAGTTTAAGTTAATAATGTTTTCTGATTTATTTTGTAGAATAGTCCTGATCAGTGGGAGAAGATCATTCTGTAGCATATTTTCAGTACTGCCGTATCGAGACTGTGGACATGTTGGGTAGGTACAAATAGAACTGTACGAGTGAGACTCCATTATATCTATAATACAAATGTATGGGGCATACAACAATACAAATAATGATTGAATGTAAATTATCAGCAGGATGATGCTATAAAGTATATTTCTCTAACGTCCTAGAGGATGCTGGGGACTCCGTAAGGACCATGGGGATAGACGGGCTCCGCAGGAGACATGGGCACTTTAAGAAAGACTTTGACTCTGGGTGTGCACTGGCTCCTCCCTCTATGCCCCTCTTCCAGACCCCAGTTTGATACTGTGCCCAGAGGAGATGGGTGCACTGCAGGGAGCTCTCCTGAGTTTCCTGTAAAGAAAGTATTTTGTTAGGTTTTTTATTTTCAGGGAGCACTGCTGGCAACAGACTCCCTGCATCGTGGGACTGAGGGGAGAGAAGCAGCCCTACTCTCTGAGTGCAAGGTCCTGCTTCTTAGGCTACTGGACACCATTAGCTCCAGACGGATTGGTACGCAGGATCTCACCCTCGCCGTCCGTCCCAGAGCCGCGCCGCCGCCCCCCTCGCAGAGCCGGAAGATAGAAGCCGAGTGAGTATGAGAAGAAAAGAAGACTTCAGAGGCGGCAGAAGACTTCATGATCCTCACTGAGGTAACGCACAGCACTGCAGCTGTGCGCCATTGCTCCCATACACCTCACATACTCCGGTCACTGTAAGGGTGCAGGGCGCAGGGGGGGAGGGGGGGAGGGGGGGGGGGGGGGGCGCCCTGGGCAGCAATATAAACCTCGTTTTGGCAAAAAAATAACATATATACAGCTGGGCACTGTATATATGTATGAGCCTCAGCCAATTTTACATTTAAGCGGGACAGAAGCCCGCCGCCAAGGGGGCGGGGCTTCTCCCACAGCACTCACCAGCGCCATTTCTTCTCCACAACACCGCTGAGAGGAAGCTCCCCGGACTCTCCCCTGCTTATACCACGGTAGACAAGAGGGTTGAAAAGAGAGGGGGGGCACATAATTCGGCGCAAATTACATACAGCAGCGCTACTGGGCAAACATTAAGTTACTGTGTTATTCCTGGGTTATATAGCGCTGGGGTGTGTGCTGGCATACTCTCTCTCTGTCTCTCCAAAGGGCCTTGTGGGGGAACTGTCTTCAGAAAGAGCATTCCCTGTGTGTGTGTGTGGTGTGTCGGTACGCGTGTGTCGACATGTCTGAGGAAGAAGGCTATGTTGGAGAGGAACTGGAGCAAATGAATGTGGTGTTTCCGCCGGCAGCGCCGACACCTGACTGGATGGATATGTGGAAGGTTTTAAATGCTAGTGTAAACTCATTGCACAAAAGATTAGACAAGGCTGAAGCTTTGGGACAGTCAGGGTCTCAACCCATGCCTGATCCTATGTTGCAAGGACCGTCAGGGTCTCTTAAGCGCCCACTATCCCAGATTGTTGACACAGATACCGACACGGATTCCGACTCCAGTGTCGACTACGATGATGCAAAGTTACAGCCAAAATTGGCAAAATCCATTCGATATATGATTATGGCAATAAAAGATGTTTTGCACATCACAGAGGAACCCCCTGTCCTTGACAAGAGGGTACATATGTACAAGGGAAAGAAGCCTGAGGTAACCTTTCCCCCCTCACATGAGCTGAATGAGTTATGTGAAAAAGCTTGGGAATCTCCAGATAAAAGACTGCAGATTTCCAAAAGGATTCTTATGGCGTATCCTTTCCCATCAACGGATAGGTTACGATGGGAATCCTCCCCTAGGGTGGACAAAGCATTAACACGCTTATCCAAGAAGGTAGCCCTCCCGTCCCAGGATACGGCTACCCTCAAAGATTCTGCTGACCGCAAACAGGAGATTACCCTGAAGTCCATTTATACACATTCAGGTACCTTACTCAGACCGGCGATTGCGTCGGCCTGGGTGTGTAGTGCTGTAGCGGCATGGACGGATACCTTATCTAAGGGGATGGATACCCTAGATAGGGATACTATTTTATTGACCTGGGGCATATAAGAGATGCTGTCCTATATATGAGAGATGCTCAAAGAGACATTAGTCTACTGGGTTCTAGAATAAACGCTATGTCGATTTCTGCCAGAAGAGTCCTATGGACACGGCAATGGACAGGTGAATGCCGACTCAAAAAGGCATATGGAGGTTTTACCTTACAGGGGTGAGGAATTGTTTGGGGAAGGTCTCTCGGACCTAGGGGGTAATTCTGAGTTGATCGCAGCAGGAATTCTGTTAGCAGTTGGGCAAAACCATGTGCACTGCAGGGGAGGCAGATAAAACATGTGCAGAGAGAGTTAGATTTGGGTGGGGTGTGTTCAATCTGCAATCTAATTTGCAGTGTAAAAATAAAGCAGCCAGGGAGGGGAGTGGCTTGCAGCTTGACTGTGCAGGAGTGTCCCTAGAGAGCTCCTGAAAAAAGCCTGCTATTTGCCCTAATATACCAAAACTATTTGCACTTGAATTACCCCAGGAGCCCTTTGATATTACCCTGGAGCCAGGGCAACTGGTGTGGAAGAGCTGCGGAGCCGGGGAACAGGTTTTCCCTGTTCCTGCAGGTTGCGGCCTTCCCACCCCATAGAAGCCGGGACCTCGATTTCTGGCGCCCGATCCGGCCGGGGGGCGCGGACCCGTGGGAGACGCGGATTGCGGTAACCTAGCTGCCCGCGATCTCCCCCCTCCTCGTGGACTCTTACCGACAGCGGGGGACGGTAGATGTGATCCCCTGGAGCCGGGTACACAGGAGACGCGAGGAGACTGGATGCGCCCGGTGCCGGCGGCCATCTTGGAGGGGGCAGAGTGAGCCGCACGGACGAAGTGCGCTCTTGAGCAGCCTGTGCGGGCCGGGACTCTCCCGTCGCGGCTACCGCCGGGGGGAGCTGGTGGAGGACATCGACCCTGGGGACTCCTGG
Organism: Pseudophryne corroboree; assembly: GCF_028390025.1. Classification (NCBI taxonomy): domain Eukaryota; kingdom Metazoa; phylum Chordata; class Amphibia; order Anura; family Myobatrachidae; genus Pseudophryne; species Pseudophryne corroboree. Next base: position 632,967,267 of record NC_086448.1, read on the forward strand.
GCTGGTTCACTTCTCCCCACGTCGCTGCGGATCTGCTGGAGATTGGCTGCAGCGGCCATCTTGAAAGTGGCAGACGAGCCTTTTTATCACTAAATAGCCCCTGCTCTCTCTCTTTCTCCCCCGGGAATCACGGTGCAGCCTCCAGCCTCTACCACCACACCTCTGCCAGCCGTTTTGAAGGGGGAGGATCTGTGGGGTCGTGCTGCACCCGCCGACTCCCGACGTCACACACTACCTGCCGACGGATCGGTCGGCAGCCAAGCTCCGGTGCCACATTACGATACACAGCTCCCGAAGACGTCCGCAAACAGACGACCGGGTAAGATTGTGGGACCGCCTATCCTAGTCTCTCCCTCTGACTCTGCCGGATCCTTACTCTCTTTGCTTCTGGGGTCTCGCTACTATCCATTGCTACACGGGCCGCTTATCAATCGTTGGCTGCCCTACGATGATAGTGACGGGAACACTTGCCCTTGTCTCCCCCACTGTGCTGTCTGAGATGCTGGCCTAACAACACAATATGTCCCACCTGGACCGTGATAGTTTTATTTATACCTTCTCTGCTTAAACATACCTCCGACAAACAACGTCTGTGTCTTTTTTTTTTTTTTTTTTTTACATTTGTGATACCCTGTCTACCCTCTTTACTTCCCCATGATGTCGCAGAGAAACAAGAAAAACGCGTAGGCCCCCACAAATTTCTTTGGACAAAAATCTAAAGGTCCCCCTACTCCTGCATCGACCACGGATTCTCCTTCCCCCTGCTCATCGGAGGCGGGTATTGACCACAGATCCAAGCAGTTATGACCAGTTTACTCGAAGGGGTGCAGTCCGCCTTTAAGCAAGAACTTTCCACAGCTATCGCCGAGTTCAAGTCTGATCTCACGACCCTTGGCAACCGTACAGATGCTCTTGAATCAAAGACAGACGACCTTTGCCGCTCTCAGCAACGTCTTGACTCTGAGCTCTCCAGACTTCACGACGAGATGGAAGATCTCAAAGAACGTCAAGAAGATCAGGAGAATCGCTCCCGACGCAACAATCTACGCAGCCGTAACGTGTCGGAATCAGTCCTTAGCTCTGCACTACCAACCTTCCTGAAAGACTTCTTTCAACACGTCGTACCTGGCCTTTCAGATGCTGATTGCCTTTGTGATAGGGCCCACAGAGCGCTCCGAGCAAAACCGACCCTGACACAGCCACCTAGGGATGTTATAGTTCGGTTACATTATTTTCGTTCCAAGGAACGTGTTCTGACGTCACTACGAGACTCTCCGGTGATCACTTTCAGGGATATGCAACTGCAAGTTTTTCAAGATCTAGCCCCTTCCACCATTCAAAAGAGACGGGACTTGCAGCCTGTCACTCGCATACTGCGCCAACACCAAATACGATATAGGTGGGGATTTCCTTTCATGCTACAAGTTACAGCGAACAATTCTACCCACTCTATAAAAACCCTAAACCAGGGACAGGCTCTGTTGGCCAAACTAGGTCTCCTCCCTGCACCACCATCTGACGGGGGGACTGCCTCTTCCTCTGGGCCACAACGCTTTCAGGTCCCAGCGCCTGAATGGACGAGGGTAACTCGTCACCGCAGCGACACAGACGACCCCCCATGATTTTGGCAAACTTTTATTTTAATACATTTAAACAGCTCTTAACTCTATTGAAATGTGTCTCCTAATAAGAGGAAACTATCGCCTTCCATCTTTATAGGCGTTTACCATGACCTTTGATAATGCACGCCAGGGTTTAAGGTTTAACATGTGCTACGCCTAATCTGATAATACTACACTGGGCTTATCCCGTTTGCCTTGTCTCCCCTTGCTTCCCTTGTCCCCCCCCCCCCCCCTTTTTGTGTTCTTTTTTGTTATGACACAGTACATCTTTGTTCGTTCATAATTTTTCATATTATGGGTTACATTAATGTATCTTCGGCTCTAGCCGACTCAACTGTTGCGGTCCAGAGGGACCCGGTTCTCCTGCGATAGCTTGACTGTTCCCACTACCCCCGTGCTCCCTTTATTTGTTATTTCGAAATATGCTGTTTTATATGTGTGTAGCGGTCCTTGTTTGGGACCCTATAATTCAGGGTTCTTTCCCGTATGGGTTTTCTATCTCTTTCTTTTCTTCTACATGTCTAATTCTTGTTCTTCGCTGTTCTTCTTCTTTCCTTTTCTTTCTTCCCCGGGATGGGTTTCCACTGATCCTCTTTTGTTCTTTGGTGTCACATGGCGCTTAAACTATATTCTATAAATGTTAACGGGCTTAATTCTCCCAAGAAACGTACAGTGATGTTATCCGCCTGCCGAAGAGAGAAGGCTGATATAGTTTTCCTCCAAGAGACCCACTTCACCGGTACACACACTCAACTTCACGGTAAGCAATTTACCCAGACCTTTTTTGCTTCTGCTACTTGTAAAAAAAGGGGGGTAGCTATACTGATCCATCGCAATATCCCATTTGTCCACACTACAACCATAGCTGACCCTGACGGTCGGTACCTAATAGTGATAGGTACGATCCGCACTGATATACTAACACTAGTGTCTATATACGCCCCTAATCAGGACCAATCCCGTTTTTTTTGCACGCTCTTTTTGCATCTCAATAGAGTAGCACAAGGCCACATTATTCTAGGTGGGGACTTCAACACTGTGATTGACCCCCTCTTAGATAAATCCACTCCTCCCAAACATAAGAAGGAAGCGTCTCCGTCTGATGCGGCCCTCACATTGACATCCTCCCTCACGCGCCTTGACCTACAAGACACTTGGCGTCTCAAACACTCCAACGCTAGAGACTACACCCACTACTCTGCACCTCATAAGCACTACTCTCGAATAGATATGATACATGTCTCTCGCTCAATCTCGACGCTGATATCTGACTCAGGCATCAGTCCCTGTTCCTGGACGGACCATGCAGGAGTGTATATCATGATCGATCTCTATAGAACCCCTAATAAGTCCCGTAAATGGCGTCTGGATGATACTCTCCTTTCGCACCCCTCCACTCTTTCAGACACTAAACTGAACTTAAAATTTTTCTTTGAGGAAAACGCCTCCCCAGAAGTCTCTCCTAGTCTGGTATGGGAAGCACACAAAGCCACTATTCGTGGCCAACTTATATCTAAGGCCTCAACCATACGTAAGAAAGCCGCACAGGAAGTTTCCTCATTGGAATCTCAAATTACTGCACTTCTAGCCCAACACAAAATTGCCCCGTGTGACTCCCTACTCTCCCAGATAAATAACCTCCGAGGCCAGTTGAACACCCTTTTATCGCGGAGAGCGGCAACTATACTACAGAAGCTTCGTCAAAATTTTTATGACAAAGCGGATAAAATAGATAGCCTTTTAGCTAATAAGCTACGAAGTAAGCGAGCTATAGGACTGATAGACAAACTATATTCTTCTACGTTAGACGCTCTCACATATGATCCAAAACTGATGGTGGAGGAATTTCGAGACTATTATAGCTCCTTATACAATCTCCCTACCCCCCCTCTTCTCTCCGATGATTCGGGGGGAGCATGTTCATATCTGTTGGGTGCCCCCTTACCAGGTTTGACGGAGCAACAGATTTCTCTTCTTAATGCGGATATATCGCTGGAGGAGACTGTTGCCGCTATCAAATCTATGAGATCGTCAGCTGCCCCGGGTCCAGATGGCTTTACCGCTCAGTACTACAAAACATTCCATACGGAATTGGCTCCATATCTTACCTCGCTCTTTAACAGAGTTCTAGAGGGAGCATCATTTGCGCCTGCGACGGTACAAGCTGATATTATTGTGATTCCAAAACCAGGAAGGGATTCCACACATTGTTCCAATTATCGCCCGATTTCTTTGCTAAACGTAGATCTTAAGATATACGCTAAAATCCTAGCCAACCGCTTAGCTCCCCTACTTACACAACTGATACACCCGGACCAAGTGGGGTTCATCTCTGGCCGCCAGGCCTCCGATAATACCAGGAGAGCCATAGATTTGATCCACTCTATCCATAAACAGAAATTGCCCTCGTTGTTGCTAGCATTAGATGCCGAGAAGGCTTTTGACAGAATTTCCTGGCCCTTTGCTTTCTCAGTGCTCCGGAGAATGGGTTTTTCTGGCAGATTCCTTGAAGGTGTCTCGGCGCTTTACAGATCCCCCACGGCCACAGTCTCAGTTAATCGCCTCACCTCTTCTGCATTCAACATTACGAACGGCACCAGACAGGAATGCCCGCTTTCCCCATTGCTGTTTGCCTTGGTTATGGAACCGCTAGCGGCACGGATCAGGGCTAATGTAGATATAGCTGGAGTGCGGGTGGGTCTTACTGAGCATAAAATTGCGTTATACGCAGACGATGTTCTAATATCTCTGGGATCCCCATCTCAGTCGTTACAGCCACTCCTTTCTGAGATAGACCTCTATTCTAAACACTCAGGTTATAAACTTAATACGAGTAAAACAGAAGTACTTTTATATCCCCGGTCAAATTAAGCTCTCTTTGGAAAACTCCTTTCCATTTCAATGGCACAAGCGAAAGATTAAATACCTAGGTATTTTTTTGACACATAGCTATCATCAACTTTACCAGGCTAACTTCCCTAGGCTTCTAGATCAAATTAAATCAGACTTGTCTTCTTGGTCTAGCCTCTTTATCTCCTGGATAGGTAGGGTAAACTCGGTGAAGATGAACGTGCTCCCCCGGATACTTTACCTGTTCCAGACCCTCCCGATATTTATCCCTCCATCTGTTTTTAAATTCTTGCAATTCCATACGTCACAATTCATATGGGCGAATAAGCGTCCCCGTGTCCGGTTGAAACTTTTACAACGTCCCACATTTAGTGGTGGCCTAGGCATCCCAGATTTTAGAAGATATTATCTCGCTACACAGCTCTCACACTGTGTACAATGGTGCAACCCCGAATCTAACAGGGTCTGGGTGGCTATAGAAACCGCTGAGGTGGGTCTCTCTACTCTCTCTTCTCTTCTCTGGCTTTCGAAATCCTGCCGCCCCAAGACCATAGCATCACATCCCGTGGTCTCCCGCTCACTTACGATTTGGGACTTTGCTAATAGGAAATATAGCTTAGCCCCAACCCCGTCCCCTATCATCCCAATATTACACAACCCTGCATTCCCCCCCGGTACAAATAAATTACTGTTTGCTCCTTGGCAAGATAGAGGTATTTTATATCTGAATGATATTACCAGGGATACTAGCTTTCCACAGTTTTCTCAGATTCAAGAAAATATTGATATTCCCTCTAGATATTTTTATCAATTCTTGCAACTCAGACATTTTCACTCCTCCATGGGCCGCGTCCTCTCTAGTAGACCCATGACCACGCTTGAGACTATATGTTTCAGACGTCACTCGACCAAAGGCCTAATTTCCCTCTTATACACTACTCTCACTGGAGATGCTCCCTCTCAACGAGATCCTCATGAGAGAGCATGGGAAACAGACCTAGGCTCGGCCTTGGACGATGAAGAGTGGTCTGAGGCCTGGAGCAACGCGGCGTCTAGTTCTATCTGCGTTAGAATTAAAGAGAATGTCTATAAATTATTATATAGATGGTATTATGTACCATCTCGTTTGAGCAAAATGTACCCGGATACGTCAGATAGATGCTGGAGAGGATGTGGCGCAGAGGGCTCTTTTCTACACATCTGGTGGTCATGTCCTAAAATAGTGCATATGTGGAGGACAGTGATTAACTTTATATCTAGCTTGCTGCAGATCTCTGTCCCTTCTGACCCCAAATACATTCTCCTCCCATTAAATCTACCAACATTAACCAAATATCAAAATAAATTATTGCGACATATAGTATCCGCAACGACATGTCAAGTAGCTGCAGATTGGAAAAACCCAGTCCCGCCCTCCATGCAATCTATAATTGCCCGTATTTGGTACGTTTATCGCATGGACTATATGACTAGCATCATTAACTGCTCCCCTAAGTCATTTGAGAAAATTTGGAGTCCATGGCAGGCTACCCAGCACGCCCCATCACCCTTTACTCTGTGATACCCTGCACCATATTTGAAGAGACCCTCCCGGGGATCCTATTCTACTCTACTCTGTCCCTCTCTCTTCTCTTTTCTCTCCTCCCATATCTTTTTTCTCTTTGACTTTCTTCTACTCTTACCTCCTAACGCTGGTCAGATGGCTGCGCTACTGACTAGCCCTTTTCTTTATTTTACAATACCCGCTGTTTGGGTTAAAAATGGATCACTGTTTTTTCCAATCATCTGTATAACCACTAAATGTTATGCTATACCTCCTATGTCATCTGTTGAAACCATTACCTGCTGGTATCTGATTGTATTTGTGATCCCGTGAATAAAAATTATTTACAAAAAAATAAATAAATAAAACAGCCAGTATTTACCCTGCACAGAAATAAAATAACCCACCCAAATCTAACTCTCTCTGCAAATGTTATATCTGCCCCCCCTGCAGTGCACATGGTTTTGCCCAACTGCTAAAAAATTTTCCTGCTGCGATCAACTTGGAATTACCCCCCTAGTCTCCACAGCTACAGCTGGAAAATCAAATTTTTTACCTTATGTTCCTTCACAGCAAAAGAAAGCTCCGCATTATCAAATGCAGTCCTTTCGGTCACAAAGAAACAAGAAAGTGCGAGGTGCGTCCTTTCTTGCCAGAGGTAGGGGCAGAGGAAAAAAGCTGCACAACACAGCTAGTTCCCAGGAACAGAAGTCCTCCCCGGCCTCTACAAAATCTACTGCATGACGCTGGGGCTCCACTGGCGGAGTGCGGCCCAGTGGGGGCACGTCTTCGGAGTTTCAGCCACATCTGGGTTCACTCCCAAGTGGATCCCTGGGCAATAGAAATTGTTTCTCAGGGTTACAAGCTGGAATTCGAAGAAGTGCCTCCTCGCCGATTTTTCAAATCGGCTCTACCAACTTCTCCCCAGGAAAGGGAGATAGTGTTATATGCAATACAAAAATTGTATCTTCAACAGGTGGTGGTCAAGGTTCCCCTCCTCCAACAAGGAAAGGGATACTACTCGACCATGTTTGTAGTCCCAAAACCGGACGGTTCGGTCAGACCCATATTAAATTTGAAATCCCTGAACCTATACTTGAAAAGGTTCAAATTCAAGATGGAATCGCTAAGAGCGGTCATTGCAAGCCTGGAAGGGGGGGATTTTATGATGTCCCTGGACATAAAGGATGCATACCTTCATGTCCCCATTTATCCACCTCATCAGGCGTACCTCAGATTTGCGGTACAGGACTGTCATTACCAATTTCAGACGTTGTCGTTTGGTTTCTCCACGGCCCCCGAGAATTTTCACCAAGGTAATGGCGGAAATGATGGTGCTCCTGCGCAAGCAAGGTGTCACAATTATCCCATACTTGGACGATCTCCTCATAAAAGCGAGATCAAGAGGAGCAGTTGCTGAACAGCGTGTCCCTTTCACTAAAGGTGTTGCAGCAACACGGCTGGATTCTCAATATCCCGAAGTCGCAGTTGGTTCCTACGACTCGTCTGTCTTTCTTGGGCATGATTCTTGACACGGACCAGAAGAGGGTTTATCTCCCGATAGAAAAAGCTCAGGAACTCATGACTCTTGTCAGGAACCTATTGAAACCAAAACAGGTGTCAGTGCATCACTGCACTCGAGTCCTGGGAAAGATGGTGGCATCATACGAGGCCATTCCCTTCGGCAGGTTCCATGCGAGGACTTTCCAATGGGACCTACTGGACAAATGGTCCGGGTCACATTTACAGATTCATCGGTTGATCACCCAATCCCCCAGGGCCAGGGTATCACTCCTGTGGTGGCTGCAGAATGCTCACCTTCTCGAGGGCCGCAGGTTCGGCATTCAGGGCTGGATCCTGGTGACCACGGACGCAAGCCTCCGAGGTTGGGGAGCAGTCACACAGGGAAGAAATTTCCAAGGTCTTTGGTCAAGTCAAGAGACTTGTCTTCACATCAACATCCTGGAACTAAGGGCCATATACAACGCCCTACGTCAAGCGGAGAACTTACTTCGCAACCAACCGGTTCTGATCCAGTCAGACAACGTCACAGCAGTGGCTCATGTAAACTGCCAAGGCGGCACAAGGAGCAGAGTGGCGATGGCAGAAGCCACCAGAATTCTTCGCTGGGCGGAGAATCACGTAAGCGCACTGTCAGCAGTGTTCATTCCGGGAGTGGACAACTGGGAAGCAGACTTCCTCAGCAGACACGACCTACATCCGGGAGAGTGGGGATTTCATCAGGAAGTCTTCGCACAGATTGCAAGTCGGTGGGGACTGCCACAGATAGACATGATGGCGTCCCGCCTCAACAAAAAGCTACAGAGATATTGCGCAAGGTCAAAAGACCATCAGGCAGTAGCGGTAGATGCCCTAGTGACACCGTGGGTGTTCCGGTCGGTCTATGTATTTCCTCCTCTTCCTCTCATACCCAAGGTGTTGAGGATAATAAGACAAGGAGGAGCGAGAACAATCCTCATTGTTCCAGATTGGCCGCGGAGGATCTGGTATCCGGATCTGCAGGAAATGCTCACAGAAGATCTGTGGCCTCTTCCTCTAAGACAGGACCGGTTGCAGCAGGGGCCCTGTCTGTTCCAAGACTTACCGCGGCTGCGTTTGACGGCATGGCGGTTGAACGCCGGATCCTAGCAGAGAAAGGCATTCCGGTTGAGGTCATCCCTACGCTGATAAAGGCTAGGAAGGATGTAACGTCAAAACATTATCACCGTATATGGCGAAAATATGTTTCTTGGTGTGAGGCCAGGAATGCTCCTACGAAAGAATTCCATCTAGGCCGCTTCCTTCACTTCCTACAAACTGGAGTGAATTTGGGCCTAAAAATAGGCTCTATTAAGGTCCAGATATCGGCCTTATCCATTTTCTTTCAAAAAGAATTGGCTTCTCTTCCAGAAGTTCAGACTTTTGTAAAAGGAGTGCTGCATATTCAGCCTCCTTTCGTGCCTCCGGTGGCACCTTGGGACCTTAACGTGGTGTTAAGTTTTCTAAAATCACACTGGTTTGAACCACTTAAAACGGTGGAGTTGAAATATCTCATGTGGAAGGTGGTCATGTTATTAGCCTTGGCTTCGGCTAGGCGAGTGTCGGAATTGGCGGCTTTGTCACATAAAAGCCCATATTTGGTATTCCATGTGGATAGGGCGGAATTGCGGACCTGTCCTCCGTTCCTACCAAAGGTGGTCTCATCTTTTCATATGAACCAACCTATTGTGGTGCCTGTGGCTACGCGTGACTTGGAGGATTCCGAGTTACTTGATGTGGTCAGGGTTTTGAAAATTTACGTGGCCAGGACGGCTAGAGTCAGGAAAACTGAAGCGCTGTTTGTCCTGTATGCAACCAACAAGATTGGTGCCCCTGCTTCAAAGCAGACTATTTTCGCTGGATTTGTAACACGATTCAGCAAGCGCATTCTACGGCTGAATTGCCGTTACCGAAATCGGTCAAGGCCCATTCCACGAGGAAAGTGGGCTCTTCTTGGGCGGCTGCCCGAGGGGTCTCGGCACTACAGCTGTGTCGAGCTGCTACTTGGTCGGGTTCAAACACCTTTGCAAAATTCTATAAGTTTGATACCCTGGCTGAGGAGGACCTCATGTTTGCTCAATCGGTGCTGCAGAGTCATCCGCACTCTCCCGCCCGTTTGGGAGCTTTGGTATAATCCCCATGGTCCTTACGGAGTCCCCAGCATCCTCTAGGACGTTAGAGAAAATAAGATTTTAAACCTACCGGTAAATCTTTTTCTCGTAGTCCGTAGAGGATACTGGGCGCCCGTCCCAAGTGCGGACTACTTCTGCAATACTTGTATATAGTTATTGCTTCAATAAGGGTTATGTTATGGTTGCATCGGTCATGTACTGATGCTATGTTGTTTTTTCATACTGTTAACTGGGTAGTTTATCACAAGTTATACGGTGTGATTGGTGTGGCTGGTATGAATCTTGCGCTTGGATTAACAAAAATCCTTTCCTCATACTGTCCGTCTCCTCTGGGCACAGTTTCTCTAACTGAGGTCTGGAGGAGGGGCATAGAGGGAGGAGCCAGTGCACACCCAGAGTCAAAGTCTTTCTTAAAGTGCCCATGTCTCCTGCGGAGCCCGTCTATCCCCATGGTCCTTACGGAGTCCCCAGCATCCTCTACGGACTACGAGAAAAAGATTTACCGGTAGGTTTAAAATCTTATTATCTCTGTGCTGAGCAAATAGAGGGATATCCCTGTTATATTAATATCGGGTAGCAATACATCACCATCATAGTATTGCTAAACACTTCAGACACTTATCCCTACTGCGACAGTGTATCAATCGCTCCACATAAATGCAAACTGAGAAAAAGAGATTGCAGTGGGAAAGGTTTTTGGGTTGGGTACGAAATGTCAAAAGTCATAATGTCGACATTCATCCTGTTAACATGGTCATAGTGCCAGTGTTGAGATTAATCATGTAGACTGTCATGAAATGACATTTCGTCCTGGTTGCCCAGCGGTGACTTCACTGCTCCTGATGGCTACAGCGCTCCAGTGGCATCTTCAAGGTCCCGGCAGTGACAGTCACTACCGTGGCCAGAACACTGATTCTCCTGTGTTCCGGTAAGCATTTATTCACTAACCCTAATCCTCCCTCCCACCGCCTATCCCTAACCTCCCCTTGCGCCGCCTATCCCTAACCTCCCCTCCCACCGCCTATCCCTAACCTCCCCTCCCGCCGCCTATCCCTAACCTCCCCTTCCGCAGCCTATCTTTAACCTCCCCTTCCGCAGCCTATCCTTAACCCCCCCTCCCGCAGGCTAGCCCTAACCTCCCCTCCCGCAGCCTCACCCTAACTTTTCCTCCAGCAGCCTATCCTTAACACCCCCCCCCCTCCCGCAGCCTATCCCTACCCCCCCCCCCCCCCCACTACTACCACCACCACCCGCAGCCTATCCTATATTGTCGTTCAGAATCCTGACAGATCGTCTCCCGACCTCAGGAGTGTTGCACAACATTCGTAGATCTCGAGAAGCAGATGCAGTGTGTACAGACTTTGTATAAATACATGTGAAAATAATCACCTCAATAATCTTAAGGGAAGTGTGTCCGTCATATAGGAATGAACTTTGTATGGTGTGTACATAGGAAATCTGATGTTCTCTGGATTGCTGTCCTAAAAAAATTGTGAATGTTCCTCTTATCTTTCAAGTGTGTACCTAGTTTAAGAATGAACAAAAAATATGTGAAATGTCCCAAGGCGCAAGCAATAGGAGCTTATGTTGCCCTCTGTATATAAGGACCACCAAATCCTGTATGGAAAGCAAAATACACACACAGAAAATACAGATAGGCGCTCAGGCCTGTTCCAAAGCGAAACAAAAATACTTGGTATAGATACCAGTCCTAAAATTCATAGAAGTCCTTTGAATTTGGCTGAAAAGGAGTGTCTTTAGGTGAAATTCTCATTAAATAAAGATCAAGCTTTATCCATCTCGTAAATTCATTTTCACAATGCCCTCGGAAAGGAGACAAAAAGCAACAACAAAGAGGACCATAGTGTAGTAATTTCTGAAAAACACTCATCCATTGTGGTTCATACGGGGTAAGAATGACATACCCAAACTCACAATTAAGTCAGCAATAGTAATCCCATAAAGGTATCTTTAACCATATAGACAGCACAGAAATGTCCTTCTTTTAAGATGCAGTACTCACACAACTTATAGCAATATCCTCCTCATAAAGGTATCCTTAAAATAATCACCACGAGTAGAGATTTGGAAGAAAGTCGCTTCTTAATACCTCACCATGCAGGTGCATCATAATGGAGGTACATTACGTACCATACTCACCGAGTCAAGTACGATGAAGAGCACGTAGCGGTTTCTTTGAGTGCCTCGTACTCAATAAAATAATTCTCTCCATATGGAAATGTGTCACTTAAAATAAAAGTGTCTATGCTGATAAAATGCTGATGCTGCGTGTATAGTTAGCCAAAAGGGACACAAAACAAAGTAGTTGCTGGTCTGACCACTCTCACTTTATAGCAGAGGTACGCAGTGCCTTGGGGGGACCAGGGCACTTGAAACAGGGGGGCCATTTCCCACTCCTTCAGATCTCCACATCTTGTCAGCACAGCCCCCATTTCCAGCAGTGTGCCCCATAGAGCAGTGGAACAAAGACAACTTAACCTTAAAATGCACAAAGATAAAAAAAAAAATCTATATTGTCAAATGCAAGAATAACTGCAAGCTCTGTACTAGTTACACACTGGGACAGGACTCAGGAGGACACCTCCATCTAGACTGCTGTGTATTTGGTGGGGGGGAGCTGTGATACCTGGGTCACTCCTGCTCATTTTTCTATCACAGCCTGTAACATGCCAGTTAGAAGCTGATTGGGTGGCACTGTCTCTCTCTCCAAGCTTTGATAGATTTTTCCCATGGTCATATAAAACACTTTATAAAAGACAGATCCTTAAATATATGGGGGAAAACTGAAATGGAAAAAAAAACAGTGCATCATTTCCGCTTCTTCAGGCAGAGGATAAAGGGTGCCACATTATAGCTGATGCATCACTGCGTAAGCTTCGGACTGTGTATGTTTTGTCTTGGAAAGTAGCTGCCTTTGAAATTTATCAGCTGAAAAATAAATCTTCAGTAACCAGGGGCAAATGTGGAGGCCAATTAATAACATGGTGACAGGCCAACATCTGCTTGGTGGCAGTCTCCTTTCACAAGCACTGGGAATGTATTTAACATATTTACATACAGTAGGTAGAAAGTCAGTCCATGTCCTTGCTAGCTTTCCAGGAGTATTCTGATAATGAATGTCACCTGTTTTATCCAGATACACCACAGTTTATGTCAGCACAGCCTGAGGCAGATTACGTAAGCCACACTATAGTATAGCGAGGAGCCAGTTCCGTCACTCTGCGTATGGTGCTGTATGCTGTGGATCATTAAGTACATTTTCCCCTTTTGTAGCCCCACAGCTTCTAAACAGGTGAGCTTTGCTTACCAACTGAAAAACCACTATAGTGTCCTGTTAGTGATATGAGAATGATGCTATGGTCATAATGTCGACGTCGACCATGTCAGCATTCGTCATGTAGATAGTAATGAAATGTCGATATATGAAATACCAGTGGTAACTCTCCTCTACCCTTAACCACCACCCCCCGGAGGGTATCTCCCATTCCTCAGTGCCTAACCCTCCACCGAACCACAAGGGGATGTTGGCTGTTGGTGTTCCTGCCCACAGCCTAACCTTCCCCCCTAGTACCTAACCCACCCACAGCCTAACCTTCCCCTGGTGCCTAACCCACCCGCATTCATCCTAAACTTCCCCCTAGTGCCTAACCCTCCCATTCACAGCCTAACCTTCCCACACCCACAGTCTAACCCTCCCGCCCGGAATTTAACCCTAAAGCTGGGTACACATTAAACGATAATGTGTACCTAGCGAGCTCGGGAGCAACGAAGCAAGCGGGGTTGCTGGCATCGGCAAGGGCATACACGCTTGCTGATGCCAGGTTCGGCAGCATGGCATCGTTAGCAACATCACCCGATTGACTGCATGTAAAGACGACAAGAGATGTCATTAGTGACCCGCAGGAGCACGCATCTCTAGCTATATAGTGGGTACACATTGAGACGATTTGAACAATTTGTCCTAACAACTCGTCGTTATCGGACAAATCGTTCAAATTGTCGGCTAATGTGTACCCCGGTTAACTCTCTACCTATTGCCTAACCCTTAAACTTGCAGCCTAACCCTAAAGTCGATATTCTGTCAATGTCGACATTTTAACAATGTTGACACCTTGACTTTGCCATTTTAGCTGTGTCAACATAATTGTCAGCATTGTGGTGTCTACATTGTGGTGTTGACATGATTATTGTCTACCATGTGACTCCATCCTGTGACAAATAGTGCACATGCTGTTTTTCACTACATCACAGTATAGTTGCTGCCTTACATATTAGATGCAGCAATTACACGCAGCATTGTGCTTCTGTACCCATGCCACAACTGAATATGGAGGGAAATTAAGTATCCTGTTTGCCTCACTCTTACCTGCTGTGACTTCTCATTAGTAGTAATTTTGGCAACTATGTGGGTTGCAAAAAAGATGTCTGACTCAATAGCCTGTCAAGTTTCCTCCACAAACAAACTGCTGTGACTCACATTGTCACAGTGACGAACAACTCTGTGTGAGGTTTCCACGACAACAGGGAGACAGATCCCATGCAAAAAAGGTTTTACAGATTTTTGGGTATTCAAAAGGATACAAACTGCATGCCTAACTTTCCGTTGCCTTATTATTTTCTTCATTTATATTTTTACACATTGTGTATACAGATCTGCTACTTTAGGCCAGTACTCACGGCCCGATTTGGGAGAGATGTGTGCTGAGCGAACCGCTCAGCACACATCTCTCCCACAGCTCAGTACAGCGCGATGTGTGCTGAGCATGCGAGGGGAGACGAGATGTGTGCTGAGCGGGCGGGGGGAGACGGGGGGCCGCTCATTTTACCCAGCGGGTGAAATGAGCGACCTGCTAGATTGGCCTGCACGGCAGGCCAATCTAGAACCAGCGATAGCGATGTGCGGGGCTGCACATCGCTATCGCTGTGGGGGGTACACACTGAGCGATCATGCTTAAAATCTAAGCAATCTAGTCAGATTGCTTAGATTTTAAGCAGCGATCGCTTCGTGAGTACCCCCCTTTAGACAGTCAATAGATAGACACCATATGTTAGACAGCCATTAGGTCGATCGGGTCAAAAGGTCAACATGAAAATGGTCGACATAAAAAATGTAGACAGGGTTTTTTCCAATTTTTGAACTTTTTCATACTTTCTCTATCCATGTCAGCATAGAGTTGGACATAAACTTTGTGGCGAGCGCGGCAAGCCACCAAGCCCGAAAAGTGGCGAGTGAATCGAGCCCAGCGAGAGGATGCCTTTCTGCAATTGTGGGTCCCAGGTGACAAAACTATCCACACAAACCACTAAAATGCAAAAAAAAAAAAAAGTCTACCTTTTTTATGTCAACCATTTCATGTCGACCTTTTGACCCTGTCGACCTTTTTTACGGTCTACCTTTTGACTGTCTAACATGTGGTATCTATCTATTGACTGTCTAACTAGACACTGTCTATCTGTTATACCACACCCGGCTGATGCGGCCTCTAGTCTGTGTCCTGCCGTAGCCACTGATTGTGTAACATGTTGTTTTCCTATTTACAGTAGGTGCTTCTACCAATCACTCCTCAGTTTTTCTGCATTACTCTTCTTCTCACGCTTCATAATCGGTGCTTTCAGTATACTCCATTATCTGATCTATCAAGTAGACTTGCTCTTTATCAGGTTTCGCTGTTTATCTATACTCTTCCTCCTCTTCTGTCTGTATCTATAGTGGCTCCTTTTCATTTTCTGATATTCCATTGTGATAGATATTTCAGCTGATAGGGCACTACTTGGCAATCACCACCACAGTGAGCAGAAAACATACACAACGAAATGAGCGCCCAGCCCCCCCGTCTCCCCCTGCACGCTCAGCACACATCGCGCTGTGCTGAGCGGTGGGAGAGATGTGTGCTGAGCGGTTCGAGAGATGTGTGCTGAGAACTAAATTAGTAGACTATAAACACAACTGATCAAATAGCGGATTCCCCATTACACTAACAGAGCCTAGATGTAACAAAGGGCCTTCATCCCCACATGAGTTGAGCAAAAGTCAGCTGTAATTGCTCTCTAATTGTGTTCATTGAATTATATGTGCACTAGCGTTCAGCTTAAAGGGCAGTACACACGGGAGTGATGTGTGCTGAGCAATCTGTCACAGATCACTCAGAACACATCTCTACCCCCACTCAGCACAGCACGATGTGTGCTGAGCGAGGGGGGGCGGGGACGCTCATTTCACCCAGTGGGTGAAATGGGCAATGTGATAGATTGTGCCAATTAGGCCAATCTAGCACCGGCAATAGCGCCGCGTTGGGCCACGCATCACAATCGCTGTGGGGCATACATACGGAGAGATCCGTGCTTAAAATCTAAGCAATCTAGTCGGATTTCTTAGATTTTAAGCACAGATCTCTCCGTTTGTACCCCACATTAGAGTTGGAAGGTTTCTTACCCTTCCTCCACATCAGTGCCCTCTTGTTACACCTTTAGCCACATTTGTATAGCCCACTGTTTCTTTTGACATGCCTTCCCCAGACATTTGTCTGTGTGAGTATGCCCCGTTAGAGCCCATTTCTCTAACGTCCTTGAGGATGCTGGGACTCCGTAAGGACCATGGGGAATAGACGGGCTCCGCAGGAGATAGGGCACTTTAAGAAAGCTTTGGACTCTGGGTGTGCACTGGCTCCTCCCTCTATGCCCCTCCTCCAGACCTCAGTTTTACACTGTGCCCAGAGCAAGATGGGTGCACTGCAGAGAGCTCTCCAGAGTTCTCTGCCTAGAAGCATTTTTGTTTGGATTTTTTTCTACCTTTTACTACTTTTTCACAGGGAGCAGACCTTCTTGTCAAAGATAGGCTCTGCTTCCTCGGCTACTGGACACCATTAGCTCCAGAGGGGGTGAACGCAGGTTCTTACTGGGCGTCCACCCCCGGAGCCGCGCCGCCGTTCTCCTCACAGAGCTAGAAGTACAGAAGACAGAAGTCGTCAGGCGGCAGAAGCCTTGAGCTTTACTGAGGTAACGCACAGCACTGTAAGGGTGCAGGGCGCAGGGGGGGCGCCCTGGGCAGCAATATAAACCTCTGCATGGCAAAAAGACTATATACATGTACAGTGGGTTCTGTACATGTATATAAAAGAGCCCCCGCCATATTTTACTAAGTTTGAGCGGGACAGAAGCCCGCCGCCGAGGGGGCGGGGCTTCTCCCTCAGCACTCACCAGCGCCATTTTCTCTCCACAGCACTGCTGAGAGGAAGCTCCCCGGACTCTTCCCTGCTTACACACGGTGAAAGGGTGCTTAAAAGAGAGGGGGGGGGGGGCACATAATTGGCGGTTTACATATTATACAGCGCTGCTGTGGAAAAACATTTTGTGTTGGTCTCCAGGGTCATTGCGCTGGGGTGTGTGCTGGCATACTCTCTCTCTGTCTCTCCAAAGGGCCTTGACAGGGATACTGTCTTCAGGAAAGGGGTTCCCTGTGTGTGTGGGAAGTGTGTCGGTACGCGTGTGTCGACATGTTTGATGAGGAAGGCTCGCTTAATGTGGAGGGGGGAGTGCTTGAATGTCAGGTCGCCGTCGGCAACGCCGACATCGGAATGGGTGGATATGCTGAATGTCTTGAATGCAAATGTCAATCTATTGCATAAAAGGTTAGACAAGGCAGAAGCTAGGGATCAGTCAGGTAGCCAGTCCATGCCTGTCCCTGGGGCGCCAGGTCCTTCGGGTTCTCAGAAGCGCACCATATCCCAGATTGATGACACAGATACCGACACAGAAACTGACTCTAGTGTCGACTATGAAGATGCAAAATTACAGCCGAAGGTGGCTAAGAGTATACGGTACATGATTATTGCCATTAAAGAGGTTTTGCATATTACTGAAGAACCCCCTGTCCCTGACACGAGGGTACACATGTATAAAGGGAAAAAGCCTGAAGTCACTTTTCCATCCTCATTTGAATTAAGTGACTTGTGCGAAAAGGCTTGGGAATCTCCGGATAGGAGTCCACAAGTTCCCAAAAGGATTCTCATGGCGTATCCTTTTCCACAAACTGATAGGATACACTGGTAATCTTCGCCAAAAGTTGACAAGGCGCTGACACGTTTGTCCAAAAAAGTGGCACTGCCTTCTCAGGATACGGCTTCCCTCAAGGAACCTGCTGATCGCAGGCAGGAAATTACCTTAAAGCACATTTACAATCATTCCGGTACTATTGCTCGACCGGCTATGGCGTCGGCCTGGGTTTGTAGTGCGGTTGTGGCATGGGCAGATTCCTTATCTACGGAAATTGATACCTTAGATAGAGATGCCATTCATATGACCATAGAGCATATCAGAGATGCTGCCTTGTATATGAGGGATGCTCAGAGAGACATTTGTTTATTAAGCTCCAGAATAAATGCTATGTCTATTTCTGCTAGGCGGCTCTTGTGGACCAGACAGTGGACGGGAGATGCCGATTCAAAGCGGCATATGGAGTCCTTGCCTTACAAAGGGGTGGAGTTGTTTGGAGACTGCCTCTCGGATCTTGTCGCTACGGCTGGTAAGTCAAATTTCTTACCTTATGTCCCCCCGCAGCATACAAAAAAGGCACCTCATCAAATGCAGTCCTTTCGTTCCAATAAAAACAAGAAGGTACGGGGATCATCCTTTGTTGCCAGAGGGAAAGGCAGGGGAAAAAAGCTGCACACAGCTAGTTCCCAAGAGCAGAAGTCCTCCCCTGCGTCTGCAAAGTCCACAGCATGACGCTGGGGCTTCCCGAGGGGAGGCAGATCTGGTGGGGGCTCGTCTTCGGTTTTTCAGCCACGTATGGGTTCACTCGCAGGTGGATCCCTGGGCGTTAGAGATTGTTTCTCAGGGATACAGGCTGGAATTCGAAGACTTGCCTCCTCGACAATTTTTCAAATCAGCTCTGCCGGCTTCCCCGTCAGAGAGGGAGCTAGTGTTGGCAGCAATCCAAAAATTGTGTATTCAACAGGTGATTGTCACAGTTCCTCATCTCCAGCAAGGAGAGGGATATTCCTCAACCCTGTTTGTGGTCCCGAAACCGGACGGTTCGGTCAGACCCATTTTAAACCTGAAATCTCTGAACCTGTACTTGAAGAGGTTCAAGTTCAAAATGGAATCACTCAGGGCAGTCATCGCCAGCCTGGAGGGGGGGGATTGGATGGTGTCCCTGGACATAAAGGATGCTTACCTTCATGTTCCGATATTCCCCCCGCATCAGGCGTTCCTGAGATTTGCAGTGCAGGACTGTCACTACCAATTTCAGACGTTGCCGTTTGGGCTTTCCACGGCCCCGAGAATTTTCACCAAGGTAATGGCGGAAATGATGGTGCTCCTGCGCAGGCAGGGGGTCACAATTATCCCATACTTGGATGATCTCCTCATAAAGGCGAGATCTCGGGAGAGGTTGCTGGACAGCGTGTCTCTGTCCATGAAGACGTTGCAGATACACGGCTGGATTCTCAATATACCGAAGTCCCAGCTAGTCCCTACAACGCGTCTGACCTTTTTGGGGCTGATTCTAGACACAGACCAGAAAAACGTTTTTCTTCCGATCGAAAAGGTTCAGGAACTCATAGCCATGGTCAGGAACCTATTAAAACCAAAAAAGGTATCAGTGCATCAGTGCACGCGGGTCCTGGGGAAGATGGTGACTTCCTACGAGGCCATCCCTTTCGGCAGGTTCCATGCGAGGACTTTTCAATGGGACCTCTTGGACAAGTGGTCCGGGTCCCATTTACAAATGCATCAAAGGATCACACTGTCTCCCAGGACCAGGGTATGTCTCCTGTGGTGGCTGAACAGTGCTCACCTACTAGAAGGTCGCAGGTTCGGCATTCAGGACTGGATCCTGGTGACCACGGACGCAAGCCTCCGAGGCTGGGGAGCAGTGACACTGGGAAGAAATTTCCGAGGTCTCTGGTCAAGCCTAGAGTCTTGTCTCCAGGTCAACGTCCTGGAGTTGAGGGCCATATACAACGCCCTGCGTCAAGCGGAGGAATTGCTTCGGAGAAAACCGGTTCTGATTCAGTCAGACAATATCACGGCAGTGGCTCATATAAACCGCCAAGGCGGAACAAGGAGCAGAATGGCCATGGCAGAAGCAACCAGGATTCTACGCTGGGCAGAAGGCCATGTAAGCGCGATATCAGCGGTGTTCATCCCGGGGGTGGACAACTGGGAGGCGTACTTCCTCAGCAGGCACGACCTGCATCCGGGAGAGTGGGGACTTCATCGAGAAGTCTTCGCACAGATCACGGATCGTTGGGGACTGCCTCAAATCGACATGATGGCATCCCGTCTCAACAAAAAGCTAAAGCGGTATTGCGCCAGGTCAAGGGACCCTCAGGCGGTAGCGGTAGACGCTCTGGTGACACCTTGGGTGTTCAGATCGGTCTATGTGTTTCCTCCTCTTCCTCTCATACCCAAGGTGTTGAGAATAATACGAAGAAGCAGGGTCAGAACAATACTCATTGTTCCGGATTGGCCACGGAGGACTTGGTATCCGGAGCTGCAAGAGTTGCTCGCAGGGGATCCGTGGCCTCTTCCTCTAAGGCAGGACCTGCTGCGGCAGGGGCCCTGTCTGTTCCAAGACTTACCGCGGCTGCGTTTGACGGCATGGCGGTTGAACGCCGGATCCTAGCGGAAAAAGGGATTCCGGAGGAAGTCATTCCTACCCTGATCAAGGCTAGGAAAGGCGTGACTTTAAAACATTATCACCGGATATGGCGGAAATATGTTTCTTGGTGTGAGGCCAGAGCTGCTCCTACGGAGGAGTTCCATTTGGGCCGTCTACTTCACTTCCTTCAAACAGGAGTGACTTTGGGCCTAAAATTAGGGTCCATAAAGGTCCAGATTTCGGCCTTATCCATTTTCTTTCAAAGAGAATTGGCCTCTATTCCTGAAGAACAGACCTTTGTGAAGGGGTGCTGCATATTCAGCCTCCCTTTGTGCCTCCAGTGGCGCCTTGGGTTCTTAACGTGGTGTTGCGTTTCCTCAAGTCACCTTGGTTTGAACCACTCAAACTGTGGAGTTGAAATACCTCACGTGGAAAGTGGTCATGTTGTTGGCGTTAGCTTCGGCAAGACGTGTTTCCGAATTGGCTGCTTTATCACATAAAAGCCCATACTTGGTTTTTCACGTGGATAGGGCAGAGTTGAGGACTCGCCCTCACTTTCTGCCAAAAGTGGTCTCGTCTTTTCATGTGAACCAAGCTATTGTCGTGCCTGTGGCTACACGGGACTTGGAGGATTCCTAATCCTTGGATGTGTAGTCAGGGCTTTGAAGATTTATGTGACCAGAACGGCTAGAATCAGGAAGACTGAAGCTTTGTTCGTTCTGTATGCGGCTAACAAGGTTGGCGCTCCTGCTTCAAAGCAAACTATTGCTCGCTGGATCTGTAACACGATTCAGCAGGTGCATTCTACGGCAGGATTGCCGTTACCGAAATCGGTTAAGGCCCACTCCACTAGGAAAGTGGGCTCTTCTTGGGCGGCTGCCCGAGGGGTCTCGGCATTACAGTTGTGCCGAGCAGCTACTTGGTCGGGGACAAACACCTTTGTAAAGTTCTATAAGTTTGATACCCTGGCTGAGGAGGTCCTCCTGTTTGCTCAATCGGTGCTGCAGAGTCATCCGCACTCTCCCGCCCGTTTGGGAGCTTTGG
Source organism: Pseudophryne corroboree (assembly GCF_028390025.1). Taxonomy (NCBI): domain Eukaryota; kingdom Metazoa; phylum Chordata; class Amphibia; order Anura; family Myobatrachidae; genus Pseudophryne; species Pseudophryne corroboree. The sequence continues at coordinate 632,988,621 of NC_086448.1, forward strand.
TATAATCCCCATGGTCCTTACGGAGTCCCAGCATCCTCAAGGACGTTAGAGAAAATAAGATTTTACTTACCGGTAAATCTATTTCTCGTAGTCCGTAGAGGATGCTGGGCGCCCGTCCCAAGAGCGGACTTTTTCTGCAAGACTTGTATATAGTTATTGCTTACATAAGGGTTATGTTATAGTTTTTCGGTTGAACCGTGGCTATGTTGTTGTTCATACTGTTAACTGGGTAAATTTATCACAAGTTATATGTTGTGATTGGTGTGGCTGGTATGGATCTCGCCCTTAGATTTACAAAAATCATTCCTCGTACTGTCCATCTCCTCTGGGCACAGTTTCCCTAACTGAGGTCTGGAGGAGGGGCATAGAGGGAGGAGCCAGTGCACACCCAGAGTCCAAAGCTTTCTTAAAGTGCCCTATCTCCTGCGGAGCCCGTCTATTCCCCATGGTCCTTACGGAGTCCCAGCATCCTCTACGGACTACGAGAAATAGATTTACCGGTAAGTAAAATCTTATTTTATGCCTCTTCCTTTGCAGAGGACATGGAGATGCTACAGAGCGTGACTCTGTATCCCTTGTACTCGCCTGCTTTCAGCAGAACATGCAAGATGCTCAATATTTACTCAATAAAGTGTTTTACATAGCTTGCTAACATTTGTCTTACGCTGGGGAATTTCCTTGAAGGCACCGGGATAAGACGGTATCCAGTCCTTAGGGTGCCAGTACTTAGGTCGACAGTCATTAGGTTGACCACTATTGGTCGACATGCATTAGGTCGACATGATCTATAGGTCAACATGGAAAAAGGTCGACATGAGTCTTTAAAAAAAAATATTTTATTTAAAACATTTTGATCTTTTTAATACTTTACGATCCACGTGGACTACAGTTGGGAATGGTAACCTTGCCCGAAGCATGGTGAGCGAAGCGGTGCACTAATTGGGGTTCCCGGTTACTTTACGAAGTAAACGACACCAAAAAAAACTCATGTCGACCTTGTTCATGTCGACCTAGTGACCATGTTGACCTATTTCAGGTGTTGACCTAGTCACTGTCGACCGATAGTGGTGGACCTAGTGACTGTCGACCTAGTTACTGTCTATGCTATGATCCACACCCGATAAGATAAATGTGTGCTTTATTGTTTATTCTGTCATTTGCTGATATACAGGTCATTTTATTAGTGTACACTCTTATCCTAATGCCTTCCTGTGCCACTTTCTTCTGTTGTATTTTTTTTTTCTTTATTTTTTTTTGTAACTTCCTAATAGGTCATCCCTTAGAATTGTCTGTCTGATATATATATATAATCCTATCCATAATCATGACTGAAGGTTCCAGAGGGGACCAAAATGTTTGTACGATGCTACAATAAATCACTTTTGGATTTTAGCTGTATTTAGCAAGCTTTGCAGACCCGTGTGCACTATCTGGCTGCACAACTAAACCCTTTTAGCCCAGTGGTTCCTAAATTTGTCCCTCAAGGCACCCTAATAGTCCTTTAAGTATATGCATGCTTGAGTACAGGGGACTTAATTAGTAATGCATTCATTTTAATTAAACCACTTGTAGTCAAGCATTGATATCCTTAAAACCTGGACTGTTAGTGTGCATTGAGGACTGAATTTGTCAAACGCGGCTTTTGTTCGGTTCTTTCCTATATCAATACCCATGACCACTTAGGGGCTAATGCAGAGGTGCACACAAGTCTGTTTTGTGAGCATGTTATGTAGCAGAGAGCTTGCGTCTACAGGCTGACTGGGCAGGTAACAGGGCAATCGCACGTAGGCTCAGATTGCATGTAGGTGGAATTGCCAGCTATGCAGAGCCATGCTTGTGCAGGGGTCCATCTTTTTCAGATGAATCCCGTGCACCAGGAATACACCTGGTGCCAGTGTGTCTGCTATTGATGACCGCTATGAAGCCATGTATATGGAAGGAGGCAGAGTGGTGGTATAGATGCGCACAACTCTGCATACGGGGCAGTGTCCGCATTTAGTTTCTACATTTGTATTGTTCATTCCGTCTATGATGACACCTCACTTATTGACGGTCTCCATTCTGTCAGTCTCTCCATAATATAATGCAACCCTAGAGCAGGGTGACTTTCCGTCCTGTGCCGACCCGCACTCTAGACATGTGACATCATGACATCATGCAGCTTTACTGGCTGCAGGGTGCTCTTTCAGATGCCATGGGGAAGCAATAGTGCTGCCTCTGGGCTTCGGCACCTCTCGAACACTCCTAGTTAAGGACCCCGATGTAAGGGAAAGCTTGAAAACAGAGAAACAGAAAGATAGAGCGTGGGTTTGGCTGTCCATCAGCCACTGGATAACAAGACACTTGATGACAGCTTTACGATTGTGTTAACTGTGATTATATGGAAGCCTCTTCTCAGAAAAGGAAAATTTTCTAAGTGAAATTACAGTGACAGTGTTCCCCAGCACCCATTCTTCTCCAGTCTTGTTCTTTTTAGCACACTATAGAAAAATGATCTGTGTTGTTCAGTTCACTAAATATTTAATATACTACCTAAATTATTCATAAATAATATCCTGATGTTGTAATTGTAATCATGAGTGTCTAGCAAACCTTGCTGTGTTTGATAATTTCCCTTATTGTATGGAGATGTGAAAGGAGTAGTTAGGATGTCTAATAAAAAAGATATTGTCTGTCTGACATTGCAGCTGTATAGAAATTGCAGACACATTCCTCACCAAGAACGTAATGGGGTGTCATGCAATTTATTCAAGGTTACACAAATTTAAACATTGCTAACTTCCTTCAAAGTTAGTGCTGGTAAACCAGCTGCTCCCGCAGTAAGATTAACCACGGGGAGTGTTCTAACGAGTCAACATACATGTTTATTATTGCATGAGCCATCTCCTTCATACTTTTACTGACAACATGCTCACTTAGCAGCTGGTTTGCGGTCATTTATTATCTTTATTTTTGTAATGAAATTACTTTTTCCCATTACAGGTTGAGCCTCCCATATTCAAAATGCTTTAATGGTTTCTTCTTCGGGAGAAGCCCAGAGAGGAAATGCAGGGGAGGGGGGGGGGGGGGGGGGGTAAGGCTGGTCTAGTGACATAATTTTGCCCCACCCCCTCACAGTAAAATGGCAAGATTGGCACATATTTGCATAATGGCGGGGCCAAAATGGCACATTTTCATAAAAAATGTGTCACTAAGCCCCGTCCCCTCCCAGAGGGCCACAAATTCCATATATTAATCTCCCCATTCTGCCCACTTCACTAGGCAGTGGGAGGATTCTCCACTCTTTTGTGGGTGCAGGATACTATTCCAAAAATTGTGATTCTCCCACTAGTTCTCAGGAGAGTAGCCAAGTATGTCCTGGGTGATGGGACCCAAGTCTAAACATACAATCCATGTTTTTAATATAAATGTGTCCACTTACGTCTTTGGCGGCAGCATTACAGACGTGCATGCAAATTGCCGCGCTTGCGGGTCACTCAGTACACCATGCTATGGCACAGGTTGAAGCATACAATCCTATGGGGTGGCATGGTGTGAGCGTAGCATACACAGCCGCTGTCAGGCACTCTCTTATGGCATGCATGCTGTTGCATGCCATACCGGCGGAAAAGACACAGGAAGGTTATTTTTTTTTACAATAGTTTTGAGTAATTTTGGGTGTGTACATTGAACCATCAGAACACAAAGGTGTCACTATCCCATTAGCTCAAAAAGTGCCATATTTCGGAATTATGGATATGAGAGACTACTCAAGGTTTGCTATAACTGGTAAATGTGAAAGATAGACGTATAATATATTTTAATATTGTTCATAGATTGATACAACTTTATTTGTCGGGAAAAGAATTGAGCAGTTTGTTCAGTTTAAAAATATGTGAAAATGCGCTTAAGTCTAGTTATTCATCATGTCTCAGATATTTGATTTAACCAACCTTTTAACCTGATGGATTCTAACTTCAGAAATAGACATTTAGGGGTATATTTGCTAAAAATCAATTTTGATCAATGTTTGGTACAGTAAATTTTTGATCGATTTGTGTTTCAGGGTCTAAATTACACATTTACTAACAGATGATTTTTGACATATGTCCAAAAAATCATCTGTTAGTAAATGTGGAATTTAGACCCTGAAATACAAAACTGACCAAACATCGACCCAGATCGACTTTTAGTAAATATACCCCTAAATCCCACATTTACTAACAGATGATATTTGACATATATATATATATATATATATATATATATATATATATATATATATATCTATACTGTATATATATATATATATATATATATATATTTTTTTTTTAAAGGATGTTAAAAATCATCTGTTAGTAAATGTGTGATTTAGAAAATTGATCAATATTGACCAAAATTGACTCTTAGTAAATGAACCCTTTAGGCTCTCTACAATAAATAACTTAAAATTACACTTTCTTTAAGACAAATTCAATTGTTTAATTCAAACAAAAAGATTATGTCCAAAGCAAGAGGGTATGCACACCAGTAATAAAAGGGTAAGCAGAAGCAGAATTACTCATCTAAAGTTGGGTACATAAAAAAATGATTTGTTGTGCAATACCTGCTACCACTCTGCACAACTATTATGTAATGTGTACACACAATTCATAGTTTGATGACTTGTGTAGTTGCATCTTCCCATTTGATGTGCTGCACATTAGACGGGACAATGCCATGTACAATTTGGTGCAGCTTACATTAACCATGTAATAATACATCTATCACATTATAGTACAGTAGATCGTGTAGTATGTACGCTGTCAGGATATATCAATACATTGTATCAGTTCAGCGTGAGATCACTGGATCGTAACAGTGTGTACCCAGCCTAAAGAAGCCAGTCCAATAAATGGCTTATTATAGGCCTGGGGTTGAGGTAACAGGCATCAGGTGCTAATGGGTTTTTGGCAACAGTAGGTCATTAAATCCTTTCAGATCCTGGAATCCAGAGTCTGCACAAGTATAATGGAATCTACAAAGCTGTAGCTAATGGTAAATGGAACCTCTGGCTCACTGTGTAATGGCTGCAGCTTGGAGTGTGTGGTTGTATGGTGGGAAGGCTGGCGACAGGTGTCATGAGAAACCCTGAGACTGCCAACAGAGGTGTATGCTGGAAATGACTCTGTACCAACATCAGGGCCCTCAGGGCAGGTCAGGGGGTGCACAACAAAGGACCTGATAATATTTCTAGAATTCACTTTGCTTAGTTAGTCCATGTTCATTATGAATGAGCCTCCAGTCCTTTAGACAATGAATGCCTTAAGATGACTGGCTAAATGATGCCTATGATAGTTTGTATCTGACTGTTGGCTATGGTCACCAGAAAATAGGATATATATTGCCATGTACTGCTGTTTATATGTAGCATAGTTATATCAGAAAGCATGGGAAATATACTTGCATCTACCCCTAAACATAGGCATCATTGTTGAACTCTCGCAACTTCTGCAAACTACAATAATTTGCGTTGCCTTTGTCCTGAAATGTTGCAGGATATCTGTAATCAAATGAAGTTATTTATTTTCTCACGCTTCATAGTCACAGCGGGAACCAGTTAGAGCTACAATGTTTTTTTTGCTTGTATGAGGCACCATGGAATCTCTTCAGTCATTTCCAAAAGTAATATATAAATTGGTTGGTAGTGACAGAATATATACTGTAGGGTAAGTCTCGTTCAAAGATCATGACAGGCGCATTCGTTTCTTAAAAACTAGACATTTATATATGAAAAGCTTGTGAATTTTAACTAAATATTCTTGACATACGTTAAGTGCTTACAGTTACAGGGGCTGTTTCAGAGTGGGCACTACATCAGAGGGCGTAGCGTATCTTGCACATGCACCCATGCAGACCTGCATTATTGTGGCACTTACACTTCTTCATGGAGAGGCGGGATGGGTGTGGAAAGGGGCACTCTCACATACTGTAGGCCAAGTACAGGAAGCACGTGTTTCCTCAATTGTGAACAAACATGGCCGTAACTAGGGACTTGCGAGTAGTGCCGCCGCTCAGAACTGTATGTGACATATACATAGCATAAAGTGGGCCATGTGTTACTGGTGCCATTAGCATTGGGGCGTAATTACACTATCTTTATGCACTTTTTTTTTTTTACGGAAATTACACCCAATTTGCACACAGCTTTGTATGAGGCACCTAGTAATTACATCAGTCAGACACACTGTCCTCTTTAATACAGCTGCAGGTGGAATGCTAGTGTAAGAATATACATTATGTATTTAACTATTTTAGCTTTTAAGTTTAGTTGTCTAGTAAAGAGGAACATGTTCCTGTTTTCCTACAATATTTAGACAACAATGGCAATAAGAGAAGTTCTGTCAAGCAATGGTGGCACTCCCGCCAGATCAGTCTGTGTGGCTGCTATGTGCCCGGCGGGGAGGGGGGCTGAGCAGTGGGGGCTCTGTACTGCTGGGCATGTGTGGGGCTAGTGCGTATATAGCAGAGCACCTGCTTTTGCTTTGCAGTTCTGCACAACTGCATATTAATCTAACCTTTGGTTGTACCTTATGCTTTATGGATCAGTTTTGCTAGTACATGGGTTTAACAATCCGCTCTGGAATAGGAATACATGTTGCTAAATAATATAGCTGGCGATTAGGATATGGAGATGGGAAAAAAAGAACACTAGTGTTTTATTTTTCTGGTTTATTGCTAAACTCATATATTCCCATTGCTGGCTTTTTCTATTCTATTAGTATACTCACAGCCTTAGTAGATCTGCTTCTCCATAAAATACTCCTTTATTCTGACTTTTAGAAGTGAGCGCTTCCAAATTCTTACCACAACAGAAATGTGATGTAGCAAACAGCCTTTGCTTCCTGACACGTTTGCCTTCACTGTTGCAGTACATTGCTACATACTCATAGGACATTGTCGGGGGTTGTGCCTATAATGATGCGACTATCTCAGGCAGCTAATTTTGGGTGGGGGGGGGTAACATCAGGATCATTTATTTAAAAAAAAAAATAAAGACCCAAATTTAGGGGTATATTGTAATGCTTAGAAATGCCAACATTTATAACCTGATGTATGATGTCAATGATAACAGATTATTAACAGACAGATAATATACTGTGTAAGTACCAGGGTAGAATTTTTTTGCACAGTAACAAATGCAGTAGTGAAAGTAACAAATCGCATGGCATAAATAAAAGTCTGTATCCTACATCCGTTTCCCAGGCTCTGCCATAACAGTCCAGATTTTGAGGATATCCAGGCTTGAGCAAAGGCAACTTAATTTGTACCTCTGTCAATTTGATTTAACCATCCAAACTCAAGCATGGATATTCTTCAAACATGGACTGTAATGGCAGAATTTGGGCAACTCTGTCCTACTACATAATAAAGGACATGCTAGTTAGACTGATAAAGAACTACAGCATGTATAACATAAGGTGGAGAGGTCACTTGCCTGTTAGAAGAGAAATGGTAGGATTAAGTGGGGCAGGGGTAGTGTGGAGAGAGATGGAAAGCAATTGTTATGGTATATGCAATTTATTTGCAGTGTTCTTATACTTTAGTCAGTAAGGAACACCCATGGTTGAAGCCCATACAAGAACCAGCAACTGTGGTCAGAGGAACAAACAGTAATTCATTAGTACTACTTCTGAGCATAAATAGATAATCTGAAGATGGCAGATAACATATACAGGGATATTGGTGTTCTCACAAATCCAGCATACAGGATGGTGAATAAATGGTCTATAACTTTAGAAACCGGAGAGTTACCAATAAGCATGATCCTGATTTTTGCCAGAAGTTTGGTAAACTTGGAAGCCAACGATTAATCTGCTAGCACAGTCGTGGTTAGTGAGATTAGTCCAATCTGGAGTATACTAGAGAATAATAGACACTGGAAAACAGCCTGGCAACTCTAAAGTCAGTTTGCATGGTTGTAGCTCCAGAGTCATATAGTTTTTCCTTCAGAGCAAGTGCACACACAGGACTCTGGGTGAATACATATGGGCAATCTTGCTCATTCCTGTCCTGTGATTTTGCAAACCACTCCTCCTCAGCCGGGATGCCACGCAAAGTACAGCACTAGATGAGCATTTGCATTCAAGATGTCTATAAAGCTGGCTCTTCTACTATAACCAGACTGGGTGCCACTAAGGTCCATGATTGTGTGGTAGCAGGGCGTTCAGAGGGAGATTAGACAGAGAGAATGTAGAAGGAAAAGGGATTGCAGATGAGAAATACTCTTTGGGGTAAAGTAGACTAGACAGACCAGATGAGCAGTGGCCCTAAAGGTAGACCCAGAGTTGAGCAGTTGGGTGAGTAGGGATCAGCGTGGTGAGCACCAGGGTTGCATTATGACACTATCAGTCCAAATAAATATTAATAGTCTATGAGTAGGTAGATAGTTCTGAGTTCAATGTTCAGACTGGGGACCATCAGTAAATATAGATTGATGTCCTGCCGAGCTGTTTGTGCAGGAAGGCATGATAATATACAGCTGGTGGTGAAAAGGCACAGATACAGTACGCCAGCTGAATGTGTTTGTATGACAGGCTTGTCCCAGGGTGAGTGGCAGGAACTTTGCTAGTCCATAGAGGTCTTCAGGCTGGTCAAGGTGAATAGAGGGCCGATCTGAGCTGTAAGCTTTCCCAGTAGGAGAGACCAGCTCACGGTATATGCAAGTTCAATGCACATAGGGCCTAATTCAGATCTGATCGCAGCAGCCAATTTGTTAGCTAATGGGCAAAACCATGTGTACTGCAGGGCTGGCAGATATAACATGTGCAGAGAGAGTTACATTTGGGTGGGGTGTGCTCAAAGTGAAATCTAAATTGCAGTGTAAAAATAAAGCAGCCAGTATTTACCCTGCACACAAACAAAATAACCCACCCAAATCTAACTCTCTCTGCACATGTTATATCTGCCCCACCTGCAGTGCACATGGTTTTTCCAATTAGCTAACAAATTTGCTGCTGCGATTAGATCTGAAAAGGTCCCATAGTTCTGCCAATGTCTCTGGAGGCTCCTCAAAAGAAGATGTTACACACAGAGAAGGAAGGGCTTGCCTCCACTCCAGCAGTTGGCCATTTTCTGAGGCCTCAGAGAGTAACCAAGTGCAGGAAGTACCAGGCTCTGATAAGTGAGCGGCAGGTTGTAATCAAGTTCAGTGGTAAGTCCTATAGAAGACCTCTGTTACTGATTTGTATTCATATCTCATCTTTATCAATATGAAGCCAGTAGCCACGCTGTGCAGAAAGTAAGACTAACTAAAACGAATAAGTTACTGTAGTTTAAATCTGCTATAGTATATCATAGTGCCGGTAGTCCTGGGTGGTAACAGGAAGGCCTGTCCCTGAGAACTAGATAAGTAAGCTAGAGAGGAGGGCTATGCTGATGGACCTGTGTAAAGGCACACGGACCCCATTTTTTATTTTTCCATATTATTCAGCAAATAGTTATGAGCATATAAATAACATTTTTACTGTACAACTTCCCATGCCTTTACCAAGCAGCCCTCTATGGTGGTGGGTTTTTTATTTATTTTTCTTCGCCCCACCCCACTTTCCCCCCCTCAGCCAGAAAATCCTTCTATGTGACGCAGCAGTAGTGATTTGTACAGAGACACACACTGGCGGAGTCTCTGGGGCAGATGTATTATCACCTTCCACTTATCACTGCTTTATCACTTCTCCAGGATGCCCCTCTGTTCCGCCGATTGCGTACGAAGACACACCATCGGACCTCTCAGCAACCTATGGTTGCTCAGAATCTCTGTTGCAAGTAGGCTGCCGGTGCCTTTACAGCAGAGTACAGGTGTGGGCTCAGATATTCCCCAGAAATGGTTACTATGCTTCTGCGTTTGACCCACAAATGCTCACAGTCAGTCACACACTGCAAACAAATTCTCACTGCAGCCGCCATTGCAGCACATGTGCAGCGCGACTTACATGCATGTGTCATACAGCAGTTATCGCTCAGCTGCGCAAACATCGGTACTGCAAACGCTATACGTCCACCTCTGAATCATGCCCACAGCTGTAAGCTAGCAAGCAGGGCCTTTTTATCCATCTGTAAGAAAGAGAATTGTCTGGCGTTTATAGAAGTAATTGTTAATAAATAATAATCTATAAGATTCTTGTAGAATCTCTCTCTCTCTCTCTCTCTCTCTCTCTCTCTCTCTCTCTCTCTCTCTCTTGTTTGTTGCAGGTAGAGAGGGAGGGGACATGGGAGACAAGCCAGCTCAGCAGCTACTGTGTTCTAGCATAGGGCCTCACTGCACTTTTTGTATTTATATTTGTGTCTTTAATGCCAGATATATACATATATACATGTTTGCTTTATATAAAGTGTTTATAAACTGTGTTGAATTGACATTCCTTAATCTGTTACGGGCTAAAATGATTAGAATAAATCTAAAATTATATGAAATTTTGTTATAGTCTTAAATATTCACCGTATGAACAGGAAAAAAGTTGGGACAGTGTAATCTTATTTGCAGTAGTTTTTTCCCCATTTCACATCCTGTGTGAAATAATGTAACCACAACAGTGAGTTGGTATTTAGAGCTGCATGCTGCATGTCAACTGAACTACTATTTTCAACATAAGCTCAGGGGGCAGGGGATCGGAAAATCACAGGATTTTCTTTGTGCAATATCCCCTTTTGTAAAACTGTCCCAATTCAAGTGTTAGTGGGTTGCTCACAATAATAGAATTAAGTATTTTGAATACTAAATAATCATTGTTAGTTTCTCAATTAAAACATAAGGGGTGATATACAAGTTGGTTGGTGTAGCTGCAAAATAAACTGTGCAACAGCTTATACCAGACCTTTGCTTAAGTACTGCTAACCAGCATGCAGGATTGTTGTATCATTCTAATAAATCACTCTTGTGTGTGGTGTGGGTTGCTACTGACTACAGATAGCAACCGCAGTCAAATGGAACGTTGGCGATCTGCAGTCTGATGCTACAGCACAGCCGCTGCGTCTTTGTGTGTGTGCAGTATGCTGTGCTACAATGTGTAAAAGCCATAGGAGGCGTATTAAGTAAAAATACACCCAGATGCCCACTGCAGGCTTCTCCGATCAACCTCTATGTTCAAGGGTGTAGCATGGGACATCTGAGACTATCTGGCCAAATCACACTGCAGGGGCCAGTAAAGCTGTGTCCGAAGCTTGTCCTGTTTTTTTCTGGAATGTTTCCTGACTCTGCCCCCATATCCATCGTGCTGCAACATTTTGGGTTACTGCGAGTGACATCAAAACCCCAGATCTGCACATGTGCAGTGCGGCTCCTGCGCATGCATGGATTTAGACGCATTGGAAAATGTAAATATTGATTCTACGTCCACCTCTATTACCGCTGACATTACTGCCACGTGCAACCCAGAATGTCGTTGGAACAGCATTCTGGAGCACAAAAGCTGATGAGTGAAGTTAAAGTCCGGTGCAAAAAGGAACCCTCTGAGCACTATTGCAGATCTCTGCACTCCGGGGGGAGGGGGGGGGTCACCTTTGGGAAAAAGAAATAATAGTCAATTTAGTGGTTAAATTGTATCACCTACTTTTGAACATTATAACATTAGTAATAAAACGAACATAAATCTAATTGCAAAGTTTAGCTATTAGCGCCTGTTATTGCACAAATTACTTGCGGACCTGGTGGCAACCTTTGATTGCCACAGGGGATATATTCCCCCTCGGGTGGTGGCGTGGACCACCACCTGAGTGGGGATTCCAGACAGGGGTCGGGATTCCCTCTCACCCCTCCCCACCCCCCCACCCCCTTCCCCGTGTTTTGGTTCAGCAAACCTTAATTGTTTTGGTTCAGATTTCGGTCTTATGTACAAGATGTATACGGGTGGAATAGAAAATAGCGCTCAGTGGGGACAAAGCAGCCTAAGGTATATTCTAGTGACTCCCAATCACTGAAAGCTAATACACAACAACAAATATTGAATACACCTTTGGGCGCTACCACTTTCTAGATGTCATATAATGTTCTCAATAGTCCCAAATACAGTCAATTGCTCCACTTGCACTGTTCTTTCTTCTAAACTTTCATTCCTCTTCAAATTGGTTTTCTTATATGGTGGTATAGGTCATAAAGAGAAAGAAATGGCACATATAGTGTAGTAATTTGGGCTCAAAATGAAATTTATTCAAATAAAAGGCATAAAATATAATTTAAAATGATAACTCCACTCTCTAATAAAGTTGGAACCGTACCGTGTCAAGCTCCCAGCATGGAGCAGTGAAGAAAGTAAAATCGGAAGGTTCCGGAATTCCTCCCTCCTCCCTTCACGCAAACTGCTGACCGCTGGACCTGGCAGGGCTCCCCTCTGGTTCTCTAATCAAGAATGTATTTAGTAGATTTCACGTAGCACAGGTACAATACAGTCCGCATTCACTCGCAATACGACTCTCTCCAGGAGGGACACAATGCTCTGCTTCTGGACTTTTCTCTGGAGACAGGGCACAAAAAGTAAAGCTTTCCGATCAGGTGGTGTGCACTGGCTCCTCCCCCCATGACCCTCCTCCAGACTCCAGTTAGATTTTTGTGCCCGGACGAGAAGGGTGCAATCTAGGTGGCTCTCCTAAAGAGCTGCTTAGAGAAAGTTTAGCTTAGGTTTTTTATTTTACAGTGAGTCCTGCTGGCAACAGGATCACTGCAACGAGGGACTTAGGGGAGAAGGAGTGAACTCACCTGCGTGCAGGATGGATTGGCTTCTTGGCTACTGGACATCAGCTCCAGAGGGACGATCACAGGTACAGCCTGGATGGTCACCGGAGCCGCGCCGCCGGCCCCCTTGCAGATGCTGAAGTAAGAAGAGGTCCAGAATCGGCGGCTGAAGACTCCTGCAGTCTTCTAAAGGTAGCGCACAGCACTGCAGCTGTGCGCCATTTTCCTCTCAGCACACTTCACACGGCAGTCACTGAGGGTGCAGGGCGCTGGGAGGGGGGCGCCCTGGGAGGCAAATGAAAACCTTTTTTGGCGAAAAATACCTCACATATAGCCCCCAGAGGCTATATGGAGATATTTAACCCCTGCCAAGATTCACTAAATAGCGGGAGACGAGCCCGCCGAAAAAGGGGCGGGGCCTATCTCCTCAGCACACAGCGCCATTTTCTCTCACAGAAAGCCTGGAGAGAAGGCTCCCAGGCTCTCCCCTGCACTGCACTACAGAAACAGGGTTAAAACAGAGAGGGGGGGCACTGATTTTGGCGATATTGAGATATATATAAAGATGCTATAAGGGAAAACACTTATATAAGGTTGTCCCTATATAATTATAGCGTTTTGGTGTGTGCTGGCAAACTCTCCCTCTGTCTCCCCAAAGGGCTAGTGTGGGTCCTGTCCTCTGTCAGAGCATTCCCGGTGTGTGTGCTGTGTGTCGGTACGTGTGTGTCGACATGTATGAGGACGATGTTGGTGAGGAGGCGGAGAAATTGCCTGTAATGGTGATGTCACTCTCTAGGGAGTCGACACCGGAATGGATGGCTTATTTAGGGAATTACGTGAGAATGTCAACACGCTGCAAGGTCGGTTGACGACGTGAGACGGCCGACAAACTATTAGTACCGGTCCAGGCGTCTCAGAAACACCGTCAGGGGCGTTAAAAACGCCCATTTACCTCAGTCGGTCGACACAGACACGAACACTGAATCCAGTGTCGACGGTGAATAAACAAACGTATTTCTCATTAGGGCCACACGTTAAGGGCAATGAAGGAGGTGTTGCATATTTCTGATACTACAAGTACCACAAAAAAGGGTATTATGTGGGAGTGAAAAAACTACCTGTAGTTTTTCCTGAATCAGATAAAATAAAATGAAGTGTGTGATGATGCGTGGGGTTACCCCGATAGCAAATATTGGCGTTATACCCTTTCCCGCCAGAAATTAGGGCGCGTTGGGAAACACCCCTTAGGGTGATAAGGCGCTCACACACTTATCAAGTGGCGTTACCGTCTCCAGATACGGCCGCCCTCAAGGAGCCAGCTGATAGGAAGCTGGAAAGATATCCTAAAAAGTATATACACACATACGGTGGTTATACTGCGACCAGCGATCGCCATCAGCCTGGAGATGCAGTGCTGGGTTGGCTTGGTCGGATTCCCTGACTGAAAATATTTTATTCATATAGAGCATTTAATAGGATGCATTCTATATATATGTACGTGAGATGCACAGAGGGATATTTGCTCTCTGGCATCAAGATAAGTACGTTGTCCATATCACCCAGAAGATGTCATGGACACGACAGTGGTCAGGTGATACAGATCCCATACGGCACATGGAAGTATTGCCGTATAAAGGGAAGGAGTTAGTTGGGGTCGGTCCATCGGACCTGGGGACCACGGCAACAGCTGGGAAATCCAACCTTTTTACCCCAAGTTACATCTCAGCTGAAAAAGACACCGTCTTTTCAGCCTCAATCCTTCCTTTCCCATGAGGGCATGCAGGCAAAAGGCCAGTCATATCTGCCCAGACATAGAGGTAAGGGAAGTAGACTGCAGCAGGCAGCCCCTTCCCAGGAAAAGAAGCCCTCCACCGCGTCTGCCAAGTCCTCAGCATGACGCTGGGGCCATGCAAGCGGACTCAAGGTGGGGGGGTAGTCTCAAGAGTCTCAGCGCGCAGTGGAATCACTCGCAGGTTGACCCCTAGATAGTACAAGTATTATCCCAGGGGTACAGATTGGAGAGTCGAGACATCTTCTCCTCGCAGGTTTCTGAAGTCTGCTTTACCAACGGCTCCCTCCGACAGGGAGGCAGCATTGGAAACAATTCACAAGCTGTATATCCAGCAGGTGATAATCAAAGTACCCCTCCTACAACAAGGAAAAGGGTATTATTTTTCCACACTATATTGTGGTACTGAAGCCAGACGGCTTGGTGAGACATAGTCTAAACTGAAATCTTTGAACACTTACATAAAAGGTTCAAATCGAGATGGAGTCACTCAGAGCAGTGATAGCGAACCGGAAAAAAGGGGACTATATGGTGTCCCTGGACATCAAGGATTACCTCCAGTTTCAAATTTGCCCTTCTCAACAAGGGTACCTCTGGTTCGTGGTACAGAACTGTCAATATCAGTTTCAGACGATGCCGTTTGAATTATCCACGGCACCCCGGGCCTTTTACCAAGGTAATGGC
The DNA here is from genome assembly GCF_028390025.1 of Pseudophryne corroboree. Classification (NCBI taxonomy): domain Eukaryota; kingdom Metazoa; phylum Chordata; class Amphibia; order Anura; family Myobatrachidae; genus Pseudophryne; species Pseudophryne corroboree. Next base: position 633,003,779 of record NC_086448.1, read on the forward strand.
CGAAAAGATGTTTCTTCAAAGAAAAAAGGCATCTAAATTATCCCTTACTTGGACGATATCCTGAAAAGGGCAAGTTCCAGAGAACAGTTGGAGGTCGGAAGAGCACTATCTAAAGTAGTTCTACGACAGCACGACTGGATTCTAAATATTCCAAGAATCGCAGCTGTTTTCCGACGATACGTCTGCTGTTCCTAGGAATGATTCTGGGCATAGTCCAGAAAAAGGTGTTCCTCCGGGAGGAAAAAGCCAAGGAGTTATTCGACCTAGTCAGAAACCTCCTAAAACCAGGCCAAGTATCAGTGCATCAATGCACAGGAGTCCTGGGAAAAATGGTGGCTTCTTACGAAGCGATTCCATTCGGCAGATCTCAGGGGATTTGCTGGACGAATGGTCCGGATCGCATTTTCAGATGCATCAGCGGATAATCCTGTCTCCAAGGACAAGGGTGTCTCTTCTGTGGGGGCTGCAGAGTGCTCATCTTTTAGAGGGCAGCACACTCAGCATTCAGGACTGTGTTCTGGGGACCACGGATACCAGCCTGAGAGGCTGGGGAGTAGTCACACAGGGAAAAAATTTCCAAGGAAGTGTGGTCAAGTCTGGAGACTTCTCTCCACATGAATATACTGGAGCTAAGGGCAATTTACAATGCTCTGAGCCTAGGAAGACTCCTGCTTCAAAGTCAACCGGTGCTGATCCAGTAGGACATCATCATGGCGGTCGCCCACGTTATCAGACGGGGCGACACAAGAAGCAGGAGGGCAATGACAGCAAGGATTCTTCGCTGGGCGGAAAATCATGTGATAACACTGTCAGCAGTGTTCATTCCGGGAGTGGGCAACTGGGAAGATTTCCTCAGCATAAATGAATTCCACCCGGAAAAGTGGAAACTTAATCTGGAAGTTTCCACATGATTGTAAACCGTTGGGAAAGACCAAAGGTGGTTATGATGGCGTCCCACCTGAAGAGCCAGGTCAAGAGACACTCAGGCAATAGCTGGGACGCTCTGGTAACACCGTCGGTGTACCAGTCGGTGTATGTGTTCCATCCTCTGCTTTTCATACCCAATGTATTGAAAATGATAGGAAGGAGAGGAGTAAGAACTATACTCGTGGCTCCGGTTTGGCCAAGAAGGACTTGGTTCCCGGAACTTCAAGAGATACTAAGAAGGGTCTTGATTCGGCAAGAACCGTGTCTGTTCCGGGACTTACCGCAGCTGCGTTGACGCCAAGGCGGGTGAACGCCGGATCCTAAGGGAAAGAGGCATTCCGGAAGAGGTCATCCCTACCCTGGTCAGAGCCAGGAAGGAGGTGACCGCACAACATTATCACCACTTAGGTGAAAATATGTGCCAGGGTGTGAGTCCAGGAAGGCTCCACGGAAGAATTTCAACTAGGTTAATTTCTACATTTCCTGCAAACAGGAGTGTCTATGGGTCTCAAATTGGGTCCATTAAGGTTCAAATTTCGGCCTGTTGATTTTCTTCCAGAAAGAAATTGGCTTCAGTTCCTGAAGTCCAGAAGTTGTTAAGGGAGTACTGCATATACAGCCCCTTTGATGTCTCCAGTGGCACTGGGCGATCTCAACGTAGTTTTGGGATTCCTAAAAAATCACATTGGTTTAAACAACTCAAATCTGTGGATTTGATATATCTCACATGGAAAATGACCATGCTGTTGGTCCTGGCCTCGGCCAGGCGAGTGTCAGAATTGGCGGCTTTATCTCACAAAGCCATATCTGATTGTCCATTCGGACAGAGCAAAGCTGCGGACTCGTCCCCAGTTTCTCCTTAAGGTGGTGTCAGCGTTTCACCTGAACCAGCTTATTGTGGTACCTGCGGCTACTAGGGACTTGGAGGACTCCAAGTTGCTGGATGTTATCAGGGCCCTGAAAATATAGTTTCCAGGTTGGCTGGAGTCAGGAAATCTGACTTGCTGTTTATCCTGTATGCACCCAACAATGCTGGGTGCTTCTGCTTCTAAGCAGTCGATTGCTCGTGGGATTGGTAGCACAATTCAACTTGCACATTCTGTGGCAGGCCTGCCACAGTCTAAATCTGTTAAGGCCCATTCCACAAGGAAGGTGGGCTCATCTTGGGCGGCTGCCCGAGGGGTCTCGGCATTACAACTTTGCCGAGCAGCTACGTGGTCGGGGAAGAAAACGTTTGTAAAATTCTACAAATTTGATACCCTGGCAGAAGAGGACCTGGAGTTCTCTCATTCGGTGCTGCAGAGTCATCCGCACTCTCCCGCCCGTTTGGGAGCTTTGGTATAATCCCCATGGTCCTTTCAGGAACCCCAGCATCCACAAGGACGATAGAGAAAATAAGAATTTACTTACCGATAATTCTATTTCTCGGAGTCCGTAGTGGATGCTGGGCGCCCATCCCAAGTGCGGATTATCTGCAATACTTGTACATAGTTATTGCTAACTAAATCGGATTATTATTGTTGTTGTGAGCCATCTTTTCAGAGGCTCCGCTGTTATCATACTGTTAACTGGGTTCAGATCACAGGTTGTACAGTGTGATTGGTGTGACTGGTATGAGTCTTACCCGGGATTCAAAATTCCTCCCTTATTGTGTACGCTCGTCCGGGCACAGTACCTAACTGGAGTCTGGAGGAGGGTCATGGGGGGAGGAGCCAGTGCACACCACCTGATCGGAAAGCTTTACTTTTTGTGCCCTGTCTCCTGCGGAGCCGCTATTCCCCATGGTCCTTTCAGGAACCCCAGCATCCACTACGGACTCCGAGAAATAGAATTATCGGTAAGTAAATTCTTATTTTTATGCCTTTTATTTGAATAAATTTCATTTTGAGCCCAAATTACTACACTATATGTGCCATTTCTTTCTCTTTATGACCTATAGCACCATATAAGAAAACCAATTTGAAGAGGAATGAAAGTTTAGAAGAAAGAACAGTGCAAGTGGAGCAATTGACTGTATTTGGGACTATTGAGAACATTATATGACATCTAGAAAGTGGTAGCGCCCAAAGGTGTATTCAATATTTGTTGTTGTGTATCAGATTTCGGTCTGGTTTCAAATTGATTTAAAAAAAATCAATAAATCAATGATAAAAATCGATTAATAAAAATTGATTAAAAACCGCTTAAATCATGTAATTTATGCAATACAAAACCCGAAATTTGGATGTAATATCCAAATTATGAACTGCCGGAAGATCCGATCCAGGACTCTGACCTGATCTCCTCGAGAGATCCAGACCAAGTTTTGGTTCGGTTCAGATCCACAAAATTGGGGTGGATTTGGATTTCTTGATACATCTCTAAATCCAATATTAGTTGATTCATTCAAGCTTCCCTTCCAAGTCTTAGTAATAAAACAAGTACATTTGTCAAATATTAACTTTATGACATAAATTCTTTAAAGAAGAAATGTTAATTTAATGTTTGTCTATTATTAGCCTTGTCAGTGTAATCTTCTGTATCTATTTTCATATAAATTACAAAAAAGATAATACTTTTTAATAATGGTGTCTGATGCAAATTTCCACCCATTTTACATTTTATTGATGGACGAAATGTTTTTGCTGGGTACATGTTCTCACTGTGTTCCTGTCATGTTCAGGGACTTGAAACTGGAAGGTACAAGACAGCGCCATTCCTCCGGTGGAATGAATACACGAGAAATGATTCTTGGTCTTGAAGGAGTCGAGCTTGGTGCTGATGGGAAGGTGAGAGTGTAAGCATTGCTTCTCCAACCTGTTCTCCATTACCCTCACGACTGAATGCTTTCCCCTTGCATGTGTATTAGCACTGCTTCGCCAGCCTGTTCTCTGTTACCCCCAATGCTGCATGCGTTCCTGGTAGGTGGGGTGGGAGGGCGCAGCCCATAGGTACAATCTGCCACTGGACCTCACTCTTCTAATTTCTCTTACGTTCTAGAGAATACTGGGGTTCCATTTAGTACCATGGGGTATAGACTAGTCCACTAGGAGCCATGGGCACTTTAAGAATTTGATAGTGTGGGCTGGCTCCTCCCTCTATGCCCCTCCTACCAGACTCAGTTTAGAAAATATGCCCAGAGGAGCCGGTCACGCTTATGGAAGCTCCTGAAGCGTTTTCTGCATTTATTTTATATGTTTGTTATTTTCGGGCAGGGCTGGTTGGCACCAGCCTGCTTGCTTCGTGGGACTTGGGAAGGGGAAGGGGGGCAACCTCTTGAAGGGTTAATGGTCCCATTCCTCGCTGACAGGACACTAGCTCCTGAGGGAACTATTTGCAAGCCCCACCACGGAGAGCTTACATTCCCGCAGCATGCCGCCACCCCTAACATTGCCAGAAGAATGAAGAGTGGTGAGTACTAAGCCGGCGTCCCGGTTAGCGGGGCACCGGTCATTATGGCGGCATGAGGGTACGGAGACGCGTGACTTCTAACCGGGGCGGAATGCGTCTCCAGACACAGTACACAGCTGCATCTCAGTACACTGTACACAGTACCCACACTGGCAAGAACAGCCTTAAAACGGTTTTCTCTCCATTTTAAGCACCAGATTACCTCAGCCAGTATAAAAAAAGCTGGAAGACCGAGCGCCATTGAAGGGGCGGGGCCTTCATTATGAGCGTATCCAGCAGCTCACCAGCGCCATTTTCCCTCTGCAGTGGACACAGACGTTAACTGACCGGGACGCGCAAATCCTCCAGAGAGACTCCAGATTACCTCAGCGGTACCAGGGGGTCATAGCAAGGGGGGAGCGATTATTAGTGTACTAAGTCCCCTATCGGGGTACTTAGTCTACTACCCGGCTAAGCTTGGCATTGACGATAAGGGCGCAGTAGGGGCTGGCTCCAAATAACTCTGTCTCCCTTAAGGGCTCTTTGTGGGTTAATTGTGTTTAACCTTTTCCTGTGTGTGTGTGTGTGTGTGTGTGTGTGTGTGTGTGTGTGTGTGTGTGTGTGTGCTGTCACATTTACATTATGTCAGGCAAATAGTGTGTTTCTTGTACAGCGGAGTGTTCCTCTTCACCAGGGGGCTCACTACTGGGTACTCAGGGCAGTGCACTTTCCCAGAATGTCCGCAAAAACAATCTCTGGCCCATATCCTGCAGTCTGACTCTGACGGGTCAGACATGGGGAGGGGGAGGTGGATTTGCAGGGGGGAGATACTACTCTGTCACAGGGAATAGAGGCTCTTATAGAGGCTATCAGAGATGTTCTGAAAATTCCTGATAAGGTGTCAGAGGAGTGTGAGGAATCTTATTTTAATGTAAAAAAAGAAGTCCTCAGTCACTTTTCCTGCGTCAAAGGAAGTAAATACCCTGTTTGAAGAACCGTGGGTTAATCCTGATAAGAAATTTTAAATCCGGAAAAGGTTGCTCTCATCTTTTCCTTTTCCTCTGGAGGATAGGGAAAAAATGGGAAAATCCACCGATAGTGCACGCATCAGTCTCTAGGCTGTCAAGAAAAATTGTATTACCTGTTCCTGGTGCAGCCACCCTAAAAGACACGGCTGATCATAATATTGAGACTACAGTACACTTAAATCATTGTACACAGCTGCTGGGGTGGCCCAGAGACCCACTATTGCATGTGCGTGGATCACAAAAGCCATTGCTCAATGGTCAGGTAACCTAATTGAGGCGTTAGATTCCTTGTCTAGGGGGGATGTTGTTTTACTCCTGCAGCATATACAGGACTCTGCGAACGTTATGATGGAAGCCATAATAGAGAGAGGTTTGCTTAATGCATGCACCACTGCTATGGCAGTGTCAGCACGCAGGGGCTTGTGGCTACGCCAGTGGACTGCTGATGCGGATTCCAGGAAAGGCGTGGAAGGCCTACCATTCACAGGAGAGGCATTATTTGGAGATGAACTAGACAAATGGATCTCCAAAGCTACTGCAGGTAATTCTACGTATCTTCCTTCCGCAGCTCCCCCAGCCAGGAAAGCTTATTCAGTTTCAAATTTACAGTCCTTTCGGACGGCCAAGTTTAATGGCAAATCCAGAGGTGCTTCAACGGCCTCCAGAGGCGCAAGAGGTAAACCACGCAAACCAGCAACTGCAGGTGCTCAGGAACAGAGCTCAGGCTCTGCTTCCTCAAAGCCTTCAGCATGACGGTGGACCGCGATGACTGGAGGGCTGTCAGGTGGGAGCTCGACTAAAGTTCTTCAGTCACATCTGGTCAAGTTCATGCCGGGATCCCTGGGTAATAGATTTTATTTCCCAGGGCTACAGACTGGAGTTCCAAGTGCTCCCACCTCACAGATTCTTCAAATCAGCCTTACCAGCTTCACAAGAGGCAAGTATAACTTTACAGCATGCCATCCAAAAACTGGTACAGACTCAAGTCAATGTTCCAGTTCCACCTCATCTGCACAACCAGGGGAACTATTCCAACTTGTTTGTAGTACCGAAACCGGACGGTTCGGTACGACCGTTTCTGAACCTCAAGTCCTTGAACCAGTTCTTAAGAGTGTTCAAGTTCAAGATGGAGTCTCTGAGAGCGGCGATCTCAGATCTGGAGGAAGGGGAATTCCTAGTGTCTCTGGATATCAAGGATGCGTACCTTCACATTCCGATCTGGCCGCCTCATCAGGCTTATCTACGGTTTGCACTGCAGGACTGTCACTACCAGTTCCAGGCCCTGCCATTTGGTCTCTCCACGGCACCGAGGGTATTCACCAAGGTGATGTCAGAGATGATGTTTGTACTTCGCAAACAGGGAGTGAATATAATTCTGTACCTGGACGATCTTCTGATAAAGGCGCCATACAGGGAGAGGTTGCTGGACTGCATTGGTCTCTCAACCAAACTCCTCCAGGATCACAGGTGGATTCTGAACCTTCAGAAATCTCACCTAGAGCCAACACGGAGGCTCCCATTCCTGGGAATGATACTGGACAGAGAGTCACAGAAAGTGTTCCTTCCGTTGGAAAAGGCATTGGTAATGCAGTCAATCGTTCGGGATATCCTGAAGCCAACCCGGATATTGGTGCACCTATTCATTCACCTTCTGGGGAAAATGGTGGCCTCTTACAAGGCGCTTCAGTACGGAAGGTTTCAGGCAAGACCCTTCCAGCTCGATCTGTTCGACAAATGGTCCGGATCGCATATTCACATGCACCAGAGGATCCGTCTGTCACCAAAAGCCAGGATCACCCTTCTGTGGTGGCTACAGATTTCTCACCTCGTCGAGGGTCGGAGATTCAGAATTCAGAATTGGATTCAGTTAACCACAGATGCAAGCCTCAGAGGTTTGGGAGCAGTCACTCAGGGGGTGCAGTTTCAAGGAAGATGGTCAAGTCAGGAAGTCATCCTTCCAATCAACATTCTGGAACTCAGGGTCATATACAACGCCCTTCTGCAGGCCTTCAAGATTGGGCCATTCAGGTCCAGTCGGACAATGTGACGGCAGTGACGTACATAAACCGACAGGGCGGAACAAAAAGCAGAGCAGCAAAGTCAGAGGTGTCAAGCATTCTCCTGTGGGCAGAAAAAACGCTGTGGCGTTGTCAGCGGTCTTCATTCTGGGAGTAGACAACTTGGAAGCAGATTTACTCAGCAGACACGACCTGCACCCGGGGGAGTGGGGCCTTCACCCGGAAGTGTTCAGGTGCTTGACACGTCGATGAGGATATCCACAAATCGACATGATGGCCTCTCGTCTCAACAAGAAGCTCAAGCGGTATTGTTCCAGGTCGAGAGACCCACAGGCAGTGGTGGTAGACGCTCTGATGACTCCATGGGTCTATCAGATAGTGTACGTGTTTCCTCCAATTCCTCTGATCCCAAGAATTCTAAAAAGAATAAAAAGGGGAAAGGTTCAAGCAATACTCGTTGCTCCGGACTGGCCAAGAAGGGCCTGGTACGCGGACTTTCTGGAGAAGCTCCTCGAAGATCCGTGGCCTCTACCTCTTCGCAACGATCTTCTGCAACAGGGCCCGTTCGTCTATAAGGACTTACCATTACTACATTTTACGGCATGGAAGTTGAACGGCTGATTCTAGCCAGAAGAGGGATCCCTAACAAAGTTATACAGACTATGATTCAATGTCTAAACATTACCACCGTATTTGGAAGAAATACGTCTCTTGGTGTCAGAGCAGAAATTTTTCTGTGGTGGAATTCCACCTGGGACGTTGCCTGCTTTTTCTACAGGCAGGTGTGGATGTGGGCCTACGTCTGGGCTCCATTAAAGTCTGGATTTCGGCCTTGTCCATTTTCTTTCAAAAACAGTTGGCTTCTCTACCTGAGGTCCAGACGTTCTTAAAAGGTGTTCTGCACATCCAACCTCCCTTTGTGCCCCCAACGGAACCTTGGGATCTCAATTTGGTTCTGCAGTTCCTACAATCGGACTGGTTTGAACCGTTACAGGAGGTGGACGTAAAATATCTTGCTGTGCGTTCTCTATGATCCCAATAAAATTGGGTGTCCTGCTGCATGCTGGATCATACTTACTATCCAGCATGCTTATTCCACGGCAGGTTTGCCGGTTCCAAAATCTGTACAGACCCACTCCTACTAGGTCGGTGGGTTCTTCCTGGGCGGCTGCCCCAGGGTGTCTCGACTTTACAGCTCTGCCGAGCGGCTACCTGGTCTGGTTCGAACACGTTTGCTAAGTTCTACAAGTTCGATACTTTGGCCTCTGAGGACCTTCAGTTTGGTCAATCAGTTCTGCAGGAACATCAGCACTCTCGAAGCTTGGGCGCTTTGGTACATCCCCATGGTACTAAATGGAACCCCAGTATTCTCTAGAACGTAAGAGAAAATAGGATTTTAATTACCTACCGGTAAATCCTTTTCTCGCAGTCCGTAGAGGATACTGGGCGCCCGCCCGATGCTTCGTTCTTCCTGCATTGTTATTTGGTTAAGTATTGTTGGTGCAGCTGTTGCTGTTCCTGTTTAAAGTTGGGTTAGCATAGCTTTCCTTTGGTTTGTGTGTGCTGGTTCGGAATCTCACCACTATCCTTTATATCCCTCTCTCAAAGTATGTCCGTCTCCTCGGGCACAGTTTCCTAGACTAATTCTGGTAGGAGGGGCATAGAGGGAGGAGCCAGCCCACACTATCAAATTCTTAAAGTGCCCATGGCTCCTAGTGGACCCGTCTATACCCCATGGTACTAAATGGGATTCCCAGTATCTTCTACGGACTACGAGAAAAGGATTTACCGGTAGGTAATTTATATTCTATTTTTTTTACCTCTCTTATCACTTTAATGTATCAAACATTTGAGAGAGATAAAGTGGAGACGTTGCCCCTATTATCACTGTGTAATATTATAGACTGTGCTAGATGCACTAAATACTAGCTAGTACCTGATTGGTTGTTATGGCCAAGTTCTCCACTGTATTTCTCTCAAAAGGTTAGAAATGTTTCACTAACTCCTGTTACTCTGTGTCCTTGCTCACTACTTTTTAAGGTACTTCCAGGACTCATTTTGAAAGTGTTCTGTGATGAATCTTAAAATCTGAAATACCTGTGCATGAAGGTGATGCAAGTGACATCGCCACTCTCCAAATATATGTTTTTATTTCGATATTGATCATGGCCCAATATGAGAAAAATGTTTAGTGGACAAATTTTAAAAATATATATATTTTTTATTTTCTCTCCCATGTTGGATGTTAGTGAAGGCTGTGTAGCAACTGCAAACATACAGTGGGGCAAAAAAGTATTTGGACAGCCACCGATTGTGCAAGTTGACCCACTTAAAAAGATGAGAGAGGTCTGTAATTTCCATCATAGGTACACGTCAACTGTGAGAGACAGAATCTGAAAAAAAAAACCAGGAAATCACATTGTATGATTTTTAAACAATTGACTTTTATATTCTTGTGGAAAATAAATATTTGGCCACCTACGAAGCAGCAAGATTTCTGGCTCTCACAGACCTGATACTACTTCTTTAAGAAGCTCTTCTTAACTCCACTCGTTACCTGTATTAATGGCACCTGTTTGAACTGGTTATATGTATAAAAGACACCTGTCCACACCCTCAAACAGTCAGACTGCTACCTCTCCACCATGGCTAAGACCAGAGAGCTGTCTAAGGACACCAGGGACAAAATTGTAGAGCTGCACAAGGCTGGGATAAGCTACTCGACAATAGGCAAGGAGCTTGGTGAGAAAAGATCAACTGATGGCGCAATTATTAAAAAATAAAAAAAATACAAGATCACTGACAATCTCCCTCGACCTGGGGCTCCATGGAAGATCTCACCTCGTGGGGTATCAATGATCTTGAGAATGGTGAGGAATCAGCCCAGAACTACATGGGCGGACCTGGTCAATGACCTCAAGAGAGCTGGGACCACAGTCACAAAGGTTACCATTAGTAACACACTACGTCATCATGGATTGAAATCCTGCAGCGCCCGAAAGGTCCCCCTGCTTAAGCCAGCACATGTCCAGGACCATCTAAAGTTTGCCAGTGACCATCTGGATGATCCAGAGGAGAATTGGGAGACTGTAATGTGGTCAGATGAGAGCAAAATCTAACTTTTTGGTATAAACTCCACTCACTGTGTTTGGAGGGAGAAGAATGATGAATGGCATCCCAAGAACACCATACCCACTGTGAAGCATGGTGGTAGAAACATCATGCTTTGGGGCTGCTTTTCTGCAAAGGGGACAGGACGACTGATCCGTATTAAGGAGAGGATTTTGCTCAGTAAGAGCATTGAAGATGGAACATGGCTGGGTCTTCCAGCATGACAATGACCCCAAACACACCGCCCGGGCATCTAAGGAGTGGCTCCGTAAGAAGCATTTCAAGGTCCTGGAAAACATGACAGATCTAGAGAAGATCTGCATGGAAGAGTGGCCCAAAATACCTGCTACAGTGTGTGCAAATCTGGTCAAGAACTACAGGAAACGTTTGACCTCTGTAATTGCCAACCAAGGTTATATTACAAAGTATTGAGTTAAACTTTTTGATTGTCCAAATATTTATTTTCCGCAAGAAAATACAAATAAAATGTTTAAAAATCATACCATGTGATTTCCTAGTTTGTTTGTTTTTTTCAGATTCTGTCTCTCACAGTTGAAGTGTACCTATGATGGAAATTACAGACCTCTCTCATCTTTTTAAGTGGGTCAACTTGCACAATTGGTGGCTGTCCAAAAACTTTTTTGCCCCACTGTAATGCAGATCACCTGACAGGCAATGTAAGTGTAGATGGAGATGGTATACATGGAAGAAACTAGTAAAAATACAGAGAATTAAGTTGATTGTGTTTTAAAGATGGCAGCAAAAGAGACAGCCGTCTGGGAAATAGAGCCCATTGTAGGTTGGTGCAGTGGGTAAAATGCATTAAGGATAAGAATAAAACTAATCTCATCAAATAACTCTGTTGCTTAGGTGTGTACTTGCAGTAGTTCTATAGTTCGTTTTATACTTGACGAATCAGTGTTATGAAGTGAAATGTACTGTATGTATGGAGATATATATGTATATATAATGAGGGATGATGATAAATAATTTCTTTCTAAGTGATTTGCATGGAGCAGAGCACATGTTTCTCTCCTGTTAAAGTAAGGTCATTCAATTTTACATTCCTGCTGTAAAGGTAGCACAAGTTATCACATGAAAATTATTATCACGCTTGGTGGTCTGGCAGAAAAACTCACACTTGCATTGTTATTATTGCTAGCCAATAAGCCGTAAACACAATGCCTTTGGGAATAATGAATATTTTCTGATAGTAGATATGTAACTCACAGTCCTCTGTGAAGCTAGCCTTGTTGCCCAACACCACTTCCAGACATCCCGACCAGTATACAGTTTGTGCACACAGATGCTAGATTAAATTGGACATAACTAAACCAAACAATAATACGGGAGCCCTTGTTACTTGTAGACTACCACATGAAACCAGACACAGGTCAGTGTTGGTATTTACAGGCAAGTTATTATATTGTGACAAACTGTAAAAAAAAGAAAAAAAAAGGTTTTTAATAGAGTTCATAACAAACTATTTTCAGATCAGTTTGGTTAAAACCAGCCTTCAAGATATAGGTGGAAGCAAGAAAGATTTTAACCAAGGTTAAAATCAGGCGCAAGGTGGGCTGGTGTTCTAATTGTAGCAGCTGCTATAAAACAGGTCTAGTCAATCCTGTAAGCACTAGAAACAATAAACAACAAACAAAGTAGCAGCGCTATACAATTAATGGTATAATATTCATCATATAAAATCCATTGATTGTGGTGGAGATTAAGACACGTGGAGATGAATGGATTAAAGGTGAAAAAGAACAGTTATTTAATAGAAATGCATACAATGTATCAATTGAGAGAAAAATTTAGAATTAAAAAGCAAACAGAATCACCATGAAGCATAATGTCCGTTCCTTATTTTTTGTGGACTGTAAGTAAGAATGATGGAATAAGGTAAAATCTGGGCTGATAGCACAGTCCTGATAGCAATATTACCACATTGGTTACCGCTGGAGGAGGGGGTCCCCTAGATAGTGTCCCTTTAAACGGGTAAAGTCGTTGGGATCCTATATCCTCACCAGATTGCGGAATCCTCAGTGATGTGTGGCAGGCCGGTGTCACCAGTTGGCAAGGTGTTCGCCTGTTTGTCTGCAGATTCTTGTAAAAGTCCACTAAAGGTCCGGACGTGGCAAGTGCAGCTTCCAATTGATGGGGGTGATCCTGATTAAAACTGCGTTTCGCTGCAGAACCTTTCTCAAACGACCTTTGAGAAAGCTGCAGATTCTGCAACGAAACGCGTCAGGTGTTTTAATCAGGATCACCCCCATCAATTGGAAGCTGCACTTGCCACGTCCGGACCTTTAGTGGACTTTTACAAGAATCTGCAGACAAACAGGCGAACACCTTGCCAACTGGTGACACCGGCCTGCCACACAGCACTGAGGATTCCGCAATCTGGTGAGGATACAGGATCCCAACGACTTTACCCGTTTAAAGGGACGCTATCTAGGGGACCCCCTCCTCCAGCGGTAACCAATGTGGTAATATTGCTATCAGGACTGTGCTATCAGCCCAGATTTTACCTTATTCCATCATTCTTACTTACAGTCCACAAAAAATAAGGAACGAACATTATGATTGGGGCAGCTTCATGGTGATTCTGTTTGCTTTTTAATTCTAAATTTTTCTCTCAATTGATACATTGTATGCATTTCTATTAAATAACTGTTCTTTTTCACCTTTAATCCATTCATCTCCACGTGTCTTAATCTCCACCACAATCAATGGATTTTATATGATGATTATTATACCATTAATTGTATAGCGCTGCTACTTTGTTTGTTGTTTATTGCTTCAAGATATAGGGCCTGAGTTAGAAGGTGCATACACACGGTGAGATCCCTGCTATGCTCGATTTTGACTATGCAATTTCCCTTGATCTCCCCCAGAGCCCAGATAGCACAGGTAGCACTGATTTTGACTATCTGTACTTTCGATTTTGTCTATGTACGATTTTGACTATGTGCCAATTGTGACTATACTTTGTACTAGATTGTACACTAGATACTCAAGATTGACTTGCCTGCACAGTCTATCTAGCCTTGCGATACCGACCCCGCGGGAGTGCGCATCGGGATCAAATCTGTATCGCAAGCGGCTATACACCTTCCCATTTGCACTAACTACGCCAGGTCTTGTGAGACTAAAAAAAGCGTCTTTTGGCGTCTTTTTTTGCCGTAAATGCGCCTTAGTCGGAACACAATGTAACTAGGATGCACAAAGAGACTGTGTTGATAAATGTGATACGTTACACTTGTGTATCTATGTGCGACTGAATCTCTGAATCTGTATACAAAGTTCTACAATGTAGCAGCCGCAGTTCGTTTATGTTCTGCTGCCTGTATACGCTCACAGATATACAAGTGTTATATATGAAATGAATCAGAACAGTCTCCTCGTGTGTCCCAGTCACATGCTACTAAGACTCCTTTTGGGTAAAGAAAAACGCTAGCAGAGTTGCTAACGCCAGTCATCTTGTGGTGTATTGAGGACACATTTGTAGCGTGGATTTGTACTGAGACCCCCACTGGCAGCATCCACCATTTGTGTATGAAGACGCAACCATCAGACGCACATTGGTCAGTCCATGAGCTTCTGAGTGATCCCATGGTCACACAGCATGGCAGTCGGTAGTAAGATGCTGGATTATGTACAGGATTGTAGTTGCAAGGTGTGGCACTCCACCAAAACAGTAGCAGCCAACCCGCGTTTCAGTGGCCACCACGTTTCTGTTCACAGATGATCCCAGACTGTCAATCACTGTGCAAATAAATCCTCACTGCAAGACAATTGTGTCATATGCGCTCTGCGATCTAGACGTGTGCACAGTGGCAAATAATCACTCCACTGCATCCAACATGGACTTTGTGTGAATCAGGCCCATAATTACGAGTTGAATGTAAAGTAATAGGAACTAAGCTTGTTAATAACACAAAATTCTATTCTGCTTTCTTGAAGTAGCCAGCAGTAGTTACACAAGAACGGCAAATGATGTCACAGACCTTGTTACAGTATAGCAGGGAAGGGAATACATGGAGGAAATTGCAGCAGTTGTGTGTAAATGTTTAATGTTCAATGATTAACTGCTGACAATCTTCTCTTCTCCCCAGACTGTATCATATACACAGTTTTTATACCCAACTAATGCCTTGGGAGCCCGCCGAAACACAATAGACTCCACTTGTTCCTTCTCTCAGTTTCGTAATGCAAGTCACCGGAACCTGACCCTAGGAAGAGCCAACAGTATCCAGGGAAGCACTGATACAGGTGATATGATCATTTTACAGGTTTATGATAATTTTACAGACGTACCTGTTTAGCCAGCCATGATCTTTAGATGGGAATTGGACAAGGGATATTGATTTCAGTGCTGAAGTATGTTCATGATAGTTACAGTAGCCCTCTTAAAGGACACGGTGAGTTTATATTCCCTTGTTTTGAAATGCTTCATTAAACAATTCTGCAGTTGATACATAATTTTGAAGTCTGTAGTCTTTATAGCCTTGCCCCTTTTATGCTTTTATAGTAGTACTGAGCTTACATATATATGTGTTCTCATACACCTAGCTTCAGTATGCCATGTGGCGCAAGGTGCCTGGCACAAGTCAGCCAAGCAGTGTAGCACCTTGTTTGCATCACTGTGAAACACCACTCGGTCTGTGCCAGAGATGCCGGGCTGTGACTTTAACCGGGCACAGGCATAAGTTTTAAATATGTACAAAGTTGCAGATGAAGCAATTCATGGCATGAAAAAATCTGCGGCCGCTGCATTGTAGCACTTCGTATGCAGATTCAGACTCCGTCGCACACGGATGTACAAATGTTGCACATCAGATTGATCAGTGCAGTCTCGTGAAGCGATTTTGTTGCGTCACATTGACACAGTAATCTAGTGAAAAAGATGCTTGAGGCAATCAGAGGCGCACAGGACCTGGTGCGCCAAGAAAGGGCCTTTGACTTGACTTCGACAATAGCGTATGCGGACAAATCTGTATAATGCTAATGCTGCTTATTAAATTAAGTAGAGTCCAATAAGCCAGTGAAGGTAGAGCACTTAAATGTATTATTGCATCATTTTGCCTATATATATTTTTTTGTACACTATTTTTTTTTATATACTTTCTGAATCAAAGTACACGGTTCTTGAATGATTTTATGTTTTACCAAACACTTTTTATTCCACTTTTATATCTGGTACCTTTCATAGGCAGCGACATAGGAGACTTTATTGAATACGATCCAAATCTCCTGGACGATCCTCAGTGGCCATGTGGCAAGCACAAGCGGGTTTTGATATTCCCTTCTTATATGGTAAGTCTTACGGCATTATTTCAGGCAGTCTTGGTCTAGCTGTCAAATGGATTTTACAACTTGTGTACAGATGTAGTCATGCTCCTCTTTCTGCGATGCGGCGGCTGTGACTATTCGCAGCAGGCGAATCGCTCTATTATCTACACTTGTAGTGTTGGGGCACTATCTAAATGTTTTTTCTTTGGAGATGGTTTGTAGGAGAGGCCTGCACTGATAGAATGGAACAACCACCACTGGAATCTGCACACCCAGATTTTGAGTACTTGTGGCCTTGTACACTCACTTAGATGGGTTGGGGCTGATATGCCAGCGGTCGGGATCCCGGAGGTCAGCATACTGTCCCGGGATCCTGGCCACCAGAATGCCAGGGGTGGGGAGGTGAGCGCAATGGAGCCCCTTGCGGCTTGGTTGCTTGCTGCACTCGCCACAGGTTCAATTCCCACTCTATGGGTATTGTGGACACCCACGAGTGGGAATAGCCCCTCGTAGCCGGCATTCCGGCTGTCAGCATCGTCAGTGGTCAGGATTCTGGTGTCTGTATCCTGACTGCTGGCATATCAACTGCATCCCAGTTAGACCTAGTGACTCCACCAGTGTTTGCTATAGTATGGGAAATGGCTCATAATCACATTTGAAAGTATGGCCACCTTCTCACGTATAGGCAGATTTCGCACACATGTAACATGCTAATGTTTCTTTGCCTAGAAATTGGCTTAGACGTGAGCATTTCAAGCACCAGCTACGGCTTGGTTCTAGATCCACTGACCTTAAAGGTACACAGGCAAAAAATCTGGAATATATTCACCTTGCCCAATTACAAATGTGTATATTTTTTTCTGTACTTAAATTGGGATGTGGGGGTGTGTGCTTTGTGCCCAGTTTACATATGAAGAGGCCAATCTATTTTGTTTGTGCATAGAAAAATAATTTAGCCTCAAGTAAATTGGATTGATTCCTAAAGGTGCCCACGTCCACAATAATATCTCAGATTATATAAGGCTTTATTATATAAGGCTATATAACTGGCTCTCAAAACAAGTGTAATGTCTTAGTGTTCGTTCTAGCACTTGGCACCTAATCAGGGAGGGGGGCATATTGTAATTTCTGATGGGCAAAATCACTACAGCAGCTGCAGCAATATATCACGTATAAAATTTTGCCCTTCGCAATTTAAATATGCCCCCACCCTGATTAGGTGCCGGGTGCTAGAAAGAACACTAGATCTTATAATGAGCCTTTTACAATCAATAGGATCGTCATTGGTCATGGTGGAAAATGCAGTTATAGGAGGTCTGCCGTCACCAGTTTGCCTGGAAACCAACTGCCCGTCTCCACAGACAAACCTACAGATCTTGTTATATAACCGCCCATATGAGTGGCCAGAATGATTATTGTGTTTCTGGGGCCAGATGACAGGATTACTTTGTGAGTGTGTGTGTAAAGCACAAGTAATTACGCATCTTGGGTTCGTGGAGGTTAATAGACAATATGTTGACAAGCAGAGAACTTCAGTTACTTTCTAAGCACTTGTGTCATTTAAGGTTAGCCCAGTGGTCATGTGACTTGTGCTTATCTCTGTATCCATCCATCCTCTGTAATCAGACAATTGCAGCAATGATATGCAACCACTGTATAGATTACTCGGTGCTAAGATCATGTTTACTAGGCTTAGCTGTAAAAAAGTCCATAATTATCTGTAATATTCCAGACGTTTATTGTAACCCACATTATGATTTCAATCTGTAGTAATTGGCCTGAAGCAAGCAGGGCACTCTTACCTCTTTATCTGTATACTGTATTATTTCCCAGTGGTGTTTTATTGCTGTGCTTCCTACCAGATGCTAAATGCTGCAAAGTATGCTGGGACTGTGTACATAAATGTCAACAATAATAATAATCAGTAACATTAATTGCCAGCCTGAAACTGAAGCTTCACAAATGGTTTAAAATTAGAAATACCATTAATCAGGTATAACAGTTGTTCCATTTTTATCTACTGACTTGTACTTTCCTTTGCAGACCACTGTTATAGAGTATGTAAAACCTTCTGACCTCAAGAAAGATATGAATGAAACTTTCAAGGAGAAGTTTCCTTATATTAAGCTGACTCTCAGTAAAATAAGAAGGTATGTGGGAACAGTTCCGTTACACCACATACAGGACAAAAGCAGCTGGTTATTTCTATACAGCAGTGACTCCCAACCTCAGTCCTCAAGGCACACTTGCCGTCCAGGTTTTAGTGATAGCCATGCTTGAGCGCAGAGGGTTAAACCTCAAAATAACTGATGTACAAGTTAAGTCACCTGTGCTCAAGTATGGCCATTCTTAAAACCTGGACTGTTAAAAATGTATTTACTTATGTGCCAGTTTATAGAAATGGCTCATAGCAACCAATCAGATTCCATTTATCATTTACCTAGCACCTTCTAGAAGATAATAGCTAGAATCTGATTGGTTGCTATGGGCTACATCTCCACTTCTAAAAACCCACACATTTAGTAGACATAACCCCTAGTGTGCCTTGAGTACTGTGATTGGGAACCCCCACCATAGAGCATATTTTTTACTTTGTATCAGAATTATTTTTTTTATTTTTTATAACCATGTTTAATGTAAATCACCACACATATATCAATATACTTGAACTGAGAGAATTTAATGCTAATTGTATATTTAAAACTGACATGTCATGTATTTCTAGAGAAATGTGTTTTTAACCAATGTCTAAACACACGAGTTGTGGACTCACCCACTAAGGCTGCTGCTAGCAAAACGTCCAAATCTCCTATCCTTGTGTTATTTACTTAGAACAGGGCCGCCATTGTCCGCATTACAGGTTGTACATATGGATCTTATTGGAATATGCGACTTAAGGCATGATATTCCACATAAGGTACAGGAGTTTTGCGTCCATATTCCGAATACATAATCACACTCTAAAACATTCCATACACGGTGGTACCTCTCATTATACTAGATGTGCTGCCTCTCCCCAATGACCAGTCTGAGAAAATATGCCTACTGAATGTAAACTAATTTGTAATAAAATTCACTATGTACCTTCTCGTTTATGTGTAATGTACCCTAATACATCGGATAGGTGCTGGAGGGGTTATCAAGGGAGGGCACCTTTCTTCATATTTGGTGGTCCTGTCCAAAAATAATCGCATTATGGAAAGAAATCATAACTCTCATTTCACAGATTCTTGAGACCTACGTCCCCCGCGACCCTACTTTTTTTTTTCTGCTCCCATTGGGTTTCCCGGAGCTAACTAGGCATCAAAATAAACTGATCCGACACATTATTTCTACAACGACATGCCAAATAGCTCTAGAATGGAAGAAGCCCAATGCACCATCACTGCAAACAGTCCTCTCTCGTATGTGGTACATTCCATCAAACTGTGGGGCCCTTGGTTAATTTTCCAAAATGTTTAGTCGCCCTCCTTTAAAATTTCCCAGACCTAAAATTACTTTTTTCACTCTCTCCCCTCCTTTCCCCCCGGTCATGCCCCAAGGGCCCTTTCTTCTTGTCTTTCTTTTCCTTCTCTCTGCTCTTCCTTCTTTTTCCTCTATGGTCTCACGACCGTTTAAAATGAGGAAATCTTCCTCATCTTTCATCATTTTCTGTTACTCACTCTGATGTGTGAGAATGTATTGTAGTGACGGTTTAACATTTTCTGCTTACTGCAACATGGTATGGTCAATACAATCAAATGTTCTTTAAAAAAATTCAGGTGCTGCTGCTTTGGACATCCGCATCAAATGAGCTTCACTTCCAGTAACACCCAACCCCCCACACCCCCCCTTCCCGGCATATGGTCAGGGCACTGTATCCATAGACATATTAGTATAATTTGGGCCTTTTTTGCAGTCACATGGGTGGCTGGGGCTGTCCTCTTGCCCCTAATAATCTAAGTCTAACTTTATTCACTCCACACTACACCTGCATATTGGTTATTTGATAGAATCCATGTATCATCTGGAAGGTGGTACACTAACATGTCCTTTTGACTATTGTCTATATAGCCTGAAGCGTGACATACGCAAACTGGCCCAGGATGATTGTGGCTATGAAGAACCCACAGTGGCTATGGCATTTGTATATTTTGAGAAACTTGCTTTGAAGGGGAAGCTGAACAAACAAAACAGAAAGCTTTGTGCTGGAGCCTGCATCCTGTTAGCAGCCAAAATTGGGAGTGACCTCCGAAAACATGAAGTTAAGCACCTCATAGATGTAAGTACATGAGCTCCGCAGCTTGCCAGAACTATGGCAGCTACATTGCTAGGTTTAGTCACCTAAAAAAACCAACTTAATATTGATACACTTAATCACAGCAATTTATTATAATCTACAATTTGTAAAATTAAAATCTTCCTACAATTTGTAAAATTAAAACCTTCCTATAGTTTTAAAGTTGGCCTGCTGCACTCTACCTCCTGTTTATTGTATTGTTTGCTTTTTGTTAGCCTTGTTAGGTTGCCAGGTGCTGCCCCTTTTTCAGCCATTATGACTGCAATTTGCCAACTATGCAGGAACTCACACATGTGCTGCATTATTGTGGGGCTGAGCAGTACCGGGTAGTGCAGTTTTCATTTTTTTGCTTTCAGCAACTGGTTCCTACAATACTCCAATTTAAAAATAAATGCCAAGGCGTAATGGTTGTTGAACATTGTAAAATAATCACGTGTTTGTACATTTCATCCAGTGGTATGCCAATATTTAATACACATTTTTGGGGAAATGTAGGCACTAACAGGTTTCTGATATTTTTTTCTCTGCTGTTTAGAAACTGGAAGAGAAGTTTCGTCTGAACAGACGCGAGTTAATGGCATTTGAGTTCCCTGTGCTGGTTGCCTTGGAATTTGCTCTCCACCTTCCGGAGCATGAAGTAATGCCACATTATAGACGGTTGGTCCAGTGCTCCTAGCACAGGATAAACTTCACACAAGTCTTCCCTGGAAGTGGCTTCCGATGAGCTAACAGAGCCAGAGCTGCAGCTGAACATGCAAAAAATACATCTTAAAGTGCACTATCGTCTTCACACCATGTAGCAGCAAATTCTGGGCTGAAGTCTATTCACAAGAATGCAGCCTATAAAGTAACTTAGAGCTAATGACATCACAGAAGCACAAGTTAGTGATCTCAGTGATGTAGTTAACTTCAAATGGTTTGCTAGTTTGCATTTTGATGAATATTGCTCCAGACCCCTAACTGACTCCACTGTGCGCACGCGATGGAATTAGACGAATACCAGTGATGTCATTGGTGCATTCTGTTTCGTGTTTTTCATACAGACACTATTCCAAATAACTTAGGAGGAGACAACATGTCTATGGATAATAAGTTTAAATGTCAAACCTGTCAGGGCATTTCCCTGTGAAATCACAAGTGGACTTTTTCATCTCTACGCCTTCAGGTCTGACATTCAGTGTACAGTGAAAGACATTCCATTTGAATCCGGTGTCAGACTTTGCCTTCACAGTGTCAAAAACAAATGTGCCAATGTCTTTTCTTAACTCTTTTTGGACAAAAAAAAAAAAGTGTGTACTTTACAGTACACTGCATGAGTGTGTCCACCAGTGCTGGAGGATCCCCAGAAAGTGACTTGGCAGAGGGGATAAGGAAGTCACCGTTGAATCTCTTGGCACAGGGGAACAGACAAACACTACAAATCATTTCATTCCATCTGTATATAATGGAAGCCATGAACGTTTTTATGACTTTATTTCGCAGTGACGGAGTTTTGCTATAAAGCCATGTCATTTTAAACTATTGCACTTTTCCACTGTGGAGGAAATGCGTCTAGTCGCACAACTCTGTGTTGAGATTCTGTGCTCTATGTTAGAGTGCATTTTAAGCACGTTTTCTTGTGCTATGCATTAAGCAGTGTTCTCTGAACAATATAAAGAGCTGCCCATTATACAATACATTCATCTCCAACATTGCCTGAAGTGTGCTTCTACAAGAAACAATGTAACATAAAGCATATCTAGCATCAGAAAACAAAATGAATACAAGTTGTATTGTACTGCATATTTCTTAAGTTGTCTTATTTTGGTAGCATAACCAATACTTGACTATTTTATATTGTTAAAGCAATCAAACATATTAAAAAAATATGGATAGACCACTGCATATGCCAGCTCATGTAATGTCTTCAGGTAGGCACCGCAAGTCAGACACTTGTCCATTCACAGCGTGGGCAGCTATTTTGTGGGCTGCAGCAGCATGGACCTGATGCAGAGGTAGACGCAGCAGATCTCCATGCAAATTCCACAGGTGACCTCTCTTGTTAAAAGACCCCCACTGCCCGCATCTTAGATCCACTTCCTTCGTCGGATCCACAGCGCTAACATTGGCCGGACCATTGGGCATCTTTACAACCCTCAGGTTGCTCAGAATGTTCGGCAAAACTACACTGCTGGGACCAGTGAAACTGGCTCTGGCACACAAAGGAAATGTATGCTTCACACCCCCATTTTCTACAATGCCCTCCATGCTGCCCTAAAACTCCTGCAGCCTATCAATCAGGCTGCTTCTAACTGGGTATTGCTACTGGAGCCACAGCACCATCGCCAGACGTGTGCACTGTGGCGCCAAGGCATGTGCAGTCCTAAAACCATCGGTCATTTGTGACCAGATCAGACTGCGTCTGGGGCTGATTCCCTAATTCACAAAAATATAGACATATCATATGTATTATACACAATGGCTAGCAAGAGCATTCAACCCCTAAAAAGTCAAGAGTTATGTTACAAGTTACAGTTACACAAGTTATTCCAGGCACTGTTTGGGAGCCAGTAGGCTCTTAAATGTTCAAACATCTTATTCATTATTTGTCTGCAAATGTTTTTATTTAAAAAAAAAAAATACACTTATGCTGCTTACATGCATATCCAAACCCTGTGCTATCAAAGCTACGATCTCACACAGATGAGAAATATTGTCCTAACAATTGTCTATCAGTAATATACCTGTCAGATATAGCCAAAAACCCGGGATACTGCCGAGGCATGCCAAGTCTACCTGGGTCCTGCTTATGTCTGAAAGGATCGGACTAGGGTTGACCATCCCGGATCCGTGATCCTACAATCGACAAGGGTTATTCCTGGGACTTGCAACCCGGGTCAGTGGCCCGGCTTATATCTGAATGGAGTGACCAGGGTCTTTACACCCGTGTCGCGCCGAGAAGGAGCTCATTTTGTTTTTTAGGACTGCCTGGGCCTGTTACAGATGCCCATAGCTATACAGCTGTCCAACGGTCAGCGGTAGCGGACAGGTAAGAAGTGTTTCCCCATGGACCCGCCCCTGATGCAAACCTAATACTACCCGTTCCTTAGCAAACACTAACCCAATAGTGATGTATGGGGGTAGCAGCATAATGTTGTTGGGAGTCTTTCCCTCCATGAAAATTTCATCATCTTAAAATTGAAGGACCAATGGATGGTGCAAAATACAGGGAGATACTGTAAGACCACCTGCTTCAGTCTTCACTGGTGTGGCTGAACAACAGAAAGGTGGACGTTCTACAAAAGAGGACCTATTGTGGTGTAACTGGGTGGAACAAGTTCTATAGAGATGTTGAATGTGAATGTTGTGTGGCTGAATCAGAACATTTATAACATAGTGATAACATACAGGTAAGGTGCATTAGAAATGCATTGAAATTCCACAATAAGTTAAACATTATGCAATAGAATTACTATTTAAAATAAACGTTAATTTATATGTTGTTTCTCCTTCATCCACTAGGGGCCACTGGAGCGTAGTTACAATGGGGAAATAGTAGGCAGTAATTGGGAGCTGGCACTTTAAAATTCTCACACTGTGGCTAGCTCCTCCCCTACTATCTCCCCTCCAAGCCAGTCTTAGTTTAGTGCCAGGGAGCTGGTTCACTTGGGTTTAGCTGAAGAATTTTCTATTTTTTCTTTATTATTTTATTTTTCTTACTTACACACACAGACTGGCAGCTCTGCCACTGCCAGTCTGCACCGCGGGAGCTGCCGGCGGGGTCCCATCGCAGCTGCGTGCGGCTCGGGATGGGCCCCGGTTGAGGGAGACACTGAGCTCTCCTGAGCTGGCCGGACACCGCTGCGTGCGGCGCGTGTCGGGGCCACTCCATCCAGCAGAAGATTCCGGCAGCTGGGCAGCAGTAAGTATATGCGGCCGGACACCGCTGCGTGCGGCGCGTGTCGGGGCCGCTCCACCAAGAACAGCAGCAGTGGTGAGTGAGCTGTACTTTACTTGTGGTGGCTATTTATGTTTTTAGAGCAATGCACTGTTTATTGTTGTACAACCCACTCCAGAAGGGCTCTCTGGGGCTGTAATGTACTGAGTGCTTCATTGTATCCTTACCTGTTCCTCCTTATGGAGAAACAGACATGATGAATGGGGGAGGCTGAGTATGTGATTATACATGTAAGTTGGTGCGGCCCCCCCTCCGCTCCCCCAGCTCTCCGGCGGCTGTGGCTCACCTCCCTGCTCCCCCCGCACGGATCCCCGCTCAGCGCGACTTACAGAGCCGGCACAGGGATCCCGCTGGAGCGCAAAGCAATTTTTAAATTGGGCGCCTTGTACGGACAGAGCGGAGCTAAGTCCCGCTCTGTAGAGCGGGCTCAGCGCTCCCTGCTCCCCGGCGACGACTCGCGCTCTGTACAGCGCAACACTCCCCGGCGGCGGCTCGCAGATACAGGGCTCTACTAGCTCTGTATAGCGGGCTCAACGCTCCCCGGCGGTGACTCGCAGGTCCAGCGGAGGGTACAGGGCGCTTCCCGCTTCGGTAGATATAGGTTTTCAATAAGGTGCCATAACCGGGGGGCGGAGCTAACTCCCGCTCTGTACAGCGGGCTCAGCGCTCTCCGCTCCCCGGCCACTGTTATAGTGTAGTGGCCATTTATCTGAGTTTAATGCACAGCTCAGACAGGTGGTGCTGGTGAGAGTGTAATATACACTATGCAGTCAGAGTGGCTCAGCACTAATACAGTTATCCACTATATAGATTTTCTCTGACGTCCTAGTGGATGCTGGGAACTTCGTAAGGACCATGGGGAATAGACGGGCTCCGCAGGAGACTGGGCACTCTAAAAGAAAGATTAGGTACTATCTGGTGTGCACTGGCTCCTCCCACTATGACCCTCCTCCAGACCTCAGTTAGATTTCTGTGCCCGGCCGAGCTGGATGCACACTAGGGGCTCTCCTGAGCTCCTAGAAAGAAAGTTTATTTTAGGTTTTTTATTTTACAGTGAGACCTGCTGGCAACAGGCTCACTGCATCGAGGGACTAAGGGGAGAAGAAGCGAACCTACCTGCTTGCAGCTAGCTTGGGCTTCTTAGGCTACTGGACACCATTAGCTCCAGAGGGATCGACCGCAGGACCCGTCCTTGGTGTTCGTTCCCGGAGCCGCGCCGCCGTCCCCCTTACAGAGCCAGAAGCACGAAGATGGTCCGGAAAATCGGCGGCAGAAGACTTCAGTCTTCACCAAGGTAGCGCACAGCACTGCAGCTGTGCGCCATTGCTCCTCATGTACACCTCACACTCCGGTCACTGATGGGTGCAGGGCGCTGGGGGGGGGGCGCCCTGAGCAGCAATAAAAACACCTTGGCTGGCAAAATAATCACAATATATAGCCCCAGAGGCTATATATGTGATAAATACCCCTGCCAGAATCCATAAAAAAGCGGGAGAAATGTCCGCGAAAACGGGGCGGAGCTATCTCCCTCAGCACACTGGCGCCATTTTCTCTTCACAGTGCAGCTGGAAGACAGCTCCCCAGGCTCTCCCCTGTAGTTTTCAGGCTCAAACGGTTGAAAAGAGAGGGGGGGGCACTAAATTTAGGCGCAATATTGTATATACAAGCAGCTATTGGGAAAAATTCACTCAATATAGTGTTAATCCCTACATTATATAGCGCTCTGGTGTGTGCTGGCATACTCTCTCTCTCTGTCTCCCCAAAGGGCTTTGTGGGGTCCTGTCCTCAGTCAGAGCATTCCCTGTGTGTGTGCGGTGTGTCGGTACGGCTGTGTCGACACGTTTGATGAGGAGGCTTATGTGGTGGCAGAGCAGATGCCGATAAATGTAATGTCGCCCTCTGTGGGGCCGACACCAGAGTGGATGGATAGGTGGAAGGTATAAACCGACAGTGTCAACTCCTTACATAAAAGGCTGGATGACATAACAGCTGTGGGACAGCCGGCTTCTCAGCCCGCGCCTGCCCAGGCGTCTCAAAGGCCATCAGGGGCTCAAAAACGCCCGCTCTCAGATGTCGACACGGAGTCTGACTCCAGTGTCGACGAGGTTGAGACATATACAAAATCCACTAGGAACATCCGTTACATGATCCCGGCAATAAAAAATGTGTTACACATTTCTGACATTAACCCAAGTACCACTAAAAAAGGGTTTTATGTTTGGGGAGAAAAAGCAGGCAGTGTTTTGTTCCCCCATCAAATGAGTGAATGAAGTGTGTGAAAAAGCGTGGGTTCCCCCGATAAGAAACTGGTAATTTCTAAAAAGTTACTGATGGCGTACCCTTTCCCGCCAGAGGATAAGTTACGCTGGGAGATATCCCCTAGGGTGGATAAGGCGCTCACACGTTTGTCAAAAAAGGTGGCACTGCCGTCTTAGGATACGGCCACTTTGAAGGTACCTGCTGATAAAAAGCAGGAGGCTATCCTGAAGTCTGTATTTACACACTCAGGTACTAGACTGAGACCTGCAGATAGTGCTGCTGCAGCGTGGTCTGTGACCCTGTCAAACAGGGATACTATTTTGCGAACATAAGAGCATATTAAAGACGTCGTCTTATATATGAGGGATGCACAGAGGGATATTTTGCCGGCTGGCATCCAGAATTAATGCAATGTCCATTCTGTCAGGAGGGTATTAGAGACCCGACACTGGACAGGTGATGCTGACTTTAAAAGGCACATAGAGATTCTGCCTTATAAGGGTGAGGAATTGTTTGGGGATGGTCTCTGGGACCTCGTATCCACAGCAACAGCTGGGAAGGAAAAATTTTACCTCAGGTTTCCTCACAGCCTAAGAAAGCACTGTATTATCAGGTACAGTCCTTTCGGCTTCAGAAAAGCAAGCGGGTCAAAGGCGCTTCCTTTCTGCACAGAGACGAGGGAAGAGGGAAAAAGCTGCACCAGTCAGCCAGTTCCCAGAATCAAAATTCTTCCCCCGCTTCCTCTGAGTCCACCGCATGACGCGGGGGCTCCACAGGCGTAGCCAGGTACGGTGGGGGGCCGCCTCAAAAATTTCAGCGATCAGTGGGCTCGCTCACAGGTGGATCCCTGGATTCTTCAAGTAGTATCTCAGGGGTACAAGCTGGAATTCGAGGCGTCTCCCCCCCGCCGTTTCCTCAAATCTGCCTTGCTGACAACTCCCTCAGGCAGGGAGGCTGTGCTAGAGGCAATTCACAAGCTGTATTCCCAGCATGTGATAGTCAAGGTGCCCCTACTTCAACAAGGACGGGGTTACTATTCCACACTGTTTGTGGTACCGAAACCGGACGGTTCGGTGAGACCCATTTTAAATTTGGAATCATTGAACACATACATAAAAAAATTCAAGTTCAAGATGGAATCGCTCAGGGCGGTTATTGCAAGCCTGGAGGAGGGGGATTACATGGTATCCCTGGACATCAAGGATGCTTACCTACATGTCCCCATTTACCATCCTCACCAGGAGTACCTCAGATTTGTGGTACAGGATTGCCGTTACCAATTCCAAACACTGCCGTTTGGACTGTCCACGGCACCGAGGGTCTTTACCAAGGTAATGGCAGAAATGATGATACTCCTTCGAAAAAAGGGAGTTTTAATTATCCCGTACTTGGACGATCTCCTTATAAAGGCGAGGTCCAAGGAGCAGTTGTTGGTCGGAGTAGCACTATCTCGGGAAGTGCTACAACAGCACAGATGGATTCTAAACATTCCAAAGTCACAGCTGGTTCCTACCACACACCTACTGTTCCTGGGGATGGTTCTGGACACAGAACAGAAAAAAGTGTTTCTCCCGCAGGAGAAAGCCAAGGAGCTGTCATCTCTAGTCAGAGACCTCCTGAAACCAAAACAGGTATCGGTGCATTACTGCACACGAGTCCTGGGAAAAATGGTAGCTTCTTACGAAGCAATTCCATTCGGCAGGTTCCATGCAAGAACCTTTTCAGTGGGACCTCTTGGACAAGTGGTCGGGATCGCATCTTCAGATGCATCGGCTGATAACCCTGTCTCCAAGGACCAGGGTATCTCTACTGTGGTGGCTGCAGAGTGCTCATCTTCAAGAGGGCCGCAGATTCGGCATACAGGACTGGGTCCTGGTAACCACGGATGCCAGCCTTCGAGGCTGGGGGGCAGTCACACAGGGAAGAAATTTCCAAGGACTTTGGTCAAGTCAGGAGTCGTCCCTACACATAAATATTCTGGAACTGAGGGCCATTTACAATGCCCTAAGTCTGGCAAGGCCTCTGCTTCAAAACCAGCCGGTACTGATCCAATCAGACAACATCACGGTAGTCGCCCATGTAAACCGACAGGGCGGCACAAGAAGCAGGATGGCGATGGCAGAAGCCACAAGGATTCTCCGATGGGCGGAAAATCACGTCTTAGCACTGTCAGCAGTGTTCATTCCGGGAGTGGACAACTGGGAAGCAGACTTCCTCAGCAGACATGACCTACACCCGGGAGAGTGGGGACTTCATCCAGAAGTCTTCCAACTGTTGGTAAACCGTTGGGAAAGGCCACAGGTGGACATGATGGCGTACCGCCTAAACAAAAAACTAGATATTGCGCCAGGTCAAGGGACCCTCAGGCAATAGCTGTGGACGCTCTAGTGACACCGTGGGTGTACCAGTCGGTTTATGTATTCCCTCCTCTGCCTCTCATACCAAAGGTACTGAGAATAATAAGAAAACGAGGAGTAAGAACGAAACTCGTGGTTCCGGATTGGCCAAGAAGAGCTTGGTACCCAGAACTTCAAGAAATTATATCAGAGGACCCATGACCTCTACCGCTCAGACAGGATCTGCTACAGCAGGGGGCCCTGTCGGTTCCAAGACTTACCGCGGCTGCGTTTGACGGCATGGCGGTTGAATTCCGGATCCTAAAGGAAAAGGGCATTCCGGAGGAAGTCATTCCTACGCTGATAAAAGCCAGGAAAGAAGTAAACGCAAACCATTATCACCGTATTTGGCGAAAATATGTTGCGTGGTGTGAGGACAGGAAGGCCCCAACAGAGGAATTTCAGCTGGGTCGTTTTCTGCACTTCCTACAGTCGGGAGTGACTATGGGCCTAAAATTGGGTTCCATTAAGGTCCAGATTTCGGCTCTGTCGATTTTCTTCCAGAAAGAACTGGCTTCACTGCCTGAAGTTCAGACATTTGTAAAGGGAGTGCTACATATTCAGCCCCCTTTTGTGCCTCCTGTGGCACCTTGGGATCTCAACGTGGTGTTGAGTTTCTTAAAATCACATTGGTTTGTGCCACTTAAAACTGTGGATTTGAAATATCTCACGTGGAAAGTGGTCATGTTATTGGCCTTGGCTTCGGCCAGGCGTGTGTCAGAATTGGCGGCTTTGTCATGTAAAAGCCCTTATCTGATTTTCCATATGGATAGGGCAGAATTGAGGACTCGTCCCCAGTTTCTCCCTAAGGTGGTATCAGCTTTTCACTTGAACCAACCTATTGTAGTGCCTGCAGCTACTAGGGACTTGGAAGATTCCAAGTTACTGGACGTAGTCAGGGCCTTAAAAATTTATATTTCCAGGACGGCTGGAGTCAGGAAAACTGACTCGCTTTTTATCCTGTATGCACCCAACAAAATAGGTGCTCCTGCTACTAAGCAGACTATTGCTTGCTGAATTTGTAGCACAATTCAGCTGGCGCATTCTGCGGCTGGATTGCCGCATCCTAAATCAGTAAAAGCCCATTCCACGAGGAAAGTGGGCTCATCTTGGGCGGCTGCCCGAGGAGTCTCGGCTTTACAACTTTGCCGAGATGCAACTTGGTCAGGGGCAAACACGTTTGCTAAATTCTACAAATTTGATACCCTGGCTGAGGAGGACCTTGAGTTCTCTCATTCGGTGCTGCAGAGTCATCCGTACTCTCCCGCCCGTTTGGGAGCTTTGGTATAATCCCCATGGTCCTTACGGAGTTCCCAGCATCCACTAGGACGTCAGAGAAAATAAGATTTTACTCACCGGTAAATCTATTTCTCGTAGTCCGTAGTGGATGCTGGGCGCCCATCCCAAGTGCGGATTGTCTGCAATACTTGTATATAGTCATTGCCTAACTAAGGGTTATTGTTGAGCCATGTGTTGAGAGGCTCAGTTATATTTCATGCTGTTAACTGGGTATAGTATCACGAGTTATACGGTGTGATTGGTGTGGCTGGTATGAGTCTTACCCGGGATTCAAAATCCTTCCTTATTGTGTCAGCTCTTCCGGGCACAGTATCCTAACTGAGGTCTGGAGGAGGGTCATAGTGGGAGGAGCCAGTGTACACCAGATAGTACCTAATCTTTCTTTTAGAGTGCTCAGTCTCCTGCGGAGCCCGTCTATTCCCCATGGTCCTTACGGAGTTCCCAGCATCCACTACGGACTACGAGAAATAGATTTACCGGTGAGTAAAATCTTATTTTTAGAGTGCCCAGTCTCCTGCGGAGCCCGTCTATTCCCCATGGTCCTTACGGAGTTCCCAGCATCCACTACGGACTACGAGAAATAGATTTACCGGTGAGTAAAATCTTATTTTATCTCATAGCCCAGAGGAGTTTCACTCTGGCGCACATTTCCTCCCTGCAGGGGAAACCTCTGCCACATCCAGGTACAGACCTGGGTTCATATTTGCAGTGTCTCCTATAGCCTAGTGGGCTAATCTTGCATACTCAGAGACAAATAGATAAAGTCCCATGTATATTGGATGTTCAGTTATAAGAGTTAACATAGCTCCGCCTTGCCACATAACATTTCTCCCCAGCTTTTATCACTGGCTAACCGCCATTTTGGGTGACCATCCGGGTTTTCCTTCCCTTTATTATTCCTTTATTTCACTTGTAATTTGGGGAATGTGTGTGGCATCAGACAAGTACACGAGTAGCGGGGACATCTGAACACAGGGACCAGGGTTGGGATCCCAACAAAAACCTACTTTAAAGCTCCTATTTTGTCACTGCACGTTATACTGCAGACATTACATAGGGCTACGCATCTTTAACCCACCTTTTCTCCTTTCGTTCATATCACCTGGACAGTCAGAGAAATGCCTGTTAGGTGGGGATTGTGCGGGGCAGCCATCTCTTCAGCCCTCAACGCAGGGCGGGGTGTTGCCTTCCCTTTATTATTCCTTGGTGTCACTAGTTTCTAATGCTATTTGTAATTTGGGAATGTGTGTAAGGCATCAGACAAATAGCGCTGTGGCTCAGTATGCTAGTAACGGGTATCTGAACAGGGGTTTGAATCAAAAAAAAAAAAAAAAAAAACAACTTTAAGGGGAGCTCCTATAGCCTAGGGCTAAGACTCCTGTCCCACAGCGCAGCGCTACTGGTTCAGGTCTCCGCTGCTCCAGAAAGTTTATTTGAATTGTGTCGTTCACACATTATAGTGCAGACCTTACATAGGGCTGTGTTTATTTAACCCACCTTTTCTCCTTTCGTTTGTCTCACACCTGGGATAGTCAAAGAATTCCCTCTTAGGTGTGAAGTATGCGGTGGAGCCATCTGCTTAACCCTCCACGCACCTGCAGGACACTCCTGTTTGAACAGCTCAGATTATGCAGGTAATGTCACTCTTAACCAGAGACCTTGTACGTCATTTCACCTCTCCAGGTTTCTAAAGGATCCTTGCTACCCTTCCATGTTACAATACTGATGATGTCTGTTTTCTGTGGCGTCTGAACCAGTGTCTCAGAATATCCAGGTGCATTATACAGCAGTTCGTCTGATACTGCAGGTAAAGGAGGCGGACACGTCAAGTCCATCAGGGTTCGACGCCGATGACGAAATGACAGCGACTGGTCCAGTATCGGATGAGCTGGGCAGGCTCCGGTAAACACCCGAATACACAATTTCAGGTATCAAACAATGTTTGTTTTCCTATCCTTTCCCCGCAGACGGCAGGAAATGGTATCAGTACCTCTCCAGGGTATACCCCTCGATGTATCGCCGGTCCAACAAGCTGCCGTTTTTTCCTGAGGCAGCCTTGCTCAGGGATCCATCGAACGCACATATACGGCAGCCGGGTTCTACCTTGTCCGGAGCAGGTAGGTTGTGGAACAATTGTCCTCTAGGTTACAGGATGTTTCGCATCAGGATCAATTGATACTTTGGTACGGGTCAGAATCACGATTCTGCTTTGTGTTCTTTGGAGGTCTTCACGTCTGCAGACTCGGAACCTGCATTTTCGCTTGGGCTGTCTTAACCCGACGACCTCTGGGGCTGCGACAGTGACAGGTGAACATGAAATCCTACAGGGCAGATGGTTCAGGGGAAGGAACTTTCTGCAGGATTTCTTGAACCATTGGAGGTAAGTCCACTTTGCTTTCTCCTACTACTGCCCCAGCTCCAAAACAGACCTTTACCGGTCTTTTCTTTAGATTTTTCCGTGCCCTTTCAAGCTTTCGACTCCACACGGGCGATATCTCCGTCGCCAGGGGATCTCAGGGAAAAAAGCTGAAGCAGAGGTTCAACATCCTCGGTCCAGTCTGATTTTATATCATCCTATACACACACTACAGGTCAGACTTTCCTACCACCTGGAGGGTCCCAGGGTAGGCGCAGGTCGGTGGGAGAAGGCTTGGGCGATTACAGACTAGATTTTGGAGTACAACCGTCTCAGGAGTCCCTCGGCAGGGGTCGGACGATTTACTATGACAAGAGAGTCATACTGCTCCATATGCTTCTAACCGCAAAGGGGGTTGATCCCTGTTTTTCACATATCATTTGATCGGGACAGTTCTCAGGCCTTTGTTTTCTTTTCACGTTCCGAAGCCAGTTGACTCGGCCAGGCCTATTCTGGTCTTAGAATCCATTCAGTCTGTGATTGCTAGTTTTAACAAGAAAGGGAGTTTTACGTGTCCCTTGTCTTCAGGGATGCCTGTTTACTCATTTCCGTTGGGTTTCCTCATCGGGCTTTTCTCAGATTTGCATTACAGGATTCTCATTTTCACTGTCTGTCCTTTCCTTTCGGTCTCTCTTCCGCTCCCACAGGGTTCAGGAAGTTCACAGAATAACTCTTTTTCAAGGGCAGGAGGTGACGTTGGTTCCCTAATGGGACAATCTACTGCTACTATCCCACTCTGTACATTGGGTGGCTTCTAAATATCCAGAGGATCCAGGAGCTTCTGGTTCGACACAGATCCAATTTATGCTCCTCGTAGACGTTTTCTCAACACGGTCCGTCAGAGGATTTTTCCTTCCTCGGCACCAGGTACTCTATTTCTTCAGTCAAGTTGCGACGCAATGAGTGGTCGCCTACATTCCCCTCTGAGCGGGGGACAACAATCTTCTTTCCACAAGCCACCAGGTCAGACTCCCGGGTGAGGGAACATTCCACGGAGTTTTGTCAGCTGGTCTGCTGTGGGTGGAGATTTCGAATCGACCTCAGGGCGTTCTGACTGACTCTTTAACCCTTTACTACTCTCGGACGTGCGCTCTGGCGGCAGTAGCCGAGGATGCCCTCAGGGCTCCTGGGATTTTCTGGTTATTCTATCCTGCCTCCTTTTCTATTTCTACCTTACTTTCGGTAACACAGGAGGGGAATATGCGTGCTAGTCCTCTCGGTGGCTCGGGTTGGGCCACCCATGACTTGAAGATACGGCTACACCTGTTGTCAGTAGAGGAGCCTTGGCTCCTACCTCGACTGGACTGTCTACTTCAACAGGGTCCTTTTCTTTGTTCAATCTTACACTGGTTTCATTTAACCGTGTGACTGTTCACGAGACCTCAGAAGGGAGGAGTCCCCTAGTTCGGTTAGGCCTACTGGGCCCCGATTTCAGAAGTCTGTTACCTCTTCTCGCTTTTGCCACTTTTGGAAAACTGTATGGGACATACTGAGGATAAAAGGGGTTTTTCCCCTTCTTTCAGTTACCATTCAGCCGTCATCTTTGGTTTCTCTGGGAGGTTTTGCTCCGCTGCGCTTCAAACCACATTGACCTGAATTTTAGGTCTCTGCCTTTTTCGGTTTTCTTCCAAAAGAGATTAGCCTGGCGCCCGTAAGTTCGGGCTCTCTTTCAGGGAGTTCTCTATTGGCAACTCCCCCGGCTGAGCTTCGGCCTCAGCGGTCGTTTCTTCCAAAGGAGATGTCCGTTTTTCATATAAATCTGACACTAGTGTTTTTCAGTCCTCTTTGACTGTTGTCAGGGCTCGCCGACTCTCTCTACAGAGGTCTTAGGCTATTCGACAAAGGGTTTTTCTTCTTTGTTCTTTACGATGCTCCTGTACTAAATAGCCGGGGTCCCAGCATATGCTGGGCTGTTGGATACATCTGACCATCAGACAGTCTTCTTGGTGGTTGCTCAGGAGCCTCCGTTTTCCATTTCAGCGCACTTTACGCGCGTTGTGGGACCTTCGTGGGCAGCTGCCCGTGGGGTCGCCATGAATACTTTGTCGGGCGGCTACTTGGTCGGACCGACATTCGTTTTGTCAAATTCTACAAGTTTGACACTTTTGCGGCCTCTGCATCACAGTTTGGCCGAGCGGTTTTACAGGACTCTCAGCGCTCTCCCACCCGTTTTGGGAGCTCTGGGACGTCCCCATTGTAACTACGCTCCAGTGGCCCCTAGTGGATGAAGGAGAAATCAGGATTTTGGTACTTACCGATAAATCCCTTTCTCCGATTCCACAGGGGCCACTGGACGCCCGCCCAGCGCTGTTCCTCCTTGTTTTTTGCTTAACGGTTTGCAGATCACCATATGACTGCTTGTTGAGTTCGGGCTAGCCGGTTGTTTGTTAGGTTCTGTTCCAGGTTTGGTCTGTGTTATCCTGGTTTACAGGGCTTCATTAACCTCCTCTACCTTACGGTTTGTTTTTTCCAGCTCTCCTCGGGCACAGTTTTACGTAGACTGGCTTGGAGGGGAGATAGTAGGGGAGGAGCTAGCCACAGTGTGATAATTTTAAAGTGCCAGCTCCCAATTACTGCCTACTATTTCCCCATTGTAACTACGCTCCAGTGGCCCCTGTGGATTCGGAGAAAGGGATTTATCGGTAAGTACCAAAATCCTGATTTTATTGCTAAGTATTGCCAGTGGAGTAAGAGGATACATACCTTTAGTTTACAGTGAATATGCAGACTGGAGTAGGCCGAAAGCATAATACCAACATGGTTGTAATGTCACTAACCGCATTGTATCACTATTGGGAATATAACACTGAACATGATCTATAAGCATCTTGATTAAGTTACATTGGCTACACAGGCAAAATGCTATAAGTAACATTACAACTGTTTCTGTATTCTCCCGTTGTCATGGTCTCTGTCACATCGGGTTCCTTTATAGGCAATAGAATTACTTTAACATTGTAACTCCTTTCTCTTGTAACTTGAGTGCACTTCTTACCTTTTTCTCATGGCTAGGGAGGGAGCGGTCTTCTAGATGTCAAACTATATCTGGGATGTTTCTCATCTGTGTATAGGCCCTCATTCCGAGTTGATCGCTCGCAAGGCGATTTTAGCAGAGTTACACACGCATAAGAGTTACACACCCATAAGAGCAGAGTTACACACCCATAAGAGCATCTGACACCAACCATAGGACAACATCTCACACAAAGAACTATGGCCCCAACCATAGGACAACATCTCACACAAAGAACTATGGCCCTCATTCCGAGTCGTTCGCTCGGTATATTTCATCGCATCGCAGTGAAATTCCGCTTAGTACGCATGCGCAATATTCGCACTGCGACTGCGCCAAGTAATTTTACAATGAAGAAAGTATTTTTACTCACGGCTTTTACTTCGCTCCGGCGATCGTAATGTGATTGACAGGAAATGGGTGTTACTGGGCGGAAACACGGCGTTTCAGGGGCGTGTGGTTAAAAACGCTACCGTTTCCGGAAAAAACGCAGGAGTGGCTGGAGAAACGGAGGAGTGTCTGGGCGAACGCTGGGTGTGTTTATGACGTCAAACCAGGAACGACAAGCACTGAACTGATCGCAGATGCCGAGTAAGTCTGAAGCTACTCTGAAACTGCTAAGTAGTTTGTAATCGCAATATTGCGAATACATCAGTCGCAATTTTAAGATGCTAAGATTCACTCCCAGTAGGCGGTACTGGGAGTGAATCTTAGCATCTTAAAATTGCGACTGATGTATTCGCAATATTGCGATTACAAACTACTTAGCAGTTTCAGAGTAGCTTCAGACTTACTCGGCATCTGCGATCAGTTCAGTGCTTGTCGTTCCTGGTTTGACGTCATAAACACACCCAGCGTTCGCCCAGACACTCCTCCGTTTCTCCAGCCACTCCTGCGTTTTTTCCGGAAACGGTAGCGTTTTTAACCACACGCCCCTGAAACGCCGTGTTTCCGCCCAGTAACACCCATTTCCTGTCAATCACATTACGATCGCCGGAGCGAAGTAAAAGCCGTGAGTAAAAATACTTTCTTCATTGTAAAATTACTTGGCGCAGTCGCAGTGCGAATATTGCGCATGCGTACTAAGCGGAATTTCACTGCGATGCGATGAAATATACCGAGCGAACGACTCGGAATGAGGGCCATAGTTCTTTGCGTGAGATGTTGTCATATGGTTGGTGTCAGATGCTCTTATGGGTCATAGGTTTAGATTTGTTGCCATGATAGCTATAAGCTGTGTCCATATTTTCAATATAATAATGTCCGGATTTTTGTTCTGTACATTGTAGTTGAATCATGTATGTGTGATGCTTATACGAGGGTGGGTCACTAAGTAAGGTAACAAGAACTCTCAGGTGTGTAATGTTCTCTAAGATTGCGGGGCTGGCGTAAACACGGACTAACATTGAGGTGCATACTGTGATCAGATTTCTGCATCTAAAGGGCACATCAGCAATTGAAATTAATCGCCAACTTGCTGAGGTGTACGATGATAACGTCATGTCACGGAAACAGGATTGGGTTTGGTGCACTGCCATTGATAACTGCAGGACGGACGTGAGTTGTTACGGCTCTACTATTGGGAGGTACTGGACCATCTTCCCAACAGCCCTGACCTGGCACCTGGTGATTTCCATCTCTTTGGAGGATTGACGAAGCACCTCGGTAGAAGGCGATTCACAACCAGTGGTGAAGTTCAGCAAGCCGTCATGTCCTGGCTTCAGGTGCTTGACACTGATTTCTTCTATGCCAGGATAGATGCCTTGGTGTAATGAATGAATGCTTAGACATACATAGGGACTATGTGGAATAATAATCTGTACCAAGGCCATACTATTGATTTCTCTTACGTCCTAGCAGATGCTGTGGTTCCATTTATTGCCATGGGGTATAGACGGGTCCCTTGGGAGCCATGGGAACTTTAAGAGTTTAATAGTGTGGACTGGCCCCTCCCTCTATGCCCCTCCTACCAGACTCAGTTTAGAAAATGTGCCCGGAGGAGCCAGTCACAGCTAGGGGAGCTCCTAGGAGTTTTTCTAGTTTTATTATTTTCTGTGTTTAGTTAGGTACAGGCAGGCTGCTGGCAACAGCCTCCCTGCTTCGTGGAACTTAGGGGGGGAGTAGGAACCAACTCTAGAAGTTAATGGTTCTCTATCTCCGCTGATAGGACACTGAGCTCCTGAGGGTGCTGATCGCAAGACCACGAGGAGACCGCTCACTCCCGCAGCACGGCCGCCACACCCTAACCGAGCCAGAAGAAAGAAGAGTGGTGAGTATGACGCCGGTAGTCCCGGGAAGTGGGTCGCCGGCGGGAATGGCGGCCCAAGGGTGGGAGTGCAGCTCTGACAGGCTGGGCTCCGGAAGGCTCAGCAGCACTTGGTGTACGGCGCTGTGAGGGGCGTCCTGGGCCAGTGCACATACCCTACACTGGTCAAATATGCTAACAGGGGCTAATCCCGCTGTTAGCAGCACAAATACCTCAGGCCAGTATAATCTATTAAGTGCGGGAAGACGCGCCATTATATGGGGCGGGACTTCTCCTCAGCGGATTCAGCACTCACCAGCGCCATTTTCTCCCTGCAGATCACACAGATGAGACGCTGACAGGGAGCGCTGCCCTCCTCATAACTCCAGCATACCTCTGCGGTACCAGGGTGTTATAGACAGGGGCGGAGAGTGTTATAAGTACTGTTTATCCTATTAAGGTTACTCAGTAAGCGCCACCCATTTATTCTATTAACTGCCTACAATCTATAGCGGGTTTGAAGTGTTCAGCTCCCACTACCTCATCTAAGGCCCCAATTACATACCTTAAAAGCATGCTCTGGCCCAGATAATGCAGGCTGACACAGACCCCGACTCTGATACAGGGGACAGTGATGGGGATATGCTGGGGGGAGATGCATCCCTTGCTAAGGGGGTGCAACTAATGATTGAGGCCATTAGGGACATTTTATACATTACAGAAAAAGTACCTGAGCAGGTAGAGGAGACTTACTTTACAGACAATATGAAATCCTCCCTTGCCTTCCCTGCTTCAAAGGAGTTAAACTCCTTGTTTGAAAAATCCTGGAAAAACCCGAAGAAAAAAATTACAGATCCCAAAAAGGGTTCTCATTGCTTTTCCCTTCCCTGAAGAGGACAGGAAAAAGTGGGAAAACCCTCCTATAGTAGACGCTTCAGTATCTAGGTTGTCTAAAAAGGTGGTTTTACCTGTCTCTGGTTCAACTGCTTTAAAAGAGCCGGCTGACCGCAAGATTGAGACTACGCTCAAATCACTACACACCGCTACAGGGGTGGCGTTAAGGCCCACTATTGCTTGTGCATGGATTTCTAAGGCTATAGTAAGGTGGTCAGGCACATTATTAGAGGAATTAGATACTATGGACAGGAGTGATATTGAATTGTTTTCGTGTCACATACAGAATTCTGCAGATTTCATGGTGGAGGCCATGAAGGACCTTGGCCTACTTAATGCAAGGGCTTC
Organism: Pseudophryne corroboree; assembly: GCF_028390025.1. Taxonomy (NCBI): domain Eukaryota; kingdom Metazoa; phylum Chordata; class Amphibia; order Anura; family Myobatrachidae; genus Pseudophryne; species Pseudophryne corroboree. Next base: position 633,042,610 of record NC_086448.1, read on the forward strand.
TTCCATGGCTGTCTCGGCACGCAGAGGACTCTGGCTGCGCCAATGGTCTGCGGATGCGGAATCCAAGAAAAGTGTGGAGAGCCTACCCTTCACAGGTCAGGCTCTTTTTGGGGACGCATTGGATGCGTGGATCTCCACGGCAACTGCGGGTAAGTCAACCTTCCTTCCCTCAGCTATGACACTGACTAGGAAACTTATCCAACGTCTACAATGCAGTCCTTTCGGGCCGCAAAAGTTAAAAAGTCCAAACCCCCTTCCACTTTCTTTAGAGGCGGTCAGGGGAAATCCAGAAAACCTGCACCTGCAGGTTCCCAGGAACAGAAGCCAGGTTCTGTTTCCTCTAAGTCTTCAGCATGACGATGGACCTCCCAGCCTGGTAATCGGGCAGGTGGGAGCCAGACTAAAAGATTTCAGTCACATCTGGCCGTCTTCTTGCCTAGACCCCTGGGTAAAAGATATTGTTGCCCAGGGGTACAGACTGGAGTTTCAGGAACTCCCACCTAACAGATACTTCAAGTCAGGCTTACCAGCTTTGCTGACAAAAAGTGCTGTCCTACAGGAAGCCATTAAAAATTGTTACACACAAGTGTCATTGTTCCAGTTCCACCTCACCTAAAAGGCATGGGTTATTACTCCAACCTATGTGTGGTGCCGAAACCGGACGGTTCGATAAGGCCGATTTTAAACCTAAAATGTTTAAACCCCTATTTGATGGAATTCAAATTCAAGATGGAGTCTCCGAGAGCGGTGATCTCAGGTCTGGAGGAGGGGGAATTCCTGGTATCCCTGGATATCAAGCATGTGTACCTTCACGTTCCGATCTGGCCGCCTCACCAGGCTTATCTAAGATTTGCGCTACTGGACTGTCACTATCCGTTCCAGGCACTGCTATTTGGCCTCTCCACAGCACCGAGGGTGTTCACCAAGGTCATGGCAGAGATGATGCTACTCCTCCGCAAGCGGGGAGTGAACAGTATTCCATATCTGGACGATCTGCTGATAAAGGCATCTTCCAGGGAGAAGCTGTTACAGAGCATTGCTCTTTCAACTTAACTTCTCCAGGATCATGGGTGGATCCTGAACCTTCCAAAGTCACATTTGGAGCTGACAAGGCGTCTGTCCTTCCTGGTGATGATCCTTGACACAGAAGTGCAGAGGGTGTTTCTACCAGTGGACAAAGCGTTGGTGATACAATTGGTTCATCAGTGCATTCGCCTTCTGGGGAAGATGGTTGCCTCCTACGAGGCTCAACAGTACGGAAGATTTCATGCACGGTCCTTCCAACTGGATCTCCTGGACAAATGGTCGGGATCTCATCTTCACATGCACCAGTGGATTCGCCTGTCGCCGAAAGCCACAATTTCGCTCCTCTGGTGGCTACAAACTTCTCACCTTCTCGAGGGCCGAAGGTTCGGGATTCAGAATTGGATCCTTCTAACCACGGACGCAAGTTTCAAAGGTTGTGGAGCACTCACCAAAGGGGAAAATTCCAAGGAAAGTGGTCAAGTCTGGAATCCATCCTTCCGATAAACATTCAGGAACTAAGAGCCATGTACAACGGCCTTCCGCAGGCGGCACATCTTCCACAAGATCAGGCCATTCAAGTTCAGTCGGACAATGTAACGGCTGTGTCCTACATAAACTGACTGGGTGGAACGAAGAGCAGAGAGGCAATGTCAGAGGTAACAAAAATCATCCTCTGGGCAGAAAAGCACGCGGTAGCGCTGTCGGCAATCTTCATTCCAGGAGTGGACAACTGGGAAGCGGACTTCCTCAGCAGACACTATCTCCATCCAGGAGAATGGGGCCTCGACCCGGAGGTGTTCGCAGTGGTGACAAACCGATGGGGTGTCTCTCAGGTAGATATGATGGCCTCTCGCCTCAACAAGAAGTTTTGGAGGTACTGTACCAGGTCGAGAGACCCGCAAGCAGTGGCCAACCCGAACCAAAAGAGAGGAGGGCACAGCCGTTCTTGTCTTATGTTCAGGGGGGTGCAATGTAGCTTCCAATCAATTTATGTGTGTCCGTTGCGTATCTTTCACTGGTGTTTTAAGTGTTATAACGTGAGTGTTGTATGCAATTAATGACCAACACGTTGCTAAATTCTGAGATTGTATGTTGTATAATACAGTAATGATAATGATTAACACCAAAATCAGGTTGGATAGAGAGGGTGATGGATAGATTTGTACATAACCCATCCCTCCACAAAACATGGTAGAAACTTCCCTCAATAGACTTAAAGTTGTTATTGCAGCAAAAGGTGGTTCTAGAAAGTATTAGTCTCCAGGGAATGAATACTTATGCAAGCAACATTTTTAAAACATTTTTTAAAATAATGAATATGAAATAAAAAATAAAAAAAGAGGCTACTGGTTCACAATAAATATACTGCCTGGAACAATTTGCAATACAGACAAATGAATGTGTTGACTTTCTGAGGCGGTTGAATTCTTTAGTATGCTGAAGTGTTTGTGTATGTGTATATGTATATATGTGTATAGATATATATGTATGTATTCTACATATAGTGAAGATACCATGGCACCCGGCACTCTCACCAATTAGCCCTTGTTGCAGGCGGACTCCGATTCCGGATGGACCGCCCGTTGGGAAGATCATGTGACTGTGACACGGTCGAGCTACGCCGACGTCAGTGTCACATGATCTTCCCATTGTGCGGTCTGTCAGGAATCAGTGTCCATCTGCAGCATGGTCTAATTGGTGAGAGTGCCGGGTGTCAGGGGACGGACTCCTCTGGCTGCAAGGTCAGTGTTGTGGGCGGCAAGGGGGAGGTGCATGGCCTATCACAGTGCAGGGTGAGGGCTGCGTTACCTCCCCCCTGAATAAAAGCAAGGCCGCGCTGTTCAGGCGGGAGCAGTCGCCTAACTGAGCAGCAGTGAACACAATTTCAGTGTCTCTCTGTTCTGTGTAGTATACACTGGGAGCTGTTAAAAAAACAAAAACTACAGTATGTGATGCTAGAAAGTTAGGGCAGCATCTGGGATCTGCTTAGCATTCTGTGGTGCCAACTAGTCGGGGCATTATCTCGGAGCTGCTTAGCATTCTATGGCAGGGCAGTAATTGTGTCTGTGACAAACGAATTGTGCAGTATTTGGGCACTTAAAAAATATTGTGTCTGTGGCAAATTAATAGTGCAGTATTAAATATAATATTACGTATCAGGTCATGATTTAAACACTTTATTATTGCGAAGACCCCCGCCCCACCCTGCTACTTTTTAATACCACCCGGCTGGGAAAAAAATTCTGGGGAGAACACTGTATGTATGTATGTATGTATGTATAGAAATATATGAGTTAAGGGTTCCATACACTAGAACGATTTTGTCCAATTTCAGCTCAATTCGGTCATTCGGGCCAATATATCATGGGAAATCGTGCATTTTTGGCGTGTATATGATCTGATCCGATGCGCGGCCCCGTGAGTGGCGGATCGGATCCTCCAGGTCGTTAGTGCTGCACTCGTGATATGTCGTAATCAAATGGAATCGTACGGAAAAAAGTGTGCTTTTTGTGCTCACGATATATCGCATGCGATCTATAGTAAGAAGTTTGACGCACCCTAATCCAGCCCATCATATGTATCTGATGGTACCTGTGAATGCATGCTATACATCGCATGCGATATGTAGGCGCTTGACATATCGTATGCGATGTATAGCATGCTCAAAAAAGTCAAATTGTACCAAATCATTTGGAATCGTATGTAAACACTCCTGGGAAGCTCCCGGGAATGTTCAAGGGAAATCGTATACGATTTCACCAGCTGATACATCGTTCTAGTGTATGGGGCGCTTTAGAGAAAGAGATCATATTCATTAGATGGGGTATATATTGGTGGGTGTTATTTAGTAGGGAAATTAGTTTTTGAGCTTACACATGAAAGTTACAAGTGTTTGTTCCCAATATTTTTGAAACTTAAAAACAAATATATATATATATTTTTTTTTTCTACACTTCAAAATATTACAGATGTTTTAATGTGCTGGAATACTTTCTATCATTTTTTTCCACTGGCAATCAAAAAGATCAGCCAGTTGACACCTTTCAGAAACCAAAAATACGTTATTTATAGCTAAAAGCCTTCTATACGGTTATCCAATCTTTTTGGGGTTCAATGTGATTTCCCCACTGTTTCATGCACTTCTCCCAGGTCACTCACTGTAGAATTACCAAGTGGCATTGCAGTGGGTGCTGCAGATAGTCTTTTACAATTGAATTAAAAATAACCCGCAAAGTGCATGGTATTGTAAGTTGTGGCATTTGAGGATGGGGGATGGAACGCCCAACTAATTTAATCGGCCCCGTCAGGACTTAGACTGCGATCTTTTAGTCCTTGTGCATGTGTGCAGTGGCGTTCGGCATGTGCAGAAGTGCTAACGATGCCAAATGGCGATTTTTAACACTTCAGCGAGTAATACTGAAGTAGGCCCTAAGTTTGAGAGCCGAGCGATAAACCCAATTCTCCCCAGACATGTCTTTGTGATCTGGTGTGACACCTTTTCATGATTAGTAGTAAAAAGATCACATCTAAATTGTGAAAATGAAACTCTGCCTTTGACTGCTATTTTTGCTTTTTTATTTTCATTACTAGATCACCTACTCTTTCACACTCCATTCACATTTAAGTATTTACTTTTCCAATAAATAAAACATATTTAAAAACCGTGAGTTGAATTAATTTACTATGCTAAGTTTGAGGTAATTATACCACTGAATTCGCTTTTAAAAGTTTTTCAAGTACCACTAAATTATAATGAAAGTTTATCTGCCATGAAAAGCTCTTGTAGCATTTAGAAAACTCTCTTAATGTAGCCTTGTTGTGTATAAAATTGTATGTCATTTCATTAGCTATAAAGTCATTGGACATTATTTACAAAGTAGACCTGCAATGCATTTGATCTGAAAGCAACAATTTTATGCCACAAATCAGACTTTTCATATCATGAGCATATGTTTATGGAACTGTGCATTTTATTTATGTGCCGAAATAGCAGCTATTATGGAGGGAGGAAATTGGGGACCTGTTTTTTTTTTTTTGTAAAGGGCCCTGATCGCTATGTATGGGGAAAAAATAGGGTGGTCAGAGATTTCTGAAGCCTCGTCTCAATTGGGGAAAACAGTAATGTGATAACTGAAATAAGAGTGATTTCGTTCTAACGCACCTGACCAGCAAACTCTACGTACTACACTGGTGTGTGCTGGCATGGTAATTGCGAGAAGGGCTGAACTACACATTAGATGGGCAAGGCAGGTGTCCCTTTGGTCCTAAGAGGCTGGCCTGCAAGCCACCTTGTGCTGACCATTTAAATAGCATTACTTAAAACCTTCCTTATGAGAACTTCAGGACCGGGTGAGAGGCAGCCTGCAAATTCTGATTGTGCACTGGTCTGGCAGCTATAATGAGAGTGCAGCAAGGGCTCTGTTGGTTCGGCCTCAGTCACAGGCTGGGTAACGGGTAAGAGAACTGTGTGCTAAGACCTGATTGGAGGGAATTATTACTTCTGTGTTTGTAAGATGTTGATAGGTCTATAACTGCACATTTGTTTGTAACTGCGCACCATGGGGGTAATTCCAAGTTGATCGCAGCAGGAATTTTGTTAGCAGTTGGGCAAAACCATGTGCACTGCAGGGGAGGCAGATTTAACATGTGCAGATAGAGTTAGATTTGGGTGTGGTGTGTTCAATCTGCAATCTAATTTACAGTGTAAAAATAAAGCAGCCAGTATTACCCTGCGCAGAATTAAAATAACCCGCCCAAATCTAACTCTCTCTGCACGTGTTATATCTGCCTCCCCTGCAGTGCACATGGTTTTGCCCAATTGCTAACAAAATTCCTGCTGCGATCAACTTGGAATTAGGCCCCATGTTATCCCCTGCCTCCATGTTGTGTTTTGCCCATTCTTTTAAAGTTTTCTTTATTTCACATGCTATGTACTAAACTACATATGCCAAATATACTGTAGCATGCAACAGACAAATTTGCGCAGTCAATGCCTACAAGTATAAGAGCATTATTGGAGAGACTGTAGCAGCTTATGGAGAGAGAATTATGCCATTTCAGCCTGCTATGTTCAATACTGTCAGTGTGCTTTAATGTTCCTCATGCTTTTACAGCAGAAAGCATTTTATAGCAGATTAGTAAACACAAATATATATCCTCTCATAATTTATAAGCAACGTGACTAAGCCAGACCATTTAAAATTGGGTGGAAATGTGTTATCACCACTTTATAGGGTCAGATGAGGTCATTCAATAAAATCATTTACATTTAATTTCCTTATGTACAGTCACTACTAAAAATTAGGTGTGTTTCTTACACAGAAATCAGGACTAACTAGCGGGTGTGCGAGCAGTGCAGAAGGGTGGAGCTGGGCACTAGGTCACTGCAGGTGCCACTGATGTCTGGACTGGCTTGTATTTGGTGCCTAGTGGTAGAACTACTTCCAATTTGTGCATACCTGTTGTGTGCATTAAAGCTGTTTACATAACAAACTGTTCTGATTTAGTACTCCATGGCAGCTCTTATACTGGTTAGAAAGAGACGGGTAGATGAAAACACTCCCTTGTATGGTATATAGGGGGTAATTCCAAGTTGATCGCAGCAGGAATTCTGTTAGCAATTGGGCAAAACCATGTGCACTGCAGGGGAGGCAGATATAACATTTGCAAATCTAACTCTCTGCAAATGTTATATCTGCCCCCCTGCAGTGCACATGGTTTTGCCCAACTGCTAAAAAATTTCCTGCTGCGATCAACTTGGAATTACCCCCATAATGCGGCTACTCCTCATCCATTCGTCTTAATCTGTCTCTAGCTAGGCAAGAGGGCACATGCCCCGGGTGCCGGTTCTCGGGGGGCGCAGAGACATCCATCTAGTTACGTCAGTCAGCTGCTCCTCCTCTCCATGCACAGCGCTGGACCCGGGATTACTGGATGCATGCAAGCACTTTGTCCTCTCACAGCACTGCACTCCATTCATCCTGACTGGCAGACATTACAAACAATTGGGGACATTTATTAAGGTGTGAGCTTGCCCATAGCAACCAATCAGATTCTATTTATTATCTATAAGCAGCTAGATAAATGTTAAGTAGAATCTTATTGGTTGCTATGGGCAACATCACCAGTTTAAAAAAAAAAGCCTCCCGCCTTAGTAAATTTATCCCAATGTGTAACCCTCACAGCAAAGCACTGCTTGACAATCATGAATTTAGATTGATTGTAGAGTCTGCCACAGTCTAAATGAATCAAGTGCTGAACAAAGCACATGGGGGCAGATGTATTAAGCCTGGAGAAGTGATAAAGAAGTGATAAGTGGAAAGTGATAATGCATCAGCCAATCAGCTCCTAACTGTCCTTTTTCAAACCAGTAATGACTGGCTCAGTGGCGGAACTAGCGAACGGTGGGCCCAGGTGCGACAAAATGCTTTAGCCCCGCCCCCCCCCCCCATCCCATTCAAGTCCACCCCCTCACCTCTGGAGAGGATCTGGTGAGGGGGACCTGCTCAGGGCCAGAGAAATAGATACCTAGCATCAATGCCGTAACTAGACCTTTTAGCACTGTGTGCAAGAAACGGCATCGGAGCCCCACCCCTGCATGCAAAACAGAGGCAGTGCGCGCCGTAGGCGCGCGCAAAAATACATAGTGGCGTAGCTTCGTGGGGAAGGGGTGTGGCCACAAAATAATACCAATTCATAAAACGGTGCACAGTAGTCTCCATTATTCAAATTACACCGCACAGTAGCGCCAGTACACCAGGTAGAGACCCCTTTACACCTTACGGCAGATAGATTCCTATTTTTAGACATTACAGCAGACAGCGTCCCCTTTTTACACATTACGGCAGACAGCGTCCCCCTTTTTACACATAACGGCAGACAGCGTCCCTTTTTACACATAGTGGCAGACCGTACACTTTTTACACATAGCGGCAGACAGCGTGCGTGCCCTTGTTAAACATAGCGGCAGACAGCGTGCCCTTGTTACACATAGCGGCAGACAGCGTACACTTTTTACACATAACGGCAGACAGCGTGCCCTTTTTACACATAACGGCAGACAGCGTCCCCTTTTTACACATTACGGCAGACAGCGTGCCCTTTTTACACATCACGGCAGACAGATTCCCCCTTTTTATACATTGCGTCAGGCAGATTCCCCCTTTTTATACATTGCGTCAGGCAGATTCCCCCTTTTTACACATTGCGGCAGACAGCGTCCCCTTTTTACACATCACAGCAGACAGATTCCCCCTTTTTACACATCATGTCAGGCAGATTCCCTCTTTTTACACATCACGTCAGGCAGATTCCCCCTTTTTACACATCGCGGCAGACAGCGTACACTTTTTACACATTACGGCAGACAGCGTGCCCTTTTTACACATTGCAGCAGGCAGATTCTCCCTTTTTACACATTGTGGCAAAGATTCCCCCTTTTTACACATTGCGGCAGACAGTCCCCCTTTTTGCACATGGAAAGAAAGACAGAAAGAATGAATGAATGAATTATACTTACCCTCTCCGCTGGCTCAGGCTCCTCGGTGCAGCTTCTGACGATTCCCGGGCAGTAGAGAAGGTGGAGGAGGGAGCCGCAGCAGCGCTGTGTTATTGGTTGAGGCGCTGCTGCTGCTGCCCCTCTGCTTCACTAGAGGCTGCTCTCGGAAGACAGCCTATAGTGAAGCAGGGGGGCAGCAGCGCCTCAACCAATGAAACAGCGCTGCTGCGGCTCCCTACACCTCCTTCTCCCCCGTACCGCTGCTCCTCTCCTCTCTGTCCGGGCGGCTGTGTGCGGCGGGCAGTGGTTGCCCGCAGCGCACAGCGGCATGTAATGAGTCAGTTTGACTCATTACATGCTTTGGGCCCCTGGACAGAGGTGGGCCCCAGTGCAACGCACTGGTTGCACTGGCGGTAGTTCCGCCTCTGGACTGGCTGGTGCGTTATCACCTTCCACTTATCACTTCTTTATCACTTCCTAAGGCTTAATACATCTGCCCCATGATCCTGTAGGCGTCAGAGGGGTGCTGTGACTGGTGGTAGCCTGCATATTTCTCTAACGTCCTAGTGGATGCTGGGGACTCCGTAAGGACCATGGGGATAGACGGGCTCCGCAGGAGACATGGGCACTTTAAGAAAGAATTTAGGTTCTGGTGTGCTCTGGCTCCTCCCTCTATGCCCCTCCTCCAGACCTCAGTTTGATACTGTGCCCAGACGAGCTGGGTGCTTTTCAGTGAGCTCTCCTGAGTTTGCTGAGAGAAAGTATTTTGTTAGGTTTTTTATTTTCTGGGAGCTCTGCTGGCAACAGACTCCCTGCATCGTGGGACAGAGGGGAGAGAAGCAGCCCTACTCTCTGAAGCTAGGTCCTGCTTCTTAGGCTACTGGACACCATTAGCTCCAGAGGGATCGTACGCAGGATCTCACCCTCGCCGTCCGATCCCAGAGCCGCGCCGCCGTCCCCCTCGCAGAGCCGGAAGACTGAAGTCGGGTGAGTATGAGAAGCAAGAAGACTTCAAATCGGCGGCAGAAGACTCCGTTCTTCACTGAGGTAACGCACAGCACTGCAGCTGTGCGCCATTGCTCCCACACACCTCACATACTCCGGTCTGGGGGGGGGGGGGGGGGGGGGGCAGGCACCCTGGGAAGCATTTGGACCTCTTTTTGGCAAAAGTAAACATATATACAGTTGGGCACTGTATATATGTATGAGCTCCCGCCAAGAAAATGCATATTTAAGCGGAACAGAAACCGCCGTCGAGGGGGCGGGGCTTCTTCCTCAGCACTCACCAGCGCCATTTTTTCTCCACAGCTCCGCTGAGAGGAAGCTCCCCAGGCTCTCCCCTGCAGATACACGGTAGAAGAGGGTAAAAAGAGAGGGGGGGCACATAATTAGGCGCAAATATCAATATAAACAGCAGCTACTGGGTTAACATTAAGTTACTGTGCTATTCCTGGGTTTATAGCGCTGGGGTGTGTGCTGGCATACTCTCTCTCTGTCTCTCCAAAGGGCCTTGTGGGGGAACGGTCTTCAAAAAGGGCATTCCCTGTGTGTGTGGTGTGTCGGTACGCTTGTGTCGACATGTTTGACGAGGAAGGCTATGTGGAAGCAGAGCGGGAGCAAATGAATGTGGTGTCTCCGCCGACGGCGCCGACACCTGATTGGATGGATATGTGGAAGGTTTTAAATGATAATGTTAATTCCTTCCATAAAAAGTTAGAAAAAGCTGAGGCCTCAGGACAGTCAGGGTCTCAACCCGTGCCTGATCCTATGTCGCAGAGGCCGTCAGGGTCTCAGAAGCGCCCACTATCCCAAATTGTTGACACAGATACCGACATGGATTCTGACTCCAGTGTCGATTACAATGATGCAAAGTTACAGCCTAAATTGGCTAAATCCATCCGTTATATGATTATAGCAATTAAGGATGTGTTGCACATCACAGAGGAAACCCCAGTCCCTGACAAGAGGGTACATATGTATGGGGAAAAGAAGCCGGAGGTAACCTTTCCCCCCCTCACACGAACTAAATGAGTTATGTGAAAAGGCTTGGGAATCTCCAGAATAAAAACTGCAGATCTCCAAAAGGATTCTTATGGCGTATCCTTTCCCGCCAACGGACAGGTTACGCTGGGAATCCTCCCCTAAGGTGGACAAAGCTTTAACACGCTTATCCAAGAAGGTAGCCCTGCCGTCACAGGATACGGCTGCCCTCAAAGATGCTGCGGATCGCAAACAGGAGGTTACCCTGAAGTCCATTTATACACATTCAGGTACCTTACTGAGGCTGACGATCGCGTCGGCCTGGGTGTGTAGTGCTGTAGCAGCATGGACGGATACCTTATCTGAGGAATATGATACCTTAGACAAGGATACTATATTGTTGACCTTGGGGCATATTAAAGACGCTGTCCTATATATGAGAGATGCTAAAAGAGACATTAGTCTGCTGGGTTCTAGAATAAATGCTATGTCAATTTCTGCCAGAAGGGTCCTGTGGACTCGGCAATGGACAGGTGATGCCGACTCAAAAAGGCATATGGAGGTTTTACCTTACAAGGGTGAGGAATTATTTGGGGAGGGTCTCTCGGACCTGGTCTCCACATCTACTGCTGGAAAGTCAAATTTTTTGCCATATGTTTCCTCACAGCCTAAGAGAGCACCGTATTATCAAATGCAGTCCTTTCGATCACAGAAAAACAAGAAAGTCCGAGGTGCATCCTTTCTTGCCAGAGGCCACAAGTGGGTTCACTCCCAGTTGGATCCCTGGGCAATAGATATTGTGTCTCAGGGATACAAGCTGGAATTCGAAGAGATGCCCTCTCACCGATACCTCAAATCAGCCCTGCCAGCTTCACCCCACGAGAGGGAAATAGTGTTAACTGCAATTCACAAATTGTATCTTCAACAGGTGGTGGTCAAGGTTCCCCTCCTTCAACAAGGAAGGGCTTATTATTCGACCATGTTTGTAGTCCCAAAACCGGACGGTTCGGTCAGACCCATATTGAATTTAAAATCCCTGAACATGTACCTGAAAAGGTTCAAGTTCAAGATGGAATCGCTGAGAGCGGTCATTGCAAGCCTGGAAGGGGGGGATTTTATGGTGTCTCTGGACATAAAGGATGCATACCTTCATGTCCCCATTTATCCACCTCATCAGGCGTACCTCAGATTTGTGGTACAGGATTGTCATTACCAATTTCAGACGTTGCCGTTTGGTCTCTCCACGGCTCCGAGAATATTTACCAAGGTAATGGCGGAAATTATGGTGCTCCTGCGGAAGCAAGGGGTCACAATTATCCCATACTTGGAAGATCTCCTCATAAAAGCGAGATCAAGAGAGCAGTTGCTGATCAGCGTAGCACTTTCTCTGGAAGTGTTACGGCAACACGGCTGGATTCTAAATATTCCAAAGTCGCAGTTGGTTCCTACGACTCGTCTGCCTTTCCTAGGCATGATTCTAGACACAGACCAGGAAAGGGTTTATCTCCTGATAGAGAAAGCTCAGGAACTCATGACACTGGTCAGGAACCTATTAAAACCAAAACAGGTGTCAGTGCATCACTGCACTCGAGTCCTGGGAAAGATGGTGGCATCATAAGAGGCCATTCCCTTCGGCAGGTTACATGCAAGGACTTTTCAATGGGACTTACTGGACAAGTGGTCCGGATCACATCTTCAGATGCATCGGTTAATCACCCTATCCCCCAGGGCCAGGGTGTCTCTCCTGTGGTGGCTGCAGAGTGCTCACCTTCTCGAGGGCCGCAGATTCGGCATTCAGGACTGGGTCCTGGTGACCACGGATGCAAGCCTCCGAGGGTGGGGAGCAGTCACACAGGGAAGAAATTTCCAAGGTCTGTGGTCAAGTCAGGAGACTTGCCTTCACATCAACATCCTGGAACTAAGGGCCATATACAACGCCCTACGTCAAGCGGAGACCCTGCTTCGCGACCAACCGGTTCTGATTCAGTCAGACAACATCACCGCAGTGGCTCATGTAAACCGACAAGGCGGCACAAGGAGCAGGGTGGCGATGGCGGAAGCCACCAGAATTCTTTGCTGGGCGGAAAATCACGTAAGCGCACTGTCAGCAGTGTTCATCCCGGGAGTGGACAACTGGGAAGCAGACTTCCTCAGCAGACACGACCTCCACCCGGGAGAGTGGGGACTTCATCAGGAAGTCTTCGCACAGATTGCAAGTCAGTGGGAACTGCCACAGGTGGACATGATGGCATCCCGCCTCAACAAAAAACTACAGAGGTATTGTGCCAGGTCAAGAGACCCTCAGGCAATAGCTGTAGACGCCCTGGTGACACCGTGGGTGTTCCAGTCGGTCTATGTATTTCCTCCTCTTCCTCTCATACCCAAGGTGCTGAGAATAATAAGAAAAAATTGTTCCAGATTGGCCACGAAGGACTTGGTATCCAGATCTGCAAGAAATGCTCACCGAGGACCCGTGGCCTCTTCCTCTAAGACAGGACTTGTTGCAACAGGGGCCCTGTCTGTTCCAAGATTTACCGCGGCTGCGTTTGACGGCATGGCGGTTGAACGCCGGATCCTAGCAGAGAACGGCATTCCGGATGAGGTCATTCCTACGCTGATAAAGGCTAGGAAGGACGTGACAGCTCAACATTATCACCGTATATGGCGAAAATATGTTGCTTTGTGTGAGGCCAGGAATGCCCCTACGGAGGAATTCCAGCTGGGCCGTTTCCTTCACTTCCTACAGTCAGGAGTGAATTTGGGCCTAAAATTGGGTTCCATTAAGGTCCAGATTTCGGCCCTATCCATTTTCTTACAAAAGGAGTTGACTTCTCTACCTGAAGTTCAGACGTTTGTAAAGGGAGTGCTGCATATTCAGCCCCCTTTTGTGCCTCCAGTGGCACCTTGGGATCTTAACGTGGTGTTGAGTTTCCTGAAATCCCACTGGTTTGAACCACTCAAAACGGTGGAGTTGAAATATCTCACGTGGAAGGTGGTCATGCTATTAGCCTTGGCTTCGGCTAGGCGTGTGTCAGAGTTGGCGGCTTTGTCACATAAAAGCCCCTATCTGGTTTTCCATGCGGATAGAGCAGAATTGCGGACCCGTCCACAATTTCTGCCAAAAGTGGTTTCATCCTTTCATATAAACCCAACCTATTGTGGTGCCTGTTGCTACTACTGACTTGGAGGATTCCGAGTTACTTGATGTGGTCAGGGCTTTGAAGGTTTATGTAGCCAGAACGGCTAGGGTCAGGAAAACAGAATCTTTGTTTCTCTAACGTCCTAGTGGATGCTGGGAACTCCGTAAGGACCATGGGGAATAGCGGGCTCCGAAGGAGGCTGGGCACTCTAGAAAGATTTATGACTACCTGGTGTGCACTGGCTCCTCCCACTATGACCCTCCTCCAAGCCTCAGTTAGATCTTGTGCCCGGCCGAGGTTGGATGCACACTAGGGGCTCTCCTGAGCCCTTAGAAAGAAAGTATAGATTTAGGTTTTTTATTTTCAGTGAGACCTGCTGGCAACAGGCTCACTGCAGCGAGGGACTAAGGGGAGAAGAAGCGAACTCGCCTGCTTGCAGCCGGATTGGGCTTCTTAGGCTACTGGACACCATTAGCTCCAGAGGGATCGACCGCAGGCCCAGTCCTTGGTGTTCGGTCCCGGAGCCACGCCGCCGTCCCCCTTACAGAGCCAGAAGCAAGAAGAGGTCCGGAAAAACGGCGGCAGAAGACATCAGTCTTCACCAAGGTAGCGCACAGCACTGCAGCTGTGCGCCATTGCTCCTCATGCACACCACACACTCTGGTCACTGAGGGTGCAGGGCGCTGGGGGGGGCGCCCTGAGCAGCAATATAAACACCTTGGCTGGCAAAAATACATCACATATAACCCCCAGGGCTATATGGATGTATATTAACCTCTGCCAGATTCCATAAAAATGCGGGAGAAAAGTCCGCTAAAAAGGTGCGGAGCCTATCTCCTCAGCACACTGGCGCCATTTTTCCCTCACAGCTCCGTTGGAGGGAAGCTCCCTGGCTCTCCCCTGCAGTCTACACTAAACAGAACAGGGTTAAAACAGAGAGGGGGGGCACTAAATTTAGGCGCAGTATAAATTATATAAAAGCAGCTATAGGGGACATAACTCAGTTAGTCCCTGCATTATATAGCGCTGTGGTGTGTGCTGGCATACTCTCACTCTGTCCCCCCAAAGGGCTTTTGTGGGTCCTGTCCTCATTGGAGCATTCCTTGTGTGTGTGCGGTGTGTCGGTACGGCTGTGTCGACATGTTTGATGAGGAGACTTATGTGGAGGCGGAGCAGATGCCGATAAATGAGATGTCGCCCCTGTGGGCCGACACCAGAGTGGATGGATAGGTGGAAGGTATTAACCGACAGTGTCAACTCCTTACATAAAAGGCTGGATGACGTAACAGCTATGGGACAGCCGGCTTCTCAGCCCGCGCCTGCCCAGACGTCTCAAAGGCCATCAACGCTCCCTCAGATGGCAGACACAGATGTCGACACGGAGTCTGACTCCAGTGTCGACGAGGTTGAGACATATACACAATCCACTAGGAACATCCGTTACATGATCCCGGCAATATAAAATGTGTTACACATTTCTGACATTAACCCAAGTACCACTAAAAACAAAGGGTTTTATGTGTGGGGAGAAAAAGCAGGCAGTGTTTTGTTCCCCCATCAAATGAGTGAATGAAGTGTGAAAAAGCGTGGGTTTCCCCGATAAGAAACTGGTAATTTCTAACAAGTTACTGATGGCGTACCCTTTCCCGCCAGAGGATAAGTTACGCTGGGAGATATCCCCTAGGGTGGATAAGGCGCTCACACGTTTGTCAAGGTGGCACTGCCGTCTTAGGATACGGCCACTTTGAAGGTACCTGCTGATAAATAGCAGGAGGCTATCCTGAAGTCTGTAATTACACACTCAGGTACTAGACTGAGACCTGCAGACTGCTGCAGCGTGGTCTGTACCCCTTTCAAACAGGGATACTATTTTGCGAACATAAGACGTCGTCTTATATATGAGGGATGCACAGAGGAATATTTTGCCGGCTGGCATCCTGAATTATTGCAATGTCCATTCTGTCAGGAGGGTATTGGAGACCCGACACTGGACAGGTGATGCTGAATTTAAAAGGCACATAGAGCCTTATAAGGGTGAGGAATTGGTTGGGGATGGTCTCTGGGACCTCGTATCCACAGCAACAGCTGGGATGAAAATATTTTACCTCAGGTTTCCTCACAGCCTAAGAAACGCACTGTATTATCAGGTACAGTCCTTTCGGCTTCAAAAAAGCAGGCGGGTCAAACGAGGGAAGAGGAAAAAAGCTGCACCAGCAGCCAGTTCCCAGAATCAAAATTCTTCCCCTGCTTCCTCTGAGTCCACCGCATGACGCGGGGGCTCCACAGGCGTAGCCAGGTACGGTGGGGGGCCGCCTCAAAAATTTCAGCGATCAGTGGGCTCGCTCACAGGTGGATCCCTGGATCCTTCAAGTAGTATCTCAGGGGTACGAGCTGGAAGTCGAGGCGTCTCCCCCCCGCCGTTTACTCAAATCTACCTTGCCGACAACTCCCTCAGGCAGGGAGGCTGTGCTAGAGGCAATTCACAAGCTGTATTCCCAGCAGGTGATAGTCAAGGTGCCCCTACTTCAACAAGGACGGGGTTACTATTCCACACTGTTTGTGGTACCGAAACCAGCCGGTTCGGTGAGACCCATTTTAAAATGGAAATCCTTGAACACTTACATAACAAAGTTCAAGATGGAATCGCTCAGGGCGGTTTTTGCAAGCCTGGACGAGGGGGATTACATGGTATCCCTGGACATCAAGGATGCTTACCTGCATGTCCCTATTTATCTTCCTCACCAGGAGTACCTCAGATTGTGGTACAGGATTGCCATTACCAATTCCAGACACTACCGTTTGGACTGTCCACGGCACCGAGGGTGTTTACCAAGGTAATGGCAGAAATGATGATACTCCTTCAAAAAAAAGGGAGTTTTTATTTATCCCATACTTGGACGATCTCCTTATAAAGGCAAGGTCCAGGGAGCAGTTACTGGTCGGAGTAGCACTATCGCAGGAGGTGCTACAACAGCATGGCTGGATTCTGAACATTCCAAAGTCACAGCTGGTTCCTTCCACTCGCTTACTGTTCCTGGGGATGATTTTGGACACAGAACAGAAAAAAGTGTTTCTCCCGCAGGAGAAAGCCAAGGAGCTGTCATCTCTAGTCAGAGACCTCCTAAAACCAAAAAGGGTATCGGTGCATCGTTGCACACGAGTCCTGGGAAAAATGGTGGCTTCATACGAAGCAATTCCATTCGGCAGGTTCCATGCGAGGACCTTCCAGTGAGACCTCTTAGATAAGTGGTCGGGATCGCATCTTCAAATGCATCAAATGATAACCCTGTCTCCAAGGACCAGGGTGTCTCTACTGTGGTGGATGCAGGGTGCTCATCTTCTAGAGGGCCGCAGTTTCGGCATACAGGACTGGGTCCTGGTGACCACGGATGCCAGCCTTCAAGGCTGGGGAGCAGTCACACAGGGAAGAAACTTCCAGGGCCTATGGTCAAGTCAGGAGACTTCCCTACATATAAATTCTGGAACTGAGGGCCATTTACAATGCCCTAAGTCAGGCAAGACCCCTGCTTCAAAACCAGCCGGTACTGATACAGTCAGACAACATCACGGCAGTCGCCCATGTGACCCGACAGGGCGGCACAAGAAGCAGGATGGCAATGGCAGAAGCCACAAGGATTCTCCGATGGGCGGAAAATCACGTACTAGCACTGTCAGCAGTGTTCATTCCGGGAGTGGACAACTGGGAAGCAGACTTCCTCAGCAGACACGACCTACACCCGGGAGAGTGGGGACTTCATCCAGAAGTCTTCCTGCTGTTGGTAAACCGTTGGGAAAGGCCACAGGTGGACATGATGGCGTCCCGCCTCAACAAAAAGCTAAAGAGATATTGCGCCAGGTCAAGGGACCCTCAGGCGATAGCTGTGGACGCTCTAGTGACACCGTGGGTGTACCAGTCGGTTTATGTGTTCCCTACTCTGCCTCTCATACCAAAGGTACTGAGAATAATAAGATGGCGAGGAGTAAGAACGATACTCGTGGTTCCGGATTGGCCAAGAAGGGCTTGGTACCCGGAACTTCAGGAAATGATATCAGAGGACCCATGGCCTCTGCCGCTCAGACAGGACCTGCTTCAGCAGGGGCCCTGTCTGTTCCAAGACTTACCGCGGCTGCGTTTGACGGCATGGCGATTGAGCGCCGGATCCTGAAGGAAAAGGGTATTCCGGAAGAAGTCATTCCTGCGCTTATTAAAGCCAGGAAAGATGTTACGGCAAAGCATTATCACCGCATGTGGCGGAAATATGTTGCATGGTGCGAGGCCAAAAAGGCCCCAACAGAGGAATTTCCACTAGGTCGATTTCTACATTTCCTGCAAGCAGGAGTGAATATGGGCCTAAGTCTAGGCTCCATTAAAGAACAGATCTCGGCTCTGTCGATTTTCTTTCAAAAAGAATTAGCTTCAGTACCTGAAGTTCAGACATTGTGAAAGGAGTGCTGCATATTCAGCCCCCGTTTGTGCCCCCTGTGGCACCTTGGGATCTCAACGTGGTGTTGAGTTTTCTTAAAATCACATTGGTTTGAGCCACTAAAAACCGTGGATCTAAATATCTCACGTGGAAAGTGGTCATGTTATTGGCCTTGGCTTCAGCCAGGCGAGTGTCAGAATTGGCGGCTTTATCATGTAAAAGCCCTTATCTGATTTTCCATATGGATAGGGCAGAGTTGAGGACTCGTCCCCAATTTCTTCCTAAGGTGGTGTCAGCGTTTCACCTGAACCAGCCTATTGTGGTGCCGGCGGCTACTAGTGAATTGGAGGACTCCAAGTTGCTAGACGTTGTCAGGGCCCTGAAAAATAAGAATTTACTTACCGATAATTCTATTTCTCGTAGTCCGTAGTGGATGCTGGGGACTCCGTAAGGACCATGGGGAATAGCGGCTCCGCAGGAGACTGGGCACAAAAGAAAAGCTTTAGAACTACCTGGTGTGCACTGGCTCCTCCCCCTATGACCCTCCTCCAAGCCTCAGTTAGGATACTGTGCCCGGACGAGCGTACACAATAAGGAAGGATTTTGAATCCCGGGTAAGACTCATACCAGCCACACCAATCACACCGTACAACTCGTGATCTAAACCCAGTTAACAGCATGATAACAGAGGAGCCTCTAGAAAAGATGGCTCACTACAGCAATAACCCGATTTTTTGGTAACAATAACTATGTACCAGTATTGCAGACAATCCGCACTTGGGATGGGCGCCCAGCATCCACTACGGACTACGAGAAATAGAATTATCGGTAAGTAAATTCTTATTTTCTCTAACGTCCTAAGTGGATGCTGGGGACTCCGTAAGGACCATGGGGATTATACCAAAGCTCCCAAACGGGCGGGAGAGTGCGGATGACTCTGCAGCACCAAATGAGAGAACTCCAGGTCCTCCTCAGCCAGGGTATCAATTTTGTAGAATTTTACAAACGTATTTGCTCCTGACCAAGTAGCTGCTCGGCAAAGTTGTAAAGCCGAGACCCCTCGGGCAGCCGCCCAAGATGAGCCCATCTTCCTTGTGGAGTGGGCATTTACAGATTTTTGGCTGTGGCAGGCCTGCCACAGAATGTGCAAGCTGAATTGTACTACAAATCCAACGAGCAATAGTCTGCTTAGAAGCAGGAGCACCCAGCTTGTTGGGTGCATACAGGATAAACAGCGAGTCAGATTTTCTGACTCCAGCCGTCCTGGAAATATATATTTTCAGGGCCCTGACAACGTCTAGCAACTTGGAGTCCTCCAAGTCCCTAGTAGCCGCAGGCACCACAATAGGTTGGTTCAGGTGAAACGCTGAAACCACCTTAGGGAGAAACTGAGGACGAGTCCTCAATTCCGCCCTGTCCGAATGGAAAATCAGATAAGGGCTTTTACAGGATAAAGCCGCCAATTCTGACACGCGCCTGGCCCAGGCCAGGGCCAACAGCATGACCACTTTCCATGTGAGATATTTTAACTCCACAGATTTAAGTGGTTCAAACCAATGTGACTTTTTTGGAACCCAAAAACTACATTGAGATCCCAAGGTGCCACTGGAGGCACAAAAGGAGGCTGTATATGCAGTACCCCTTTTACAACGTCTGAACTTCAGGGACTGAAGCTAGTTCTTTTTGGAAGAAAATTGACAGGGCCGAAATTTGAACCTTAATGGACCCCAATTTCAGGCCCATAGACACTCCTGTTTGCAGGAAATGTAGGAATCGACCCAGTTGAATTTCCTCCGTCGGGCCTTACTGGCCTCGCACCATGCAACATATTTTCGCCAAATGCGGTGATAATGTTTTGCGGTTACATCCTTCCTGGCTTTGATCAGGATAGGGATGACTTCATCCGGAATGCCTTTTTTCCTTCAGGATCCGGCGTTCAACCGCCATGCCGTCAAACGCAGTCGCGGTAAGTCTTGGAACAGACAGGGTCCTTGCTGGAGCAGGTCCCTTCTTAGAGGTAGAGGCCACGGATCCTCCGTGAGCATCTCTTGAAGTTCCGGTTACCAAGTCCTTCTTGGCCAATCCAGAGCCACGAATATAGTGCTTACTCCTCTCCATCTTATCAATCTCAGTACCTTGGGTATGAGAGGCAGATGAGGGAACACATACACTGACTGGTACACCCACAGTGTTACCAGAGCGTCTACAGCTATTGCCTGAGGGTCCCTTGACCTGGCGCAATACCTGTCGAGTTTTTCCCAACGGTTTATAATCATGTGGAAGACTTCTGGGTGAAGTCCCCACTCTCCCGGGTGGAGGTCGTGTCTGCTGAGGAAGTCTGCTTCCCAGTTGTCCACTCCCGGAATTGCTGACAGTGCTATCACATGATTTTCCGCCCCGCGAAGAATCCTTGCTGCTTCTGCCATTGCCCTCCTGCTTCTTGTGCCACCCTGTCTGTTTACGTGGGTGACTGCCGTGATGTTGTCCGACTGGATCAACACCGGCTGACCTTGAAGCAGAGGTCTTGCTAAGCTTAGAGCATTGTAAATGGCCCTTAGCTTCAGGATATTTATGGGAAGTGATGTCTCCAGGCTTGACCATAAGCCCTGGAAATTCCTTCCCTGTGTGACTGCTCCCCAGCCTCGCAGGCTGGCATCCGTGGTCACCAGGACCCAGTCCTGAATGCCGAATCTGCGGCCCTCTAGAAGATGAGCACTCTGCAACCACCACAGGAGGGACACCCTTGTTCTTGGTGACAGGGTTATCCGCTGATGCATCTGAAGATGCGACCCGGACCATTTGTCCAGCAGGTCCCACTGGAAAGTTCTTGCGTGGAATCTGCCGAATGGGATTGCTTCGTAGGAAGCCACCATTTTACCCAGAACCCTTGTGCATTGATGCACTGAGACTTGGCTCGGTTTTAGGAGGTTCCTGACTAGCTCGGATAACTCCCTGGTTTTCTCCTCCGGGAGAAACACCTTTTTCTGGACTGTGTCCAGGATCATCCCTAGGAACAGAAGACGAGTCGTCGGAACCAGCTGCGATTTTGGAAAATTGAGAATCCAATCGTGCTGCCACAACACTACCTGAGATAGTGCTACACCGACCTCCAACTGTTCCCTGGATCTTACCCTTATCAGGGAATCGTCCAAGTAAGGGATAACTAAAATTCCCTTCCTTCGAAGGAATATCATCATTTCGGCCATTACCTTGGTAAAGACCCGGGGTGCCGTGGACCATCCATACGGCAGCGTCTGAACTGATAGTGACAGTTCTGTACCATAAACCTGAGGTACCCTTGGTGAGAAGGGTAAATTTGGACATGAAGGTAAGCATCCTTGATGTCCCGAGACATCATGTAGTCCCCTTCTTCCAGGTTCGCAATCACTGCTCTGAGTGACTCAATCTTGAATTTGAATCTCTGTATGTAAGTGTTCAAAGATTTTAGATTTAGAATCGGTCTCACCGAGCCGTCCGGCTTCGGTACCACAACAGTGTGGAATAATACCCCGTTCCCTGTTGCAGGAGGGGTACCTTGATTATCACCTGCTGGGAATACAGCTTGTGAATGGCTTCCTAAACTGTCTCCCTGTCAGAAGGAGACATCGGTAAAGCCGACTTTAGGAAACGGCGAGGGGGAAACGTCTCGAATTCCAATTTGTACCCCTGAGATATCACCTGAAGGATCCAGGGGTCTACTTGCGAGTGAGCCCACTGCGCGCTGAAATTCATTGAGACGGGCCCCCCACCTTGCCTGATTCTGCTTGTAAAGCCCCAGCGTCATACTGAGGGCTTGGCAGAGGCGGGAGAGGGTTTCTGTTCCTGGGAACTGGCTGATTTCTGCAGCCTTTTTTCCTCTCCCTCTGTCACGGGGCAGAAATGAGGAACCTTTTGCCCGCTTGTCCACGAAAAGACTGCGCCTGATAATACGGCGTCTTCTCATGTTGAGAGGCGACCTGGGGTACAAACGTGGATTTCCCAGCTGTTGCCGTGGCCACCAGGTCTGAAAGACCGACCCCAAATAACTCCTCCCCTTAATAAGGCAATACTTCCAAATGCCGTTTGAAATCCGCATCACCTGACCACTGTCGTGTCCATAACCCTCTACTGGTAGAAATGGACAACGCACTTAGACTTGATGCCAGTCGGCAAATATTCCGCTGTGCATCACGCATATATAGAAATGCATCTTTTAAATGCTCTATAGGCAAAAATATACTGTCCCTATCTAGGGTATCAATATTTTCAGTCAGGGAATCCGACCACGCCAACCCAGCACTGCACATCCAGGCTGAGGCGATTGCTGGTCGCAGTATAACACCAGTATGTGTGTAAATACATTTTAGGATGCCCTCCTGCTTTCTATCAGCAGGATCCTTAAGGGCGGCCATCTCAGGAGAGGGTAGAGCCCTTACAAGCGTGTGAGCGCTTTATCCACCCTAGGGGGTGTTTCCCAACGCACCCTAACCTCTGGCGGGAAAGGATATAATGCCAATAACATTTTAGAAATTATCAGTTGTTATCGGGGGAAACCCACGCATCATCACACACCTCATTTAATTTCTCAGATTCAGGAAAACTACAGGTAGTTTTTCCTCACCGAACATAATACCCCTTTTTTGGTGGTACTCGTATTATCAGAAATGTGTAAAACATTTTTCATTGCCTCAATCATGTAACGTGTGGCCCTACTGGAAGTCACATTTGTCTCTTCACCGTCGACACTGGAGTCAGTATCCGTGTCGGCGTCTATATCTGCCATCTGAGGTAACGGGCGCTTTAGAGCCCCTGACGGCCTATGAGACGTCTGGACAGGCACAAGCTGAGTAGCCGGCTGTCTCATGTCAACCACTGTCTTTTATACAGAGCTGACACTGTCACGTAATTCCTTCCAACAGTTCATCCACTCAGGTGTCGACCCCCTAGGGGGTGACATCACTATTACAGGCAATCTGCTCCGTCTCCACATCATTTTTCTCCTCATACATGTCGACACAAACGTACCGACATACAGCACACACACAGGGAATGCTCTGATAGAGGACAGGACCCCACTAGCCCTTTGGGGAGACAGAGGGAGAGTTTGCCAGCACACACCAGAGCGCTATATATATATATACAGGGATAACCTTATATAAGTGTTTTTCCCCTTATAGCTGCTGTTTTATTTAATACTGCGCGTAATTAGTGCCCCCCCCCCCCCCTCTCTTTTTTAACCCTTTCTGTAGTGTAGTGACTGCAGGGGAGAGCCAGGGAGCTTCCCTCCAACGGAGCTGTGAGGGAAAATGGCGCCAGTGTGCTGAGGAGCGCCCTGCACCCTCAGTGACCGGAGTGTGAAGTGTGCTGAGAGCAATGGCGCACAGCTGCAGTGCTGTGCGCTACCTTGTTGAAGACAGGACGTCTTCTGCCGCCGATTTTCCGGACCTCTTCTGTCTTCTGGCTCTGTAAGGGGGCCGGCGGCGCGGCTCTGGGACCCATCCATGGCTGGGCCTGTGATCGTCCCTCTGGAGCTAATGTCCAGTAGCCTAAGAAGCCCAATCCACTCTGCACGCAGGTGAGTTCGCTTCTTCTCCCCTTAGTCCCTCGATGCAGTGAGCCTGTTGCCAGCAGGTCTCACTGAAAATAAAAAACCTAAAACTAAACTTTTCACTAAGCAGCTCAGGAGAGCCACCTAGTGTGCACCCTTCTCGTTCGGGCACAAAATCTCAACTGAGGCTTGGAGGAGGGTCATAGGGGGAGGAGCCAGTGCACACCAGGTAGTTCTAAAGCTTTTCTTTTGTGCCCAGTCTCCTGCGGAGCCGCTATTCCCCATGGTCCTTACGGAGTCCCCAGCATCCACTTAGGACGTTAGAGAAATATATGTTTCCAGGACGGCTGGAGTCAGAAACTCTGACTCGCTGTTTATCCTGTATGCACCCAACAAGCTGGGTGCTCCTGCTTCTAAGCAGTCTATTGCTCGCTGGATTTGTAGTACAATTCAGCTTGCACATTCTGTGGCAGGCATACCACAGCCAAAATCTGTAAATGCCCATTCCACGAGGAAGGGGGCTCTTCTTGGGCGGCTGCCCGAGGGGTCTCGGCTTTACAACTTTGCAGAGCAGCTACTTGGTCAGGGGCAAACACGTTTGCAAAATTCTACAAATTTGATACCCTGGCTGAGGAGGACCTGGAGTTCTCTCATTCGGTGCTACAGAGTCATCCGCACTCTCCCGCCCGTTTGGGAGCTTTGGTATAATCCCCATGGTCCTTACGGAGTTCCCAGCATCCACTAGGACGTTAGAGAAAATAAGAATTTACTCACCGGTAATTCTATTTCTCGTAGTCCGTAGTGGATGCTGGGCGCCCATCCCAAGTGCGGATTGTCTGCAATACTTGTAAATAGTTATTGTTAACTAAAGGGTTATTGTTGAGCCATCTGTTGAGAGGCTCAGTTGTTTTCATACTGTCAAACTGGATATAGTATCACGAGTTGTACGGTGTGATTGGTGTGGCTGGTAAGAGTCTTACCCGGGATTCTAAATCCTTCCTTATTATGTCTGCTCGTCCGGGCACAGTGTCTTAACTGAGGCTTGGAGGAGGGTCATAGTGGGAGGAGCCAGTGCACACCAGGTAGTCATAAATCTTTCTAGAGTGCCCAGCCTCCTTCGGAGCCCGCTATTCCCCATGGTCCTTATGGAGTTCCCAGCATCCACTACGGACTACGAGAAATAGAATTACCGGTGAGTAAATTCTTATTTTATCCTGTATGCTTCCAACAAGCTTGGTGCTCCTGCTTCAAAGCAAACTATTGCTCGCTGGATCTGTAACACGATTCAGCAGGCTCATTCTGCGGCTGGATTGCCGCTGCCTAAATCAGTTAAGGCCCATTTCACGAGGAAGGTGGGCTCTTTTTGGGCGGCTGCCCGAGGGGTCTCGGCATTACAGCTTTGCCAAGCGGCTACTTGGTCAGGTTCAAACACTTTTGCAAAGTTCTACAAGTTTGATACCCTGGCTGAGGAGGACCTTGTGTTTTCTCAATCGGTGCTGCAGAGTCATCCGCACTCTACCGCCCGTTTGGGAGCTTTGGTATAATCCCCATGGTCCTTACGGAGTCCCCAGCATCCACTAGGACGTTAGAGAAAATAAGATTTTACTTACCGGTAAATCTATTTCTCGTAGTCCGTAGTCTATGCTGGGCGCCCGTCCCAAGTGCGGAATTCTGCTGCAATACTTGTATATAGTTATTGCTTCAATAAGGATTATGTTATGGTTGCATCAGCGTTGACCTGATGCTCTGTTATAGTTCATACTGTTAACTGGGTAAGTTTATCACAAGTTATACGGTGTGATTGGTGTGGCTGGTATGAATCTTGCCCTGGATTACCCAAATCCTTTCCTTGTACTGTCAGCTCTTCTGGGCACAGTTTCTCTAACTGAGGTCTGGAGAAGGGGCATAGAGGGAGGAGCCAGAGCACACCAGAACCTAAATTCTTTCTTAAAGTGCCCATGTCTCCTGCGGAGCCCGTCTATCCCCATGGTCCTTACGGAGTCCCCAGCATCCACTACGGACTACGAGAAATAGATTTACCGGTAAGTAAAATCTTATTTTATCTTTAATGCAGTGTGTGGAAACTGGTAAGTATATGTTTAGTTTAATTGCCACTCGAAGCTGGGGCTTGCTCTCTATCTCCCTCGCCCCTCTCTCTTTCTCCCCCACCCATCTCTCTCCCTCTGTAGTATCTACCCCTCTTTCTCTCCATCACCCTTTCTCTCCCTCACCCCTCTCTCTCCCTCACCCCTCTCTCTCCTCTATCCCATCTCTTTCTAACCACCCTCCTCTCCCATGGTCCCATATTCTGAACTGGAACCAAATGGCATTGTTGCTGTGTGGCATTATGTATATAAGGTGTATTACTACTGTGTAGCGTAAGATGTATAAGGGTTACTAATGTGTGGAATAATGTGCTATAAAGGGCATTATTACTGTGGCATATTGTAAATAAGGGACTCTATTGTGTGACATAACGTGGTATAATTTGATTTTGTGTGTGCGTGTGCCAAATTACTGCCTTGCCCTGGATGCCGAGCATCCTCATTTCGGCCCTGCATTATAGTCTGAATTTACCCACAAACAGCTGAAAGTTGTACCTATAGGCATTGCTATACCAGGGAGTTATATTAGTGATAATGATTATCTTTTGTGTTTTCCCAGAGCCAATGGGAAAGGAGATTAGCATGTTTCAATAACTAAAAATAAATGTGCAGCCTGTGATGGAACTTGTCAGCTGAAGGTAATTTTTAATTTAACTACTAAGTGTAGTTCTCATGATAAAAAGGAAAGTCAGCCTTAAGAGCAGTTTAATGATCTTAGTTGTCTGGATGGCGCTATCTTGTTACCAAACTAAATTAAGCAAGGGGTTGAAAGCATAAGATCATTGATAAGTATGGTTTTAGTATAATACCGCTAACCAATTGTGGTACAGCTTTATGTGGTGCGAGTCATACCTGTATCTTCCCGCCTTCGTCTGCCTCAGCCGCTTGAAAGCCTCCAAGTGGCGCACTCCGGATGGGTTGGCAGAGGGATTATGGGCAACCCCAAAGAACCCCTTTACAGAAAGTCACGACTGGTTCACACAGTGACTACGATTTTATTTAAAGTGGTAAGGGAATCACGATGCTAATAATATACAGAATTGCTGACTAAATCAAATACATTTCAGGGTTAGAGTGCAATATAACTTCAGTTACCACAGTGTTTCACCTCAAGATAACATTTGGTTAGCATGTTTGCATTAGGCAGTATACATACAGTTAGTACATTTGGCATACATCAATCTAAAGCCAATTGGTTCATTACACAGAGCAGATCATTTACTTTTACTTCCAGTTCAATTACTTTCTTGACTTGTCCCAATGGGACAGTGTGGCATTAGTTTTCGTAAGGGCTCGTATTGAGCAGGCTGCAGGGTCATACAGTTGGAGACAGAGTCATAAAAGTCCTGGCTTACAGCGTGGGTGGAAATCACACAATGTCCAGAATGGGGGACGGGACAAGGCAACAGTTATAAGCAATGTTCAGGGATAGGTTAAATGGAATGATCACTAGCAAGCCATGCAATGCTCGGGGATATGGTAAATGGAATGATAAGCAGTGTGCAGGAGTGGGAGAAGCAGTCACCAGTTAGCAGTACAATGTCCAGGAGAGGGTGAATGAAGCAAAGGTATGAAGCAGTGAGCAAATAACAGATAGTGCCTCAGCAGAGTCACTATGCGTTCATAGCTTACCCGTTCCCGATCGGCATCGGCTGGTCGCTCTCTGTGGCTGGGCTCCTGTAGTAATGGTGGGTACTCTGCGGTGTGCCAACTTTCGCCCTTAGCGGCTCTCTGCTGCAGCACACGGCGTCCAACTCCCCAGGTCCTCGGTCCTCCGATCAGCGCCGCTCAGGTCCCTGCTTGAGATGGCTGCTTCACTGTGCCAGCTTTCACCCGCAACGGCGTTCTGCAACACACGCTCGTCCCTGCACCTGTCTGTGATCGCTACCTGATGCCTGCGCTCCTTCACACAGCAGTCCATATTCAGCCCTGCTCTCAGGGACTTTTCTCTTCCTGTGGCACAACACTTCTCTCCCTGTCCCAACCTGGCTCTCCTCTGCCAACTTTCCCCACATACATGCTGTTTCCTTTGTCCTCCTCAGACCCCACCCGTGAGTTCAGAGGTCATCCAATAGCAGGCAGACGGGCTGCTGATGTCACAACTCTGCAACCTGATGCTCACTTGAGAAAAAGTCCAGGAATTCCTGGGATGCCACACATTCCTCCGCTAAAACTATGCGTGTCCTCACGCATGGTGGCGTTGCATTGAATCTGTTGAATATGGTTCTGTTCATCAGGATGAGGCTACAACCATGTCATTCAATACACGTACATAGAAACATCATAACTTGACAGTATGGAGCCTAAAGGGTTTTCAGTTACATTTTACACCTGATAATGTAGGGGTGGGACACCTTGGGTACTGCGTACCGACCGTCTGACCTGAGAGTCTGGGCCTTCAACTTTGGAGACCTTTGGGTCAATTCTGTACCCCATCAGCCTTTCCACTGTCAGTTCCAGGGCTATGGCCCCAACAGGGCTGCATGGGACTGGGCCGCACATAAACAACAGTAACTCGGTGGGATCATGAAAGGGAACAGCCCAGGAGGATCCCCATCCCTCTGCCATAGGAGGGCCCAGTGGAGATGTCGCAGGCACCTCAGAGGCACATATCTTCAGCTGATCTCTAGGTACCATGCTAAGTTTGCCGTTTTGTTTCCGTTGGATCTGGTACGTGTGCAGATCGTCACTGGGAATGCTGACTAAGGTGTAGGGGACGTCTTCCCACATGGCATCCAACTTGCTGTACCGATGGTTATTGTTTTTCCAAACTTTATCTCCTATCTGTAGAGCTTTTGCCCTGGTGCTTGTGTTGTAACTTCACTCCTGGCGTTGATGTGCAGCCTCCATCCTTTTCCCAACTATCTCCCAGGCCATCTCAATCCTGTGCTGATGTTCACACACCCAACCTGTTTGGGGGTTCATGGGTTCGCTCACGTTGGGCATCAATTCTGGGTCTCTGGGCAGCTTGCCCTGCTGACCGAACATCAAGTAGAAGGGTGTGAAGCCGGTAGAACCGTGTTCCGTGTTGTTGTACAGGTAAGTAAGCTCCGGCAGGAGGGTTGGCCACTGGGAGCGTTTCTCAGCTGACAAACTCCTCAACATCCCTATGATTGTCTGATTGGATCGTTCGCACAAGCCATTGCCCTGTGGGTAGTAGGCATTTGTCCTTACTTTTTTGCACCCATATAGCAAGCATAGTTCTTGAAATAGCTGGGATTCGAATGCGGGGCCTTGGTCTGTTAGAATTCGTTCTCAGTACCCATATGGCTGAGCAAAGTGTTTTAGAAAGAGTTCTACTGTGGTCTTCGCCGTCAAGTCACGGGTTGGGACAACAACTATAAATTTGCTGTAGTGGTCGGTGATGGTAAGTACATACTGGTACCCGCTTGGGCTGGGGTCGAGCTTTACATGTCCAAAGACACAATCTCCAGGGGACGATGACTCTTTATAGGGTGTAGCGGATCCCGTTGGCTTGCGTCGGGGTTCCTTTGAAGCAGCAGGCCACACATTGTTGGCACCACCCTTCGATGTCTGCCCTCATCCCTACCCAGAAATATCTCCTTCGTAATACCGCTTCTGTTTTCTGGGCTCCAAAGTGTCCGGACTGGTTGTGGTAGGCCTCGAGCAGGAAGCTGGCTTGTTGCCGGGGAACAATGACCTGGGTGATCTTTTGATATGTTCCAGGGTCAAGGCTGATTCGGACTGCAAGCCCCTGCTTGAGCTGGATGCGGTCTCGGTGTTTTAGTAGTTTCACCAATTCCGGGTCTGCATTGGCCTTCTCTGATTCAGCTTGCGTTTCTGCCGAATAAGGTCTATTAGGTCCAGCAACACTGGGCTCTCCCTTTGTACTTTGCCCCAGTCGAACACTGGTGTGTCAAGCTGGGGGCTCTCAGGTCTCCGGTCAGCGGTTGCCGCCACCGGGTCCGAGGTCACGATCTGCGTTTGTTCTGGAGGCCTGAACCATGGGGTCTCTACATCTTCAGCTTGATCTTTATCCTCTTCTGCAAGGTCAGTGGTAGGCAGTCGGGACAACGCTTCAGCATTTCCATTGGACTTTCCACTCCTGTAGTTCACGGTGTAATGAAAGTTGGCTAGGCAAGACATCCACCGTTGTTCCATTGTAACCCAAACGAGCGCTGGACAGGTGCTTAAGTGGATTGTTGTCGGTAACGATGACAAACAGGGTGGCGGCCAGGTAGTTTTTGAATTTTTCAGTGACGGCCCAAATTAGGGCAAGCAATTCCAATTTGAAGGTACTGTAATTGTCGCAGTTCCTTTCGGTCTTCTGGAGGCCTCTACTGGCATAGGCAATCACCCGCTCATGGCCGTCTTGCATTTGGTACAACACTGCCCCTAATCCGTGGTTGCTGACATCTGTGTACACCTGGAAGGGCTTCTCGTATTCCGGATAGGCCAGCAATGGTGCCCCTATCAATGCCGCCTTCAATTCTTCAAAAGAAAATTGTGCTCTTCCCTCCAGGTGACTAGAGTGAAACTCCTCCTTTCTTGACCAGACTTGTCTCGCAGAAGTTCATGTAGTGGGGCAGCCACCCTTGCAAAATTCTCTATGAAGCATCGGTAATAGCTAACGAAGCCGAGGAAGCTTCTGACATCTTTCACTGTCTTCGGTGTGGGCCAATCTCGCACCACCTGGATCTTTTCGGGATCCATTTTGATACCGTCTGAACTGACTACATGGCCTAGATATTGTACCTTTGGTTTCAATAAATGGCACTTTGATGGTTTGAGTTTCAGCCCCGATTCAGCCAACTGGGTGAACACCTCATCCAGGTGTTTCAAGTGTTCCTCATAGCTCTTGGAAAAGGTGATGACGTCATCTAAGTACAGGAGGACCATCTCAAAGTTACGGTGTCCGAGGCAGTGCTCCATCACTCTCTGGAAGGTAGCAGGGGTGTTGCAGAGTCCAAACGGCATCCAGTCGAACTCAAAGAGGCCCATCAGAGTGGGGAAGGCAGTCTTTTCCCAGTCTTACGGGGCCATGGGTATCTGCCAATATTCGCTCGTGAGATCCAGTGTGGAGAAGTAGGTCACAGTCTTCAATGTCGTGAGTGACTCCTCAATCGTAGGGAGTGGGTAGGCGTCCTTGTGGGTCACTGCATTCAGTTTCCGGTAATCCACGCAGAACCGAAGACTGACATCTTTTTTTCTTCACGATAACCAACAGTGCTGCCCAGGGGCTGTGACTCTCCATTATCACTCTAGCCGCTTTCATTTCCGTGATGATGTTTCGTACGGGCTGGTACATGGTCGGAGGCAGAGTTCGGTGTCTTTTTTTGATTGGGGGATTCGTCCCCGTGGGGATATGATGGTACACACTCTGCCGTCCTGAAGTCCGAGGAGTGTTGGCTAAAAGCAACCGCGTTTTGGCGGACTACCTAGAGCACACTTTCTCGTTTTTGTTCCGGGGTGTCCGAATCCCCAATTTTGAATTTCACTCCTCCATGGAGGATCGCTGCTGGGTGCCGTCAGTGGTCCTGTCACCGCACTTTGCTGGGCTGTGGCAACGTTTTCTACCAGTATATCTTGGAAGTCGACTTGGATTATTCTTGCCACGGGACAGTGCTTGGACAGTCGGATGGGGTAGCTGTGGGGGTTGAGTATACGTACCGGCACCCTCCCACGTTCCACTCGTGCCAAGGTCCTCGCCACCGCAAATGGCGGTTGCCCATCAGTGTTATAGGCTTCGATCATGGCTTCGTAGTCTCGACTGCTTGGTCCAATTCTAGCCTTGCACCAAATCGCGTGTTCAGAATTTGGATGCAATATTACGGGTTGTTGATCTGCGATCCTAGCTTTCCCCACCTCTCCCTTGGTGTTGGTGAACTTCTGCCCTTCTAGCAACCGTACAGTTTGCTGCAGAGTCCTCCGTTCTCTTGAGGTGGCAGTACACATTTCCATCCGGAGAACTTCTACCAGTTCATCGGGGCAGTTCTTGAGAACATTTATTCCAAGGATCACTGGGGGTAGTTGTTCATTATGTACTGTGTTGATTAGGCATGCCTGTTGCGGAAGTCTCTTGCCGACTTCCAGATCTGCTTCCCAGTAACCGCTGTAAGGGATTTGTTGTCCGTTGCTGGCCAGGAGATGCAACCAAGTTGTTGGGGGGTCACAATTTCCCTCTCATTCCAGTGGCGCAGGATTTCCCTGTGCCGAGTTCCGGCTTGCCCTTGACCGAGTTCCTCCAGCTTCTGTCCCATCCTGGATAGGTTCAGTGACAACTCAGTGAGCTTGCTGGCCAGGACTCAGATGGGATCCTGGTCAGGTGAGGCCTGTGACTGTTGGATTATGGTCTCCCTGGGTACTGGAGCGTTGGACAGTGGATACTGTTTTGCATCCCTGGAGGGGTTGTCTTCTGTTGATTCCAATGGGTCATACCCTACCTCGTCACTTTGGTCAGGTCCCAGAATCTGTAAGATGGCTTCCTTGAATTCTGCGAAGGTACAGTCTGGCTTTTGGCGTTTCCACATCCTCAATTGGGCACGAATTGAACCTCCTTGCTTGCCCACGATAAACAGGTTGATCAAGGTTTCATCCGCTTGCTGGGCTTCACGGGGATCTAGGGCCTGAACTGACTTCATGGCTTCTTGTAGCCCCAGGGCGAACTCTCGCAGGGATTCCTGTGGACGCTGCTTCCTGGCATAAAGACGGCCTTTGAGGTCAGAGACTGTGCTCGCATCGAAGATGCCCACTAGCTTTGTGGGGCATGCCTTCCGCTGTCGCCTTGTCTGGGTCAGACCATGCCCGGACTTCACATAGCGCAGAACCCTTCAGCTGTCCCACTAAGATCTCAACCTTTTGATCCTCGCTCAGCGTATACAGTTTGAACATGGACTGCATCGTGGCTTTGAACTCCTTTAATGGGCTAGTGCCTGGAAGTCATGGCTTCCCGAAGTAAGTGGGTAACCAGGGGGCCCCAAAGTATTACGGCTTCGTGATGGGTGATGCTGTCGCCATAGATGGGTTTTCCTGGCTTGGAGCAACATTGCTCTGCTGAGGCAGAGACCTCTTGCTATTGAGATGTGGTCACGGATCCTGTTCGTAGACGCCAAGTTGTGATATCACTAACCAATTGTGGTACAGCTATATGTTGTGTGAGTCGTACCTGTATCTTCCCGCCTTTGTCTGCCTCCGCTGCTTGAAAGCCTCCAGGTGCCGCCCTCCGGATAGGTTGGCAGAGGGATGAGGGCAACCCCAAAGAACCCCCTTACAGAAAGTTGCGACTGGTTCACACAGTGACTATGGTTTTATTTAAAATGGTAAGGGAATCATGATGCTAATAATATACACAATTGCTGACTATATCAAATACATTTCACACATATAAAGTCAGGGTTAGAATGCAATATAACTTCAGTTACCACAGGGTCTCGCCTCAAGATAACATTTGGTTAGCATGTTTGCATATGGCAGTATACATACAGTTAGTACATTTCGCATACATCAATTTAAGCTAATTGGTTCATTACACAGCAGATCATTTACTTTTACTTCCAGTTCAATTACTTTCTTGACCTGTCCCAAGGGGGCAATGTGGCATTGGTTTTGTAAGGGCTAGTATTGGTCAGGCTGCAAGGTCATAAAGTTGGAGACAGAGTCATAAAAGTCCTGGCTTGCAGCATGGAGGGAAATCACACAATGGTGGTCATTCCAAGTTGTTCGCTCGTTGCCGTTTTTTGCAACGCAGCGATTAGGTGGAAAATGCACATGCGCTAAGTTATTTAACACAAAACTTAGTAGATTTACACAAGCTCGAGCAACGTTTTTTCATCGCTCAAGTGATCATAGTGTGATTGACAGGAAGTGGGTGTTTCTGGGCGGAAACTGGACGTTTTCAGGGAGTGTGCTAAAAAACGCAGGCGTGCCAGGTAAAAACGCAGGAGTGGCTGGGGAAACGGGGGAGTGGCTGGCCGAACGCAGGGCATGTTTGTGATGTCAAACCAGAAACTAAACAGACTGAGGTGATCGCAGTCTAGGAGTAGGTCTGGAGCTACTCAGAAACTGCATGGAATTATTTAGTAGCAGTTCTGCTAATCTTTTGTTCGCTATTCTGCTAAGCTAAGATACACTCCCAGAGAGCGGCGGACTAGCGTTTGCAATGCTGCTAAAAGCAGCTAGCGAGCGAACAACTCGGAATGAGGGCCAATGTCCAGAATAGGGGAGGGACAAGGCAGCAGTTATAAGCAATGTTTAGGGATAGGGTAAATGGAATGATCACTAGCAAGCCATGCAGTGCTCAGGGATATGGTAAATGGAATGATAAGCAGTGTGCAGGAGTGGGAGAAGCAATCACCAGTTAGCAGTACAATGTCCTGGAGAGGGTGAATGAAACAATGGTGCAGCAGTAGTGAGGTGCAAGCAAGGGTATGAAGCAGTGAGCAAATAACAGTGCACAGCCTCAGCAGAGTCAGTATGCATTCATAGCTTACCTGTGCCTGATCGGCAGCGGCTGGTCGCTCTCTGTGGCTGGGCTCCTGTAGTCATGGTGGGTACTCTGGTGTGCCAGCTTTCACCCTCAGCGGCTCTCTGCTGCAGCACACAGCGTCCAACTCCCCGGGTCCTCAGTCCTTCGATAAGCACCGCTCAGGTCCCTGCTTGAGATGGCTGCTTCAGTGTGCCAGCTTTCACCCACAATGGCGTTCTCCTGCAACACACGCTCGTCCCTGCACCCATCTGTGATCAGTCCCTGATGCCTGCGCTCCTTCACACAGCAGTCCGTCTTCAGCCCTGCTCTCAGGGACTTTTCCTGTGGCACAACACTTCTCTACCTGTCCCAACCTGGCTCTCCTCTGCCCACTTCCCCCACACACATGCTGTTTCCTTTGTCCTCCTCAGACCCCACCCGTATATTCAGGGGTCATCCAATAGCAGGCAGGCAGGGGCTGCTGATGTCACAACTCTGCAACCTAATGCTCACTTGAGAAAAAGGCCAGGAATTCCTGGGATACCACAATAGATGATATATTGAATATATTGATATATTGGCCCAATTCTAATATTGAACATCTAAGGATCCAGTATGAAGCTTTTCTAGTCTGGGGAAATTCAAATACACATAGGAAATAAAATACAAAGAGGAAATGTAGTCTGGATAACATACCTTCCAACATGACCCTCTCCAGGAGGGACATAATGCTCTGCTTCTGGACTTCTCACTTAATTTATGATTGCCGGCACCTGTGTTGAATGGGATAATGGATAAGAAAGGTGTTTCAGCACAGATTATGGCAATCATACATTAAAAGGTAATTTCAGGAGCAGAGCATTCTGTCCCTCCTGGAGAGGATCATGTTGGGAGTAGGGATAAACATTTTTGGATCTTTGAGATCCAAACCCTCCCCCAGGACTTCGGGATCTGAGCCAGTCAGTTCAGAGGTGCTGCCCCACTGCCGTTTTAAGTCCAGGGGTGTTGCTGCCTGTCTGCTGTGCTGTGTAATTCTCCAGGGGTGCTGCCTATGCTGTATAAGTCCAGGGGTGCTGCCTATCTGCTGTGAAAATCCAGAGGTGCTGATGTATATTTCCAGGGGTGCTGCTGTTCTTGATCCGAGGTTTAAAGTTTAAACTAAAGCCTAGAGCAGAATATGAAACAAGCTTCGATATCACAACCAGATTTGTGAAAACATATAGCCTCAAAGGTGGAAATGAAAATTCCAAGTTTGACTAAGTGTGTTCCAATAAAGTGGGGAGAGACCACTTTTGTGGCAAAAGTCAGTCAGACTCAGAAGAGACAGAATCATAATCCAGCGGAACGTGACACGGCAACATCTCCTACTTCATTTTCTCTGGCAATTGCCGGAGAAAACTAGATTTTCCAAACACACCTACAGTGCATCTGGAAAGTATTCACAGCGATTCACTTTTTCCACATTTTGTTATGTTACAGCCTTATTCCAAACTGGAATAAATTAATTTTTTCTCATAATTCTACACACAATACTCCATAATGACAACATGAAACAAAGTTTTTTTGAGATTTATCGCAAATTTATTAAAAAAAAAAACCTAAGAAATCACATGTACATAGTATTGAGCAAAGGCTGTGAATACTTTTGTTGATGCACCTTTGGCAGCAATTACAGCCTCAAGCATTTTTGAATATAATGCCTCAAGCTTGGCACACCTATCTTTGGGCAGTTTTGCCCATTTCTCTTTGCAGCACGTCTCAAGCTCCATCAGGTTGGATGGGAAGCGTTGGTGCACATCCATTTTCAGATCTCTCCATAGATGTTCAATTGGATTCAAGTCTGGGCTCTGGCTGGACCACTCGAGGACATTCACAGAGTTGTCCCGAAGCCACTCCTTTGATATCTTGGCTGTGGCTTAGGGTCGTTGTCCTGCTGAATGATGAACCGTCGCCCCAGTCTGAGGTCAAGAGCAGTCTGGAGCCGATTTTCATCCAGGATGTCTCTGTACATTGCTGCACATCTTTCCCTCTATCCTGACTAGTTTCCCAGTTCCTGCCGCTGAAAAACATCCCCACAGCATGATGTTGCCACAATCATGCTTCACTGTAGGGATGGTATTAGCCTGGTGATGAGTGGTGCCTGGTTTCTTCCAAACATGAAGCCTGGCATTCACGCCAAAGAGTTCAATCTTTGTCTCATCAGACCAGAGAATTTTGTTTATCATGGTCTGAGATTCCTTCAGGTGCATTTTGGCAAAAATTAATTTATTCCATTTTGGAATAAGGCTGTAACATAACATAAAATGTGGAAAAAGTGTAGCACTGTGAATACTTTCCGGATGCACTGTATGTCTATATGTCTGCCATATAATTCTCAGGGCACCCTGTCTGAACCTGCTCATCTCTAGTAGCTATATCATCTAGTGTGCACTCTGTACCCAGCATAAGAGAGAGGTACGTCTCAATTATTTCATGTTAGGGACTCAAATTAATGGCTCCAGTTAGTCACCCTTAATTTTGATTTATTAATGTTCCACATTTTGGGATTAGTTACAAGATGTGCATTTGTTGTACAGGGTTCCTTTTCCTTTATTTTGTAAATGTTTTATCCTTAATAATTGTACAATGTAAGGGCTGCGTAATGTTATTATCGCAAGACCTTGTGGTGTTAGAAGAACAGAGGCCCTCATTCCGAGTCGTTCGCTCTGTATTTTTCATCGCATCGCAGTGAAATTCCGCTTAGTACGCATGCGCAATATTCGCACTGCGACTGCGCCAAGTAATTTTACAATGGAGATAGTATTTTTACTCACGGCTTTTTCATCGCTCCGGCGATCGTAGTGTGATTGACAGGAAATGGGTGTTACTGGGCGGAAACACGGCGTTTTCGGGGCGTGTGGATAAAAACGCTACCGTTTCCGGAAAAAACGCAGGAGTGGCCGGAGAAACGGGGGAGTGTCTGGGCGAACGCTGGGTGTGTTTATGACGTCAAACCAGGAACGACAAGCACTGAACTGATCGCAGATGCCGAGTAAGTCTGAAGCTACTCTGAAACTGCTAAGTAGTTTGTAATCGCAATATTGCGTATACATCGGTCGCAATTTTAAGAAGCTAAGATACACTCCCAGTAGGCGTAGGCTTAGCCTGAGCAACTCTGCTAAATTCGCCTTGCGAGCGAACAACTCGGAATGAGGGCCAGAGTTTCAGTGATCTTGCAATGCATCAGCTTTCCATTGCACTGCAGCACTAAATGGTCAAGGAGCTCCTGTGAGGCATAAACAGTTACTGAATAAGGGCCCAGTATGGAGTCTCATGGTGGCTTACAGCCAGGAAGCTGTCTGGCTTGCCAGGCTGAGCAATGCTGGCGGCACAGAGGTTAGCATTGCTTCCTCCCACAGTCCTACTTGTATTATGAAATTAGTTTCAACTAGAGTGGCAAACTCCACTAGGGAAGAGGCTCAATAACAAAAAATTCACTGCACAGTCCTGCTTAGTACTGTATCGAACCCACCCAAACTCAACTTGTACCATCCAAGGCTGCTGTGGGGGCTCACGAGGGGCTGATGGGTCTGCTTTATTTAAAAATAAAATATGAATAAAATAAACAAGATACAGAGGTATGCTCACATGCGTGTAACTGGGACACACAGGTATGTTCACATGCGTGTAACTGGGAGCTGTGAAAAACTAAAATAAGGCATCTGCCACAAAATATGTAAATAAAAATGCAATTAAAAAATGGGAAAAAAGAAACCTACGAAATTTTCACAAAATAAGTCTCCAGACTATGGTAGGGAAAATAGCCATCCTTGATCCTGTGGTATAAAACGGTTTATTTGCATCCCAGCATTAAATCCGAGATTATCGTAATCCCTAAAAATGAAGAAGGGGTACAAATTCAGAGGCTTTGGCCCCTAGTTTTTTAGTTTGTTCAGTAATGTGGTAATTATACATTTGCTTGGTTGAAGTCCTTTCTGTTCCACACCAAGATAGAAGTGGAGATGAAAGCCTGTGTGTTGTTCCTGATTGCCTGTGCCGCTCTAATTTTTAATCACCGTCTTGACACTGTCCTCTTCCTCTTGCCTCTTCTCATAATGTGAAAAGTCATCAAATGTGGAGGTGGTATGTTTGTAGCTAGCTATGATTTGGAGAACTTGGCAAGCTTTTTCCAGGGGGAACACCTGCCGCTGAAATGATGGGTTTATTCAACTGTGCATGTCCTGTTTAAACAACATAAGGGTGGGTGGGAGGGCCCGAGGACAATTCCATCTTGCGCCTCTTTTTTTTCTTCTTTGCATTATGTGCTCTTTGGGCCTAGTTTTTAAAACTGCCATCCTGTCTGCCACTGCAGTGCCACTCCTAGATGAGCCAGGTGTTTGTGTCGTCCACTTGTGTTGCTTAGCTTAGTTATCCAGCTACCTTGGTGCAACCTTTTGGCCTAAAAACAATATTGTGAGCTGTTTTGAATAGAGTGGAAATTACTGTTATTGAGGTTAATAATACTTTAGGGGGGGGGGGATTCTGTAATTTTTAGCGTTTTTTTATTATATTTAAAAAAAAAAAAATCTGGATCCAAAATCAAAACCCGAAAGGTGGTTTTGGCAAAACCAATCCAGATCCAAAACACAAATGGAGATCCAGATCCAAAATCAAAAACACAAAACCCGAAGTGTGTCCGGTGCACATCAGTTGGGAGGTGTGGGATAATTTTGAAATTCTACTCATAGATATGGTCAGAATTTCTATATGAAGTTTCATTAGATACCATCAATTCCTCAGCAAGATTTTTGGCATAAACAGTAGTGGCTAAGAGAGCCCTCAGCATCTGATGTCCAGTCTAAAAATAGCTTAGCGCAGAGGTTCTCAAACGCGCTCCTGATGGCACCCGAACGGTCCAGGGTTTAGGTATATACATGGCTCAGCACAGATGATTAAATCACATTGACTGAGGTGCTAATTAAGTCACCTGTGGCCAAGCATGGATAAACTTGAGGCCCGCGTTTGAGAGCCTCTAGCTTAGCTAGTAATTTGTTTGTTAAAAAAGTGGACTCTGTCATATTAATTCTAATAGGGAAATTAAATTAACTGTGACATCAGCATAGGCCTAAGTATTTTCACCCACCTTCATGAGGACAGAAATTCAAGGCACAAGCAACCTTTACCCTTACTATAAAAAGCTTGATATATTCCGCTGAGCGTTACAATTGGAAACAGTGATAGAACAAACTGGGTCATAATAGACAGACAGAGGTAGGAAGGCCCTGCTCACAAGCTTACAATCTATAGGATTAAAGGCAATATCAGAAAACCCCACAATGGTTAATGTCACGCTTTACACATGTATTGGGAGAACTGTGCAATATGCAGACAGACGCATGCCATCAGAATTTATCATGAAACATTTCAAAATGACTGCAAAATAGTCTTTAGTCTTCAAAAGAAAACGTGCTATCTTGTAGATAGCGGCGCAGATAATGACTGCCTCATAGCCGGTAATGTCCTTTGGCGGTACTCTTCTTCTGATCTTATATTTCTGCTGCGGGGTACACTGGGCGCCACAAGGATAGACATTGGGGTGTAGAGTAGGATCTTGATCCGAAGCACCAACAGGCTCAAAAGCTCTGACCTTCTTCCCAAGATGCATAGCGCCGCCTCCTATATCACCCCGCCTCCGTGCACAGGAGCTCAGTTTGTAGTTGGTGCTTGCAGTGCAAGCATGTAACAGGAAGAGCTGCTCACAGCAGCTCTAGAAAAGCGTCAGGTTTTATATTGATATAGGATTTTCACAAAGATATACTTTAATACGTATTTTTCTCTGTGATTTAGTCACCATATCTCTCCTTTATCTCTGCTAGTGCTGACTACACTGCGCAGGGGTTTGGGTATGAGGTATTGTGCTGCTGCCAATTGTACTGTGTTACCTGATACTGCAAATTATATCATGTCTGCTTCTGAGGGTAACGGTTCTGGGGCTGAACACACTGCCGGTGTTGCTGAAGCCACAGATATCTATGAGGAAAATATAGCAGCTGTGGGCTCTGGTTCTAGGGGCTCCTGGCCCCCCAGTGGGATTGTAGCAACGGAGGTACATAATGACCCACCGTGGGCTACTTTCTCCACGCTTCTACATACGCTAGTTACTAAACTAAACCCCCTATTGGACCGCCTATGTCGGTGTAACCGTGTGTGGTCCCCGTCACTAACACGCCGTGGGCGGATAATTTGTCAGCTCAATTGAAGAAGTTAAACCAGTCCTTGACAACTAAAAAGTCTGACCCTCGCTCGCTTAAGACCAAGGGGTCCTCTAAGCGAGCTCTTATCTCCTCACAATCCACTGCTGTCACTGACACCTCGTCTGATGAAGATGGCGCTTACACTGACCCCACAGATTCTGACACAGGCCCTCATTCCGAGTTGTTCGCTCGGTAAAAATCTTCGCATCGCAGCG
The DNA here is from genome assembly GCF_028390025.1 of Pseudophryne corroboree. NCBI lineage: Eukaryota > Metazoa > Chordata > Amphibia > Anura > Myobatrachidae > Pseudophryne > Pseudophryne corroboree. The sequence goes on from NC_086448.1 coordinate 633,083,183, forward strand.
ATTTTCCGCTTAATGCGCATGCGCAATGTTCGCATTGCGACTGCGCCAAGTAAATTTGCTATGCACTTAGTAATTTTACTCACGGCTTTTTCATCGTTCTGGCGATCGTAATGTGATTGACAGGAAATGGGTGTTACTGGGCGGAAACAGGCCGTTTTATGGGCGTGTGGGGAAAAACGCTACCGTTTCCGGAAAAAACGCAGGAGTGGCTGGAGAAACGGAGGAGTGTCTGGGCGAACGCTGGGTGTGTTTGTGACGTCAAACCAGGAACGACAAGCAGTGAAATGATCGCAGATGCCGAGTAAGTCTGGAGCTACTCAGAAACTGCTACGAGGTGTGTAATCGCAATATTGCGAATACATCGTTCGCAATTTTAAGATGCTAAGATTCACTCCCAGTAGGCGGCGGCTTAGCATGAGCAAATCTGTTAAAATCCGCTTGCGAGCGAACAACTCGGAATGACCTCCACAGATACTGCTGATGGAGAGAGTAGTTCACATGTGGATGTTCCTGATCTTTTGGAGGCTATTAAGTTGATTTTACAGATTACGGATGATCCCGAGCCATCCATCCCTCCTCAGAAACCAGATAAATTCAATCGTCAGAAGGTGGTTAAACAAGTTTTACCTCACTCTGACCACCTAGTGGAGATACGTCAGGAACCCTGGGGAAACCCGGGAAAGAAGTTTTTGCCTCAAAGAAGATGCTGGCTCGCTATCCCCTCGCGCCAGAGCTGTCTAAAAATTGTGAAACGCCTCCACCAATAGACTCACATGTGGCTAGGATGGTGGTTTCCTCAGCTCTACCTGTCACTACCGTCACGTCTCTAAAGGAGCCTACGGATAAACGTGTGGTGGGTTGTCTGAAAGCGATTTACACCCTCACGGGTGCTGCACAAAGGCCCTCTATTGCAGCAACACTGCAGGGGCTATTGAAGCATGGGCCCTAGAGTTGGAAGCTGAAATCTCTTCTGACCATGGTAGACAATGCTTGTCATATATTGTCACAGCTTCTCACTATATTAAAGAGGCGGCTTCTGATGCTGGTATTCTAGCAGCCAAGGCCTCTGCTACATCAGGCCTGTCTCGCCGGATATTGTGGCTTAGATCTTGGTATGTGGATCTGGACTCTAGAAAAACCCTGGAGGTACTCCCTTTCAAGGGAGATATTCTGTTTGGGGATAAGATAGTGGCTGACTTGGCTACTGCCAAAACTGCCTGTCTGCCAAGTACCGCTCCTTCTGTGTCGAAGGCTAAAGGTACTTCCTTTCGCCCCTTTCGTCCTTCAGGTAAAGCAAAAGGTCAGGCATACAACAAGCAGGCCCGCACTTCCAAACCTGGTAAGCCGAAGCCCAAGAGAGCCTGGGCTGCCTGTCATCCAGCTGCCAAGACCGATAAGCCTGCCGCATGACGGGGCGGGCCTCCCCCTTGGGGATCCCAGGGTGGGGGGCCGGCTTCTAAGATATACCGAGGAATGGTTGAAGACCACTTCAGATGCCTGGGTACGGGAAGTCGTCACTCGAGGTTACGCCATAGCCTTCAAAAACCGTCCCCCTCATCGATTTTGCCTGACAGACGTCCCGTTGGACCAGACAAAGGCAAACACTCTACATTCGGTGGTACAGACCCTCCTGGATACAGGAGTCGTAGTACTGGTGCCTCTTGCTCGGAGGGGCCGGGGGTACTATTCTCCGCTGTTTCTAGTCCCGAAACCGAACGGTTCCTCTCGGCCCATTCTCAATCTCAAGGCATTGAACAGGTTTGTGAAAGTTTCCAAGTTCTGTATGGAAACCCTTCGCTCTATAGTTCTGGCCTTGGAACCTGGGGATTACATGGTCTCCCTGGATTCTTACCTGCATATTCCTATAGCAGTGTCACATCAGCAATACCTGAGGTTTGCGATTGGCAACCTCCATTACCAGTTTCGGGTGTTACCTTTTGGTTTAACTATGGCTCCGCGAGTCTTCACCAAAGTTATGGCGGTGATGACGGTGGTACTCCGCAGTCAAAGGGGTCAGGATACTGCCATATCTGGACGACTTGTTAATACTGGCAAATTCCCCAGAAATTCTCCTACGTCATCTGGACATGACTGTTCTACAAGCCCATGGGTGGCTCATCAACTGGAAGAAATCCTCCCTGGTCCCTGCTCAGAGCATGGTGCACCTGGGGGCGCTATTGGACACTCACAACCAGCGGTTGTCCTTGTCTCAGGAGAAAGTCCTGAAGCTTCAGGACAGGATTCGTTGCTTCCTTTCTCGTCCGCAAGTGTCGATACATTCGGCAATGCAGGTGCTGGGCCTCATGGTATCAGCATTCGACATGGTGGAGTATGCTCAATTTCATTCTCGCCCCCTCCAGAAGCCGATTCTAGCCAAGTGGGATGGCCTGCCTCACCGGATCAGGTCTCACATGATCTCATTGACTCCGGAGGTCCGTCTTTCGCTGCACTGGTGGCTCCAGGACCAACGATTGTGCAGGGGCCGTCCCTTCTGGATATCCGACTGGGTCCTGTTGACGACAGATGCCAGTCTCAGAGGTTGGGGAGCTGTGCTGGAGCAACACTCCCTTCAGGGTCGGTGGACCAAAGAGGAATCTCTCCTCTTGATCAACATTCTGGAATTGCGGGCGGTCTTCAATGCGTTGACCCTGGCCCAGCATTTATTTCAAAACCGTCCTGTTCAAGTACAGTCGGACAACGCCACCACAGTGGCTTAAATAAATCTTCAAGGCGGCACTCGAAGCCTTTTGGCAATGAAGGAAGTCTCACGGATTCTACATTGGGTGGAACGCCATCTACCGGCCATATCGACATTATTCATTCCGGGAGTCCTGAATTGGGAAGCGGACTTTCTCAGTCGTCAGGACGTACATGCCGGCGAGTGGGGCCTCCATCCAGAAGTGTTTGAACTCCTAGTGGAAAAGTGGGGCCTTCCAGACGTAGATCTGATGGCGTCTCGACACAATCACAAGGTTCTGGTCTTTGGAACAAGGACAAGGGATCCTCAGGCAGCATTCGAGGATGCGCTGGCGGTGCCGTGGAGGTTTCAGCTGCCGTACGTGTTTCCTCCGGTGTCACTCCTGCCCAGGGTAATTCGGAAGTTCAAGCAAGGAAGAGGAATTCTGTTTCTCATAGCTCCAGCGTGGCCCAGACGGCACTGGTTTTCAGACCTGCAGGGCCTATCATCGGAGCGTCCAATTCTACTTCCACAACGCCCAGACCTCCTCGTTCAGGGCCTCTGTGTCTACCAGGACCTAGCCTGGCTGTCTTTGACGGCGTGGCTCTTGAAGCTTCCGTCTTGAGGGCTAAAGGGTTTTCTGAGGCAGTCATTCAAACTATGTTGCGGGCCCGGAAACTGGCTTCTGCTCGGATTTACTATATGGTCTGGAATTCTTACTTTGTTTGGTGCGCATCTAACGATTATGACGCTTCCAAGTTTAGTATAGCCAAGTTGTTGGCCTTTCTTCAGCAGGGCCTGGACTTAGGCCTGCGTCTGGCCTCCCTCAAGGTTCAAATATATGCCTTGTCGGTGTGGTTTCAGAAAAAAAACATGCGACCTTACCTGATGTGCATACCTTTACTCAGGGTGTGTTACGTATCCAATCTCCCTATGTCCCGCCTGTGGCTCCTTGGGACTTGTAGGTGGTTTTGGAGGCGTTACAAGTGTCTCCGTTTGAACCTCTTGCTTCAGCTGATCTTAAGTGGCTTTCCCTTAAGGTGGTGTTTCTGCTGGCTCTTGCTTCAGTTAGAAGAGTGTCGGATTTGGGTGCCTTGTCTTGTAGTTCCCCATATCTGATATTTCACCGTGACCGGGCGGTTCTTAGGACTCGTCCCGGATATTTACCTAAGGTGGTTTCTTCGTTCCACCTTAACCAGGAGATTGTGGTTTCGGCACTTGTTTCTCCTGATCTGTCTGAAAGAGCGGTCTTTGGATGTGGTACGGGCTCTCTGTATCTATGTGAAGAGAACTGCTTCTATTAGGAAATCTGATTCTCTCTTTGTGCTGTTTGGATTTCACAAACGGGGCTGGCCTGCTTACAAGCAAACTTTGGCCAGATGGATTAGAATGGTGATTGCACAGGCTTATGTGAGGGCTGGTCTATCAGCTCCTGCTCACATTACGGCCCATTCTACTCGGTCTGTTGGACCTTCTTGGGTGGCTTGCCGTGGTGTGACCCTTGAACAATTGTGCATGGCGGCTACGTGGTTCTCAGTGAACACGTTCATTAGGGTCTATGCCTTCGATACCGCCGCTTCCCAGGATGCTTCCTTTGGACGCCGGGTTCTTGTGCCCGCTACAGTGCGTCCCCTCCCATAAGCAACTGCTTTAGGACATCCCGAATGTCTATCCTTGTAGAGCCCAGTGTACCTCGCAACAGAAAACAAGTTTTATGGTAAGAACTTACCTTTGTTAAAAAAAATTTTGCGAGGTACACTGGGCTCCACAAGGCGCCCACCCTGACGCACTTAGCTTCTTTGGGTTAGTATAGCATTAGCCGCTAACACTTCTCCTGTCGGGAGAGTGTGGTGTTTGTGGCAACTGGCAGTTGTCGTCTCTTTTACTTGCTACTGCATTGGCCTGGTTAACAAAACTGAGCTCCTGTGCACGGAGGCGGGGTGTTATAGGAGGCAGCGCTATGCATCTTGGGAAGAAGGTCAGAGCTTTTGAGCCTGTTGGTGCTTCGGATCAAGATCCAACTCTACACCCCTATGTCTATCCTTGTGGAGCCCAGTGTACCTCGCAGAAAGAGTTTTACCAAAGGTAAGTTCTTACCATAAAACTCGTTTTTTTCAGAGACTACTTGGGAAGTCACGCAAATCACAAGAATGGAGGCCGAGCATTGTTTACCATCCAAGGATGATTATTATTTAGTTTTAATCAATCTGTCTCTACCTAACTTCAGAGGGAGCATCCCCATTATAAAAGCTGCCATGGAGTATTTTGAAAAAATTATCAGTAATTCTAATTTAAAGGGATTGTGAATTGACATTTTTTGAATCCGTAGTATATAAAAGCCTCAAATACCCCTTTCTGCTGCGGGGTACACTGGGCTCCACAGGGAATGACATTGGGTGTAGAGCAGGATCTTGATCAGAGGCACCAACAGGCTCAAAGCTTTGACCTTCTTCCCAGAATACATAGCGCCGCCTCCTCTATAACCCCACCTCCGTGCACAGGAGCTCAGTTTTGTAGTTGGTGCCATGCAGTAGCAGGCATACAACAGGGGGGCTGCTCCAGCAGCCCCGAAAAGAAGCTTTTAAAGAAAACTGAAGACTTCAAAGGCTGCAGCAGAGACATTGGCTGTGTTAGATGTCAGCCAGATATCTCCTGCTGTAGCTCCATCACCTCCCCCAGCGGCGGGTACCTACAGCGGAGGCTCCGGTTTTCTTCTGCGTTAGTCACACACACACACAACCGCTATTCTCCTGAATCGCATGGCCGCACTCAGTTAGGAGGTAAGTGGGTCCCCCCCGGCAGGGACCTGCTGTAAATTGCGATCCCGCGCGGCCGGGGACACTGTGACAGTACAGGGACCCCACTAGACCACCAGGGCATGGGCACAGGTCGATTTTCTCTCATAAAACCGTTTATTTAAGCCCCGAGTACCCGGTGGTGAAGTCCAGCAGGGGGATAAGGCTTTTACCTGGAGCCCCTCCCCCAGCCCCAGGGTGCCATTTAGAGTAAATGTTCCCGCCCTGGAGCTGCATATCTCTCTCTCGCTCACTCACTATCAGCGTTTGGGCGCCATTAGGACAAGCTGAGCTGATCCTGGGACTGTTTGGGCAAATCCTCCTCTGTAAAGCCGCCTGCCTGTCAGCGCTGTGCATTTTACAGTACACTTAAGTATTCTACATGTCTGCTGACAGTGTTAGTTAAGAAAAGGTGCATTTAGTCAGGGTTATTTAGTACAAGTACCCTGTGATATACACTTTTTTTTTTTAACAGTTTCTTATATAGCACAGCAAATTCTGTTGCGCTTACAATTTGAAATAACAATAACAAACTGGGTGATAACAGTCATAGAGGTAGGAAGGCCCTGCTCGCAAGCTTACAATCTATAGATCCAGTCTTTCCTGTGCATTGTTATATCTATTGAGTGTATAGCTATACTTAGTACTACTATGTATTGCTAGTCCAGTGCAGTTTTATTGTATGTCATAATTTCTGCATTGTACAAACTGTGACTCTGTGTGTGTGCATATAGCTGCTGTGTGACCTCCATTTCGTGTATCTCACTGAGATTGCTATCCCTATATTCTATAACCTGAGGGGGCTAAGTGTGTCAGGTTTATCATTTAATATAGGTAGTTCACAGGATATACTCGGTATGTATTTTTCTCTGTGATATTTAGTCACCATGGGGGTCATTCCGAGTTGATCGTAGCTGTGCTAAATTTAGCACCGCTACGATCATCTTCCCTGACTTGGGGTGATGCCCTGCACAGGGTTAGCGGCGATGCCTTTGCACTTCAGGAGTAGATCCCGACCAGCGCAGCTTTAGCGGCCCACCCCCCGTTCGCCACGCCTGCGTAGGCCGGACCACGCCTACGAAACGGCGGCCAAACGCTGTTGTTTCGCCCCCTCCCGCCCATCGATCACCTCTGCCTGTCAATCAGGCAGAGGCGATCGCTGTCCTGCTATGGCCTTCGGCCGTCCGGCATGCGCAGGCGCACTACAGCACATGCGCGGCAGGGACCCGTTCGTTAAAACGCTGCAAGCGAACGGGTCAGAATGACCCCCCATATACCTCTAGAATTCCCTGTTTGTGCTGAAATACACTGCACAGGGGGTTCTTGTCAGGTACTGTGCTGCTGATATTGTACTGTGTTGCCTTGCATTGAGCTTTTGACTATGTCAGCTACAAAGGGCAACGGTACTGGGGCTGATCCCACACTGCGTGGTGTTGACGCTGCAGACACATTTGAGGATAACATAGCAGCTGAGGGTTCAGGTTCTGGGGGTTCCTTTCCCCCCAGTGGGGCTACCTTCTCTACGCTATTGAATACGCTGGTAACTAGACTAACGCCCCCCTATGGGACCTCCTGTGCCGGTACAACCGCTTATGGTCCCCGTGGTTAATCCGCCGTGGGCAGATCAGCTGTCCAATCAGTTACAGCAATTGAATCAATCACTGACTACTCAGAAGTCTAACCCTCGCCCGCCTAAGACCAAGGAGTCCTCTAAGCGGGCAATTACTTCCTCACAATCCACCAACGTCCCAGACACCTAATATGATGAGGATGGCGTGTATACCGACCCCACAGATTCTGATCCCGATACTACTGATTGGGAAGCTGTTTCACAGGTGGATATTCCTGACTTGTTGGAGGCTATCAGGCTCATTCTTCAAGTTGATGATGACCCGGAGCCTGATGCTGCCCCTAAGTAAACGGACAGGTTTAAACTTCAGAAAGTGGTTTAACAAGTTTTACCTCACTCTGACCATTTAGTCGACATACGTCAGGAGTCCTGGGGAAATCCAGGAAAGAAATTCACACCTCACAAGAAGATGCTGGCTCGCTACCCCCTCGCAGAGCTAAGTAAAAATTGGGAAACACCCCCGCCAGTGGATTCGCAGGTGGCGCGGCTGGTGGCATCTTCAGCTCTGCCTATAACAACCATCATGTCCCTGAGAGAGCCGACGGATAAGCGTGTGGAGGGTTGTTTAAAGGCAATTTACACCCTAACCGGAGCAGCGCATAGGCCCACCATTGCAGCGGCATGGGCTGTGGAAGCGTGGGCTCAGGAGCTGGAGGCGGAGTTGTCTTCCAACGCTTCTGACCATGCTAGACAATGCTTGTCATATATTGTCACAGCATCTCATTACATTAAGGCGGCCAAGGCTTCTACTATGTCCATTTTGGCTCGCCGGATTATCTGGATACGGTCCTGGTCTGTGGATATGGACTCCTTAAGAAAACCCTGCAGGTACTCCCTTTTAAGGGAGATATTCTTTTAGAAGAAGACCTCAACAAGATAGTGGCTGACTTAGCTTCTGCTAAAACAGCATGTCTGCCTAGTACTGTTCCTTCGGTGCTGAAGGCTAAGAGTACTCCATTTCGCTCCTTTCGTCCTTTGGGGAAAGCAAAAGGTCAGGCATACCCGAAACAGGTTCACACTTCCAAACCCAATAAGCCCAAACCCAAACGGGCCTGGGCTGCCCTTCAGCCTGCTTCCAAAACTGACAAGCCTGCCGCATGACGGGACAGGCCTCCCTCTGGGGGATCCCAGGGGTGGGGGGCCGACTTCTAGGGTATACCCAGGAATGGTTGAAGACCAGTTACGATGCCTGGGTACGAGAAGTCGTCACTCGAGGTTACGCTGTATCCTTCAAGAATCGTCCCCCTCATCGATTTTGCCTGACAGACGTCCCTTCAGATCAGGTGAAGGCACAAACTCTTCATTTGGTGGTACAGTCCCTCCTGGACACAGGAGTGGTAGTACAGGTGACTCTGGCTCAGAGAGGCAAGGGGTACTATTCACCGCTGTTCCAAGTCCCGAAACCGAATGGGTCCTCCCGGCCCATTCTCAACCTCAAGTCCTTGAACAAATTTGTGAGGGTCTCCAAGTTTCGTATGGAAACTCTTCGCTCTTTTGTTCTAGCCTTGGAACCTGGGGATTATATGGTCTCCCTGGACATACAGGATGCTTACCTAAATATTCCCATTGCAGTGTCGCATCAGCAGTACCTGAGGTTTGCAGTTGGCAACCTCAATTACCAATTTCGGGCGTTATCTTTTGGTTTGACCATGGCTCCGCGAGTCTCCACCAAGGACATGGCTGTCAGGATCAAGGGGTCAGGATCCTACCGTACCTGGACAACTTGTTCCCCAGAAATTCTCCTACACCATCTGAATCTGACTATCCAGTTTCTGCAAGCCCACGGGTGGCTCATCAACTGGAAGAAATCTTCCTTGGTCCCTGCTCAGAGCATGGTGCAACTGGGGTCGTTGTTGGACACTCACAACCAGCGGTTGTTCTTGTCTCAGGATAAAGTCCTGAAGCTTTAGGACAGGATTCGATGCTTCCTATCTCGTCCGCAAGTGTTGATACATTCGGCAATGCAAGTGCTAGGTCTCATGGTGTCGGCTTTCGACATGGTGGAGTATGCTCAATTCCATTCCCGCCCTCTGCAAAAGCTGATTCTTGCCAAGTGGGACGGCCTGCCTCACCGGATCAGGTCTCAAATGATCTCCTTGTCTCCGGAGGTCTGTCTGTGACTGAGCTGGTGGCTTTAGGACCAACGATTGAGCAGGGGTCGTCTCTTATGGATCTCCAACTGGGTTCTTCTGACGACGGATGCCAGTCTGAGAGGTTGGTGGAGCGGTGTTGGAGCAACACTCCCTTTAGGGTCGGTGGACCAAGGAGGAGTCTCTCCTCCCGATAAATATTCTGGAATCGCGGGCGGTGTTCAACTCATTGAACTTGGCCCAGCATTTAATACAGAACAGACCTGTTCAAGTACAGTCGGACAACGCCACCATGGTGGCGTACATCAATCATCAAGGTGGCACTCGAAGCCGCATGGCAATGAGGGAAGTATCAAGGATTCTTCAGTGGGTGGAACGCCATCTGCCAGCCATAATCGGCAGTGTTCATTCCGGGGAGTCCTTAACTGGGAGGCGGACTTTCTCAGTCGTCAGGACGTACACGCCGGAGAATGGAGCCTCCATCCAGATGTGTTTCAACTCCTCGTGGACAAGTGGGGCCTTCCAGATGCGGACCTGATGGCATCTCGACACAATCACAGGGTTCCGGTCTTCGGAGCAAGGACAAGGGATCCTCAAGCAGCGTTTGCAATTCCATGGAACTTTCGGCTGCCATACGTGTTCCCTCCAGTGTCACTCCTGCCCAGAATAATAAGGAAGTTCAAGCAAGAAGGAGGAATCCTACTTCTGATTGCTCCAGCATGGCCCAGACGGCATTGGTTCTCAGACCTTCAGTGTCTCTCGATAGAGCCTCTCCTTCTACTTCCGCAGCACCCAGATCTCCTCGTTCAGGGCCCCTGTGTATATCAGGATTTAGCCCGATTGGCTTTGACGGCGTGGCTCTTGAAGCTTCCATCTTAAGGGTCAAAGGATTTTCTGAGGCGGTCATTCAAACCATGTTGGAGGCCCGGAAACCGGCTTCTGCTCGGATTTACCATAGGGTCTGGAATTCTTACTTTGCTTGGTGCGCATCTAACAATCATGACGCTTACAAGTTTAGTACGGCCAAACTTTTGGCATTTCTACAACAGGGCCTGGACTTGGGCCTTCGTCTAGCCTCCATCAAGGTTCATATTTCTGCCTTGTCAGTTTGGTTCCAGAGAAAAATTGCAACTTTACCTGATGTTCATACATTTACTCAGGGTGTGTTGCGGATTCAGTCTCCTTACGTCCCGCCGGTGGCTCCTTGGGACTTGTCGGTGGTTCTGGAGGCGATGCAAGGGTCTCCGTTTGAGCCTCTTGAATCGGCAGACCTTAAGTGGCTTTCTCTTAAGGTGTTGTTTCTGCTGGCTATTGCCTCTGCCAGACGGGTGTCGGATTTGGGTGCTTTGTCCTGTAAGTCACCATATCTGATTTTTCACCGTGACTGGGCGGTTCTTAGAACACGTCCCAGGTACCTACCTAAGGTGGTGTTTTCTTTCCACCTTAATCAGGAGATTGGGGTTACGGCCTTTGCCTCTCCTGAATTGTCTTCCAAAGAGCTGTCTTTGGATGTGGTACGGGCTCTCTGTATCTATGTGAAGAGGACAGCTCCTATCCGGAAGTCTGATTCTCTCTTTGTTTTGTTTGGATTTCACAAACGTGACTGGCCTGCTCACAAGCAGACCTTGGCCAGATGGATTAGAATGGTGATTGCACATGCTTATGTACAGGCTGGTCGTCCAGCTGCTGCTACTATTAAGGCCCATTCTACTCGGTCTGTTGGACCTTCTTGGGCGGCCCACCGTGTTGCGATCCTTGAACAATTGTGCAAGGCGGCTACGTGGTCCCCAGTGAATACGTTCATAAGGTTCTATGCCTTTGATACATCCGCCTGCCAGGATGCTTCCTTTGGATGCCGGATTCTTGTGCCCGCTACAGTGCCCATAAGGAACTGCTTTTTAGGACATCCCCAATGTCATTCACGGTGGAGCCTAGTGTACCCTGCAGCAGAAAATTAGATTTATGGTAAGAACTTACCATTGTTAAATCTCTTTCTGCGAGGTACACAGGGCTCCACAGGGCGCCCACCCTATCGCACTTAGCTTCTTTGGGTTGGTATGGCATTAGCCGCTGACACTTTCTCCTGTCGTGAGAATGTGGTGTATGTGGCTACTAACAGTTGTCGTCTCTTTTGCCTGCTACTGCATTGGACTGGTTAACAAAAACTGAGCTGTGCACAGAGGCGGGGTTATAGAGGAGGCGGCGCTAAGCATTTTGGGAAGAAGGTCAAAGCTTTGAGCCTGTTGGTGCCTTGGATCAAGATCCTACTCTACACCCAATGTCATTCCCTGTGGAGCCCAGTGTACCTCGCAGAAAGAGATTTAACAACGGTAAATCTTACCATAAATCTCATTTTCATACTAGTGTCTAAGGGGGTCATTCAGACCTGATCCTACGCTAGACTTTTTTGCTGCACTGCGATCAGGTCAGAACTGCGCATACCCAGGCACGTCATACGGGTACAAAGCGAATAGTTGCTGTGCAATGGATTTAACAAAGAATCCATTCGCACAGCCGATCGAAAGGAGATTGACAGGAAGAGGGCATTTGTGGTTGGCAACTGACCGTTTTCTGGGTGTGTTCTGAAAAACGTAGCTGTGTCCAAGCATTTGCAGGGCGGGTGTCTGACGTCAATTCCGGCTCCAGACAGGCTGAAGTGATCGCAGCGGCTGAGTAAGTTCTGGGCAACTCAGAAACTGCACAAAACTATTTTGTACCGGTCGGCAGCACATGCGATTGCACACTTGCAAAGCAAAAATACACTACCCTATAGGCGGCGACTATCTGATCGCAGCACTACAAAAAATAACTAGCGAACGATCAGGTCTGAATTAGGCCCTAAATCCTGGGGTTTTGCGTGTGAATGCGCATAAACCCTGGCTTTAGATAGGTCAGAATGCAAACGACCCGGGACTTCTGGCCAGGGTCACAGAGCTGAGACCTGGGAATTTTCCGTCATGCTAGACCAAGCAAATTCCTGGGTTTGGTGTCTGAAACGGGTAAAACTTACCTATTTGCTTTTGTTTAATCTGTTTACTTATTTTCCTGTACCTGTCTTTTGTTAAAGATTTAGCATTCAGAGTGGGATCAATAAGCAACTGCAAGGTTTCTTTTTCCTTTTTTATTTTATGCAGTGTTTCACACAGGCAACAATATGATTTTATGTGGGGCCCATTTAAAAAAGAAAAGAAAATCCAATATAAATTGCAGTCTCTTAAACCCATAGTAGTTCTACATTCTGATCCAATAGCCCTATTGCTGTATTGTGTAACATGAAAGTCTTGCAATGTAAAATCATCACACCCCCCCCCCCCCCCCCCCCCTTTATCAGATAACTTGAAGCTTTCAATAAACTAAAAGCTGCTCATTTATTTAACTGCCTGAAGATCATCTTATCTTACATCGGAGGCATACCTGATCCTCGTAATCGCTTTCTCACCACCAGTAACTTGTTGCAGTGGTCATTTCAATAATGCAAGTTCTGTGGCTCTTCTTTCCCAGAGAGTGTTTCATGGAGCAACACATGCAAGCTTATCCGCTCCCACGTGACAGGGGGTGAACTTTCCGCGTTACCTTCTATCTGTCAGCACAGAAAGACTTGGCTACTATGAATAGTACAGTAGCACTTTTCTAGCTAATTAGGTAGATGATCAGCTATTGTTCTCATATTGGGAGAGCTGCCCTTTGCTTAAATCTACATGCATATGGCGTTAATTAACACTGCTATGCATGTGATCATTGGCGTGATGCATCCCGCTCAAAAGTCTATGCTTAATGCTTCCCGCCCATTGTCTGTTCAAGCTGTCAAAAGTTTTAGAACATCCTGTTTTTCCACTTTTTATTGAAATGTAAACAATTCAGACCCAATGAATAACTGGAAATGGTACAAAGACAAGCAGTACAGTTCTAGAGGTTATATTAGACAGTATGTGTATATGTATATACATACATACAGTATACACGTACACACACACACACACACACACACACACACACACACACACACAGTACTGTGCAAAAGTTTTAGGCAGTTGTGGAAAGAAATGCTGCAAAGTAAGAATTCTTTCAAAACTTTTAATAGTTTATTTTTTTATCAATTAAGAAAATGCTAAGTGAATGAACAGAAGAGAATATTTGGTGTGCCCACCCTTTGTCTTCAAAATAGCATCAGTTCTTCTAGGTACACTTGCACACAGTGGGGGAACTCAGCAGGGAGGTTGTTCAAACATCTTGGAGAACTATCAGCAGATCTGTTGACATAGGCTTGCTCAAATCCTTCTGTCTCGTCATGTAATCCCAGACAGACTCAATGATGTTCAGATCAGGGCTCTGTGGGGGCCATATCATTTCCAGGACTCCTTGTTCTTCACGTTGAAGATAGTTCTTAATGACGTTGGCTGTATATTGGGGGTTATTGTCCTGCTGTAGAATAAATTTGGAGCCAATCAGGCACCTCCCTGGAGTTCAGTATGATATACCGGCGGCCGGCCGTCAGTATAACGACAATGGCAGCCTGGCCGCCAGTATACCAGCAGCGTGGTGAGTGCAACGAGTCCCCTTGCGGGCTCTGTGGCTCACTGCGCTTACCACAGGTACTATTCCCACTCTGTGGGTGTCATGGACATCCACGAGTGGGAATAGTCTGTTAGCTGGGATTCTGGCTGGCGGCATTGTCAGCGGTCGGGACTGCTGGCAACCTAACTGCATCCCCCTCCCTGATGGTATTGCATGATGGATAAGTAGCTGCCTGTATTTCTCAGAATTATAGAGTCCAAAACACACAAGATCTGACACTGGGAAGATGGTGTTATGGAATTAGCCTGGCAGAAAAACCGAGCCCGGGCTTGGAACTACTCATATATGCCAAATTCAGGTAGGTTTGATTTTCAGAAAACTGAACCCACCCATCTCTAATTGGAATTGATTGCCTTGAACATTGAAAGGTGAACTGATTTGAGCACATGCACTTGCAAAGCTTCAACACATACTTATCACAGTTATTGGTAATCTATGGCCTCAAATCATGTAGGGAATTCTGAGGTGAAAACACTTAATGCTGAACCTATGCAAACGATACACCTCACAAATTAATTCTGAATGAAAAAAGAGCAAAATGTTGGGGTATCTGTGTCAATATTGTAGCAAAGCAGCCACATTGTCTCCAAATGACTCATGAGACATTGACCCGTAGGGTAGAGGCTAGCTTTCAGAATGAGGTCATTTACGGTATGCGTTATCAATTGAATCATCAATCTTTTTTTAGTAGCATTTAAGAACCAGGACAAGATTAAGGTTTGTGGGGGCCACAGGGCAAGTATCTTGCCTGGCACCCTTTCAATAAAATTGCTAATATGGTATGTTGGTGAAACTAGGATGTGTAAATGCTCCCAGCACCACAAATGAGTTAAACATCAAAGTGTCCCCTGTCCACACAGAAACCCCAGTTTGCATGTGTCACAGTTACCCCACGTTGGTGATATAGCTGCTGTATGTGTAAGGGCCCCTGGGTGAATGTCCCATCCTGTTACCTGGCATTGCGGAAAAGAATGGAAATAAGAGCGCATACATTTCTGTTACACTTCATTCCAGATCCACTCTTGATTGATTTCCACCTTAACCAAGGCAAATTGATTTTTCTGAGTAAACTTATTGTCCAGCAAATTTCCAATAAAAAATAAAAAACGTATTCTGAAATTCTCTGTTTTTGATCCCTGTTAAAGAAAGAAATTGAAGTGGTATCTGGACAAAACCCCAGCAAAAGGTCTTCTACCAGAGCCTTATTACAAACACCTGCACCTATCTTCTTTGTAAGAACAAGTAGATGGTACTGTATGTTTTGGCAGTGGTTGCTAAATGCAGCTCTCTAGGCAACCCAACAGTACAAGGTTTAGGAATATCCCCGCTTATGCACAGATGGGATAACCAATCTGACTGGGATACTAATTAAGCCACCTGTGCCTAAAGCATGGATATCCTTGAGGACAGTTTTTGGGAACCACTGTGTTATGGCCTTTCATTCACTATAGAGAATGGAATAAACTTACACGTTAGAATCATTAACCTCATTTTATTTTGGAATTTCAGACTTGCAAGGGGCGTACACTTTTATCCACAAATGACCTGGTGATGTATGGAAACTGTCTTTAGGACTAAATTTGGGCATTACGAGTAAGCATTGAGGCATTTCAGAATGCACAACGTTCTTGGAATTTTTCAATGTTTCCTAAATTACATTTTATCGATTTAATTAAATTGTTTGCATTGATCTTCAACAGATTCATGTTTTTAAGTAAACACAGTTTTAAATAAAGGTGACAAAAAGCGTCAGGCCGCTGAAACACCTAGCTACGTACTGTGAGAGTTTACTCCAGTCATCCCAGTGTTACCAAGTGCTACGGCCCAGCCTCTACCCCCACCTGCTAAATAAAACTCCTTTGGCTGGAAATGACCACGTTAGTGCAGGTATATTTCCTTTGGAAAGTACATCAAAACAATACTTCAGTTTTCATTAATCAAATTTGTTCAAAACGGTGTTAAAATAAGAATTTACTCACCGGTAATTCTATTTCTCGTAGTCCGTAGTGGATGCTGGGGACTCCGTAAGGACCATGGGGAATAGACGGCTACGCAGGAGACTGGGCACATCTAAAGAAAGATTTAGGACTATCTGGTGTGCACTGGCTCCTCCCCCTATGACCCTCCTCCAAGCCTCAGTTAGGACACTGTGCCCGGAAGAGCTGACACAATAAGGAAGGATTTTAAATCCCGGGTAAGACTCATACCAGCCACACCAATCACACCGTATAACTCGTGATAGGAACCCCGGTTAACAGTATGATAACAACGGAGCCTCTGAACAGATGGCTCGCAATAACAACCCGATTTGTGTAACAATAACTATTTACAAGTATTGCAGACAATCCGCACTTGGGATGGGCGCCCAGCATCCACTACGGACTACGAGAAATAGAATTACCGGTGAGTAAATTCTTATTTTCTCTGACGTCCTAGTGGATGCTGGGGATTCTGTAAGGACCATGGGGATTATACCAAAGCTCCCAAACGGGCGGGAGAGTGCGGATGACTCTGCAACACCGAATGAGAGAACTCCAGGTCCTCCTCAGCCAGGGTATCAAATTTGTAGAATTTTGCAAACGTGTTTGCCCCTGACCAAGTAGCAGCTCGGCAAAGTTGTAAAGCAGAGACCCCTCGGGCAGCCGCCCAAGATGAGCCCACCTTCCTTGTGGAATGGGCTTTTACAGATTTAGGCTGCGGTAGTCCCACCGCAGAATGCGCCAGCTGAATAGTGCTACAAATCCAGCGCGCGATAGTCTGCTTAGAAGCAGGAGCACCCAGTTTGTTGGGTGCATACAGGATAAACAGCGAGTCAGTTTTCCTGACTCCAGCCGTCCTGGAAACATAAATTTTCAGGGCCCTGACTACGTCCAGTAACTTGGAATCCTCCAAGTTCCTAGTAGCCGCAGGCACCACAATAGGCTGGTTCAAGTGAAACGCTGATACCACCTTCGAGAGAAACTGAGGACGAGTCCTCAACTCTGCCCTATCCATATGGAAAATCAGATAAGGGCTTTTATAGGACAAAGCCGCCAATTCTGACACACGCCTGGCCGAAGCCAGGGCCAACAGCATGACCACTTTCCACGTGAGATATTTCAAATCCACAGTCTTAAGTGGTTCAAACCAATGTGATTTCAGG
This sequence comes from Pseudophryne corroboree, assembly GCF_028390025.1. Lineage (NCBI taxonomy): Eukaryota > Metazoa > Chordata > Amphibia > Anura > Myobatrachidae > Pseudophryne > Pseudophryne corroboree. The sequence goes on from NC_086448.1 coordinate 633,100,092, forward strand.
AACTCCAAAACCACATTGAGATCCCAAGGTGCCACTGGGGGCACAAAAGGAGGCTGAATATGCAGAACTCCTTTGACAAAAGTCTGAACTTCAGGCAGTGAAGCCAGTTCTTTCTGGAAGAAAATCGACAGGGCCGAAATCTGGACCTTAATGGACCCCAATTTGAGGCCCAACGACCCCTGCTTGCAGGAAATGCAGGAATTGACCCAGTTGAAATTCCTCCGTTGGGGCCTTCCTGGCCTCACACCAAGCAACATATTTCCGCCAAATGTGGAGATAATGTTTTGCGGTGACATCCTTCCTGGCTTTGATCAGGGTAGGGATGACTTCCTCCGGAATGCCCTTTTCCTTCAGGATCCGGTGTTCAACCGCCATGCCGCGGTAAGTCTTGGAACAGACAGGGCCCCTGCTGCAGCAGGTCTTGTCTGAGCGGCAGAGGCCAAGGGTCCTCTGAAAGCATCTCTTGAAGTTCCGGGTACCAAGCTCTTCTTGGCCAATCCGGAACCACGAGTATAGTTTTCACTCCTCGCCTTCGTATTATTCTCAGTACCTTGGGAATGAGAGGCAGAGGAGGAAACACATAAACCGACTGGTACACCCACGGTGTTACTAGAGCGTCCACAGCGATCGCCTGAGGGTCCCTTGACCTGGCGCAATACCTTTTTAGCTTTTTGTTGAAGCGGGACGCCATCATGTCCACCTGTGGTCTTTCCCAACGGTTTACCAGCATTTGGAAGACTTCTGGATGAAGTCCCCATTCTCCCGGGTGGAGGTCGTGCCTGCTGAGGAAGTCTGCTTCCCAGTTGTCCACTCCCGGAATGAACACTGCTGTCAGTGCTAACACATGATTTTCCGCCCATCGGAGAATCCTTGTGGCTTCTGCCATTGCCCTCCTGCTTCTTGTGCCGCCCTGTCTGTTTACATGGGCGACCGCCGTGATGTTGTCTGATTGGATCAGTACCGGTTGGTTCTGAAGCAGGGGCCTTGCTTGGCTTAGGGCATTGTAAATGGCCCTTAGCTCCAGAATATTTATGTGAAGCGAAATCTCCTGATTTGACCACAGTCCTTGGAAATTTCTTCCCTGTGTGACTGCACCCCAGCCCCGAAGGCTGGCATCCGTGGTCACCAGGACCCAGTCCTGTATTCCGAATCTGCGGCCCTCTAGTAGATGAGCCCTCTGCAGCCACCACAGCAGCGACACCCTGGTCCTTGCCGACAGGGTTATCCGCTGTTGCATCTGGAGATGGGACCCGGACCATTTGTCCAACAGGTCCCACTGGAAAGTCCTTGCGTGGAACCTTCCGAATGGAATTGCTTCGTACGAAGCTACCATTTTTCCCAGGACTCGTGTGCATTGATGTACCGACACCTGACCCGGTTTTAGGAGGTCTCTGACTAGAGATGACAACTCCTCGGCTTTTTCCACTGGAAGAAACACTTTTTTCTGGTCTGTGTCCAGAATCATTCCCAGGAACAGAAGACGTGTCGTCGGGACCAGCTGTGACTTTGGAATATTGAGAATCCAGCCGTGCTGTTGTAGCACTTCCCGAGAAAGTGCTACCCCCACTACCAACTGTTCCTTGGACCTCGCCTTTATCAGGAGATCGTCCAAGTACGGGATAATTAAAACTCCCTTCTTGCGAAGGAGTATCATCATTTCGGCCATTACCTTGGTAAAGACCCTCGGTGCCGTGGATAACCCAAACGGCAGCGTCTGGAACTGATAGTGACAGTCCTGTACCACAAATCTGAGGTACTCCTGGTGAGGAGGGTAAATGGGGACATGCAGGTAGGTATCCTCGATGTCCAGAGAGACCATGTAATCCCCCTCGTCCAGGCTCGCAATAACCGCCCTGAGCGATTCCATCTTGAACTTGAACTTTCTGATATACGTGTTCAATGATTTTAAATTTAAGATGGATCTCACCGAACCGTCCGGTTTCGGTACCACAAACATTGTGGAATAGTAACCCTTTCCTTGCTGAAGGAGGGGTACCTTGACAATTACTTGCTGTGAATACAGTTTTTGGATAGCCACCAACACTGCCTCCCTGGCAGAGGGAGTTGCTGGTAAGGCAGATTTTAGAAAACGGCGGGGGTGGGACATCTCGAATTCCAGCCTGTACCCCTGAGATACTACTTGAAGGATCCAGGGATCCACCTGTGAGAGAGCCCACTGTGTGCTGAAATTTCTGAGACGGGCCCCCACCGTACCCGGGTCCGCCTGTGAAGCCCCAGCGTCATGCTGTGGCCTTATCGGACGCGGGGGAGGACTTTTGCTCTTGGGAACTGGCTGTATGCTGCAGCTTTTTCCCTCTACCTTTGCCTCTCGGCAGAAAGGATGCGCCTTGAGCCCTCTTGTGTTTATGGGGCCGAAAGGACTGTACTTGATAATACGGTGCTTTCTTTTGCTGTGGGGTAGCCTGTGGCAAAAATGTCGATTTCCCAGCCGTAGCTGTGGAAATGAGGTCTGAAAGACCATCCCCAAACAGTTCCACCCCCCTATAAGGCAAAACTTCCATGTGCCTTTTTGAATCGGCATCACCTGACCACTGCCGAGTCCATAACCCCCTTCTGGCGGCAATGGACATTGCGCTTATTTTTTATGCCAGCCGGCAAATATCCCTCTGTGCATCACGCATGTATAAGACAACGTCTTTTATATGCTCTACTGTCAGCAAAATATTGTCCCTATCCAGGGTATCAATATTATCCGACAGGGAATCTGACCACGCAGCAGCAGCACTGCACATCCATGCTGATGCAATCGCTGGTCGCAATATAATGCCCGTGTGTGTATATATAGCTTTTAGGGTAGCCTCCTGCTTTCTATCAGCAGAATCCGTTAGGGCGGCCGTATCCTGAGACGGTAGTGCCACCTGTTTTGATAAACGTGTAAGCGCTTTATCTACCCTAGGGGATGTTTCCCAACGTGACCTATCCTCTGGCGGGAAAGGGTACGCTGCCAATAACCGTTTAGAAATTATCAATTTCTTATCGGGGGAAGTCCAGGCTTCCTCACACACCTCATTTAATTCCTCAGATGCAGGAAAAACTACTGGTAGTTTTTTCTCACCGAACATAATACCCTTTTTTGTGGTACCTGGGGTACTATCAGAAATGTGTAATACATTTTTCATTGCCTCAATCATGTAACGGGTGGACCTATTGGAGGGTACACTAGTCTCATTGTCGTCGACACTGGAGTCGGTATCCGTGTCGACATCTGTGTCTGCCATCTGAGGTAGCGGGCGTTTTAAAGCCCCTGATGACATTTGAGATGCTGGAACAGTCACAAGCTGAGTAGCCGGCTGTCCTATGTCGTCAAACCTTTTATGTAAGGAGCTGACACGGTCACGTAATTCCTTCCATAAGTCCATCCACACAGGTGTCGACCCCTCAGGGGGTGACAACACATTTACAGGCATTTGCTCTGCCTCCACATCATTTTCCTCATCATACATGTCGACACAGCGGTACCGACACACAGCACACACACAGGGAATGCTCTGACAGAGGACAGGACCCCACAAAGCCCTTTGGGGAGACAGAGGGAGAGTATGCCAGCACACACCAGAGCGCTATAAAACAGAGGGATATCACTATACAGAGTGTTTTCCCCTATAGCTGCTTGTATTATATATATACTGCGCCTAAATTTAGTGCCCCCCCCCCCTCTCTTTTTTACCCTTTCTGTAGTGCAGGACTGCAGGGGAAAGCCAGGGAGCGATCCTTCCAGCGGAGCTGTGAGGGAAAATGGCGCCAGTGTGCTGAGGGAGATGGCTCCGCCCCTTTTTTGGCGGGCTTTCTCCCGCTTTTTGTGTTATTCTGGCAGGGGTAATTTACACCTATATAGCCTCTGGGGCTATATATGGTGTCAGTTTTGCCAGCCAAGGTGTTAATATTGCTGCTCAGGGCGCCCCCCCACAGCGCCCTGCACCCATCAGTGACCGAAGTGTGTGGTGTGCATGAGGAGCAATGGCGCACAGCTGCAGTGCTGTGCGCTACCTTAGAGAAGACAGAAGTCTTCAGCCGCCGATTTTCCGGACCTTCTTGCTTCTGGCTCTGTAAGGGGGACGGCAGCGCGGCTCCGGGAACGGACGACGAGGTCGGGTCCTGTGTGCGATCCCTCTGGAGCTAATGGTGTCCAGTAGCCTAAGAAGCCCAAGCTACCACCACTTAGGTAGGTTCGCTTCTTCTCCCCTTAGTCCCTCGCTGCAGTGAGCCTGTTGCCAGCAGGTCTCACTGTAAAATAAAAAACCTAAACTATACTTTCTTTCTAGGAGCTCAGGAGAGCCCCTAGTGTGCATCCAGCTCGGCCGGGCACAGAAATCTAACTGAGGCTTGGAGGAGGGTCATAGGGGGAGGAGCCAGTGCACACCAGATAGTCCTAAATCTTTCTTTAGATGTGCCCAGTCTCCTGCGTAGCCGTCTATTCCCCATGGTCCTTACGGAGTCCCCAGCATCCACTAGGACGTCAGAGAAAATTTGTTAACAGTGGAATCAGCCACATTATTATTATTATTGTTTATATGGCACCACAAGGATTCCGCAGCGCCTAACAAAGTACATAAACAAATGAGCAAAACAAGAAAACAATGAGCTACAGTATAAGACAATGTAGGGCAAATACATGGTTCAGAGTATGGAGTAGAAAAAAGTCTAAAAGAGGGAAATAGCAGATGAGGGCCCTGAGCCCTGCTCCTGAGAGCTTACATTTTGAAGGGGACACATGTAATGTGTCATCATTAGATACTAGCCACATAAGGAAGCTATATAATGTACTGTATGTTCCCACTCCTGCTGCCTGGTGTAAGAATCCTTGTACAGTACTTTTCTGCTTCAACTTTAACAGCCCTTGTTCATTTCCTCTTGTCTATGGGGTTCAAGCTCAGTGGCAGCATCTCTCTCACTATAATGGCATGACTAGAATCCCAGTAGTTGTTAGGCAACTTTCAAAGACAGTTTGCTTTGTGTCCTGTTCTAGACTTTTGTCAAAGGATCAGCAGACATAATGATCGGGGAAGAATGTCAGTGGCATGTAGTACCTGATTATATGGTTTTGGAGTGGTCATGTGATTCCCTGTTGACATCCATCATGTAGACAGTGATGAAATGTTGATGTATTGTCATTGGTGGCCCAGCAGTGAGTTACCTGTTCCTGACAACTGCATTTTACGGGTCCCAGCAGTCATGTGACTACCCCTAAAAGTCTCCCCTCCACAGCCTAACCTAAACATAAGGACAGGGGCGTAACTAGAACTTTTGTGAGCCACAAAGCAAATCTTGAAAGAGAGGGGAGTAAGGGTGTGTACACACGGTGAGATATTTTCTTTCGATTTTGACTATATAGTCAAAATCTCAAGAAAAGTTAGTGCAGATCGCAAGGTGAAAGTCACCTTGTGATCCCGATTCGATCCCGATGCGCGGTCCCGCCAGGTCGGCATCGCAAGAAAATATAGACTGTGCAGGCTAGTCAATCCTTGCTAGATCGGTGTACTATCTAGTTCATCTCACATGTCAATGACATCTCACGTAAGCCAAAATCTCACATAAGCCAAAATCGTAAGCACACATAGTCCATATCTCAAGAAAAGTTAGTCAAAATCTGTGCTATCTGGGCTCCGGGGAGTTCAAGGGAAATCGCAAGTAAAACTCGGGCATAGCAAGGATCTCACCGTGTGTACACACCCTTAGAGATAAAGGGGGCGTTAGGAGGAGAGAGAGAAGAGCAAGAAAGAGGGTTTCATGAAAAAAAGGAAGGAGAGAGAGAGAGAGGGTGTCAGGCAGAAAGAGAGAGAAAGGGATGAGGGGATCAGAGAGACAGGGGTCTAATCATAAAGCAGAGAAAATCCATGTTTTGCGGAAAACGGCTTTTCTCTGCATCAAGCAGGTGAAATTCAAGAAGGAACGGAAAGCTCCACGTTCCACTTCTCATATCAGGACAGTGCAACCAAAACATGGGGGCGGAAATTGCAGGGAAAGCTCAATGCTTCCATGCTCTCTGCCCGGCACTCGTGCTGGGTCGCACCCCCCCCCCCCCCCCTTCCCAACTTTGCAGAGGGACCGTCTGGAGAAGAACTCACCGCTGGACACCAGGATACCAGATCACATCGCCAGAAGGGCGAGTATACATGAATTGCTTACTTATCACAGCTATATATTGATGCAGACCGATGCGATATACAGTGATAATAAGATTTTACTTACCGGTAAATCTATTTCTCGTAGTCCGTAGAGGATGCTGGGGACTCCGTAAGGACCATGGGGAGAGACGGGCTCCGCAGGAGACATGGGCACTTTAAGAAATAATTTAGTTCCTGGTGTGCACTGGCTCCTCCCTCTCTGCCCCTCCTCCAGACCTGTTAGAGAACTGCAGGATAACACTGATATTATTTTGAAGGCAGCCGATAAGGGAGGGGGCATAGTAATTATGAGTAAGGAAAATTATATTAAAGAAGGACTCCGACAATTAAATGACGGGGTCACCTACGTTAGGCTGAAAAGCGACCCCTCCTCTAGTATTTTTAAGGCATATGATAATCTTATCAGCCAATATGTAGATTTAAATGTCATTGACGACAACACTGCTCAATATTTGGTAAATGAGAATTTTTCTATCCCAGTGTTATAACTTTTGCCAAAGGTCCACAAATGTATTGACAACCCCCCGGGTAGGCCCATAGTGGCAGGAACAAATGCAATCACCTCCAATCTATCGGCCTACATAGACTATCAATTACAACCATTTGTAATAAAGGGAAAATCACATCTTAAGGACACCAGAGATATATTGAATTATCTCTTGGGGGTACATTGGGATGATGATTGTTTTCTCATCACCGCTGATGTTTCTTCACTTTATACTATAATTTCTCATAATGCTGGTTTAGATGCAATCAGGTCCATATTAGTAGATGAACATTTTGACAGTTCTCTTTCTCAGTTCATTTTGGATGGAATTTCTTTCATACTGAGAAATAATTATTTCAACTTTGATGGTCTTTTTTTATAAACAACTTGTCGGCACCGCCATGGGCACCAGGTTCGCACCCAGCTATGCCAATCTTTTCATGTCCAAGTGGGAGGAGTCCCACGTTTGGGCTGGTCATGGCTGGGGTGCGAGCCTGGTGCACTGGTGGCGGTACATTGATGATATTCTCTTTGTGTGGAAGGGAGAAGAAGGTGACCTTCAGGAATTTTGTAGGTACCTTAATGATAATGAATTAAATATTCATCTGTCCTTTTCTATCAGTAAATTTAATGTCAATTTCCTGGACCTCAATATAGCAGTAGAGGATGGGAGGTTGGTGACGAGCAATTACACCAAACCAACTGATTGCAATACATATATACCTCTAGACAGCAACCATCTACCCATTTGGCTCACTAACGTACCCAAAGGCCAACTGCTTAGGTTACGCAGGAATTGTTTGAGTAAAGAGAAATATAGAGAACAAGCGAGCATAATGGTGTCTAACTTTGCTACCAAAGGATACAAAGTATCCACATTGGATAAGATCTCAAAGGAGGTAGAAGAAGTTGAAAGATCAGCATTATTAGAGAGGAAAGAAAAATCACGTACCCAAAACTTCCCCTTGTCATTCCACACTCAATTCAATAAGCAATATAAGAGGATTGAGGGAATAGTGAGGAAAAATTGGAATATCCTTCTTAAAGATGAGATTTTGGTTAAGATTTTACCACAGAAACCACGCTTTACATATAAAAGAGCTCCCAATATTAAAAATACTTTGGTTAGCAGTGCTTTACCCATGGATGGAAAAAGGTTTCTACCTAGAAATAAGGGCTTCTACCGTTGCGGGGAATGTAGGATGTGCAAAGCCTGCCCTAGTACTGAATCCAAGATGACGCAGTTTATATGGAAACAGAAAAGTCAGGATAGATGACTTTATTACATGTCATACGGATTATGTTGTCTATGCCATTGTCTGTAAGTGTAATCTATTGTACATTGGCAAAACAAACGACAAGTTAAAATTAGATGGGCAGAACATGTCAGAAATATCCTAAAGGGGAATGAAAGCCATCCTTTTTCCCTACATTTTAAAGACAAACATGAGAACTCCCTTAAAGGTTTGAAAAGTTTTTGTGCCATAAAATGGATTAAGAACAATTGGAGGACCAGAGATAGAGACAACAGGTTAGCTAGATCTGAAATAAAAAACATATATGATTTTAATAGTCTTGCACTGCTTGGTTTAAACCACGATTTTGAGATAAGGTGGTTTTTATAATATGTTTTTCTCACTTTTTTTTTTTTTTTTACAATATGTTCTTCCATGTGGGTTTCATATATATGTGTTTAAAATGTGTTTGAATTATGAAACTAGGAAGCAGCATTGTCTAAATCAGCATACCCTGTGTTTTGATATCTGTAACCAGTGGTCATGTGATGTAAACAAACCGCTGGCATCCTATGGCAAGGATGCTGACGGTCAGGTGATCATCATGTCACCAATGGAGATTGCGGAATCGCGGTACGTTGATGGAGTCACCCTCCAGATAACCACAACGTATGACTCATGATTGGGTCCGCATAAAGAACTGCCCAAAAATTAGATCTATTTTCCAACACAATATACCATTGGTTAGGCGCCAACGCGCGGACATTATCACGGACTGACGCGCTGACGTGGTGCGCGTCATTGAATATTGGTCACGTGCGGTGGTCACATGCTTTCCCTGGGGAATCGCTTTTGTGCTAGCGCGATACATTTGCAGGGAGACACTGACGCGCTTACGTGCTGACGTAATGCGCGTCATTGAACACTGGGTAAATATTAGTCATGTGTTGTAGGGTTACCACGTGACTCGCGAGTCACATGACCCGCAACATACCAAAAGGATTAACGATCAGATGTGCTGTGAATGAGAATTCATATTGGCTTATAAAAGTGTCAGTCATCTGTCTATCCCAACTCTGATTGGTGGACTAGATTTACACCAATCAGACCATTGCCTATTTAAATACATAACTTTAGCCATGTTTGCTTTCTACCTGAACAGGCAAGACACGCTGCATTCCAGGGGTATGTAACTAGTTTGATGTTGAAACTTGTTTGACCAGATCTATAATGAAGCCAAATTTTTTTTAATGATTGTTGCTTAATGGCAACAGTGTTTTTAAAAAATGTTTTTTAAAATGTTTGTATAAATTGTAAAAATGGTGAATTATACAATTAATTGCATGTTTATCATTGGTCCATTGGGGCCTAGTTCTTAATCACAATTTGTGTTTATAGTGATCATACACTGTGAATCTTGAAAAAGACGCTGCATAGCGTCGAAACGCGTCGACACAGTGTTTTGTTGTGGGTGACAGATCTGCATATCCATAGTGGGGAATAAATAGCTATTGGTATCCGGATCCATTGCTATCGGCTATAACATCATCCTGCCTTTTTCCCATATGGTATGACTCTTCTGTTTACCTTAGTTTGTACTCTAATAAAGAGAGTGTCCTTGTCCTAATTGGATTGTATCTCTGGCTCTGATTTGTTACGAGGGATATTGGGGTCCATCCACCCATATGAGGAGAGTTCAAGGCCTACAAAAGAAACCTTTATGAGTTTTCATCACGCCTTACAGAAGTAAGCACACATGTAAGCGTTTATCACCATAAATCCTGCATATCACGTTGGGTGCCTTTGAAAAGGAGGTGGCAAGCTTGAACTTTCCATTTTTGGGACTATACCTACACTTCCATTCCCTGCATCACACAGTGGTGAAAGACCCGTTCTCATTGCAGTATTACACTATGTTGCATTTTTTTTCCTTTTCATATTGAACGGACTACATCTGTCTATTGTGACAAAACCGGATTTCTTGGACATTGAGCGCAAAAGTGAGATCGTACTTTTTTCTTTTTTGCAAGTTTGTATAGATTGGTGGTCTATTTAGTACTTTCCTTTGCAGCTCATTTGCGGCGCCCAGAGAGGAATTATTTTCTTATTGCTGTTAGAGAACTGTGCCCAGAGGAGATGGACAGTACGAGGAAAGGATTTTTGTTAATCCAAGGGCAAGATTCATACCAGCCACACCAATCACACCGTATAACTTGTGATAACAATCCAGTAAACAGTATGACAATAACATAGCATTAGTTCACGCCCGATGCAACAATAACGTAACCCTTATTGAAGCAATAACTATATACAAGTATGGCAGAAGAAGTCCGCACTTGGGACGGGCGCCCAGCATCCTCTACGGACTACGAGAAATAGATTTACCGGTAAGTAAAATCTTATTTTCTCTAACGTCCTAGAGGATGCTGGGGACTCCGTAAGGACCATGGGGATTATATCAAAGCTCCCAAACGGGCGGGAGAGTGCGGATGACTCTGTAGCACCGATTGAGCAAACATGAGGTCCTCCTCAGCCAGGGTATCAAACTTATAGAATTTTGCAAAAGTGTTTGTACCCGACCAAGTAGCAGCTCGACACAGCTGTAGTGCCGAGACCCCTCGGGCAGCCGCCCAAGAAGAGCCCACTTTCCTAGTGGAATGGGCCTTGATCGATTTAGGTAACAGCAATCCTGCCGTAGAATGCGCCTGCTGAATCGTGTTACAGATCCAGCGAGCAAGAGTCTGCTTTGAAGCAGGGCCGCCAAGCTTGTTGGCTGCATACAGAACAAACAGTGCTTCTGTTTTTCGGACTCTAGCCGTCCTGGCTACATAAATTTTCAAAGCCCTGACCACATCAAGGGACTCGGAATCCTCTAAGTCCCGTGTAGCGACAGGCACCACAATAGGTTGGTTCATATGAAAGGATGAAACTACTTTTGGCAGGAACTGAGGACGTGTCCGCAATTCCGCTCTATCCATATGGAAAACCAGATAGGGGCTTTTATGTGATAAAGCCGCCAATTCCGAAACTCGCCTAGCCGAAGCCAAGGTTAACAACATGACCACCTTCCAGGTGAGATATTTCAACTCCACTGTCTTAAGTGGTTCAAACCAATGTGACTTAAGGAAACTTAACACCACGTTAAGGTCCCAAGACGCCACCGGAGGTACAAAAGGAGGCTGAATATGCAGTACTCCCTTCACAAAAGTCTGTACTTCAGGTAATGAGGCCAATTCCTTTTGAAAGAAAATGGATAAGGCCGAAATCTGAACTTTTAATGGAGCCTAATTTTAGGCTCAAATTCACTCGTTTGTAGGAAGTGAAGAAAATGGCCCAGGTGGAATTCTTCCGTAGGAGCATTCCTGGCCTCACACCAAGAAACATATTTTCTCCATATTCGGTGATAATGTTTAGATGTCACGTCCTTCCTAGCCTTTATTAGCATAGGAATGACCTCATCCGGAATACCTTTATCCACTAGGATCCGGCGTTCAAACGCCATGCCGTCAAACGCAGCCGCGGTAAGTCTTGGAACAGACAGGGACCTTGTTGTAACAAGTCCTGCCTTAGAGGAAGAGGCCACGGATCTTCTGTGAGCATTTCTTGCAGATCCGGATACCAGGTCCTTCGTGGCCAATCTGGAGCAATGAGAATTGTTCTCACTCCTCTTTTTCTTATTATCCTCAACACCTTGGGTATGAGAGGAAGAGGAGGAAACACATATACCTACTGGAACACCCACGGTGTCACTAGGGCGTCCACAGCTACCGCCTGAGGGTCTCTTGACCTGGCGCAATACCTTTGTAGCTTTTTGTTGAGACGGGATGTCATCATGTCTATTTGGGGTAGTCCCCACCGACTTGCAATCTGCGCGAAGACTTCCTGATGAAGTCCCCACTCTCCCGGATGCAGAGCGTGTCTGCTGAGGAAGTCTGCTTCCCAGTTGTCCATTCCCGGAATGAACACTGCTGACAGGGCGCTTACATGATTCTCCGCCCAGCGAAGAACTCTGGTGGCTTCTGCCATTGCCACTCTGCTCCTTGTGCCGCCTTGGCGGTTTACATGAGCTATTGCGGTGATGTTGTCTGACTGGATCAGAACTGGTCGATTGCGAAGTAAGATCTCCGCTTGACGTAGGGCGTTGTATATGGCCCTTAGTTCCAGGATGTTGATGTGAAGACAAGTCTCTTGACTTGACCAAAGTCCTTGGAAATTTCTTCCCTGTGAAGTGAGATATTTCAACTTCACCGTTTTCAGTGGTTCAAACCAGTGTGACTTTAGGAAGCCCAAAACCACATTAAGGTCCTAAGGCGCCACCGGAGGCACAAACAGAGGCTGAATATGCAGTGCTCCCTTAACAAAAGTCTGAACTTCTGGGAGAGAAGCCAATTCTTTTTGAAAGAAAATGGATAGGGCCGAAATCTGGACCTTAATGGAGCCTAATTTAAGGCCAAAATCCACTTCCGTTTGTAGGAAGTGAAGGAAACGGCCCAGATGGAATTCTTCTGTAGGAGCATTCCTGGCCTCACACCAAGAAACATATCTTCGCCATATACGGTGATAATGTTTTGCTGTTACTTCCTTCCTAGCCTTTATCAGCGTAGGGATAACCTCCACCGGAATACCTTTTTCCGCTAGAATCCGGCGTTCAACCGCCATGCCGTCAAACGCAGCCGCAGTAAGTCTTGGAACAGACAGGGACCCTGTTGCAACAGGTCCTGCCTTAGAGGAAGAGGCCACGGATCTTCCGTGAGCATTTCCTGCAGATCTGGATACCAGGTCCGTCGTGGCCAATCTGGAACAACGAAGATTGATCTCACTCCTTTTCTTCTTACTATTCTCAACACCTTTGGTATGAGAGGAAGAGGAGGAAATACATAGACGGACCGGAACACCCACGGTGTCACGAGATCGTCTACCGCTACTGCCTGAGGGTCTCTTGACCTGGCGCAATACCTCTGCAGCTTTTTGTTGAGGCGGGATGCCATCATGTCTATCTGTGGCAGTTACCACCGACTCACAATCTGTGCGAAGACTTCTGGATGAAGTCCCACTCTCCCGGGTGTAGGTCGTGTCTGCTGAGGAAGTCTGCTTCCCAGTTGTCCACTCCCGGAATGAACACTGCTGACAGTGCACTTACATGATTCTCCGCCCAGCAAAGAATCCTGGTGGCTTCCGCCATTGCCGCTCTGCTCCTTGTGCCGCCTTGGTGGTTTACATGAGCCACTGCGGGGATGTTGTCTGACTGGATCAGAACTGGTTGGTCGCGAAGTAAGGCCTCCGCTTGATGTAGGGCGTTGTATATGGCCCTTAGTTCCAGGATGTTGATGTGCAGACAAGTCTCTTGACCAAAGACCCTGGAAATTTCTTCCCTGTGTGACTGCTCCCCAACCGCGGAGGCTTGTGTCCGTGGTCACCAGGATCCAATCCTGAATGCCGAATCTGCGGCCCTCGAGAAGGTGAGCACTCTGCAGCCACCACAGGAGTGACACCCTGGCCCTGGGGGACAGGGTGATCAACCGATGCATCTGTAGATGTGATCCGGACCACTTGTCCAACAGATCCCATTAGAAAGTCCTCGCATGGAACCTGCCAAAGGGAATGGCCTCGTATGAGGCCACCATCTTTCCCAGGACTCGAGTGCACTGATGCACGGACACCTGTCTTGTTTCAAAAGGTTCCTGACCAGAGTCATAAGTTCCTGGGCTTTTTCTATCGGAAGATAAACCCTTTTCTGGGTCATGTCCAGAATCATGCCCAAGAAGGGCAGACGAGTCGTAGGAACCAACTGCGACTTTGGGATATTGAGAATCCAGCCGTGTTGTTGTAACACTTTCAGTGAAAGAGATACGCTGTTCAGCAACTGCTCTCTTGATCCCGCTTTTATGAGGAGATCGTCCAAGTACGGGATAATTGTGACACCCTGCTTGCGCAGGAGCACCATCATTTCCGCCATTACCTTGGTGAAAATCCTCGGAGCCGTTGAGAGACCAAACGGCAACGTCTGAAATTGGTAATGACAGTCCTGTACCGCAAATCTTAGGTACGCCTGATGAGGTGGATAAATGGGGACATGAAGGTACGCATCCTTTATGTCCAGTGACACCATAAAATCCCCCCCTTCCAGGCTGGCGATGACCGCTCTTAGCGATTCCATCTTGAACTTGAACCTCTTCAAGTATAGGTTCAGAGATTTTAAATTTAATATGGGTTTGACCGAACCGTCCGGTTTTGGAACCACAACATGGTCGAATAATACCCCCTTCCCTGTTGAAGGAGGGGAACCTCGACCACCACCTGCTGAAGATACAATTTTTGTATTGCATTTAACACTATCTCCCTCTCTAGGGGGGAAGACGGTAGGGCCGATTTGAAAAACCGGCGAGGAGGCACCTCTTCGAATTCCAGCTTGTAATCCTGAGACACAATTTCTATTGCCCAGGGATCCACCTGGGAGTGAACCCACATGTGGCTGAAATTCCGAAGACGCGCCCCCACTGGCCCCGACTCCGCCAGTGGAGCCCCAGCGTCATGCGGCGGATTTTGCAGAGGCTGGGGAGGACTTCTGTTCCTGTGAACTAGCTGTATTGTGCAGCTTCTTTCCTCTGCCCCTCCCTCTGGCAAGAAAGGACGCACCTCGGACTTTCTTGTTTCTTTGTGAACGAAAGGACTGCATTTGATAATGCGGTGCTCTCTTAGGCTGTGAGGGAACATAAGGCAAAAAATTTGACTTTCCAGCCGTAGCTGTGGAGACCAGGTCCAATAGACCTTCACCAAACAATTCCTCACCCCTGTAAGGTAAAACCTCCATATGCCGTTTTGAGTCGGCATCACCTGTCCATTGCAGAGTCCACAGGACCCTTCTGGCAGAAATAGACATAGCGTTTATTGAAGAACCCAGCAGACTAATGTCTCTTTGAGCATCTCTCATATAAAGGACAGCGTCTTTAATATGCCCCAGGGTCAATAAAACAGTATCCCTATCTAGGGTATCAAACTCCTCTGATAAGGTATCAGTCCATGCCGCTACAGCACTACAGACCCAGGCCGACGCGATTGCCGGTCTGAGCAAGGTACCTGAATGTGTATAAATGGACTTCAGGGTACCCTCCTGTTTGCGATCAGCAGCATCCTTGAGGGTAGCCGTATCCTGGGATGGCAGGGCTACCTTTTTGGATAAGCGAGTTAAAGCTTTGTCCACCCTAGGGGAGGATTCCCATTGTAACCTGTCCATTGGCGGGAAAGGATACGCCATAAGAATCCGTTTGGAAATCTGCAGTTTTTTTATCTGGAGATCCCCAAGCTTTTTCACATAACTCATTCAGTTCATGTGAGGGGGGAAAAGTTACCTCAGGTTTCTTTCCCTTATACATATAAACCCTTGTGTCAGGGACAGGGGTTTCCTCTGTGATGTGCAAAACCTCCTTAATTGCTATAATCATATATCAGAGTGATTTAGCCAACTTTGGCTGTAACGTTGCATCATCGTAATCGACACTGGAGCCAGAATCCATGTCGGTATCTGTGTCAACAATTTGGGATAGTGGGCGCTTATGAGACCCTGACGGTCCCTGCGACATAGGATCAGGCACTGGTTGAGACCCTGACTGTCCCAATGCATCAGCCTTGTCTAATCTTTTATGCAAAGAATTAACATTATCATTTAAAACCTTCCACATATCCATCCAATCAGGTGTCGGCGCCGTCGACGGAGACACCACATTCATTTGCTCCTCTCCCACATAGCCTTCCACATCAGACATGTCGACACAAGCGTACCGACACACCACACACACAGGGAATGTCCTTTCTGAAGACAGTTCCCCCACGAGGCCCTTTGGAGAGACAGAGAGAGAGTATGCCAGCACACACCCCAGCGCTATATAACCCAGGAATAACACAGTAACTTAATGTTAACCCAGTAGTTGCTGTTAATATACTTTTTTGCGCCTAATTATGTGCCCCCCCCCCCTTCTCTTTTCAACCCTCTTCTACCGTGTATCAGCAGGGGAGAGCCTGGGGAGTTTCCTTTCAGCGTGCTGTGGAGAAAAAATGGCGCTGGTGAGTGCTGAGGGAGAAGCCCCGCCCCCTCGGCGGCGGGCTTCTGTCCCGCTTAAATTGTATTTCTTTGGCGGGAGCTCCTGCATATATACAGTGCCCAGCTGTATATATGTGTTTATTTGCCAGAATGAGGTCCCAAATGCTGCCCAGGGCGCCCCCCCCCCATGCGCCCTGCACCCTAACAGTGACCAGAGTATGTGTAGGTGTGTGGAGCAATGGCGCACAGCTGCAGTGCTGTGCGTTACCTCCAGTGAAGATCACGAAGTCTTCTGCCGCCTGTGAAGGCTTCTTGCTTCTCATACTCACCCGGCTTCAGTCTTCCGGCTCTGCGAGGGGGACGGCGGCGCGGCTCTGGGACGTACGGCGAGGGCGAGATCCTGCGTACCGATCCCTCTGGAGCTAATGGTGTCCAGTAGCCTAAGAAGCAGGACCTAGCTTCAGAGAGTAGGGCTGCTTCTCTCCCCTCAGTCCCACGATGCAGGGAGTCTGTTGCCAGCAGAGCTCCCAGAAAATAAAAAACCTAACAAAAAACTTTCTATCAGCAAACTCAGGAGAGCTCACTGAAAAGCACCCAGCTCCTCTGGGCACAGAATCAAACTGAAGTCTGGAGGAGGGGCAGAGAGGGAGGAGCCAGTGCACACCAGGAACCAAATTCTTTCTTAAAGTGCCCATGTCTCCTGCGGAGCCCGTCTCTCCCCATGCTCCTTACGGAGTCCCCAGCATCCTCTAGGACGTTAGAGAAAAGTAGCAATTTCTTTTTAATTTTTTACATGAATAGACCCCACAGAGAGGGTGTCAGAGGAGTGCAAGCGGAAGTAAGAGAGAGTGTCAGGGAGGGAGAGAGAGAGAAAGAGGGAAGCAAGAGAGGGTGAGCTTCCGGGAGAGAAAGGGAAAGACAGGGAGAAAGTGGTATCAGTGAGAGGAAGAAAGACAGTTTCAGGGAGAAAGAGACAGTGTCAGGGAAAAAGAGACAGTGTCAGAGAGAGAGAGACAGTGTGAGGAAGAAAGTGAGGACTGACAGGTCACCATATTAGGGCATAGATGGACAGACGTACGGGGGGGGGGGAGGGGGGCAGGCATAGAAGGAAGCAGCACCATATGGGAGCATAAATGGATAGATGGACATAGACAGCACCATATGGGGGTATAGATTGATGGTAGGCCAGTAATGGATGGAGGAGGGGGCATCGATAGATGGACAGACGGACGTGGGGTGGCATAGACATACAAGCAGTGCCAGTCACACATTGAGGGTGGCTCTGCATCCTGTCTCCCACCTGCCTCCCTCCCTCCCAAGAAGTAGACTGACGGATCCTTAACCCAGCGCGTGACAGTACTAATTAAAAAAAGAAAAATTAAAATTCAAAAGTGGGATTGCTTGCTGGGTCTTGGGGCCCCATAGTCCTGCATTCTCTGTAGTTATGCCCCTGCCTATGGGCATAGTTTTAGTGGTTGGCAGGGTGGGAAAGGGGCAGATCATGGAAATATTGCGGCGATGGAAATGACAAGAGAGGGAAAGGGACTTGACAAGGCGTGGATTTTGTAGACCGCTCACTTGGTGAACAGATGAAATGGAGGTATTTTCAAGTTCTTTTAGGGGGGACAATGTAAATCATTATGCTGGGTACTACAATATACTGAAATAGTTCCTAATACATAAAACAGAACTTCAGTTAACATTCAAGAAAACTTTCTGTTTGAAGTGCCAGGAGTCATCTCAGCAATTTGTAGTACTCAGAACTATTATTTTAGATACTGTACTGTTATTTCTATATTCTAGACATGTACTGAATATTCCACTTCCAGATAGAGATTGAGACGTTTTAAGCTCATGTTTGTTAGAAGCAGAACAGAAGTCCCTAATGTATTCCATCTTTAAACATTTCCAGATCATCACTAACATGAGCGCTCGCTCAGCCTGCCAGTATGTTTGCCACAGAAATTACACTTGTGGTTAGATCGCCTTCCAAAAGTATTTATTTCAGCTATGCTGCTCTAAATAGTGGAAATTCCCTGCTTCCAAATCATTCCTGCCAGCAGTGACAGCCTATAATTCCAATGAGAAATGGCTTAACCCCCACTATGTGCTGCAGAAGTACTTTACAGACCAGTGTGGTAAATCACATGGAGTTGCAGTAACTGAGGCACTAGGCCATGAAAGGGCTTACTGTATTAGAAACTATAGGGCCTGTAATATCCAGCTTATTGTACAATGATACATATGGTATATAATAACATTTCATAGAGACAACTAGTTGCAGATTGCTTTTTGTTCTGTATTTGCCAGTCTGAAACCTTTCCAAAATGTGCTGCTTTTTCTCGTTAGCCTCCTTGGCATTTTCTAATCAGAATAGGCGTTGGAAATCCACTGCTGGGGCCGGGAAATCTGTGTCGGAAGACAGACCCTGGAAAGCCTAAACAGGGGCAACACCCCTCCATCTTGAAAAACAGTCCCCGTTGCCACCGCCGCCCCATCCCTTGAATGGCCACGGCATTTCAATCATGCTGTAACTTTGTGGCGCTGCGAGTGATCTCGCAGACTGAGATTGGCACATGCCCATTGCACGTCCAGTACAGATTCTGCCATATGCCGATCAGTAGACATCAGAGTTGTGCGTAAACCACCAGTTTTACCTACAACTCTGAATCAGGCCTCTGATTATCTGCCCATATTACATTTGTGTTTTAAAACCACCACACTTCATGATTTGATATTTCAGCCTCCAAACCACAAGACAGTCAATCTTACCATTTATAAAGCTGCAAGTGCGTGCGTGCGTGCTATGGGGCAGATGTACTAAGCCCTGGTGAGAGATAAAGTGGAAAGAGAATAAGTGCCAACCAATCAGCTCCTATCTGCCATGTTACAGGCTGTGTTTGAAAAATGGCAGGTGCTGATTGTTTGGTACTTTATCTCTCTCAAAAGCATAGTACATCTCCCCATAGTATATCTTTATGTCAGGCAATTTTAAACCCACACACATGGCAAAAGTGCACAAAATTCACCCCACCCCCTGGTATCTTCTCTGCCTGGGATGCAGCTGAATGCAGAGAGCTTAGAGCATAAACAAAGCTGTATAATGACATGATATAGATAGAGGCGATCCATGAATAATAATATATTTAGTAAGGCACATACAATCCAATAAATGTAATATCTTTGCATTCATTACAATATGTTTCTAATCTAATTAATATTCATGCTTAGTAAGGAATGAACGGATTGTTTCTCCTGTGTTGCATTGCCACTATAAACCAGTTTGTCTCTTGTATGGGTGAAACAAAATATTCACTTGTGAAATGAATCATCATTGCACTTACCAACTACAGTCAGAGCAAAATAATCCCTTGGACACAGGTTCTCCAACTCGGTCCTCAGTAGAATCAGTGAACCAAGAGCATAGGTATACAAAGAGAAAAGCAAAAGGCAAAGAATAGACCCTTGTGGAAAATGTAATGGGAATGGATAGGAGTGTGTACCATATGTAGACATACTGAAACAATGACTGGTTATTTACAGTATGAAGTGAACAAGAAAGAACTATGCCACAAAAGTCATTGGAGTGACGGGTGTGTAAGAAAAACTGCTGAATGTGGCAGAGAGGTCCAAGAGGTTGCATTCGGTGAAGTGACCATTACATTTTCTGTTAGCCATCATTTAGTGTTGGTGGCAAATCCCACCTGCAGAGATCGGAGACTGGTGTGAGAGGAGAGGTGAGGTAGGTTGCTCAAGTAGTGTGTAGGATAGAAATAGGGTAGTATCTGGAGAGAGAGGGCTGAGTCAAGAGATGGTTTCTATAAGACTGCGAGATGAACACATTTAGGATGGGAAAGGTGACCGTAGAGAGAGAAAGAATGAGATGAGCTAGATGGGGGCATGCAGTGTGGTAAGCGGAGCTGAAAAGCCTTTGAAGCACATGACGTCAACATGGTTCAAACTGTCGACATGCACCAGGTCGACATCCTCAAACTGTCAATAGGTTCACATTGTCCAAATTACAAATGTCGCCATGTGAAATGTCTATACTCTATGGATGCCGACGGTTAGGGTTGTGCACCATCGGGAGTGTTGGGGGGGGGGGATAAATACTCATTGGAAAGCTGTATGTAGCATCAAAGGTTAACATTCGACATGTTGCATATCAACAGCTTGACCCTGTTAACATCATGTGGTCCTTCTGACAGTCAATAAAATGTATTACTGTACAAGAAATACAGTTACATAAAATGTTGTTAGGAACAGTTTATATGTATAAAAGATGCAGAGTAGTACAAGGACACTGAACTTCTAGTCTGCCTCCTTGTAGGGAAGGCAATTCAATAGCTACAGTAAATGGAACATCAAAGTTATCCAAGATAGTGCAAGTGTCATAGAAACAGAATCTCACAGCAGATAAGGACCATTTGGCCCATCTAGTCTGGCCCATAGATAGACAGGTATCCGGACTCCAGGTCGACACCAAAAAGGTCGACACACCTTTGGTCTACACCAATTAGTCGACACACCTTAGGACGACATGGACACAATGTCGACATAGAAAAGAGTAGACATGAGTTTTTCCTTTTTTTTTACTTTTTCATACTTTATGATCCACGTGGACTACAATTGGGAACGGTAATCTGTGCCGAGCGCAGCGGTAGCGGAACAAGTCACCATGCCCGAAGCGTGGCGAGCAAAGCGAGCCATGCAAGGGGACGCGGTGCACTAATTGGGATTCCCGGTCAATCTACGAAGAAAATGACACCCAAAAAAACATAAAAGACTCATGGCGACCTTTTTCCATGTTGACCTTGTTCATGTTGACATTTTGTCCATGTTGACCTTTTGTCCATGTCGACCTAAGGTGTGTCGACCAATTGGCATCAACCTAAGTTGTGTCGACCTTTATGGTGTCGACCTGGAGTCCCAGACCCAGATAGACAGACAGATAGGTGTCCTATAAATAAAGCCCATACATGCTTTGTCCTTTCTGAACTTCCTCATAGACATTGCCTTTGTATACAGGTGTACAGGATAAGACTCTTTACTAATATGTAGCACAAAGTTAAAATAAGGTAAATCTGTAATAAATAAAACATGTGTTATTAAAGTGTATATGTTGAGGTGTGCACCGGATCCAGTGGCATGCATCTCTAATGAGGAGCCGATCGTTAGCCAATCAAAGTTCGTGGACCGACAGCTGTGGCTCCTGATTGGCTGCCGGACTGCAAGCTTGGCTCACGAACAGCACCTGATTGGAGATGCACGTCGCCACCGGAGACTAGACTGAGAACTGAGGGGTAGAAGAGGCATGTGCTGCACTCTCTTCCCCTCACACACAGCAGCCAGCGGCAGCAGCACAGTGAGCAGCGAAGGAGATGCATTGTGGGAGCATATCTGGCTCTATGGGGGCATATGTGTACCTGGCACTGTAGCGGCATATCTGGCACTGTAGGGGGCATATGTGTACCTGGCACTGTAGTAGCATATCTGGCTCGTGGGGGCATATGTGTACCTGGCACTGTAACGGCATATCTGGCACTTTGGGAGCATATGTGTACCTGACACTGTGGGGGCATATCTGGCACTGCAGGGGAATATTTGTACCTGGCACTGTAGCTGCATAGCTAGCACTATGGGGGCATATGTGCACCTGGCACTGTAGCTGCATATCTGGCACTGTGGAGCATATGTGTACCTGGCACTGTGGGGGCATATGTGTACCTGGCACTGTGGGGGCATATGTGTACCTGGCACTGTGGGGCATGTGTGTATCTGAGACTGTGGCAGCATGTGTAACTGGCACTGTAGGGGCATATCTGGCACTGTGGTGGCATAGTGTACCTGGCACTGTAGCTGCATATCTGGTACTATGGGGGCATATGTGTATCTGGCACTGTGGGGGCATATGTGTATCTGGCACTGTGGTGGCATGTGTGTATCTGGCACTGCACTACTGGGGCCTTATGTGCATCTGGCCCCCCATATGTGTATCGCTCCCCCATTTTCATTGGCCACGCCCCATTCGGCATGTGGCCACACTCTTTTTTTTGGTGCATGTGCCTTCAGCGCGTGCACACAGTACCGCTAAGATTTTTTTTCTACTTGCACTACTGACCGGATCTAATATGTTTTAAGGGCAGAGCATAGTTAATTGACGGCTACTGACTTCTTGCACAAGAACAGACTTACTGAACATGCCAGTCTGACACTTGTCGTCTACGTATCCTGGAGTCTCTAGCAGACATTACTTTCCTGCTGTGCATAGTGGAGGAGTGGGCAGGGACAGCTGCTCACATCCTCAGTACTGTAGTAACTACACACATCTGAAAATACAGTACTAAAGTAAACTGCAAAAATAACGTAAATATAGTTTGTTTAATGCGTGTGCACAACAACTAGAGACAGCCATTGGCCAGAAATCTCTGCCCCCGCACATCATATCTTCTGTAAGCTATGCAAATATAGATAATTTCACACATAATTTAAAAAAAGGACCCTGAAGCAGCATAGTAAATAAGTCATGTGTGTCAAAGATGAACTAAGAAACAACCGGAAACCATCATGTTATCAACAAAATATCTTGACTATTCATCACAGAAGATCCGCTGGTGACTGTGTAAAAGACGTGCTGAATACAACCTATACATGGTGCTACATGAAGTGCTTTCCATTACATTAATGAACAGAGCTAGAACAAATGAGTCCTACACAAAGGAACTAGATGAAAGTGTTGCAATTTTACCTATCTTATCACTTTCTACAATGGGTATGAAACAAACTTGCCTACTCTCCCGGAAAGGCCGGGAGGCTCCCGAAAAGCGAGTAAAGTGGGCGGTCCAGGCAGGCGACGCGGTTCTTGTTGAATCGCGTTATCATAGCCACGCCCTCTGCTGTATAATGCTGGTAATGGCGGCATTACACAGCGGGGGCATGGCTTACATGATGCGACCCAACAGCCACGCCCCCGTTCAGCCTCTGGCACGCCTCCCTTTGCACATCACATCACTGCCCGCCCCCCTGCTGAGCTGAGCTGGCTGCTCTCTCCCGGAGAGAGCAGCCATAAAGTCGGCAAGTATGGTATGAAACTCTAGTTTGTCAGAAGGAAGTTTTGATCTGTCCAATGACCATGGATCTGTGGTAATGTGAATTAAGGTTACTGTAGCTCTGCACACCTGCCAACAAAGGCTAAAGCTAGCAATGATACTAATGTTCTTGATAAAAAGAAATTGTCTGAACTTGTGTCAAGGATGCTATGAAGGTTAGACAAGGTCCTACTCGTCATATGCTGGAATAGCGTGGTTGAATAGGCCTGGAAAGGAAAACACCTCTGAGTAATCAATGGGAAAGCTTGTCAAGCAAAACAATAGCTCAACTACATAAGCCGACAGTGGCTAAACTCGTCGTATATGATGTCAGCAAGAGAATGCAACACCAGATAAAAGGAGGAAGATGTATTAGCAGTGGTATGCAATGCATTAATTAAGGCAGAAAATCTGATTTGGCGCATGGACTGAGCAAGATATTTATAAACATTGCAGTAGAAAAGGAGAATATTGAATGTTAGTAACCCAGCAATGTTGCAACCTACCACATGCATTGTGGTAGGTTGTCCCAACAGTACAGAAAACAAACTAAAACAGACAATATACAAAGAGTTGGTGGAAAGGATTTTAGGAAAGGCGGTAAAAACACATCTGTGAGTGAGTTTTGTGAATCAGACATCTAAATGTACAGTAGAAAGAAGCCCTCAATTTGAGCTCTGTGACATACTCAGGTAGGTGAACTCCAAAGGCCAGGACGATCCATCACGGCCTCCTTGTGAAGCGACCAGTAATGGTCAGACTCTTTATATAGGAGCCATGGGTACCAAATTGCTGAAAAATCATGGTGTTCACCTGACAAGGTCAAAATGAGGTAGTCCAATGACATATAGTAATCGAGTTGCACACATCACTCAATCATAGGTTGCAGATCGCTAGTGAACAGGGATACTGCCTTAGAGGTGCTAAGAATGTTGAACTTTTTATAGAGTGCCAGGGTCTACGTAATAGGTTGACAAGCCAAAAACTAGCGCCAGAGGGTAGATTTTCCTGAAGGATAAGGCAGTCAGTCTCTATCACCTTATTTCAGAATGGCACTTCCACTAAATGTGCACCTGTATGCAGATTTTTCCTATTCAAATGCCAAGGAGCAATACAGTCATGTTAATTTCAGTCGGAATTAACACAGCTTTTTTTCATAGCCCACTAGTAGGTCTAAAAATGGGGGGAAAAAAATGCTCTTTTTTAAGATAAAAATGTCAAGAACCGCTTGGACACCTACTATGGACTAATTAGGCGATTGAAGTTTTCAGTTAGCCCAATAATTACGTCATTATTGTAC
This sequence comes from Pseudophryne corroboree, assembly GCF_028390025.1. Taxonomy (NCBI): domain Eukaryota; kingdom Metazoa; phylum Chordata; class Amphibia; order Anura; family Myobatrachidae; genus Pseudophryne; species Pseudophryne corroboree. The sequence goes on from NC_086448.1 coordinate 633,124,386, forward strand.
AGTAGTTAACAAAAAAGCCTAAAATTACCTAATTTATTTTATTATTTTATGCACCCCAAATTTAAAGTATTTAAACAAAATATTTTTATTTTTACCTTTTTTTTTATTTAAGTGAACTCAAATTACCCTAAATCACCTTTTTTTTTAATATATTTTTGTTTGTTTTAAACAATAATTTTTTTACAACGTAAAAAAAAAGATGTACAAAGCATTCAATCAAAGAATTTTTATAGAACAAAATATTTTCCTTTAGGATTTTTATATAAATTATTACTGTTATAATTTTTTTTTACTCTTTGTCTGATGTACAGGCTATCCCCCAATTTATTTATTTTAACATTTCCTGCAGGTTCAGCAGAAAAAAAAATGGAGACATTTATTTTCTTTTGAATACTATGGCTATCGGGAAGCCAGTTGCTGCATCCTTGGATGCAGCTTCACTGGTTTTAGCTGTGTGAAATGCCTGGTCATCCTAAGTAACCTGAGGGTTACTCAGATGACCAATGTTCACTCAGTTGATCTGATGATGCATCTTCAGATGCAGCAGCAGACCACAGAAGCCACCAAAAGATATCTATTTACACAAGACGCCTCCTGCTGCATTTACATATTTGAGCAAAGTCGCTGCGTACAAAGATGCAGTGCAATAGTGAACATTATTAAATCAGGTTGTCTGGTGCTTAAAAGCAGCAAATTTATATTTAAAAAACAAATATTAAACTGGCTTTATGGTATCAAAGTAGTACCCATTTATTATTAATATAAATCTACAGACTGCAATAATAACAACTGTGTGTAGAAAAAATGTAAAGCACAAACTTTTTCCTTACAGACTGCACTTTTAATTGCGGCAGTACCATTGTAGACTTGATGCACTGTTGTCTGGTACTCAATAGCAGCAAATAGATATACAAATAAGACATAAACAGCCTCTGAATACTGTACACAGTCATCGTAACGGTACCATCCGTACTTGCAGTCTAATTTAAACAAAGGTGGACCCGTCTATTCCCCATGGTACTAAATGGAAAAAGTGCCACTTTGGAATTTTATTTTATGGCAACAGCACAAAAAAGTCCAACTTTGTATATTACTCATAAAAAAATAATAATAATAATAATAATAATTTTATTTATATAGCGCTCTTTCTCCAACAGGACTCAAGGCGCTTTACAGACATCAAAAACAATGCACATGATACAGAGGATTTGAGTAATACAACAATTGACAAGCAACAGACATAAAAGAAAACCTTAAGCCCACAGAAAGCATAATGCAGGATTGGTGCAGGCATTTTGGGTAATAACTTCCAAGGGTTGTGTATTCCACCCTCACAAGGTACCAGGTGCAGCAGCCATCTTAGGCGCTCGGCGTAGGATTACCCAGGGTGGGATAGTCCACCCCTAGAAGTGATGACACAAAATGGGGGTGATTTCAGAGTCCTACAGTTCAGAGTAGGGTTCCATCAAAACCATCAGGCCTATGTATTTTTCATCCCATCCCCAAGTGTACCATATGGGGCAGCCATGTTGGGCGCACTTTGGAGGTTACACTGTGGGAGGTGAGCCATACAAGGGCCAAGGTCATATATGGGAAAACTGATGCTTATGTAGTAGTATGATGTACCCTGCATGTAGGGTGCAATGGCAAGGTGTGCAATCAGTGGAGGTAAACATTACAGGAAAAACACATGGTGGGGTGGAAGCGAGCAATGGAGGAAAAAAAAAAAAAAATGATGTGAGAGATATCTGTTTGGTTTAATTTTTTGACAGCTGTTGATTGTCAAATAGCAAAATGCAAAGCTTGCAATGCTATTTTAAAAACCTCAGGTGGTTCTACAAAAGGTTTGCATATACATTTAACTGCCAAACACAAAATAAAAGTACTACCAAAAGAGACCATGTTCATTCCAAGTTCAAGACAAATAAATATTGATAAAGGCCCACTTTGAAACAAACATTTCCTATTATTTTTGGGTCTTTAGAAAATACATCAGTAGATGCAACTTTAGCACGAATGACAGCTTTAGATGGACTGGCATTCAAAATTTTTTTCTATATCACATAATTTAAGGCAATTATTTATTGCTAAAGGGTATGTTGATTTACCTTTCTCCCCAACTGCCATACGAAATAGAGTTGTGAATTATGCCCAGAAAATCAAAAGTAATCCAGAAAAGTAATTTTAAAATGGTGGATTTCTGCTGCATTTGATGAGTTTGGGTCTGCTCAGAGTTCATGGATCAATGACTGCAGAAAAAGGTCTTGAAATTTTGAAAACATATTTAAATGAGTTAATACAATGCTTGAAAAATAGGATTTTAATTACCTACCGGTAAATCCTTTTCCCGTAGTCCGTAGAGAATACTGGGGTCCATTTAGTTCCATGGGGAATAGACGGGTCAACTAGGAGCCATGGGCACTTTAAGAATTTGATAGTGTGGGCTGGCTCCTCCCTCTATGCCCCTCCTACCAGACAGTCCAGGAAACTGTGCCCGAGGAGACGGACATACTTAGAGAGAAGGATAGATAAGGATAGTGGTGAGATTCTGAACCAGCACACACAACAAGAGGAAACCAAGCTAACCAAACTTGAAACAGGAACAGCAACGGCTGAACCAACATTACTTAATCAAGTAACAATGCAGGAAGAACAAAGCACTGGGTGGGTGCCCAGTATCCTCTACGGACTATGGGGGTAATTCTGAGTTGATCGCAGCAGCAAGTTTGTTAGCAATTGGGCAAAACCATGGCCCTCATTCCGAGTCGTTCGCTCGGTATATTTCATCGCATCGCAGTAAAATTCCGCTTAGTACGCATGCGCAATATTCGCACTGCGACTGCGCCAAGTAATTTAACAATGAAGATAGTATTTTTACTCACGGCTTTTTCTTCGCTCCGGCGATCGTAATGTGATTGACAGGAAATGGGTGTTACTGGGCGGAAACACGGCGTTTCAGGGGCGTGTGGTTAAAAACGCTACCGTTTCCGGAAAAAACGCAGGAGTGGCCGGAGAAACGGAGGAGTGTCTGGGCGAACGCTGGGTGTGTTTATGACGTCAAACCAGGAACGACAAGCACTGAACTGATCGCAGATGCCGAGTAAGTCTGAAGCTACTCTGAAACTGCTAAGTAGTTTGTAATCGCAATATTGCGAATACATCGGTCGCAATTTTAAGAAGCTAAGATTCACTCCCAGTAGGCGGCGGCTTAGCGTGTGTAACTCTGCTAAAATCGCCTTGCGAGCGATCAACTCGGAATGAGGGCCCATGTGCACTGCAGGGGGGGCAGATATAACATTTGCAGAGAGAGTTAGATTTGGGTGGGTTATTTTGTTTCTGTGCAGGGTAAATACTGGCTGCTTTATTTTTACACTGCAATTTAGATTTCAGTTTGGCTACACCTCACCCACATCTAATCTCTCTGCACAGGTTATATCTGCCCCTCCTGCAGTGCACATGGTTTTGCCCAACTGCTAACAAAATTGATGCTGCGATCAACTCAGAATTAGGCCCTATGAGAAAAGGATTTACAGGTAGGTTATTAAAATCCTATTTTCTCTTACGTCCTAGAGGATACTGGGGTCCATTTAGTACCATGGGGATGTTTTCCCAAGCTCCCAAACTGGTTGGGAGAGTGCTGAGGTTCCTGCAGAACTGATTGACCAAACTGAAGGTCCTCAGAGGCCAAAGTATCGAACTTGTAGAACTTTGCAAACGTGTTCGAACCTGAACAAGTAGCTGCTCGGCAGAGCTGTAAAACCGAGACACCCTGGGCAGCTGCCCAGGAAGAACCTACCAACCTAGTACAGATTTTGAACATGGCAGATTTGCCGTGGAATAAGCATGCTGGATAGTAAGTCTGATCCAGCATGCAATTGTCTGCTTTGAAGCAGGACACCCAATCTTGGGGGTCATTCCGAGTTGTTCGCTCGCAAGCTGCTTTTAGCAGCTTTGCACACGCTAAGCCGCCGCCTACTGGGAGTGAATCTTAGCTTCTTAAAATTGCGAACGAAAGATTCGCATTATTGCGAAAATACATGTCTGTGCAGTTTCTGAGTAGCTCGAGACTTACTCGGCATCTGCGATCAGTTCAGTGCTTGTCGTTCCTGGTTTGACGTCACAAACACACCCAGCGTTCGCCCAGACACTCCTCCGTTTCTCCAGCCACTCCCGCGTTTTTCCCAGAAACGGTAGCGTTTTTTTGCACACACCCATAAAACGGCCTGTTTCCGCCCAGAAACACCCACTTCCTGTCAATCACATTACGATCACCAGAACGAAGAAAAAAACCGTGAGTAAAATTCCTAACTGCATAGCAAATTTACTTGGCGCAGTCGCAGTGCGGACATTGCGCATGCGCACTAAGCGGAAAATCGCTGCAATGCGAAAAAATTTACCGAGCGTACAACTCGGAATGACCTCCCTTATTGGGATCATAAAGAACAAACAGCGAGTACGTCATTCTGTGATTAGCTGTTCCTTTTACATACACCTTCAAAGCCCTCACAACATCCAAAGTCTTTGAAGTAGCAGAGGTGTCGGTGACAACCGTAACCACAATAGGTTGGTTGATGTGAAACGCAGACACCACCTTAGGAAGAAATTGATGACGAGTTCTGAGTTCAGCTCTGTCCTCATGGAAAATTAAATATGGACTTTTGTGAGACAAAGCCCCAAGCTTCAACACACATCTTGCTGAAGCGAAAGCCAACAGTGTGACGGTCTTCCACGTAAGATATTTTACGGCCACCTCCTGTAACGGCTCAAACCAGTCCGATTGGAGGAAATGCAGCACTACATCGAGATCCCAAGGTGCCATGGGAGGCAAAAAGGGAGGATGGATGTGCAGAACACCTTTCAAGAACGTCTGGACCTGAGGGAGTGAAGCCAATTGTTTCTGAAAGAAAATTGACAAAGCCGAAATCTTGAAGTTTATGGAGCCCAAACATAGGCAAAGCAGGAAACGTCCTAGATGGAATTCCACCGCAGAAAATTTTCTGCTCTCACACCAAGAGACATATTTCTTCCAGATACGATGGTAATGCTTAGACGTTACCCCCTTCCTGGCTTGGATCATAGTCTGGATAACCTTGTTAGGGATCCCTCTCCTGGCTAGAATCAGCCGTTCAACTTTCATGCCGTCAAACGTAGCCACGGTAAGTCTTGATAGACGAACGGGCCCTGCTGCAGAAGATCCTCGTGAAGAGGAAGAGGCCACGGATCTTTGACTAGCATCTCCAGAGGATCCGCGTACCAGGACCTTCTTGGCCAGTCCAGAGCAATTAGAATTGCTTGAAACATTTCCTTTTTATTCTCTTTAGAATTCTTGGGATCAGAGGAAGTGGAGAAAACACGTACACCATCTGATAGACCCATGGAGTCGTCAGGGCATCTACCGCCACTGCCTGTGGGTTCTCGGCCTGGAACAATACCCAATACCGCTTGAGCTTCTTGTTGAGACGTGAGGCCATCATGTTGATCTGTGGATGTCCCCATCGACTTGTCAAGCACTTGAACACTTCCGGGAGAAGGTCCCACTCCCCCGGATGAGGCAAGATCTTCCAAGTCTGCGGCGTTTGTTTGACCATATATATCTACCACACATAGATTGCACTGTTCGAAGATATGCAGCCGGGACTACAATAGGGATGGTTTGGAACAGATAGAGCAGCCGTGGCAAAACAGACATTTTAATGAAATTACTTCTACCCGTCCATGAAATACACAAGGGATCCCATTTAGCCAAGTCTTTCCTGATATTTTGAAGAAGCGGAAGAAAATTGGCTTTAAACAACTGGTCATAGTATTTCGTGATCTGAATCCCCAGGTAACCAATAGACTGAGGCCACCAGATATACTCAAAATTCGTACCTAAAAGCTTCACAGTATCAGCGGGAAGGTGTAATGCGAGTGCCTCGGATTCAGAACAATTAACTTTGTGCCCCGATAACCTATCAAATAGTGAAAGTGCGGTCTGTACGTTAGAGAGTGAGGTCAGAGGGGGGGACAAGGAGAGCAGGACATCATCCGCAAAAAGATATTTTGTATTGAGTACCAAGAATAGTGATCCCTTTAATATCTGGGTGCAGCCTAATGTGGGCCGCCAGTGGTTTGATGCTAAGGGCACATAATAGGGGCGATAAAGGACATCCCTGTCCATTACCCAAACCAAAGGAGGAGGAACAAAGCCCATTAGTAGAGACTGATGCTGTGGGGCTGTGGTACAAAGCTTGTATTGCAGACAGAAAGTTATTGCAGAAACCATAGGACCGCAAGGTTTCAAACATAAAAGGCCAAGACAGGCGGTCAAAGGCCTTCTCGGCATCTAATGACAGAAGAATTGATGGCAGTTTGTGTTTATTAATAAACGTAACCAAGTTAATTGTGCGCCTCGTGTTGTCGAAGGCCTGTCTAGTCGAGACAAATACCACTTGATCGGAGTCGATCAATTGGCATCCCGCTTTTTTATACTGGCTGAGGTAATTTTTGTGCTTAAAATGCAGAGAAACGTTTTATGGCTGTTGTGCCAGTATGTGTACTGGGACGCAGTTGTGCAGTGTGTCCGGAGATGCATTCTGCCCCATTTAGAAGCCGTGCATCTCCGTACCCTCATGCCGCCATAATGGTCGGCGCCCCACTAGCCGGGACGCCGGCTCAGTACTCACCACTCTTCATTCTTCTGGCTCTGTTAGGGGTGGCGGCGTGCTGCGGGACTGTACGCTTGCCGTGATGGGCTTGCGAATACGTACCTCAGGAGCTCAGTGTCCTGTCAGCGGGGAACGGGACCATTAACCCTTCAACAGGTTGCCATCCAGCCCTGCCTGAAAATAACAAACATATACAATAAATGCAGAAAACTCTTCAGGAGCTTACTTCAGCATGACCGGCTCCTCCGGGCACATTTTCTAAACTAAGTCTGGTAGGAGGAGCATAGAGGGAGGAGCTAGCCCACACTATCAAATTCTTAAAGTGCCCATGGCACCTACTGGACCCGTCTATACCCTATGGTACTAAATGGACCCCAGTATCCTCTAGGACGTAAGAGAAATAATATTGTAACTATCATCACAGATGGTCCAATTGTAATGGTACGAGGTGGAAAACTTGTAGCTGCTGAGTACCAGTTGTGTCATCTAGTGCACGGCCTCCAGTATATTGATGTTACGCACAGGTGCTACTGAACATTCACAGTCTACAAAGCCCTCTTCATCCATAACAATGGTTGATCTGGACTCCTCTTTTATAAACAACGTCAACGATGATCAGTCTGGCACAGGTACATCTAAATCCGAATCCGCGTGATATCACAGCTGAAGATATAGAGGAGGCATCTGCACTGAGGATTTCTTATCAAAATAGTCCTCATATTATGAAGTATATTTTACATTATTATGGTAGCATACATACAGTTTGCTGGTATTATAAGATGTGTATGGTAACTCTTCATTTGCATCTTTCGGTATGGCGTTATGTGTCACAGGTGGGACAGAAATTAGACATACCTTCTCACATAGTGAGCAATTTTTATACAATCTCTGTTAATGTACAGGTTGGATAATATGTATAATTTATAGTGATGTGCACCGGACATTTTTTGGGTTTTGTGTTTTGGTTTTGGATTCGGTTCCGCGGCCGTGTTTTGGATTCGGACGCGTTTTGGCAAAACCTCCCTGAAAAATACTATTTTTAGTCCTAAAATTTGCACCGAGGTCGCTGGATGACTAAGCTAAGCGACCCAAGTGGCCGACACAAACACCTGGCCCATCTAGGAGTGGCACTGCAGTGTCAGACAGGATGGCAGATTTAAAAAATAGTCCCCAAACAGCACATGATGCAAAGAAAAAAAAGAGGTGCACCAAGGTCGCTGGATGGCTAAGCTAAGCGACTCAAGTGGCCGACACAAACAACTGGCCCATCTAGGAGTGGCACTGCAGTGTCAGACAGGATGGCAGATTTAAAAAATAGTCCCCAAACAGCACATGATGCAAAGAAAAAAAGAGGTGCAATGAGGTAGCTGTGTGACTAAGCTAAGCGACCCAAGTGGCCGACACAAACACCTGGCCCATCTAGGAGTGGCACTGCAGTGTCAGACAGGATGGCACTTCAAAAAATAGTCCCGAAACAGCACATGATGCAAAGAAAAATGAAAGAAAAAAGAGGTGCAAGATGGAATTGTCCTTGGGCCCTCCCACCCACCCTTATGTTGTATAAACAGGACATGCACGCTTTAACAAACCCATCATTTCAGCGACAGGGTCTGCCACACGACTGTGACTGAAATGACTGGTTGGTTTGGGCCTCCACCAAAAAAGAAGCAATCAATCTCTCCTTGCACAAACTGGCTCTACAGAGGCAAGATGTCCACCTTCTCCTCATCCTCCGATTCCTCACCCCTTTCACTGTGTACATCCCCCTCCTCACAGATGATTAATTCGTCCCCACTGGAATCCACCATCTCAGGTCCCTGTGTACTTTCTGGAGGCAATTGCTGGTGAATGTCTCCACGGAGGAATAGATTATAATTCATTTTGATGAACATCATCTTCTCCACATTTTCTGGAAGTAACCTCGTACGCCGATTGCTGATAAGGTGTGCGGCTGCACTAAACACTCTTTCGGAGTACACACTGGAGGGGGGGCAACTTAGGTAAAATAAAGCCAGTTTGTGCAAGGGCCTCCAAATTGCCTCTTTTTCCTGCCAGTATACGTACGGACTGTCTGACGTGCCTACTTGGATGCGGTCACTCATATAATCCTCAACCATTCTTTCAATGGTGACAGAATCATATGCAGTGACAGCAGACGACATGTCAGTAATCGTTGGCAGGTCCTTCAGTCCGGACCAGATGTCAGCACTCGCTCCAGACTGCCCTGCATCACCGACAGCGGGTGGGCTCGGAATTCTTAGCCTTTTCCTCGCAGTCCCAGTTGCGGGAGAATGTGAAGGAGGAGCTGTTGACGGGTCACGTTCCGCTTTGACTTGACAATTTTCTCACCAGCAGGTCTTTAAACCTCTGCAGACTTGTGTCTGCCGGAAAGAGAGATACAACTTAGGTTTTAAATCTAGGACCGAGCACGGTGGCCAAAATGTAGTGCTCTGATTTCAACAGATTGACCACCCGTGAATCCTGGTTAAGCAAATTAAGGGCTCCATCCACAAGTCCCACATGCCTAGCGGAATCGATCTGTTTTAGCTCCTCCTTCAATCTCTCCAGCTTCTTCTGCAAAAGCCTGATGAGGGGAATGACCTGACTCAGGCTGGCAGTGTCTGAACCGACTTCACGTGTGGCAAGTTCAAAGGGTTGCAGAACCTTGCACAACGTTAAAATCATTATCCACTGCGCTTGAGTCAGGTGCATTCCCCCTCCTTTGCCTATATCGTAGGTAGATGTATAGGCTTGAATGGCCTTTTACTGCTCCTCCATCCTCTGAAGCATATAGAGGGTTGAATTCCACCTCGTTACCACCTCTTGCTTCAGATGATGGCAGGGCAGGTTCAGGAGTGTTTGCTGGTGCTCCAGTCTTCGGCACGCGGTGGCTGAATGCCGAAAGTGGCCCGCAATTCTTCGGGCCACTGACAGCATCTCTTGCACGCCCTAGTCGGTTTTTTTTATAATTCTGCACCACCAAATTCAATGTATGTGCAAAACATGGGACATGCTGGAATTTGCCCACATGTAATGCACGCACAATATTGGTGGCGTTGTCCGATGTCACAAATCCCCAGGAGAGTCCAATTGGGGTAAGCCATTCTGCAATGATGTTCCTCAGTTTCCGTAAGAGGTTGTCAGCTGTGTGCCTCTTATGGAAAGCGATGATACAAAGCGGAGCCTGCCTAGGAACGAGTTGGCGTTTGTCAGTCATATAGTCCTTAGTCTGCCCTGCTCCCCTTGTCCACATGTCCGTGGTTAAGTGGACATTGGGTACAACTGCATTTTTTAGGACACTGGTGACTCTTTTTCTGAGGTCTGTGTACATTCTCGGTATCGCCTGCCTAGAGAAATGGAACCTAGATGGTATTTGGTACTGGGGACACAGTACCTCAAGCAATTCTCTAGTTTCCTGTGAATTAACGGTGGATACCGGAAACACGTTTAACACCGCCCAGGCTGTCAAGGCCTGAGTTATCCGCTTTGCAGCAGGATGACTGCTGTGATATTTCATCTTCCTCGCAAAGGACTGTTGGACAGTCAATTGCTTACTGGAAGTAGTACAAGTGGTCTTCCGACTTCCCCTCTGGGATGACGATCGACTCCCAGCAGCAACAACAGCAGCGCCAGCAGCAGTAGGCGTTACACTCAAGGATGCATCGGAGGAATCCCAGGCAGGAGAGGACTCGTCAGACTTGACAGTGACATGGCCTGCAGGACTATTGGCTTTCCTGTCTAAGGAGGAAATTGACACTGAGTTGGTGGTGTGGTTTGCAGGAGCTTGGTTACAAGAGGAAGGGATTTAGTTGGCAGTGGACTGCTTCCGCTGTCACCCAAAGTTTTTGAACTTGTCAATGACTTCTGATGAATGCGCTCCAGGTGACGTATAAGGGAGGATGTTCCGAGGTGGTTAACGTCCTTACCCCTACTTATTACAGCTTGACAAAGGCGACACACGGCTTGACACCTGTTGTCCGCATTTCTGTTAAAATAATTCCACACCGAAGAGGTGATTTTTTTTGTAATTTGACCAGGCATGTCAATGGCCATATTCGTCCCACGGACAACAGGTATCTCCCTGGGTGCCTGACTTAAACAAACCACCTCACCATCAGAATCCTCCTTGTCAATTTCCTCAGCACCAGCAACACCCATATCCTCATCCTGGTGTACTTCAACAGTGACATCTTCAATTTGACTATCAGGAACTGGACTGCGGGTGCTCCTTCCAGCACTTGCAGGGGGCATGCAAATGGTGGAAGGCGCCACCTCTTCCCGTCCAGTGTTGGGAAGGTCAGGCATCGCAACCGACACAATTGGACTATCCTTGGGGATTTGTGATTTAGAAGAACGCACAGTTCTTTGCTGTGCTTTTGCCAGCTTAAGTCTTTTCATTTTTCTAGCGAGAGGATGAGTGCTTCCATCCTCATGTGAATCTGAACCACTAGCCATGAACATAGGCCAGGGCCTCAGCCGTTCCTTGCCACTCCGTGTCGTAAATGGCATATTGGCAAGTTTACGCTTCTCATCAGACGCTTTTAATTTTGATTTTTGGGTCATTTTACTGAACTTTTGTTTTTTGGATTTTACATGCTCTCTACTATGACATTGGGCATCGGCCTTGGCAGACGACGTTGATGGCATTTCATCGTCTCGGCCATGACTAGTGGAAGCAGCTCCAGCACGAGGTGGAAGTGGATCTTGATCTTTCCCTATTTTACCCTCCACATTTTTGTTCTCCATTTTTTAATGTGTGGAATTATATGCCAGTAATATATCAATAGCAATGGCCTACTGTACCGTACTGCTATATATTATATACTGGTGGTCAGCAAAATTATGCACTGTCCTCTTACTATATACACTGCGCACAACTTAAATGCACTACATGTATGGATGGATAGTATACTTGACGACACAGAGGTAGGTAGAGCAGTGGACTACTGTACCGTACTGCTATATATTATATACTGGTGGTCAGCACAATTATGCACTGTCCTCCTACTATATATACTGCGCACAACTAAAATGCACCACAGGTATGGATGGATAGTATACTTGACGACACAGAGGTAGGTAGAGCAGTGGACTACTGTACCGTACTGATATAATACTGGTGGTCACTGGTCAGCAAAATTCTGCACTGTCCTCCTACTATATACTACAATGCAGCACAGATATGGAGCGTTTTTCAGGCAGAGAACGTAGATATTTTCAGCACACTGAGCACAGATATTTGCAGCACACTGAACACAACTGAGAGTGCTGCACGTCCTCTCCCTATCATCTCCAATGCACGAGTGAAAATGGCGGTGACGCGCGGCTCCTTATATAGAATACGAGTCTCGCGAGAATACGACAGCGGGATGATGACGTTCGGGCGCGTTCGGGTTAACCGAGCAAGGCGGGAGGATCCGAGTCTGCCTCGGAACCGTGTAAAATGGGTTAAGTTCGGGGGGGTTCGGATTCCGAGGAACCGAACCCGCTCATCACTAATAATTTACCCACTGTGAAGTAAGAACTTGGTGTAGAATATGTTACAAAAAAACAAGAAGAAAGTATTAGTTTTATGCAAAATAATGATTTTTTATTTTGTCATGTGTGGGATAACTGTGTCACGGGTGGGACACAGTGCAAAATAATTCTCAGTAACACCCATTTTATGTATGTAAAACAAAAACAGTGCATATCTATTGCTATATAATAATTTTTTGGGTGAATTAACATGTTAATTGTAATACAAATATTATTGTTTTGAGTACAGATTTGTTTGTTTTTACATTCCACATTTAACCCTGTTCAAACATATCTACCTTAGCAGGAAACTCATAAAAAACTAATTACCAAAACAACATAATAGTCCTTGTGGCTATGTGCACCCAAACTGAGGAACACTTAAATGGCTCCATCAGGCGCCATCTAGTGGTCGCCGGCATGCAAAACACTTGAATTACCCACATAGAGGTGAGGAGCAGCGTTAGGGTCCAGAATGCACATGCGCAGCGGGCGCAGTGCGCATGTGCGACGTTGCCTGGCGACAGGTTTTGCTGGGTTACGTCGTGTCTAACGAAGTAAGCGGTCACAGAGCTGACTGCAAAGAAGATTGACAGGAAGAAGGCGTTCCAGGGCGGATCCGGACCGTTGGCTGCCGTTTTTGGGGAGTGGTAAGGAAAACGCAGGCGTGTCCAGGAGAACGGAGGGCGGATGTCTGACGTCAAAGCCGGCTCCAGCATCGCAGGGATCGTCACACAGGATAAGTAGGTATAGGCCTAGTCTTCTTCTGCTTAAAATTTTTTTAAGCTTAGCAGGGCTGCACAAGCAATCGCAGCCCTGCTAAGCTAAAATACACTACCCCATAGGCGTGTACTAGTTGATCGCAGCAGCAGCAAAAAGTTGCTGGCTGCGATCAACTCGGAATGACCACCATTGCCTCTTGCTTTTTAAAAACTGGTGTAGGTAACACTGCAAGAATCTGATCAAAATTTTCAAAATATAATTTTCATTTGTTATGAACAGTTTTCCATTTTACCAAACAACCTTTAAAAACATATTCACTGTACCGTCATCTTCACAGGAGCTCTGTGCAGTCCCAGCATATCTGCAGTGAGCAATCTTTCTAGAAGATGTTTCAGAAAATGACAGTTAATACTACCAAGCCCAACGACAGGTAATAGGAGGAGAGGAGACGACCAGGTGTGAAGAATTCAGCCACCAAAGAGTGGTTGGCGGACTTGGATATCTAAAGTATATCTCCTGTAGAATAAACCCCTCACCAGCCAGAGCCTTAAGGGATGGTGTCCAGTGTCCCCCATGGACTCAGAGAAAATGATTTTACAGGTAAGAAATAAAAATAGGATTTTAATTATTTTCTCGTAGTCCGTAGAGGATGCTGGGGTCCACAGTAGTACCATGGGGTATAGATGGGTCCACTAGGAGCCATGGGCACTTTAAGAATTTGATAGTGTGGGCTGGCTCCTCCCTCTATGCCCCTCCTACCAGACTCAGTCTAGAAACTGTGCCCGAGGAGGCGGACATACTTTGAGAGAACACTTAAAAAATGTGTTGTGAGGGCTGCGCTAACACCTTAGGTGTAAGTAGCAGCTGGGGAGAGGTAAGGGGTTCCACTAGCCCTGTTAAGTGTGTGTAGATAGGTTACTCCCAGCGCTTTTAAACAAAGGATGAATATACAGGTAATGATTTAAAAATATAAGTATTTATTTCTTTATAATAAAGCATATAATTGAAATATCCAATTGCTTACAGATACAGGATAATTCTATATATAGTGTGTAAAAAGCGTAAAAGGAGAAAAAAACAGTAATATATTAATTCTAGAATTATTATAGGGTTAAAAATGAAAAAATGAGAGTAGTTTTATCCTAAAATATGTGTGTATCCTTGTACCGGTATACATGCACAATTAGACACTTGACAACACGTAAAGTAGAATAAAGAATAAAGAAAAACAGTAAAAGATTTATAAAATGCTCAGTAGAAACACTTCTGCGGTTTACTCTACTTAGACATGTCTGTCAGAGAATGCCTATTAACTTCTGGTTGATACAGTGTTAAATCAGGCTTGTTATTTGTATACATTTTTCTATACAGAGTAACGTCTCTCCAGTCAGGGTTTTTCTGGCAGTGTTTAAGCAGTAATTTGAGCGGTGATTAGTCAGTAGTAGCTGATTGGGAAAATCTCCAAAGTTCACTCACCGCTGTTTTTTACTCCTACTGGTGAAGTGTTGGACCGCTGTAAAAGTCTCTTGTAGGTGAATTCAGGCGGGTGTCTGCTGGCAGACAAAAAGAAAGCAGCGACGGTGGTCAGCGTTTAGAAGCGTGAATCCAATCCGTGGCTCGGCGATTGACGCGTTTCGCCTGTATGGTACAGCCTTTGTCAGGATGCCCGATCATTCTTCGTTCCGTCTTCTTATTCCTCTCTGTGCCCTTACTTGCGGTCCAGGGTTTACATCATTTCCGCCCTCACTATGCGCTGATCCTGCGCAATCCATAATGGAATTCCCTGCTCGCAGTGTTTTTGCAGGGCAGATTTCTATAGTCCATATGTACTCCTACTAAAGTCTTTGTTCTTCTTGAATAATACACAAATTATATTCCATATGTGCAGTTTTGAATGAGCACCATTGTTTTATAATATATCTAAATAAAAATTAATATAAACTGAGTTTTCGTCCGTGTGTTTGTTGTATTTAGTTACTATTTGGAAGAATACATCTATATAAAGAACCTAATTAGAATCTGGGAAAATACAAAGTAAAACTAGAAGAGTAAGCAGGAGTATGGAAATGACACACAGAGAACATAAGACACATGTACCACACATATAACAATTAACGGATGTTTATTAGATAAAATGACCGTAGCCATATGTATTTTATTTTATAACACGGTTGGTTAAACACACTTATATGTGGAATTCTTAACTTATTAGGGCAATCCCTTGATTTGCGTGAAAAAGCATTCGGTTTCATAAAGTTTTGGAACGTTTATATAACGCTCCAAAACTTTAGTACCATGGGGATGTACCAAAGCTCCCAGTACGGGAAGGAGAGTGCGGAGGTTTCTGCAGTACTTATTGACCAAACTTTAGGTCCTCAGAAGCCAAAGTATCGAACTTGTAGAACTTAGTAAACGTGTTCGACCCTGACCAAGTAGCTGCTCGGAAAGCTGTAATGCCGAGACACCCCGGGCAGCCGCCCAGGAAGAACCCACCTTACGAGTAGAGTGGGCCTTAACAGATTTTGGATACGGCAAGCCTGCCGTAGAATAAGCATACTGGATAGTAAACCTGATCCAGCGAGAAATCGTATTGGGATCATAAAGTACAAACAGAGAGTCCGACTTTCTGTGACGTGAAGTCCTCTTCACATAAATCCTCAAAGCACTCACAACATCCAAGGACTTTGAGGTAATGAGGAGTCAGTAGCCACTGGAACCACAATAGGTTGGTTGATATGAAAAGCCGACAACCTTTGGAAGAAACTGCTGACGCGTTCTGAGCTCTGCTCAATCCTCATGGAAAATCAAGTAGGGGCTTTTGCAGGACAATGCCCCCAATTCAGACACATGCCTAGCAGAAGCTAATGCCAACAGTGTGACCGCCTTCCAAGTGAGAACTTGACCTCAACCTCCTGTAAAGGCTCGAACCAATCCAATTGCAGGAACTGTAACACCATGTTAAGATCCCAAGGTGCCGTAGGAGGCACAAAGGAAGGCTGGATGTGCAGCACCTCTTTCAAGAAAGTCTGAACCTCAGGGAGGGAAGCCAACTGTTTCTGGCAGAAAATGGACAAGGCCGAAATCTGAACTTTTATGGAGCCCAAACGTAGGCCCACATCCATACCTGTTTGCAGGAAGAGGAGAAAACGCCCAAGTTGAAACTCCACCGTAGGAAACATATTGGTTTCACACCAAACACATACTTTTTCCAAATGCGATGGTAATGTTTAGACTTTACTCCTTTCCTAGCCTGTATCAGGGTAGGAATAACTTTGTTCGGAATGCCTTTCCGAGCTAAGATCTGGCGTTCAACCTCCATGCCGTCAAACGTAGCCGTGGTAAGTCTTGATAAGCGAACGTCCCCTGTTGCAGAAGGTCCTCTCGAAGAGGAAAAGGCCTCAGATCTTCCAGCAATAACTCCAGAAGATCCGCATACCAAGCCCTTCTTGGCCAGTCCGCAGTAATGAGGATCGCCTGAACTCTTTGGAACAATACCTCTGAAGCTTCTTGTTGAGGCGAGAGGCCATCATGTCTATTTGAGGCACGCCCCAAAGACTTGTCACCTCTGCAAACACCTCTGGATGGAGGCCCCACTATCCTGGATGGAGATCATGTCTGCTGAGGAAGTCCGCTTCCCAGTTGTCCACTCCCGGAATGAAGATTGCTGACAGCACCACTGCGTGCTTTTCCGCCCAGAGGATGATTCTTGTTACCTCTGACATTGCAGCTCTGCTCTTCGTTCTGCCTTGACGGTTTATGTAGGCCACTGTCGTTACATTGTCCTACTGAACTTGAATGGCTTGATCTTTTAGAAGATGTGCCACCTGTAGAAGACTGTTATTGGCTCTTAGTTCCAGACTGTTTATTGGAAGGATGGATTCCAGACTTGACCACCTTCCTTGGAAGTTTTCCCCCTGGGTGACTGCTCCCCAACCTCTGAGACTTGCATCCGTGGTTAGAATGATCCAATTCTGAATCCCGAACCTGCGGCCCTCCAGTAGGTGAGAAGTTTGCAGCCACCAGAAGAGCGAGATTCTGGCCTTCGGCGACAGACGTATCCTCTGGTGCATGTGAAGATGAGATTCTGACCATTTGTCCAGGAGGTTCAGCTGGAAAGATCGTGCATGAAATCTTTTGTACTGTAGAGCCTCGTAGGAGGCTACCATCTTCCCCAGAAGGCGAATGCACTGATGAACCGATACTCGGGCTGGCTTCAGGACATCCCGGACCATTGATTAGATCACCAATGCTTTCTCCACCGGTAGAAACACCCTCTGCACTTCCGTGTCGAGAATCATCCCCAGGAAGGACAGTCTTCTCGTCGGCTCCAAATGTGACTTTGGAAGATTCAGGATCCAACCATGAGCCCGGAGCAGTCAAGTCGTGAGAGCAATGGACTGCAACCACTTCTCCCTGGATGATGCTTTTATCAGCAGATCGTCCAGATATGGAATTATGTTCACACACTGCTTGCGGAGCAGAAGCATCATCTCTGCCATTACCTTGGTGAACACCCTCGGTGCCGTGGATAGGCCAAATGGCAGCGCCTGGAACTAACAGTGACAGTCCAACAGCGCAAACCTGAGATAAGCCTGGGGTGTGGCGGCCAAATAGGAATGTGAAGGTATGCATCCTTGAGATCCAAGGATACCAGGAATTCCCCCTCCTTCTGACCTGAGATCACCCGTCTCAGAGATTCCATCTTGAATTTGAATTCCCTCAAATATGGATTTAACGATTTGAGGTTCAATATTGGTCTGACCGAACCGTCCGGCTGTGCGTATGACCTCTCACAGAAACAAGTATCGCTAGAATCTCTAATTAGTAGAGAAGTAGCAAGGAATGAATGAAGTACCACATAGAGGTCTGGCAGAGATCTTCTGCAGAGAAACATTTCTCAGTCACTAAGGAGGCACCCAGTGACCGAGTGGAATGGTTCATAGCAAGTTCGGAACCCAGGCCCCATTATACATTAGTTATATTCCTGATCGTCCTGTAGTACACACAGCACCCTTTATAACACCACTCAATATACACAACACCCACCATAACACCATTCAGTATATACAGCACCCTCCATAATACCTTTCAGTATACACAGTGCCCTCCACAACAGAACCTAAATTTTACACTCCAGTATATCCAGCCCCTCTCCCTACCCCATGCTACCCCTCAGTACACACATTACTCATATTCCATTCCAGTATATGGACCCACTCCCCATACTACCCCTCAGTACACACAGCACCCCCATATTACTTTCCATTATACACTCCCCTCCCCATATTACCCCCAGTACACATAACACACCCATATTACATTCCATACATTTAAACACTGAGCTTGACAGTCTAAGTATGAAGACCAATTGACAATTAAGTTTTAAGTTCACTAGTACCCTTTCAAACAGAAATGTCTGAAAATACCAGCCATTTTAGTGCCAGTTGTTTTGCCGGTCCCTGTCTGACCCACTTTCACACGGACAACCAAATTACTGTGTCAAAAATTTCTACCTGGTAATTTGCGGATCAACACTGGTATGTCGTCTGTGTGAATGGGTCAACCTGGGTCAAAATTCCCTGGTCTCCGACCCTGGTAAATTCCTGGGTTAAAGTCCCAGGAATTTCAAACCAGGGTTGACCCTTTCACACGGGTGGTCTTCTGTATGCCGGCGGTCGGGCTCCCGGCGCTCAGTATACCGGCACCGGGAGCCCGACAGCCGGCATACCGACACTTATTTTCCCTCGTGGGGGTCCACGACCCCCATAGAGGGAGAATAAAATAGTGTGGCGCGCGTAGCGCGCCACCGTGCCCGTAGCGTGGCGAGCGCAGCGAGCCCGCAAGGGGCTCATTTGCGCTCGCCACACTGTCGGTAAGCCGGCGGTCGGGCTCCCGGCGCC
Organism: Pseudophryne corroboree; assembly: GCF_028390025.1. Classification (NCBI taxonomy): domain Eukaryota; kingdom Metazoa; phylum Chordata; class Amphibia; order Anura; family Myobatrachidae; genus Pseudophryne; species Pseudophryne corroboree. Next base: position 633,143,173 of record NC_086448.1, read on the forward strand.
GGGATGCTGGTCGCCGGGAGCCCGACTGCCGGCCAGCCGTAGTGAACCCTTTCACACAGTAAAAGGACCCGTGTTTATCTGCAAATTACTGGGTAGAACTTCTGCACCCGGTAATTTCATTTTCTGTCTGAAAATGGTACAATACTGCTATTTAATTAACTATGGCACAGATTTTAATTTTAAATTGCAGGAATTCATAAATAAAAAGCAAACTCCTTTCATGACAATAAATTTACCTTTTGGAGGGTCTAGAACTGTTGGTCTGGATCCTGGTGTTCAGTTTGTCATGGGTAGGACAGTTTAAAAATGTTAAAATCCCAATTATGCAACTGTATAATGTAATAAATGGTTTTTAGAGGTAATAAACTTAAGCAAACTTACTTCTAAATAAAATATTAAATAATACTTCTAACCAACTGTACACCTAACCTCAAAACGATTATATCACTACAGAAACTTAAACTATACATAAATTTACCTTTTCAAACTAATTTTCAGATGAATCTTGAAGTAAGCATTTTATATAGCATCCAGACCCACTAAGAACTTGCAGAACATAAACAGCTGATGCATATGTAATGGTGGCAACTTTGGAAACAAAACTTTTTCAGTATGCAGCTACCAACATATGCATTTCTACCATGATTTAAGACAAGAAACTGTGCTGCAAAATTATTTTTATTTGATGGAATATTTAATTTATTTACTAACAAAATAATTAAAAATTGAACCTTGATAATGATTCTGAAAAAAAAAACCAATGATCTGGTTCACCTTCTCATGGAATTTTCCAGACATGGGTTTAACTGTAATTGGTGTAGAATACAAATGTGCTTTCTCTGCAACTGGGTATATAGGGAATACAATCTGAACACAAATTAGTGATAACTCAAATGAAAAAGATTCCATATTTTTCTAGAATATTTGCGTTACATAATCAGTCTAGTAAACTAACTTCCAGTTTCAAGTGTAGAGATTCGAGCTGTGTTACCAATTTTTGTTGTTCTTTTTCCATTTTTTCTTCTTAATCCCAATCTTGATTATACCCCGGTAATCCTGAAATGGTGGGATTTGTAAATAATTTTGGGACTGGAATCCCTATAAACAATACACCAAACCACATTGTCCATATGATGTTAGATTAACATAATTATCGATTACACGGCTTATTGTTCCCCAATTTTACAACCATAATCAGGATCCTACTGTATTAAATTTGGGCATAGTAATATATATTCCAGCTCAATAAGTAGAATTCCTAGGCATGTACTAACATGTAGTATATGTACAGCTTTCAACTGTAAACATAAGCAGTTAAGAGTCAAATTTTACTTATCCGTTATAAATTTGAACTGCTTCACATAATCCAAATTAGTCATAAATAATGCATACAGTGATTAACAGTCTACTTATCACCTCCTGTGAGGCAGCTTTCTGGATGCTGGTCAGGTGAGGTTAATTTAACAAAGGGACGGCTTTATAGCTACTGTATATTAGAATTTGAAAAAGCCTTTGTAAAATAAGAAATGCAATTACAGCTCAGGTTAAATTGTACTTACAGCATGTTGTGGCCAATTTGTAGCATCACCATCTTTGTAGCCTAGGACTTTTATAACCGATTATGATTTAACTCAGTGTTGTCTGAGGGTGCTCATCAGAAAATAGCAATACAGGTAATTGATTAGAGATCAGTGATCTGTTTAGACACAGGATATATTTTCTTTATATTCGGCTTCTCTAAATAGCTAAACTGTAGGCCTCATTTGGGTTTAATAATTTTATAATAGGTCAATACTCATTATGCTTGGGAGTTGCCTTTTAGGTTGAATAGGCTGAAAATGATCAGTGTTCCATATTAATGACCAGTTAAAAAATGTAATAGCATATCAGTTATTGTTCCTAATGCAATAGGAACATAACAATATAATAATCTTAGTTGAAGAACTTGCTATGCAGTGACTTGAACACATTATACTTCCAACAGCTGGCTTCATATTACAGTTTACGGTTACTGTTATGTAATATTAAGCAGATGAGGTCAAATGCAACCATCAAATGTTATTTAGTCCACAATGAGTGTATTTGATGTCATTTGTTATAATTATTATTATTGATATCTGAATAAACAGAATCAGTCCTAGGCTACAAAGCTGGTGATGCTACAATCATAAAATGTGCAGTGTTTTAAAATGTCATTCAAATATACGGGTTAATTTAGACTGGCACTCTCAATTAGTTTGAGGAGGGCGAACGCACAGTAGCCGCACTGCGCGTGTGCACCCCGGGAGACCAGTGAGATACTATCTCCGGGAGCCCAGTGAGATAATAGGGGCATGCCGTCGGCGGGGCGCGGTCTGGACAATGGAGGTGTGTCCGGACCGTTGGGGGGGCCGGGCCACGCCGGCTGCGTGACGTCACACGTAGCCGCAGCGACCCGGGACGCGGTTGGTAGCTCCCTGCCAGAGCGCAGGAGCTGCTCAGGCAGGGAACTACTCGCGAGGTACAAAAGTATCGCAGCCGTGCTATGCTTTCGTACCTGTGCGGGGGGGGGGGGGGGGGCAGGGCCTGACATGCTGGGCGGACTAGCCCTGTGCTGGGCATCCCCCCGCATGTCAGAGTAAATGATCGTAGATGTGCTAAATTCAGCACGTCTACATTCAACTCTGAATTACCCCCATAATACAATTGAAAACACTTCCTCCTGGACAAGCATCAGAACTAGTATACACATTCTCTCTCAAGTTATCTGCTCTCTTGACCCTACTAATTTCTAAAGAGACTTGCCTACAATCGCTTCATACATTTTCATTACTCACGGAACCTTCTGCTCCCTCTTCAGTCTGACTTTCCTTGCCAACACTAAACAGAGAGAGGCTAAAGTGATCAGTGATTTCAAAAGGCCATCACTCACTTTTTTAATGCCAGACAAAATTCCAGTCAGGATTGGCCAGCCCCTTTGTTTTTCAGTACCGGCCAGCATTGAGCGTCCTCAGGAGGCTCAGACGCTGCCCGGCTCCCCCTGTCTCGGCTGTGAACACTACACAGTGTGACGTGAAGTCAGAGATCACAATGTGCAGCCAGCTATCCGGACCTCACCGCCTGCACTGCCTCACAACACATGGCCCCGCAGGAAGCGGACCCACACCCCGTCCGTCCAGACGATGGTGAGTTGTGTGGCTGGGCGGGGGCACATTGAAAACAATTTAATCCTGGGTATCCCAGGATTGATCATTTTTTCAATCCCGATCCCCAGGATTGGCCACCCTACTGTGGACCACTCTCTCTTTTGATACATTCCTAAGTTTCCTAGATCTCTCTGCTGCATTGACCTATGATGCACAAATGCTACATTCCTTGTCCTATTCAGGTTTTCAACTAGTTTTAAAACCACAATTTCAGCATTTGTTTCTCTGAGTCCAGGTGCTCCCCGCTTCATTTACAAGTTAGAGTACCACAGCGCTCAGTACTAGGCCCCCTGTTCTTCTTTATCGATACCACTATACTGAAATTCAAATAAGATTATTAGTTTCCTATCTATCAACCCTACCCCTTAAGCTATCTACCCATGTGTCTTCCTTGGCTAAGAACTATCCTTTCCAACACACATTCAATCAGTTTACAAATCACACATCTAAGAAATATTTCAAGAATACAGACATATCTCACTCATTTATGCACTCATCTGCTCCCATACGGACTATTTACACAGCATCCTTATTGGTCTTACCCATAGCGGACTTTCACCCTAACAATCTATTTTTAATGCAGCTGTTGTACTGATTTCTGCTGCTCCAATCTTTCAGTCTTTACATTAGTTCTGTGTTTTGCCAAATCCAATACAAAATACTTCTACTAACTTACAAGATTACAAACATACAGCTCTTCACTTATCTCCAAATAACTCCCAAGTTGACACTTCTACACTTCACAAGATATTTGACATTCATGCTCATTGGGGGTCATTCCGAGTTGTTCGCTCGTTGCCGATTTTCGCAACGGAGCGATTAAGGCAAAAATGCGCATACGCATGGTTCGCAGTGCGCATGCGGTTAGTATTTTAACACAAAACTTAGTAGATTTACTCACGCCCGAACGAAGATTTTTCATCGTTGAAGTGATCGTAGTGTGACTGACAGGAAGTGGGTGTTTCTGGGCGGAAACTGGCCATTTTCTGGGAGTGTGCGGAAAAACGCAGGTGTGCCAGGGAAAAACGCGGGAGTGTCTGGAGAAACGGGGGAGTGGCTGGCCGAACGCTGGGCGTGTGTGTGACGTCAAACCAGGAACGAAACTGACTGAACTGATCGCTATTTGTAAGTCTCGAGCTACTCAGAAACTGCTAAGAATTTTCTATTCGCAATTCTGCTAATCTTTCGTTCGCAATTCTTTCCAAAGCTAATCTACCTAATAACAACCCATCTATACAATTCAAACAAAATGCATACAGTACCTCCCAAAATATGACCTACAATTAAATGACGTGCATCAGGCCCATGGCCTCATGGGAAGGGGGCATGGCCTTGTGTCAAGCCCCTGTTGCCATCACTAGTGTATGACTTAATCAAATAGCCCACTAAGCACTTTTTACCCTTGCAATCTATATTTATATTTTAGAGAGGTTTAAGAAGAAGGGAGGTGAAGTGAACACTGTTTTTCCTGACACAAAAACCTATATTTTCCTGCACAGAGCATACATAAATAAAATTTTGAGGGGTCTCTAGGTATGTAATATTAAGTCTTTATGGCACAGGCGACACAACATGATGAAAATTAAATAAAATCAAGTTAATGAAGCAATTGTGACTCTTCAATTGTTAAGCCATGCACCATAAATACTTACTATTGCTGGATATTCAAACAGGTTATTGGATCCCTCTTGCTTTTGGCAGCAAATAATACCAACTGTTTCCAAGATGAGAGGATGCGAACCAACTTTTTCCAAGTCTCTTTAAGTATGTAGCAATGTAATGTAATGTGGTAAATACTGCAAATAACAATAAGTTTGCTGATGGTCTACTGTTCTTCCAATTTTCATTTAAATACCTAATATAATTACCAATGCTGTAAACTGGGTTTAAAGTAAAACCATGAAGCCAAGCACATTTGTAATTTCATGACTGAATCACACAGGAGGCATGCTCAGATGGGGAAACGGCACCTGCCATAGTGCTGGTGGAAGTTTCCATGGTGCGGCCGATGGTGGGCCTAAAGATGCAGCAGACAGTAATGCAGCGTCTGTAGATGCTGTGAGTGGGTGTCTCAGTCCTGCACATTCGGACACAGGGATGTACACCAGGGACAGGCTTTGTATTGGCTTAGCACAAAGTTGCAGATGCGCCTGTAGCAAAAGACACGAGGACAGCAGCCATTGTGTTCAGTACAAAATCAGGCCCTTGGTTTCTGGGTGTACTCAGGGAATTTACATGATGTTACCTGAAAGCGATCTATATACTACACTGTATGCTGTATTGCTAATTATCTGTTTAGTATATAATGGTTATGCAGCTATCTTCCCAGGCCCTTCCCCTGCTATCTTCTTTGGCTGCATGCATCCCAACGCCACTTATTTCCCATTTTCTACTTTGATTGCTTGGGTTTGGTGATGTACGTCTGTCAAAAGCCATTTTAAAGGCAAAAACTAAATGCATAAAAATAAGTACAAATAGGTAAGACAATATTGTGAAACATACTGTAAGTCTATCACAATAAAAACATTAAATTCCCCAAGTCCCATCCAAATAAGTAAACAAACTATCCTGATTCTTGTTTAACAGTCTGTTAGGAAAGGTCAGTGAATATTTTTGATGAATAACAAATTGGTTCGTAATAATAACAATAATAATAATAACTAGTAGACTCAGTTAAATTAATTCCATAATGTTATGTACTGTAATTATCAGATCATCATCACTGTCTATCCCTTTCACACAATATGGAATAGTGGTGCAATCCCTTCACTTACTGGGTAACTTCAAATGCAAATAATCTATATGTTGTAGTCAGGACCGAAACTAGGATTTCGGTTTACTAGGGCAAAGCAGTGCTGCTTTTTTCTCTACAACAGTCTCGCCACACCCTCAAATGTGGCACCCGGGCCACGTGACCCCCACAAAGTAGCCTGTTTAAAAAATATTTGTTAAAATTCAGTCATCTCTAAAATAGTGCTACAATAGTGATTCTTCACTTTCCAATATAACTAAGTCATTACTACTGGTTTATTTTTATGTTGAGCAAAAGTGTAGCAGACTGTATACAGTATATGCAATAGAAAATGATACACTTATTCAATGTTTTAGGATTTAAAAATATAGCGAAGTAAGCTATTAACTATTAAACAAAGGTAATTTATGAACATTTCTAGAAATAAAATACCGTAAATGTATCAAGAGAAATGCACACAAAATATGAAATCTGTTTATTTAATACTTGGATGTTTTAGAAAATATGTGAAATTGAAAATAAACTTGTAAGAAGGCAATACCCATGGTAAGAACACAAATCCTCGAATAGACAGATCAGATGTTTTGGCTTCTTGTGCAACAGCCAATTCCGTGGACTATTTATTCTACTGATTTACAGTATATGGGGGGTAATTCTGAGTTGATCACAGCAGGAACTTTGTTAGCAGTTGGGCAAAACCATGTGCACTGCAGGGGAGGCAGATATAACACGTGCAGAGAGTTAGATTTGGGTGGGGGGGGTGGTCTTCAGTTTGCCGAATGTCGGGATCCCGGCGCACAGTATACCGGCGCCGGAATCCCGACACCTGGCATACCGGCACATATTCTCCCTCGTGAAGGTCGACGACCCCCCTGGAGGGAGAATAAAATAGCGTGGCCACCGTGCCCGTAGCGTGGCGAGCGCAGCGAGCCCGCAAGGGGCTCCTTTGCGCTCGCCACGGTGTCGGTATGCCGGCGGTCGGGCTCCCGGCGCCGGTATGCTGGTCGCCGGGAGCCCTACCGCCGGCATACCATACTACACCCGGGTGGGGTGTGTTCAATCTGCAATCTAAATTGCAGTGTAAAAATAAAGCAGCCAGTATTTACCCTGCACAGAAACAAAATAACCCACCCAAATCTAACTCTCTCTGCACATGTTATATCTGCCTCCCCTGCAGTGCACATGGTTTTGCCCAACTGCTAACAAAGTTCCTGCTGCGATCAACTCAGAATTACCCCCATGGTGCATTATATACAGTTGCTGCTTCTCTACCAATATTATTAGTGTCACTGCATAATCCATAAGTAATCCTTTACACACAGTGTTATAGGGTTATACTTTGGTTCTCTTCAATGCCAAAGTCATCTCTACCTGACAGACTAGTTTGTAAACACAAGTTGAAAAACATTTGTAAACTTCCTTTTCATTAAAATCATAATGTATAGAATATTTAAAGTCAATAAAACAAATTCTTGCTTGGTGCTTCTCGCAGGAATGGATAATTGTGGAAATAATCTAGTTTTGAGAGCATCCGTTACCAACATAACCGGTATTTTTCATGCACCGGTCCTCGCTGCATACACTAGAAGAGCCTCTCCCAGGCAGCATGCCAGGAAACTATGGAGAGAAGATCCATAAGTTATATTTTCTGTCCATACATATATCTGATAAAACTAAGCAATCACAAAATGCATTATGCCTTAAAAAAATAAACAAAAAGTAATAGAAAAGAAAATGAAAGCAAACAGATGATACAACATTAAATACAAGCAATTATTTAGCAGCACGGGTGGGCATTCTTGTTGCACTCCCATCACAGCTGCGGCACTGCCAGGGAGTGGGGGTGGACACGACACTGGGGGAATGTGCGGCAGCTCAGACTGTGGGTTATCCTGTAAGCATTTCCAACCACACAGTCTGAGTCAGTGTGGCCAGGGGAGTAGCGTGGGCAGCTTTTGCCCTGTGAGGCTGGTGTGCAGGAAGAGTACCTTCCAGCAGCCGCCGGTGGGCATGTCTAATATGGACGCACCAGGGGCAAACATGTGAGGGAATGCCCAGCTTAACTTGGTCGCATCTCATGTGTCTACATCAGGCAAGTGGTTAAGGAGAGGCAGTTGCTCATTGGGAAGTGCTGTGTGCTTGCCCCCCAGGCTAACATTTACCATCCAGCCCATATTCCTGATAATGAAAAATAATTGGTTCCATGCATGCAAAACCACTGACAGTAGAAGTGGTGAGGCACATAAGCAAACCTTGGTACCTTTGTCTCTTATCCATATTCCTGACGGATTGGGGTTCGGTGACCGGCGATTGGGATCCCATCGGTCAGCATACTGACGACAGGATCTCGGCCGCCCAGGGGGCGAGCGCAACGAAGGCCTTTGCAGGGCTCGCTACGCTCGCCACAGGTTCTATTCCCACTCTATGGGTGTCGTGTACACCCACGAGTGGGAATAGTCCTGGGCCCCCTGCCGGCATTCTGGAAGTCGAGATCCCGGCGCCAGTATGCTGACGGCCGGTCACCTAACTACATCCCTTCCTCTGACACCTAGTCCTGATTAAAAGCTGGGGATATATGTCTACAAAAATATTTCATTTGCTGATCTACTGATATTATAGGGCGACATATATATATATGGTGTGATATATATATATATATATATAGAGAGAGAGAGAGAGAGAGAGAGAGAGAGAGAGATAAACATATGATGTTTTTCCACAGGCAAGGTATAGGATCACTAATGAAGTTTTGAACCTCAGAGATTGCTTACATTCTTATATATTTATTGATATACAATAGCAATCAGATGCTGATAAATCATGAGATTTCTTACACAACTGTTTTGCATTTATAATTCAAACTAATTTGAGGGAAGGATATTTTTGTTGATCTGTTGTGACTGTACAGACATCTTTGTATTTATTCTATGGGGTATATTCAATTAGGGTCGGATCCATTCCGACATGCATTTGTCGGAATGGATCCGACAACCCCTATTCAATCTCATCTCAATTCGACTTTTAAAAAGTCGAATTGAGATGAGGGACCCAGAGGGGCAGAGGGGGGGGGGGGGAGCCACGGGGAAACCAGCGGGCACAGCCGCGGGCAGACGCGGAGGAGAGCAGCGCTGCAGAAGGACGTCTCATAGCCAACCGACCTCACGGCAGTGTCCACCCGGCCCCAGCAAACGTGATCTCACTTGCTGGAGCCGAGTGGACACTGCCGTGAGCGGCGCGGCTGTGAGACATCCTGCTGCAGCTCTGTGCTGTAGCGCTGCTCTCCCCTGTATGCCCTGCGGCTGCCCCGTCTCCCCGCGGCTCCCCCCCTCTCCTCCTTTGGGTCCCACATCTCAGTCAGACATTTTTTTATGTCAGACTGAGATGGTCGGAAATGGGGCCAAATCCTGTCGAATTTAGCCCTGTTTCACTCAAAAGTACGTGAATCGGCAGCTATACCACCGATTCACGTACTATTCGACAGGTCGAATTCCACGACTTGTCGAATAAAAACTGATGGGACTGAATAGGTCGAATCACTATTCGACCTTAAAAAGTCGAAAACTGCCGTCTTTTCGACAGACGGCAGTTTTCGACCCTAATTAAATATACCCCATGTATACTTAAAGATACCCTACTAGAATATAAATAAAGTCTCACAGTCCTAGGCATTCATAAAAGTGATAATTTAATTCTCTGTGAATTGCCTTTGGATATCGCTGTGAAGTTGACCAATTTGGTCCAGTATAGCTGGACTTGAACCAATATAACATTTATGGTCATATACTGTATGTATAGATTGCAGTATTGAGATCACTGGTGTGCCCACTGTCCATGTATCGTGCGTAAAGGGGTCTGTCTGATTCTGAGTAATACCGTTTGCACATGGATTATGTGCTTTTACAGGCATTGATGTTACACAGTTCACTATGATATACACTTGGTGACTCTTGGCTTTATGGTTTATATTTATCCAGCACCATTTATTCACCACTACATTGGGCTCAGAATAATTTTTGACTGATAGATATGACGATTACCGGGTCTGATCACATCCCTTGAATCAATTTAACGCTTTTTCATGACCTGAATTTCAGGAACAATAAGGGATATCTCAATATTTTTGCCATATGTGCAATTAGCACATTTATTTGTGCATTTAGTGCATTTATTTCGTGATGATCACATATTAGTGATACATGTTTTTCTATCCTATTTTTTTTTTCTTACTGTTTTTTTAGGGTATTTAATTGAAAGTTGTAATTTATACATATTCACATGTCCATTTTTGGATTAACAGTGCCCCAGTGAGACATCTTTTGTCTTTGCAAATACGCCTATAGTTCAGTGGCGCACGCAGGGGGGGGAGTTTCCGAGTACCTGGAAACCCCCCCTGATGACCCCAAAAAATGTTTTGAGACGGAGACACAGCTGTCTTCGTCTCAACAAAAGCCGCGATCGCGGACGGAGCTGTAGCAAGAGCAGAGAGCTATACAGCTCTCTGCTTAGAGAATGTCCCGGGTGCCGGGGGAGCTGCTGGCTGCGCATGCTCAGCTACAGCAGCTCCCTCTGTCCTCACGCTGTCGCCCCTCTGTATGTAAGTTTTAAATCATTGTTTAAGTGTGTTTTTGTATGATATGAATGCATGTATGTATGTATGTATGTATGTGGGTTTGTGTGTGAGCTTGTGTATGTACAGTATGTATGTATGTATGTGTGTTTACATGTGAGTGTATGTATGTGTGTTTACATGTGTGAGTTTGTGAATATATATATAAATGTGATATATATATATATATATATATACATACATAAAACCGGTAATCCTCCCTGGGTCCTGTGATAGGACCTCTATTGAAGAAAAATAGGCGGCACTCCAGGGACTTAAATAAAGTGAAACTGTATTCAAAAAATAAATTTCATGGTGCAAAAAACAACGTTTCAAGGCTCTACGGCCTTTTCATCTGGTTATGCATTATAGGGGAGGTCAAAAACAATAAACAAAATACCACTGTTTTTTTTCACCTCAGCTATAATGCATAACCTGATGGAAAGGCTGTAGAGCCTTGAAACGTTGTTTTTTGCGCCATTAATTTTTTTTTTTTAATACAGTTTGACTTTATTTAAGTCCTTGGAGTGCCGCCCATTTTTCTTCAATAGAGGTCCTATCACAGGACCCAAGGAGGATTACCGGTTATATTAATTTCAGGAGGGCACCCTGGCATCTTTGCTTTTTATCATCCAGAGTGCCAGACGACCACACAAATAAATAAATATATATATATATATATCTGCAAATGATGAATGGCACTCCTTACTAGTACCGCACAACATGCTCCGAAGCCCGTCAGAATCAGATAATATGTATGGAAGCAGGACGGCACTCATAGAGACTGGTAAACCATAGAAAATCAGCACAGGACGCTGTAGCTGTCAACGTTTCAGAGTTAGACTCTTTTAAAGGAGTCTAACTCTGAAACGTTGACAAAAAGCTTCAGCGTCCTGTGCTGATTTTCTATGGTTTACCAGTCTCAATGAGTGCCGTCCTGCCTCCGTACATATATATGTATGTATGTTTGTGTGTGTGTGTGTGTGTGTGTGTGTGTGTGTGTGTATATATCTATATATATATTTATTACACATACCTGCACATATACATACACACCCACCTACCCACCCACCCACCCACGGAAACCCCCCTCGCTAAATCCTGCGCTTGCCACTGTAGTTTTATTACGAAATGTCTCTGGGAGCTCTACCAATCAAGCGCTGTCCTGACAAATAAGACGTACCGATATAATGGCCATATATCTACTTTTTCTCATTAAATAACTTGCGTGGACTCTCTGTTTTGCAATACTGGAATGCGGTAAGAAATCCCTCGCTTGCAAAGACGTGCTGTTCCTGAGTGGGTCAACGCTTTTGTTTACAGCCTTTACTTTGTTTTCATGAGCACACCAGTCTAAAATTAGACTGACCCAGACGTGTTTAGATGCTGAAAACAGTTCAGCAACACATTTCTGGCGTGATTTTACTTAATAATCTGTAAAATGGTGAGTTTTTTCCTTTTGGTAAAGTATTACTTTTGCAGTTCAAGAGCTCTGCATACTATGTGTGACCTTTGTAATGTTTTCTTTCTCCTTCCTTCAATGAGCGTGCCTGGGACAGAAGCCAAGTTACAAGTCATGTAGATTAGTGTAGATCAGAACAGCAGGATTGTGTTGCTCCAAGAAACAAGTGAGAAAAGGCACCAGAGTCCACAGGCCACGAGGTGAGCGTCTCTCCATTCATTGACCGATCAAAGTAAATAAGTAATAACATTTTCTAACAAATACTTGGATGCTGTTTTCAAGGTCTATGAAATGCTAAAATATTCAGATTATTACGTGGACTGACTTTACCAACAGATTTTTATGGGCATATATTTATACACCCCCAAAAGGATTGGGTCTTCAACTAAACTAGCAAACCACTTAGGAACAATAAACTGCTGTATACCACACCCCGAGTACCACTTAAGACAAAGGTGTGTCCTCATATACCCCTTTCACACCAATCCTCTGACCTAGGATATTTTTGGGACAAATGCTGTGAAAGAGTAAATCTGGGTTGTGCGACCAGGGTTGAACCCGTGACTGACCCAGATATAATGCGCTCTGATAGTTGCGACCCAGGTTATTTGACCTGGGTCACCTATCAAAGCTGCTGATTCAGTGGCGGAACTACCGCCAGTGCAAGCAGTGCCTTGCACTGGGGCCCGCCACTGTCCAGGGGCCTAAAGCAGCGCGGCATGTAATGAGTCCACAGGGGAGAGGGAGGTGGAGGAGGGAGCCGCAGCAGCGCTGTGTAATTGGTGGAGGCGCTGCTGCTGTCCCTTTCCTTCACCATAGGCTGTCCTCCGCCGCTGTGAATGCTGGGAAGCGCATTCACAGCGCTTCCCTTCTCCCCTGCCCTGGATCTCTGCTGCAAGAGCTGCACCGAGGAGCCTGAGCCAGCGGAGACAGTAAGTATAATTCTCTTTCTTTCTTTCTATCTATCTATATATTCTGTTTGCCTTAATGTGTAAAAAGGGGGCGCTGTCTGCCGTAATGTGTAAAAAGGGGGTGCTGTCTGCCATAATGTGTAAAAAGGGGACGCTGTCTGCCGTAATGTGTAAAAAGGGGACGCTGTCGGCCGTAATGTGTAAAAAGGGGACACTGTCTGCCGTAATGTGTAAAAAGGGGACACTGCCGTATTGTGTAAAAAGGGGAATCTGTCCGCTGTAAGGTGTAAAAGGGGCTCTACCTGGTGTAGTGGTGCTACTGTGCGGCGTAATTTCAATAGTGGAGACTACTGTGCACCGTTATATGAATTGGTATTATTTTGTGGCCACACTCCTTCCCCAAGAAGCCACGCCCCTATATTTTTTGCGGCGCGCACTGTCCCTGTTTTACATGGAGCGGAGGCTCCGATGCCGTTTCTTGCACACAGTGCTAAAATGTCTAGTTACAGCACTGTTGCTAGGTATCCATTTCTCTGGCCCTGAGCAGGTCCCCCTCACCAGATCCTCTCTAGGGGTGAGGGGGTGGACTTGGATGGGGGGAGGGGCCAAAGCATTTTGTCGCACCTGGGCCCACCGCTCGCTAGTTCCGCCACTGTGCTGATTGGTTGTGTTTCTCGAGTCCCGCCTAAAGGGAGTGACATGGCGTGGCAGACATGAATGTGACGACCCAGTAATAACTTGGGACCAACGTGCAGTAAGAAAGGGGTTTCGCAGCTGTGACACAAGTGTGAAAGGGGTAATATACTACTGCTACACTTACATCAAACATCTGTACTCGGCGTGCTAGGTCCTGTGAGACTACACTTGCGCTGAGAGTCTTTTTCGCTGGAATGTGTGTCTTAAATCACAATGCGATACAACAATAGATATTTTTTTTACTTATTACTGCTATTAACCTTCAAAACGGCTGCACAGTATACTTAGGTGGGCCCTGGATACTGTGCAGGCTGTCTATCACTGACGTACCATTATGGATAATTTCTGGTAGATGTACCTTGTATTGAATTTAGGTTCTTGTGACTGGACGGTCTCGTACGAAAAGCAGTCACCGCTTTCGCGTCCCGTCCCCAGTACACAGAATGGATGTTTAGGTCAAACGGGACCTGACCACATAGGGGATTCCCGCTTACCGTCAGTAACCGCCTGTTACTGACTCCTCCCACTGCGCTGTGGGCGGGTTTATGCTGCCACCATCAAACTCCTAACCTGCCGTGGCGTTTGGAACCACGGTTCTGCTCTGTATGTGCCGACACACTGCCTTACCACACCTGTGTGGTACTGACGAATCCCCACTAGTCCTCTACCGGTAGCTGGCGGAAGGCGGAACTTGGAGACGTTGGGGTGCTCCCAGGACAGCCGGAGAACGGGGCTATGTTTTGCATAGGCCTGCAGGTCACAAGATGAAGCGTCGTCTTTAGGCAGAAGATCTTTATTTGCCCAAATACAGCCTTCAAAAAGGCTGAGCAATACAGCAAGCTGTTCACAGCAGAAAGCAGTTGGTATAAAACACACTGGATGCGTGCAGGCCTCCTTTTTATGTCAATTTTCCACACAGTACAACAGGGGGGGTAAGCCCTGAGTCCTTTCCATCCAAATCAGGATATCTTACAAAATACAAATAAATAAATTACATTTCAAAAGGAGATAAGTGCAAAAAAATAATAATATCCTCCTTCCTGTCACACAGACAACGTTTGGAATCAGTTTAACATTCACTATTGATAAATTTATCACATAGCTGCAAAATACAAATGTTTCTGTCTCATTCACATCTCCATGCAAACCCAGTGTTTGGGATTACAACAGGAAAGGCTGCAACACAACAAACAGTCTTCCTTCCACCTTCGTTTGCATTTTAAAGATGTTTGGCCACCAAGAGGACGGCTAATTGACACTTACTTGTACATAGCAAGTCTGGAGCTAGGACAATTATCATACGACTTCCTATGTAAAAAGTGTCTCACAAACTATTTTCAAGGCCTTTTTAGAAACAAAATACCTTGTACTTTCCTCATAAGTGCCCTGTCCATCATTCTCCAACTGCGCAGCGATATAACATATGACACATTATTAAACATATTTTAAATATCCGGTGCCTAGCACCCACAATACATTTAAAGATGGCACCAGTACACAGTTTAAAAGTGGCGCCAAGTGCCCATTGTCCTCCTAATGGCACAGGGCACTAGGGGTTAACCCCTTCAGTGCCGCGGCCACCGTTACACGTGTGGCTGGTTTGTCTCTCCGGCCACACTCCTCCCCCCTCAATTCAAGCGGGAAAACCAGCGAGTCATGTCCCAACGATATGGCTCCTGGTACCGCAGTCTGTTGGGTTGAAGGGGACGCTACATGGGGGGTGTAGGCTCCGGCCTAGACAGTTCATCCATAGTGCAGTGGGCCTCTCTTCGTGGGTGCACAATGTTCAAATAGTCCACCTGAAGTCCAAGTTCAAGGCTCCACCACAAAAGTCTGTCCAATTTCCCCAAGGTAGGTTGCAGCCACCTAACAGGTGGGTGGTAAGTCACCACGGTGGGTGGCCAGTTACACACAAGTGCCACCCAAGGTGTCCCAATTGTGGCATACCCCACCTCCCACAATAGCAGTATTCTGCTCAAACAGGCCACAGGGTGCTCCTGCCTATATGGCTCCTCCTGGCTCAGTACTGCTCCCAGTCCGTGCAGTGGCGCAGTAGTTCGTAAAACACAGTCCTGGTCAAGAATGTGCGCCATCAGCACTGGAGCGGGTACCAGAGCCTCCTTCAATGACTGGAATGCCAACTCACAAGCGGGTGCAAAGTCCACTGACTTGGGAGTGCCCTTCCTAGCCATCTCTGTAAAGGGGTTCACTACAAGACTAAAGTCAATGACAACATGTCCGTAGGGCCTTACAGGTTCTAGGGTCAGTACCAGTCTGGGTGATGTGAGTCGGGGACAGCCTCTGGTTGCCTCTACCCCCTCTGGTTTGGGCCTACCCCTGTCTTCTCCCACATGGTGCCCCAGGCACTGCACCTCCGTCATTCCTATCTGGCAACTCTCTGCCCTGTCAGACCTGCCCTCCAATCCTCCTCTGTCGACCTATGACTCGGGAAGCCTACCCTGTCACCTAGGCCTACTCTTTCCTCCTCGTCAACTACCTGTGCCACAGTGATGGTGGCCAGACCACCAGCCTCTGGATCCTGTGTGGCATCCACTACAGGAAGGCTGCGTGTCTTCCCCGATCTACTGCGCACAGGCAGGGGACCTGTTATGTCCACAG
Source organism: Pseudophryne corroboree (assembly GCF_028390025.1). Classification (NCBI taxonomy): domain Eukaryota; kingdom Metazoa; phylum Chordata; class Amphibia; order Anura; family Myobatrachidae; genus Pseudophryne; species Pseudophryne corroboree. The sequence continues at coordinate 633,159,404 of NC_086448.1, forward strand.
CAACTCGCTGTAAAGGTTCTCCTATGGGCAGAGGCCCAGAGACAACACAAATGCTGGAGTGCCCCAGCTGCCAACGCATGGCACCAGCCTTACAGTTGGTCTGGGCGTCATCCGACATTCCAGACCAGGGTAAGCTCTGTGACAGGCACTTCAGGGTACGGTCTGTCCAAAGGGGTTTCGCTGGCAACCAACACCGGTTGCGCATGAAAGTTCCCTGGGTGGGACCAGATGGACATGTTCCCTATCTGGTCTATCCCCTCCCACTTTCCTGTCTACCCTGTACCTTAACCCTTCCCGCCAGGTCAAACTTCCTGCCCCAACCCTGTCAAGGCCGCTGCCAGAGTGGCGCCTCATGCCCTTCAGGGATGGGTCAGAGAGTTGAGCCTCCCTAAACTCCTGCCTGCGGCCCTCAATCTCTCCTAAATTGGGACACACTACAGGAGGGTCTAGGTGGGGACTACTAGGGTCAGTCTGGTAGGGGTCAGTCATGGAAAAGTCAGTATGGTTTCTCATACTCACCGCCAAAGTTGGCAAACCACTTGGGTCAGGAGCATCATTGGGCACCCCCACAGGATCAAACGAGCTGGACCCAACATCCTCTGCGTTGCTAGGGGACGTAGGCATACCAGAGGCAAAAAGGCATGCGGGGTCGATGTGCCGATCTAGCCGCTGTAATCTTTTCCTCTGGGCTGGTTGATGCTGTGGTTGGCTGTGCTGGCAGTTGTCTAGCAGCTGTAGTCTTTTCCTTTGGGCTGTGCTGTGCTGGACTAGCTGATGTCAACGGTGGTTGTGGAAATTGACTCCGGGAAATGGCGCCAGCAAACGTGGTGACGATCCCACCACCCAGATCATTTCCTTGGACCACATCAGTTGGGAGACCATCCATGACAGCAACTTCTCGCAACTCTGGTCCAGCTCACCAATCCAAGTAGACTCCTGCCATGGGAACCTCTTTCCCCGTTCCATCTGCCAGAGTGACCTTGGCAGTGCGACCCTGCAATACTGCAGCAGGATCTATAAGGTGGGGGCTCACCACAGTGATTGAGGCCCCAGAGTCTCTTAGGCCTTCCCCTTGCAGGGGTCCCACGTGGACCGGCTGCAGGTGCCTCCACATATTGTGTAGGGGCTGTTTGGCTATGCAGGTAACTCTCTCCGCAGAGTGCACCTGTTTCTCGCCACACTCCATCGGACTGACTGGAGGGGGAACAGTCTCTGTAGGCTCATCTCCACTCGTCAAACAAGCGAGCCGGGCTCCAGCATTCGGATTTGGGGCACGAGTCTGGGGTGCTTGGGATGCAGGACAGTTCATCCTCAGATGTCCGATTTTCCCACAGCCATAGCACTTCTTCTCCAGTCGTGGAACCGATGATCTCCGATCACTTGCAGGGACACTGCGGTCCGGTTGCTGGCCAAGAGCACCCGGGTTGAAGGAAGATTGTCTTTGGGGGTGATGAGCTGAAGAGGGGTGTCCCCCTGGTGGTACAGTCTTTTGGAGCTGGCTGCTGGCTGGGCGCTTCTGCCCGTGTGGCCGAATTGCCACATACTTGTCGGCTAACTGGGCAGCCATCTTTAAGCTGGGTGGCTCCCGGTCTAGCACCCACTCCTTCACTTCTGGGGCGCACCTGCGATAGAACTGCTCCCAGCAGATCAGGTCGATCAGTGCGTCCCATGTAGTGGCTTCAGAATCCTTCACCCACTTCACCACGTACTGCCGCAGCTGGGTGGCGAACTGCTCATGGGTGCTGCTAGGATTCCTTGGGCAAGTCTCTGAACTTCTTCCTGTAAGACTCTGGAGTAATGAAGAATCGCTGGAGGAGGGCCTTCGCGACTTCGTCGAAATCCCCACAGTCCTCTGTGGCCACTCCTCGATAGGCCTCCAAGGCCTCTGCATGCAGAGTGGGCACAAGGTGTCTCACCCACTCCGACTTGGGTAATTCATGTAGTCTGCAAGTCCTCTCAAAAACTTGTAAATGTCCATCAATGTCCCCATCACTGTCTGCAAACTGAATGAGTCCCGATCTGTGTGCAGCAGCTGACAACGGCTCCCGGGGTACCACGGCCTGTGGTGCCCGCTCATCACACCACATCTGGATGATGATCAAGCGTTCTTGCTCCGTTGCCCTTTCCCCCAATTCCGCTAGCCGATCCGCTAGGCTATCCATGCCACCCCCCCTGGGACGTTGGGATCCTGGCCCTGCTAGGGATTGCTGGGAAACATTGCTGCTGCGAGAGGGGGTGGGGCTTGTGGGTCTCACCGGTTCCTTACGAAGGTCCACTGGTGGCCTGTCCTCTCCGATGCCCTCAGCGCTCTCTACCGCCGTCCGGCGGGACTCTTCCAAGTTCATGAGCGCCGCCCTCATGACACTCTTGGACGAGTTGGAAGGGATCTCCACACCCTTCTGCCGACACACAATCTCCAAATCATCCTTGGACATTCCGCTGAAGTCCGCCATCTTGTGCGTTCTCCTGCACTGCAGTTACTCCTCTCCTGAGTAACTCGGCTTCTCCAATCGGGTGACCGAAAAGCCGCCTGGGATTATCCCACTGCTGTCACCAATTTCTGTGACCGGACCGTCTCGTACAAAAAGCAGTCACCGCTTTCGCGTCCCGTCCCCAGTACACAGAATGGATGCTTAGGTCACACGGGACCTGACCACATAGGGGATTCCCGCTTACCATCAGTAACCGCCTGTTACTGACTCCTCCCACTGCGCTGTGGGCGGGTTTATGCTGCCACCATCAAACTCCTAACCTGCCGTGGCGTTTGGAACCACGGTTCTGCTCTGTATGTGCCGACACACTGCCTTACCACACCTGTGTGGTATTGACGAATCCCCACTAGTCCTCTACCGGTAGCTGGCGGAAGGCGGAACTTGGAGACGTTGGGGTGCTCCCGGGACAGCCGGAGAATGGGGCTATGTTTTGCATAGGCTTGCAGGTCACAAGATGAAGCGTCGTCTTTAGGCAGAAGATCTTTATTTGCCCAAATACAGCCTTCAAAAAGGCTGAGCAATACAGCAAGTTGTTTACAGCAGAAAGTAGTTGGTATAATACACACTGGATGCGCGCAGGCCTCCTTTTTATGTAAATTTTCCACACAGTACAACAGAGGGGGGTAAGCCCTGAGTCCTTTCCATCCAATCAGGATATCTTACAAAATACAAATAAATAAATTACATTTCAAAAGGAGATAAGTGCAAAAAAAAACCAATATCCTCCTTCCTGTCACACAGACAACGTTTGGTATCAGTTTAACATTCACTATTGATAAATTTATCACATAGCTTCAAAATACAAATGTTTCTGCCTCATTCACATCTCCATGCAAACCCAGTGTTTGGGATTACAACAGGAAAGGCTGCAACACAACAAACAGTCTTCCTTCCACCTTCGTTTGCATTTCAAAGATGTTTGGCCACCAAGAGGCCGGCTAATTGACACTTACTTGTACATAGCAAGTCTGGAGCTAGGACAATTACCATACGACTTCCTATGCAAAAAGTGTCTCACAAACTATTTTCAAGGCCTTTTTAGATACAAAATACCTTGTACTTTCCTCATAAGTGCCCTGTCGATCATTTCAACATTCTCCAACTGCACACTACGCAGCGATATAACATATGACACATTATTAAACATATTTTAAATACCCGGTGCCTAACACCCACAATACATTTAAAGATGGCGACTAGCGCCAGTGTACAGTTTAGTAGTGGCGCCAAGCGCCCATTGTCCTCCTAATGGCGCCGGGCACTAGGGGTTAACCCCTTCAGTGCCGCGGCCGCCATTACACGTGTGGCTGGTTAGTCTCTCGGGCTACAGTTCTATTAGAAAATTTGTTAGGGGAAATTCTATTCTAACATTTTAAAATTACGTGGGCAGACATTAGCTACATAGGTCATTTATTTTTATAAAAATCTTTGTTGTTAATTTAACCCAGGAGAACTATCAATCTAGATTCATTATATTCAGTATATAGCAAAGTGGTCGTTATGATGAAGTCTAGAGTACCTATTAGTTGCCTAAGAGTCAACACCCTCTTAGATCTCAGAGTGAGAAAAAGATGGGGGGAGGCGCGCTCCAGAGACATAAGTGTACTGGGCCCCACAATTTCTGTTGCCGGCCCTGTCTATGAAAAAGTTGCATCAACAAAAAATCAAAACGCTGTCTGGGGTATGTTATAGTCTATATGGTGTATTTCTCCACTTTCTGTGCTCTGTGTTCTGTACTCATCAGTGACAAACTATGAACTCTAGCACTGTCTGTTTCGTTTCCTCTTGTGGCTGGGTAGCAGTCCCTCTATGTTCTGCAGCTGTCTCTATATTCTTATTGCTTTCTCTAACTCGTATTATTAGATTAGTCCCATAACTATTTCTTCATCTCAGTTTCTTTTCCTTTATACTTCTCTTTTCAGTCTCTCTCTGTCCTGCTCTCAAATGGTTCCTGACTTTAATACTTCTCAATCTATTTCATATACACTGCCATTTCCTCTTTCTCACGTCCTTCTCAAATATCCATTTCTGACCCATCTTGAGGCCCTTTTTGCTCAATGCAATAGTGTACACACTTTAGCAGACACTGCTGTGGACACAAACTATGGGCATATGCTAGGCTACAAACATTGCAGATGCAATCAGTTTGATACCAGCATGCATACATCACATAAGCTTACACCAACTGCTTTAACAATTTCTTTACATTGTAAAATACACATTTACTACTGGGTTTCAGACAACTTAAAAATACAAAAAAAAAAAAATACTAAGGGGTATATGCAATTGCGATCGAATCCCCGAAAATGTCGGAAAACGGGACATTTTCGAAAAGAAAAAAAAAATCGACAATGCAATTCAGTACTTTTCGTCAAAAAAACGGCCATTCCAAATTCGACTTTTTGAAATTCGACATTTGTCAAATTCAACATTTCTGCAATGGTACAAATGCGGCATTTCGACAAAAGTATATTCAATTGAAGATTGTAAATTCGACAACAGTGCTTTTAGACAGTAAATTCGTCATTTTCAATCCGCCACACTTTGCTGGCGGAATCTAATAAAAAATTTTAAAAACATGTTTTTTTTATTGGTAATAGCATATCTATTTATATTAGAAGGGATTAGGGGGGTCATTCCGAGTTGTTCGCTCGGTAAATTTCTTCGCATCGCAGCGATTTTCCGCTTAGTGCGCATGCGCAATGTTCGCACTGCGACTGCGCCAAGTAAATTTGCTATGCAGTTAGGAATTTTACTCACGGCTTTTTCTTCGTTCTGGTGATCGTAATGTGATTGACAGGAAGTGGGTGTTTCTGGGCGGAAACAGGCCGTTTTATGGGCGTGTGGGAAAAAACGCTAGTTTCTGGGAAAAACGCGGGAGTGGCTGGAGAAACGGAGGAGTGTCTGGGCGAACGCTGGGTGTGTTTGTGACGTCAAACCAGGAACGACAAGCACTGAACTGATCGCACTGGCAGAGTAAGTCTCGAGCTACTCAGAAACTGCACAGAGATGTCTTTTCGCAATATTGCGAATCTTTCGTTCGCAATTTTAAGAAGCTAAGATTCACTCCCAGTAGGCGGCGGCTTAGCGTGTGTAAAGCTGCTAAAAGCAGCTTGCGAGCGAACAACTCGGAATGAGGGCCCAGGTACTTGGTTTGTCTATTTAGGAGGCACAAGTATTATGTATATATTTAAAAAATATATATATTTTTTTCATGTAATGGGGTAAAAATCAGGAAAAAAAATGCGTGGGGTCCCCCCTCCTAAGCATAACCAGCCTCGGGCTCTTTGAGCCGGTCCTGGTTGCCAAAATACGGGAAAAAAATGACAGGGGATCCCCCGTATTTTAACAACCAGTACCGGGCTCTGCGCCTGGTCCTGGTGCAAAAAATACGGGGGACAAAAAGAGTAGGGGTCCCCCGTATTTTTTGTACCAGCACCGGGCTCCACTAGCTGGAGAGATAATGCCACAGCCGGGGGACACTTTTATACCGCTCCCTGCGGCCGTGGCATTAAATCCCCAACTAGTCACCCCTGGCCGGGGTACCCTGGAGGAGTGGGTCCCCTTAAATCAAGGGGTCCCCTTCCTCCAGCCACCCAAGGGCCAGGGGTGAAGCCCGAGGCTGTCCCCCCCATCCAAGGGCTGCGGATGGGGGGCTGATAGCCTTGTGTCAAATAAAAGAATATTGTTTTTTGTAGCAGAACTACAAGTCCCAGCAAGCCTCCCCCGCAAGCTGGTACTTGGAGAACCACAAGTACCAGCATGCGGGGGGAAACGGGCCCGCTGGTACCTGTAGTTCTACTGCAAAAAAATACCCAAATAAAAACAGTACACAGACACCGTGAAAGTAAAACTTTATTACATACATGCAAACCGACACACACATACTTACCTATGTTGACACGAGGCTCGGTCCACTTCTCCAAGTAGAATCCATGGGGTACCTGAAAATAAAATTATACTCACAAAAATCCTGTGTAGCATCTGTCCTCTTCTCTTTATAATCCACGTACTCGGCAAAAAAACAAACCACATTACCCGGACCACGCACTGAAAGGGGTCCCATGTTTACACATGGGACCCCTTTCCCCGAATGCCGGGACCCCCCGTGACTCCTGTCACAGAGGGTCCCTTCAGCCAATCTGGGAGCGCCACGTCGTGGCACTCTCCTGATTGGCTGTGCGCGTCTGAGCTGAGCTAGCACAGCCGCTCCATTATCTTCAATGGTGGGAACTTTGCGGTCAGCGGTGAGGTCACTCGCGGTCAGCGCTCCCTGATTGGCTGAAGGGACCCTCTGTGACAGGAGTCACGGGGGGCCTCGGCATTCGGGGAAAGGGGTCCCATGTGTAAACATGGGACCCCTTTCAGTGCGTGGTCCGGGTAAATGTGTTTTATTTATTTGCCATGTACGTGAATTACAAAACAGAAGAGGACAGATCTACACTGGATTTTGGTGAGTATAATTTTATTTTCAGGTACCCCATGGATTCTACTTGGAGAAGTGAACCGAGCCTCGTATCAACATAGGTAAGTATGTGCGTGTCGGTATGCATGTATGTAATAAAGTTTCACTTTCACGGTGTCTGTGTACTGTTTTTATTTCGGTATTTTTTTGCAGTAGAACTACAGGTACCAGCGGGCCCGTTTCCCCCCCGCATGCTGGTACTTGTGGTTCTCCAAGTACCAGCTTGCGGGGGAGGCTTGCTGGGACTTGTAGTTCTGCTACAAAAAAACAATATTTTTTTATTTGATACAAGGCTATCAGCCCCCCATCCGCAGCCCTTGGATGGGGGGGGGACAGCCTCGGGCTTCACCCCTGGCCCTTGGGTGGCTGGAGGGAGGGACCCCTTGATTTAAGGGGTCCCCACTCCTCCAGGGTACCTCGGCCAGGGGTGACTAGTTGGGGATTTAATGCCACGGCCGCAGGGACCAGTATAAAAGTGTCCCCCGGCTGTGGCATTATCTTTCCAGCTAGTGGAGCCCAGTGCTGGTTGTAAAAATACGGGGGATCCCCTGTCAATTTCCCCCCCGTATTTTTACAACCAGGACCGGCTCAAAGAGCCCGAGGCTGGTTATGCTTAGGAGGGGGGACCCCACGCAATTTTTTTCTGGGTTTTTTAAACACTTTCGTGCCATCCAAAAAGTCGAATCCAGGATGCACACTATCCGTCAATTGGTCCGTTTTTCGACAGCGGGACTGTCGAATCCGTTTTTTATTGAATATGTCGAATTTGGGTCCCGGCGGGAGGGTATGTGACTGTCAAATTGTGTCGAATTTAAAAACGGTCGAATTCCAGCCGGAATTCGACCGCAATTGCATATACCCCAATGTGTGCACAAGCAATAACAGAAAACACCATCAGCTTGAGAGACGAATGGACAATCAGCCAGTCAAAAGCAGTTAGGTAGTGCTGGTGACACTTGTATATTTGTACCTGCTCTTGCTGCTGCAAATAAAATGGTAAGGACAGAGGTACATGCGTCACTGTGGCGTGTGCATCAGTTACGCAGACTCGCCTTTTCTGCACTAAGCATATTGTGTCTGCTTCTATTTCCTCTGCATCTCACTGATCATTATTATGTGCCCCATACTTCGACAATTTGTATTTCAGCAAGACTAAATGCTTTTCTCTACAGCACCCTAGCAGTGCCTGCTGAACTGCATCATGTTCACGTCTTCTATTCCACTCAGCCAGTGCCGGTGCCACCATTAAGCAGCTTTAGGGCTATTTCACACGCTGTGGTTTTGACTGCACGGAAAAAAGCCGTCCGTTTTTTTCCCGTGCATGTTTTTTAATTAAGTATTGCTGCATATGGGGGCTTTCAGGCAGCAGCTCACCTCTGCAGCCGGAAATATCCACTGATAGGTCCGGCTGCCGTGCCGTCCTTAAAGGCAGTGAGCTGAGTGTGTGAATGTGCACTTTCACACACGAGTTCTTTGTGCCGTGCTGCTGCTGCGGCGCATGTGCACAGCCTTAAATACGGCACAAAACTGCTGTGTGTGTAAGGCGACTTTTCAGCCGCAGCCACCACTCTCTAGTGTGGCCATCATACAGGCTGCTGCAGCACTAACACATCAGTCGCTGTCACTGTGCTGCCATTAGCCTGGCTCTCGTGCACTGCTGCCTCCTCCCCTTCCTTCCCGCCCAGCCATGCACAAAGTAGCTCTGCCTCCCAGATAACGAGGAGCTAGCCTGTGCTGGGACGAATGTGTCTATTTCCTCTTCGTGGAAAGGACCTGGATGTGACATCAAGTGAGGGCGGAAATGGTCTTCTGCCCTTACAGCATGTATTTGTTTTCTATAATCTCCGTTTGTTGCTCATTACTTTGTTGTAGTTATTCTTCAGTGGACAATCCCCGTGCTTCGGTTGCGGTATCTCACTCCGGTACGCGCACCACGGGATACAATTCCAAATAGTTTGTGACGTGAACCCAGTGACTTATGTGAAAGGTCCTCTCAACAAAGGGAAACTAGATGCTAGTGTGTGGGCACTGGATGAGATGATATTTTTCCGGGTGTATTCAGGGGGGATCACCAGCAGCCAGGGCTCAGATTTGGGGCTGCCGTGACACAGATTCACTGCACTTTCTGGCGTGTGCAGCCCATCCCATGCTCCTCCTCCTGATATGGCCTGCCCTATACAGCTGCAGTGCTGCCCCTGGAGCTGGAAATCATCATGCAGAGGTGAGCAGGCTGAGGCTGGGATCTACATGTCTGGGGGTGTCCTGTATATATACAGAGGTGAGCAGGCTGAGGCTGGGATCTACATGTCTGGAGGTGTCCTGTATATATACAGAGGTGAGCAGGCTGAGGCTGGGATCTACATGTCTGGAGGTGTCCTGTATATATACAGAGGTGAGCAGGCTGAGGCTGGGATCTACATGTCTGGGGGTGTCCTGTATATATACAGATCTACATGTCTGGGGGTGTCCTGTATATATACAGAGGTGAGCAGGCTGAGGCTGGGATCTACATGTCTGGGGGTGTCCTGTATATATACAGATCTACATGTCTGGGGGTGTCCTGTATATATACAGAGGTGAGCAGGCTGAGGCTGGGATCTACATGTCTGGGGGTGTCCTGTATATATACAGAGGTGATCAGTCTGAGGCTTGGGTCTACATGTCTGGGGGTGTCCTGTATATATACACAGAGGTGAGCAGGCTGAGGCTGGGATCTACATGTCTGGGGGGATGTCCTGTATATAAACACAGAGATGAGCAGGCTGGGGTCTTCATGTCTGGGTGTACATGTCTGGGGGTGTCCTGTATACATACACAGAGGTGAGCAGGCTGAGGCTGGGATCCACATGTCTGGGGGGATGTCCTGTATATGAACACAGAGATGAGCAGGCTGGGGTCTTCATGTCTGGGTGTACATGTCTGGGGGTGTCCTGTATACATACACAGAGGTGAGCAGGCTGGGGTCTACATGTCTGGGGGTGTCCTGTATATATTGTACACAGAAAAAACAATTTGTGTTCCCTAATGCACACTGAGTGAGAAATAAATACTACATAAGTCAGATAATACGGAGATCTTAGTTGCGTATATCTGCAGATATAGGGTTAAGCCCCCAGGCCGTTCGGCAAGGCGTCTCCGTCACTGGGGGCGTCACTGACGGAGACGCCTTGCCGAACGGCCTGGGGGCTTAACCCTATATCTGCAGATATACGCAACTAAGATCTCCGTATTATCTGACTTATGTAGTATTAATTTCTCACTCAGTGTGCATTAGGGAACACAAATTGTTTTTTCTTACACAGAATTACCCCTCCCTTTTAGCACCTGAGTGACATCACAATCTGATCGAGCAGCTTGCCATTTTGTGCATTATACTGTACACAGAGCTGAGCGGGCTGCGGAGAGTAGAGGGTAAGTAGACTTACCTTCCCCCTCGACCGCCGGCATTTACAACTCAAACCTTCAGTATCATTTTCCTCCATTGGCAGGACTTTATCATTTGCGCTGCAACACCACCAGTTACACTGTCATTGTACACAATGCCTGATGTGCACAGTGCGCAACTGACCATCCAGTAACCAGCATGCATTTGTCTCTGCAGCAACTTACTGATCAGTAAGTTTGCTGCCTTGAGAATCTGTATACATGTATGTGTAGGTCGTAGAGGGAGGTGGACAGAGTAAGGGGTTTTTGTTATTTTTAATAGTAAGCCATGTGTCGTGCATGGGCTGATGTATTTTCCATCAGCAGTTCTATTATATGATGTATAGGTTGGAAAAAAATGTCACATAATTGTAATTGTGTCCCACCCTAGTATGTACACTACTGGAGCTCATTAAGTCGCTCTGCGGTATACTCTTACATTATTCATATAAGTTCATTTTTCATCCAGTTAATGAGAGAGCACCAGCTAATCCTGGAAGTGTCACCCTGAGCGTCCCCTCTCTGTGGTGAGGGCTGTTTTTAGTGTGTCATACTCAATGTAAGGATTCTGAACCTTGCTTATTTATCACTTTGAAATAAATACACCTATTTTTGTTTGTGGCTTACGGTTCACATTTTTACTGTCTGGATATTACCAGGAATGCATATTGTATCTAGGCTGAATCTTGTTTTTCTCTTTGTTTCCTCATGTATAAAGGTTTCAGTCAGGTGTTGAACCAATATATTTTTTTATCCTGCCTCATGTTTTATGACCAGGATGTGGGTAATTCATTTTTGGTGATTATTATGCAGGGAAAGATTATCAATTCCACATTATCACCTCCAGTGTTCCTATTAGTTTTAGCTTCCCAATATGTTTTTCAGCTTCTCCTTTTCACAATGCCTCAATCACTAATACACTAGAAAAAGTAAATGAATTAGCAATAGTGGTCTTTAAAAACAAAAAAACAAAAACAACAGGTGTTTTTTTTCTCCAGTGCGTGCCAGTATCTGACTTCCTGACGCTAATACAAAGACCCATTCTGACACTTTTAACTAACTCTTTGGAATTAGAGTTGGGTACACACTGCCAAGCAGGGCTTATAAGCTTTCTGTATTCCACTACAGAGAGGTTACTCAAAGGGGATACACAAAGACTTGCATACTGAGGTTAGCATAACTGGGCCAAATCTGCTGTTATTGTTACCCAGCATCCTGCCGAGTCTTCCTCACCGGTATTAGCAATAATAAAAGCTTCCAATATCCACAAAACACAAGAATGCAAATAAATGCATTTCCATCTAAAACATTTTGTACATTAAACATTACAGAAATGTTTTAGTCTCCATGCTTAACAATTGTATCTTTAAAACTGTTAAATCCTTTAACTGATCCTAGAACTTTTACTAGTTGTAAACTGAAGTCATCATTACTGTCATTTCAAATAAAAGGTACATACATACATGCATGCATACATTTTCACTTTGAGGACTAGACCATAGATTGCTACTCTCCTGGATTGTGCAGGAGATCCCGAATTCCGGAGAACTCTTCTGGAGTCATAGATATGACCATCTCCTCAAAGAAGTGGGGCTCGATAATGCGATTTGTAGTGAATTGCCTCATTGTGGCTCCGCCCCTGAATCACAGCACCTGCGATGATGCAAAGAGCCACAGAACCCACCATAATCTCTATAATGGACACAAAGCTGGCAAATGTACACAAGACGTACAATTTATGAGTTTCCGTAAACACTGGCAATGACTAGTAAGAAAGACGTCAGCTACCAAATAAGAGGGATGTTGGCAAGATGGCAGGCATTCAGTTCTTGCTTCATGCTGCCCAGGTGACATTTATTGTGGAATAATATTCAAGGTAATTATTAGCATTTATTCACTGGCTAAAAACCAGATACTCAGAGAAAACATACTGCAAAGGAATAGCGAACACACACGGCTATATGCAGCCGCACAGCGGCTAGCCTTTTATTTTTACCCCTTTCCGTAGCTCTTTATATTGTGCAACCTGTATTTTAGGCTTTTTTTTTTACACAGGTCAGTAATGGGCAAAAGATTCTGACAAACAAAATCTTTGGGCGTCTATGATATCCAAATTCCTAAATATTTAAAGCAGTCAGTACATTGCAGATAGCGAGCGAGAGCCGTGCAGACACAGTGAAGCACTTAAGAGACATTGGGGGTCTATGTATTAAGCCTTGGTGAGAGATAAAGGGGAGACAGAAAAAGTACCAACCAACCAGCACCTGACTGCCACTGTACAGGCTGTGGGCGCGTATATAAAAGCCCTAAGGTTCAATAGCAAGAGCAAATAGCACAGGAAACTAGGGGCCATGAACCAAGCCTGGTGCCATGAACCAAGGGAAATGACTGGGAAGTAAACCCATTAACCGTAACGTGGACAACTGGGGAGGAGTACAAAAGTTGTACCCAGCACCAAATCCAAGAACCTGTATTTCAGGCTTATTGACACTTTTATACTAATTTTTCCTGGGAAAAAAAAACTGTGGCTTGTAATTATTTAATAGCATAGGTCTAGATTTCTTAACACGTAACGTATATCCCAACACTGCTGATCACTGTACAGTGAGCACATTGAGATTGTTAATCAGTGATCTTACCACATAGTAAGAGGAACATTCAGGGATATTTCAAAGACAAATAGAGAGATAACTGCTGTAAGAACCTTAAAAAAGAAAGAAGAGAAGGACAGAATATTAATTATAATATCCATATTATATATTTTACACATAATTTATATTTTGTCATAGAAAAAGCAAGGACACCGAAAGGTTGCATTGAAATATTAACATTTACACATAATATCTATGGTAAACCATGCTGCTGGTCTTACAGCCGCGTTACCAGCATTATTACACAGTATACAGTACTGTATAATATCAGCTTTTAAACTGAATCTACAGCCTCTGAGTCCTTAAGACCAGAGGTTAAGTTTAATAAGCCCCCACTTTTCTGAGTGTTTAGGCAGGAAATGTAAAACAAAAATACTGGTCAAAGCAAAATACAGTGTTTTTTGCTTTGAATAGTTTTGTAGCGGATTTTGGCCCTCATTCCGAGTTGATCGCTCGCTAGCTACTTTTAGCAGCCGTGCAAACGCATAGTCGCCGCCCACGGGGGAGTGTATTTTCGCTTTGCAAGAGTGCGAACGCCTGTGCAGCAGAGCAGTACAAAAATTTTTGTGCAAAACCAGACTAGCCCTGCTATTACTTATCCTGTGCGATGAATCCAGCGACAAAGGTCCCGGAATTGACGTCAGACACCCACCCTGCAAACGCCTGGGCACGCCTGCGTTTTCCCAAACACTCCCAGAAAACGGTCAGCTGACACCCATAAACGCCCTCTTCCTGTCAATCTCCTTGCGATCGGCTGTGCGAATGGATTCTTCGCTAGAACAATTGCACAGCAACAATGCTCTTTGTACCCGTACGACGCACGTGTGCATTGCAGTGCCTGCGCATGCACAGTTTTGCAATTTTTGAAAATGATCGCTGCGCAGCGAACGGCAGCTAGCGATCAACTCGAAATGAGGGCCTTTGTACGATGCTCCTTAGTAAATTTACCCCCAAATAAAATAACCAAATATCTGACTTTTAGTCTACTCTCTTCACTTCCAATAGCATCAAGATGTTACGGCATGAGTCTGTGACCATTACTTCTAATGCTTCATATATCTGGTTGTAGTGAGTACTGGATTGGGTTCTGTGTAGCTGTGTTCATAGACATTTCAGGTATACACACCCACCAACAGCCTCTCATTATAAATCGGCCATTTGCTCGAACAACCGATATATCACCTAGTGTGCACCCAGCATAAGGGAGAGAGCGAGAATTCTTCTCTTATCAGGATCTTCCCTAAATATTATATAGCAAAAAGAATAAAATGCGAGCAAACCATCAATGGGTGCTAATAAACACTGGGCACAAGTGCCTGATATTTTACATCTGCGCATGCATCCCCGATGGTTAAGGTCAGGGGATGGAGATCAGAAATGCATGCCTGTGGATGTGTCGGCAGCATACCAGTGTCAGGGACTGTGTCAGAATACACAGTTCCACTGATATCGGCAGCCATCCACCGACGGACATTCTGAACGTTACTAGAAGCCAGCTGTGTTAGTGGGTGAGCACCCGCACATCTGTGCTGCTGCACAATCCATGTATTATTCACATGGAGGTGCGTGTGTGGGGAAGGCAGTGGTGAGCACCAACTGTCATTTTAAAAAGTTGACATGTCACATAGAATAAAGGTGATCCAACTATGGCCCTCATTCCGAGTTGTTCGCTCGCAAGCTGCTTTTAGCAGCTTTGCACACACTAAGCCGCCGCCTACTGGGAGTGAATCTTAGCATAGTAAAATTGCGAACGAAAGATTAGCAGAATTGCGAATAGACACTTCTTAGCAGTTTCTGAGTAGCTCCACACTTACTCGGCAACTGCGATCAGTTCAGTCAGTTTCGTTCCTGGTTTGACGTCACAAACACTCCCAGCGTTCGCCCAGACACTCCCCCGTTTCTTCAGACACTCCCGCGTTTTTCCCAGAAACGGCAGCGTTTTTTCACACACACCCATAAAACGGCCAGTTTCCGCCCAGAAACACCCACTTCCTGTCAATCACATTACGATCACCAGAACGAAGAAAAAACCTCGTAATGCCGTGAGTAAAATTCCTAACTGCATAGCAAATTTACTTGGCGCAGTCGCAATTAGCGGAAAATCGCTGCGATGCGAAGAAAATTACCGAGCGAACAACTCGGAATGACCACCTTTATTCAAAGAATATACCCCTCCCAGAATAATCCACCTTTCAAACATACATATGTTGGAACCTTGTAAAGATATAACTGTCATATTTGGAGTTGCACATCCTAAGATAAAACAAAGATGATCAGAGTCATAAAGATCTGTATTTCTATACTGGCTGTTCTCACACTCTCACACTCACTGAATGAGCATGTACAGTAAGTAGTCTCTGTAGGAGAGGAGAAGGCACAGCGGACAGCCCACTAGGGCTAGAAGCAGTTTCCCTCCTCCCTCTCCAAGACGGTGACCGCCTCCCAGCTGTCCGGAGAACCACGGTGCACTCACCAGAGCGACGCCGCGGCTGATCAGGGCGCAGGGGGAAACGGTGCGTCCGGAGCCCTGATTACCTGAGTATTAGCCCCGATCAGATCCCGCGCAGCCAGCGGTCCTCCAGGGGTACCCCACACGTATTTCTGGACCATATTCATAGTAATTGGACATTCTAACGGACACCCGCATAGGCTCTGGACATTATTAGCAGGACATTAGACACTACAGAGGTGGGACGCCACCTATCTGAGTGTAATATACTGCAGTGTGCCTTACTCCTATCACAATCCCTCAGTAATAGACCTGTTACTGTCTTCCTTCATACACTGCCGAAATCCCCCCCCCCTTTAATTTTAAAATCTTTTTTCCTTTTGCTTGTTTAACTCTCCATATGCATGCAGCAGATGCATATATCACATCATTTTTGAATAAAAACATAATTTGACATTCAGATGACCCTAGTCTGCATATCATTATAACAAGCATCCTGTTTAAGTTCTCAGCTCATTATTAGGTTCTGTCTTTTTGAACACCATATACTTGTACAGTACATTACTCATTTATTGTTTTTCAGGCGCACTTGTTATACCTGTATTTGCCTATATTACCTAGTGAAGCTTTTGAGGTACTTCATAAACAGGTTGCAGCCTAAAATCAATCTAAATATTCATATACACGAGCGCTGGATATCCCTCCTCTTTCATATTAGGACATTAGGTTGACACACCTATGGTCTACACTGCTTTTTTTTTTATTTTATTTTTTCAACTTTTCCATCCACGTGGACTAGGATTGTGAATATGTGAATAGTAAACTGTCCGAAGCATGGCGAGCGAAGAGATGGGGACGCGGTACACTAATTGGTGTTCCATGCGCTATGACTGTGAAAATGACACCCAAATATTTGAAAAATGCTGTGTCAACCTTTTTCATGTCGACATCTCCCTGTGCTTCCCTTTTGTCCCTGTTGACCTTTCCATCATGTCAACCTTTGCCATGTCGACCAATGGTAGTTGACCTAATGACTGTAGACCCTGTGATAAATACCCCTCCCACCATGTGCCTGGATTCCAAGCAAACTCGGCGCCCCTGCCAACAACTGCCCACCCTCCACTCCCTGCAGGACAGTGACCAGCCCCGGCAGTCACTACTACTGCCCCATACCAGCTGTCTGGAGATCTTCACCTTCCATGTTGAGTCCATGCAGCCCGCGCCTTAAGCCCCCTACACACTGGTCGATATAGTGAGCGATATGGACGATATTGTTAATTTTTTGAATGATATATTGTTCATATCGTTCAGTGTGGAGCCACCAACGATGAACGATGCGCGTCCCCGAGCTCGCTCATTGTTGGTCTCCTGTCGTTTCCACATGCAGGTCGATATGGATGACCTGCATGTTCAGGAATGGGCCCGGGTGACGTGGTCATTCCCCTCGTCACCCGCACCTGCGGCGGGTCGCCCGTCGGGCACCTCGGCCTCAGGTCGCCGAGTGTGTAGGGGGCATTAGATGGCTCCAGAGTCGTCACAGCTGGGCCAAGATGAAATGGCCCTGGTAGGTCCGGTTACTGGTCAATGTGAAACTGCCCGCTGTGCTGCTTTTCTACCTGCTGTTGTTTTGTTCAGGTCTTCTGCGAGGAGGCTGAGGAGACGGATCTCACATCAGCACCAACAGAGGTACTACCAGCATCATCACTCCCATCATCAGCACCAAAGATTGTACTCTCATTAGCAGCAGCAACAGGAGTACTTTCATCAGCAACATAGATACTCCCAGCAGCATGGGCCCTCTCCAACCACAGCCAGCACCTCCTGAAGGGCAACATGCCCCCCTGGCTGCCGCCATTACTCCTTTCTCTCTTCTCTTCTGAGGAGACTGGGGCAATTAATGTGCATTTTATTTATTTGTACTTTTTTTTTTTTTGGTGTGGGGGGACACAATGTGCATGTTTATCCCTTTGGGGACCAATATGTATTGTTTTTTCCTTGTGGGGGCCAACGTGAATGTGTTTTATCTTGTGCAGAACTGTGTTTTTTTTTTGTTTGTTTCCCTGTACGGCCCAATTTGCATGTTTTTTTTTTCCTGTGTGGAACCAAGTGTTCCTTTTTTTTCCTGAGGGGGACTATGTGTATGTTTTTTTCTCCATAAGAAAAAGAATAAAAATAATAATTATGGATGTAGGCTGATGGGATGAGTGGGGAGGGGGAGACGCTCCAACATTTCTCACACAGGTTGTTAGTAGGCCTGGAGCCGGCCCTGTCAAAAAGATAGAATGAGTCCATGTTACGTGTTCTGCAGATACAGATGTGTTCACTTACATCTAGCCTCCCTGCACATTATACAGCCATTCTAATCATGCCATGATGTGTTGTGACTTGGTAGCGATGAACGTCTTTTCGTGCAACTTTTTCCACTAACGTGTCTTTATTGCAAATAGGAAACACGGGCAGCTTTTGCCAATTAAAATAACATGCAACATGCCTATATTCTGTGTGCGACCGCGGCTCTAAATGCATACAAAATTCTATGCTACAGCGTTCTCCCATACATCTCCAGTTACATTCTCAGGGTGATTACATGCAATGCATTGTCACCACTAAGTTCACACCCTGAAATGCCCTATTTCACGGAAAGACATATCTATCCAATTCAGAATATGATGGTCATATGCAAACTTGTATACATTCACATATGTGTATGCACTTTAAACAAAAAACATGACATTTGTGACCGTCAACTGAGATCCATACAACTCACAATAAGCACCATAGACTGGTGGCCATCTGCTGTATATTAAAGCAATCAACGAAAATAGTAGTAGTAGGATTAGTTCCACCAGTTTTTTTTTTAAGGCATGAGAATCATTTTTGGATACCATATGCCAAAATATCTGTCCATTTTGACAATGGGGGTCATTCCGAGTTGATCGCTCGCTAGCTAGTTTTAGCAGCCGTGCAAACGCTATGCCACTGCCCACTGGGGAGTGTATTTTAGCTTAGCAGAAATGCGAATGCCTGTGCAGCCAAGCTCTGCAAAAACAGTTTGTGCAGTTTCAGAGTAGCACAGAACCTACTCAGCGCTTGCGATCACTTCAGCCTATTCGTGTCCGGATTTGACGTTATACACCCGCCCAGCCACGCCTGCATTTTTTCAGACACGCCTGCGTTTTTGCAAACACTCCCTGAAAACGGTCAGTGACACCCAGAAACGCCCCCTTCCTGTCAATCTTCTTGCGGCCGTCAGTGCGACTGAAAACTTTGCTAGAACCTGTGCAAAACAACAAATGCCTTTGTACCCGTACGACGCGCGTTCGCATTTCGGCCCATACGCATGCGCATAAATGCAATTTTTTCACCTGATCGCTGCGCTGCGAAAATCGGCAGCGAGCGATCAACTCTGAATGACCAACAATATTACTACATCTGTTAAATGCATCAAACATCACATATGCAGAGTATATACTTTTTCACTAGAATCACAATTATTAAACCTCATATTTGACAACTCTCACAGAATGTCAGGGAAATCAGGGAAACTCCATGAAATAGCGGTGATCTCCCTGATTCCATGAAGAGTACAGCAATCTCACTGAGACTAAGTGCAACACACTGATGATGTCAACACTGTCAGTGAAACATGGAGAAAACACTAGGAAGAACGAGGATTTACACATACCTCCCAACATTGTAAGTAGATTCAACACATAAATATGTCCCTCCCATGATCCACCAAACCACACCCATAACCACTCCCAAATTTACCTAGCCAAACCCAGAACCACTCAAAGTAATACCATCGTTTTATAGGCCATATGCCTTCCTGGAGCTGTGAATATGGACAGACCTGTGTAAATAGGTATTGTTGGGAAGTATGATACTTGTTGACATAAAGCTTTTACTAAGGGTGTAAAACTTTTGCTAGCTTATTCAAAACTGCAGGGATAGCCCACTTTGTAAAAAGATTTTCTTCATTATACACATATATATATAAACTGTTGGTAAGGTAGGAGTTAAACCACGAGTACAAAGTCACATAGTCAAATGGAGTGGAGTGTGTGGAGGGGGAGCAGATGGTCATCAGTGTCAAGGACGGCACACAGATCAAGAAGGATGAGGAGAGAAGTGACTCTTGGATTTGACCATGAGATGGTCATTGGTGACTTTTGTGAAAGCAATTTCAGTTGAATGCAGGGGATGGACGCCAGATTATAGAGGGTCAAGAAGAGAGTGGGTGGAAAAGAAAAAAGTAAGACGACGATAAACACGTAGAGACAAATGGCAGAAGAGAGTTGGGGCATAGTTAGACAGTAAGTATGGGCCAAGTGAGGGTATCTTAAGGATGAGTGAAACTAGGGCATGTTTGAAGGAAGAGGGCATACAGCCAGAGGAGAAGGACAGGTTGAAGAGATGGGTGAGGTGAGAGAAAGTATCAGAGTGAGTGAGAGTGGAGGAAGCGTATAGAGCCGAAGTGGGTAGAGGAGGATGTGAAGTTCATCCCCAGTGGTGGAAAGGCAGGTGGGGGTGGGCAGCAGTGATGGGGAGGATGCTGGAGAGGAGATATCACTGTGCACAACTTAAGTTTTGGTAATAAAGTGAGAGGTGAAGTCAAGGGCAAAGAAGGAGGAGGGCATGGAGGAGCAGTTGGCAGTGAGTAGAAAGTAGTGGCCTGGGTCAGAGAATTGGGAGTAAAATGGTGTAAGTCAGCATGAGTGCATGATTTCCTCCAATACCGTTTGTTGTGCAGGAGCATTTCTGGAAATAGTGGTTGAGAAGCACATAGAACACATGGAACACAAACATATGATGTGGGAAAACATGAAGAATAAAAAACACATGAGCATCTGTGGTGTAGGATTTCTTGAATATACAATATATCCTTGGAAGAGGAGTCTTTACAATACCATTTTTTGTCTGCACAAGGGTTTTATAATTGAAGTTAAATGATTATATACTATTGCAGATTTTTTTTTTTTTTTTTTTTTTTTTAGTTTTAAGTAATATTTTTCTGAAAATAATTAAGAGAAGATTTACACACATCTCTGGAGTAAATACATGTAGTTTTTTTGATTTTGGGTGTTGAAGTACAACCCATTTTATGCCTCAGTGTTTTAGGTGCGCTATTATCTTTTTATTAGTGGTAATCTATAGAATAGGAGCTTGTGTCAGAGAGTGAGAGCTGGGAGCTTTTATTGTGCATGTGCAAGACAGACATTTAGCAGGATTACATTATATAGTTTGTGTGTGTGGTACTAAGTAACTGCTTTGGGGCTTATTTGTACACAAGTCAACTCTATGACACGCCTCTGAAGCGGAGCAGTAAATGTCCTCTTAACAATTCCACATTACTCTCACAATCTCTTCGAAATGCGTTTTCAAAAGTAACAAATGTTCATCCCAGAATTTTTTTTATGACGGGCGGCATTATGCTCTTGCCATATCACAGGAGGTAGGCAGTAACCCATCATGTACCCC
This sequence comes from Pseudophryne corroboree, assembly GCF_028390025.1. Lineage (NCBI taxonomy): Eukaryota > Metazoa > Chordata > Amphibia > Anura > Myobatrachidae > Pseudophryne > Pseudophryne corroboree. Next base: position 633,180,365 of record NC_086448.1, read on the forward strand.
CCTTCCCCACCACCACCTTCCAGCATTGCACTTACTGTTTGGCGGTCTCCAGGTAGCCGAGGTGAATTTGTGATGCTTGGCTGGGCTTGGCCTTCCTGTGGGGTGGTTCAGGGAAGTGAGGGACACTGTGACTCATCCAATTAAGTTGTGCTGCACTGATGAGTCTATATGAAATGTCAGTGCAGCATGACTTTTGGCTGTGTCACAGTGCCCAGCTGCAGGGAAATTTTACCGGATTGACCACCCGAGAAATATAGCATGGGGAGAACATTGAGTAGGCATGAGACACCTGTAGCAATAACTGATAGGAAAAAGTGGGGATACAAAGGTGTCCTCATACACAAAAGAGCTGCTCAGAGCGGTGTAGTATAGCGTTTTTCTTTAAATTGTGACTTATTCACATCACAGATGCAGTAAAACACCAAAGTGTACTACAGACGCTGGGCTGCGACTTTGTGCCTGCTTAAAACTAATTTGTATGCGGTTAAAGTCACAGATGAAGCATAATGGAACTTGGTGTGAGAAAAAGCCATAGCAGCTGCATTGTAGCACTTCGTTTACAGATTTACACTCATTCGCACATACAGATATACAGCTGTCGAACACTGTATTGATCAGTGCCATCTAGCACTTCTAGTTGTTTTATTTATGCAAATAAGACAAACATTTTGATCATAAACAATGTTTGGCCGAGTTACCAGGTCCTGTTGTACGTATCTAGAGGGGCTGTTTGGACTTAAAGGTGCATACACACCGGTGCAATGTAGCCTTACGATTGACTATATAGTCAAAATCGTAAGGATAGTGCAAATCGCACCGTGTGTACACAGCTTGCAATACTGATGCTCGCTCCTGCGGGGTCGGTATAACAGGAAAAGAAAGACTGTGCAGGCAAGGCAATCTTCACTATATTGTGTACAACCTAGTACATAGTATAGTCAAAATTGGCACATAGTCAAAATCTCAAGTAAAGATAGTCAATATCGGTGGTTCAGGGCTCCGGGGAGTTCAGGGGAAATCCAAAGTCAGAATCGGAGGTAGTCAATATCTCACCGTGTGTATTTACCTTAAGGCAAAGTATATGAGGACACAGCTGTAGGGTTGTTTAAGTGGCATACCATTTAGTATTAGAGGCACAAAGATAGGAAAGTACCATTTTTCTTAAAATTCTTAGCAGTCATAATTTCAATTAAATATTTATATTGTTTTACATTTTATGAATATAACATTGTGAAACAAAGATAAAAGATGGTGTACTTGTGTTAGAATATATCCAATATTTTACCAGCTGATAGGAGAATTAAATCTCACTGTAAGTGTACAGAGGGTGAACTGGGCTCCTGTGTCCTTGTGTGACTTCCTAACTAATGCCAGTTCACAGGATGAGTTCAAGAGAAATCATGTGCCTACTTGTTTAGAAAACACAATAAGAGAACTTGGCAAGGTAAATGTGAGGGAGTGATCTGACCCTAACATTAATAAGGAAAACTGCCAGAGAATTGTTCAGACTTTTCCATTAAAATATTTGCACAATGGTTCCTTGGTACTGTTGTGGGAGTATCTAGAAAAACACAATGTATTTTTATTTTTGCTCAGGAGAACCAATATTTTCATGCAGATACTGGCCAGCTACATCAAAGATCTCTCTGTCTGCAGAACATAGAATCCTGTTAAAGTTGTATTTCAAACAGTTATTTTCTAAACAAGCAAACAACTAACACTAAACTATACTACCTGAGTCGTTGCCAATTAAAAAATATAAATTTTGCCAATATTGAGTACAACTAAAGTAGAATATTGGTAAAATAGTTGACAGCTGCGTTAGAAGAGGGAATAGCTTTAGATTGATACAATAAATACACCAACACATGATCATAACTTAACTCTAAATATGTCTGGATGTTGTGGTCTATTCATGAAGCAGTGAAAAAAGTGGAGAAGTGAGCCTGTGGAGAAGTTGCCCATGGCAACCAATCAGCTGCTCCGTACTATTGTATAGTATGCAAATTATAAATGTTACTTCAATGCTGATTGGTTACCATGGGCAACTTCTCCACTGGCTCACTTCTCAACTCTTTTCACTGATTCATGAACAGACCCCATTATTTCTTGAATTCTATGTGTCTCCATTTCCTCTCTGGTGGTGGCCACAGGCTGATTTTATGGGAGCCGATAATACAGAATCATAAGCCGCGTACACACGCAGAGATTTCCCCAGAGATGTGTGCTGAGCGATCTAGCACGAACGCTCGGCACACAACTCCTCCCCCCCGTTCAGCACACAGCACCATGTGTGCTGAGCGAGTGGGGCCGCTCATTTCACCCAGCGGTGAAATGAGCGATGTGCTAGATTGTGGCTGCATGCAGGCCAATCTAGCACCGGCGATAGCGCTATCGCTGTGGAGTATACACACGGACAGATCCGTGCTTAACTTCTAAGCAATCTAGCCAGATTGCTTAGAATTTAAGTACGGATCTCTCTGTGTGTACCCCCCTCAAGAATTCAGGCTCTTAGTCTAGCATTTGAAAACAGCCCAGTAATGTCATGTTACACTCTCCTTAAGGCCAGTACTCACTGGCCGATGTGGGAGAGATGTGTGCTGAGCGGTTCGCTCAGCAGACATCTCTCCCGACGCTCAGCACAGCGTGATGTGTGCTGAGCGTGCGTGGGGAGATGGGGGAGGGGGGGGGGGGCAGGCCAATCTTGCACCAGCGATAGCAATGCGCGGGGCTGCGCATTGCTATCGCTGTAGGGGGAACACATGGAGCGATCAGGCTTAAAATCTAAGCAATCTAGTCAGATTGCTTAGATTTTAAGCAGCGATCGCTCCGTGAGTACACCCCTTTATTCCTCAATTCATAAGCAGTTTGAGATCTTTTTTAGAGAAAGTGTTGAGGTGAGACCGACTGCATTTGTGATGCTTGTATATTAAAGCCGACAGATTTTGGACTCAAATTAATTTTGTGATTTTCTCTGTCTTAAGTATGAACTAGAAGGCAGAAGCCCTAGAGGTCCTTCTACACAAGTCTCAACATAGATTATTCACACTGAGGGGGGAGAACAATTAGCGTTGAAATCGTGTTTACGCAGTAAAAAGACACAAAATTAACGCGAATCATGGGAATTTTAAGAAAGCATCTATTTAATTATCCATGAAACAGTTTCACAGTAATTTTACCGCTAATAATCAATTTACCAACTTTGAGCAGGTGATAAACTTGGGGAAAATCCCTATTTTAAGTTAAAAATATTGGGATTTGTTTCTGAACCCCTGGGACAACCCCCTGAATTACTAATTAGGCACTTAGAAGTTTTTAATTATTTTTAAGTGGCCAATAATGACATGTCATTTTTGGGGTGAAAGTGCAAAATGATGGAAATTGGGGTATAAGGCATGGGACAGGAATATTGGGGTGCTTCATGAGTGGGATAAGTGTTCTTAGACTTGCAGGTGGGATTAATCGGTCTGTTTCCCCTAAAATTACTCAAATATATACTTATACCCATTTTTATATACCAAGTTTAATTTTAGCACTTATTTCTGTTTTTTTTCGATCAATATAAGTTTATTATAACCAATAATAACCTTCTGTACTATTATCCAACGTTAGTTTAGTTTTTTTGGGGGGTACGGACAGATTTACCTGTTTTTCACTTTCTGCACCAATTTTCGTGGTAATCACGTTTTCGCTCATTTGCATTTGAATAGGGCAAATTGCGGGAGTGTGCATACCCGCCAAAAGTTTTTGCTGCAAAAAAAGACGCGAAAATGATGAAAACGGCAATCGCAGTTAATTGCTGCGATTTTGCCGCTAATTGAATTCCCCCCCTAATTCTTTTTCAGATGACTACTTGATGACAGCATGTTATATAGATGAACAGAAGATATAGATGTCCACTAAAACAAAGGACATGGTAAAAGAGATATCAATAGGAAAGCATTATAATGAATATTCACGATTGACACTTAAAAGGCAGAGGTTTCATGACCCATCATATTGCGCTTCATTTTTTTTTTTTTTGGGGGGGGGGGGGGGGGGGTTTGTAGTAAGAAAAAGCATCTAGCAAAAAATAAGAATTTACTCACCGGTAATTCTATTTCTCGTAGTCCGTAGTGGATGCTGGGGACTCCGTAAGGACCATGGGGAATAGCGGGCTCCGCAGGAGACTGGGCACTCTAAAGAAAGATTTAGTACTATCTGGTGTGCACTGGCTCCTCCCTCTATGCCCCTCCTCCAGACCTCAGTTAAGGAAACTGTGGCCCTCATTCCGAGTTGTTCGCTCGGAGATTTTCATCGCATCGCAGTGAGAATTCTCTTAGTGCGCATGCGCAATGTTCGCACTGCGACTGCGCCAAGTAACTTTACTATGAAGAAAGTAAGTTTACTCACGGCTTTTTCATCGCTCCGACGTTCGCATTGTGATTGACAGGAAATGGGTGTTACTGGGCGGATGCACGGCGTTTTAGGGGCGTGTGGCTGGAAACGCTACCGTTTCCGGAGAAAACGCAGGAGTGGCCGGGGAAACGGTGGGTGTGCCTGGGCGAACGCTGGGTGTGTTTATGACGTCAGCCAGGACCGAAAAGCACAGAACTGATCGCACAGGCAGAGTAAGTCTGAAGCTACTCAAAAACTGCTAACTCGTTTGTAATCGCAATATTGCGCATACATCGGTCGCACATTTAAGAAGCTAAGATTCACTCCCAGTAGGCGGCGGCTTAGCGTGTGTAACTCTGCTACATTCGCCTTGCGAGCGATCAACTCGGAATGAGGGCCTGTGCCCGGAAGAGCTGACATTACAAGGAAAGGATTTTGGAATCCAGGGTAAGACTCATAACAGCCACACCAATCACACTGTACAACTTGTGATAAACTTACCCAGTTAACAGTATGAACAACAACTGAGCATCACTCAACCGATGCTACATAACCATAACCCTTTGTTAAGCAATAACTATATACACGTATTGCAGAAAGTCCGCACTTGGGACGGGCGCCCAGCATCCACTACGGACTACGAGAAATAGAATTACCGGTGAGTAAATTCTTATTTTCTCTAACGTCCTAGTGGATGCTGGGGACTCCGTAATGACCATGGGGATTATACCAAAGCTCCGAAACGGGCGGGAGAGTGCGGATGACTCTGCAGCACCGAATGGGCAAACACCAGGTCCTCCTCAGCCAGGGTATCAAACTTGTAGAACTTTGCAAATGTGTTTGAACCCGACCAAGTAGCAGCTCGGCAAAGCTGTAATGCCGAGACCCCTCGGGTAGCCGCCAAAGAAGAGCCCACCGTCCTTGTGGAATGGGCTTTCACTGATTTTGGATGCGGCAATCCAGCCGCAGAATGAGCCTGCTGAATCGTGTTACAGATCCAGCGAGCAATGGTTTGCTTTGAAGCAGGAGCACCCAGCTTGTTGGATGCATACAGGATAAACAGCGAGTCAGTTTTCCTGACTCCAGCCGTCCTGGCAACATAGATCTTCAAAGCCCTGACTACATCAAGCAACTTGGAATCCTCCAAGTCACGAGTAGCCGCAGGCACCAAAATGGGTTGGTTCAGATGAAAAGATGATGCCACCTTTGGCAGAAACTGCGGACGAGTTCGCAATTCTGCCCTATCCATATGGAAAACCAGATAGGGGCTTTTACATGACAGAGCCGCCAATTCTGACACACGCCTAGCTGAGGCTAGGGCCAACAGCATGACCACTTTCCACGTGAGATACTTTAGCTCCACTGTCTTAAATGGCTCAAACCAGTGGGATTTCAGGAAAGCCAAGACCACGTTAAGATCCCAAGGTGCCACTGGTGGCACAAAAGGAGGCTGAATATGCAGCACTCCCTTAACAAACGTCTGAACCTCAGGCAGTGAAGCCAGTTCTTTTTGAAAGAAAATGGATAGGGACGAAATCTGGACCTTTATGGACCCTAATTTTAGGCCCATAGTCACCCCTGACTGTAGGAAGTGCAGGAATCGACCCAGCTGGAATTCCTCTGTAGGGGCCTTCCTGGCCTCACACCAAGCAACATATTTTCGCCATATACGGTGATAATGTTTTGCTGTCACGTCCTTCCTAGCCTTTATCAGCGTAGGAATAACTGCTTCCGGAATGCCCTTTTCTGCTAGGATCCGGCGTTCAACCGCCATGCCGTCAAACGCAGCCGCGGTAAGTCTTGGAACAGACAGGGCCCCTGTTGCAACAGGTCCTGTCTGAGAGGCAGAGGCCATGGGTCCTCTGTGAGCATTTATTGCAGTTCCGGGTACCAAGTCCTTCTTGGCCAATCCAGAACAATGAGTATTGTTCTCACTTCTCTTTTTCTTACGATTCTCAGTACCCTGGGTATGAGAGGAAGAGGAGGAAACACATAGACTGACTGGAATACCCAGGGTGTCACCAGTGCGTCCACAGCTATCGCCTGAGGGTCCCTTGACCTGGCGCTATACCTCATTAATTTTTTGTTGAGGCGGGACGCCATCATGTCCACCTGTGGCAGCTCCCATCGATTTACAATCTGCGTGAAGACTTCTTGATGAAGTCCCCACTCTCCCGGGTGGAGGTCGTGTCTGCTGAGGAAGTCTGCTTCCCAGTTGTCCACTCCCGGAATGAACACTGCTGACAGTGCTTGCACGTGATTCTCTGCCCAACGAAGAATCCTGGTGGCTTCCGCCATTGCCACCCTGCTTCTTGTACCGCCCTGGCGGTTTACATGAGCGACTGCCGTGATGTTGTCTGACTGAATCAGCACTGGTTGGTCTCGAAGCAGAGTCTCCGCTTGACTCAGGGCGTTGTATATGGCCCGTAGCTCCAGGATATTTATGTGCAGACAAGTCTCCTGACTTGACCACAACCCTTGGAAGTTTCTTCCTTGAGTGACTGCCCCCCACCCTCGGAGGCTTGCATCCGTGGTCACCAGGACCCAGTCCTGTATGCCGAATCTGCGGCCCTCGAGGAGGTGAGCACCTTGCAGCCACCACAGAAGAGACACCCTGGCCCTGGGGGACAGGGTGATCATCCGATGCATCTGAAGATGCGATCCAGACCACTTGTCCAGCAGATCCCACTGAAAGATCCTCGCATGGAACCTGCCGAAGGGAATGGCTTCGTATGACGCCACCATCTTTCCCAGGACTCGTGTGCAGTGATGCACCGACACCTGTTTTGGCTTTAGGAGGTCTCTGACCAGAGTCACGAGCTCCTGAGCCTTCTCCTCCGGGAGAAACACCTTCTTCTGGTCTGTGTCCAGAATCATGCCCAGGAAGGGCAGACGTGTCGCAGGAATCAGCTGCAACTTTGGAATGTTCAGAATCCAGCCGTGCTGACGCAACACTTCCTGAGAGTGTGCTACGCTGATCAGCAACTGCTCCCTGGACCTCGCCTTTATGAGGAGATCGTCCAAGTATGGGATAATTGTAACCCCTTGCTTCCGAAGGAGCACCATCATTTCCGCCATCACCTTGGTAAAAACTCTCGGTGCCGTGGACAGGCCAAACGGCAACGTCTGGAATTGGTAATGACAGTCCCGTACCACAAACCTGAGGTACTCCTGATGAGGCGGATAAATGGGGACATGCAAGTAAGCATCCTTGATGTCCAGAGACACCATAAAATCCCCTTCCTCCAGGCTTGCAATGACCGCTCTGAGCGATTCCATTTTGAACTTGAATTTCTTCAGATAAATATTCAGGGATTTTAAATTTAAAATGGGTCTGACCGAACCGTCCGGTTTCGGTACCACAAACATAGTGGAATAGTAGCCCCTTCCCCGTTGAAGGGGGGGAACCTCTACCACCACCTGCTGGAGAAAAAGTTTGTGAATTGCCGCCAACACTATCTCCCTTTCCATGGGGGAAGTTGGTAAGGCCGATTTTAGGTAACGGTGAGGGGGCATCACCTCGAATTCCAGCTTGTATCCCTGAGACACAATTTGTATAGCCCAAGGATCCACCTGTGAGCGAACCCACTGGTGGCTGAAATGTCGGAGACGCGCCCCCACGGCTCCTGGCTCCGCCTGTGGAGCCCCAGCGTCATGCGGTGGATTTAGTGGAAGCTGGGGAAGACTTTTGTTCCTGGGAACTAGCTGCATGGTGCAGCTTTTTTCCTCTACCCCTGCCTCTGGCAAGAAAGGACGCACCTCTGACCTTCTTGCTCTTCTGAGAACGAAAGGACTGCATTTGGTAATACGGTGCTTTCTTAGGTTGTGGAGGGACATAAGGCAAGAAATGTGACTTCCCAGCCGAAGCTGTGGAAACTAGGTCCGAGAGACCGTCCCCAAACAATTCCTCACCCTTATAAGGTAAAACCTCCATGTGTTTTTTAGAGTCGGTATCCCCTGTCCATTGCCGAGTCCATAAGACCCTTCTGGCAGAAATGGACATTGCGTTAACTCTAGAGCCCAGCAGGCAAATGTCCCTCTGGGCATCCCGCATATATAGTACCGCGTCCTTGATATGTGCCAGGGTCAGTAGAACAGTGTCTCTGTCCAGGGTATCTATCTCCTCAGACAGAGTATTCGTTCATGCAGCTACCGCACTACACATCCAGGCCGAAGCAATTGCTGGCCTCAGCATTGTGCCAGAATGTGTATAAACAGACTTCAGGATAGCTTCCTGCTTTCTATCCGCAGGATCCTTTAGGGCGGCCGTATCCGGAGACGGCAGGGCCACCTTCTTAGACAAGCGTGTCAACGCCTTGTCTACCCTAGGGGAGGATTCCCAGCGTGACCTGTCCGTTGGCGGGAAAGGATACGCCATAAGTAATCTCTTGGAAACTATCACCTTCCTGTCAGGGGAATCCGACGCTTTTTCACATAATTCATTTAATTCATGTGAAGGAGGAAAAGTCACTTCATGCTTTTTCTCCCCATACATATAAATCCTCTTGTCAGGGACAGGATTTTCCTCAGAAATGTGTAATACATCCTTCATTGCTACAATCATGTAGCGGATGGCTTTAGTCATTTTAGGCTGCAACTTTGCCTCATCGTCATCGACACTGGAGTCAGATTCCGTGTCGACATCTGTGTCAACTATCTGGGATAGTGTGCGCTTTTGAGACTCTGACAGCCTCTGCGCTGTAGGATCAGGCATTGAGACACTGACTGTCCCACGGTTACAGTTTTATCCAATCTGTTATGCAAGGAGTTTACATTATCATTTAACACCTTCCACATATCCATCCAATCAGGTGTCGGCACCGTCGGCGGTGACACCACATTCAGCTGCACTTGTTCTGCCTCCACGTATCCTTCCTCATCAAACATGTCGACACAGGCGTACCGACACACAGCACACACACAGGGAATGCTTTGACTGAGGACAGGACCCCACAAAGGCTTTTGGGGAGACAGAGAGAGAGTATGCCAGCACACACCCCAGCGCTATATAACCCAGGGATTACACTGTACCTTAGTGTTTACCCTGTAGCTGCTGTTAATATATCTCTGCGCCTAAATTTATGTGTCCCCCCCCTCTCTTTTTTACCCTCTTATGCACCTGTATACTGCAGGGGAGAGCCTGGGGAGCGTCCTTCCAGCGGAGCTGTGAAGAGAAAATGGCGCTGGTGTACTGAGGAAGAAGGCCCCGCCCCCTCAGCGGCGGGCTTCTGTCCCGCTTTAATGTGTAAAAAATGGCGGGGGCTCGGGCATATATACAGTCCCAGACTGTATATATGTCTCTTTTTGCCAAAAAAGTACTTAATTGCTGCCCAGGGCGCCCCCTCCTGCGCCCTGCACCCTACAGTGACCGGAGTGTGCGGTGTGCTGTGGGAGCAATGGCGCACAGCTGCAGTGCTGTGCGCTACCTTAAGTGAAGACAGGAGTCTTCAGCCGCCAATTTCGATGTCTTCATGCTTCTGCTGCTTCTGTTCTTCTGGCTCTGCGAGGGGGACGGCGGCACGGCTCCGGGAACGGACGATCAAGGTTAGGTACCTGTGTTCGATCCCTCTGGAGCTAATGGTGTCCAGTAGCCTAAGAAGCGCTACCTAGCTGCCGTGAGTAGGTTTGCTTCTCTCCCCTCAGTCCCTCGTAGCAGAGAGTCTGTTGCCAGCAGAAGCTCTCTGAAAATAAAAAACCTGACAAAATACTTTCTTTCTAGCAAGCTCAGGAGAGCCCACTAGGAGCACCCAGCTCTGGCCGGGCACAGATTCTAACTGAGGTCTGGAGGAGGGGCATAGAGGGAGGAGCCAGTGCACACCAGATAGTACTAAATCTTTCTTTAGAGTGCCCAGTCTCCTGCGGAGCCCGCTATTCCCCATGGTCCTTACGGAGTCCCCAGCATCCACTAGGACGTTAGAGAAAATACTTGAAAGAGAAAGAAGAAATAAGTGGTGTGGCCAGAGACTAAGGAAAGTGATTGTCATATGTTCCATCTTATAAACATGCCAGACTCAACTTCCAGAACAGATTGCCAAGGTTGGAGGAGATCTGTCATGTTGCCAAAACAATATGGTAAGCTACATCTCCACTTCTAAAAACCCACACTTTAGTAAATATACCCCTGGAAGAGAGGAATCATTAGATTTAGAAGGGTAGATAACAGGTGGCTACACTCTTTCAGAGTAACACCAAGTTGCACTGCCCTCCAGCATCCTTCTGCAATGGTGGGGGAGAATGTATACAATTTAGAGGATAGAAGATAACAGCAAAACATGAGCATGCAAACATTTTCTTTTATCCTGGAACACACTAAGCTAGAGGTGGCAGTTTCTCTAATTTCCTCCTAGTCCTATGAATCATAATTCTCCCCTAGATCTCTCACCCAGGCTTCCTCTTAGGAGTTACTGACCACAAAACATAAGAGGATAAACACATTATAAAAAGAGGGCATAAGACCTTTGGTGGAGGAGTGCTGGAGGCCTAGGGATTTGAAAGTGGTGAAGGGTCTGAAACACATGGAGTAGTAGAAGTTACAAATCTGCAAAAATTGGAAAAATTGTTTCATTAGGGATATGAAACTAGTGAAGAGGGGGAGGATGAGTCTTCACAGATATCATTATGTTAGACCATCAAGGCTCAAAATCTGCAATACTAAAGCTGGGAGAAAAATTATTTTTGTTAAATAGAGGGACAATGGGCACGGACGGAGAGATAAATTGAACTGTGTATTAGCCCTGTTCTAGATTCTAAGGCCCATATTTATCAAGCCTTGGAGAGTGATAAATTTGCATGATGATAAAGTACCAACCAATCAGCTCCCAACTGTCATTCTTCAAACAGCCTTTAACAGGGCAGTTAGGAGCTGATTGGCTGGTGCTTTATCACCATGCAATTTATCATTCCCCAAGGCTTGATAAATCTGGGCCTAAGTGAGTGAGAGATAACGAGATGGCTAAGGTCAAAATGGTGCATTTAGATTTATAAAAAGAAGGGAGGAGACCGACCAAGACCCATTCAGAGATCAGAGGACTGTCCCAAAGAACACATAAGAAACCATGTTGCCAAGTAGTAATGTTTTAAGCTTGGTATACCAAGGTCACCTCCCTGTACAGAGCACTGGAACATTTTAACCCTAGTCCTTGGTCGTATAGTAAGACATATGAAAAGTTATGTGCAGTGATGCAAAAATTTAAATATAATACATAAGGAGGGATACAAACTGGCAGGGACTAAAAAATGTTAATCAAGTGTTGGAGAATGTGTAATCCGGGAAAACCAAAAGATATAAAGGGCATTTGACTATCTGAATCAGCCTTGGATATTAGTCAATATATTAGGAAAATTGGATCTGAAAAGTTGGTGAGTTTTTTTATTATGTTCATCCCTAGATATATTTTTTCTGACTCCATTGAAAGGGAAATACTAGATACTAATCTTGTTTCATATAATTATTAGGGTAGACATGGAAGCTCTCAGTTTTTTGAGGTTTTGTTTTAAAACTGGAATGGAGACCATGGGCTTTAATTTCCTAAAGTAGTTGATCAATGGTTTAGACCACAGGTTCTCAAACTCGGTCCTCAGGACCCCACACGGTGCATGTTTTGCAGGTCTCCTCACAGAATCACAAGTGACATAATTAGCTCCACCTGCAGGCCTTTGAAAATGTGTCAGTGAGTAATTAATACACCTGTGCACTTGCTGGGTTACCTGCAAAACATGCACTGTGTGGGGTCCTGAGGACCGAGTTTGAGAACCACTGGTTTAGACTGAATAAAGTGTCAAAAGGACATCGTCCATGTGTGAGGCTGGTTTAACTTTCAACCACCGATCCCAATATTGGAGATATGTGAGTGGAGGCGAATTTTAGCTTTAAGTGACTCTATTAGTAAGGCAAATATAAGTGGGAAAAGGAGACTGTTCTGATGCGTCTCGCTTTAACTCCTGAAGGGAGAAGAGAGGACACTCTTAACTGAAACAGTTGCAGATTGGTACAAAGAATAATTTTGTTTATAACATTACCGATACACATTCATGGGGATGGTATCAGGATCCCGGCGCTTGGGATGTCTGCAGTCAAAAAACCAGCAGCGGCATCCCAACACACAGGATCCCAACACCTAGTAGGTAAGTAGTGTAACCCTGACCCCCTACCCCACAGCCTGACCCTAACCATCCCCTCCCCCCATGCCTGACCAGCGGTGCCTAACCCTCCCCTGCCCACAGCCTAAACCTAATCCGCCCCGGCATACTTACAAACAGGATGCTGGCAGTCAGTATTCCAGTGCCGGCATTGTGATTCATGTCGGGCTCCCTGCGTCGGTCTTCTAACGAGTGTCAGGATTCCGACTTCTGGCATCCCGAAAGCTGGTACAGTATGCTGACCATATCCCTGCTCATGGACCAGACTACAGACATGCATAGCCATCATATATGATCAAAGGCTTTTTTGGCATCTAGTGCCATGACCAATGAAGGGCATGAATGATGATGATCGATGGTCTGTCTGCTATTATCTAATACCGGACAATCAGACATAAAGCCTACTTAATCAGAGTGTATCAGATGGGAAAATAAAAGAGATAATCTGTTTGCAATGATATTTCCATACATTTTTAAATCAATGTTTAATAGAGATATTAGCCTGTAGTTAACACATTTAATGGGGTCTCTATGAGGTTTGGGAAGAACAATGACGTTGGTCAGTTTTGTTGCCTAATCAAAGAAGGCACACTCTACGATTTTATAAAAGAACTTAATAAGGGTGGGGGCAAAGATCTCAGGTATGTTTTATATATTAGAAGAGAAAAACCGATTCTGGTATGAATGGTTGACAATGTTAAGGTCAACCACTATTGGTCGACATTGACATGGTCGACATGGACTAATGGTCGACGCATGAAAGGTCGATACATGAAAAGGTCGACATGAGTTTTTTTGTACTTTTTTTGGTGTCGTTTTCTGCGTAAAGTGACGGGGAACCCCAAAAACTGCACCACGTCCCCTCGCATGGCTCGCTTCGCTTGCCATGCTTCGGGCAGGTTACCGTTCCAATAATAGTCCACGTGGATCGTAAAGTATAAAAAAGTTTTTAAAAAAAGTAATTTAAAAAAAAAAAAACTCATGTCAACCTTTTTCCATGTGTCGACCATTTGCCCATGTCGACCATGTCAATGTCGACCAATGGTGGTCGACATAATGAGTGTCGACCTTAACATTGTCAACCATCTGAACGGATACCAGAAAAACCATCCAGATGGGGAGGATGAGAAGGTCTTCAGGTTTATCATCACAACCTGACTTTCTTCAAGGGTGATAACAACATTTCAAAAGGATTGGAGATTATCAGACAGTGAAGGAAGCAGTCCCCCGGTGAGGTAAGTGTCTGACCCATTCATCATCTTGTCTACAATGTGAGCAAACCCAGGGAGGTTAACAAGGACTTGTAATATTATCTGAATTCCTATGCAGTTTGCAGAGGGGCAAACACTGATTTATACAGTTGAAACAATTAAGCAAGTGCAGTGCCAACTTCTGCCAAAGTTTATTTGCTAACACAGAGTCTGCTTATCTTACTTATCATAGAAAAACAATTGTTGCTTTTCAAGCATGTAGGCAGCTTCACGGCATAGGATAGCATTAAGTTGGTCTTTGAGGGTACTGATATGATCAAAAAGATTTTCTGCACCAAGAATTAGGAAATAAAGCGCAGGGCAATGAGAAAACAGTAGCACTTGTCATATTTAGAAATCACGTACTTAAATCAAAGAGCACTTCAGAGTCATGGGATGAATGCAAATCAGAGTGTTTAGAGGGCGTGTGAGGTTATATAGATCAATAACTCCATTCACATCAACAGCATTACAACACCAGCTGTAAGAAATGAAGGCCGCACAGACACAATATATAACTATTAACAGGGAATAATAATGTTTGAGTACCTAGTCCTTCTCATTGACAACAGACGGCTGGAATGCTTATTTTACAAAACCCTAGGGAGAACATCAATCTACAGTATATGATTTATTAGTCTTCTATAATGTTACATTTATGTACCTTATCTGTTTTTTAAACTATTGGTATCATCAATGTTTGAACACTGTTAACTAAACTAAAAGTTATAATTATAAATAAAAACTGCACTCACTACTGTTAATATAGGATTGCCTCATTTTTTTCTATATTTTTTTATTAATTTAAATATTTAATGTATATTTAATACTTTTTCTGTATATACAGTATTACCCTGTGAACCAGGTAACTAGTGCAAGCCAATTCAGGTGTAATTCATTTCTTAATGATGACTAAAGGGATTTAAATGACAGTTTGGACACACTAAGCTCACTTTGCCTTTGATAAAGTTGTGTGCATTCAACAAAATGTGTCAGACAGTTAAGTACACACTGCTGGACCTTACTGGAGTTACTCCATACTGGCCCTTGCAGCAATAATATAAGAGACCAGAGCAGAAGCCTTATATTGAGACATATATGGGATGCTACTCCTGAACACTGTGACAGTACAAGACTACCATCACTGGTGAGCTACTGTAGTATTGCTTACACATTGCTGCCCTGCAGAGTCCAATCTCAATCCACATAATAAGTTGAGTGGACACAATGGGCCTAATTCAGATCTGAGCGCAGCAGCAAATTTGTTAGCTAACGGGCAAAACCATGTGCACTGCAGGGGGGGGGGGGGGCAGATGTAACATGTGCAGAGAGAGTTAGATTTGGCTGGGGTGTGTTCAAACTGAAATCTAAATTGCAGTGGAAGAATAAAGCAGTCAGTATTTACCCTGCACAGAATCAAAATAACCCACCCAAATCTAACGCTCTCTGCAATTGTCATATCTGCCCCACCTGCAGTGCACATGGTTTTGCCCCTTAGCTAACAAATTTGCTGCTGTGATCATGTCTGAATTAGGCCCAATGTCATCAATATTGGTGCATTAAAAATTTATCATCAGCAGCATAGAACTCTACTGTCCAAACAGATAATCAGGTTCTTCTCTTTCATATTTGCCCTACCTACATTGGCTGAATACATGAGGCCTGATATAGGTCCCGACGGCAGTGCAATGTTCTGTACTTTGCGCATGCACCTGACCCGTACTGTGCATATGCAGTATGGGTCTGCGACGTCGGAAGCAGATGGGCTACAGAATGTTAGTGACTGTCAGTCTACTGATGTTGAGGAAGGCGAAGGACGCTGTTTCCCAAAACACCTCTAACCACATCTGAATCAGGCCCATAGTTCCTATGAACTGAATTAACAGCTAATTACCGGCTATCCTATGACTTGGTATAATTCCATGTAAATGTTAACTCCACAACTCTATGTAACCAGCCGGTGTACTTGCATCTGTGTGTCTACATATAAAAAGAGAATGCTAAAGTCAGATGGGGAACACTGCTGGGTAACACACACCGCATTCTGCTGCAAACTCTCTGCCCATGAATGTATAAGCAGCACAAGTTCTGGAGTCCCCACTGTTTTGATTGCACCACAATCAAGGACAGAGATTAAGATAGGGCCAACAATCTGTACCGAAGACAACTGAAGGAGGTAGTCAGCAAGGATAACCTCTCCAGAGTGGTTAGGATGCAGAAGTTACAGATGGTAATTAGTATTGGGAAGCTGAGATAGTTGGTAGTAAGCTTACCACTGGTGTCTTTGGAGAAAAAGAGGTACCAGAAAAAGTCAGATTGTATCCAAAGTGACATATATCGGCACAGATGAGAATACGTCGAAATGTTGGGAACTTGATCCCAGGGGAAACAGTGATCTTCCCCAGAAAAGCAGAGAGTATGAAGTAATGGAAAACTGATGGAGAGCATCATAGCGATGCATCTACAATGTTAGGTAAGCAAGTCATGCCTCTTTTTGGTTCCTCTTTTTTTATTTTCTACTAAACACCTATTTATCTTGCCACACGTATAACATTAGCAACAGTTACTTTAACCTCCTTCCCAGCTGCAGAGTTCCAGCTTGCCATCGCTTTGGTCCAGTGTCAAACACAGCAACAGATGCCTACTTGTAATTCTTCAAAAGTAAGCTGCTGAGCCCAAATCTCGTGTCTAGGTCTCAACAATAACTGGGGAGCTTCAGGCTGCAGAATATTTCTTGTAAACATTTTAGAATGTAAGGCGCTGGTCCAACTGCTACCTGGGCACGGATTGCACCCTCCTGGGATCAGAACCGAAAACTAGCTAATATATGCTAATTGTAAATCCAAACAATATGGAGTCCAAACAATGCAGAAAGCTGTCTGACAAATAGATAAGGCCAGATGTCTGAGGAGACATCAGGATACAGAAAATAAGATTTTACTCACCGGTAAATCTATTTCTCGTAGTCCGTAGTGGATGCTGGGACTCCGTAAGGACCATGGGGAATAGCGGCTCCGCAGGAGACTGGGCACAACTAAAAGAAAGCTTTTGGTCTACCTGGTGTGCACTGGCTCCTCCCTCTATGACCCTCCTCCAGACCTCAGTTAGGATACTGTGCTTGGAAGAGCTGACACAATAAGGAAGGATTTTGAATCCCGGGTAAGACTCATACCAGCCACACCAATCACACCGTATAACTCGTGATACTATACCCAGTTAACAGTATGAACAATAACTGAGCCTCTCAACAGATGGCTCAACAATAACCCTTTAGTTAAACAATAACTATATACAAGTATTGCAGACAATCCGCACTTGGGATGGGCGCCCAGCATCCACTACGAACTACAAGAAATAGATTTACCGGTGAGTAAAATCTTATTTTCTCTGACGTCCTAAGTGGATGCTGGGACTCCGTAAGGACCATGGGGATTATACCAAAGCTCCCAAACGGGCGGGAGAGTGCGGATGACTCTGCAGCACCGAATGGGCAAACTCTAGGTCCTCCTCAGCCAGGGTGTCAAACTTGTAGAATTTAGCAAATGTGTTTGACCCCGACCAAGTAGCTGCTCGGCAAAGTTGTAGAGCCGAGACCCCTCGGGCAGCCGCCCAAGAAGAGCCCACCTTCCTCGTGGAATGGGCATTGACTGATTTAGGATGCGGCAGTCCAGCCGCAGAATGTGCAAGCTGAATCGTACTACAGATCCAGCGAGCAATAGTCTGCTTTGAAGCAGAAGCACCCAGCTTGTTGGGTGCATACAGGATAAACAACGAGTCAGTTTTCCTGACACAAGCTGTTCTGGAAACATAAATTTTCAGGGCCCTGACTACGTCCAACAACTTGGAAGCCTCCAAGTCTTTAGTAGCCGCAGGCACCACGATAGGTTGGTTCAAATGAAAAGCTGATACCACCTTAGGGAGAAACTGGGGACGAGTCCTCAATTCTGCCCTATCCATATGGAAAATTAGATAAGGGCTTTTACATGACAAAGCCGCCAATTTTGACACACGCCTGGCCGAAGCCAAGGCCAACAGCATGACCACTTTCCACGTGAAATATTTTAATTCCACGGTTTTAAGTGGCTCAAACCAATGTGACTTTAGGAAATCCAACACCACGTTGAGATCCCAAGGTGCCACTGGAGGCACAAAAGGGGGCTGAATATGCAGCACTCCCTTAACAAAAGTCTGAACTTCAGGTAGTGAAGCCAGTTCTCTCTGGAAGAAAATCGATAGAGCCGAAATCTGGACCTTAATGGAACCCAATTTTAGGCCCATAGTCACCCCTGACTGTAGGAAGTGCAGAAAACGGCCCAGCTGAAATTCCTCCGTTGGGGCCTTCCTGGCCTCACACCACGCAACATATTTTCGCCAAATGCGGTGATAATGGTTTGCGGTCACTTCTTTCCTAGCTTTAATCAGCATAGGAATGACTTCCTCCGGAATGCCCTTTTCCTTCAGGATCCGGTGTTCAACCGCCATGCCGTCAAACGCAGCCGCGGTAAGTCTTGGAACAGACAGGGCCCCTGCTGCAGCAGGTCCTGTCTGAGCGGCAGAGGCCATGGGTCCTCTGAGATCATTTCTTGAAGTTCCGGGTACCAAGCTCTTCTAGGCCAGTCCGGAACAATGAGTATAGTTCTTACTCCTCTTCTCCTTATTATCCTCAGTACCTTGGGTATGAGAGGAAGAGGAGGGAACACATAAACCGACCGGTACACCCACGGTGTCACTAGAGCGTCCACAGCTATCGCCTGAGGGTCTCTTGACCTGGCGCAATATCTTTCTAGCTTTTTGTTTAGGCGGGACGCCATCATGTCCACCTGTGGCCTTTCCCAACGGTTTACAATCAGTTGGAAGACTTTTGGATGAAGTCCCCACTCTCCCGGGTGGAGGTCGTGCCTGCTGAGGAAGTCTGCTTCCCAGTTGTCCACTCCCGGAATGAACACTGCTGACAGTGCTAACACGTGATTTTCCGCCCATCGGAGAATCCTTGTGGCTTCTGCCATCGCCGTCCTGCTTCTTGTGCCGCCCTGTCGGTTTACATGGGCGACTGCCGTGATGTTGTCTGACTGGATCAGTACCGGCTGGTTTTGAAGCAGGGGTTTTGCCTGACTTAGGGCATTGAAAATGACCCTCAGTTCCAGGAAAATTTATGTGTAGGTAAGTCTCCTGACTTGACCATAGTCCTTGGAAGTTTCTTCCCTGTGTGACTGCCCCCCAGCCTCGAAGGCTGGCATCTGTGGTCACCAGGACCCAGTCCTGTATGCCGAATCTGCGGCCCTCTTGAAGATGAGCACTTTGCAGCCACCACAGCAGAGACACCCTGGTCCTTGGAGACAGGGTTATCAGCCGATGCATCTGAAGATGCGATCCGGACCACTTGTCCAACAGGTCCCACTGAAAAGTTCTTGCATGGAACCTGTCGAATGGAATTGCTTCGTAGGAAGCTACCATTTTTCCCAGGACTCACGTGCAGTGATGCACCGACACCTGTTTTGGTTTTAGGAGGCCTCTGACTAGAGATGACAGCTCCTTGGCCTTCTCCTCCGGGAGAAACACTTTTTTCTGTTCTGTGTCCAGAACCATCCCCAGGAACAGTAGACGTGTCGTAGGGACCAGCTGTGACTTTGGAATATTTAGAATCCAACCGTGCTGTTGTAGCACCTCCCGAGATAGTGCTACCCCGACCAACAACTGCTCCCTGGACCTCGCCTTTATCAGGAGATCGTCCAAGTACGGGATAATTAAAACTCCCTTTTTTCGAAGGAGTATCATCATTTCGGCCATTACCTTGGTAAATACCCTCGGTGCCGTGGATAGACCAAACGGCAACGTCTGGAATTGGTAATGACAATCCTGTACCACAAATCTGAGGTACTCCTGGTGAGGATGGTAAATGGGGACATGCAGGTAAGCATCCTTGATGTCCAGTGATACCATGTAATCCCCCTCGTCCAGGCTTGCAATAACCGCCCTGAGCGATTCCATCTTGAACTTGAATTTTTTTATATATGTGTTCAAGGATTTCAAATTT
This sequence comes from Pseudophryne corroboree, assembly GCF_028390025.1. Classification (NCBI taxonomy): domain Eukaryota; kingdom Metazoa; phylum Chordata; class Amphibia; order Anura; family Myobatrachidae; genus Pseudophryne; species Pseudophryne corroboree. The sequence goes on from NC_086448.1 coordinate 633,200,165, forward strand.
AAAATGGGTCTCACCGAACCGTCCGGTTTCGGTACCACAAACATTGTGGAATAGTAACCCCGTCCTTGTTGAAGGAGGGGCACCTTGACTATCACCTGCTGGGAATACAGCTTGTGAATTGCCTCTAGCACTGCCTCCCTGCCTGAGGGAGTTGTTGGCAAGGTAGATTTGAGGAAACGGCAGGGGGGAGACGTCTCGAATTCCAGCTTGTACCCCTGAGATACTACTTGAAGGATTCAGGGATCCACCCGTGAGCGAGCCCACTGATTGCTGAAGTTTTTGAGACGGGCCCCCACCGTACCTGGCTCTGCCTGTGGAGCCCCAGCGTCATGCGGTGGACTTGGAGGAAGCGGGGGAGGACTTTTGCTCCTGGGAACTGGCTGTATGCTGCAGCTTTTTCCCTCTACCTCTGCCTCTGGGCAGAAAGGACGCGCCTTTAACCCGCTTGCCCTTATGGGGCCAAAAGGACTGTACCTGATAATACGGTGCTTTCTTTAGCTGTGAGGGAACATGGGGTAAAAATGCTGACTTCCCAGCTGTTGCTGTGGAAACGAGGTCCGAGAGACCATCCCCGAACAACTCCTCACCCTTATAAGGCAAAACTTCCATGTGCCTTTTAGAATCTGCATCACCTGTCCACTGCCGAGTCCATAACCCTCTCCTGGCAGAAATGGACATTGCACTTATTTTAGATGCCAGCCGGCAAATATCCCTCTGTGCATCTCTCATGTATAAGACTGCGTCTTTAATATGCTCTACGGTTAGCAATATAGTGTCCCTGTCTAGGGTATCAATATTTTCCGACAGGGAATCTGACCACGCAGCTGCAGCACTGCACATCCATGCTGAAGCAATAGCTGGTCTCAGTATAATACCTGTGTGTGTATATACAGACTTCAGGATAGCCTCCTGCTTCCTATCAGCAGGCTCCTTTAGGGTGGCCGTATCCGGAGACGGTAGTGCCACCTTCTTTGACAAGCGTGTGAGCGCTTAATCCACCCTAGGGGATGTTTCCCAACGTGACCTATCCTCTGGCGGGAAAGGGTACGTCATTAGTAACCTTTTAGAAATTACCAGTTTCTTATCGGGGGAAGCCCACGCTTCTTCACACACTTCATTTATTCCTCAGATGGAGGAAAAACTACTGGTAGTTTTTTCTCTCCAAACATAATACCCTTTTTTGTGGTTCCTGGGGTAACATCAGAAATGTGCAACACATTTTTCATTGCATCAATCATGTAACGTGTGGCCCTATTGGAAGTTACATTAGTCTCATCGTCGTCGACACTGGAGTCAGTATCCGTGTCGACATCTGTGTCTGCCATCTGAGGTAGGGGGCGTTTTAGAGCCCCTGATGGCTTTTGTGACGCCTGGGCAGGCACAGGCTGAGAAGCCGGCTGTCCCATATTTGGTATGTCGTCAAACCTTTTATGTAAGGAGTCGATACTGTCGCGTAATTCCACATAACCATCCACTCAGGTGTCGACCCCGCAGGGGGTGACATCACATTTATCGGCATCTGCTCCGCCTCCACATAAGCCTCCTCATCAAACATGTCGACACAGCCGTACCGACACACCACACACACACAGGGAATGCTCTGACAGAGGACAGGACCCCACAAAGCCCTTTGGGGAGACAGAGAGAGAGTATGCCAGCACACACCAGAGCGCTATATAACACAGGGATGAACACTATAACTGAGTGATTTTCCCTTATAGCTGCTTATATATATACTGCTGCGCCTAAATTTAGTGCCTCCCCTCTCTTTTTTACCCTTTGTAGTCTTGAAACTGCAGGGGAGAGCCTGGGAGCGATCCTTCCAGCGGAGCTGTGAGGGAAAAATGGCGCCAGTGTGCTGAGGGAGATAGCCCCGCCCCTTTTTCGGCTGACTTTCTCCCGCTTTTTTATGGATCCTGGCAGGGGTATTTTTCACATATATAGCCTCTAGGACTATATATTGTGATTTTTTGCCAGCCAAGGTGATTTTATTGCTGCTCAGGGCGCCCCCCCCCAGCGCCCTGCACCCATCAGTGACCGGAGTGTGAGGTGTGCATGAGGAGCAATGGCGCACAGCTGCAGTGCTGTGCGCTACCTTGTTGAAGACCGAAGTCTTCTGCCGCCGATTTTCAGGACCATCTTCTTGCTTCTGGCTCTGTAAGGGGGACGGCGGCGCGGCTCCGGGACCGGACGATCGAGGTCGGGCCCTGTGTTCGATCCCTCTGGAGCTAATGGTGTCCAGTAGCCTAAGAAGCCCAAGCTAGCTGCAAGCAGGTAGGTTCGCTTCTTCTCCCCTTAGTCCCTCGTAGCAGTGAGTCTGTTGCCAGCAGATCTCACTGAAAATAAAAAAAACCTAAAATATACTTTCTTTTCTAGGAGCTCAGGAGAGCCCCTAGTGTGCATCCAGCTCAGCCGGGCATAAGATTCTAACTGATGTCTGGAGGAGGGTCATAGAGGGAGGAGCCAGTGCACACCAGGTAGACCAAAAGCTTTCTTTTAGTTGTGCCCAGTCTCCTGCGGAGCCACTATTCCCCATGGTCCTTACGGAGTCCCAGCATCCACTTAGGACGTCAGAGAAACATAAATTAAGTACAGGAAGAACAGAGACATGGAAGATCTGAAATGCATATGCAAACTGAAGTCAATGAGTACAGGTGGAATATAAATTGCCTAAAGAAGCCAAGGTGAGATGTACCAGCGAGCAAGGTCCACCATAGGCAACCCACAAAGGAGATGAGACAAACCAAGCTGAAGCGAGGAAGGCAAGCAAGAGTGAACACAGATGCACAGACACTAAACGTTACAGTAACTTCAGGAGACATCTTGTGCTTTGTGTTTCAAAATTATGCAAGTCAAGTAGTTATCAGTCAAAACGGGATGTAGTCAATATCCCAGCGCTCAGCACACCACGGTCAGAATCCCGACACTCAAAATCCCAACGGTGAGTATTGGGGTTAGGGCAGAGGTTCCCAAACTGTGTGCCGTGGCTCCCTGGGGTGCCTCGGGACACTTGCAGGGGTGCCCTGGGTTGGAGGTCCAGGACCAATTCAAATTATTCATGGTCAATATAATAGGCAAAACCAGTGCTGGTTGCTGCCAGTCATAAAATATGTGGCCAAACAGAAGCAAATCTTGTCCCTCACCACACAACTGACCCCCTAAGGATGACATATAAACGCGATCTACTTAATGTAATATTTCTTTCCAAATTTCTCAATAAGAAATTTTTGGCCTAGGGGTGCCGTTAAAAAAATTCTGATATTCTAGGGCGCCATGATTCAAAAAAGTTTGGAAACCACTGGGTTAGGGTTAGACACTAGGGGGTGGAATAGGGTTAGTCTACGCGAGGGAACGATTAGTGTTAGGCTGCAGGAGGGGGTGGTTAGGGTTAGGCTGCAGGAGGGGATAGTTAGGGTTAGGCTGCAGGAGGGGACAGTTAGGGTTAGGCTGCAGGAGGGGACAGTTAGGGTTAGACTGCCGGAGGGGACAGTTAAGGTTAGACTGCAGGAGGGGACAGTTAGGGCTAGGATAGGCTCTGCAAGGGACAGTTAAGGTTAGGTTGCAGGAGGGGACGGTTAGGGCTAGGATAGGCTCTGGAAGGGACGGTTAGGGTTAGGCTGCAGGAGGGGACAGTTGGGGTTAGGCTAAAGAAGGGACAGTTAGGATTAGACTGCCGGAGGGGACGGTTAAGGTTAGACTGCAGGAGGAGATGGTTACGGCTAGGCTAGGCCCTGGAAGGGACGGTTAGGGTTAGGTTGCAGGAGGGGACAGTTAGGGCTAGGCTAGGCTAGGCTGTGGAAGGGACGGTTAGGGTTAAGTTGCAGGAGGGGATGGTTAGGGTTTCGGCTGCAGGAGGGATCGGTTAAGGTTAGAATTAAGGTTACATTTCCAAAATCTGCGAGGTTAGAATTAAGGTTACATTTCCAAAATCTGCCAGGATTTTGAACGTTATTTCACTGCCAGGATACTGACTATCGGCATGCTGAGTGCCAGAAATTATTACCCATCCCTTTAAAACAAACATGTCCATAATTAGCTACTCCTTACATGTGTTTTAATATTTTGTCACACCTCCTTGTAAGTAAATGCAATTCATTTTGGCAACCTCAAACTAAAGTAGTAAAAACAACAAAATTTAAACAGGTAAAGGTATTTGTAACTAAAAACTCTTTTTTCATATTACTAGCATTTGATCAAATACCATACAAATCTAGAGTAAGAGGGACTGAGCAAAATATACGGCAAGAAAACCCCATAGCAGCCCCAACTTCATTTTAATGTTCAAAGTCCGGAACACTGCCAACAGGAAAAAAAATGTAATTCATTTTCAAATCCAGATTGCAAAAACAAGATAAAGTGAATACCAGCTGGTGAATACATTCAGTTCATACACTTTTAGCAAAAAGGGCAATTAATTATGCCCAAGGGATGACTAAAGTCTCCAAGCCAAAAAGATCCAGTGCCTATACCCTAGATATACAGTTTAATATAGAGAAATATACCTAGAGCAGACAGAGGCACAGTAAGGGATGTGTGATTCCAACAAAAACTAACCACCTAAGAAGTAACACACTAGTTAGCATCACAAAAGCTAATATTTTCTTTCTAGGTCTAACTGTAGGATAGAAATGTATTGCTGCATTCTTGGTGCTGAAGATGTGGTTCAGAGCATGAACGTAAGCCACTTATTCTTTATTAATAGAAGATCAATGGTAATTTTATATAGCAATTGCTTCTTTTCAGCATGACTTTTTATTGGAGAGTAAAGGTCCCTACACACTTGGCGACGTCGCTCTATTAGCGTCGTCTAATGTTTCCCCTCCCGGGCCGGGCGGTTGCCCGTACATACTGAGCGATATGACCGCTCATATTGCTCAGTGACGTCACGCAGCGGCTAGCCGTGCGACGACAGTCCAGATCGAGCATGAATGCACTGCCAACAGCGACGATCGTTGCCGACCCAAGGGGCCACGCATCGATCGTCGCTGGCGGCATACACACTGGCCAAGAAAATGAGCGAAGTCACTCAGGAAGGGGGAAAATGAGCAATGGCGCTCATTTTCTCTGTAAATGTGTATGCACCTTTATATAGTTTAACCCTTGATTTAGAATTTCAGGGGAACATAGAAATATGTATTTGATACAACAGAGAAAACATAAATCCCAAAAAGGGCGTAAAAGTAAAATGTCTTCAAGCATTTGAATGGTGTACCCTAAACTATACATAGACAGAGGGTCGAGAAGAAGGGAAAATATGTCAGAGAGCAGAAAGAGCTCAGAAAGGGCTTGCTGCTTCAACTGGAATCAGATTTTGTGCTGTATATTGCAGAAACTCGATTGGAACACACTGTAGGACATGCCGACATAGAAATAACTGAATGTGTATGGCAAAATAGAAGAAAAAGTACATTCTAGGGACATAACTGCAGGTTTCTACTGGATTAATAGCTTTGAATGTCACATTTACAATCATCTATAGGTAGAGCTTATCTACTGACTAGATTTCTTCATATATACCAGTGGGAAATTACAAATGCTCTTTTATTTGTACCCTACAAATATATACTAGGGTCATTCCATTAAATATAGGGCACAATACATGAAAATTACATCTCACATAACCGCTAATATTTTATATTTATGCTGCTAAAAGATCGTAGTGACTTCAGATGATGTAGTTATCGTCGGTGACTGGTTCTATGTTGAGTATTATGGAAATAGTTACTCAGGTGAGATCAAGGACATCAGAGATCGTGACTACTTAGTGAGCATGATGGAGTTAGCTGGCAGCAACTGGAAATGGCCATCATCACCAGATGGAATACTTTATACATAGTCACAGTTAATCAGGAAGATAAACAGGCCTACATTGATTAATTCACCTGGATTCCACAGGGTTGACTAATTTGTATCAGAGCCTTTAGACTGGGGACAGAAATGTAACGCGAGTCACATCTGTGCGTAACATGAGTCACATGTCAAATTGATTTTAAGTATGGCTTGGTTAACATTCAGTTTTTTGTTTGTATGTCAATCAGAAGTTTAAGGTCTTATAAGTGTATATAGCAGTGTTTTTCAACCACTGTGCCGTGGCACACTAGTGTGCCCTGAGCAGTCTCCAGGTGTGCCGCCATAGAAGCACAGCCCGGCCCGTCAGTGTTTTGCCGCTACTGAGACCCTGGAACGATCAATACTGGTGGGTTTAGTGGTTGCAGAGCCAGTTCTAATTTCGGGCAAGGGCAGTGTTGGGCTCTTCTGGCTTTCTCAGATGTGGCTCAGTCGTTACCTATGGAGAAGCTGCAACATGACACCCTAGGACACGCAACTGCACCATGCATCACCATTGTATTTCAATGTGCCTTAGCAATATTTAAATCTTGTTCAGTGTGCCGCAAGTTGTAAAAGGTTGAAAATCTCTGGTATATACTGTAGAATAACATCAAGTTGTAAAAAAATAATGAAGGGCAGGTAAAATTAAATATATAAGTCCTCTCAGTTCTTATGGCCATTCTGTTGTAACATGAGTCACGCATACTGTATAAACAATACAATTTAACTACTAAGAGTGTATTTTTTTTTCTGCTTCTAAGTATTAATTATGACTACTCACCCCATATATTATTATTATTATTATATTTTTGAAATGTTGAAACTCAGCTTCATTTTTGTGTGTGGTGCATTTTAACTTCTAAAAATTAAACTGACATGTAACGTGAGTCACATGGAACGACCTACCAAGAGAATGGCTTTGTTACAGTTAAAACAGTATAGAGGGAGAATTTCAGCTTCACACAGGTAGAGAAAGAAGATGAAAGAAGAGGCAGAAAGAAATGAGTAAGAGCCTACCAAGCTTGTGCCAATGTCCACAAAATGACACTATCTTCAGGGATAAATACAGGATGTTTCTATATATATTCCTGATAAAGGTGTGACAACTGATCATTGAAAGGCAGCATGGCCTCTTGACCATATATATATATATATATATATATATATATATATACACACACACACACACACACACACACACACACACACACACACACACACACACACACACAGGGCCAGAGCCGGCCCTAACCAATATGAAGATTTTGGCTGGTGCCCCCTAGCACCACCGCTGGTTCCGCCTCTGACCTTGCACCTTTTTCCCAGCACCATCACCCCTCACCCATCGCAGTCCTTATTTTGGTGTTTGTACCCCCTATATTTTAAATAGGAACAGTTCGCACATTTGGCACACAGCCCAAAAAGGGGTGTGTTTTTGCTGGCAAGGGGCATGGCCACACAATAGTAACCCCAATTCCAATTACGCCACACAGTACTGCAACTTTATTCACATTTGATCATGCGATAGTGTCCATAATTCATATTACATCCAACAGTAGTATCACTTTACCTTATAAACGTTACTCCTCACAGTAGAGCCCCTTATTCACATTACATCACACTGAATTGCTCCTTATTCACATTACCCCACACCCTATTGCTCTTTATTCACATTAGACAACACAGTAGTGCCCTTTCTATACGCAACGACACATAGTAGAGCACCTTATACACATAATGCCAGAGTAATGCCACTTACACATATGAGACACATTATTAATGTCCTTATAAACATAATGCACCTTACGCATTATGACAACCTTTATTAATGTCCTTTTACACATAATGTCCCTTACACATATGCCGCACATTATTAGTGCCCCCATACGCATAATGACACACATAGTGCCCCTTACACATTATTAATGCATTTTTACATGACACACATAATGCTCCTAACACATATTCCGAACACTACTGCACAACCAACCCACTCACATGCACACAGCACTCACACTGCCACTAACACTGAGACCTCTGCCTATGCTTGGATACAGATGTGTCCTCATAAATCTTGCCTCAATGCTAATGTCAGGCACTTTTTTTTTATGAAAATGCATCTTATTTGCATTGCTATGTGGCTAGGATGCACAAGCAGCTTCTGCTGATTAAAATGATATGCAGCATGCCTATATGATGTGTGTGACTGTGGCTGTATCTGCAAATGAAATGTTACACACAGAATATAGGCATGCCGCATATCATTTTAATCAGCAGAAGCTGCTGATGCCCCTAGGCATATCAAATGCCCTAGGCAATTGCCTAGTTTGCCTATGCCTATGGCCGGCTCTGCACAGGGCTGCTAAGAGAAATCCTGGGCCCGGTACAACAACTTCCGTTGTCCCCCCTGGAAAGGGTGTGACCACAGCATGCTGGGGGCATGGCCACGCCTCTTTGGAGGGTGTCTAGCACATGAGAAGCACCCACTCACAGGAGCATGGCATGCCTCCCAGCTAGGGCAGTAGAGAGCCTGTCTGGGCCCAGGTATTTTTCAGAGGGCATGGCCTAATCACAGGAGGTGTGGACCTGGGCCCCCGCATCAGATCTCGGTAATTTGTACCCTCTCCCCCCTCTCTTGGCACCACTGTATGTATGTATGTGTATATAATAAGAATTTACTTACCGATAATTCTATTTCTCATAGTCCGTAGTGGATGCTGGGAACTCCGTAAGGACCATGGGGAATAGCGGCTCCGCAGGAGACTGGGCACAAAAGTAAAGCTTTAGGACTACCTGGTGTGCACTGGCTCCTCCCCCTATGACCCTCCTCCAAGCCTCAGTTAGGATACTGTGCCCGGACGAGCGTACACAATAAGGAAGGATTTATGAATCCCGGGTAAGACTCATACCAGCCACACCGATCACACCGTACAACCTGTGATCTGAATCCAGTTAACAGCATGATAACAGAGGAGCCTCTGGAAAGATGGCTCACAACCACAATAACCCGATTTTTGTAACAATAACTATGTACAAGTATTGCAGACAATCCGCACTTGGGATGGGCGCCCAGCATCCACTACGGACTATGAGAAATAGAATTATCGGTAAGTAAATTCTTATTTTCTCTGACGTCCTAGTGGATGCTGGGAACTCCGTAAGGACCATGGGGATTATACCAAAGCTCCCAAACGGGCGGGAGAGTGCGGATGACTCTGCAGCACCGAATGAGAGAACTCCAGGTCCTCCTCAGCCAGGGTATCAAATTTGTAGAATTTAGCAAACGTGTTTGCCCCTGACCAAGTAGCTGCTCGGCAAAGTTGTAAAGCCGAGACCCCTCGGGCAGTCGCCCAAGATGAGCCCACTTTCCGTGTGGAATGGGCTTTTACAGATTTTGGCTGTGGCAGGCCTGCCACAGAATGTGCAAGCTGAATTGTTCTACAAATCCAACGAGCAATAGTCTGCTTAGAAGCAGGAGCACCCAGCTTGTTGGGTGCATACAGGATAAACAGCGAGTCAGATTATCTGACTCCAGCCGTCCTGGAAACATATATTTTCAGGGCCCTGACTACGTCCAGCAACTTGGAGTCCTCCAAGTCCCTAGTAGCCGCAGGTACCACAATAGGCTGGTTCACGTGAAACGCTGAAAACAGCTTAGGGAGAAATTGAGGATGAGTCCTCAATTCCGCCCTGTCTGGAAGATCAGATAAGGGCCTTTACAGGATAAAGCCCCCAATTCTGACACGCGCCTGGCCGAGGCCAGGGCCAACAACATGACCACTTTCCATGTGAGATATTTTAACTCCACAAATTCAAGTGGTTCAAACCAATGTGACTTTAGGAACCCCAAAACTACATTGAGATCCCAAGGTGCCACTGGAGGCACAAAAGGAGGCTGTATATGCAGTACCCCTTTTACAAAACGTCTGAACTTCAGGAACTGAAGTTAGTTAATTCTGGAAGAAAATTGACAGGGCCGAAATTTGAACCTTAATGGACCCCAATTTTAGGCACATAGACACTCCTGTTTACAGGCAAATGCAGGAATCGACCTAGTTGAAAATTCCTCCATCGGGGCCTTACTGGCCTCGCACCCTGCAACATATTTTCGCCAAATGCGGTGATAATGCTTTGCGGTTACATCCTTCCTGGCTTGATCAGGGTAGGGATGACTTCATCCGGAATGCCTTTTTCCTTCAGGATCCGGCGTTCAACCGCCCTGCCGTTAAACGCAGCCGCGGTAAGTCTTGGAATAGACAGGGTCCTTGCTGGAGCAGGTCCCTTCTTAGAGGTAGAGGCCACGGGTCCTCCGTGAGCATCTCTTGAAGTTCCGGGTACCAAGTCCTTCTTGGCCAATCCGGAGCCACGAGTATAGTTCTTACTCCCCTCCGTCTTATAATTCTCAGTACTTTTGGTATGAGAGGAAGAGGAGGGAACACATACACTGACTGGTACACCCACGGTGTTACCAGCGCGTCCACAGCTATTGCCTGAGGTTCCCTTGACCTGGCGCAATACCTGTCCAATTTTTTGTTTAGGCGGGACGCCATCATGTCCACCTTTGGTTTTTCCCCAATGGTTTACAATCATGTGGAAGACTTCTGGGTGAAGTCCCCACTCTCCCGGGTGGAGGCCGTGCCTGCTGAGGAAGTCTGCTTCCCAGTTGTCCACTCCCGGAATGAATACTGCTGACAGTGCTATCCCATGATTTTCCGCCCAGCGAAGAATCCTTGCAGCTTCTGCCATTGACTGCTTCTTGTGCCACCCTGTCTGTTTACATGGGTGACTGCCGTGATGTTGTCCGACTGGATCAACACCGGCTGACCTTGAAGCAGAGGTCTTGCTAAGCTGAGAGCATTGTAAATGGCCCTTAGCTCCAGGATATTTATGTGAAATGTCGTCTCCAGGCTTGACCATAAGCCCTGGAAATTTCTTCCCTGTGTGACTGCTCCCCAGCCTCGCAGGCTGGCATCTGTGGTCACCAGGACCCAGTCCTGAATGCCGACTCTGCGGCCCTCTAGAAGATGAGCACTCTGCAACCACCACAGGATGGACACCCTTGTCCTTGGTGACCGGGTTATCCGCTGATGCATCTTAAGATGCGACCCGGACCATTTGTCCAGCAGGTCCCACTGGAAAGTTCTTGCGTGGAATCTGCCGAATGGCTTTTCTTCGTAGGAAGCTACCATTTTTCCCAGAACCCTTGTGCATTGATGCACTGAGACTTGGCTCGGTTTTAGGAGGTTCCTGACTAGCTCGGATAACTCCCTGGCTCTCTCCTCCGGGAGAAACACCTTTTTCTGAACTGTGTCCAGGATCATCCCTAGGAACAGAAGACGAGTCGTCGGAACCAGCTGCGATTTTGGAATATTGAGAATCCAACCGTGCTGTCGCAACACTACCTGAGATAGTGCTACACCGACCTCCAACTGTTCCCAGGATCTTACCCTTATCAGGAGATCGTCCAAGTAAGGGATAACTAAAACTCCCTTCCTTCGAAGGAGTATCATCATTTCGGCCATTACCTTGGTAAAGACCCGGGGTGCCGTGGACCATCCAAACGGCAGCGTCTGAAACTGATAGTGACAGTTCTGTACCACAAACCTGAGGTACCCTTGGTGAGAAGGGTAAATTTGGACATGAAGGTAAGCATCCTTGATGTCCAGAGACACCATGTAGTCCCCTTCTCTTGAATTTGAACCTCTGTATGTAAGTGTTCAAAGATTTTAGATTTAAAATCGGTCTCACCGAGCCGTCCGGCTTCGGTACCACAACAGTGTGGAGTAATACCCCTTTCCCTGTTGCAGGAGGGGTACCTTAATTATCACCTGCTGGGAATACAGCTTGTGAATGGCTTCCAACACTGCCTCCCTGTCTGCTTGTAAAGCCCCAGCGTCATGCTGAGGGCTTGGCAGAGGCGGGGGAGGGCTTCTGTTCCTGGGAACTGGCTGATTTCTGCAGCCGTTTCCCTCTCTGTCACGGGGCAGAAATGAGGAACCTTTTGCCCACGTGCCCTTATGGGAACGAAAGGACTGCGCCTGATAATACGGCGTCTTCTTATGTTGAGAGGCGACCTGGGGTAAAAACGTGGATTTCCCAGCTGTTGCCGTGGCCACCAGGTCTGAAAGACCGACCCCAAATAACTCCTCCCCTTTATAAGGCAATACTTCCATATGCCATTTGGAATCCGCATCACCTGACCACTGTCGTGTCCATAACCCTCTTCTGGCAGAAATGGACAGCGCACTTACTCTTGATGCCAGTCGGCAAATATCCCGCTGTGCATAACACATATATAGAAATGCATCTTTTAAATGCTCTACAGGCAATAATATACTGTCCCTATCTAGGGTATCAATATTTTCAGTCAGGGAATCCGACCACGCCAACCCAGCACTGCACATCCAGGCTGAGGCGATTGCTGGTCGCAGTATAACACCAGTATGTGTGTAAATACATTTTAGGATACCCTCCTGCTTTCTATCAGCAGGATCCTTAAGGGCGGCCATCTCAGGAGAGGGTAGAGCCCTTGTTTTGACAAGCGTGTGAGCGCTTTATCCCCCCTAGGGGGTGTTTCCCAACGCACCCTAACCTCTGGCGGGAAAGGATATATGCCAATAACTTTTTAGAAATTATCAGTTTTTTATCGGGGGAAACCCACGCTTCATCACACACCTCATTTAATTTCTCAGATTCAGGAAAACTACAGGTAGTTTTTCCTCACTGAACATAATACCCCTATTGGTGGTACTCGTATTATCAGAAATGTGTAAAACATTTTCCATTGCCTCAATCATGTAACGTGTGGCCCTACTGGAAGTCATATTTGTCTCTTCCCCGTCGACACTGGAGTCAGTATCCGTGTCGGCGTCTGTATTTGCCATCTGAGGTAACGGGCGCTTTAGAGCCCCTGACGGCCTATGAGACGTCTGGACAGGCACAAGCTGAGTAGCCGGCTGTCTCATGTCAATCACTGTCTTTTGTAAAGAGCTGACACTGTATGTAATTCCTTCCAGCAGTTTATCCACTCAGGTGTCGACCCCCTAGGGGGTGACATCCCTATTACAGGCAATTTGCTCCGCCTCCTATCATTTTCCTCCTCATACATGTCGACACAAACGTACCGACACACAGCACACACACAGGGAATGCTCTGATAGAGGACAGGACCCCACTAGCCCTTTGGGGAGACAGAGGGAGAGTTTGCCAGCACACACCAGAGCGCTATATATATATATATATATATATATATATATATATACAGGGATAACCTTATATAAGTGTTTTTCCCCTTATAGCTGCTGTATTGTTTATACTGCGCCTAATTAGTGCCCCCCTCTCTTTTTTAACCCTTTCTGTAGTGTAGTGACTGCAGGGGAGAGCCAGGGAGCTTCCCTCCAACGGAGCTGTGAGGGAAAATGGCGCCAGTGTGCTGAGGAGATAGGCTCCGCCCCTTTCTCGGCAGCCTTTTCTCCCGTTTTTCAGTGTAATCTGGCAGGGGTTAAAATTCATCCATATAGCCCTGGGGGCTATATGTGATGTATTTTCGCCAGCCAAGGTGTTTTTATTGCTGCTCAGGGCGCCCCCCCCCCTAGCGCCCTGCACCCTCAGTGACCGAAGTGTGAAGTGTGCTGAGGAGCAATGGCGCACAGCTGCAGTGCTGTGCGCTACCTTGGTGAAGACAGGATGTCTTCTGCCGCCGATTTTCCGGACCTCTTCTTGCTTCTGGCTCTGTAAGGGGGCTGGCGGCGCGGCTCTGGGACCGGACTCCATGGCTGGGCCTGTGTTCGATCCCTCTGGAGCTAATGGTGTCCAGTAGCCTAAGAAGCCCAATCCACTCTGCACGCAGGTGAGTTCGCTTCTTCTCCCCTTAGTCCCTCGATGCAGTGAGCCTGTTGCCAGCAGGTCTCACTGAAAATAAAAAAACCTAAAACTAAACTTTTCACTAAGCAGCTCAGGAGAGCCCCTAGTGTGCACCCTTCTCGTTCGGGCACAAAAATCTAACTGAGGCTTGGAGGAGGGTCATAGGGGGAGGAGCCAGTGCACACCAGGTAGTCCTAAAGCTTTACTTTTGTGCCCAGTCTCCTGCGGAGCCGCTATTCCCCATGGTCCTTACGGAGTTCCCAGCATCCACAAGGACGTCAGAGAAATATATATATATATATATATATATATATATATATATATATATGCGGTATGAGGGTAAATTGATGAGACATACATTCTGTGTGTAGCAGGAGGGATCTGAACACACAGGGAAAACGCAGATTTGAGTACACCTAATTGCTGCAGTGGAGATTCAGCAGTGTATATACTGCCCAACTAGGGTTGGGAAAAACCAGTCAGAGCTCAGTATGCTGGGAAGCTACTGAGGGTCAGGAGGTCTGAGCCTATACCTGTAGGAGGCAGTGAAGGCCACCAAACCCTGGGACTGAGCTACATGTTGCTGAGAAGAAGCCAGGCTGGTGAGCCTTTAGAATGTGAGTAGGCCAGGAGGTGGCTTACTGTACCTGTGAGAAATAGGACTGAGACACGGAGTAGCTGCGGCAGCCAAGCCAAGCCAGGCTGATGCCTGTGACAGTCCTGCAAAGAAGCAGGCAGAGACTGTGAGAGACTTTATGTGCAGACTAGCTGTCCAAGGATAGTGAGGGGTGAATAAGTGAGTCAGTGCCCTGAATGGGGGCTAGGTGTTTGTATCATTTGTATCATTTATGCTGCCAGTAAAGCACCATGCCATTTATTTATTTATTTACCTACCTAAAAAGCTGTGTTTGGATCCTGATTAAGTACCCAGAAACTGCACCAACACACCCCTCTATCGATCTAATTAATCCAAGTCATCACTGTATATATATTCTGATATACAGATTCTGGGGCGTCAATCTGATGCTCAGACGACAGTGCTACCTATTTAATAAGATTACTTGTGAATCTCAATTAAGAAAACACAATGCACGTTATGAGATAAAAATAGCCTGCGGAGACCAGAAACTGTGCATTTTCTCTATATCGATGGATACTTCTGGCCTAGAATGGTCTAAAATCTTGTGATTAAGCAACTAATTGCACAGCTCATTAAGATATTGAGAAGGAGATATACCATGGCATTGTGCGTTTCATAGAGAAATCACTGCTCGACAGAGGGAGTCAAATTGGCATTGCAGCAGAAATGTAGTTATAACATGAGCAATCCCGGTTTTGTGCTCAATCTGCTGATACAGTATCATGAATAAAGAAAGTTAACTATAATTACCGCTTAAAAGGTTGTTCCTTTCTAGTGTACAATTTGAATCACCCTTTAAATTCAAAATAATTATAATATTTTGACTCGTCCAATAAAACCTTTAAAAAAAAAAAATTCTGAGGGTTTCTTTACATAATACTAATTCTAGACCAGTATATCCCAATGTTTCTAAAAGGTAATACATTTTGATACACTGAAAAAATAGAGGAGTTGTGCAGTAAAACAAAATATGAACTGTTTAACATTGCAATACTGCATTTGAAAACAAGTTTGTAACTCCAACAGTTTATGACAAGTAGACAACATGTAAGCTTACAGTCAGCTGCACATAAAAAACACAAATAAAAACAAAATGTTGGTTTGCTATGAGTTGTTCTTTCTGTATCATTTTATTACAAATATTCCATCAGGAACAGAAATACTTTTGTTTTTACCAATGCTCCACTCACAGATGTGGCCAAGAAACAGGGGGGTGAGCTTTATTAGCAGGAGGAGCAATCACAAGCTGCAATAAAGAGATTTCGGGCTGTGGTCCTTTTCCCAACCTAACCCCCTCCCCCATTCCGAGGCCATTTTAAAGTGGTTGTTATGCCAGTTTTGTATTATAGAACTGACAGATCCCAGATAAAAAATGTCCGCATAATGCAACTTCCAATGTTGTTTAGGAGGGGCACATTAGTAACGTATAACTGTAGGCGGTACAGCTGTAGGCACATTTATTGTTGCACAATATTATCTGCAAATTAGAGTGGTGTCTTAAAAGATAAAATACACACACAAATATTTGCTGAGGAATGCCAGCTGTCTGTATTCTCAGACACTGAGTAATACTTTCATGGGCATCCAGAACAGACCTTTTTCAATAAGTAGCAAACGCAGCAACTGTTGTTTACATATACGGTGGGGGGAAATATAATGGTTTGCATTTACAACCTAGGCAGGGGTCATAGACAACTTGTTGCTTGCAGTTTTCTTAATGATTAGGCTGTGCAATGCTGAGATACCCACATGTCCATGGGGCAGCTCTGTTCATATCACGGTTCTCTACCAGAAAAGTAAAAGTGTGTTTCAAACACTAAAAAACTTCCAGCTACATGACAGTTAATTAACAATACTATGAAACACATGAATCATATAATAACACAGTAAATATAAAGCAGTAATGGAATACACGGAAAGCCATGGAATATGATATACTCTCACCATGACTTTGGAAATGTTCTACACGTAATACAATCTTTTTACATCAACAGTGGTCAACAACAGCACAGCAATGTTACAATGTTTCCAGCAGCACTGAACAGGTTAACCGTCCGAATGAAAAAAGGCTTCCGACAGTGTTGCAGTCTTTGTGCTTTGGTAGAACATTTGTTAAATCACATGTTATATTAAATAACAACTCCACCCTAAATAATTCAGACGCAGAAGTTGCCAAGCAAGCAGCAATGAGGCAGCACCTCTACAAGAGAACATCCAAGAAACACACTTCCCCTTCCTATGACTAACCAGAGCGCGCCTGCACTGTACTAACACAAATCAGCTTCATCTGACTCAGCTAGAACTACAAACCTCTGAACAAGTGCTAACCAACGTGGCTACAATGGCTCAACTCAGCACACCTTTATACATTTTCCCTCATATTAGGATGGAGCCATTTAGTTAACAACACAGATAAGGGGGAGGGGGGATTCAATTAAGTTTGTATGGCCTCAGACATTGTTTTAAGGTTGATTCTATATCGGAGTGGGAGAAGGGACCTTCTGACGTACCTAGGGGAGGAGACACGTCACCAGGGGGATGAGCTACGGCCGAACAGGGTACCTGAAAAGTACCCTCGCGGTAGTTGGTGGCGTGGATAGTAGAGGAACTATCCCGCTGGCCTAGCTCCTCCCCCTTGTGTCGTGACTCCTCTCCCTGGCGGAAAAGGTCCCTTAGCCCACTTGGATCTAGCTTCAACCATTGTTTTAATTCAGATTATTCAAGCTCTGAGTATTTCCCCTGGAGAAATAACTTTACTCGCACCTCCAGATGTCACATACAGTAGGAGTATATATATGCTATTGTCTGTTTCCTGAGTCAGACATAAGCAGTGGAACCTGGATGTGTGCAGTACAGTTGTCTTGTACCAGAGGGCAAACTGATTACCTTTTCTGGGTTCTAAGGCGCTCCCTGGTGGGTCCTCAGGAGTAGTGTTATTATATTAGGTCACAATTATGCTAATGTCCTACCTGCTTTACAGCAAAGGCTGTATTTTATTAGTAGCGTCACATACTGTTGGTATCCATGGTGCTTCTCATTAGTTCATCTACAGTGGCTTGTGTCTCTCTTCCATCTGCCCAGACGAGACCACGTAAATTGGGCAATAAAAATCGGTCACAGCTTTATTTCCATAACACAATCACAACAAAAACAATCACAGTGTAAGGAAAGGGGAGTGGTGCACACAAAAGGTCTCTCAACGCTGAAACCACCTGGGGCGTGCCCATCCCAACCTTTTAGGTACGCGACCACGCCCTCTACCATTGGGAACCAGCTACCATCTGCACAACACCCTCACCTGGCGCGCAACCCGTATGGCCCATGCCGCATTATTGCTGGAACCAGGCATGTGGCCACCTATTGGTAAATATGCGAGGCATTCTGACAATCCCCTACTTATCATGCCTTGTGCACCGCTCCCTCCCCGTCACACGAGGACCCAGTGACCTGGATGGAAGCCACCGCCCTGCTGCTACCACTCACAGCCTTTCAGGGCATCCTGTAAGGCATTGCGGAATATGCCCAGGTCTTTGCCAGACCGTTGTACTCCCTTGCTCATGCACTGCCCACGGCACTAGCCCAACAAACTGCTGTGCTGATGGTGCTTCATCCGCTGGCTGTGACCGATTTACTGATGGCAGAATTTACCCTTGCTACCGACCCCCTTTGGTTTCTAACCAAGCTAGACTTGCACTGATTATGATCATATACGCAGAACTGCCCCCCTACCCTGTAATCCAAACCAAGCCCTCCCGGGCAGGCGTGATAGGGACTATCCACATAATCTTATGCCAAGGCACTGCGCTTTCACCACGGGCCTCCGGCAGGGCCTCTCTAGCCCGTACCCACTACCTTCCGATGCTGCCCAACAGAAATGTAGATCCTGCCACTTGCTGCAGCCCCCGGCTCCCATGAAATGGTCCTGTGGAGGCCCCTTCCTCTTGCCTGCTGCCAAATCCCACCCTTTGGGATTACCTGCCAGCAACCTTGGGCCCACCTATTAATGACTGCGCTGGCCCAGAAACAGCTATTGGATATCTCGATTCCCTGTGCCTGGAATCCAGGCTTGCTTGTCCCCGGGCTCCGGGTCTTATTCTGGCCATGGGGGCACTGCTATCATCCTCGTGACTTAGCGCTTGCGCCGCCACTGCGTGCCCCGACATAATGCGTCGGACCTGTCACCAACAAAACGCCCAAAGTAGTGTGCTGCTGCCCTGGATCCCGCGTGTGCTTCGTCCCCTGTAAGGATGAGTCAAAGGTCTCATCCCCTACGCCGCATATGGCACAGAGCCATAGGCTATGAACTAACCATCAAATTGAACCGGGAACCCATGAGGTTGACAAATGCCTGCGTGCAGGGGCAGTGAAACTCTATGCCGATGCCCTCTCTGGCTTTCATTAGCAAGACTGCCATTCTTCGCCACGTGACTGCTCTGACCATTCGGTTGACCGACTGGTCTTGCACCAGACATTGGTGATCATTCCGAGTTGATCGCAGCCAGCAACTTTTTGCTGCTGGTGCAATCAACTAGTCCGAACCTATGGGGGAGTGTATTTTAGCTTAGCAGGGCTACGAACACTTGTGCAGCCCTGCTAAGCTAGAAAAGTTTTGTGTAAAAGAAGACTAGCCCTAGACCTACTTACCCTGTGCGACGGCTCCAGCGATGCAGGTCCTGGCTTTGACGTCAGACATCCGCCCTCCGTTCTTCTGACCACTCCTGCGTTTTCTCCACCACTCCCCGAAAATGGCCGCCAATGGTCTGGTGACACCCAGGAACGCCTTCTTTCTGTCAATCTTCTTGCGGTCGCTGCTGCGACCGCTTTCCTCATAATCCGCGTCGTAACCAGCGACCCCTGTAGCCGGGCAACGACGCGCGTGCGCAGTGCGCATTCCGGACCCGTTCGCACCGCAGCGACAAACCGCTGCATGCGAACGAGTTGGAATGACCCCCATTGTCTCTTGTCCCGTGCTTGGTTAACAGCTGCCCCTTACAGGGGGAATAGGTGCAGAGTGTGTGTGCAACTTAATGCGCTTTACTCGCAAACCACTCTTAAGGGAGGGGGGGGCTCCCTCACCTGTTTTCTGGCAAGCCATGGTCGGGCCTTCCCGCCTATCCGGCATCAACACTCTCATACTTTTCTGAGTGCTGAAAAAAACCCTTTTGCCACCAACCAACCAACGACAACGTGGCTTCGGAGCGCTTGGAGGCACCTGGATGGCCTTTTCTGGCTCCCCCTTGGCATAACTAGGCTGAAACATCTTCTTCCCATTATGGAAATCGCACCTGGGTTTTCCACAACCAACGTCAGCGACGCCAACTAGTGAGCCGCATAACCTCCCGCTGCCTTTTACAGACGCAGAGGGGGAACCTTCCTGCCGACCACTCTGCTTATAAACCTACCTGCTGGTTTTTGAGTCGTGCTACCTTCCTGTCTTGCGCTCTCGTCTGCACTTTTACTCCCCGCAGCCCGATTTCACACGCTAAGATTAATGTACCGCTGACCCCTTAAAACCACAGTTTCACCTAAAAGCATTGTCGTATTGTGCCATGCCTGGCTACCAACCGCCCCGAACACGGAATTGATGAAGCCAGGGGTGAACTGGCCATAGGGGAAAAAAGGGGAACTTCCCAGTGGGCCCCCCTGCCTGCAGGGGCCACCTACTCCTGTAGGGATTGGCATCCCGCCTGTGTCCTTGAATTATACATTATACATGCGTTACATTATACTGTACAAGACCATAGTGTATTTTCTACCATGCATTGCTGTAAATAATTTGGTACCTTATTATGATGTAGCAATGTTTTTTTCTAAGTACAGGTTGAGTATCCCTTATCCAAAACGCTTGGGACCAGAGGTATTTTGGATATGGGATTTTTCCGTATTTTGGAATAATTGCATACCATAATGAGATATCATGGTGATGGGACCTAAATCGATGCACAGAATGCATTTATGTTACATATACACCTTATACACACAGCCTGGAGGTCATTTTAGCCAATATTTTTTATAACTTTGTGCATTAAACAAAGTGTGTCTACATTCACATGATTCATTTATGTTTCATATACACCTTATACACACAGCCTGAAGGTCATTTAATACAATATTGTTAATAACTGTGTGTATTAAACAAAGTTTGAGTACATTGAGCCACAGAAAACAAAGATTTCACTATCTCACTCAAAAAAGTCCGTATTTCGGAATATTCCGTATTTCGGAATATTTGGATATGGGATACTCAACCTGTATATCCTTCCACACTGGATGTGTCACGATCCGGGTATCTGGACGCCATTTCTTACCCATCAGATGCCTCCTAAGGCTGGCTCAGCGCTCCAGGACCGGATCCCATCTGTTATCCTGATGTGTACATTCCTGTATCCTCTCCTGTCACTCTGGGACGCTGTCACAGTAAACGCCATATTACACCTGGCATGGCGTCTCCCGCGGCCTCCGCCGCCGTCCCTGAACTTCTGCATGCAGAGTGTCTGAGTGGCGATTACGTCAGCCGCGGCCTCCGCTGTGTCCGCGTGGTTGGATGTGCATCTGTCAGCCTGGCGCCTCCTGTCTCCGGTGGCCGGCGCCGCCATTACTGTTTTCATTACCACATGGATTACAAACCAAACTTCCCTCCAAGTGTCTGCATGGGCGCAGCCATCTTGGATTCTGTCAGCTGATCATTTCCACCAATCTGTTCTCAGTATTGATAATCTGCATAATTGCCTAGCCAATCCCTTCCTTGCTGCAGGTATAAATACACTGTGCCTGAGCAAGGAAGGCGTCAGTGCTTTGGTTGTCAAACCTAGTTCCTGTTTGTCTCTCTCCTGTGATTGTCTTCCAGGTTCCAGCTCCTGTCTCAAGACTTCCACCATAGAGACCCGCACCAGCATTCCACCTGCGGTGTAGCCTGACTCTCCAATCCATTGTGGATTCATTTGTTTCCAGCTACAACATTACCTGCTTCCAGCAGAGTACAGCTTCCCTTAAAGGGCCGGTGTCCTTTGTACACTTTACCACTCTCCACCGGTATTATTATTTCTCCGCTCTCAAGTTCTACATTTCAGTTCATATTTCATCGCTCCCAAGTTCATTTATTATTTAACTGGTTCCAGCCAGTATCCACTCCGTGCTAACAACAGTCTGGTTCCAGCCAGTATCCACAGCAGCTGTTTTATCTTCAGCAACCCAGCTTTTCCTGGAACACCAGCTGGCACAATCCTGGGTTATCTCCATTGCTACAGTCGGGCCTGGTAAGGACTTTCCATCTAGAAGATCATAAGAACTATCTCACACTACCAGTGCCCTGTGGCTCCTGCCATCCTGTAGTACCCAGGAACTGTATTTATTCTTTGCTGACTTTTACGTTTTCTTTTACTGCTGCTGTGTTGCGGAGTTGTCATAATAAACATCATTGACTTTTATCCAAGTTGTCGTGGTCACGCCTTCGGGCAGTTATTATTCATGTTACTTACATGTCCAGGGGTCTGATACAACCTCCCAGGTTCCGGTACATCTCAGCCCCTACAACTGAGGCTGCCTCCCGTCAGCTCAGGCCCTCAGTTGTGACAGTAAGCACTGACCTAATGAATCCAGCCGGAGACCAGGATCAAGCGGCCAGGCCGATGCAAGAACTGGCAGCCCGACTAGAACATCAGGAGGCTGCACAGGGCCACATCATCCGCTGTCTCCAGGATCTCTCTACTCGGCTGGATGGGATTCAGACAACTCTCCGTGGATCAGGCGCGTCTGGTGCGTCAACCACAGTGACTCCAGCTATAACCCCACCCACCTTACCCATTTCTGCTCCACGTCTTCATCTTCCAACGCCAGCAAAATTTGACGGATCTCCAAGATTCTGCAGGGGATTTCTCAACCAGTGTGAGATTCAGTTTGAGCTACAACCTGGCAATTTTCCCAGTGACCGTACAAAAATTGCCTACATTATTTCTCTTCTCAGTGGCTCAGCCCTTGATTGGGCATCACCGTTATGGGAGAGGTCCGACACCCTGCTATCTTCCTACACTGCCTTCGTGTCAACATTCAGGCGCATCTTCGACGAGCCAGGCCGGGTAACCTCAGCTTCATCCGAGATTCTCCGTTTACGCCAGGGGTCACGTACTGTAGGACAATATCTGATACAGTTCCAGATCCTGGCATCCGAACTGGCATGGAACGACGAGGCCCTGTATGCTGCATTCTGGCATGGCTTATCTGAGCGTATTAAAGATGAGTTAGCTACCAGAGACTTACCTTCTAAGTTAGATGAGCTAATCTCACTCTGCACGAAAGTTGATTTACGTTTCAGAGAGAGAGCAACTGAGCGTGGAAGATCATCTGCTCCAAAATCTTCTGCTCCTCCTCCTCGTCAACTGTCACCATCTAAAGATGAGCCCATGCAACTTGGCCGTTCCCGTTTAACTCCTGCTGAGCGCCGAAGACGTCTCTCCGAGTTTCTCTGTCTCTATTGTGCAGCTCCGTCTCACACCATTAATGCCTGTCCCAAACGTCCGGGAAACTCCAAATCCTAGCTCGCCAAGGAGAGGGCCGGCTAGGAGTAATGATCTCCTCTCCATCTCCTCAAGATTGTAATCTCCCAGTCTCGCTTCAAGTTGCTCAACGTTATCGGAACGTCATTGCCCTCCTTGATTCCGGAGCAGCTGGGAACTTTATTACCGAAGCCTATGTTAAACGGTGGTCCCTACCCACCGAGAGACTTCCTTCGTCCATTTCTTTAACTGCCGTGGATGGCAGCAAAATTTTTGATGCAGTTATTTCTTTAAGGACTCTACCAGTTCGTCTGAGAGTGGGAGTTCTTCATTCCGAACTTATTTCTTTTTTAGTGATTCCAAGAGCCACACATCCTGTGGTCCTGGGCCTTCCATGGCTCCGTCTTCACAATCCTACAATTGATTGGACGACTACGCAAATCCTGGCATGGGGTTCCTCCTGTGCTGAGACATGTTTGTTTAAAGTATTGCCTGTCTGTTCTTCCTCCCCCAGGTCGTCTGATGTTCCACCTCCTCCATATCAAGATTTCACGGATGTGTTCAGTAAAGCTTCTGCTGATATCCTTCCTCCTCATAGAGAATGGGACTGTCCGATTGATCTCGTTCCAGGGAAGGTTCCACCTCGAGGCCGAACTTATCCGTTGTCTCTGCCTGAGACGCATTCTATGGAGGAATATATTAAAGAGAACCTAGCAAAGGGGTTCATTCGACCTTCTTCTTCTCCAGCCGGCGCAGGCTTCTTTTTTGTAAAAAAGAAAGATGGTGGTCTGCGGCCGTGCATCGACTACAGAGGTTTGAACGACATTACCATCAAGAACCGTTATCCTTTACCCCTGATTACTGAGCTCTTTGACAGAGTTAGCGGAGCTACCATCTTTACAAAGCTGGACTTGCGAGGTGCATACAATCTCATCCGGATCCGTGAGGGTGACGAGTGGAAGACCGCCTTTAACACCCGTGACGGACATTATGAGTACCTCGTCATGCCCTTCGGATTGAGCAATGCTCCAGCTGTCTTCCAGCATTTTGTCAATGAGATCTTCAGAGACATTCTATACCGTCATGTCGTGGTCTATCTAGACGATATCCTCATTTTTGCCAACGATTTAGAGGAACATCGTTTTTGGGTTAAAGAGGTTCTGTCCCGTCTCCGTGTCAATCATCTCTATTGCAAATTAGAAAAATGCGTCTTTGAAGTCAAGTCCATTCCGTTTCTAGGGTACATTGTGTCCGGTTCCGGACTAGAGATGGATCCTGAGAAACTACAAGCAATCCAAAATTGGCCGGTACCCTTAACCCTCAAAGGGGTCCAGAGGTTCTTAGGGTTCGCCAACTATTACCGAAAGTTTATACGAGACTTTTCCACCATTGTGGCGCCTATTACTGCTTTCACTAAGAAGGGTGCTAACCCGTCCAAGTGGTCTGAAGAAGCCATGCAAGCATTTCATCTTTTAAAACAAAGGTTCATCTCTGCGCCTGTTCTGAAACAGCCTGACATCGACTCTCCTTTCATCTTAGAGGTGGATGCCTCCTCCGTTGGAGTAGGAGCGGTGTTATCTCAGAGGGCTAAAGATGGCCATTTACACCCTTGCAGTTTCTTCTCCCGGAAGTTCTCCCCAGCTGAGCGCAACTATGCCATTGGCGACCAGGAGTTGCTAGCCATCAAGCTCGCTCTAGAAGAGTGGAGGTATCTGTTGGAGGGAGCTTCTCATTCAATCACCATACTTACAGACCACAAGAACCTTTTATACCTGAAGGGCGCACAATGTCTCAACCCTCGTCAGGCCAGATGGGCACTTTTCTTTTCCAGGTTCGACTTTAAACTCCATTTCTGTCCGGGCTCTCAGAATCGCAAGGCCGATGCCCTTTCCCGCTCATGGGAGCAAGAAAATGAGTCAGAGTCTTCAGACAAGCATCCTATTATAAATCCGTTGGCATTCTCCACGGTAGGGATGGACTCTACGCCCCCATCAGGGAAAAGTTTTGTGAAGCCGATGCTAAGGAAGAAGCTCATGCATTGGGCCCATGCTTCCCGTTTTGCCGGACATACAGGTATCCAAAAAACCCTGGAGTTTATCTCTAGGTCCTATTGGTGGCCAACTCTGAAAAAGGACGTCTTGGAGTTTATTGCATCTTGCCCAAAGTGTGCCCAACATAAAGTATCCCGCCAGTCGCCTGCGGGGCAACTGGTTCCACTATCCGTTCCCCGTCGACCATGGACCCACTTGTCGATGGATTTCATTACAGACTTACCCATGTGCAACAAGTTCAATACCATCTGGGTGGTAGTTGACCGGTTCACCAAGATGGCACACTTCATTCCTCTCACCGGTCTTCCGTCAGCTTCCAAGTTGGCTCAAGTATTCATACAAGAGATCTTCCGACTCCACGGTCTTCCTGAAGAAATTATCTCAGATCGAGGAGTTCAATTCACAGCCAAATTCTGGCGAAGTTTATGTCAAGTCCTCCAAGTCAAGCTAAAGTTTTCCACGGCTTACCATCCTCAGACCAATGGTCAAACCGAGAGGGTGAATCAGGACTTGGAGGCCTTCCTCCGCATCTATGTGTCCTCCTCTCAAGATGACTGGGTTCAATTACTTCCCTGGGCCGAGTTCTGTCATAACAACCAGTATCATTCTTCATCTGCTTCAACACCATTCTTCACTAACTTTGGATTCCACCCTAAAGTCCCTGAGTTCCAACCGCTTCCAGCAACTTCTGTTCCCGCAGTGGATATCACCTTGCATCAGTTTGCCAATATCTGGAAGAGCGTACGATCAGCTCTGCTCAAGGCATCGTTCAGGTACAAGAAGTTTGCGGATAAGAAGCGTCGAGCAGTTCCTGCTCTCAAGGTGGGTGATCGGGTATGGTTATCCACGAAGAATTTGAGGTTAAGAGTTCCCAGTATGAAGTTTGCACCTCGCTATATCGGTCCTTTCAAGATTGAACAAGTCATCAATCCTGTTGCTTACAGACTCCAGTTGCCTCCCTTCTTAAAAATACCCAGGACATTCCATGTTTCCCTGTTGAAACCGCTGATCTTGAATCGGTTTCATTCCTCACTTCCTCCAACTCCGAAAGTCCAAACTCAACGAGGCGTTGAGTATGAAGTGGCCAAGATCCTGGACTCACGTCACCGTTACGGTCAACTACAATATCTTATTGACTGGAAGGGTTATGGTCCTGAGGAACGTTCATGGACCAATGCTTCTGATGTCCATGCTCCTGCCTTGGTCCGGAGATTCCATTCCAAGTTTCCTCAAAAGCCAAAGAAGTGTCCTGGGGCCACTCCTAAAGGGGGGGGTGCTGTCACGATCCGGGTATCTGGACGCCATTTCTTACCCATCAGATGCCTCCTAAGGCTGGCTCAGCGCTCCAGGACCGGATCCCATCTGTTATCCTGATGTGTACATTCCTGTATCCTCTCCTGTCACTCTGGGACGCTGTCACAGTAAACGCCATATTACACCTGGCATGGCGTCTCCCGCGGCCTCCGCCGCCGTCCCTGAACTTCTGCATGCAGAGTGTCTGAGTGGCGATTACGTCAGCCGCGGCCTCCGCTGTGTCCGCGTGGTTGGATGTGCATCTGTCAGCCTGGCGCCTCCTGTCTCCGGTGGCCGGCGCCGCCATTACTGTTTTCATTACCACATGGATTACAAACCAAACTTCCCTCCAAGTGTCTGCATGGGCGCAGCCATCTTGGATTCTGTCAGCTGATCATTTCCACCAATCTGTTCTCAGTATTGATAATCTGCATAATTGCCTAGCCAATCCCTTCCTTGCTGCAGGTATAAATACACTGTGCCTGAGCAAGGAAGGCGTCAGTGCTTTGGTTGTCAAACCTAGTTCCTGTTTGTCTCTCTCCTGTGATTGTCTTCCAGGTTCCAGCTCCTGTCTCAAGACTTCCACCATAGAGACCCGCACCAACATTCCACCTGCGGTGTAGCCTGACTCTCCAATCCATTGTGGATTCATTTGTTTCCAGCTACAACATTACCTGCTTCCAGCTCAGCTTCCAGCAGAGTACAGCTTCCCTTAAAGGGCCGGTGTCCTTTGTACACTTTACCACTCTCCACCGGTATTATTATTTCTCCGCTCTCAAGTTCTACATTTCAGTTCATATTTCATCGCTCCCAAGTTCATTTATTATTTAACTGGTTCCAGCCAGTATCCACTCCGTGCTAACAACAGTCTGGTTCCAGCCAGTATCCACAGCAGCTGTTTTATCTTCAGCAACCCAGCTTTTCCTGGAACACCAGCTGGCACAATCCTGGGTTATCTCCATTGCTACAGTCGGGCCTGGTAAGGACTTTCCATCTAGAAGATCATAAGAACTATCTCACACTACCAGTGCCCTGTGGCTCCTGCCATCCTGTAGTACCCAGGAACTGTATTTATTCTTTGCTGACTTTTACGTTTTCTTTTACTGCTGCTGTGTTGCGGAGTTGTCATAATAAATATCATTGACTTTTATCCAAGTTGTCGTGGTCACGCCTTCGGGCAGTTATTATTCATGTTACTTACATGTCCAGGGGTCTGATACAACCTCCCAGGTTCCGGTACATCTCAGCCCCTACAACTGAGGCTGCCTCCCGTCAGCTCAGGCCCTCAGTTGTGACAGGATGAACCTGATGTATCTCACCGCATTCAGGCCATGTTA
Source organism: Pseudophryne corroboree (assembly GCF_028390025.1). NCBI lineage: Eukaryota > Metazoa > Chordata > Amphibia > Anura > Myobatrachidae > Pseudophryne > Pseudophryne corroboree. The sequence continues at coordinate 633,227,670 of NC_086448.1, forward strand.
GGGAATGCTTCCCAGCAATTTTACCAGAATACCGTATGTGAGAAGTGGGAACTCGAACCCGCGCCTCCTTTCATGTACCAGCACACCCACATACCGGCCGTAGGTCATTCCTGCGTCTGGCGCCTTAGACCATCTGGCCATCCTGTTGTGTCAGGCCTATAGGCAGACTCTCTCCTCCTGACGCAGCCACCCTTAGCAAATGCCGGTGTTCTTACCGCCCTTATCAGGAGGCATCAACCTCAGAATGGAGCCCACATTACCCTCATTATGTGCCTCAGGAACCTTACTATCACGCTCCATCTTGCGCATTGCTATCGTTAAGATAACTAGCTCCGCACTGGCATTACCTTTATGCCCTATGAAGGCTCACCCATTAAAATGACACATGAAGTGTCCATCACCTATTGAGCTTCAGGTTTCCCAAGTATCGTACTGTATGTTGGTTCTTAGTGTTTGCTTCACACATTTCTCTGCTACATTATGTTAGTTTAGATTATGTGTTGTCTAGCAACTAAAGCACACGCCTTGCGGTATCTCCACAGAAGCCCAAATCTGTGCTATCTGTACGCCCTATATTTCTTGTGCTATGCAAACTATATAGCAGTGACACGGCAAAGTAAAGAGGATTATTTAACTTCCAGCCACCTTTATTCTGCATAATGCAAATACATAAACAATTCTAACCTGTTAACAAAAGGCCTCTCTATTTACCCTGCCTCTAAATCAAATGATCCATATGGATAGACTAAAGCAGTGGTTCCCAAACTTTGTTGAATCACATCGCCCTAGAGTACCAGCATTTCTCCAAGGCACCCCTAGTCAGGGGTGTAGTGAGGTGGCTCCGGTGGAGTGTGAGATCCTGGCACCGGCGAAGTTAGGGGGTTAACACGCACTCCTCAGGCTCAGATTTTTAGTACTCTGAGTTTCTGGTGAAAGAAAGCTGTATGGTGAATATAATCTGCACTTCCCCGTCACTAATCTCCGTATTGATTTGGTTAATGCTATAACGGTATGAAAAGTAGCCCATACCATAAATATAGGTTGTGCTTGCAGAATGTAGGCAAGCCTGTGCTCGTGATAGTGCCACATTCGATACCCCCAACTCGTAATAATCTTGTGTCCCTAGGGATGCCTTCACAGGTCACAATTGCATAATGTAATGCATGGGCATCCCCCTTTTACCTACGTGGATAAACATATTATAGAGCATGTGTACTGCAAACAAGAAACCCCATATTGCCGACAACACTGCTAGGGTCAATACTTGCCAGCCTTCCCAACTACATTACCACGGTCATCGAGAATTTATCATAGACACGACCCTATGCGGAACTAGCTACACCTTTTGGGCAGAGTATGCCCTAGGAAGCGTGCCGCGCTTTGCCCAGCGTCTCTTCCTGCGGTCTTCCTTATTCTATCTCCCGAAAGTAAGCAGGCATGCCCTGAAATAGCATAACCCCAGCAATCTACATGTTATATGCACGACTCAACTCACCGAATTCTGTCTTTGCGCCATGCTTGACTGGGCGTCGGCCTTTGTTGTTGGTGCCTGTGCTGCGCTTGCCCTGGCACTCGGCTGTCCTGATGGCCCGATGGACGAGGCATGGACAGCACACTGGCCCTATGCCTGGCTCTAGTGGCTGTAGGGTGGTGAGAAGGGGTTTGACTACCCATGAGGGGGGGAAGGGTTGGTGGGGCAGGCCTCCGCTGATGTGGCATGGGCCTAGCAACGACTGCGTTCTGGCCTAACCCAAAAAAAAGGGAGGGGGTTGTTAGTTCTGGCTGCCGGGAGGGAATGGGTGCAGGCCTGCACTGATGAGCCCGGGCTGGGTGCAGGTGGTGGTTGCCACGGCGCTTGGGGGTCCAGGCCACCACTGGAGGAGTTCTGCTGGCAGCGGTTTGGCGAGGTGCTCCGCTATGGATGGGTTATGCTAGTGATTGGGGAGGGGTGACGCTGCTGTAGGCTAAAGAGTCGGGCAGGGCGGTATGCCGCACCTGAGATGGGCCGCCTTCCGGTAATAAGTGCCGGTGGGGGAGGGACATAGTGTAAAGCAGAGCGCTGGGAGGGGGGTGGGATGGGTTAGTGTGTCATTTACTCACCCCTGCACCGATGCCCTGCAGCACTGCTCCGCCTCATTGCTCCACATGTTTCTATCTTTCCTTGCGGACCCATAAGCTCGCATGCGTCACTCCCATCTGGTCATCGCCGTCCCCATATGCATTCGTCGTCCGGGCTGCGCACAATGCCCCAGTCATTGGGAGCTTCCTCCTCCTCCTTCGAAACGGTGCACTGTGGGGTCTCCCCGTCGTGCTCATCAGCGCCGGGCTGCTCCGTGGGACATTTGGGGTCATTCCGAGTTGTTCGCTCGTTGCCGATTTTCGCTATGCTGCTATTTGTTGCAAAATGCCTTTGCGCAAGGCACGCAGGGTGCATGCGCTTAGTTATTTAACGAAAAACTTAGTAGATTTGCTGTGGATTCTGTGGCGCTTTTCAGTCGCACTGCTGATCGGTGAGTGATTGACTGGAAAGGGGCGTTTCTGGGTGGTAACTGAGCGTTTTCCGGGAGTGTGCTAAAAAACGCAGCCGTGTCAGGGAAAAACGCGGGAGTGTCTGGAGGAACGGGGGAGTGGCTGGCCGAACGCAGGGCGTGTTTGTGACTTCAAACCAGGAACTAAACGGACTGAGCTGATCGCAATCTGTGAGTAGGTCTGGAGCGACTCAGAAACTGCAAAGAATTATTTATTAGCAGTTCTGCTAATCTTTCGTTCGCTATTCTGCTAAGCTAAGATACACTCCCAGAGGGCGGCGGCCTAGCGTGTGCAATGCTGCTAAAAGCAGCTAGCGAGCGATCAACTTGGAATGACCCCCATTGTTGCCACTTGCAAGGTCCAGCTGGCGGTGAAGCTCTGTGCCATGGCGATCTCGCACTCTGCTATGGTGCTGTTGCCTGGTGAGTGGCTCTCCATAGGCCGATCCCTCCTTGTGGTCCCGTGAGTCCTCCAGCATCTCTCCCTTCCGGTCACTGCCGATCCTGTCTGCATTAGTGTCTGACGCGCACGGGTAGCCTCTGCCCATCCACCCCGGGCTGCCTGGTGTCCGGCTTGCTGCGGCTGTGGATCGTAGCCCATGTGGAGAAGCGGTCCGGTGGCCTCAGACCACCACCAAGGTTAATGGACCAGACGTGGCTGGCTGGCTGTAGTGCGGCGGTGAGGAAAAGCCAGTATTCCCTTGCTCCGGGGCTCTGCTACTGTGTGGTGCATGTATGTAGTAGGGCGGCTGCTGTTACCGGGCCGGGACATCAGGCGGCGATTTCTGGGGCCTCTTCTCCTATCTCCCCCCTTCCCGATCGCTCACCGGCAGAATGTCCGCCGCCCCCTTGGCCTCCTCTCTGGTGCTGGCGCTGTTGCTGCTGCTGGCAGCAGTGACTGCTGCTGGTGGGCAGCTGCAGCAGTGATTACTGATAGGTGAGCACAAGTCGGGTAACTATCCTTACTATGCCGGAGTGTGGCGGGGATTCCCGTGTCTTACCGCCTGACACAGCTTGAGCGTGGCCGAGCTGGAGGCTCTAACAGCCCTGGGCTGCTCTGCAGGACGCCGATTCTGCCGGCTGTGTTCCGGATGATGGTCACGTTCTGGGACATGGCGCTCCCAGCCACCCGCTGCCGTGTTCTGGCTGGGGCAGCGAGATATGAGGGCTTCCTCCCTCCAGCCTGCTCCTATATACCCCTGCCGCCCCCCTTCCCCCAGCAATTAGCATTGTTGAACTCTACTGGCAGGCAAGGCTGGCCAGGTGCTGAAAGGGGGACAGGCTTGCCCACCGGCAACCTCCCTCTTATGTCCCGGATACTTGCTGTTGGCCTACGGGCCGCCTGGTGTCCCTCCCCCTTGCCCGGCTGCAGCACCAGTTCCCAGCACCTTCGCTCCCTTTTCCTACTGGTCACATCTAGTGCACATGCAGGAACAGTGACCTGCGTGGCGTTAGACGCAAAGTTCATACATCCTTGTATGGGACCATGGTGAATACTTGTATGTCAAACTCCGCAACTCCATAGTAATGAATAGCAAATTAGACTGGGCAGAATGGCTCAGATATATCTTCCTGACCATAAGCTTGGAATGGTAAACCTTCCCCACAGAACAAAGAGCAATGATATGAATACAATCACAATATGGGTTCAGCAAATTACTAGCTGTATGCATGTAAAGATGATGTTAAAGTGGAAGTTACATTTAAAAACGAGGAAAGAAAATGGCACACTGGCGCTATATGTGCTCTCTCATATATCTGGTGAAATACCCTTAAGCAATTTATTTAGAAATTGTTATTTTATACAGTTTCCAATAGTTTTGTAAAAAGACTTTCACTGCAATGTATAATAATATTTATATGGAGGAAGAAAGGAGTTGTGCTTAACTAGAAAACCTTTTATGCCAATATAATAATAATATTTTTTTTTTCCAAATTGCAATGAGATGATGACAGGACATGACAAGGATTTGTGCTACTGTTTTTAGGGTCATCCCACATCTCCACTAGTTCCAAGCCTAGAAACATATTCTAGAGCTTAGCTGGGGCTACACTGCTGGAGCGTTGTCTAAGCTAGTCACAGAGCTCACTGACCATAGTATGAGCCTGCCACTCAGGCACAGTCAGAGCTCACTGACCATCGTATGAGCCTGCCACTCAGGCACAGTCAGAGCTCACTGACCATAGTATGAGCCTGCCACTTAGGCACAGTCAGAGCTCACTGACCACAGTATGAGCCTGCCACTCAGGCACAGTCAGAGCTCACTGACCACAGTATGAGCCTGCCACTCAGGCACAGTCAGAGATCACTGACCACAGTATGAGCCTGCCACTTAGGCACAGTCAGAGCTCACTGACCACAGTATGAGCCTGACACTCAGGCACAGTGAGAGCTCACTGACCACAGTATGAGCCTGCCACTCAGGCACAGTCAGAGCTCACTGACCACAGTATGAGCCTGCCACTCAGGCACAGTCAGAGCTCACTGACCATAGTATGAGCCTGCCACTCAGGCACAGTCAGAGCTCACTGACCACAGTATGAGCCTGCCACTTAGGCACAGTCAGAGCTCACTGACCACAGTATGAGCCTGCCACTTAGGCACAGTCAGAGCTCACTGACCACAGTATGAGCCTGCCACTCAGGCACAGTCAGAGCTCACTGACCATAGTATGAGCCTGCCACTCAGGCACAGTCAGAGCTCACTGACCACAGTATGAGCCTGCCACTCAGGCACAGTCAGAGCTCACTGACCACAGTATGAGCCTGCCACTCAGGCACAGTCAGAGCTCACTGACCACAGTATGAGCCTGCCACTTAGGTACACTCAGAGCTCACTGACCACAGTATGAGCCTGCCACTCAGGCACACTCAGAGCTCACTGACCACAGTATGAGCCTGCCACTCAGGCACAGTCAGAGCTCACTGACCACAGTATGAGCCTGCCACTTAGGTACACTCAGAGCTCACTGACCATAGTATGAGCCTGCCACTCAGGCACAGTCAGAGCTCACTGACCAATATAAATGCTCAGACAAATACTGCTATACTGGGCAATGTGCCCAATAATACAGCAGATACATTAGAGATTAAAATACATACTTCAAGAGGAAGCGACTTTGCCAACCCAAATAAGGCCCACATCTCTCCTCTCTCCTACATGGATCATTAGAAGGAATAATCGCTGACACCTGATAAATAGAACTTTGTAAGTTATGCTGAACTTATCCCCATTCATAAGGTACTGTACAATGACTGTAATTTTTTTTTTTAATGGAGAAATTTTTATTATTGAAGAAAGAGTAATACATACACGCAAAAAATATCACAAGAAGAAAAACGATATACACAGAGTCAGATGCATAAATATTCAGTCAAAGTATTCAAATTACAGCAGACTCCATATATATCTGGCACAAACCAAGGAAGAGGAAAAAAAATTGATCTGCATTGCAATATAAGAATCTGTATATATATATATATATATATTAAAAAAAAAGGAAGAGAGTATGTGTATTATTATACTCCCATCAATGCAATTTTTAATGTTTTAATTGTACAACTAACCTAAGCTGGTCCGAAGACGGGAAAAATCCCAACTTGCTGACATAAACCCCAATAACAATACATAAGAATGTATAAGCAATAAGACCAAAAATATACACTCTGAACTGACCATATCATCACTCAAAAAATACTCAACAGCCCTATAAATAATAAGAAATAATTTATGGAGGAATATCTGGTGCAGAGTGACTAGAGTCAAGCCAAAAAGACCATATTTTCCCAAACCTAGAGCTAACGTTGTTTAGCATATAAACATAGCGTTCCTTAAAAACGGTATAATTAACAAGTATTTTAAAGGCTGATAGTGTGGGACCCTTTTGCGCCATCCACCCCCTAGCAAAACACACTTTCGCTAAGGCACACATATTATGAACAAACGGTCCCTCCCATTTGGAGAGAGAGCTAGAAACATCCGCTCCAAGAACACATAACTTCGGAGTAGGTAATACTGAAGGAATACCCGTATCTTCCAGAATCGACCTGACCCCCGTCCAGAATGTCTGTAAAACACTGCAGTCCCACATCAGATGCCAAAAAGTGCCCTGGGTAATACTACATTTAGGACACATTGCGGAGTGACCATCCCCAATTCTGCTCAGTCTCACAGAGGTCATATAGGTTCGGTGAAGTATATAAAACTGGATCTGCTGAAATCGAAGAGATTTCATAGCAGTACATGGGTATTCTCTAGCGAGATCCCACTCTTCATCGTCCAGACAACCCAAATCAGTCTTCCAGCTTGCACGGAGATGGGAGAGAGGATAAATGTGAAACTGACCAAGAAGATAGGAATAAGCCAGAGAGACGGTCTTATTATGTCCAAGACTGAGAATAAAGGTCTTAGTAGGAAATACACTAATTGAGGGAGGGAAGTCCCCAAACTGTGCTTGTACTGCATGCCTGAGTTGAAGGTACCTATAAAAATAAGAAATGGGCAAGGCAAATTCCTCCTTGAGTTGTTGGAACGATTTCAATACACCATTACAGTACACCTGGGATAAGATACAGACTTAGGGCCCCACGCCATCCTCCCATCAAGAGAGTCTTATTCCGGGAGCCAACGAGAATGCCAAAGGGGGGTATCTGGATCCAAGTCCCCAAACCCAGCCAACTTCATAAGTGCCCGCCAAATTTTTACAAATTGAAAAACAATAGGGGGAGAATAGGTAGATATATTCCCGCTCAAGAGAACCTGCGGTGGTGTGAAATTACGGTAGTAGCAGTGGATAAACGCATAATGCAAAGAGGAGACATCAACCTCCTGAAACCATGTCTTCATATGTGATATTTGAGCAGCGTAATAATACAATTGAAAATTGGTGAGTGCCAATCCCTCATCCAGTCTGGATCTAGTGAGGGTAGTCAACTGAATTTTAGGTCTCTTATTAGCCCAGATTAAGGAGGAGCGTACACTATTCAACTTTCTAAAAAAGGAGGGAAATATATACACCGGAAACTGTAAAAGGATGTACAGAATTTTGGGTAGCAGTATCATTTTGACCAGATTGACCCTGCCGGTTACCGTCAAAGGGAGTTTGCACCAAACTTTGGATTTCTAAATTCAAGGGGACAAACTCAGAAGGGTCACTGGTAACCTGAATACCTAGGTATTTAAATTGATTAGTCCAGCACAAAGGCAACAAAACTTTTGGGACAATGGGAGGATGACCCACCACAGGCATAATGTAGGACTTGTTCCAATTTATGCAGAGACCCGAGTAATTACCAAAGCCATCAATAATTTGCAAAACCAGGGGCATAGATAGAGCGTAATCGTGCAAAAAGAGAAGGTCATCTGCATAAATGGCCACCTTATCAGATCTGGTACCTATACTCAAGCCCTTTACATCTGGATGAGACCTAAGAATACAGGCGAGTGGCTCAATGGCCAACGCAAATAATGTAGGAGAGAGGGGACACCCCTGTCTAGTGCCTCGGGATAGTGTAAAGGGGAGTGATACAAACCCATTCACCGAGATCCTGGCACTAGGTTGTTGATATAACAGTTGGACCCATTGAATGTACCCAGGACCAAAACCCATGGCTCTCATGACCTCCCAGAGATACCGCCATTCCACACTATCAAAGGCCTTGGCCGCATCCAGGGAGTCCAGGATCGAGTCAGAAGGGTATTCATGTGGGGACTGAAGTAAGGTATACATTCGTCGTAAATTAATGGAGGTAGACATGACGGGCATAAAGCCAGATTAGTCTGGATGTACTATAGTATATAACTGTATTTAACCTGATAGCGAAAACCTTTGCCAGGATCTTGGCATCAGTAGGAATAAGGGAAATAGCCCTATAGGACTCTGGGTATTTGGGGTCTTTCCCAGGTTTCGGAAGTACAATAATGACGGCCTCAGCCACAGAAGCAGGAAATCGATTAGTTGCAAACAACTTCAAATATAAAGCATGAAGTTTTGGGGCAAATACATCTTTATATTGTTTGTAGAGATCAATGGGAAGTCCATCACTACCCGGAGAATTACCAGTGGGAAAGGCTCTAATGGTTGCAGAAATATCCTCAATAGTAACAGGATCGTCTAAAAGGGCACACGCTTCAGCAGATAATTTTCGAAGAGGAACTGTTGCCAAATATTGGCTCAGTTCCAGGTCAGAGCAATACAACCTAGATCTATATACCTCTTTATAGAAAGTCAAAAAAACTTGTGCAATGTCAGGTGTTGTAGTAACAGAGTTACCAGCAGGTTCAATCATTTGCGTAACAACAATCCCAGGACGATCATAATGAACTAAGTGGGCTAACAAGCTATCAGGCCTGCCAACATGCATGTATATAGAATTAGCTCAAAACATTAGACTACGGGAGTTTTTATCTGCCAAGTGGGCAACCAAGCCGATTGAGCCAATAACCAGTGAGTTTTGGTAATGTGTGAACTATCTCTCAGGTACTGCATTTCTAACTCCCGAAAAGCAGATTCCAAATCTTTCTCAGTGCGCCGCCGAGATGATTTAATAGCTTCAATACTTCTAATAAACGTGCCTCGTAAGGCCTTAAACGAGTCCCACACAACTGCCACGTGAGCAGAGCCTACATTAGTGGCAAAATACCCCTCCCACTGTTCCACTAAATCAGCGTCAACCCCTATCTGAGCCAACCAGGACGAATGTAGTTTCCAGTAGGAGTGACCCCTTTGGCATTCAACATTGAGAGACAACAATAAAGGCGAATGGTCAGAGATTCCCCTATCCTCGTAATGGACATCAGTAATTCTGGGAAGAAGTGAAGGGGACACCAAGACCAGGTCAATTCTGGAAAAAGAGCCAATGCGTTATAGAAAAGCAGGAGAACTGTTGTAATGTCGGGTTACAGTTCTCCATGCATCCACCCAACCTAAACTGTCAATATATCCTGCAAACTTTGAGGGGCCACTGTTAGCCACGGGGGTGGGGGACAGCCTCCATTTATCGAGGGAAAAATCCAAAAGGTTATTAAAATCACCCAAACAGAGAACAGGAGTACAGGGAGAAGAAGCTATAAAGGCAGCAGCCTTTTGCAACACATCGTAGGAAAAGGGAGGGGGGACATAGACAGCCAAAAGAAAAGTCGGTTTCGAGTACAGTTTACAATTAATAAAAACAAATCTACCATGGGGATCTGCAAAGATAACAACTCAAATTGTACCGATATTTTTTTAACAAAACAGACACACCCCTTGAAAGGAAGACTGCGATGCGTGATATGCCCACCCAACCCACAGTCTGTTAGCTTCTGAATGAGTCTCATTAAGACATGCAATGTCCAGGTCATACTTCTTAAGCATTTTGAGTACTAAGGAGCGCTTCACTCTATCGTTAAGACCCCGGACATTCCATGTGAGAAGTTTCAACTCAGACATAGTGCACATAAGGCAATATACATGGGAAGGATAACCGTAGCCGGAAGAGAGAGAGAGAGAGGAACATTGGAGGGCACACACAGACATCCCAACACTGGCCCTCATTCCGAGTTGTTCGCTCGCAAGCTGCTTTTAGCAGCATTGCACACGCTAAGCCGCCGCCTATTGGGAGTGAATCTTAGCTTATCAAAATTGCGAGCGAAAGGTTCTCAAAATTGCGAATAGAAATTTCTTTGCAGTTTCTGAGTAGCTCGAGACTTACTCTTCCAGTGCGATCAGTACAGTGCTTGTCGTTCCTGGTTTGACGTCACAAACACACCCAGCGTTCGCCCAGACACTCCTCCGTTTCTCCAGCCACTTCCGCGTTTTTCCCAGAAACGGTAGCGTTTTTTTACACACTCCCATAAAACGGCCAGTTTCCGCCCAGAAACACCCACTTTCTGTCAATCACATTACGATCACCAGAACGAAGAAAAAACCTCGTAATGCCGTGAGTAAAATACCAATCTTCATAGCAAATTTACTTGGCGCAGTCGCAGTGCGAACATTGCGCATGCGCAATAAGCGGAAAATCGCTGCGATGCGAAAAAAATTACCGAGCGAACAACACGGAATGACCACCACAGTTCAGAGCATATAAAGTATTACATTGAATGGTCATAAGGTCAGCATAAAAAAACAAAAAACAAAAACAAAGAAAAACCCAAACCCCAACTTCCCCCCACCCAGTATACCTCTCCGCACAGTGGCATACTTTATCCCTTAAACCAACCAAGGACCCCAAATATACGCCACCACTATAAGCAGTAAATTCAACGTATAGCAAAAAATAACAATGAGGCAAGAGCACATATACCACCAAAGCATGGGGGCTCCCCAGAACAGTATGTATAAATCCAGAACAGAATACCAGTTAAAGAATACAAACAATCAATCAGTCCGGGGGCATTTGGCGGCCACCCGGTACATAGTGGTCAAGCCAGGCAGCAGCCTCACGAGGAGAGTGAAAGAACTTTGATTACCCCTCTGCCACGACTCTAAGTTTGGAGGGAAACAGCATGGAGTACGAGAGGTTAAGGTCTCGGAGGCGTCTTTTTATAGGCATGAATTGAGCCCGGTTCTTTTGAACATCAGCGGCAAAATCAGGAAATACGAATACTTTAAACATAGAAACATAGAATTTGACGGCAGATAAGAACCACTTGGCTCATCTAGTCTGCCCCTTTTTTATCCTTTAGGTAATCTCAACCCTTTTTGAATTCCTGATGAGTGGGCCCTGGGTGCGCTCCAGACAGAGGACTGCATCTCTATTCTTGTAGTGCAAACATTTTGCGATGAACGTGCGAGGGGGGGGGGGCACCAGGTGGCTGCGGTCGGAAGAGGATCCGATGAGCTTTTTCCACCGCGAATTGAGGAGTAAAGGAGGCTGCACCATACAGTTCTTTAAGCCAGTTTTCCAGAAATTCTTCAGGGTGTGCACCCTCTTCCCTTTCCGGTAGGCCAACAAACCTGACATTATTCCTACGCAGACGTCCCTCCATGTCAAGTAGCTTAGGTTGGATTGAGGAAACTTGCTGAGACAAGGAAGAAACAGTCTGTTTCAGGGGACCGATTCCGTCCTCCAATGTAGAGACATGGGTCTCGACCTCCCCAACACGCTCACGGATACGTTGCACATCCTGCTGCAACAAGGAGAGATCACATTGTACTTTTTCTATTTTATCAGATAGGCGCTTCTTACTGCCCGCAATGGCCTCAAGTACTTGCTGAATAGAAGACGGTGAGGAGGGGCCTGGACCCACCGCAGCGGGGGGATCATGATGAGCAGTCTGATCAGGCATGGGAGGGGAGGCATTAGCCTGAGGTGCAGATTGTCTGGCAAATTTCTCCAGTTTGGCTGCAGCCGAGCCGCCTTTCACCATGGTGCATAGATAATATGATCCTGCCAGTAACAGGCATAACCGGAGAAAGTCTCAAGAGCAATGCAGGTATTCCAAATAGAAGGTGCAGCACTGTAATGCAATAATCAAAGCCCAATAATGGCAGGTAGCAGTATAAACTAGTAGGAGAACAGTGACAGAAGCAGACCAATCCTCTACACACTGTGCAGCCCAGCACCAGATGTGAACTTCAGGGAGCTTTGCACCCTCAATGTAGGCACAGCTGGCTTGCAGGGCTGGTGTGGATGCAGGGAAAGCACAGTCCCTCACTTAAGATGGCCACCGGGCGTTCAGGCCCGTCCTCCCCGATACACACTTACAGCAGGGCGCCGGGAGCGCAGGATCCCCCAGGCGCAGATGGCAAGTAACCCAGGAGATCACAGTGGAGACAGGAGCTGGACAGCCGACGTGAGCACAGCCGGAAGTCCGGTGAGGCTCCGGAGGTCCTCGGCGCGCACCGGCCAGGGACCCTGAATGCAGGAGCACCAGGCAGGAGGGATACAGAGGCCCTGCAGCACGCTAGCCGCCTCACAGGGGGCAGAAACAGTGCATCGGGTTGCGCCTTGGCGATGGGAGTTGGGTGGCCACCGGGAGCGCAACCGGAAGTTCAACTATACCCTGGAGGCCTCCGGTGCGCACAGGCCGCGGTCCAGCAAGTGACGCAGGAACACCAAGCAGGGTGGACACAGTGGCACCACAGCACACCGGCTGCCTCACAGGGGCATTCGTGAGGTATGGCTAGATAGCGATTCTGGACACTGGACAGGATGGGCAATAAGGAAAAGGTGCTGGGGAGCTCCTGTAAAACGTGTCTTACTCCCTTGCTGCTGTGTCCACGCTCCAGGACTGTAATTTAATGCCCAGATTTATCAAGCCTTGGAGAGTGATAAATAGCACAGTGATAAAGTACCAACCAATCAGCGTCTGTCATTTTTCAAACACAGCCTGTAACATGGCAGTTAGGAACTGATTGGTTGGTACTTTATCACCATGCTATTTATCACTCTCCAAGGCTTGATAAATCTGGGCTTAAATTCTCATACGTCATAAATGAAAATGAGAGAATAATAAAAGCTGTGTAATAAAGAGTAACTGAAAACTTGCCAAAAACTCTATTCCGTTATAAAACACATTTACAAAATACTGTAGTTACTTCCCACCAATAACAATACAGCATACTTCGCGGTAACAATGCTACAGAAACTATGAAGACAAATCTCTGCTAAATTTACAGATCTGTCTCTCCCATGCCTCCAAAGCTGTAAAATAATGAAGCATACGGCTCCACAGGAGTCTGTCTGTCTATATGAAAACAAAGGGAGCGGAAAGACATACTCTGAGTAAATCCAACACCACATTGTTCTCATATCACTGGACTCTTTAGGCAGGCTGGGAATACAAGAAATGCATTTTCTTTGTTATACCAGAGATTGCATCCTTCATGAAGCAGCTAACCCTATTTCAGTTTGCAGGGACTCCAACCCTCTGCAGAGCAGTCCAGCAACAACAATAAAAGGTCCACAGTGTAGCGGCACCTCCCTGGCAGGATCTATTAATAGAACTTCAATGTGACTCTAGTGTAAAAAGTATAACCATTAGAATGTACGGTATTTATTTTCCAAGGTTTCATTCATTTTTTTTTCTATTTTGCAGAAAATAAAGAGCAAATAGTTGAAAAAAGCTTATTCCTTTCCAAACTACCCACTAGACAGGCAAAGCCAAGGATTTCTTACAGGGTTTACACTGTTTAGCAGTGATGTCATGGAAAGAACAGACATGCTAATTACTGAACGGAAAAAAGCATGGTTCTAGTAAATTAGCAATTTCCAGATAAAAACAATCCTTTAGACAGAAAAAACATATACCACAGCATTCATCCTCTGAAGGCTTCCATAAAACGCTGCTTGTGTTCTGAGTACAACCGACCAAATACTTTACATTTAAATGTAAAATGTTTCAATAACTAATAAAGCTTAGGGCTGCCAAACACAGCAGCCCTGTGACAATGGTCCGGCTCCTGACACACCAAACAAAAAACTGATTTGACGGAGTCAGTGGGCGGGATTATATGGACGAGCCCGGTGCATTCTGGGAGGCCTGAAAGCTTATGATTGTTTGGTGCCAATCTGCTGTCGCTCCATCATATCCCAATGTTATCCAGTGGATAACCTGTGGACCCTGCCGGAGAAAACTCGTAACTGGCTTCTTAGCCCGTAACATGGTTGGTAGAACAAATTACAGAACGTTCTCTCTGCTGAAAAGGACGGTTATAACAGCTACCCAGTCAAGCGCAGCCACGTTAAATCGGGGTAAAAGAACAGACCTTATTGTAACAGGTCCTCACGTGGCGGAAGCGGTCAAGGATCGGCTGCGAGAAGGTCGTGGAGATCCGAGAACCATGCTCTTCCAGGCAAATGCGGCACCCCTAGTATGACCATCGTGGACTCTTGTGTGGTCCGCTTTAGCAACCGAGGAAGCAGCGGAAACGGTGAAAACAGATGCACAAAACTGTACAGCCACTCAATTGTGAGAGCATCCACTGCCACAGCCTTTGGAGCTCTTGTTGTGGCCACAAACTGGAATGTTTGATGACTGTTGGCGACATGCCATTAGATCCCTGGGTAATTCCACTGCTGGACCATCATCTGGAACGCTTGAAAAGCCAAATCCCAGTTGCCTGGATGAACATGTTGACAGCCGGGTAAGTTGCCTTCCAGTTGTCCTTCCAGAACAAACACTGGCGACAATATCACCTGGTGACGGTCGACCCAATTGAGGATTCGAGCCACCTCCCGCATGGCCATGGGACCTCGAATTTCTCCTTGTCTCTGAGATCGGAGCATGTGCACCGCTTGGTGCAGTGCGTTGGAAATTGGCCTGAGTACTAGGTCAGTTAATTGACAGCAATCTTCCGTGATCTGACCAGAGACTCTGAAGTTGACCAGTTTGGACCACAGGTCCCCCAACCTCTGAAACTCGCGTCCGTTGCAAGAATTATCCAATTGCAGATGCCAAACTTTCTCCCTGCGGTGAGATTGTGTACTTGTAGCCACCAGGGTAGTGATACTCTGGCCCTTGGAGACAACCGCACTTCCTGATGAATGTGTATGCGACCGCCGTCGCGTTGTCTGACTGCACTTGGCAGTAGATGCGTGCAATGACATCCAGGTGAAAATGACCCGAGTGAACTCCTGCGAACTGGAGTGCGTGGAAAGACGTCACTCTCCTTCCAAATAGTGGAATGGCACAAATGCACCGAGTCAGTCCGTGGAATTGCGTACTAACCGTACATGATGACGAACACTTTGTGTTGTGTTCAGTCAGGGAAAACCGTGTATCCCGGAATCATTTCTATGGATAAATCCTTGTGACGGAATGAGGGTTGATCTCCTGAGGTTGACAATTCAACCGCGCTGACCAACGCCATTGTACGTTAGTAAGGCACGTTGCAGGAATAAGCATTGAGACGGAGCGTTGATGAGCAGATCTCCAAAGTACGGAACTGTTATCCCTCTCAGGGATCTGAGATGAACTATCATAACAGCCTTTACTTGTGACTACCCGAGGCGCCGATAAGAAGCCAAACGGTAGCGTTTGAAAGCAAGAAAGTTTTTACAGCAAACCATAAGTAGGCCTGATTCGTCTAAATACGAGATCCATCGTAATCCGGTACTACTGCGGATCCAACCTGTAGTCACCGACTGCAAGTATTCCATGACGACTCTGTAGCAAGCGACGCACTGTCTGCAGGGTCAGTATCGGACTGACAGTCATCCATTTTTGGAACTATCCCAAACCGAAACATAACCGCGACTTGGGTGTTGACTGCGGTATCAGACTACTGAGACTACTAGAGCCTGCGTCCTCTGCAGGACCGCCGACTTGTCCTCTGACCTAGGCAGATCTGTCTTGCCAATGGTAATGAAGGGAAACTGTTGACTGGATTTTAATAATCTGTGAATCCAACTCTGCGGATCCACCCAACTGTGGATGTCCACAACTGACGATCGGAGAAGCTGGAACCCCATTATGGCACTGTCTTGTCAGTGACTTAGGTGTAAAGGCCACTGAAACCTGGTTAGAGAGATCTGGAAGTAGGTGGCAGTACCATAACCGTAGTCCACCACATGTTCTGTGTATGGCTGCTCCTGTAGCAGGGCGCCGAATGAACTGAGGCGTAAAGACAATATCCTGAGTAGTTCCCTTCAGGAATTGCGTATACAATGATAGGAAATTAGATTATCCTCTGCTAAAAGCAAGTGTCTAAGACAGGACCAAACCCCTAGCCAGCGCAAGGTAAAGCCTCTATTCTCGTTTGAAATCCGTCTCCGCCTGTTAAGAACGTAGCCAAAGTGGACGTCGTGCCGCAACTAGTGAAACTGAAAAGCGAGTGCAAAACCGGCCGACAGCCACAGAAGCTGTAATCATCGATAAGTGTAAGGTGTTCTTCTTGTAGGGCAACGTGAACTGGAGTGCCATGCCACTACAGCCTTGTTAACCCAAACTCCCCCCAAAGCAGAGCGAAGCCACACCCCTACTGCTGTATACTGTAAGGTATGCTCCGACGGGTAATAAAAATGTCGTAGGCTGAAACTGACAAGGGATAACAGTTGAGAACCTGACGTACTGACCTATTGGGCTGGCGGTGAATTGACCGAAACTAATCTAGCTGAAACAGTCAATTTATAAGACAAATAAGCACACTATGTCCCCTCAGGCAGTACATGCGCCCGCATTCCTCCAAAGAGGATTGGCAAAGGTCCGTCCGTGCAGCCGAATTTGTCCGACATACAGTCTGACCAACTTTGCAGCGAAGCTGCTTGTTTGACTTTGCATTAGACTGACTGATTATGTACACCGAGCAGCAAGTACAGAAGGACAGACCCGTACCGGGACTTAGTACCACGTAAGTAAAGTGTGTATAAATCTGCATTACAGTGCACGTGTGCTTGTACAAAACAATTAAAATTCCTAACAACACCTCGGGCTCCTCCAGAGGCTGAGTGTAGTAGGGCAGCAACTTCCTGGGAAGAACCAGGAAGTAATGTTAAAATGGTGTCCAGCCATGTGCTTGCTTATTGCAAGAATAGTAATGTTATCTGATATACCAAACTCGATATACACATACACGTACAATATATATACCCACACAAACAGACCTCTGTAAATATATATATACATATATGTACCCACATACACACAACCAGATATATATATATATATCTATCTCAATATCTATAATTGTGGCCCCCTCACAGGCTTAATAGCCTGAGCTGTTTGCTGCCTAAACGCAGCTTAGTTATTGGGGCCTCCCTGCGGGCATTCCCCCCCCCCCCCTTTCTCCTGCAGCGTTGGACCACGGCAGTTATGAGAGCTGTCCGTGGTCATTGCAGACTTACCCCCTCCCTGCTGCCTCCCCTTGAGCTCCGTGTATTGAGTAGACAGGAGCCGGGGAGCGGCGGAAGTAGGGACCGGGGAGCGGCGGGACTGGAGCGGCTGGTGGCCGGAGCGGACTTGCCGGAGATTGGGGAGCGGAGGAAAGAGCATCCCGCAGCAGTAGCTGTCCGCGGTCAGCTCGTCCGCTCTCCCCTCCCGAGCCGCTGTGTGAATCTTGAAAGTGAGGAGGGCGGCATACGGAGATGCGGGGAGCAGCGAGCGTCCCTGCGGTAGTGTCGGGGATTGCTCGCTGGCTCCCCCTGCAAGCGCCCAGCGGCTTACCCCCTATTACTACGGCGCTGGCGGCTGTGACCGGAGAGCTCAGTGCGTATCCGGTCACTTGCCCACTACCTCCCCGCTATTTTCCAATAAAAAAAGGAGGCTCTGCTCTGCTGTGTGGGGAGAGTGTGGCAGGCAGCATTTTCTTATAAACACATGCAGACATTAATAAATAGTCACATATAGTAAATAAATGAGTGAGAGGCGGCAGTGAGAGCTGCCTAACCGCTCAGTACCTGCACCACCCGTAGAGGCCATGACGGGGCTTCTTTGCTAAGCACCGTCCCGCTTCCATGTGCCGACGGAGGCTGCAGTCAGCTCTTTGAAAAAATAAAAATATATTCTGCAGGTAGTCCGCACGTGGCTGAGAGGGTGCTCTTTTTAGAGAGGACCGACACGCCAGTAGCTGCGTATAGCATCTTCCACTATCCCGGACCCACGCCTTTTGGAAGGGGGGAAGGGATGTGGATAAAGTGAAAAATCAAAAATAAAAATCTTGAAGTTTTCTGTAGAACTGACATCCACTAGTACCTTCCCGACTGGAGGCACAGAAAAATACTGAAGTCTCTATGGGAGTATGGAGGGGGTAACCAGTTACTAATTTAAATATTTAAATGTGCCATTCCTGGCTACGCCCCGTCCATATCCCAAGAGTACTCCAGTGACCCCTAGTGGATGAAAAAGAAACTTGTATTTTAATGTCAGTGGGTATGAGGCCTTACAATATTTACTCTGTTCATATTCTTTGCTGTCTTGTACAAAGTCTTTAAAATCTTTGGGGGCAATTCAATTACATGCAATGTCTGCAATGTGCTGTTCCGGTATGGCACATTGTGTCCAGCAACTTCACAAGTACTGTACCGTACTGTACACCATTGAGGTGTGAAGGAAAACATGCAATGTTGCAGTGATCGTATATGACAAAACTGGGCACAGCCGAGCACATGGCTCATTGTCTGTTATTGAACTGCGCTCTTTTAGCCAAAGTAGTACCAGAGATTCCATAAACAAAGAGAAGATAATAGGGCTGTACTTTAGATAGATATTGTGGGATATATGAAGTGGGAGGTGAGAACTGTGCAGAGGAGTGGCTAGCCCACTGTAACTAGCCTGTAGCAGCTGGAGCTGGGTGCAAGGGGAGGAGAGCACTGGAGGCAGGAGGAGAAGGGCCATAGGGATGCAAGCGGTTGAGCAGCTGAAAAGGGTATTATCTCCATCCTGACACTGCCTGTGGTAACCCTAATGAGTTGGGTACGGGTGCCCGCCGGTTGTGTTCCCGGCAGTCAGCATAACGTCACTGGGATCCCGGACACCACAATGCCGACAGGAGGGTGAGCGTAATGAAGCCCCTTGTGGGCTCGCTGCACTTGCCATGCTGCAGACTTGGTGGCTCGCTATGTTCACCGCAGGTTCTATTCCCACTCTATCATGAGTGGGAATAGTCCTGGGCCCCCTGCCAGCATTCTGGCGTGCGGGATCCCGGCGTCAGTATGCTGACCGCCAGGATCCCAACCACCAGGATCATAACTACACCCCCCCCCTAGATGGCAGCCCTGTACATTGACAGGCACTTCTCAAACGTTTGGGGGGGATCCGCTCCCCCTTCCGGCGCCTATGCCAGTGCACATGCCCTAATCTGTCAAAAATATTTGACAAAATAGTTTTAGCAGACTTTTACCAACAGCACCCAAGTCACAAGGACCAATGTACACGAATAACACAGGAAAACACAAATATATGATGTACAACACAGATATTGAGCCCCATCACTTGCATCCCGATATCTGGAGCATTCCGGGATTTGAATGTCCCTGCGGTGCCTACACAGTGCCCGTCGGGCAGATAATGTGGATGGGCAGCAGACAGCTGTCAGTCATAGGCTGAGAGTCACAGCCCAGCCTCAGGGGAGGAGTGCAGCACCTCAGGAGGGGGGCACCCACAGGCCATACTGTCTCTGTGCTTGTCACTGTAGAGAGACAGCCCCCTGCCTCCACTAACGCCAAAGTCTCAGCTAACAGAGAATCCATATTGTACTATGGAGTATAATAAGCCACATTCTCCACCATCTCAGCATTTTATTATACTATGTAGATAATGTAATAAGAGGTTTCATGTCACCTCAGTGCTGCTGCATTAACATTTACAAATGAGTGTAATTGAAAACCTAATTAAAAGCTAAGAATAGGTAGGATCCTGCTTCGTTAAATCTGCCTCTGTGTGCAGAGAACCAGGCAGCCCCTATAGAGACAGCAGTTACACAGAGGAATGTCACACTGGCAGCCTGGAGCACTCTGCACTACAGCGTACAACAAGCACAGCACTATAATAAGCAGAGTGATTATACTACTGTATGTAATTGTGTCTTCATGTCACTGTGCCTTTTAATTGAGGTTAGTATTCAAAATACATTTATGATTATGAAGAAAAAAATAGGAATATTTTTTTTCTTTTTAATCATTTTTAAAGATGTCATATGTGGTGCTCAGACCTGCAGGAAGCCACAAGCATTGCAGATCACGGCTGGTATACTTGTATATACAGATGTAACTGAAACATCCCAGGGACCCCAGCTCACCTTAGCAAGGAAACTCCACCAGAGATGCTGCGCAGGAGAGAGGCTACTCCTTAACTTCACCGACAGAAGCATCAACAAGAACCCCAAAATGCCACTGAAAAAGTAATTATATGCTTTCAATAATCATATATCAAGTGCCATCAATGCAACATCAGAAATAAACGTATGAAGAAAACAAAAATGTACACGTTGCAAATTCCCTGCTGAACACAACGTGAGCACCCATGTGTTGTACTAAAGTTCCATAAAACCTAAAAATAAATTGCTAAATATAATCCATGCTTATAAACATTGCTGCATATACTGTAGCAGTGGAAGCATTTGCTTTATTTTATAAATTCAATTATACTCCTATTATAAATAAGAATAACTATTAACAATAGACTGTTCGAAGACACGTTATAATACATTTAACTACAGATCACAATAATACAGTGCATAACTGTCATCGGTCAATGTTTTCCATGTACGGTGGTGCTAGGGTTTGAAGACTTTGTCTTGTGACAAAGTTCCTGGTTTGTTTTTTTTAAGCACGTGCCTCACACGGTTGTGGATCATTAGAACCCCGGTGAGCCGAGCGGTGAACGGGTCGCCTGTCATCTGTTGGCCCGCCCCCTTGGCTGCCTGTCATGCACAAAGGGGGTAATTCTGAGTTGATCGCAGCAGCAAGTTTGTTAGCAATTGGGCAAAACCATGTGCACTGCAGGAACGGCAGATATAACATTTGCAGAGAGAGTTAGATTTGGGTGTGTTATTTTGTTTCTGTGCAGGGTAAATACTGGCTGCTTTATTTTTACACTGCAAATTAGACTGCAGATTGAACACACTCCACCCAAATCTAACTCTCTCTGCACATGTTATATCTGCCTCCCCTGCAGTGCACATGGTTTTGCCCAACTGCTAACAAAGTTCCTGCTGCGATCAACTTACCCCCAAAAGCCGTGACTGGGTGATGCGCGAAGGGGGCGGGGCCACAGATGACAGGCGACCAGCACACTAATCAGAACTACTAGTATGGCTGCTATTATAAAGAGGCCCTCACCCACAAGGAAGGAAGTATACGCGCCCCAACGCCAGGAATGTGACAACGGAGGAAGAGAGGGTGGGCAATGCACATCAATCAGGAGAGATTACTTAGTTCAGTAGCCTGCACTGTGCTCCCCAGGCCGCAGCCGGCCAGGAGGCATTACAGTGTGCTCCTGTTTGATCTTTGACACCCACTCAGTGGGGGTCAT
This sequence comes from Pseudophryne corroboree, assembly GCF_028390025.1. NCBI lineage: Eukaryota > Metazoa > Chordata > Amphibia > Anura > Myobatrachidae > Pseudophryne > Pseudophryne corroboree. Next base: position 633,249,093 of record NC_086448.1, read on the forward strand.
TCTGACCTGATCGCACGCAGCAACTTTTTGCTGCCCGTGCGATCAGGTAGATGCCGCCTATGGAGGAGTGTTTTTTTGCATAGCAAGGCTGCGTTTGCTTGTGCAGCCATGCTATGCAAAAAAAGTTTTGTGCAAAAGTAGACTAGGGCTAGACATACTTACCCTGTGCGATCACTTCAGCGTGGCACGTCCAGGAATTGACGTGAGACATCCGCCCTCCAACAACACGCCTGCGTTCGGATCTCCACGCCCCGAAAACGGTCAGTTGACGCCCGGATCTGCCTACTCTTTTCAATCTTCTTGCGGTCGCCGCTGCGACCGGTTTCTTCGTTGGAGGCGTCGCTGCCCGGCCCGCCTGCGCAGTGCGGCTGCAGTCTACGCGCAGTTCCGACCTCATCGCACGGCTGCGAAGAAGCGCAGCGTGCGATCGGGTCGGAATGACACCCCGTGTTTCCTCAAATGCAGCATTTCAGGACTGGAGCAGTTTGGTCAGGGTTACAGCCCAGCCAGCCTAACCTATGCAGCTGCACTCCGGGATTATTGGGGCCCCTCCCCTTGGACAAGCCTGCTATGATCTGAGCTCCTATACTGGCTGGCCCATCCTCTCTCCTGTCTCCCAACCTCCTCCCTTCTGACTCACTTCTCTCACCCTGGTCCTCATCCATCTTGCTCCCTGCCTTCTACACCCACCAGGTGAAAAAATGCTTGGGGGGTGTTGGGGACTGAGGGGCAGATTTATTAAGCTCGGTGAAGTGATAAAGTGGAAGGTGATAAAGCACCAGCCAGTCAGCTCCTAACTGTCGTTTTTCAAACCCAGCCTGTGACATGGCAGTAAGGGTCTGATTGGCTGGTCCTTCATCACCTTCCACTTTATCACTTCACCGAGCTTAATAAATCTGCCCCTAAATGTTATGTGCAAAAATATATCAGTGCTGCATACATTTGGGGGGGTGTACTAAGTGTGTATGTGAGTGTAGAAATACATGTGTAAGTCTGCATATAACTGGTGGGGGGGGGGGGGGGGGGAGTATTGTCCTGTTCTTTATTAAATGTGTGTGTATGTGGACTGTGTCTATATGTGTGTGAATTTAAAAATGTTATCTGTGTGGGTTGCGGGAGGGAGGGGGGGGGTATGTGTGTGTGAAAATATGTGTGCCAGTGTGGCATACATTTGTGTGGGTGTGTGTGGGTGTACTGGATCTGTATGTGTGTAGAAAAATACATGTGTAAAGTATGCAGGGGCGGATTGGGAAATAAAGTGGTGCTATATATGTCTGTTGTGAGAGGCAGAGAGGTTCCTGCATTAGGAGGAGGTGCAGGCCCTGACATGCCATATGGAGCATTATAGGGTTGCTCCAAGGTAGGTAGCTCTTAGCTTAGATATATTTCTCTAACGTCCTAAGTGGATGCTGGGGACTCCGTCAGGACCATGGGGAATAGCGGCTCCGCAGGAGACAGGGCACAAAAATAAAGCTTTAGGATTAGGTGGTGTGTACTGGCTCCTCCCCCTATGACCCTCCTCCAAGCCTCAGTTAGGTTTTTGTGCCCGTCCGAGCAGGGTGCAATCTAGGTGGCTCTCCTAAAGAGCTGCTTAGAAAAAGTTTTTAGGTTTTTTATTTTCAGTGAGCCCTGCTGGCAACAGGCTCACTGCATCGAGGGACTTAGGGGAGAGAATTTCAACTCACTTGCGTGCAGGATGGATTGGATTCTTAGGCTACTGGACACCATTAGCTCCAGAGGGAGTCGGAACACAGGTCACACCCTGGGGTTCGTCCCGGAGCCGCGCCGCCGACCCTCCTTACAGATGCTGAAGATTGAAGGTCCGGAAACAGGCGGCAGAAGGCTCTTCAGTCTTCATGAAGGTAGCGCACAGCACTGCAGCCATTGTTGTCACACACTTCACACCAAGCGGTCACGGAGGGTGCAGGGCGCTGCTGGGGGCGCCCTGGGCAGCAATATTTAATACCTTTATGGCAAAAGAATACATCACATATAGCCATTGAGGCTATATGTATGTATTTAACCCATGCCAGATATCTAAAACTCCGGGAGAAAAGCCCGCCGAAATAGGGGGCGGGGCTTATTCTCCTCAGCACACAGCGCCATTTTCCTGCTCAGCTCCGCTGTGAGGAAGGCTCCCAGGACTCTCCCCTGCACTGCACTACGGAAACAGGGCATGACGCTGGGGCCTTACAAGCGGACTCAGGAGCGGTGGGGGGTCGACTCAAGAATTTCAGCGCACAGTGGGCTTGCTCACAGGTGGACCCCTGGATCCTGCAGGTAGTATCTCAGGGTTACAGGTTGGAATTCGAGAAGTCTCCCCCTCGCAGGTTCCTAAAGTCTGTTTTGCCAACGTCTCCCTCAGACAGGGCGACGGTATTGGAAGCCATTCACAAGCTGTTTTCTCAGCAGGTGATAGTCAAGGTACCCCTCCTACAACAGGGAAAGGGGTATTACTCCACGCTATTTGTGGTACCGAAGCCGGACGGCTCGGTAAGACCTATTCTAAATCTGAAATCTTTGAACCTGTACATACAAAAATTCAAGTTCAAGATGGAGTCACTCAGAGCAGTGATAGCGAATCTGGAAGAAGGGGACTTTATGGTGTCCCTGGACATAAAGGATGCTTACCTGCATGTCCCAATTTGCCCTTCACATCAAGGGTACCTCAGGTTCGTGGTGCAAAACTGTCATTATCAGTTTCAGACGCTGCCGTTTGGATTGTCCACGGCACCTCGGGTCTTTACCAAGGTAATGGCCGAAATGATGATTCTTCTGCGAAGAAGAGGCGTATTAATTATCCCTTACTTGGACGATCTCCTGATAAGGGCAAGGTCCAGAGAACAGCTGGAGGACGGAGTAGCACTAACCCGACTAGTGCTGCAACAACACGGGTGGATTCTAAATTTTCCAAAATCTCAGTTGACCCCGACGACACGTCTGCTGTTCCTGGGAATGATTCTGGACACGGTTCAAAAAAAGGTGTTTCTTCCGGAGGAGAAAGCCAGGGAGTTATCCGAACTTGTCAGGAACCTCCTAAAACCAGGGAAAGTGTCTGTGCATCAATGCACAAGAGTCCTGGGAAAGATGGTGGCTTCTTACGAAGCGATTCCATTCGGCAGATTCCACGCACGAACTTTTCAGTGGGATCTGCTGGACAAATGGTCCGGATCACATCTGCAGATGCATCAGCGGATAACCTTATCGCCACGGACAAGGGTGTCTCTTCTGTGGTGGTTGCAGAGTGCTCATCTGTTAGAGGGCCGCAGATTCGGCATACAGGACTGGGTCCTGGTGACCACGGATGCCAGTCTGAGAGGCTGGGGAGCGGTCACACAGGGAAGAAACTTCCAGGGAGTATGGTCAAGCCTGGAGATGTCTCTTCACATAAATATACTGGAGCTAAGAGCGATTTACAATGCTCTAAGCCTGGCAAAACCCCTGCTTCAGGGTCAGCCGGTGTTGATCCAGTCGGACAACATCACGGCAGTCGCCCACGTAAACAGACAGGGCGGCACAAGAAGCAGGACAGCAATGGCAGAAGCTGCAAGGATTCTTCGCTGGGCGGAAGATCATGTGATAGCACTGTCAGCAGTATTCATTCCGGGAGTGGACAACTGGGAAGCAGACTTCCTCAGCAGACACGATCTACACCCGGGAGAGTGGGGACTTCATCCAGAAGTCTTCCACATGATTGTGAACCGTTGGGAAAAACCAATGGTGGATATGATGGCGTCCCGCCTCAACAAAAAACTGGACAGGTATTGCGCCAGGTCAAGAGACCCTCAGGCAATAGCTGTGGACGCTCTGGTAACACCGTGGGTGTTCCAGTCAGTGTATGTGTTCCCTCCTCTGCCTCTCATACCAAAAGTACTGAGAATTATACGGCAAAAGGGAGTAAGAACGATACTAGTGGCTCCGGATTGGCCAAGAAGAACTTGGTACCCGGAACTTCAAGAGATGCTCACGGAGGATCCGTGGCCTCTACCTCTAAGACGGGACCTGCTTCAGCAGGGACCGTGTCTATTCCAAGACTTACCGCGGCTGCGTTTGACGGCATGGCGGTTGAACGCCGAATTCTAAGGGAAAAAGGCATTCCGGAAGAGGTCATTCCTACACTGGTAAAAGCCAGGAAGGAGGTGACTGCACAACATTATCACCGCATTTGGAGAAAATATGTTGCGTGGTGTGAGGCCAGGAAGGCCCCCACGGAGGAATTTCAACTGGGTCGATTCCTACATTTCCTGCAAACAGGATTGTCTATGGGCCTCAAATTGGGGTCCATTAAGGTTCAAATTTCGGCCCTGTCGATTTTCTTCCAGAAAGAATTGGCTTCAGTTCCTGAAGTCCAGACTTTTGTAAAAGGAGTACTACATATACAGCCCCCGGTTGTGCCCCCAGTGGCACCGTGAGATCTTAATGTAGTCTTGGATTTTCTCAAATCCCATTGGTTTGAGCCGCTCAAATCGGTGGAGTTGAAGTATCTTACATGGAAAGTAACCATGCTACTGGCCCTGGCTTCAGCCAGGAGAGTATCAGAATTGGCGGCTTTATCATATAAGAGCCCATATCTGATTTTCCATACGGACAGGGCAGAACTGCGGACGCGTCCTCATTTTCTGCCTAAGGTGGTGTCAGCGTTTCACCTGAACCAGCCTATTGTGGTGCCTGCGGCTACTAACGATTTGGAGGATTCCAAGTTGATGGACGTGGTCCGGGCATTGAAAATATATATTTCAAGAACGGCGGGAGTCAGAAAGTCTGACTCACTGTTTATATTGTATGCACCCAACAAGATGGGTGCTCCTGCTTCTAAGCAGACGATTGCTCGTTGGATTTGTAGCACAATTCAACTTGCACATTCTGTGGCAGGCTTGCCACAACCTAAATCTGTCAAGGCCCATTCCACAAGGAAAGTGGGCTCATCCTGGGCGGCTGCCCGGGGGGTCTCGGCATTACAACTCTGCCGAGCTGCTACTTGGTCAGGGGCAAACACGTTTGCAAAATTCTACAAATTTGATACCCTGGCTGAGGAGGACCTTGAGTTCTCTCATTCGGTGCTGCAGAGTCATCCGCACTCTCCCGCCCGTTTGGGAGCTTTGGTATAATCCCCATGGTCCTGACGGAGTCCCCAGCATCCACTTAGGACGTTAGAGAAAATAAGAATTTACTTACCGGTAATTCTATTTCTCGTAGTCCGTAGTGGATGCTGGGCGCCCATCCCAAGTGCGGATTGTCTGCAATACTTGTACATAGTTATTGTTACAAACAAATTCGGGTTGTTATTGTTGTGAGCCGTCTGTTCAGAGGCTCCTACGTTTGTCATACTGTTAACTGGGTTCAGATCACAAGTTATACGGTGTGATTGGTGTGGCTGGTATGAGTCTTACCCGGGATTCAATATCCTTCCTTATTGTGTACGCTCGTCCGGGCACAGTATCCTAACTGAGGCTTGGAGGAGGGTCATAGGGGGAGGAGCCAGTACACACCACCTAATCCTAAAGCTTTATTTTTGTGCCCTGTCTCCTGCGGAGCCGCTATTCCCCATGGTCCTGACGGAGTCCCCAGCATCCACTACGGACTACGAGAAATAGAATTATCGGTAAGTAAATTCTTATTTTAAGTAAGGAGCCATTATCATGTGGCTCCTTGCTAGTTAATCATAGACCCAAATTGGGGTAATGGAGGTGTGAGGTGTGGTGCCTCTGGACTGGCTGAGGGGGGTGGCTTTAGTGTGGCATACCTTTACATTCTATTAACACTTTTCACATACTAATTTCTTTAACACTATTTCTCCATTTTAATTACATCTCATTTTTGTATCACATTTATAGCTTCGGCTTCCTAACACTAATTTATTAACACTATAGTTTTTCACTGGTATGCTGCCCTGGGCTTTCTGGCTTATGGGGTGCCACACCCTGCACCTAGATATAGCGCTAGGGACACCAAATATACAGAGACGCCTTGATGCGGCTTTGGGGCTTATTCATACATTTGCGCAAATATATGTAACCGAGATCTCTGAATTCTAATATTGTGCGGGATTTAAATCTGGTTACTGTTATCATTCAGGGTGCTGAGGGAAACCAAATGCCTTTTTTTTTTTCTTACTTGGAAATAAAAGTGGCCCTGGAAAAATTTATTGAAGTGGCCTCATGTGTTTATTGTTTATCTGTTTATTGCCTAACATATTCATTTTTTATTTTTCACCTTCTGTTATAGACTGGGCTAGTGATATTTACTAATATATGTGTTATATTTATAGCTATCATAGGCGCAACTAGTGATTGTGAGGCAGAATGGGGGTGGGTAGAGGCCAATATGTCTTCAGTGAATACAGTAAGGGCGTGTTCATGAAAATGCAACTAGACAGGGCTGAAAAACAGAAGCATATTTGTCTTTTGCTCAACCTATGCTTCAAAATGATGATGATGATGATGATGTCTTAGCGTCAGGTCCGGTGGGGGTGTCAGCGGTGGTAGGTTGGGGGGAAGTGTTAGTGGCAATGGTATTCCTTGTTTTAATAGAACACAGGATCTCAAACTCAGTCCTCTGGACTTCAAACAGAGCATGTTTTCCAGGTCTCCTCAAAGAATCACAAGTGAAATAATAAAGTGCAACTTATGAAATGTGTGAGTAATGACTATACCTGTGCACCTGCTAGTTGACTTGACTTGAGCTTGAGAACCACTGTAATAGAGTATAGCATGTAGCTGCAATTGCTTTAAAATGTATTTAGTGAGTGTGCTGAGAATTAAATGTCACCCCAGTTTTAATTTCTTAACTTTCGTTCTTCTGCTACAACACAATACTTTTTGATATGTTAGGTCCAGCTAATATGGCATGCTCTGCCTTTTACTGGTGTAACTCTGCCTATATTACATTCTGAAGTAGAAATCCCGCCTAGTTTGGTATTGGTTCCACCTACAGTTGATTTGGTGCCACCCACATGAGGCCACTTCTATAAATTTTCCCAGGGCCACTTTTATTTCCCAACCGCCCCTGAACAAGTCTATATACATGCAATTACAATGTACTAAAGATGCAGGAAATTTCCATGCAGGCAGCGGGAGCAGCATTTAGGTGCTTGACTTGAAAGAGAGAGGAGTACAAATAAACAGACAGAAACAAATAATAACCATTATGGGCAAGGGGGTTGTAAATATCAGTAAGAAAATAAAATGTATACTGTATTACTTTGTATTACTTTGACTGAAGAATAATTTTAAGATGCAGGAGTTTTTGTGTTTTGGGAGTATAGTGTTCTACAATTGCATGGAGCTTTCTTCCACACATAGGTACCGATGTACCGGCACAAATAAAACAATTGCTCAAATGCTGGCAAGCATCTACAGTCAGCAGATCAAATGTATAGTAACTACATTTTATTAGCCTTCTTCCCAATAGTTTTCAACTACATTTCAGAGAATATTTCTGAATTAAATTTCAACATTTTAAATTTAAGGATGTTTACCCCACTATAAAGTGAGCACACCCATTTCAATCAGTAGTAAAAGTATTACTAAAATATGTGATCGTCTGCACCTCCTTGAATCCATACGTTACTGCAGACCCCTGACTAAGGGAATTATATCCATTCTCCATTCCCTCCTCTCATCTTCTGGGCGACTTCCCGATCCACCGGTTGAACTCCAGTGGGAAGTGGACCTGTGCCCTCCCCCTGGTGAGGAGTCCTGGTCTGTCATCCTCAAATGTGTTCCAAGACGTCTATTTCAAACAGAGGTGGCATCTGCTCCCCACCAGACTAAATAAGTTGTTTATGTCCATCTCGCCTCTGTGTTGGATAGGATGTGGGAACTGGGTTCATTTCTTCATGTGCGGTGTTCTTGCCCCAAGATAGCACTTTACTGGGACAGGATTGCGGCTCTGATTAGCAAGGCAGTGAAGATCCCTATTATTAAATATCCCTGGTCTTTTCTTTTGGGACTACCACTTGCAACTTCGGGTACTACAACAAACTAATGATGCAAATTTTAGATGCTACAAGATGCTTAGTTGCCTTACAATGTAAGTGCTCAAAAGCTTCTTCTCTCCGCTTAGCGATTGATCAAATTTGGCATCTGGCAGGTATGGAGAAAATTGTTGTGTAGAAATAAAACGGTATTATACTATACCTGTTTATTCTTTAATATATTCTATTGGGAATTGTGGATTTTCGTGCTGAGAAGAGAGCAGCTGGTGGAGCAGAATCCAATAAGGCCTGTTATTCTCCAGTTCATGCGAGATTGGTCTACTACATTTGTAGACTGACCCTTTCGGTACGAATTTGATACAAAGTTCATCAACATATTGAAGTTGATTACTGTATAAAACACTATTGTGTTTCTTTTTTTGTATTTTATGTATGAGGGAAACGATACAGCCTCCTAACAAGGGGTATTATCGGAAATCAATCTTACAGCGCCAGTGGACTGCTTGCCGATAGATTTTTTTTTTTCATATGGAGAAAATTTCCGCCTATCTAAATAATAGATCTCCAAAATTCCTGCAGGTTTGGAATCTCTTGTACCAATTATAAAATACTCCCTCCTGTTCTTAATGGCTTATGGACTGTCAGACTTTTTATTCTAATCACCTATCCATATTACTGAGTTTCTCTTGGATACTACTACTGTGCCCTACTTGCTATCTTATACCATTCTGCCTCTCTTATTGATTTCTTAATATGTGGTGTCCCCCACTACCTTTGGAGATCCCTCCCAGTAGCCCCCTACCCCCATGCCCGTTCCCCTACCTTCATGTTTCCCATATCTACTATAGTCTTTGTCTGGATGGTTTGAATATTCTTTTACAGTACATTTTATTTGTACATGTTATGCCTATTGATATACCTGTCACTGATATGTATTTGACTACTACACACTTTTACTGACATTATCTCTGTTTTTACTCCACTTGTGTGGCTCGATTATACACTTGTATATGTGTTGTCTTTCTAATTTTTTGGTTCTGCTCTGTTGTTTCAATGTCACTTTTGTGGCATTTAAAAATGATAAACTGTAAAAAAATAAAATAATTTTAATAATCAGTTACGTCTTCTAAAGGCCAGTACTCACTGGCTGATGTGGGAGAGATGTGTGCTGAGCGAACCGCTCAGCACACATCTCTCCACCCGCTCAGCACAGCGCTCTGTGTGCTGAGCGATGCGGGGGGAGACGGGAGGACCGCTCGTTTCACCCAGTGGGTGAAATGAGCGACCTGCTAGATTGGCCTGCATGCAGGCCAATCTAGCACCAGCAATAGCGATGCGTGGGGCTGCGCATCGCTATCGCTGTGGGGGCTACATAAGGAGCGATCATGCTTAAAATCTAAGCAAGCTAGTCAGATTGCTTAGATTTTAAGCAGCGATAGTTCCTTGAGTACCCTCCTTAACAATTACATTAAATGTTTAATGAAGGCTTTCCCAAAATACACCAGCAGAGACGTTACCTGGCACAACATCCACTGTGAAATGTATACAAATAGAGGAAGGGAAATTCCAAGGCACTGAAGAGGTCACCTATGGGGACAGAAAGCAATAGAGCATAAAAAAAAAATCTGTGAAAAGCTCCAGAGACAAGAAATATAATATGAGCTTTATCATCAAACCACACAATTGCAGACTCATTTGCTTCCAAGTTAATTGATTAATGAAAGAATAACAATCATAATAATAACAGCCACAGCAATAAGTTTCACTAAGATCCATCTACCACAGGAATATACTGCATTAATTAATGGTGTCCAAAGACAGAAACTGTTATACATCCCCCCCTATGCTCATATGTGGGTGGGGGGGTTATCTCAGGCTAAGAAACCCTGGTTCACAAAGAGGAGCAATTAATACCTTGGTAAAACCATGTTGCACTGCAGGTGGAGCAGAATTAAAAGCATACTAAAAGATTTGTATTTGGGTGTCCTAGCTTAATTCCACATTGCAGTGTAAAAGCAAATCTGCCCACCCAGTGTTTGTCAGCTATAGTACATGCAAAACAATCAGTATTTTCTCTGTGTGCAAAACAATAAATTAATACATATTGGGGGTCATTCCAAGTTGATCGTAGCTGTGCTAAATTTAGCACAGCTACGATCATCTTCCCTGACATGCGGGAGGACGCCCAGCACAGGGCTAGTCCGCCCCGCATATCAGTCTGCCCCCCCCCCCCCCTCCGCACAAATACAAAAGCATTGCACAGCGGCTATGCCTTTGTATTTGAGGAGTAACTCCCGGCCAGCGCAGTTCCTGCGGCTGGCCGGGAGTTAATCGTCGCTACCGCTGGCCGCAGCGGCTACGTGAGACGTCACGCAGCCGTCGTGGCCTGCCCCCCCAACGGTCCGCCCATGCCGGCGTTGGCCGGACCGCTCCCCCTAAACGGCGGCTTAACGCCGCCATTCAGCCCCCTCCCGCCCAGTGACCGCCTCTGTCTCAGAGGCGTTCGCTAGGCAACGAAAGCTGCCATGAACCGGCGCAGTGCGGCGGCGACGCATACGCAGTTCCGACCCGATCGCTGCACTGCGACAAACTGCAGCGAGCGATCGGGTCGGAATGACCCCCATGAACACTTTTGTTGTAACATGGTTTGCTCCAGGAGCTCCCTTTTTGCTCCCCCTCTGAATCGGGCCCTTGTACAGCATATCATATGTAAAAAAAATGTGCATTGATTTTACTTGGGTGCCCTTACTCTCTGTAGCTCCATACTGTATATTTCCTGTGTAAGCAGAAAAAAGGTTTTTAGGCGCTGAACAGGGTCGTGCAAATATAGCACTGGTAATGGCAGCCACTTGGTAAGGAGGTAGCCGGCCTCCTGAAAGTGAAACAACTAAAACAAAATCACCAAGTAGGCGCACGGTACCAGTGATGTTGATAAAAACACAATTTATTAACATAAAACCAATAACAAACTGATTAAAAGACACAACACTACACAGAGCATATAACTGAGGTATTATACCTTATAGTTCACACATAAAGTGTATAAATAAGTGAAAGGGACACTAATATGCAGGAGAACCCGTCTCTGTAAGATAGGGTTAATCTCTCACATTAATTCCATATCAGACAGTTTAAATGAAAAGGAAGTCCTGTAAACTGATGTAATTAGCGTTTGTGACCATAAAGGTGTCCAGATTTAAATAGTGTTTCCTTGGAGCAAAATAAACCAGCCGATTAATGTTACTCACTGAGACGTAATGATCTCTTGCTGTACGGGATAAATGGTTAAGAAACCGCTTGTTATCACCCTGTGCATGGGTGAGACATCCGTCAGCGGTATATTCAGATGAAAGCCACTTCTTTCTGTGCAGCACCAGTTGCCTGTATTAGATCACCATACAGATCCTCCAGCTTGCTGAGCGACGCCCGGCCGGGCAGGAGGTAACAATGTTCCAAATGCAAGGAGAGTTAGAGTGGAGTGATTGAATCACAGGCTGGATCATTCACCGGTAACTTGTAACAAACGGCTGAAAGTGATGGATGTCGTGCTCCGTGGGACACTTAATGGTCAAGTGTGGCCCTTACTTCTGTACCCTCAACGCGTTTCTCCGCACCTCAGGCGGCTTCTTCAAGAGGCAGAGTGTTCTTCTCTGAGCACAATTGTGGTTGTTTTATACCTTGTCCCATTAAAATCATTAGAAACAGGTGAGTGTGAAGGCTCAACAGGTGCTCTGAAATCAGAGTCTTCATACACAGATAACGTGTCACAGGGTTTTTAATTAGACATTTAATTCAAAAAATATATATTTTAAAATCAATCCTATGGCTATCAGTTTGTCATAAATAAAAACAACAAATAAAAATATAAATATATTTCTGTTATGCGGATAGAATCATTTTAATCCCATGAGGCTGCAGCTATATTAAAAGATCTTTCAGCAGCTGCAGCATTTATCCATTAATAGTCTCCCACTTATGAGTGGGGAAAAGGAATATACAAGCATATATACACATATGGTAAATTAAGTGCTATATGTTGTTAATAGCATATTATAGTAGACAATACGTTTATTAGGTCTCAATTTTATTATTTATTTATAAATGTTTATACTAAAAAAGCCTATCATAAATCATGTGAAATACCAAGTGTAAAGAAATATCTACACAACACATCTCTTCATATTGCTATCTTTATAAGCTCAAGTCTTAGTATTATAGCATGGGAAAATGTGAATTAAAGACACTTCACACATATAAACATGTAGAAAAAGAAATATATATAATGTTATTTTTATAGTTTTATAGCTATATAGTTTTATAGTTTTAGAGGATAGTATCTTCATCATATCAACATCTAAGCTATTGTAATTACACCTGTAATCTATTAACTAAAGTAGGACTGGCTGCATGGGTCAGTGGCCAGACTAGCGTGCAGAAAAAATCTGGCGCGTCACTAGCGCCAGGTCTGCTCGCAGTCATGGTCTCAGACCCCGCAGATCCTCTCCATCAGTATGGTAGATAGCAATAAATGGGTAACCAATATAATAAATACGAACAACAAAAAAAAATATATATATAAAAAATAAAAAATAATAGTAAAAAAAAAAAAAAAAATTAATAAAATAATAAGAGAGAAAGGAATATGGACCAATCTTCATGTATGATTCTTTACTTCAACAGAAAAAGATGAAATAAACTGAACCAGCTAAATATAGCTAAATGAATTCAAGATCTATGGTTTCATTCAACCCTTGGGGTTTCAGAGTCTGTAATTTCCAGATCCATGCAGCTTCCTGACGACATAGAGTTCTAAATCTATCTCCACCTCTAGGGGTGATTTTAATCTGTTCAAGGCCAATGAGTTGGAGGCAAGCTGGATTACTGGAATGAATTTCTGCATAGTGACGTGAAACACTATGATTCATATATCCCTTAAGGATATTCCTTCTATGTTCCATAAAGCGCAGCTTCAGTGCCCTAGTGGTTCGCCCTACATAGTGCATCTGACATGAGCAGCGTAACAAATAAACTACAAAATGTGTATTGCAATTTATGAAGGATTGTATTTTAAAGTCTGTACTTGATCCAAACGGAGAAATGTGTTTAATTTTATTGACCACATGAGTACATGTGGTACATCTATTATGATTACATCTAAAGAAGCCCACAACTTTTGGGCCCACTAGTGTGAGTTGTTCACTCCTTTCAATATTAACAGAAGATCTCTTAAAGAAACTCGGAGCTAATATGTTCCTAAGATTTTTAGCTTTTTTAAAAATAATCGTAGGGTTTGCAGGGAGAGTTGTATTTAATATTGGATCGGTCAACAATAGTTTGTAATTACGTTTAATTATGCAAGAAATTTTGTTTGCTTTTACATTAAATTTTGATTTGAAAGCCAGATTATAGTGATTAATTTTTTGAGTTTTATTCTCACTATTATCTTTTTTATTATTATTTTTGTTTTTGTTATTATTGTTGCTAATAGATCTAGATTCCTCAGGAGCTGTTTCAATGAATGAAGGAGGATCACATGCTATAGTAATACGTGAACCTTCTTTCTCATTTGGGTTCATATGAGATAATTGTGTATTAGTAGTTTTAAAGATATTTCTCCTATCTAATGTTTGTGAACAGGCTATGGCCTCTTCTAATATATCCTCAGGATAATCACGTTCTCTCAAGGAGGTAATCAAGTTCTCCGCATGCTCAGCAAAGGTACAATCTAATGTACAGTTACGTCTAATCCTGAACAGTTGACTTTTAGGTACGTTGTTAAGCCAACCTTTCTTATGGTTGCTCGTATACGGAATATAGCTACAGATGTCAACCGATTTTTTATAGGATGATACTATGAGTTTCTCCTCTACCGCCTCCACTGTTACGTCCAAAAAATTGATTCGTGAGGAGTGATGTGTACAAGTGAATGACAAACCATATTCATTAGTGTTTAAAAAATCAACAAAATTCATAACTGTGTTATCATCACCTTTCCAAATAAAAAACAGGTCGTCGATATAGCGACCATAGATCTTGAATTCATTTAGCTATATTTAGCTGGTTCAGTTTATTTCATCTTTTTCTGTTGAAGTAAAGAATCATACATGAAGATTGGTCCATATTCCTTTCTCTCTTATTATTTTATTAATTTTTTTATTTTTTTTTACTATTTTTTATTTTTTATATATATATATTTTTTTGTTGTTCGTATTTATTATATTGGTTACCCATTTATTGCTATCTACCATACTGATGGAGAGGATCTGTGGGGTCTGAGACCATGACTGCGAGCAGACCTGGCGCTGCCGCTATACTGCTAGTGACGCGCCAGATTTTTTTCTGCACGCTAGTCTGGCCACTGACCCATGCAGCCAGTCCTACTTTAGTTAATAGATTACAGGTGTAATTACAATAGCTTAGATGTTGATATGATGAAGATACTATCCTCTAAAACTATAAAACTATATAGCTATAAAACTATAAAAATAACATTATATATATTTCTTTTTCTACATGTTTATATGTGTGAAGTGTCTTTAATTCACATTTTCCCATGCTATAATACTAAGACTTGAGCTTATAAAGATAGCAATATGAAGAGATGTGTTGTGTAGATATTTCTTTACACTTGGTATTTCACATGATTTATGATAGGCTTTTTTAGTATAAACATTTATAAATAAATAATAAAATTGAGACCTAATAAACGTATTGTCTACTATAATATGCTATTAACAACATATAGCACTTAATTTACCATATGTGTATATATGCTTGTATATTCCTTTTCCCCACTCATAAGTGGGAGACTATTAATGGATAAATGCTGCAGCTGCTGAAAGATCTTTTAATATAGCTGCAGCCTCATGGGATTAAAATGATTCTATCCGCATAACAGAAATATATTTATATTTTTATTTATGTTGTTTTTATTTATGACAAACTGATAACCATAGGATTGATTTTAAAATATATATTTTTTGAATTAAATGTCTAATTAAAAACCCTGTGACACGTTATCTGTGTATGAAGACTCTGATTTCAGAGCACCTGTTGAGCCTTCACACTCACCTGTTTCTAATGATTTTAATGGGACAAGGTATAAAACAACCACAATTGTGCTCAGAGAAGAACACTCTGCCTCTTGAAGAAGCCGCCTGAGGTGCGGAGAAACGCGTTGAGGGTACAGAAGTAAGGGCCACACTTGACCATTAAGTGTCCCACGGAGCACGACATCCATCACTTTCAGCCGTTTGTTACAAGTTACCGGTGAATGATCCAGCCTGTGATTCAATCACTCCACTCTAACTCTCCTTGCATTTGGAACATTGTTACCTCCTGCCCGGCCGGGCGTCGCTCAGCAAGCTGGAGGATCTGTATGGTGATCTAATACAGGCAACTGGTGCTGCACAGAAAGAAGTGGCTTTCATCTGAATATACCGCTGACGGATGTCTCACCCATGCACAGGGTGATAACAAGCGGTTTCTTAACCATTTATCCCGTACAGCAAGAGATCATTACGTCTCAGTGAGTAACATTAATCGGCTGGTTTATTTTGCTCCAAGGAAACACTATTTAAATCTGGACACCTTTATGGTCACAAACGCTAATTACATCAGTTTACAGGACTTCCTTTTCATTTAAACTGTCTGATATGGAATTAATGTGAGAGATTAACCCTATCTTACAGAGACGGGTTCTCCTGCATATTAGTGTCCCTTTCACTTATTTATACACTTTATGTGTGAACTATAAGGTATAATACCTCAGTTATATGCTCTGTGTAGTGTTGTGTCTTTTAATCAGTTTGTTATTGGTTTTATGTTAATAAATTGTGTTTTTATCAACATCACTGGTACCGTGCGCCTACTTGGTGATTTTGTTTTAGTTATTTCCTGTGTAAGCCCCAGTTTTGATATGAGAAGAGGAAAAAGGAGGAGGAACGTGGATCACACAGATCACTCAAACAATAACACAATTGATACTGAGCTGTGCACTAACAGTGTTATTTGATTGTTATTTTTTAACTATAAAATCTAATGCGTGGCAATATAACAAAAATAGTTACATCAAAGAAATAAATTATTTTTATTTACAAACAAATAATATATTGTGCAAGGAATGGTTGCATGAATAGTATGTGTGATGGAAGCGGAAGCTACTCAACTCTTCCAGCAAACATTCATATAAACAGGAAGATAAATCTTCACTGCAGCAGGGAATTTATCAAGGTAAACAATGCATTTCAGAACTTACAAAAGATTCCCTGGTAGCATTTAAGCATTGATGGATTGAATAAGGCATCCAATGGCAAGATGTAGTCTGTGGGTCTTGCATGCTAATCTACTACTCGTATAATTACACATTTCTTGGTTAATTTGTTCAGAGGAACATTTCCCTCAGGAAGCAATTTATTTTCTGCTGTCTTTATACTGCTGTTTTTCTGTACCATTCTGCAGAGTTAAACAACTTTCAAAGTTCCCCTTCACCATCCAACAACAAATCAGACATATGTTCTAGACCAAAATCTAATCATCAATTCTATTATGCACAGAAAGTATACAACAAATCAAATGCCTAACAAACAACATACTGTTGTACTTACCCATTAGTAATTTTAACATATAAAAAGTAGTAAACACATAGGCCCTCATTCCGAGTTGTTCGCTCGCTAGCTGCTTTTAGCAGCCGTGCAAACGCTAAGCCGCCGCCATCTGGGAGTGTATCTTAGCTAAGCAGAAGTGAGAAGGAAAGGATCGCAGCGCGGCTACAAATAAAGATTGTGTAGTTTCTTAGTAGTTCGAGACTTACTCCTAGCTAGCGATCAATTCAGACTGTTTAGTTCCTGTTTTGACGTCACGAACACGCCCTGCGTTCGGCCAGCCACGCCTGCGTTTTTCCAGGCACGCCCGCGTTTGTATCTGACACGCCTGCGTTTTTACACACACTCCCTGAAAACGGTCAGTTACCACCCAGAAACACCCACTTCCTGTCAATCACTCTGCGGCCAGCAGTGCGATTGAAAAGCGTCGCTAGACCTTGTGTGAAACTGCATCGGCTTTTGTGAAAGTACGTCGCGCGTGCGCATTGCGCCCCTACGCATGCGCAGAAGTGCCGATTTTTAGCCTGATCGCTGAGTTGCGAACAACGGCAGCAAACGATCAACTCAGAATGAGGGTCATAGTGAGGAATACTTCAAGCAGCTATTTGTAAAAATTGCCACTTTTTGGTGTGAAAACCCACCTGTTCATCAAAGCAAAGGCGTTTCTATAATGGGTGCAGTGTGTGTGGGGCACACGGGTCCCTGTTTGTCTTCCCTCTCCCCCTAGTTTGTAAGCTCCTTGGAGCAGGGCCCTCTTCTCTTACACCTCTACTACAGCCCTCACCTACCCAACGGCTGTCTAACCCGCATCTCCTCTCACTCATAGTCGTTCATCTCTCCTAGTGGCTGCAATCCCATAGTATTACGCAGATTTCTCTTCTTTAGCTGTATTGAGATTTGTGGTGATAATTGTTACTTGTGCTCCATTTAGTTTTGGTTACGGTAATGTGACGCCGTGTTTACCCTGTATTGTTCTAATGTGTGCTGTATGTACGGCACTGCAAACCACTTGTGGTACCTTACAAATAAAATGTAATAATAATAATACAGGTTGAGTATCCCTTATCCAAAATGCTTGGGACCAGAGGTATTTTGGATAACGGATTTTTCCGTATTTTGGAATAATTGCATACCATAATGAGACATCATGGCGATGGGACCTAAGTCTAAGCACAGAATGCATTTATGTTTCATATACACCTTATACACACAGCCTGAAGGTAATTTTAGACAATATTTTTTATAACTTTGTGCATTAAACGAAGTGTGTCTACATTCACACAATTCATTTATGTTTCATATACACCTTATACACACAGCCTGAAGTTCATTTAATACAATATTATTAATAACTTTGTGTATTAAACAAAGTTGGTGTACATTGAGCCATCAAAAAACAAAGGTTTCGCTATTTCACTCTCACTCAAAAAAGTCCGTATTTCGGAATATTCCGTATTTCGGAATATTTGGATATGGGATACTCAACCTGTAATAATTTTGTGTGACTTTACAGACAATGAGTTATCAATGCCAAATCATCACAAAATTGCTCTATAACATCATCCCAAACAAACGGCCATGATTTAAACCTTACTTACTTTGCTTACTATATGACCAATTGGCAAAAGGCCATCTTGGATGCGACAAAACAAAAAAAGGAGCCCCTCTCAATGCAATAGATAATGACATCAACATTTAGCTTACACTAGTTTAGAACTGCTAGTATTCTGCGCAATTAAAACAATTTATCATTTTGATCATGTTACGAGGGTTGTGCAGTAAGTTTCCTGATGCACAAAAAGTATTATATTCGCAAACAAAGTGAATAAATTTTTTTCACTGTATTCACCAGAGTAGTCTATTCAAAGTTGCATGTGCTCAAACCACTTGGTGAAGCCGCTGGACCAGTCTGAAGCAAGTATGTCTTCTACATGCCGGGTGAAGATCTCCACTGCAGCTTCCGATGACTCAAAATGAATCTCACGCATCTTGTGCTTGATTTATGGGAATACGAAAAAGTCGCAGGGGACCAGGGGCCTAATTCAGACCTGATCGCAGTAGTAAATTTGTAAGCTAATGGGCAAAACCGTGTGCACTGCAGGGGGGCAGATATAACATGTGCAGAGAGAGTTAGATTTGGGTGGAGTGTGTTCAAAGTGAAAATAAGATTTTAATTACCTACCGGTAAATTCTTTCCTCGTAGTCCGTAGAGGATACTGGGAATCCATTTAGTACCATGGGGTATAAACTGGTCCACTAGGAGCCTTGGGCACTTTAAGATAGTGTGCGCTGGCTCCTCCCTCTATGCCTCTCCTACCAGACTCAGTCTAGGAAACTGTGCCCGACAAGACGTACATACTTTGAGAGAAGAATAGATAAAGAAAGTGGTGAGATTACGAACCAACACACAGAACAATAGGAAAGCCATGCTTACCAAACTTGAAACTCGAACAGCAACAGCTGAACAAACCAGAATACTTAACCAAGTAACAGTGCAGGAAGAACGAAGCACTGGGTGGGCGCCCAGTATCCTCTACGGACTACGAGAAAAGGATTTACCGGAAGGTAATTAAAATCCTATTTTCTCTTACGTCCTAGAGCAGTGATCTCCAACCCCTAGCTCGCGAGTTACCGGTAGCTCGCTGTAGTATTTTCGGTAGCTCACAGAGCGCACGGGCTTGGGCAGTCACTGGCACTCCTCCTCCGTTCATTTTTAATATGGTGCCGGCCGTCAGCCAATCAGAGCTCGTGGACCAACAGTGGCGGCACCTGATTGGCTACCGGGCCGTGAGTTTTGATTGGCTCACTTACCAACACCATATTTTAAATGCCCGCTGCCGCCGGAGACTCTGTCACCTTCACCGTAGCCGCTCTCCGGACTTCACAGGAGAGGCTCGAGCTGCGCTCTCCTCCCCTTCCGTCCATCATACAGGAGGAGCAGCACCGGCGGCAGTAGAAGAAGAAGCCAGCAAGGGTTAGCACAGTGTGGGGCCCTGTATCAGACACTGCGGGGGGCATTATTTGTGTATCTGGAACTGCTGGGGGCATTATTTGTGTATCTGGCACTGCTGGGGGCATTATTTGTGTATTTGGCACTGCTGGGAGGCATTATTTGAATATCTGGCACTGCTGAGGGGCATTATTTGTGTATCTGGCACTACGCGGGGGGGCATTACTTGTAGTTGTTAGGCCACACCCACCTTGTGAGGCCACACCCACTTTCACAGGAAAACACGCGCATTGGGGGGAGGGGGTAGCTTCTTTATTTTCTGAAAGTAGCTCACACCCCAATTAAGGTTGGAGACCACTGTCCTAGAGGATACTGGGAATCCATTTAGTACCATGGGGAAGTACCAAAGCTCACAAACCAGGTGGGAGAGTGCTGAGGTTCCTACAGAACTGATTGACCAAACTGAAGGTCCTCAGAGGCCAAAGTATCGAACTTGTAAAACTTTGCAAACGTGTTCGTCCCTGACCAAGTAGCTGCTCAGTAGAGCTGTAAATCCGAGACAGCCCGGGCAGCCGCCCAAGAAGAACCCACCGACCTAGTAGAGTGGGCTTGTACAGATTTTGGAACCGGCAAGCCTGCCGTGGAATAAGCATGCTGGATAGTAAGTCTGATTCAGCGTGCAAAAGACTGCTTTGAAGCAGGACATCCAATTTTAATAGGATCATATAGAACGAACAGCGAGTCGGATTTCCTGTGACGAGCTGTTCTCTTTACATACACCTTCAAAGCCCTCACAACAACCAAAGACTTTAAAGTAGCAGAGGTGTCCGTCACAGCCGGAACCACAATAGGTTGGTTGATGTGAAATGCAGACACCACCTTAGGAAGAAATTGCTGACGAGTTCTAAGTTCAGCTCTGTCCTCACGGAAAATTAAGTAGGGACTCTTGTGAGACAACGCTCCTAGCTCCGACACACGTCCTGGTGAGGCCAAGGCCAACAGTGTGACGGTCTTCCACATCAGGTACTTTACGTCAACCTCCTGTAACGTAGAGGTAGAGGCCATGGATCATCAATCAGCATCTCGAGATCGAGGCCAGTCCGAAGCAATGAGGATTGCTTGAACCTTTTCCCTTTTTATTCTCTTTAGACCCACGGAGTTGTCAGATCATCTACCGCCACTGCTTGTGGGTCTCCCGACCTGGAACAATACCGCTTGAGCTTCTTGTTGAGTCGAGAGGCCATCATGTCGATCTGTGGATATCCCCACCGACATGTCAACCACCGGAACACCTCCGGGTGGAGGCCCCACTCCACCGGGTGTAGGTCGTGTCTGCTGAGGAAGTCTGCTTCCCAGTTGTCTACTCCCGGAATGAAGATCGCCGACAACGCCACGGTGTGTTTTTACGCCCAGAGGAGAATTCTTGACACCTCTGACATTGCTGCTTGCTTTTCGTTCCGCCCTGTCGGTTTAAGTACGTTACCGCCGTTACATTGCCCGACTGGACTTGAATGGCCTGATTCCGAAGTAGAGATGAGGCCTGCAGAAGGGCGTTGTAGATTGCCCCGAGTTCCAAGATGTTTATTGGAAGGACAACTGCCCGACTTGACCATCTTCCTTGAAAGTACACCCCCTGGGTGACTGCTCCCCAACCCCTGAGGCTTGCGTCTGTGGTTAGCAGAATCCAATTCTGAATCCCAAACCTCCGACCCTCGACGAGGTGAGAAGTCTATAGCCACCACATAAGGGAGATCCTGGCTCTTGGCGACAGATCCTCTGGTGCATGTGAAGATGTGGTCCGGCCCATTTGTCCAATAGATCTAGCTGGAAGGGCCTCGCATGAAACCTTCCATACTGAAGTACCTCGTAAGAGGCCACCATTTTCCCCAGAAGGCGAATGCACAGATGCACCGAGATCCGGGTTCGCTTCAGGACAGCCTGAACCATCGACTGGATTACCATACCCTTCTCCAAGGGATAGGAACACTCTCTGAGACTCTGTGTCCAGTATCATTCCCAGGAAAGGAAGCCTCTGCGTCGGTTGCAGGTGAGATTTTAGTAAGTTCAGAATCCACCCGTGATCCAGGAGTAGTCTGGTTGAGAGGCCAATGGTGTCCAACAACCTCTCCCTGGACGGAGCCTTTATCAGAAGATCATCCAGGTACGGAATTATGTTCACTCCCTGTTTGCGGAGTAGAAATATCATCTCTGCCATCACCTTGGTGAACACTCTCGGTGCCGTGGAGAAACCAAATGGCAGGGCCTGGAACTGGTAGTGGCAGTCCTGCAGTGCAAACTGTAGATAAGACTGATGAGGCTGCCCGATCGGAATGTGAAGGTACACATCCTTGATATACAGAGACACTAGGAATTCCCCCTCCTCCAGACCTGAGATCACCGCTCTCAGAGACTCCATCTTGAATTTGAACCCGCGTAAGTACGGGCTCAACGGCTTGAGGTTCAAAATCGGTCTTACCGAATCGTCTGGTTTTGGTACTACAAACAAGTTGGAATAATGGGGGTCATTCCGAGTTGATCGTAGCTGTGCTTAATTTAGCACATCTATGATCAGGCACTCAGACATGCAGGGGGACGCCCAGCACAAGGCTAGTCCGCCCCGCATGTCAGTGCCGCCCTCCCACCGCGCAGAAATGGAAAAGCATCGCACAGCTGCGATGCTTTTGCATTGGAGGAGTAACTCCCGGCCAGCGCAGCTCCTGCGGCTGGCCGGGAGAACCTCTTCGCTGCCCGGGTCGCAGCGGCTGCATGTGACGTCACGCAGCCGCCGCGGCCCGCCCCCCCCAATGGTCCAGCCACGCCTGCGTTGGCCGGATCACGCCGCCATCCAGCCCTCTCCCGTCCAGTGACCGCCTCTGCCTGTCAATCAGGCAGAGCTGATCGCTAGGCAATGACGGCCTTCTGGCATGCGCCGCTGCATGCGAAGTTCTGACCCGAACGCTGCGCTGCGATAAACTGCAGCGAGCGATCGGGTCGGAATGACCAACAATATCCCTTGTTTTGCAGATGAGATGGAACTGGAACAAATGACCTGAGTCTGTACCAGTTTTTGAATGGCGTCCTGTAAGGTTATACTTGCTTCCTGTGAAACTGGTAAGCCTGATTTGAAGAATCTGTGAGGTGGGAGCTCCTGAAACTCCAGTCTGTAGCCCTGGGAAATAAGATCCATGACCCAGGGATCCTGGCATGATGTTGTCCAGATGTGACTGAAACATTTTAGTCAGGCTCCCACCTGCCAGTTTTCCAGGCATCGCGGTCCACCGTCATGCTGAAGGCTTTGAGGAAGCAGAGCTTGAGCTCTGCTCCTGTGAACTGGCAGTTGCTGGTTTTCGTGGTTTACCTCTAGTGCCTCTGGTGGCTGTAGAAGAACCTCTGTTTTTGCCCTTAAACTTGGCAGTCCGAATGGACTGTAGATTAGGTCCTGAGTAGGCCTTCCTGGCTGGGGGAGCTGCAGAAGGAAGATACGTGGACTTACCTGCAGTAGCTTTGGAGATCCATTTGTCTAGGTCATCTCCAAATAAGACCTCTCCTGTGAAGGGTAGGCCTTCCACACCTTTCCTGGAGTCCGCATCAGCAGTCCACTGGCAAAGC
The DNA here is from genome assembly GCF_028390025.1 of Pseudophryne corroboree. Classification (NCBI taxonomy): domain Eukaryota; kingdom Metazoa; phylum Chordata; class Amphibia; order Anura; family Myobatrachidae; genus Pseudophryne; species Pseudophryne corroboree. Next base: position 633,272,191 of record NC_086448.1, read on the forward strand.
CATAAGCCTCTGCGTGCTGACACTGCCATAGCCGTGGTACGTGCATTAAGCAAGCCTATTGCTTTTATGGCTTCCACCATAAAATTTGCAGTGTCCTGTATATGCTGCAGGAGTAAAATAATCTCCCCTTGAGGCAAGGTACATAACCCCTCAATTAGGTTACCTGACCATTTGGCTATGGCCTTAGTAATCCACCCACATGCTATAGTGGGTCTCTGGGCCACCCCAGCAGCTGTATACAAAGATTTGAGAGTATTCTCAACTCTACGATCATCCGTGTCTTTTAGGGAGGCTGCACCTGGGACAGGCAATACCATTATCTGTGACAGCCTATAGACTGATGCATCCACTATCGGTGGATTTTCCAATTTTTTCCTATCCTCAGGAGGAAAAAGAAAAGATGATATCAACCTTTTAGGGATTTGAAATTTACTATCAGGATTAACCCACGGTTCTTCAAACAGGCTATTTAGTTCCTTTGACACAGGGAAAGTGGCTGAGGATTTCTTCTTTATATTAAAATAAGATTCCTCAGTCTCCTCTGTTACCTTATCAGGGATATGCAGAATGTCTCTGATAGCTTCTATGAGAGCCTCTATTCCCTGTGACAGTGCCTTCCCCACCTCCATGTCTGACCCCTCATCATCAGAATCAGACTGCAGCATATGAGCCAAAGGACGTTTTTGCAGACAAATGGTAAGGGACTGAGACGCTGATTTGGGTACTGAGTCTCTGTTCATAAAATCAGTCATTGATTGTTAGTATGGCGTCTCTTTGTCATTGCGGGACAATTTAGTAGAAATATTGGAAATCATTCCCCTAATGGAATCCAGTCAAGCTGTCTCTGTCCCGCTAGCCTGAGAGGGCGTACTGCACTGAGTACACTGCAGTGAACCCCCTGGAGAAGAGGAACACTGTGCCTTACATGAAACACACTCTTTGTCTGACATACTGTGACAGTGACAACACATATACACACGAAAAGGTTAAATGCACAATTAACCCACAAAGAGCCCTTCAAGAGAGACACAGAGATATTCTGGAGCCAGCACACAGCGCCCTTACTGCTAATGCCAAGCTTAGCAGGGTCGCAGACTTAGTACCCAGATTGTTTGCCTGCTAGCTATTTTTTTGCAGCACTGCAAACAGATAGTCGCCACCTATAGTGGAGTGTATTTTAGCTTTGCAACTGTGCGAACGCGTGTGCAGCCGCCCTGTACAAAAACAGTTTGTACAGTTTCTGAGTAGGTCTGACCTTACTCAGCCGCTGCGATTCACCCGCCCTGCAAACGCTTGGACACGCCTGCGTTTTTCCGAACACTCCCAGAAAACAGTCAGTTGCCACCCAAAAACGCCTTCTTCCTGTCAATCATTCTTCGTTTAATCCATCGCTCAGCAACGAACCGCTTTGTATCAGTACGACCCGCCTGCGCATTGCGGTGCATACGCAGTAGTTACCTGATCACTGCGCAGCGTAAAACACTAGCGAGCGAACAGAACTGAATTAGGCCCTTAGTATACTAGTAAGCGCTCCCCCCCCCCCCCCCCCCCGCTATGACCCCCTGGTACCGCTGAGGTAATCTGGAGTCTCTAGGGAGGAGCTGCGTGTCCCTGTCAGTCAGCGTCTGTGTCCACTGCAGAGGGAAAATGGTGCTGGTGAGCTGCTGTATCCACTCATAGTGAAGCACCACCCCTTCAATGGTGCACGGTCTTCCCGCTTTTTATACTGACTGAGGTAATTTTAGTGCTAAAAATGGAGTCAGCTGCCTTTTAAGTCTGTAATGCCAGTCTGCGTATTGTGTACACCCGTGGTGCACTTAGACTCCGTTTGCTGCCTCAGAAGCGGTGCATCCGCACTGTGTACTGAGTCTGGAGACCCAGCCGTGCGTCTCCGTACCCACATGCAGCCATAATGGCCGGCGACATGCTAACCGGGACATCGGCTTAGTTCTCACCCCTCATCTATCTTCTGGCTCTGTTTGAGGTGGCCGCGTGCTGCGGGAATGTACGTTCGCCGTGGTGGGGCTCGCAAATAGTTCCCTCAGGAGCTAGTGTCCTGTCAGCGGGGAACAGGACCATTAACTCTTCAAGAGGTTGCCTCCCCCCCAAGTCCCACGAAGCAGGCAGGCTGTTACCATCCAGACCTGCCTGAAATTAAAAAACATACAAATAAATGCAGAGAACTCTTCTGGAGCTGAAGGGGCATAGAGAGAGGAGCCAGCGCACACTATCAAATTCTTAGAAGTGCCCAAGGCTCATAGTGGCCCCGTCTATACCCCATGGTACTAAATGGATTCCCAGTATCCTCTAGGACGTAAGAGAAATCTAAGTTGCAGTGTAAAAATAAAGCAGCCAGTATTTACCCTGCACAGAAACAATATAACCAACCAAATCTAACTCTCTGCACATGTTAGATCTGCCTCCCTGCAGTGCACATGGCTTTGCCCATTAGCTAACAAATTGCTGCTGCGATCAGGTCTGAATTAGGCCCCAGGTCTGGACTGTATGGCAGATTACCGCGCTCATTGATGTGTTCATGGGCCAGAAAATGCACTAATTTCCTGGAATTGCGGGCAGGTGCACCGTAGTGATGGAGAAGGGCATCATGAGCGTGATTTTTTGGCCGCTGACTGGAAATGGCTCCAGCATTTGAGGCAGGCATTGGTTGGCGTACCAGCCATCATGGCCACGCTGTGCTCACGTTGGAACTTCTGTGGCGGCGCACCTCCACTGGGCCAAGTGTAATTTGGTGTTGGGATCGTAGATTCAGGATTCATTGCCACTGATTATTTCCCAGATAGAGTTTGAGTGATTGCCATCAATCCAGGCCAGCATGTTGTGGCACCGGAGCCTCCTTCTGCTCTCGAGTCAGCTGATGGGGCACCCAGCGTGCAGCAACCTTGCTCAGGCCAATCTTTTCGTGGAGTGTCAAGCGGATGGATCCCAAAGAGATGCCCATCTCCTTCTTTAACTGGGCCACTGTCACCCCCCTGGCATCCACCTCAACTATGGCCCACACAGCAACAAATGTGTCCTTTGTAATAGTGGACAAAGGTTGGTCGCAGAGCTCCTAGTCTTCCAGGAACAATCTCCTATGCCGAAATTTTGCAAACCACACAAACATAGTGGTCCGGGATGGTGCTTCCTCACCAAAAGCAGCTAGCAGTCCGTCAAAACTGTCCTGCTGTCGCAGACCACTTATGTGGCTGCAAATGATCATGACTCTCCAGTGGCCTCTGCTGAGTTCCATAATGAGTTTGTGGAGGAAGTGAACATACTGACCTCTATGTGCAGTACTGCTTATAAACAGTTATGTGCCTTAACATTTCACAACAATGTTATTCAGAGATTACAGGTCACAAACAGACAGTAACATTGTCTGTACTCTACTTATGCACTGTACATCCGTTAATTTATTGCACACCCCTCGTAAGTTTGTAATAGAGCCCAGATAAGTAATGACCCTTACACATCTGAATACTTTGTAAAGGGAGAGGGGGGGGGGGGGAGCTGTATTAAACAACCTAACTTTAAACATACTGTAAGAGGTGCTACCTTGCTGAGACTTGAAGTACCACATAGAAAAATTATAATAAACTGTATAATTTAATATGGAGTGAAATTGAGGTTCTTAGCACAATTTTCTGCCAAATATGTGGGCCCACCTACCACTGCCAGGTGACCTCATCTGGTGGGTCCCTAATATCCCAAGTGCTTAGGGCAGGCATTCCCAACCACGGTCCTCAAGGCACACCAACAGTGCAGGTTTTAGTGATATCCAGGCTTCAGCACAGGTGACTTAATTAGTAGCTCAGTTATTTTGATTTAACCATCTGTCCTGCAGCCTGGATATCACTAAAACCTGCACTGTTGGTGTGCCTTGAGAACCGTGGTTGGGAATGCCTGGCTTAGGGTGTGCGCCTGCATTTTCTTTTCAAACCCCCCCTCCCCCCATTTTACTCTGTATGCCTTATACCCAGACTAGCATATATTTATATACTAATATGTCAGTATTAGGGATGTGAGGGACCCACCTGATAAGGTACCGGGCCATTTTTTTTATTTTTTGGGCCAAAATAGTGCTAATAACCTCAATTTCACTCCATGTTAAATTGTACAGTTTATTATAATTGTTCAGATTGCAAGTGTTCTTAGTGCTTAGAGTGTACACCTGCACTTTCTTTTTGTCTATGTGGTACATCTAAATACCTTACAAAGATAGGGTGAACAGAATCTAGTATTTGAGAACTGTACTCTTACTTGTTTATCATAGATCAATGAGGTACAGATATGAGAAGAAAATTTAGATTAAATGAGGGAGAAAGAGAGAGCAAACACAAACTTTATTCAATATACTTACCAGTAGGATGTGAGGCAAAGGCTAACAGTATAACACTGCAAAACACAAACATCATATATTAATATGTAGCAACTTTATCCATTTCACATCACTATTTGAGAATCAAAATAACAAAATACAGTACAATGAATGGTGTAAGGCTAGAAAGCTTGACTGCATTGTTTCTACATTATCTCTGCACGTATATAGGATTATGTACCAAGAAAGTAACTTTGGGCCTGTGCACAAATACATTTTTATTTAATGGTACCAAAAACACCTATTTGTTGAGACTTTTCTTCACCATCTACAGTACCTACTGGACTAGACTGTAAAATCCAGTAAATAAAGAGAAACATTGGACAGTATGTGTCCCATGCTTCATTATAAAAGCTCTTCAATGTGCTAGATCCCAAAGTCATGAAAAGCATATATGACAAAGGTACAACAGGAAAATATACTTCCCATATGTGACTTAAAAGGGGCAACGTTTTGGAGAGAGATAAAGCACCAATCAATCATCTCCTGTTATTTTTTAAACACAGCCTGTAATATGGCAGCTAGGATCTGATTGGCTGGTACTTTATCTCTCTCCGTGTTATCACTCTCCAAGGCTTCGTACATTTCCCCTTAAATCTAATATTCTATCTTGGCTGTCAAAGACACCAGTTCATTCCTTAATAATTATCATCAATCCTGAGCATAGTTCTGTTTTTAAGCACATAATAAGGCTTAAAAAAATAAGCCAATATTAAATCTACCTTTTTGATTATGTTAAATGCTGGAAGACATAACATGTGTTAAACTATTCATTAATTTCAGATATGAAGCTGAAACTGCATGTGAGATGGAAGGCGAAAGTGTTTATTACAATTAGCGGATAACATATCACAGCGTATATTTCATGACAGACTGATTAAGGGTCAGATGGGTCACATGACTTTTCTGCTAGTTTGTGGTATTACAACAAGTCTTTGGATCAGGAGTTCCTAACCTTTGGCTCACAACACAAAGCTGGGTCAGCATGTCATGTGGGCTGGGCCACTAATACATTCATCTTTTTTTTTTCTTTTTTTTTTATTAGTTTGTAACCACAGTTCAATTGAAGAATTAAGAATATAGGAATCATCTATGAAAATGTGAGCACAAAGGATCGTTTATGACAAACAGTTAACGTGCAACGCAAAAGTTCTTTTGAGCAAATGCAGCCATTTTAATGGGGAAACGCACAGATTTGCCAGCCAAAACGTAGGAGTGCAATGTTTCCACTTGTCATCAAGAGAAGTTGGGTGGCTAGGGCGTTCTCTACCAATTGTGCTTTGACAATAGTGAAAGTGGAAGGTGAATTTTCATGTTTCAATACGACATTCTCAAACTTAATAATAAAAATGTGTAGGTATTTCTTTAGGGTGTAGTATGGTATGCCGGCGGCCAGCATACCGACAGCTGGGCGAGCGCAAATGAGCCCCTTGCGGGCACAGTGGCGCGTTATTCTCCCTCCAGGGGGGTCGTGGACCCCCAAGAGTGAGAAAAGTTGTCAGTATGCCGGGTGTCTGGATTCCGGCGCCGTTATACTGTGCGCCGGGATCCCAATAGCCGGCAAACTGAATACCACCCATTCTTTATGTACAGATGGCTGTAACCAGTCCAGTCTAGTGGAGTACAGAGCAGTTTGTTTTTTCAAACAAAGATATTGCCAGGGGTTGTTCCTGGTTCCAGATATGCAAGACACTCTGACCACAGCCAAAATATTTCTTCATAATTATTAATATAAGACATACATGAAGCTACACCAGACTGTATTTTAGGAGAAACATGGAAAAGTGTAAATGAATGAATGGATGTAACATGGAAGTAGGTCGTGCTTTGTAAGGTGATGCACTTTTTCCCAAATATCTGAATTCTAATAACAAACGTATGCACAGATAGATTTAACGAAGATGCAGCTAAAGACCATCAGGTGGCCGCTAACCTAAAAATGCTTAGCAGACTATGGGGTCTATTCATGAAGCAGTGAAAAGGGTGGAAAAGTGAGCCAGTGGAGAAGTTGCCCATGGCAACCAATCAGCTGCTCGGTATAATTTTAAAGTATGCAAATTACAAATTATTATTACCAGTTATTTATATAGCGCACACATATTCCGCATGTTACTTCAATGGTGATTGGTTGCCATAGGCAACTTCTCCACCCACTCACTTCTCACTGCTTCATGAATAGTCCCCTGTAGGTGCTTTGTGTAAAAAAGAGAAGCAGTGTAAACAAGCATGGCAGTCGGATGTAAACATAAGCCCAGTCACACCAAAAACCACAGCCCAACAGTCCAACGCATCAGTCGTTTTCATTCTACTGTATTATTAATACGCATTAAATATCAGTTGAGGAATTAAGCATTTCAGTTCTCTACTCTTTAATTCTTTACGCAGAGTAAAGTAGAGATGGATTAAACGTGATAAATGAGCAGCCAATCAGCTTCCTAACTGCCATGTCACAGGCTGTGTTTGAAAAATTACAGGAGCTCGTTGCCTGGACATTTATCACTCTTTATCCATCTCCACTAGATCACTTTCTAAGGCTTAATACATTTGGGCCAGTATGCTCACATGTCCAGCAGAGCTGTATAATGTACAGAGCACTGTGACAAAAGATAATGTTTGAGAGTGTGAAAGAGCCATCAGCCTAGTATAAAGGTGAAAGGCCAGGTGTAAGGTTTGATGTAGCTTATTGTGTTTCTACAACTGGAACCTCTTGGCAAGAATTGCTCCATTGTGCGTTCTCTTGTAGCAGAATATAATACAAGAGTCTCCTCATTTACTCTCAGCACTTGCCAATAAAAGCAAAAGCAATGTATTGTACTATCGTCAGGCAGAATGAACTTGGAATACTCTTACAGGGATGAATAATAATCAAGAACTGTATATATATTTCCACGTCTTCGAAATTGTTTCACTGTAACCATGTCAAAACTATAGGAATGCTATGCTAATGTGCAATTTCCATGAAAACTATTTCCTATATAATGATTTCAATGAGATCAGTGGCGTAACTACCGCAGGTGCAGGGAATGCAGCTGCTATGGGGCCCACCACTCCCCGTGCACACATTCACACACAGAGATCCACTGCAGTAGAGACACCTGGGCCAGCATAATTCTACAATTTGTGGGGCTGCTGGCCTCCAGGTCCCAAGCATGCATATTACCCATCGCACTTGGTTCTGCTGTGTCCTACAGTGCAGGCTTTTGGCACCCGGTCGAGGTTCCTGCAGTCTCATGATGTCAAACTTACAAAAGAAAAAGCGCTAAGCTAAAAAATGTGCGTCAGCTGTCCCAATTAAAATGCTAGTATGAAGGTTATTTAATACTCCTTGCCTTATTAAGGACTGCTGCTCTCAAATTATTGGGTTGTTGATTCCCAATATAAATAGTAAAGCCAAATAGAGAAAAAAATGAAAGCGCTGTCCAGAATAAAGACTTAATCATAAAAAAATGTAATTGTATAATAAAAACACTTCGTATATAATATATTATAATCCACCTAAATGTCTATAACATATTGCATAAGACTTCAAAGCCTGTCTCCTTGTAAATTGATAGTACTTAACACAGCTAACACAATGGTTACACTGGCAAAAACTGTTTCTTTTCTAATTGAAACACTGTGCCATTAAACAAGTGATACCATTAACTCCACAGTGCACGGTCTTTAGTGCTCAATGGCCACACTAACATACACAGCCTCCTGAAAACGTTTACTATTTCACAGCCCAATCATATCTAGAGGAAATGCATAAGATCATGAATTGCTTTTAACCTCCCACTGGGACAACGTTGTGATCAGGGCCGGTGCAAGGTTTCTTGGCACCCTAGGCAAAACTTCTGCCTATTGCCCCTTCCCCCTATCTGCCCTCCAGGTGAAAGACATGCTGCTGTTCTCCCCCACCCCCAGTCTGTTGCATGGCTGCTCTCTTCTCCCCATCTCCCCAGTAAGTGTGTGGGTGCCTGCTGCTCTCACCCCCCCCCCCGTTAAATGTCTGCTGTTCTATCTCCCCCACCATCTGTGTGTGTGCTGCTGCTCATCCCCACCAGTGTGCGTGCCTGCTGATCATCTCCGCCTCCCCTCCCCCTTGGGGAGTAATCTGGGACGGAGTAATCTGCGAAAGTGTCTGGAATGAAGAGCAGCGCCACATGTTACCCATACTTGCCTACCTGACCCTCTCCATGAGGGAGAAAATGCTCTGTTCCTGGACTTTCCTGGTAATGTATGATTGCCATCACCTGTGGTGAGCTAGTTTATTGATAAGAAAGGAGTTTCACCACAGATGATGGCAATCATACATTACCAGGAAAGTCCAGGAACAGAGCATTTTCTCCCTCATGGAGAGGGTCAGGTAGGCAAGTATGATGTTACCCCCAGCCAGGTGGAGTTGGAGCCTGCAATATGGGAGCTTGCCAGTCCCAACTCATACTTGCCTACCTGACCCTCTCCATGAGTGAGAAAATGCTCTGTTCCTGGACTTTCCTGGTAATGTATGATAGCCATCACCTGTGGTGAAACACCTTTCTTATAAATTAACTAGCTCACCACAGGTGATGGCAATCATACATTACCAGGAAAGTCCAGGAACAGAGCATTTTCTCCCTCATGGAGAGGCTCAGGTAGGCAAGTACGTCGCAACTACTATAAGATATGAGTGCCGAGGGGGGATTGCGACGACTGTGAGGTAGGACCATGCTACCTTTTTCAGGCAGCTGTAGCCTTGAAAAAGGGACTTATGTCCCGAAACGCGTCGGCACCTGCTTTCCAGTATTTTCCTGTGCTTCTGGACATCCTTGACTGTGAAAGGGACCACTGGGGAACACGCCTGACGGAGCCACATGCAGAGTATTGTTCTCAGGAAATACCTTGCATTCATAACACATGCGGCTCCGATTATCATCTTGGTAGGACTCTGTTTCCCATGTTGGGTTCTGTTTTTGTCTCACTTTTAATCATTGTGTTGTATTAAAATTCATATTTTATTCACATCAAGCCGGTACATTACATTTTATTAAGAAAATAGAAGTTCCTGCAAAAAGTGTAGCATTGGATTAGCGCTAAGTGGGAGGAGTCACTAACAATTTTTGTGCAGCTGTAGCCGGCCGCCCCCTCAGGATCCGGCGCTCCTAGGCGGCTGCCTAAAGCTGCCTAATGGAAGCTCTGGCCCTGGTTGTGATATAATAAGTCCAGAGTGTCTCTGATTTTTAAACAAGCTGGATTAATACTGAGTGACTAGTTTCTGAAAAGAGACTTGCGATTACTAATCAAGTCAGCTGCGTATCTTCTGACGGTCGTCCCCGTCTATTGCAGATAATATAAGTGGAGGTTCTTAATGGAACTAACCATATACGTATGACTAAATGTCCACTGTGGCTGTATCAATAAATGAGCTCATCTCACCAGTGCTCTCTGTTACCGCGTCTCTAACCGGGCATCCGTTTCCGTCCAACACAGCGCTCAGCGGCTTCACCGCTAATGGTAGCGCTGGGGATCTCCTGCTGAAGCAGATTATGTGCAGGTAGCTGGGGTATTTGGAAGTCCTCCGGCCAGTATATTCAATGCTCTCTATTAGCGCGTCTCTCACCGGGCATCTGTTCCCGTCCCACGCAGCGCTCAGCGGCTTCACCGCTAGCAGCAGCGCTGGAGATCTCCTGCTGGAATAGATTGTATGCAGGTAGCTGGGGTATTTGGAAGTCCTCCGGCCAGTAGATTCTGAACTCTGTCAGCTGCTGAATGCTGGCCCGTGAGTAGCAGAATCACACAGTCTCGCCGGCACTGGGAGAAATAGATAGCTGCTTAGAAGAGGCTTGTCAGTGTCCTCATATACAGGGGTTAACACTTGACGCGTTTCTCAGCCTCGTACTTGTGGCTGTTTCCTCAGAAGCATGATTTACAAGGAGACAGGCTTCGAAGTCTTATGCAATATGTTATAGAAATTTAGGTGGATTATAATATATTATATATGAAGTTTTTTTACTATACAATTAAACATTTTTATGATTAAGTCTTTATTCTGGACAGCGCTTTAAATTTTTTCTCTATAAGTCTCATGATGTGTTTGCAGTGGAGAGGAGGCGTGAGCCAGCCCTGCAGAACGCTGAGCACTATGAATTGCAGAGGAGCTGAAGTAGAAAGTAGTAAGAAAAAAAGACTGGGGGGAAAAGACTGGGGGGGGGGGGGGGGGGGCGGGCAGGGGCTAGGAGCCAATGGTGTCAAAGTGTGGGTGTACAGTTAGTTGCCTGGTGCCTGCCAACAAGTGTCTATCAGTGGCAGGTGCTGGAGATATGACTGGCCAGTACAGGAGGAAAGGGATGGGTGACCTGTGCCTGCGGGAGGCGGGTGGTATGTTAACTGACCAGTGAAAAGCAGAAGCACCAGAGACTGTGGAAGGGAAAGCTAATGAACTGGTTGAAAACAATATAGTTGCACCCATCAAGCGGAGGGGGCTGCAAGGCGAGGCATGGTGACTGACAGAGAATACAGATGGGGCTAAATAAAGGAGGAAAAGTGCAGTAATCAGAGAGGATATAGAAAGGCAATCTGGCAGAAGAGGGCACATATAGAGTCACAAAGATGCAGAAGGTTCACAGATAGAAGGTCAGAGAGGCAGAAAGGTGCACAGATATAGGAGACAAATAGGAGCACAGAGAGACCAAGGGAGAACAGATTGAGGCAGATAGAAACTGTGTTGGAGGCACCAAGTTTTTAGTAGGTTTGAAGGGAATGGGGGGCAATTTGTGAGTTACGTAGTTACATTTGTTTTATAATGAATAGACTGGTATTTTATCAATACAATCAGTGGCACGTTATACACAATGGCTGCAGCAGCCCCAGAAAAATATAAGTAGAAAGAAGGGTCAGCTGTATTAAATACAAATGTAAATTTCATGCACAGTATTTTAATGGGTATGCACAAAAGAAATGGGGAAGCAACAAGTCAGGAGGAGGAGATGATGCTACCAGGCTCAGACTGACACACATGCTGCGTACAAACCACATCTTATATTTGAATGTATGTGAATTCATTGCTACTATGCTACCAGGCTCAGACTGACACACATGCTGCGTACAAACCACATCTTATATTTGAATGTATGTGAATTCATTGCTACTATGCTACCAGGCTCAGACTGACACACATGCTGCGTACAAACCACATCTTATATTTGAATGTATGTGAATTCATTGCTACTATGCTACCAGGCTCAGACTGACACACATGCTGCGTACAAACCACATCTTATATTTGAATGTATGTGAATTCATTGCTACTATGCTACCAGGCTCAGACTGACACACATGCTGCGTACAAACCACATCTTATATTTGAATGTATGTGATGTTTTTCTTGTAATTTCCTATGTATGTGATTGAATTTATTGTGAATAGCTAGAGTAGTTTTAGTCTGTTGACCCACCCTGTGCAATTTGTTCTATGATCAATTAGCATTTCAATCAGGTGACCAAATGTTCAGAGGTAGGCCTGTTCCTAATCCGAGACAGTATTTCCTTAGAGTCAGTTAAGGGGTCAGCTTGCTGGGGGTAGCTTGCTGGAATTTTTTAAGTGTGGAATTAATAAGTGTGTTATCCGAACAGTTAAAAAAACAGTTGAACAAACATTGAAAAACATCAAGAAAAGGTAACTTACTTTAACAACTTACTCTAACTCCACTTAACCCATAAAACACAAACAACCTCAGCATGTTCATCAAACTACTGTGTCTAATTTCAATTCATGGAATTCTCACCAAATTTAACACATTCTACACTCACCCTGAAACTCACCCCTCTGTACACATTACAGCTTCTATTCTCCACTCCCCTCTTCTAAACACTCATGAGATTTATACTTTCCTCTCTGCAAGTACTTTGACAACCACAATTGGCCACCAGTACAAACACTCGCAAACATCCACCAAGATTTATCTCACTCTTCTGCTATTATTAGCTGGTGACATATCACCAAATCCAGGCCCCAACCACCTTTCCCTCTCACACTCTGCTGTCTCAAAACAACATAGAAATCCATCTAACCTCATAAATATCACGTGTCTCCCATCCCCCTCCAAATCACTAAAATGTGCCTTATTGAATGCACGCTCTGTTTGTAACAAATTAACATCCATCCATGACCTCTTCATATCTCACAACTTTAATCTGCTGGCTATAACAGAAACATGGCTCACACAATCAGACACTGCCTCCCCTGCAGCACTGTCACATGGTGGTTTCCACTTCTCACACACATCTAGGCCTAATAATAGTAAAGGTGGTGGGGTCGGAATCTTACTGTCACAGTTTTTCACATACACTGTTCTACCTCAGGTTCCATCACTCGCATTCACCTCATTTGAAGTTCACTCTATCAGGATTTTCACCCCCTTCTCTCTGCGTGTTGCAGCTATCTATCGCCCTCCTGGGCAACCTAAACAACAATTTCTAGAAGATTTCTCTGCCTGGCTCCCACACTTCTTATCCTCTGACATCTCCACCATCATTATGGGCGATTTCAATATAGCTCTTGACAGTCCACAATCTGTTCATGCATCCAAACTCCTCTCTCTAACCTCCTCTCTTGGCCTAACCCAATGGTCCGACTCCTCTACTCACCATGAGGGCCACTGCCTTGATCTTGTGTTCACCAGGCTCTGCTCAGTTTCCAAATTCACTAACACTCCTTTCCCTCTCTCTGATCACAACCTGATCACCTTCACAATCTCTTCTATTACTTTAAATTCTAGGACACTAAAACCAAGCAAGCCTCCTCTAACCCGCAGAAATACTAACAATATACATTTTCAACAACTTTCCACTTCTCTGCAACAACTGCTCTCACCAATCTCGACATTTACTACACCTGACACTGCTGTATCACGCCTGCACCAGACCCTAGAGAGTGCCCTTGATGAAGTGGCTCCAGCTACCCATCACACTCCACGTAGGCTTAGATGCCAACCATGGCACTCTAAATCAACAAGACACCTACAAAAACCGTCACGTAAAGTAGAACGTCAGTGGCGGAAATCTCAGAATCCAAGTGACTTTCTCACATATAAGACTACCTACCACTTCTATCGTCAGGCCCTGGACACTGCCAAACAAACATATTTCCAATCTCTCATCTCTTATCATGCCAACAACCCCAAGCGACTTTTTAATACATTTAAATCACTTCTTTACCCTCCCTCACCTCCCCCACTAGCTACTATCCGTGCACAAGAACTTGCTTCCTACTTCAAGGATAAGATTGATAACATCCGAGATGAAATGGTATGCTCTAACTCAGCCAGTGACCTGCTCAATTCCCTACCTGAACCGTCTGGCACTTTCTCTTCATTTGATCCCACAAGTGAAGATGAAGTATCAACACTCTTTTCATCCTCCTACTCCACTACCTCTCCTCTTGATCCTATACCCTCACAGGTCAGTAAAACTTTGTCTCCTGTGCTTATCCCAACCTTAACTAAAATCTGTAATCTCTCTCTCTCTACTGGTATCTTTCCCTCTCTGTTTAAACATGCAGTCATTACTCCCATTCTAAAAAAACACAACTCTGACCCAAACACACTCTCTAACTACCGTCCCATTTCTCAGCTACCCAGTCCCTCCAAGCTACTTGAGAGGCTTGCCTACACTCGCCTTACACACTTTCTTAACTCGCACAACTTATTGGATCCACTTCAGTCAGGCTTTCGTGCCCAACACTCCACAGAGACGGCACTGACCAAAGTAGTGAATGATCTAGTCACTGCTAGATCAAAAGGCCATTACACACTACTTATTCTTCTAGATCTCTCTGCTGCTTTTGACACTGTTGACCACTCTCTTCTCATACAAACACTACAATCCCTAGGTCTTCAGGACACAGCCCTTTCTTGGTTCTCATCCTACCTATCTAATCGCTCTTTCAGTGTTCACTTCTCTGATTCTACCTCCTCTTCTCTACCTCTATCAGTTGGAGTACCGCAAGGCTCAGTCTTAGGTCCTCTGCTTTTCTCAATCTATACCTCCTCTCTTGGTAAACTAATCAGCTCCTTTGGATTTCAGTATCATTTGTATGCTGATGATACTCAAATCTACCTATCCTCCCCAGATTTGTCACCACCAGTATTGGCTCGTGTCACTGGATGCCTGTCTGCCATTTCATCTTGGATGTCATCTCGCCACCTCAAACTCAACATTTCCAAAACCGAATTAATTATTTTCCCACCAGCTAAGAGTAGTTACCAACCTGATATCTCTATAACTGTTGACAATGCAACTATCCACCCCACCCCACAAGTTCGTTGCCTAGGTGTCACCCTTGACTCTGAACTGTCCTTTGTTCCACACATTCAATCTGTCTCTAAATCATGTTACATGCACCTTAAAAACATATCCAAAATACGCCCTTATCTTACACAAGACACTGCAAAAACTCTAATCCATGCACTCATCATCTCCCGCATTGATTATTGTAATAGTCTCCTTACTGGTCTTCCCAAACATAGGCTATCACCACTTCAATCCATTTTAAATGCAGCTGCGAGGCTAATCTTCCTCGCCAGACGTTCTTCATCTGCTGATCCGCTCTGTCAGTCCCTCCATTGGTTACCGGTATTCTACCGTGTCAAATATAAAATACTTTTACTTACATACAAGGCTATTAACCAAACTGCACCATCATACATCTCCTCACTCATCTCAAAATATCTCCCTACCAGACCTCTCCGCTCTGCACAAGATCTGCGTCTCTCATCCACATGTATTACCTGTTCCCACTCAAAATTACAGGACTTTACCCGGGCTTCACCCACTCTGTGGAATGCACTCCCACGCACAATAAGACTCTCCTCTAGTCTCCAAACCTTTAAACGTTCTCTGAAAACTCATCTCTTCAGACAAGCCTACCAAATTTCAGACCCACACACATAACCTTCACAGCTTCCCTATCAAGTTACATCCCCTCTGTACAGTCCACATAAACTCACATTTTGTCTTCCAACATTGCTGGGTGATCATATCATATAAGAACCTAGCAACCTGGGGAACCATTATGTGACAGGTAGCATCTATCCTTGTGTATCAATGCCTATTTCCCTATAGATTGTAAGCTTGCGAGCAGGGCCTTCCTACCTCTGTCTGTCTGTCTGTCTGTCTTTGCCCAGTTTTGTTCTATAATTGTTGTTCTAATTGTAAAGCGCAACGGAATATGCTGCGCTATATAAGAAACTGCTAATAAATAAAATAAATAAATATGGAAGTGACAGGTCAGGAGGAAAAGATGTGGAAGCGACAGATCGGGAGGAGGAAATGGGAAGTGTCAAGTCGAGAGGCAGAGATATGGAAGTGACAGTTTGGGATCAGGAGATGGGGAAACGATGGGTCGGGAGGAGGAGATATGGAAGTAACAGGTTGGGAGCAGAAGATGGGAAGTGTCAAGTCGAGAGGCAGAGATATGGAAGTGACAGGTCGGGAGGAGGAGATAGGGTAGCGACAGGTCAGGAGGAGAAGATATAGAAGAGACGGGTCAATAGGAGGAGATATAGAAGAGACGGGTCAAGAGGAGGAGATATGGAAGGTACAGGTCAGGAGGATAAGATATGGAAGGTACAGGTCAGGAGGATAAGATATGGAAGGTACAGGTCGGGAGGAGGAGATATTCAAGCGACAGGTTTGGAGGAGATATGGAAACGACAGGTCAGGAGAAGGAGATTTGGAAGCAATAGGTTGGGAGGGGGGAGATATGGAGGAGGAGATATGGAAGGTAGGCAACAGGTCTAGGAGAGGAGATGGGGAAGCGACAGGTCAGGAAGAGGAGATGGGGAAGCAGCAGGTCGGGAGGAGAATATAGGAAAGCGACAGTTCGGATGTGGAAGTGTCAGGTCTGGAGAATGAGATATGAAAGTTAAAAGGTATGGAGGAGGTGATGGGGAAGTGGCAGATCAGAAGGAGGAGATGGGAAAGTGACAGGTAATATACCTAAGGGAGTAATAATCATTTTTCAGTTTTGTTATGAGGGTGAAGGAGTACCTTAGATGAGACTGAGGGAGTTAATTAGAGGGTTAATGAACATGAATGGAATTAATTGATGACATGGTGTTAATTAAGTGAAGATAGTGATTGTAAAGTGGTTAGTTATGTTATACTAATGCTGTAGTAGTTAATAATTTAATGAGTAGTGCTTAAATACTAATGAGCTAATGAAATTGTATGGTGTTTAGAAATACTCTATGTATTGCATGGTTTGCGCTGTTGAGCCCACTTTATTAAACAGAAGTCACTGTGCTGCTTTCTGCATTATATTGCGGTCTCTGTGAAGCTCTGTATGTAATGGATGTCACTACAATATTATGACAGTCTCTGTGATACTATTTGTATTATATGGTAGTCACTGCATTATAATGACATCTCTGTGAAGCTTTTTGTATTATATGGAGGTTACTTTGATGCTCTGTGTATCATATGATTGTCACTAGAAGGATCTCTGTATTCTATGGCAGTCACTGTTATTCTCTGTGTATTGTATGGTGGTCTCTAGAATTAGTTCTTTGACATAATAATTTTATCTTATAGGTCATTGGCTATTTATATACAATATGGTGGGATACAGTTCAGCTCTAAGAATGGGGAGGAGTAGACGGTGTACCCAGAATCCCCTCCTAACAGACCAATTGTCTTTTTTCTGACCAAGGGTCCATGGCTTGCATACTGCCGCAATTCGTGGGTCTACGGGGAGGAGATAATATGATGCAATTCTACGAGAATGTGTGGTGCTTAGAGAATGAGCAGCAGTTAATCAGCAGGTAATGACTTGTACTGTGCTGCAGTGGGGTGCTGAGGGACTGAGCCTGCAATGCTGGGTATATTTTTTCCGTGTGGGTGCTAATGTGGTTTTTTTTTTTCATGTGGGGGCAAATTTACCTCTCCAATGCGGGGGTGGGGGTTTCATTCAAGAATTTGCTATGGGGCCCATAAAATTCTAGCTAAGCCCCTGAATGAGATGAAGTTACGAGTGCTATTACTCTTTTTCTGAGCTATGCTAAATGTATAGGAAATTAGGTACAAATCTAAAAATAAAAAGATTAAGCAAAGATAAAACATTGGTATGAGTGAAAAAAACAGAAATATCTCTCAGATAATTCCCAACATAAAGAGATGGAGAGTTAAAAATACACATACACAATTTACTTCTATGTGCCCCCAAAGAACACATCTCCAAGGACTCATGCTGACCCTTCACATTTCCGGGGCAGCTACTGTAAATACCAAATAGCCCGTAAATGGGAAAAATCCCTTGGCTCCCAGCCGTACTGAATTGATGAACAGAATTTAGTTTATAGCTAAAATGGAATATATCACCAGCCTTCAAAACAATACAGTAAAAAAGTTCCACTCCATTTGGCTCCCCTGGTATTCCCTCCATAGCACCCCCCTCCCGGGTCTCCTCTGACCCCCGCTATGCCACTTGCACAGTGTCCAATTTTGATATTTGTTACCCCTGACTCACTGCTGGCCCTCCCTTTTCCCCTTCTCTTCCCCATCCCCTTTTATTCCATGCGTTTCCCCCTAGTCACCCATTGCTTCTCATGCTCTGACTTTACGTCCCCCACCTTGTTCCTCTACCTCTATTTGTTGAAATGTTTTTGAAGACGAAGAATCTGGTATCTCTACGGATGTAGAATCTTTTTTGTTTCATTCTTATCTAGTTATTACAAATTTTTTCTCCAGCTCGGTCCACAGGTTGTCCACAGGATAACATTGGGATATGCCGGAGCGACAGCGGAAATGGCACCAAATAGTCACAAGCTTTCTGGCCTCCCAGGATGTATTGGGCTCCTCCACATAATCCCACCCACCGACTCAGTCAAATCAGTTTTTTGTTTGGTGCGGCAGGAGCCGGACCATGGTCACAGGGCTGCTGCTAAGGCAGCCCTAAGCTTTTGTTATTTTATTTTTATAGTCTTACTAAGTTTTGAGTGATCTTTCCTAACAGCGTCTTAAATGCATGCTGGAAAGAGTCGCTCCGACAACTCCCCACCAGGTCACAACAACGCTTACCCGTGGGTATTAGTGTGTCTCGACAGGCGTCTGTGTCGGATGTTCTAGCAGGTCCAGCAGACGTTACCAGGCTGTGGCCGGAGCATGGGGAGAAGGTAAGGCATCGATTCCACTTACTAGAGGAATTCGGACACAGCCGCACTGTATTGGAGGAGACTACTAAACAGTGGCTGATGCGCCGCCACTCTTAAGTGCAACAGCACTATGCTGCAGGGATCATAGGTGCCAGGACTAGGCTGAGGCCGCGACCCTTGTGGTTTATGTCAGCAGGGGGAGTCAGACGCTCTCCTGGTCGCCCCTCCCCCCAGTCCATGACCAGTTTCCGTGCGTCTCTCGTCCATGAACTGATGACCTCACTTCCGTCTCAGACGCTATCACGAGGGTACTCGGTTGCAGCTTAGACGTTGCGATTGTGTACACTAGAGTTGCCGCCGAGACCGGGTCGCAGACAGGAGCGTCTTCATACACTCATCGTTCACTGAGCGTCTGGGTCCGTTATTGAGCGTCTGTGTCTCTCATCAGTTACCGGAGCGGCAGTGTACACCAGTAGCGCCTGAATCCACTCAGTGTCTGTCGGGCGTATTGATTGATTCTGGAAGTGGGGTGAGTCTCCCTGTATCCCACTCTGAGTAAGGGTTATACAGTACTAAAATTCTTTCTACTTGTTAGTATGAATAGTTAATTTTGGTACACAATGCATATGAGACCTGTACAGTACTGTTGTTTGCTGCATAACATGTCTGAGAAAACTTGTGAAAATAGCTGTTTAAAAACAGAAGTGCAGTAATTGTAATCATACATACTAGTGTGATTGCTGACTTTTATATGTTTGTCAAGCATTGTTTCTGATCCTCAATTCAGGTGCTCGGATTGTGGTCAGATTGATATCACTTCTATATCCATATAGGTGATTTTAAGTCACAGAGAGTGTAGTTTTTGTAAAACGGATTATTTACCATGTCTAGGAGCGGCAGAAGTGACGAGGACACTTTATCAGGGGCTCCTACACCCTTAACATGCTTATCTTGTAAAATAGGGATTTGGGATGAAATAACCCAGTATGTTGCTTATGAGGGGTTATGTGCTAACTGTTTTGCGTATAAGCAAACTAAAAAGCAGGCCCAAGTGCAGCAACCAGTAGAGCCACCATGGGGTATGTTCGCACAGACTTTGTCTACAATAGCGGACAGATTAACACCTGCAGTTCCACCCCCGGGAATAGGTTACACTATTAACCCATACATGCAGCTCCCTCCTTATGGTTTGATGCCAACAGCTTCTACAAGTTGCCAGGCTATTAATACCAGGGTATAGAGCCGGCCCTAACCAATATGATGCCCTAGGCAAGATTTTGGCTGGTGCCCCCTAGCACCACCGCTGGTTTAGCCTCTGACCTTGCTCCTCTTTCCCAGAACCATCACCCCTCACCCATAGCAGTCCTTGTATCCCCTATATTTTAAATAGGAACAGTTCGCACATTTGACACACAGCCCAAAAAGGGGCATCTTCTTGCTGGGAAGGGGCATGGCCACATAATAGTAACCCCAATCCCAATTACGCCACACAGTACTGCAACTTTATTCACATTTTATCTTGCGATAGTGTCCATAATTCATATTACATCCTACAGTAGTATCACTTTACCTTATAAACGTTACTCCTCACAGTAGAGCCCCTTATTCACATTACACCACACTGAATTGCTCCTTATTCACATTACACCACACCTTATTGCTCTTTATTCACATTAGATGACACAGTAGTGCCCTTTCTATATGCAACGCCACATAGTAGAGCACCTTATACACATAATGCCATACATTAGTAATGCATTTATACACAATTCCACACAGTAATGCCCCTTACACATATGAGACACATTAATGTCCTTATATACATAATGCGCCTTACACATTATGACAACCTTTATTAATGCCCTTTTACACATAATGTCCCTTACACATATGCCACACATTATTAATGCCCTTATACACATAATGACACACATAGTGCCCCCTACACATTTGTTGCATATTATTAGTGTCCCTATACACATAATGACACACATACAGTATTACCCTGTTACACATATTCCGCACATTATTAATGCCCTTATACACATAATGACACACATAGTGGCCCTTTACACATACTGTATGTTGCACATTATTAATGCATTTTTACATGACACAAATAATGCTCCTTACACATATTCCGAACACTACTGCACAACCAACCCACTCACATGCACACAGCACTCATACTTCCACTAACACTGTGACCTCTGCCTCTGCTTGGATACAGATGTGTCCTCACAAATCTTGCATCAATGCTAACGTCAGGCACCTTTTTTTTAATGAAAATGCTTCTTATTTGCATTGCTATGTGGCTAGGATGCACAAGCAGCTTCTGCTGATTAAACTGATATGCAGCATGCCTATATACTGTGTGAGACTGTGGCTGTATCTGCATATGAAATGCTACATACAGAATATAGGCATGCCGCATATCATTTTACTCAGCAGAAGCTGCTGATGCCCCTAGGCATATCAAATGCCCTAGGCAATTGCCTAGTTTGCCTATGCCTATGGCCGGCTCTGCCGGGGTAGATACATCCATGTTACAGACTACACAAGATGATACAACGGATGATGATACAGTGTATTCAAATACCCCATATGACGACCAGTCGGAGGGCTTCAGCACAGAGGATATAGCTGAGCTCATTGATGCCATGAAAGCTATTATGTGTCTGGAGGAACCAGCCAAAGCAGTGTCAAAATCTAAGGCACCTAAGTTTAAACGTACAAAATCGGTTAAGACTGAGTTTCCGTCAGAGGATCTGACGGAAATTATGGAAGAACCGTGGGCTACTCCTAATAAAAAGTATAAGATTCCGAAGAAATGGGATTCTTATTATCCTTTTCCAGCTGGGGACTGTTCAAAAAGGGAGGTTCCTCCTAAGGTAGATGCACATGTGGTACGACTTGTGCGTAAGTCTGCTTTACCATTACCGTCTACCTCACTGGATGATGTCACAGATAGAAGAGTAGATGGTTTCTTGAAAAATATTTTCTCTCTCTCAGGGGTTGTGGTAAGGCCAGCTATGGCTTCAGCCTGGATGGCAAAAGCAGTGGTAGAATGGGCGGAGGAATTAGAGAGTGGTCTCTCCATACCTACCAGGGAGCAGGGGTCTCAGCTAGGCTATATAAAACAAGCTGCGCAATATTTGGAAGAAGCAGCAACTGATATGGGTACGACTGCTTCTAAAGCATCAGCCTTAACGGTAGCCGCTCGTAGAGCAGTATGGCTACGTACTTGGAAAGCGGATGCAGAATCCAAGAAAGCTCTTGAAGCGTTGCCTTTCACTGGGAATATTCTGTTCGGAAAGCAATTGACAGATATCCTGGAGTCTGAAGCCGAATCCAAGAAAGTTAAGTTTCCGGCTAGCTATGCCCCTAAACCGAGGGGAGCAAAATTTCGGCCATTTCGATGGCAAGGTAGATCTAAAGGAAAGGTTGAGACTAACCAACCCCAGTACAATAGATCAGCTAGGGGCAAGAAGCAGTGGGCCAGTAGACGGCCAGCTTCCAAACCAGAGCAGAAGCCATCAGTTTGAGGGTACGGGTCTCCACCTGGAGGATTCCAGGGTTGGGGGCCGACTCCTTCACTTTGCACACATTTGGCGCCAGTCGACGACAGATGCTTGGGTGCAGAAGGTGCTATCTCTCAGTTATGGTTTCCCTTTCAGGAAGCAGCCTCCTCAAAGGTTCTTTTGCACCAGCCCGTCTCGTATAGAGTCGAAGGCCAGGGCTTTGCAAGAAGCAGTTCAGAAATTGCTTCAGTCTGGGGTAATTATCCCGGCACCCCTGACACAAAGGGGATGGGGGGTTTTACTCAAACCTGTTTTTGATCCAGAAGCCAAATGGATCATTCCGACCAATTCTCAACCTCAAAGGGTTAAACAAATACATTTGGATTCCAAAGTTTCACATGGAGATTCACATAGTATTGGCCATGGAACCAGAAGATTACATGGTATCTCTGGATGTACAGGATGCTTACCTGCATGTGCCCATAGCACGGTCATATCAGTGTTACCTCAGGTTTGCCATCCTCCAGCAGCATTATCAGTTCCAGGCTTTGCCCTTTGGGCTAGCAACAGCCCCCACGGTATTTACCAAGATTATGGTGGTTATGGCAGCTTATCTCCGCAAGCAGGGAATAAGAATTTTTCCATACTTAGACGATCTGTTAATCCTGGCTCAATCCCAGGAGTTACTCTTGGGCTATCTCCAACAGACAATAGCTTGTCTACAAAGACACGGATGGCTCATAAATTGGGAGAAGTCGTCCCTGAATCCATCACAACGGATGGTTCATTTGGGGGCCATATTGGATTCAAGTCTATAGAGGATATTCTTACCGGAGAAGAAGATCTCCAAGGTACAGGTAATGACTCAGGAATTGTTGCACAGTCAGACAGTTTCAGTCCATGCAGCAATGCGACTGATGGGTCTGATGGTGTCAGCATTCGACATGGTGGAATATGCGCAATTCCACTCCAGACCCTTACAACACCTCATTCTAACCAGATGGGATGGAAGACATCAGACAATAAAGAGACAGATGATAAAGCTACCAGTAAGCGTAAAAAGGTCACTAGCTTGGTGGCTACAGACGGACCATCTAGACAAGGGGAGACCCTTTTGGATAGCAGATTGGCAAGTGCTAACAACGGATGCCAGTCTTCAAGGCTGGGGAGCAGTGTTCGAAAATGTTTGGTTCCAGGGAAAATGGACCACGAAGGAAAGTTGCCTGCCAATAAATTTGTTGGAAATAAAGGCCATATATATGGCTCTAGTTCAGGCAAAGGACATTCTGCAGGGAAGACCAGTCTAGATCCGTTCAGACAATGCAACAGCAGTAGCGTATCTCAACCATCAGGGAGGAACTCACAGCAAAGGACTGATGGAAGAAGTAACTCACATACTAAGGTGGGCAGAACTTCATCTTCCTGCATTGTCCGCAATGTTTGTACCGGGAGTGTTAAACTGGGAAGCAGATTTTCTCAGTCAACACACCATTCAGGAGACCGAATGGGCATTACACCCAGAGGTATTTTAAACTCTAGTAGACAGATGGGGTCTGCCAGAGATGGATCTCATGGCGTCCTGTTGGAACAACAAAGTTCCAGTATACGGGTCGAGAACAAAGGATCCCGGGGCGATCCTTGTAGAAGCACTGTCAGCGTGGCTGTAGAAACCTCTATCTTGAAATCAAGAGCTTTTTCACAACAGGTAATTCAAACCATGCTTAGAGCAAGAAAGCCTTCTTCAGCTCGGATTTATCATCAAATATGGCAGGCCTATATTCTTTGGTGTAACAAGGGAGGTATGAATCCAAGCGCAACGGAATATGCTGCGCTATATAAGAAACTGTTAATAAATAAAATAAATAAATAAGATCTTTTAAAGTATCCAGGATTTTGGATTTTCTCCAAGCAGGAATGGATAAGGGTATAAAAGTGGCTTCTTTGAGGGTTCAAGTATCGGCATTAACTGTATGGTTTCAGAGAAAGATTGCGAACCTGCAGGATGTGCGTACTTTCTTTCAGGGAACGTTGCACATTCAACCACCGTTTGTTCCTCCTGCAGTACCCTGGGATTTAGATCTGGTTCCTTCAGGGGGCTCCGTTTGAAACACTAAAGAGAGCAGATCTTAAATGGTTAACGGCTAAAGTTCTTTTTCTACTGGCAATGGCGTCAACTAGAAGAGTGTCAGATTTAGGGGCACTGTCGTGTAAGTCTCCTTTTCTGATCTTTTATCCAGACAAAGCAGTTCTCAGAACTAGATCTCAAAGTTTCACCTGAACGAAGAGATTGTAGTCCCAGCATTTCAGGTATCGGGACTGTCTGCGGGAGAAGCGTCGCTGAACGTAGTCCGTGCATTAAGAGTTTACGTGGATCGTACTAGTGCCATCAGAAAGACAGATTCTCTCTTCATTCTTTACGGATTTCACAAAAGAGGATGGCCTGCTACTAAACAGACGCTAGCAAGATGGCTTCGAATAACAATTTCAGAAGCATATTCTTGTGCTGATGTCCCTGTTCTGGCTAATGTCTCTGCACACTCTACATGGAGGGTAGGTCCTTCATGGGCAGCACAGCATGGTGCTTCAGCAGAACAGATTTGTAAGGCAGCCACATGGTCTTCCATTAACACATTCATTAGACATTATGCCTTGGATACTTTTGCCTCTCATGACGCAGCATTCAGGCGAAATGTTCTCCTGGCTAATCAGGAGCGTCCCCACCACGAATAATGGCTTTGGGAATCCCAATGTTATCCTGTGGATAACCTGTGGACCCAGCCGGAGAAATATACCGTTATGGTAAGAACTTACCGTTGATAACGGGATTTCTCCTATGTCCACAGGTATCCACAGGGATCCCACCCTGACGCACATGATTTGAGGATCTTGACAATCACTAAACCTCTTCCCTCTTGTATGGAAGGGTGTGCATGTGTGTTCTTATCGCTTGAATAGGGTTCTACATGATACTCCTGCCTAATTGCTGTGAAAACAACTGATTTGACTGAGTTGGTGGGCGGGATTATATGGAGGAGCCCGATGCATCCTGGGAGGCCAGAAAGCTCGTGACTATTTGGTGCCATTTCCGCTGTCGCTCCGGCATATCCCAATGTTATCCTGTGGATACCTGTGGACATAGGAGAAATCCCGTTATCAACGGTAAGTTCTTACCATAACGGTATATATTTCTTATTGTATGTGGACCTTCTATATTGAAGTTTGATGCTTACTATTTTTCACTCTTACTTCCTGGTCCATTTTTTTGTCAACTTTCTGTTCATGTTTATTCAATAAAATATGAATAAAAAAAAAAAAAAAAAATACACATACACATATAACACAGCATATTTATCATGGATATTTGAAACAATTCTAAGAGATTTCTTTGGGGTAATCAAATGTCTGAAACAGTGCTTAGTAGAAGCAGACTAAAAACGAGTCCTCAAGCGTCCTCAATTTTTAAGCTACTATTACTCTGTACACTCAGCACGTATAGTCAAAATGACTGATACCAGCCTTGATGCAGTGGCCACTTATTGAAAGTCAGTCAGCATAAGAGGTAAGGCTCCGGAGCCTGACACAATGTATATTCTGTATGAAGAATTATTTTCAAATTGTATGTTAAATTGTGATTCTGTAATTAATAGCTCATGTAATTGAAACGGCTAGATTGTAAAGGAAGTGTATGTTTACTATACACCGCAGAGGGTCGTGTGTGAGCTACAAAGGACTTTGGAGCTTATACACAGACTTCACATCTGACTATGTGATAGAAATTTGTCAAAAAGAGCATCTGGTCAGGCGAATCTCTCTCCTGACTAAGGACCTTATTCAGAGATGGATGCAGATCGCTGAATCTGCAGCCAGATCTATGTCCATCTCCTCACATGCTGGGGGCCATCCAGCATGTGTGTGGTGCCGCCTCCCGATGCATTGATTTATGGTTATAATAATAATAATAATTTTATTTATATAGCGCTCTTTCTCCAATAGGACTCAAGGCGCTTAACAGATACACAGCATAATATAGTACTGACCCCTGCTAGCACAGCCTGGCTGCGCTGTCAGGCGGTCCGCCGCCATTTTTTTAAATCAAAGCGGCTGTGTGTGATGTCATGGAGCCACCCTGAAAACGCTCCCAGCCCGCCCCCATTTGGTCCGCCACACCTCCCCAACACCACATAATCGCCCCGCGAGCCCCCTCCGCTGTCAATCACACTGTGGCCTCACCCTTCTGGGATGCATCCGCAATGTATAAGTCGCACATGCACACTGCAGCCAGTGTGCGTGCGCAGACCAGATGGACACGGCCGTTGCATAAGGATGCGCCGTTATGGCCATCTCTGAATCAGCCCCCAAGTCCATAAAACTGGCCAGAATATTGATAAATCACAGATCTTAGTCTTCAAACAGAAAAAAACAAGTAATTACGTAACCCTGCATGTTTGGCAGAGAAACCCTGGGCTTGGAGAAGCAGTCAGGGGAGATAAGAAGGAGATGCAAGCTGTACAATGTGTTCACTACCTGGCGAGAAGTCAGCTATGACTGAGGGGTGCATTTCTGTGATCTCTTCCACGGCAAAAAAATAGGTCTCATATGTAAGCAACATTGATTTCTGTTTCTTCCTTTCTATTTCTGAAATTATTGCAACCATAATCTGTATGTCATTCTCATTAAGTGTTTAACTTAAATTTTGGAAACAATTTTCGGATTAAAATACATCTTAATCTAGCGTATTCTCCTTGTGCACCTGTGCAGCTCATGTTACTTGTTTCGTTGAAATATTAATAATTATGTAGGTTACAGCAAGGGACTACATAGTGTTGGAACACTGAGTCTTTTCCATGCTGGTGGCAGTTGCCATGTCTGATTAACTGCACATGTGTAAGTAACCATAAGTCACTTGCGGCAATTTTCAGATTGACGTATCTTGAGAAACTGCCGACCAGTCGTGACACCTACCTACAGCCTGTTTGGTGGTGATCAGTCATCACCCCAGATTATACAATGGGCTGTATTTTTACTTTGTTGCCTAGATTTTTGTTCCTTATATCAATGGCTTATACTTATCTTTCCCATTAAAAAAAAACATATTAACAAAAAAACAGATTGCATAAAAAAAGCTTCTAAAACAGATAACTGGTGGTGTTGCCCAAAGCAACCTATTAGATTCTAACTATCATTTCTCTTTTGCATTCTAGAAAGTGATAGACAGAAGCTGATTGGTTGACGCTACCACTCATCTATTTTAGAAGCTTTAGTAAATCTACCCAATGACAACTTTTAAAATAGGTCCTGGTCATGAAGTTAAAAAGTCCTGAGGTCATTAAATGATTAAAATGCCATGCAACAAACATCTACTGACATTATCAGTGAATGTGGGGTACGTTGATTCAGCAAGAATGCCCTACCCTACTTATTGTGGGTATAGTTCTCCTTTTAATCAACAGAAATCTCTCAGTAAAAATCTAGAACACAGAATTGAAACCAGAATTTTACTTGTAGACTCTAAACAGTTTCCCTACACTGATCACTATAATCCTACAACATTCCTGTGGTTCTAAGCAATCAAACAGTCTGTCATCTATTAGCAAGAAATCCCTGCACGTTCATTAAACTGCTGTGATATCACCCCATAACTTATATCTGTACAAGCACAAGGGCAGCCATAGAGCCAGTGTCAGGAAACGGAACTCTGTTTGTTTTGCTACAAGAATGAAGGGGACCAGTATTAAAAGAAAACATATATGTATAGTCATATCAAAATGTGTTAAAAAAGATTTGCCTTTGGAAATATGGGGCAATGCTAAAAAAGCTACAAGTATTAAAATAATACTAACAATAAGGCATGAAGAAAGGGGCCTTTTGTTATTATAAAGGTGCTTGCCAACTCTTGATAACATGTTTCTAAGCGGGAAACAAATTATACTGTTTTGATTAAAATTTAAAAAAAACAGTACAAAAAGAAACAATTATTGTATTGTGGCAACTCAAGGGGCTATATTTATGAAGTTGTGGCTTTTGTAAGCTAGCCCTTCTCATAGGTTTCGGTTAAAAATTTAAAGCGGTACTAACACTAAGTGCAAAGCTTTTCAGAAGCATAGCCCGAGGACACTTAAGTCAAATTGTCTCTGAACATTGGCAGATCTGCTGTCATCATAAAATCCACGCAGTACTAGTTCTGGTATTAGCGTGGTTCAGAGATAAGCGCAAATGTAGAAAAAGAAAAGAACAAAAAAAAATTTTTTGCAAAATCATGTTAAAAATTGCAGGTGGGGCAGAATTCAATAAACAAATAGATTTAGATAGTTTATTCTAAACTTCCCCAGATTAGTACTATACAGGCAGAAGCAGACAGCTTCTCTGTATGCAGAAAAAATAAGAATTTACTTACCGATAATTCTATTTCTCGTAGTCCGTAGTGGATGCTGGGGACTCCGTCAGGACCATGGGGTTTAGCGGCTCCGCAGGAGACAGGGCACAATAATAAAAGCTTTAGGATCAGGTGGTGTGCACTGGCTCCTCCCCCTATGACCCTCCTCCAAGCCTCAGTTAGGATACTGTGCCCGGACGAGCGTGCATAATAAGGAAGGATATTGAATCCCGGGTAAGACTCATACCAGCCACACCAATCACACCGTACAACCTGTGATCTGAACCCAGTTAACAGTATGATAACAACGAAGGAGCCTCTGAAAAGATGGCTCACAACAAGAATAACCCGATTTTTGTAACAATAACTATGTACAATTTTTGCAGACAATCCGCACTTGGGATGGGCGCCCAGCATCCACTACGGACTACGAGAAATAGAATTATCGGTAAGTAAATTCTTATTTTCTCTAACGTCCTAAGTGGATGCTGGGGACTCCGTCAGGACCATGGGGATTATACCAAAGCTCCCAAACGGGTGGGAGAGTGCGGATGACTCTGCAGCACCGAATGAGAGAACTCCAGGTCCTCCTCAGTCAGGGTGTGCCCCTGACCAAGTAGCAGCTCGGCAAAGTTGTAAAGCCGAGACCCCTCGGGCAGCCGCCCAAGATGAGCCCACTTCCTTGTGGAATAGGCTTTTACTGATTTTGGCTGTGGCAAGCCTGCCACAGAATGTGCAAGCTGAATTGTACTACAAATCCAGCGAGCAATCGTCTGCTTAGAAGCAGGAACACCCATCTTGTTGGGTGCATACAGGCTAAACAGCGAGTCAGATTTTCTGACTCCAGTCGTCCTGGAAACATATATTTTCAGGGCCCTGACAACGTCAAGTAACTTGGAGTCCTCCAAGTCCCTAGTAGCCGCAGGTACCACAATAGGTTGGTTCATGTGAAAAACAGAAAACACCTTAAGGAGAAATTGAGGACGAGTCCTCAATTCTGCCCTGTCAGAATGAAAAATTAAGTAAGGGCTTTTATATGATAAAGCCGCCCATTCTGACACACGCCTGGCTGAAGCCAGGGCTAATAGAATCTTCACCTTCCATGTGAAATATTTTAATTTCACAGTGGTGAGTGGATCAAACCAATGTGACTTTAGGAAACTCAAAACAACATTGAGATCCCAAGGTGCCACTGGGGGCACAAAAGGAGGCTGTATATGCAGTACCCCTTTTACAAACGTCTGAACTTCAGGCACTGAAGCCAGTTCTTTCTGGAAGAAATTTGACAGGGTCGAAATTTGAACCTTAATGGACCCTAATTTTAGGCCCATAGACAGTCCTGTTTTCAGGAAATGTAGGAAACGACCCAGTTGGAATTCCTCTGTAGGGACCTTCTTGGCCTCACACCACGCAACATATTTTCGCCAAATGCGGTGAAAATGTTTTTCGGTTACATCCTTCCTGGCTTCGACCAGGGTAGGGATGACTTCATCTGGAATGCCCTTTCAGGATCCGGCGTTCAACTGCCATGCCGTCAAACGCAGCCGCGGTAAGTCTTGGAACAGACAAGGCCCCTGCTGGAGCAGGTCCTTTCTTAAAGGTAGAGGCCACGGTTCTTCCGTGAGCATCTCTTGAAGTTCCGGGTACCAAGTCCTTCTTGACCCATCCGGAACCACGAGTATCGTTCTTACTCATCTCCTTCTTATGATTCTCAGTACTTTTGGTATGAGATGCATAGGAGGGAACACATACCCTGACTGGTACACCCACAGTGTTACCAGAGCGTCCACCGCTATTGCCTGAGGGTCCCTTGACCTGGCGCAATATTTGTCTAGTTTTTTGTTCAGGCGGGACGCCATCATGTCCACCTTTGGTTTTTCCCAACGGTTTACAATCATGTGGAAGACTTCCCGCTGAAGTCCCCACTCTCCCGGGTGGAGGTTATGCCTGCTGAGGAAGTTTGCTTCCCAGTTTTCCACTCCCGGAATTAACACTGCTGAGAGTGTTATCACATGATTTTTCGCCCAGCGAAGAATCCTTGCAGTTTCTGCCATTTCCCTCCTGCTTCATGTGCCGCCCTGTCTGTTTACGTGGGCGACTGCCGTGATGTTGTCCCACTGGATCAATACCGGCTGACCTTGAAGCAGAGGTCTTGCTAAGCTTAGAGCCTTGTAAATTGCCCTTAGCTCCAGTATATTTATGTGGAGAGAAGTCTCCAGACTTGATCACACTCCCTGGAAATTTTTTCCTTGTGTGACTGCTCCCCAGCCACTCAGGCTGGCATCCGTGGTCACCAGGACCCAGTCCTGAATGTCGAATCTGCGGCCCTTTCATAGATGAGCACTCTGCAGCCACCGCAGAAGAAAACACCCTTGTCCTTGGAGACAGGGTTATCCGCTGATGCATCTGAAGATGCGATCCGGACCATTTTCCCAGCAGATTCCACTGAAAGGTTCTTGCGTGAAATCTACCGAATGGGATCGCTTTGTAAGAAACCACCATTTTTCACAGGACCCTTGTGCAATGCTGCACTGATACTTTTCCTGGTTTTAGGAGGTTCCTGACTAGCTCGGATAACTCCCTGGTCTTCTTCTCCGGGAGAAAACATCCTTTTCTGGACTGTGTCCAGAATCATTCCTAGGAACATTAGACGTGTCGTCGGAAAAAGCTGCGATTTTGGAATATTTAGAATCCACTCGTGCTGTCGTAGAACTACTTGAGATAGTGCTACTCCGACCGCCAACTGTTCTCTGGACCTTGCCCTTATCAGGAAAGCGTCCATATTTCTTTTAGGAAGAATCATCATTTCGGCCATTACCATGGTAAAGACCCGGGGTGCCGTGGACAATCCAAACGGCAGCATCTGAACTGATAGTGACAGTTCTGTACCACGAACCTGAGATACCCTTGGTGAGAAGGGCAAAATTTGGACAGGTAGGTAAGCGTCCCTGATATCCAGTGACAACATATCGTCCTGGTTCGCTATCACTGCTCTGAGTGACTCCATCTTGATTTGAACCCTTGTATGTAATTGTTCAAATCTTTTAGATCTCACCGAGCCGTTTGGCTTCAGTACCACAATATAGTGTGGAATAATACCCCTTCCCTTGTTGTAGGAGGGGTACTTTGATTATCACCTGCTGGGAATACAGCCTGTGAATTTTTTTTATTTTTTTTTCAATACTGCCTTCCTGTCGGAGGGAGACGTTGGTAAAGCAGACTTCAGGAACTTGTGAGGGGAAGACGTCTCGAATTTCCAATGTACACCTGGGATACTACGTGTAGGATCCAGGAGTCCACTTGCGAGTGAGCCCACTGCGTGCTGAAACTCTTGAGATGACCCCCCACCGCACCTGAGTCCGCTTGTATGGCCCCAGCGTCATGCTGCGGACTTGGCAGAAGCTGTGGAGGACTTCTGTTCCTGGGAATGGGCTGCCTGCTGCAGTCTTCTTCCCTTTCCTCTAACCCTGGGCAGATATGACTGGCCTTTTGCCCGCCTGCCTTTATGGGTACGAAAGGACTGAGACTGAAAAGACTGTGTCCTTTTCTGCTGAGATGTGACTTGGGGTAACAAAAGTGGATTTTCCAGCTGTTGCCATGGCCACCAGGTCCGATGGACCGCCCCTTTATACGGCAATACTTCCATGTGCCGTCTGGAATCTGCATCACCTGACCACTGTCGTGTCTATAAACATCGTCTGGCAGATATGGACATCACATCTACTCTTGATGCCAGAATGCAAATATCCCTCTGCGCATCTCGCATATATAGAAATGCATCCTTAAAATGCTCTATAGTCAATAAAATATTGTTCCTGTCAAGGGTATCAATATTTTCAGTCAGGAAATCCGACCAAGCCCCCCCAGCGCTGCACATCCAGGCTGAGGCGATTGCTGGTCGTAGTATAACACCAGTATGTGTGTATATACTTTTTAGGATATTTTTCAGCTTCCTATCAGCTGGCTCTTTGAGGGCGGCCGTATCTGGAGACGGTAACGCCACTTGTTTTTATAAGCGTGTGAGCGCCTTATCCACCCTAAGGTGTGTTTCCCAACTCGCCCTCACTTCTGGCGGGAAAGGGTATACCTCCAATAATTTTCTATCGGAGGAAACCCACGTATCATCACACACTTTAATTTATCTGATTCAGGAAAAACTACAAGTAGATTATTCCCACCCTACATAATACCCTTATTTGTGGTACTTGTAGTATCAGAAATATGTAACACCTCCTTCATTGCCCTTAACATGTAACGTGTGGCCCTAAAGGAAAATACGTTTGTTTTTTCACCGTCGACACTGAAGTCAGTGTCCGTGTCTGTGTCGACCAACTGAGGTAAATGGGCGTTTTTACAAGCCCCTGACGGTGTCTGAGACGCCTGGACAGGTACTAATTTGTTTGCCGGCCGTCTCATGTCGTCAACCGACCTTGCATCGTGTTGACATTATCACGTAATTCCTAAATAAGCCATCCATTCCGGTGTCGACTCCCTAGAGAGTGACATCACCAATACAGGCAATTTGCTCTGCCTCCTCACCAACATCGTCCTCCTACATGTCGACACACACGTACCGACACACAGCACACACACAGGGAATGCTCTGATAGAGGACAGGACCCCACTAGCCCTTTGGGGAGACAGAGGGAGAGTTTGCCAGCACACACCAAAAACGCTATAATTATACAGGGACAACCCCTTATACAAGTGTTTTCCCTTATAGCATTTTCACATATGTAATCATATCGCCAAATAAGTGCCCCCCCTCTCTGTTTTAACCCTGTTTCTGTAGTGCAGTGCAGGGGAGAGCCTGGGAGCCTTCCTCACAGCAGAGCTGAGCAGGAAAATGGCGCCGTGTGCTGAGGAGAATAGGCCCCGCCCCCTAAAACGGCGGGCTCTTCTCCCGGAGTTTGTGAGATCTGGCAGGGGTTAAATACATCCATATAGCCTCAAGGGCTATATGTGATGTATTTTAGCCATAAAAAAGGTATAATACATTGCTGCCCAGGGCGCCCCCCCCAGCGCCCTGCACCCTCAGTGACTGCTGGTATGAAGTGTGCTGACAACAATGGCGCACAGCTGCAGTGCTGTGCGCTACCTTATGAAGACTGAAAGTCTTCTGCCGCCTGTTTCTGGACCTCTGGACCTCTTCAACTTCGGCATCTGCAAGGGGGGTCGGCGGCACGGCTCCGGGACGAACCCCAGGGTGAGACCTGTGTTCCGACTCCCTCTGGAGCTAATGGTGTCCAGTAGCCTAAGAAGCAAATCCATCCTGCACGCAGGTGAGTTTACTTCTCTACCCTAAGTCCCTCGTAGCAGTGAGCCTGTTGCCAGCAGGACTCACTGAAAATAAAAATAAGAATTTACTTACCGATAATTCTATTTCTCATAGTCCGTAGTGGATGCTGGGGACTCCGTCAGGACCATGGGGAATAGTGGGCTCCGCAGGAGACAGGGCACATCTAAAAAAGCTTTTAGGTCACATGGTGCGTACTGGCTCCTCCCCCTATGACCCTCCTCCAAGCCTCAGTTAGGTACTGTGCCCGGACGAGCGTACACAATAAGGAAGGATCTTGAATCCCGGGTAAGACTCATACCAGCCACACCAATCACACCATACAACTTGTGATCTGAACCCAGTTAACAGTATGATAACAAAACGAAGTAGCCTCTAAAAAGATGGCTCACAACAATAATAACCCGATTTTTGTAACAATAACTATGTACAAGTATTGCAGACAATCCGCACTTGGGATGGGCGCCCAGCATCCACTACGGACTATGAGAAATAGAATTATCGGTAAGTAAATTCTTATTTTCTCTAACGTCCTAGTGGATGCTGGGGACTCCGTCAGGACCATGGGGATTATACCAAAGCTCCCAAACGGGCGGGAGAGTGCGGATGACTCTGCAGCACCGAATGAGAAAACTCCAGGTCCTCTGTAGCCAGAGTATCAAATTTGTAAAATTTTACAAACGTGTTCTCCCCTGACCACGTAGCTGCTCGGCAAAGTTGTAATGCCGAGACTCCTCGGGCAGCCGCCCAAGATGAGCCCACCTTCCTTGTGGAGTGGGCCTTTACAGATTTAGGCTGTGGCACGCCTGCCACAGAATGTGCAAGTTGGATTGTGCTACAGATCCAACGTGCAATCGTCTGTTTAGACGCAGGAGCACCCATCTTGTTGGGTGCATACAATGTAAACAACGAGTCAGTTTTTCTGACTCCAGCTGTCCTTGAAATATATATTTTTAATGCTCTGACAACGTCCAGTAACTTGGAGTCCTCCAAGTCGCTAGTAGCCGCAGGCACCACAATAGGCTGGTTTAAGTGAAATGCCGAAACCACCTTAGGGAGAAATTGAGGACGCGTCCTCAATTCTGCCCTGTCCGAATGGAATATCAGATATGGGCTCTTGTATGACAAAGCTGCCAACTCTGAAACTCTCCTGGCAGAAGCCAGGGCCAACAGCATGGTTACCTTCCATGTAAGGTATTTTAATTCTACCGATTTTAACGGCTCAAACCAATGAGATTTGAGAAAATTTAGAACCACGTTCAAATCCCACGGTGCCACTGGAGGCACTATTGGGGGTTGTATATGTAGTACACCTTTGACAAAAGTTTGTACTTCAGGCACTGACGCCAATTCCTTCTGGAAGAAAATTGATAAGGCCGAAATTTGAACTTTAATAGACCCCAATTTTAGGCCCATAGACAATCCTGCTTGCAGGAAATGTAAGAATCGACCCAATTGAAATTCTTCCGTTGGAGCCTTCTTGGCCTCACACCACGCAACATATTTTCGCCAAATGCGGTGATAATGTTGTACAGTCACTTCCTTCCTAGCCTTAATCAAGGTAGGAATAACTTCCTCTGGAATGCCCTTTTCTTTTAGAATCCGGCGTTCAACCGCCATGCCGTCAAACGCAGACGCGGTAAGTCTTGGAACATACAAGGTCCCTGCTGAAGCAGATCCCTTCTCAGAGGTAGAGGCCACGGATCCTCCGTGAGCATCTCATGAAGTTCCGGATACCAAGTTCTCCTTGGCCAGTCCGGAGCCACCAGTATCGTTCTTACTCCTCTTTTCCGTATAATTCTCAGCACCTTTGGTATGAGAGGCAGAGGAGGGAACACATACACTGATTGGTACACCCACGGTGTTACCAGAGCGTCCACAGCTATTGCCTGAGGGTCTCTTGACCTGGCGCAATACCTGTCCAATTTTTTGTTGAGGCGAGACGCCATCATGTCTACCTTTGGTTTTTCCCAACGGTTCACAATCATGTGGAAAACTTCTGGATGAAGTCCCCACTCTCCCGGGTGAAGGTCGTGTCTGCTGAGGAAATCTGCTTCCCAGTTGTCCACTCCCGGGATGAACACTGCTGACAGTGCTATGACATGATTCTCCGCCCAGCGCAGAATCCTTGCCGCTTCTGCCATTGCACTCCTGCTTCTCGTGCCGCCTTGTCGGTTTACGTGGGCGACTGCCGTGATGTTGTCGGACTGGATCAACACCGGCTGACCCTGAAGCAGCGGTTTTGCCAGACTTAGAGCATTGTAGATCGCACTTAGCTCCAGTATATTTATGTGAAGAGACGTCTCCAGGCTTGACCACACGCCCTGGAAATTTCTTCCCTTTGTGACTGCTCCCCAACCTCGTAGGCTGGCATCCGTAGTCACCAGGACCCAGTCCTGTATGCCGAATCTGCGGCCCACTAACAGATGGGCAGTCTGCAGCCACCACAGGAGAGACAACCTTGTTCTTGGTGACAGTGCTATCCGCTGATGCATGTGCAGATGCGATCCGGACCATTTGTCCAGCAGATCCCACTGAAATGTCCGTGCATGGAATCTGCCGAATGGAATCGCTTCGTACGAAGCCACCATCTTTCCCAGGACTCTTGTGCATTGATGTACTGACACCGTTCCTGGTTTTAGGAGGTTCCTGACAAGTTCGGATAACTCCCTTGCTTTTTCCTCCGGGAGAAACACCTTTTTCTGAACCGTGTCCAGAATCATTCCCAGGAACAGCAGACGAGTTGTCGGGGTCAATTGAGATTTTGGAAGATTCAGAATCCACCCGTGTTGCTGGAGCACTACCTGGGTTAGTGCTACACCGACTTCCAGCTGTTCTCTGGACTTTGCCCTTATCAGGAGATCGTCCAAGTAAGGGATAATTAATACGCCTTTTCTTCGTAGAAGAACCATCATTTCGGTCATTACCTTGGTAAAGACCCGAGGGGCCGTAGACAAACCAAACGGCATCGTTTGAAACTGATAATGACAGTCTTGTATCACGAACCTGAGATACCCTTGGTGTGAGGGGTAAATTGGGACATGCAGATAAGCATCCTTTATGTCCAGGGACACCATGAAGTCCCCGTCTTCCAGATTCGCTATCACTGCTCTGAGTGACTCCATTTTGAACTTGAATTTCTGTATGTACAGGTTCAAGGATTTCAGATTTAGAATAGGTCTTACCGAACCGTCCGGCTTCGGTACCACAAATAGTGTGGAATAATACCCCTTTCCCTGTTGTAGGAGGGGTACCTTGACTATCACCTGCTGAGAATACAGCTTGTGAATGGCTTCCAAAACCGACGTCCTTTCTGAGGGAGACGTTGGTAAAGCAGACTTTAGGAACCGGCGAGGGGGAAACCTTTCGAACTCCAGCATGTAACCCTGAGATATTATCTGCAGGACCCACGGGTCCACTTGTGAGTGAGCCCATTGATTGCTGAAAATCTTGAGTCGACCCCCCACCGTTCCTGGGTCCGCTTGTAAAGCCCCAGCGTCATGCTGATGGCTTTGTAGAAGCCGGGGCGGGCTTCTGTTCCTGGGCAGGGGCTGCGTGCTGCCCTTTCTTACCCTTTCCTCTGCCTCTCGGCAGATAAGACTGTCCTTTTGGT
This sequence comes from Pseudophryne corroboree, assembly GCF_028390025.1. Taxonomy (NCBI): domain Eukaryota; kingdom Metazoa; phylum Chordata; class Amphibia; order Anura; family Myobatrachidae; genus Pseudophryne; species Pseudophryne corroboree. The sequence continues at coordinate 633,309,482 of NC_086448.1, forward strand.
CGCTTTTTATAGGAGCGAAAGGACTGCGGCTGAAAAGACGGTGTCTTTTTCTGTTGTGAAGGGGTCTGAGGTAAAAAGGTGGATTTGCCGGCAGTTGCCGTGGTCACCAGGTCCGAAAGACCGACCCCAAACAATTCCTCTCCTTTATATGGCAATACTTCCATATGCCTCTTGGAATCCGCATCACCTGACCACTGTCGCGTCCATAAACTTCTTCTAGCAGATATGGACATCGCGCTTACTCTTGATGCTAGAGTACAAACATCCCTCTGAGCATCTCGCATATAAAGAAAAGCATCCTTTAATTGCTCTAGAGTCAATAAAATACTGTCCCTATCCAGGGTCTCAATATTTTCAGTCAGAGAATCCAACCACACTACCCCAGCACTGCACATCCAGGCTGAGGCTATTGCCGGTCGCAGTATAACACCCGTATGTGTGTATATACTCTTCAGTGTAGTTTCCAGCCTCCTATCTGCTGGATCCTTGAGGGCGGCCGTATCAGGAGACGGCAACGCCACTTGCTTTGATAAACGTGTGAGCGCCTTATCCACCTTAGGGGGTGATTCCCAGCGCGCCCTAACCTCTGGTGGGAAAGGGTATAATGCCAACAACTTCTTTGAAATTAGCATTTTTCTATCGGGGGTAACCCACGCTTCATCACACACATCATTCAATTCCTCTGATTCTGGGAAAAATACAGGTAGTTTTTTCACCCCCCACATAATACCCCTTTTTGAGGTACCAGTAGTATCAGAGAGCTGCAAAGCCTCCTTCATTGCCGTGATCATATAACGTGTGGCCCTATTGGAAAATACGTTTACTTCCTCACCGTCGACACTAGATTCATCTGTGTCGGTACCCGTGTCGACTGACTGAGGTAAGGGACGTTTTACAGCCCCTGACGGTGTCTGAGATGCCTGAACCGGTACTAACTGGTTTGCCGGGCGTCTCATTTCGTCAACTGACTTTTGTAATGTGCTGACATTATCACGTAATTCCATAACCAAAGCCATCCATTCCGGTGTCGACTCCCTAGGGGGTGACATTACCATCATCGGCAATTGCTCTGCCTCCACACCAACTTCGTCCTCATACATGTCGACACACACGTACCGACACACACAGCAGCCACCCAGTGAATGCTCTATTGAAGACAGGACCCTCCTAGCCCTTTGGGGAGACAGAGGGAGAGTTTGCCAGCACACACCAAAAGCGCTATACAGTATATAACAACCCTAGAAGGTGTTGTTTTTATATATGCGCTCTCAATATATATTTATATCGCCAATTTATGCCCCCCCTCTCTTTGTTACCCTGTTTCTGTAGTGCAGTGCAGGGGAGAGTCGTGGGAGCCTTCCTCACCAGCGGAGCCGTGCAGGAAAATGGCGCCGAGTGCTGAGGAGAATAAGCTCCGCCCCTTTTCCGGCGGGCTTTTCTCCCGGTTTTTCTAATAAACTGGCCTGGGTTAAATACATACATATAGCCTTAATGGCTATATGTGATGTATTTATTTGCCTCTAAGGTACTCTATATTGCTGCCCAGGGCGCCCCCAGCAGCGCCCTGCACCCTCCGTGACCGAGATCCGTGAGCCGTGTAGCAACAATGGCGCACAGCTGCAGTGCTGTGCGCTACCTCTATGAAGACTGAAGTCTTCTGCCGCCTGTTTCCGGACCTCCGTTCTGCCGTTCTTCAGCGTCTGTAAGGGGGATCGGCGGCGCGGCTCCGGGACGAACCCCAGGCTGACCTGTGTTCCGACTCCCTCTGGAGCTCAGTGTCCAGTAGCCTAAGACTTCAATCCTCCTGCAGGCAGGTGAGTTGCAAGTCTCTCCCCTAAGTCCCTCGTTGCAGTGCTCCTGTCGCCAGCAGGAGACACTGATTAGAAACCTAAAAAAAACTTTTCTAACTAGCTCTTTAAGAGAGCCACCTAGATTGCACCCTCTCGGACGGGCACAAAAACCTAACTGAGGCTTGAAGGAGGGTCATAGGGGGAGGAGCCAGTACGCACCATGTGACCTAAAAGCTTTTTTAGATGTGCCCTGTCTCCTGCGGAGCCCGCTATTCCCCATGGTCCTGACGGAGTCCCCAGCATCCACTAGGACGTTAGAGAAAAACCTAACTTAAACTTTTATTCTAAGCAGCTCAGGAGAGCCACCTAGATTGCACCCTTCTCGGCCGGGCACAAAAATCTAACTGAGGCTTGGAGGAGGGTCATAGGGGGAGGAGCCAGTGCACACCACCTGATCCTAAAGCTTTTATTATTGTGCCCTGTCTCCTGCGGAGCCGCTAAACCCCATGGTCCTGACGGAGTCCCCAGCATCCACTTAGGACGTTAGAGAAACATAAATGCATTTGTACCCCTTGCAATGGAATATTGGGGCAGATGTATTGGGATGCGGTCAAGATGCCGCCGGCCGGAATCCCGGCGATCGAAATACCGACGCCGGAATCCCGACCGCCACATTCCCGACATATTCTCCCTCCGTGGGTGTCCACGACACCCATAGAGGGAGAATATAATAGTGTGCCGAGCGTAGCGAGGCACCGTGCCCGCAGCGTGGCGAGCGAAGCGAGCCCGCAAGGGGCTGCGTTCCGCTCACCACCCCTGTCGGGATTGTGTGGTCGGGATTCCGGCGTCGGTATTTCGACCGCCGGGATTCCGACCGGCGGCATTTAGTACTGATCCCGATGTATTAACCTGGAGAAGGCATAAGGAAGTGATAAACCAGTGATAAGTGCAAGGTGATAAAAGCACCAGCCAATCAGCTGGTTTATCACTTCCTTATGCTGTCTCCAGGCTTAATACATCTGCCCCACAGTTTGTTCCAGGAACAAGTTACTGTTAGGGTCTCCTGCTCTGTGCTGCCACGTCGTCATGGCAACCGGGAGACAAGTGCTAGCGGAGTAACCTGAGCGTAGCTGATACTCCGGTTCGGGTCTTTTGCTGTGCAGTGGTTACAGGCTCTGTGCACGGCAGGGGATCCGGTGCTGGTTTTTGTGCTCACAGTCTGTGAGGTCTGAGTGGGGCGTGGACAGCACCTGCTATATAAACCCTCTTCTCAGGTTAGGCAGATGCTGCTGAATCTTTGTTGGTTAGTCAGTTCCTGAAAGCTAGCTAGTACTGTGTAAACTTTGTATTTGTTTGTTGCTTACTGCAAATAGGCCTTGGGATTTGGTATTACACTCTGCCAATCCAGACCTAGCAGTAAGACTGGAGTCAGTCGTTTAACCTGCTGGGGTTCTTTTGCTACTCTGTGAACCTAGCAAGTTTGCGGCTGTATTCTCAGACTTGCCTGCCAAAATCCTTTCTCACTGTGCAAGGTGTTCAGGTGTCAGTTTAGTGGCAGTAAGCTGAACCAGTGCACTGCAAGTGAGGACACGCCCCACTCAGACCTCACAGACTGTGAGCACAAAAACCAGCACCGGATCCCCTGCCGTGCACAGAGCCTGTAACCACTGCACAGCAAAAGACCCGAACCGGAGTATCAGCTACGCTCAGGTTACTCCGCTAGCACTTGTCTCCCGGTTGCCATGACGACGTGGCAGCACAGAGCAGGAGACCCTAACAGTTACTTGTATTTTGTATTTGTTCCTTTTTTGATTTGCTTCTAACGCTAAAACAGTCTCATAATGTTACTGTTAAGCAACAAACCATTTATACTGTAAGTTTTACTTGCAATACAGGTTGAGTATCTCTTATCCAAAATGCTTGGGACCAGAAGTATTTTGGATATCGGATTTTTCCGTGTTTTGGAATAATTGCATACCATAATGAGATATCATGGCGATGGGACCCAAGTCTAAGCATAGAATGCATTTATGTTACATATACACCTTATAAACACAGCCTGAAGGTCATTTTAGCCAATATTTTTAATAACTTTGTGCATTAAACAAAGTGTGTGTAGATTCACACAATTCATTTATGTTTCATATACACCTTATACACACAGCCTGAAGGTCATATAATACAATATCTTTAATAACTTTGTGTATTAAAGAAAGTTTGTGTACATTGAGCCATCAGAAAACAAAGGTTTCACTATTTCACTGTTACTCAAAAAATTCCGTATTTCGGAATATTTGGATAAGGGAAACTCAACCTGTATCATGGTTTGCTGTGGAATCACTGTAAATAGATGAGAACTGTACTTTACACTGTAAAAATGTTCTCTGTATTTGTGTATATAAAGTATACTTGAAGGTAAAGACTTCCTTCTGCTTCCTAACCCTCTGTTCTACGCTCTTTATGTACCCCAACTGTGTCACCCCTGTCTGTCTACCCCTCCCCTTTAGAATGTAAGCTCTCACGAGTAGGGCCCTCTTCCCTCATGTGCTTATCCTTTCTTACTTTAATAATCTTCAACTGCACCAATTCCATCAGTCTTCTGCCACCTGATACTTATTCCAGTGTCATCTGCTGATGTAACTGTTTATTTACCCTGTTACCTGTCCTATATTGTCATCAACTGTAAGTTGCTGTTTTCCTGTTTGATTATTTGTTTATGTACTCTGTAATTGGGCGCTGCGGAACCCTTGTGGCGCCATATAAATAAAGGATAATAATAATAATAATAATAATAATACTAGCACCCTACCCTTCTGCATTTGAGTGATTTTAATAAGCACAGGTCCTGCAATGCTGTCTAAAGATTAGGGGGCGCTATTATGGTAAATCCTTGATAAATATGAGCAGACTAGATGGGCAAAGTGGTTCGGGCAAAGTGGTTCTTACCTTCTGTCAAAATTCAATGTTCTATGTTAATTGATATAATTAACTGATAAACAGGTGGCCGGAGAAGCACCCGCCGCTGCGTTTATTGGCGGCCGACCGTCTGCGACTATAAGCAAATGCTGCTATAAAGACTTTACCGGTGTACAGCTGTGCATCCAAATGTGCAACGACTGAGACACCTAGTTTCAGCTTCAATGGATACTGTAATACCAATTGGTCACAACATCAAAACTTGCACCAGCCCTATTGGCTGGTACAGTTTCTCTGTCTGAGTATGCCCTCAGATGTGAACAGTTGAGAATCTGTGTAGGCAATTACTTTTACTGCTATACCTGCGATACTCCCTTAAAATGCCCATAAGACAGCCATCTCCGTATGTATGCCAAGACACCTCCCTTTCACCAACCCTGGAGCGCCCACTACATTTTCAATACACTTCTCCGTGCATGCGTCTGAAATAGCAACTGAAACTATGTATGGACACAATCAGGAGGCATGCACGTTATGACTTAAACGCATACACATCCACCTCTGAATCAGTTCCAATGTATTAGATTTAGCAATATTACTGACTGATGAGGTACACCTTGATGTGATGGATAGGCTCTGGTATTTGGCTAAATATGCGCTATTGTAATTGATTTTATTCTCAGTATAGAGAAAATAGGTAAAAGGGACAAATAGCGAGTTATAGTTTTCAGTTGATAATAGTTTATTAGTTAAATGTTATAGATCAATAGGTTCTGTGACTCCAAGTTACAGGGCAGATGACTTGATAACCTTTTATTCTGTTCCTTAAGGTTGTGTTATAATTCCCTCCATAAAATAGGCAGTTTCAATCACTCAGGATGCTCTGAGGGGCTACTATGCTAGTTTATAACAATGTATATATCTGAGGACCAGGAAACACAATTTAATTGTACATTCAATTATGCTAATCCTGTCAGCAGGAAGGTGCCTGATAGAACCTGGGTCAACAAATCCTTTCTTCTATGTATGCATATAAATACAGTCCTGTCTCCTAAAACGGAGGTTGGTAATACAAAGATCAGTCTGCCTGCAAGAGGTATTCAGACATAAACAGATCAAAAACTTTACCACAGCTGGTTTGGTTTTGGCTTGATATTAATATTTCCATAATTAATATTGAATAAATGGATATAAATAAATTCCAATGAAAATAAGAATTTACTTACCGATAATTCTATTTCTCGGAGTCCGTAGTGGATGCTGGGGTTCCTGAAAGGACCATGGGGAATAGCGGCTCCGCAGGAGACAGGGCACAAAAAAGTAAAGCTTTACTAGGTCAGGTGGTGTGCACTGGCTCCTCCCCCTATGACCCTCCTCCAGACTCCAGTTAGGTACTGTGCCCGGACGAGCATACACAATAAGGGAGGCATTTTGAATCCCGGGTAAGACTCATACCAGCCACACCAATCACACCGTACAACTTGTGATCTAAACCCAGTTAACAGTATGACAACAGAAAGGGCCTCTTAAAGATGGCTCCTTAACAATAACCCGAATTAGTTAACAATAACTATGTACAAGTATTGCAGATAATCCGCACTTGGGATGGGCGCCCAGCATCCACTACGGACTCCGAGAAATAGAATTATCGGTAAGTAAATTCTTATTTTCTCTATCGTCCTAAGTGGATGCTGGGGTTCCTGAAAGGACCATGGGGATTATACCAAAGCTCCCAAACGGGCGGGAGAGTGCGGATGACTCTGCAGCACCGAATGAGAGAACTCCAGGTCCTCCTTTGCCAGGGTATCAAATTTGTAAAATTTTACAAACGTGTTCTCCCCCGACCACGTAGCTGCTCGGCAGAGTTGTAATGCCGAGACCCCTCGGGCAGCCGCCCAAGATGAGCCCACCTTCCTTGTGGAGTGGGCTTTTACAGTTTTAGGCTGTGGCAGGCCTGCCACAGAATGTGCAAGTTGAATTGTGTTACAAATCCAACGAGCAATCGACTGCTTAGAAGCAGGTGCGCCCAACTTGTTGGGTGCATACAATATAAACAGCGAGTCAGATTTTCTGACTCCAGCCGTCCTTGCAATGTATATTTTTAAGGCTCTGACAACGTCCAACAACTTGGAGTCCTCCAAGTCGCTAGTGGCCGCAGGCACCACAATAGGTTGGTTCAGATGAAATGCTGATACCACTTTAGGGAGAAAATGCGGACGAGTCCGCAGTTCTGCCCTATCCGAATGGAAGATTAGATAAGGACTTTTATAAGATAAAGCCGCCAATTCAGATACTCTCCTGGCAGAGGCCAGGGCTAGTAACATAGTCACTTTCAATGTGAGATATTTCAAATCCACCTTTTTCAATGGTTCAAACCAATGGGATTTGAGGAAATCTAAAACTACATTTAGATCCCACGGTGCCACCGGAGGCACCACAGGAGGCTGTATATGCAGTACTCCCTTGACAAAAGTCTGGACCTCAGGGACAGAGGCCAATTCTTTTTGGAAGAATATTGACAGGGCCGAAATTTGAACCTTAATGGATCCCAATTTGAGACCCATAGATAATCCTGATTGCAGGAAATGTAGGAAACGACCCAGTTGGAATTCCTCCGTCGGAACCCTCCGATCCTCGCACCACGCTACATATTTTCGCCAAATGCGGTGATAATGTTTCACGGTGACTTCCTTCCGTGCCTTAATCAAGGTAGGAATGACTTCTTCTGGAATGCCTTTCCCTTTTAGGATCTGGCGTTCAACCGCCATGCCGTCAAACGCAGCCGCGGTAAGTCTTGAAAAAGACAGGGACCCTGCTGTAGCAGGTCCCTTCTCAGAGGTAGAGGCCACGGTTCGTCCGTGAGCATCTCTTGAAGTTCCGGATACCAAGTCCTTCTCGGCCAATCCGGAACCACTAGTATTGTTCTTACTCTTCTTTGCCGTATGATCTTCAATACCTTTGGTATGAGCGGCAGAGGAGGAAACACATACACTGACTGGTACACCCAAGGAGTTACCAGTGCGTCCACAGCTATTGCCTGTGGATCTCTTGACCTGGCGCAATATTTGTCCAGTTTCTTGTTGAGGCGAGACGCCATCATGTCTACAATTGGTCTTTCCCAACGGTCTATTAACATGTTGAAGACTTCTGGATGTAGACCCCACTCTCCCGGATGAAGATCGTGTCTGCTGAGGAAGTCTGCTTCCCAGTTGTCCACGCCCGGGATGAACACTGCTGACAGTGCTATCACGTGATTCTCCGCCCAGCGAAGAATCTTGGCAGCTTCTGCCATTGCACTCCTGCTTCTTGTGCCGCCCTGCCTGTTTACATGGGCGACCGCCGTGATGTTGTCCGACTGAATCAACACCGGCTTTCCTTGCAGGAGAAGTTCCGCCTGGCTTAGAGCATTGTAGATTGCTCTTAGTTCCAGAATGTTTATGTGAAGAGACTTTTCCAGACTCGTCCATACTCCCTGGAAGTTTCTTCCTTGTGTGACTGCTCCCCAGCCTCTCAGGCTGGCGTCCGTGGTCACCAGGATCCAATCCTGAATGCCGAATCTGCGGCCTTCTAATAGGTGAGCCTTCTGCAACCACCACAGAAGTGACACCCTTGTCTTTGGTGACAGGGTTATTCGCAGGTGCATCTGCAGATGCGACCCTGACCATTTGTCCAACAGATCCCTTTGGAATATTCTTGCATGGAATCTGCCGAATGGAATTGCTTCGTAAGAAGCCACCATTTTTCCCAGGACTCTTGTGCATTGATGTACTGACACTTTTCCTGGTTTTAGGAGGTTCCTGACCAGATCGGATAACTCCTTGGCTTTTTCCTCTGGAAGGAAAACCTTTTTCTGAACCGTGTCCAGAATCATTCCTAGGAACAGCAGACGAGTTGTCGGGATTAAATGGGATTTTGGAATATTCAGAATCCACCCGTGTTGTCTTAGCACCTCTTGAGATAGTGCTAAAGCTGTCTCCAGCTGTTCTCTGGACCTTGCCCTTATTAGGAGATCGTCCAAGTATGGGATAACTAATACGCCTTTTCTTCGAAGAAGAATCATCATCTCGGCCATTACCTTGGTAAAGACCCGAGGCGCCGTGGACAATCCGAACGGCAGCGTCTGAAACTGATAGTGACAGTTTTGAACAATGAACCTGAGGTACCCCTGGTGTGCGGGGTAAATCGGAACGTGTAGATACGCATCCTTGATGTCCAAGGATACCATAAAGTCCCCTTCTTCCAGGTTCGCTATCACTGCTCTGAGTGACTCCATCTTGAACTTGAACTTTTTTATGTAGAGGTTCAAGGACTTCAGATTTAGAATAGGCCTTACCGAGCCATCCGGCTTCGGTACCACAAATAGAGTGGAATAATACCCCTTTCCTTGTTGTAATAGGGGTACTTTGACTATCACCTGCTGAGCGTACAGCTTGTGAATGGCTTCCAACACCCTCTCCCTTTCGGAAGAGACGGTTGGTAAGGCAGACTTCAGGAAACGATGAGGAGGATCCGTCTCTAATTCCAACCTGTACCCCTGAGATATTATCTGCAGGATCCAGGGGTCTACCTGCGAGTGAGCCCACTGCGCGCTGTAATTTTTGAGACGGCCCCCCACTGTCCCCGAGTCCGCTTGAGAGGCCCCAGCGTCATGCTGAGGTTTTTGCAGGAGCCGGGGAGGGCTTCTGTTCCTGGGAAGGAGCTGCCTGTTGGTGTCTCTTCCCTCTTCCTCTGCCTCGTGGCAGGTACGACAAGCCCTTTGCTCTCTTATTTTTGTAGGAGCGAAAAGGCTGCGGTTGAAAGGTCGGTGCCTTTCTCTGTTGGGGAGTGACTTGAGGTAAAAAAGTGGATTTCCCGGCAGTAGCCGTGGCCACCAAGTCTGATAGACCAACTCCAAATAACTCCTCCCCTTTATACGGCAAAACCTCCATGTGACGTTTTGAATCCGCATCGCCTGTCCACTGTCGTGTCCATAAGGCTCTTCTGGCTGAAATGGACATAGCACTCACCCGAGATGCCAGTGTGCAAATATCCCTCTGTGCATCACGCATATAGATAAATGCATCCTTTATTTGTTCTAACGACAGTAAAACATTGTCCCTATCTAGGGTATCAATATTTTCAATCAGGGATTCTGACCAAACTACTCCAGCACTGCACATCCAGGCAGTTGCTATAGCTGGTCGTAGTATAACACCTGCATGTGTGTATATATTCTTTTGAATAACTTCCATCTTTCTATCTGATGGATCCTTAAGTGCGGCCGTCTCAGGAGAGGGTAACGCCACTTGTTTGGATAAGCGTGTGAGCGCCTTGTCCACCTTAGGGGGTGTTTCCCAGCGCGCCCTAACCTCTGGCGGGAAAGGGTATAATGCCAATAACTTTTTTGAAATTATCAACTTTTTATCAGGAGCAACCCACGCTTCATCACACACGTCATTTAATTCTTCTGATTCAGGAAAAACTGTTTGTAGTTTTTTCACACCATACATAATACCCTGTTTTACGGTATCTGTAGTATCAGCTAAATGTAACGTCTCCTTCATTGCCAAAATCATATAACGTGTGGCCCTACTGGAAAATACGTTTGAATTTCTACCGTCGTCACTGGAATCAGTGCCCGTGTCTGGGTCTGTGTCGACCGACTGAGGCAAAGGGCGTTTTACAGCCCCTGACGGTGTTTGAGGCGCCTGGACAGGCATTAATTGATTGTCCGGCCGCCTCATGTCCTCAACTGACTGTTTAAGGGAAGATAAACCATCACGTAATTCCACAAATAAAGGCATCCATTCTGGTGTCGACCCCCTGGGGGGTGACATCTGCATATTTGGCAATTGCTCCGCCTCCACACCAATATCGTCCTCATACATGTCGACACCACGTACCGACACACACCGCAAACTCACAGGGAATGCTCTAATGAAGACAGGACCCACTAGCCCTTTTGGGGAGACAGAGGGAGAGTCTGCCAGCACACACCACAAAGCGCTATATATACAAGGGATATCCTTATATTAAGTGCTCCCTTATAGCTGCTTTAATATATATATATATAGCCATTAATGTGCCCCCCCTCTCTGTTTTACCCTGTTTCTGTAGTGCAGTGCAGGGGAGAGACCTGGGAGCCGTTCTGACCAGCGGAGCTGTGACAGAAAATGGCGCCGTGTGCTGAGGAGATAGGCCCCGCCCCTTTTTCGGCGGGTTCTTCTCCCGCTATTTTTCCAGTCAGGCAGGGGTTAAATATCTCCATATAGCCCCTATGGGCTATATGTGAGGTATTTTTAGCCTTGTATAAGGTTTATATTTGCCTCTCAGAGCGCCCCCCCCCAGCGCTCTGCACCCTCAGTGACTGCCCAGTGAAGTGTGCTGAGAGGAAAATGGCGCACAGCTGCAGTGCTGTGCGCTACCTTATGAAGACTGAGGAGTCTTCAGCCGCCGGTTTCCGGACCTCTTCACGCTTCAGCATCTGCAAGGGGGTCGGCGGCGCGGCTCCGGGACCGGACTCCACGGCTGGGCCTGTGTTCGATCCCTCTGGAGCTAATGGTGTCCAGTAGCCAAGCAGCAAATCCACTCTGCATGCAGGTGAGTTTACTACTTTCCCCCTAAGTCCCACGTTGCAGTGATCCTGTTGCCAGCAGGACTCACTGTAAAGAAAAAAACCTAAACTAAACTTTCTCTAAGCAGCTCTTTAGGAGAGCCACCTAGATTGCACCCTTCTCGTTCGGGCACAAAATCTAACTGGAGTCTGGAGGAGGGTCATAGGGGGAGGAGCCAGTGCACACCACCTGACCTAGTAAAGCTTTACTTTTTTGTGCCCTGTCTCCTGCGGAGCCGCTATTCCCCATGGTCCTTTCAGGAACCCCAGCATCCACTTAGGACGATAGAGAAATAAAAGTTGCTATGCAGGTTTGGTACAATTTGATCATCCTTTGGATATATAGCTTCAGAGATATGATATAGCTCACCAATCCCAAATTACAATGCATCATATTTACACACATATTTCAATTAAAATAACAGTTTAAAGTGAGCAAACCATATTGTAAACAATCCTCACCTCGTGAGAGTTACATACAATTATTTGTATTTGAGCTAAAAGTGAAGGTAGTTGTTCTGGGATGGTCTCAGATGTAATTACCTGGTCAGTCAGTCATCAGAGACTTAGATGACATCACAAGGGGCAGCGGTACAGGAGGTTAAAGTTATGGGCACCCTTTGTTCTATGTTCAGATGGGGGAATCAATTTCTGCGTTGATGTTGTAACCTGCATTTCCTGCCATTCCCAGCAAACAGATTAAAGCTATGCATAATTCTGTAAGTATTTTTCCTTTTTATTTGAGATTGCAACACATGAATGTAACCTTTTTTTCTTTGCAACATTACTGTGATTAAACATTTTACTTACCTTTTGTTAACCTATTCTTTTATTAATTGCTTGACGTAGGGGGAGACTGAACTTACTACATGGGAATTTGTTACCAAGCCTGCACAATTGTAATAAAGTAATGGGCCCTACACACTGGGTGATAATACTGAAAGATATGAACGATCTTGTTCATTAATGAATGAGATACCATTCATATCTTTCAGTGTGGAGGCACCAGCGATGAACGATGCGCGTCCCCGCGTTCGTTCATCACTGGTGACCCGTCCCTTGTACATGCAGGCCAATATGGACGATCTCGTCCATATTTGCCTGCACTTCTGTGGAGCCGGGTGACGGGGTAGTGAAGAAACTTCACTCCCCCATCATTGCCCCCCCCCCCCCCCCCGCGCACCCAAGTCGGCCGTATCCGCCGTCGGATCGCAAAGTGTGTAGGGCCCATAAAAGCTATATCTGTTATTGATTGCTAGAATCAAAGACAGGCCAGCTAACTGTGGGCCTAATTCAGAGTTGATCGCAGTAGCAAATGTGTTAACAGTTGGGCAAAACCATGTGCACTGCGGGGGGTGGGGGGGTCGCAGATATAAAATGTGCAGAGAGAATTAGATTTGGGTGGGGTGTGTTCAAACTGAAATCTAAATTGCAGTGCAAAAATAAAGCAGCCAGAATTTACCCTGCACAGAAACAAAATAACCCACCCAAATCTAACTCTCTCTGCAAATGTTATATCCGCCACAACTGCAGTGCACATGCTTTTTCCCAAATGCTAACAAATCTGCTGCTGCGATCAACTCTGAATTACCCCCTGTGTCCCCAAGCTTGTACAATTGTGATAGAGAGGTTAGGAGACCTGTGACTCCCTGGTAATTATCACAGGTGGTGGCAGCTGAGATTTTCAAATTACTGCGCTCTGACCATAGTCAGTGTGCAACCCACAAGGGATACTTACTGAGGTCCCTGCCACTCTGTGTTTCTAATGCTTAGAGAGTGTACTTGCATTCTTTATTCTGCATGGCACTACAAGGGGTATATTTACTAAAGGTAGATTTTAATCAAACTTAAGTTGATCTAAATTGATGTTGTGTTTCAGGGTCTAACACAAATTTACTAAAAGCCACTTTTATTATAAAGATTTTTAAATGTTAGTAAATGTGTGTTTTAGCCCCTGAAACACAACCACTGATTTCGATTGATTTATACTGATTAGAAATTGGCTGAAACTGACCTTTACTAAATATACCAAGTCTCAACATGGTAACACCACGTACTATGTTTAAAATTAGGGTGTGCAGGTTGAACCCCACTCTCCACTACATTATAAGACAGAGGTTTCTAAACTCTATCCTCAAGGCACCCTAAGCAGTCTTGGTTTAAAGGATATCCATGCTTGAGCACAGGTGACTTAATTAGTACCTCAGTGAATTTGATGTAACCATCTATGCTCAGACAAAGATATTCATACACTTTGGACTGTTAGGGTGTCTTGAGGACAGAGTTTGGTAAACCACTACTTTAAAAGAAAACATGACATTTTAAATATTATTTTATAATGATTAGTCATTATTAAGCCTCTGGAGCTCACACTTAGCAGCTCAATTGTTACATAATAGCAAACACCATATATAATTACAATGTATGACTTGTCAATAATATCTGGATTTATACACTTCAAACACACCATATCCTATTACTGCATGGATGAATTAGGTATTACACATACCTGAAAAAATAGTTTATATATTGTTGATCAATGTCACTGTAAAAGAGAAAAGTAACACAAGTCAAACTAGAAATTCAGTGGCAGCCACAAACAGGTGGACCTCAACGTATTACTGTTACTGGTGCCACACAATTATACAGCCTCATACAGTGGGAAGCAAAGCATAATAGGAAGGTACAGGACTAGGAAGCAAAATCCAGAAACAAGCAGCAGCAACTAGGGACATTCTAAAATAGCAAGGAATTAACTATAATACTGTATATGACTTTATGGGCAAGGTATAGAACAAACAAGTGTTGTACAGAACATGCAAGAGGCATAATACAAAGATGCACAGGTAGAACAGGAAACAGGAAGATGTGAAAGATGCTGGATGTGGAGAATGAACGGGACGTCAAGAACCACAGACATGAGGAAGAAATTCAATAGTTTTGTTGTCCACTGCAAGAGATATGTGGTGAGGGATTGGGAGGGAAGGTTGGGAACGGTGCCGTAACTAGACATTTTAGCGCTGTGTGCAAGAAACAGCATCGCCACCCACCCCATAAAAAACAGGGCCAGTGAAAAAATATATAGGGGCGTGGCTACATGGGGAAGGGGCGTGGCCACAAAGCTCTCTTTTTTACACTTTACGTCAGGCAGAGCTCCCTTTTTTACACATTATGCTAGGCAGTCCCCCTTTTTACACATTACGGCAGGCAGTCCCCCTTTTTACACATTACGGCAGGCGGTCCCCCTTTTTTACGCTTTACTGCACGCAGTCCCTCTTTTTTACGCATTACGGCAAGCAGTTCCCCTTTTTTACATATTACGTCAGGCAGTCCCCCTTTTTTACGCATTACGGCAAGCAGTCCCCCTTTTTTACACATTACGGCAGGCAGTCCCCCTTTTTTACACATTACGGCAGGCAGTCCCCCTTTTTTACACATTACGGCAGGCAGTTCCCGTTTTTTACGCATTACAGCAGGCACTCCCCCTTTTTTATGCATTACGGCAGGCACTCCCCCTTTTTTACGCATTACGACAGGTACTCCCCCTTTTTTTAATGTATTATGGCAAGCAGTCCCCCTTTTTTTACACTTTACAGCAGGCAGTCCCCCTTTTTTACGCACTACAGCAGGCAGTCCCCCTTTTTTATGCATTACAGCAGGCAGTCCCCCTTTTTTGTGCATTACGGCATGCAGTTTCCCTTTTTTACGCATAATGGCAAGCAGTCCCAGTTTTTTATGCTTTACAGCAGGCAGTCCCACTTTTTTACACATTACGGCAGGCAGTCCCCCTTTTTTATGCATTACGGCAGGCAGTCCCCATTTTTTTACGCATTACTGCAGGCAGTCCCCCTTTTTTACGCATTACTGCAGGCAGTCCCCCTTTTTACACATTATTGGTAGGAAGGGAAGGGAAAGGAAGGAGAGAGAGAGCAAGATAGAGAGAGAGAAAGAAAGAGAAAGAAAGAAAGAAAGAGAGAGAGTGTGTGTGTTATACTCACCATCTGTGATGAGCCGGCATGATAAATGCGCCTCTCCTCTTTTGTCTTCCTGCCCTTAGCCGCGCTCTTCGCAGCGCAGGGCATTGTGGATGGGCTGGGAGAGACGTCATCTCTCCCAGCACACAGTGGTGGGGGTCAGAGGGGGAGCTGCAGCGCTGCCCAGCTACCTATGTGAGAGGTAGCCGGGCAATACAACTGGGGGCCAGCTGGTGATGGGGAGACGCGGCCAGGACGCCACAGTGCGGCAGAGCGGCCAGACAGGTGTTGCTGATGGTCCTGCGCCTACAGCATATCTGCGCTGTGTGCCAGGTACCACTAGCACACACCTAGTTAGGCCCTGTTTGGGAATCAGAGATTAAAGAAGGATGAACTAGACAAATGCCAATTTAGACATAATGGGGTAAATGCAATAGGGTGTGAGAAGCCAGAGGTGCGGGAGTTTGTGTGAGAATGCCCATATTTTTAAAGCAGCAATCATTTACAAGGCTCGTAAATGATTGCAACTTCAAAAATATGGGCATTCTCGCGCAAACTCCTGCACTGGCTTCTCACACCCTATTACATTTACCCCACTGAGTTTGATATTGTACTGTGACATTCATGATGCTATAGAAAAGACACAGCTGGTAGACAAAGAGCGGAGAGGTACAGATTGGCGTAATCAAATTAGAGGTAGGAAGGGTTAAAGAAAATAGCAAAGGGCTTAGGACGAAGACTTGTAGGACAATGTGAGCAAGGCCCATTTCAATGTAATACTGTATATACAATAACAAAATGTAAATATATCATTGTTAAGCTAACTGAGAACAAATAGTGTGCAGACAAAGCAAGGGTTATAATTAAGGTATGAATGGCTATAAAGGATCCTCTAGATAACGTGTTTTAGAAGTCTGGAAGAATTAAAAGACTAATTATGGCCCTCATTCCGAGTTGTTCGCTCGTTGCCGTTTTTTGCAACGGAGCAATTAGGTGGAAAATGCGCAAGTACTTTTGCACAAAACTTAGCAGATTTACACAAGGCCGACCAACATTTCTTCATCGCTAGAGGGATCGTAGTGTGATTGACAGGAAGTGGGTGTTTCTGGGCGGAAACTGGCCGTTTTCAAGGAGTGTGCTAAAAAACGCAGGCGTGCCAGGTAAAAACGCAGGAGTGGCTGCAGAAACGGGGGAGTGGCTGGCCGAGCGCAGGGCGTGTTTGTGACGTCAAATCAGGAACTAAACGGACTGAGCTGATTGCAATCTAGGAGTAAGTCTGGAGCTACTCAGAAACTGCTGCAAATTATTTAGTAGCAGTTCTGCTAATCTTTCGGTCGCAATTCTGCTAAGCTAAGATACACTCCCAGAGGGCGGCGGCCTAGCGTGTGCAATGCTGCTAAAAGCAGCTAGCGAGCGGACAACTCGGAATGAGGGCCTATATCTCAAAATGAACAAATTGCTGCAGGACAGCAGTTTTCCTCTTGTATGACAGAGACATTCGATTGTGGGTGTCATTTATTAAACCATTGCCCCCAGGGGCGCTTCTAGAGAGGAGGAGGCCCGTGTGCAGACTCCATCTGGGCCCACCTCATCTCTATCCGGCAGCGCTGTAGACTCTGGCACTAGAGTCCCTAGGGGACCCTAGCGCTGTTCCAGAGTCTAGTGCGCATGCGCAGATCTACGGGAAAAATAAGAATTTACTTACCGATAATTCTATTTCTCGTAGTCCGTAGTGGATGCTGGGGACTCCGTAAGGACCATGGGGAATAGCGGCTCCGCAGGAGACTGGGCACAAAAGTAAAGCTTTAGAACTACCTGGTGTGCACTGGCTCCTCCCCCCATGACCCTCCTCCAAGCCTCAGTTAGGATACTGTGCCCGGACGAGCGTACACAATAAGGAAGGATTTTGAATCCCGGGTAAGACTCATACCAGCCACACCAATCACACCATATAACTTGTGATCTAAACCCAGTTAACAGCATGATAACAGAGGAGCCTCTAGAAAAGATGGCTCACTACAGCAATAACCCGATTTTTTTGGTAACAATAACTATGTACCAGTATTGCAGACAATCCGCACTTGGGATGGGCGCCCAGCATCCACTACGGACTACGAGAAATAGAATTATCGGTAAGTAAATTCTTATTTTCTCTAACGTCCTAAGTGGATGCTGGGGACTCCGTAAGGACCATGGGGATTATACCAAAGCTCCCAAACGGGCGGGAGAGTGCGGATGACTCTGCAGCACCAAATGAGAGAACTCCAGGTCCTCCTCAGCCAGGGTATCAAATTTGTAGAATTTTACAAACGTATTTGCTCCTGACCAATTAGCTGCTCGGCAAAGTTGTAAAGCCGAGACCCCTCGGGCAGCCGCCCAAGATGAGCCCACCTTCCTTGTGGAATGGGCTTTTACAGATTTTGGCTGTGGCAGGCCTGCCACAGAATGTGCAAGCTGAATTGTACTACAAATCCAACGAGCAATAGTCTGCTTAGAAGCAGGAGCACCCAGCTTGTTGGGTGCATACAGAATAAACAACGAGTCAGATTTTCTGACTCCAGCCGTCCTGGAAACCTATATTTCCAGGGCTCTGACAACGTCTAGCAACTTGGAGTCCTCCAAGTCCCTAGTAGCCGCAGGCACCACAATAGGTTGATTCAGGTGAAACGCTGAAAACCACCTTAGGGAGAAACTGAGGACAAGTCCTCAATTCCGCCCTGTCCGAATGGAAAATCAGATGAGGGCTTTTACAGGATAAAGCCGCCAATTCTGACACGCACCTGGCCCAGGCCAGGGCCAACAGCATGACCACTTTCCATGTGAGATATTTTAACTCCACATATTTAAGTGGTTCAAACCAATGTGACTTTTGGAACCCAAAAACTACATTTAGATCCCAAGGTGCCACTGGAGGCACAAAAGGAGGCTGTATATACAGTACCCCTTTCACAAACGTCTGAACTTCAGGGACTGAAGCTAGTTCTATTTGGAAGAAAATTGACAGGGCCGAAATTTGAACCTTAATGGACCCCCATTTCAGGCCCATAGACACTCCTGTTTGCAGGAAATGTAGGAATCGACCTAGTTGAAAATTCCTCCGTCGGGGCCTTACTGGCCTCGCACCACGCAACATATTTTCGCCAAATGCGGTGATAATGTTTTGCGGTTATATCTTTCCTGGCTTTGATCAGGATAGGGATGACTTCATCCGGAATGCCTTTTTCCTTCAGGATCCGGCGTTCAACCGCCCTGCCGTTAAACGCAGCCGCGGTAACTCTTGGAACAGACAGGGTCCTTGCTGGAGCAGGTCCCTTCTTAGAGGTAGAGGCCACGGATCCTCCGTGAGCATCTCTTGAAGTTCCGGTTACCAAGTCCTTCTTGTCCCATCCGGAGCCACGAATATAGTGCTTACTCCTCTCCATCTTATAATTCTCAGTACCTTGGTTATGAGAGGCAGAGGAGGGAACACATACACTGACTGGTACACCCACTGTGTTACCAGAGCGTCTACAGCTATTGCCTGAGGGTCCCTTGACCTGGCGCAATACTTGTCGAGTTTTATAAACATGTGGAAGACTTCTGGGTGAAGTCCCCACTCTCCCGGGTGGAGGTCGTGTCTGCTGAGGAAGTCTGCTTCCCAGTTGTCCACTCCCGGAATGAATACTGCTGACAGTGCTATCACATGATTTTCCGCCCAGCGAAGAATCCTTGCAGCTTCTGTCATTGCCCTTCTGCTTCTTGTGTCACCCTGTCTGTTTACGTGGGTGACTGTCGTGATGTTGTCCGAATGGATCAACTCCGGGTGACCTTGAAGCAGAGGTCTTGCTGAGCTTAGAGCATTGTAAATGGCCCTTAGCTTCAGGATATTTATGTGAAGTGATGTCTCCAGGCTTGACCATAAGCTCTGGAAATTCCTTCCCTGTGTGACTGCTCCCCAGCCTCGCAGGCTGGCATCCGTGGTCACCAGGACCCAGTCCTGAATGTGCGGCCCTCTAGAAGATGAGCACTCTGCAACCACCACAGGAGAGACACCCTTGTGCTTGGTGACAGGGTTATCCGCTGATGCATCTGAAGATGCGACCCAGACCATTTGTCCAGCAGGTCCCACTGGAAAGTTCTTGCGTGGAATCTGCCGCATGGGATTGCTTCATAGGAAGCCACCATTTTTCCCAGAACCATCTCATTGATGTACTGAGACTTGGCTCGGTTATAGGAGGTTCCCGACTAGCTCGGATAACTCCCTGACTTTCGATGCAGTGAGCCTGTTGCCAGCAGGTCTCACTGAAAATAAAAAAACTAAAACTAAACTTTTTCACTAAGCAGCTCAGGAGAGCCACCTAGTGTGCACCCTTCTCGTTCGGGCACAAAAATCTAACTGAGGCTTGGAGGAGGGTCATGGGGGGAGGAGCCAGTGCACACCAGGTAGTTCTAAAGCTTTACTTTTGTGCCCAGTCTCCTGCGGAGCCGCTATTCCCCATGGTCCTCACGGAGTCCCCAGCATCCACTTAGGACGTTAGAGAAAAGGTGTTTAGAGATGCTGTAGCCGGCGAAGAGGAGAGTATTTAAAAAATGGGTGCAGGGTGTGCTTTGCTAGCTATTTACATTAAAGATGAACAGTAAAGACAAAGCAATGTTACTAGACTGACAACTTTATAGGAGCAGGGGAGGGGACAGGTGTGAGCTAATCTTGGCCTTGTATGGAATGCACTTCCTTTCTGTATGGTGTCTTCCTTAAAAGGGCACTGGAGATAAAGTAGTTTTAAAAAATAAGAATTTACTTACCGATAATTCTATTTCTCGGAGTCCGTAGTGGATGCTGGGGTTCCTGAAAGGACCATGGGGAATAGCGGCTCCGCAGGAGACAGGGCACAAAAAAGTAAAGCTTTACTAGGTCAGGTGGTGTGCACTGGCTCCTCCCCCTATGACCCTCCTCCAGACTCCAGTTAGGTACTGTGCCCGGACGAGCATACACAATAAGGGAGGCATTTTGAATCCCGGGTAAGACTCATACCAGCCACACCAATCACACCGTACAACTTGTGATCTAAACCCAGTTAACAGTATGACAACAGAAAGGGCCTCTTAAAGATGGCTCCTTAACAATAACCCGAATTAGTTAACAATAACTATGTACAAGTATTGCAGATAATCCGCACTTGGGATGGGCGCCCAGCATCCACTACGGACTCCGAGAAATAGAATTATCGGTAAGTAAATTCTTATTTTCTCTATCGTCCTAAGTGGATGCTGGGGTTCCTGAAAGGACCATGGGGATTATACCAAAGCTCCCAAACGGGCGGGAGAGTGCGGATGACTCTGCAGCACCGAATGAGAGAACTCCAGGTCCTCCTTTGCCAGGGTATCAAATTTGTAAAATTTTACAAACGTGTTCTCCCCCGACCACGTAGCTGCTCGGCAGAGTTGTAATGCCGAGACCCCTCGGGCAGCCGCCCAAGATGAGCCCACCTTCCTTGTGGAGTGGGCTTTTACAGTTTTAGGCTGTGGCAGGCCTGCCACAGAATGTGCAAGTTGAATTGTGTTACAAATCCAACGAGCAATCGACTGCTTAGAAGCAGGTGCGCCCAACTTGTTGGGTGCATACAATATAAACAGCGAGTCAGATTTTCTGACTCCAGCCGTCCTTGCAATGTATATTTTTAAGGCTCTGACAACGTCCAACAACTTGGAGTCCTCCAAGTCGCTAGTGGCCGCAGGCACCACAATAGGTTGGTTCAGATGAAATGCTGATACCACTTTAGGGAGAAAATGCGGACGAGTCCGCAGTTCTGCCCTATCCGAATGGAAGATTAGATAAGGACTTTTATAAGATAAAGCCGCCAATTCAGATACTCTCCTGGCAGAGGCCAGGGCTAGTAACATAGTCACTTTCAATGTGAGATATTTCAAATCCACCTTTTTCAATGGTTCAAACCAATGGGATTTGAGGAAATCTAAAACTACATTTAGATCCCACGGTGCCACCGGAGGCACCACAGGAGGCTGTATATGCAGTACTCCCTTGACAAAAGTCTGGACCTCAGGGACAGAGGCCAATTCTTTTTGGAAGAATATTGACAGGGCCGAAATTTGAACCTTAATGGATCCCAATTTGAGACCCATAGATAATCCTGATTGCAGGAAATGTAGGAAACGACCCAGTTGGAATTCCTCCGTCGGAACCCTCCGATCCTCGCACCACGCTACATATTTTCGCCAAATGCGGTGATAATGTTTCACGGTGACTTCCTTCCGTGCCTTAATCAAGGTAGGAATGACTTCTTCTGGAATGCCTTTCCCTTTTAGGATCTGGCGTTCAACCGCCATGCCGTCAAACGCAGCCGCGGTAAGTCTTGAAAAAGACAGGGACCCTGCTGTAGCAGGTCCCTTCTCAGAGGTAGAGGCCACGGTTCGTCCGTGAGCATCTCTTGAAGTTCCGGATACCAAGTCCTTCTCGGCCAATCCGGAACCACTAGTATTGTTCTTACTCTTCTTTGCCGTATGATCTTCAATACCTTTGGTATGAGCGGCAGAGGAGGAAACACATACACTGACTGGTACACCCAAGGAGTTACCAGTGCGTCCACAGCTATTGCCTGTGGATCTCTTGACCTGGCGCAATATTTGTCCAGTTTCTTGTTGAGGCGAGACGCCATCATGTCTACAATTGGTCTTTCCCAACGGTCTATTAACATGTTGAAGACTTCTGGATGTAGACCCCACTCTCCCGGATGAAGATCGTGTCTGCTGAGGAAGTCTGCTTCCCAGTTGTCCACGCCCGGGATGAACACTGCTGACAGTGCTATCACGTGATTCTCCGCCCAGCGAAGAATCTTGGCAGCTTCTGCCATTGCACTCCTGCTTCTTGTGCCGCCCTGCCTGTTTACATGGGCGACCGCCGTGATGTTGTCCGACTGAATCAACACCGGCTTTCCTTGCAGGAGAAGTTCCGCCTGGCTTAGAGCATTGTAGATTGCTCTTAGTTCCAGAATGTTTATGTGAAGAGACTTTTCCAGACTCGTCCATACTCCCTGGAAGTTTCTTCCTTGTGTGACTGCTCCCCAGCCTCTCAGGCTGGCGTCCGTGGTCACCAGGATCCAATCCTGAATGCCGAATCTGCGGCCTTCTAATAGGTGAGCCTTCTGCAACCACCACAGAAGTGACACCCTTGTCTTTGGTGACAGGGTTATTCGCAGGTGCATCTGCAGATGCGACCCTGACCATTTGTCCAACAGATCCCTTTGGAATATTCTTGCATGGAATCTGCCGAATGGAATTGCTTCGTAAGAAGCCACCATTTTTCCCAGGACTCTTGTGCATTGATGTACTGACACTTTTCCTGGTTTTAGGAGGTTCCTGACCAGATCGGATAACTCCTTGGCTTTTTCCTCTGGAAGGAAAACCTTTTTCTGAACCGTGTCCAGAATCATTCCTAGGAACAGCAGACGAGTTGTCGGGATTAAATGGGATTTTGGAATATTCAGAATCCACCCGTGTTGTCTTAGCACCTCTTGAGATAGTGCTAAAGCTGTCTCCAGCTGTTCTCTGGACCTTGCCCTTATTAGGAGATCGTCCAAGTATGGGATAACTAATACGCCTTTTCTTCGAAGAAGAATCATCATCTCGGCCATTACCTTGGTAAAGACCCGAGGCGCCGTGGACAATCCGAACGGCAGCGTCTGAAACTGATAGTGACAGTTTTGAACAATGAACCTGAGGTACCCCTGGTGTGCGGGGTAAATCGGAACGTGTAGATACGCATCCTTGATGTCCAAGGATACCATAAAGTCCCCTTCTTCCAGGTTCGCTATCACTGCTCTGAGTGACTCCATCTTGAACTTGAACTTTTTTATGTAGAGGTTCAAGGACTTCAGATTTAGAATAGGCCTTACCGAGCCATCCGGCTTCGGTACCACAAATAGAGTGGAATAATACCCCTTTCCTTGTTGTAATAGGGGTACTTTGACTATCACCTGCTGAGCGTACAGCTTGTGAATGGCTTCCAACACCCTCTCCCTTTCGGAAGAGACGGTTGGTAAGGCAGACTTCAGGAAACGATGAGGAGGATCCGTCTCTAATTCCAACCTGTACCCCTGAGATATTATCTGCAGGATCCAGGGGTCTACCTGCGAGTGAGCCCACTGCGCGCTGTAATTTTTGAGACGGCCCCCCACTGTCCCCGAGTCCGCTTGAGAGGCCCCAGCGTCATGCTGAGGTTTTTGCAGGAGCCGGGGAGGGCTTCTGTTCCTGGGAAGGAGCTGCCTGTTGGTGTCTCTTCCCTCTTCCTCTGCCTCGTGGCAGGTACGACAAGCCCTTTGCTCTCTTATTTTTGTAGGAGCGAAAAGGCTGCGGTTGAAAGGTCGGTGCCTTTCTCTGTTGGGGAGTGACTTGAGGTAAAAAAGTGGATTTCCCGGCAGTAGCCGTGGCCACCAAGTCTGATAGACCAACTCCAAATAACTCCTCCCCTTTATACGGCAAAACCTCCATGTGACGTTTTGAATCCGCATCGCCTGTCCACTGTCGTGTCCATAAGGCTCTTCTGGCTGAAATGGACATAGCACTCACCCGAGATGCCAGTGTGCAAATATCCCTCTGTGCATCACGCATATAGATAAATGCATCCTTTATTTGTTCTAACGACAGTAAAACATTGTCCCTATCTAGGGTATCAATATTTTCAATCAGGGATTCTGACCAAACTACTCCAGCACTGCACATCCAGGCAGTTGCTATAGCTGGTCGTAGTATAACACCTGCATGTGTGTATATATTCTTTTGAATAACTTCCATCTTTCTATCTGATGGATCCTTAAGTGCGGCCGTCTCAGGAGAGGGTAACGCCACTTGTTTGGATAAGCGTGTGAGCGCCTTGTCCACCTTAGGGGGTGTTTCCCAGCGCGCCCTAACCTCTGGCGGGAAAGGGTATAATGCCAATAACTTTTTTGAAATTATCAACTTTTTATCAGGAGCAACCCACGCTTCATCACACACGTCATTTAATTCTTCTGATTCAGGAAAAACTGTTTGTAGTTTTTTCACACCATACATAATACCCTGTTTTACGGTATCTGTAGTATCAGCTAAATGTAACGTCTCCTTCATTGCCAAAATCATATAACGTGTGGCCCTACTGGAAAATACGTTTGAATTTCTACCGTCGTCACTGGAATCAGTGCCCGTGTCTGGGTCTGTGTCGACCGACTGAGGCAAAGGGCGTTTTACAGCCCCTGACGGTGTTTGAGGCGCCTGGACAGGCATTAATTGATTGTCCGGCCGCCTCATGTCCTCAACTGACTGTTTAAGGGAAGATAAACCATCACGTAATTCCACAAATAAAGGCATCCATTCTGGTGTCGACCCCCTGGGGGGTGACATCTGCATATTTGGCAATTGCTCCGCCTCCACACCAATATCGTCCTCATACATGTCGACACCACGTACCGACACACACCGCAAACTCACAGGGAATGCTCTAATGAAGACAGGACCCACTAGCCCTTTTGGGGAGACAGAGGGAGAGTCTGCCAGCACACACCACAAAGCGCTATATATACAAGGGATATCCTTATATTAAGTGCTCCCTTATAGCTGCTTTAATATATATATATATAGCCATTAATGTGCCCCCCCTCTCTGTTTTACCCTGTTTCTGTAGTGCAGTGCAGGGGAGAGACCTGGGAGCCGTTCTGACCAGCGGAGCTGTGACAGAAAATGGCGCCGTGTGCTGAGGAGATAGGCCCCGCCCCTTTTTCGGCGGGTTCTTCTCCCGCTATTTTTCCAGTCAGGCAGGGGTTAAATATCTCCATATAGCCCCTATGGGCTATATGTGAGGTATTTTTAGCCTTGTATAAGGTTTATATTTGCCTCTCAGAGCGCCCCCCCCCAGCGCTCTGCACCCTCAGTGACTGCCCAGTGAAGTGTGCTGAGAGGAAAATGGCGCACAGCTGCAGTGCTGTGCGCTACCTTATGAAGACTGAGGAGTCTTCAGCCGCCGGTTTCCGGACCTCTTCACGCTTCAGCATCTGCAAGGGGGTCGGCGGCGCGGCTCCGGGACCGGACTCCACGGCTGGGCCTGTGTTCGATCCCTCTGGAGCTAATGGTGTCCAGTAGCCAAGCAGCAAATCCACTCTGCATGCAGGTGAGTTTACTACTTTCCCCCTAAGTCCCACGTTGCAGTGATCCTGTTGCCAGCAGGACTCACTGTAAAGAAAAAAACCTAAACTAAACTTTCTCTAAGCAGCTCTTTAGGAGAGCCACCTAGATTGCACCCTTCTCGTTCGGGCACAAAATCTAACTGGAGTCTGGAGGAGGGTCATAGGGGGAGGAGCCAGTGCACACCACCTGACCTAGTAAAGCTTTACTTTTTTGTGCCCTGTCTCCTGCGGAGCCGCTATTCCCCATGGTCCTTTCAGGAACCCCAGCATCCACTTAGGACGATAGAGAAAAATGCATGTTATGTTTGGAAAATCATCAATTCTCTGCAGCCCAGATTCACCTGGGAAGTCTGGACCAGCTACCTAGTCAGCTGCCAGGAGGCCTACTTAATGACGTACTTAAAGTAAGGTGATCATTCGTTTTTTTTTTATTCCCATTTATTGTGCATTTTTAAGTCTGTTTTGTAAACTTTTTATTACCAGAGGGTGGAGATATAGTAACTTAACCCAGAGAGAACAGAGTAAAAAAAGGCCAATGGACTTTTTAAGCTCCCTACCTCAGAGTACACTTCTTTGTGACATCACTTCTTTTGAACACCTTTGTAAATGCCAACCTATGGCCAAAGGTATGATATCTTTGTAAGTCTATGGTATCTTCCTTGACACTGCAAATTATCATGGAACAGGCCTTGGTCCCTTGTCCAACGAGGAAGCATGGGAAGACATGAGATAAGCCAAATGCTCCATTCCACTCATCTTGAAGAAAAATCTTAAAAACCATACTACAGCTGACAATACACACTAGAGAAGCTTTTCCGGATGATCTCCTCTGCCTCACCCATCTGCTGGAGAAACAGTGGACACCCGGGGTAACCTAGTTCCTATCTGGTGGAGTTGCGCCATACTGGCCCCTTACTGGAAAGTAGTCCATAAACGCCTGAATAGCCTAATTGAGTATATAATACCAAAGGTTCAATGGATTTTTATCTTTTCTACCCCCCTCCCCCAAAGACCTCAGCAAACTCTCCATAAAATTGGCATCCCACCTTCTAGTCGCTGCTAAAAGACTTGTCGCAAGAAATTGGATGCATCTTCCTCCACCATCCTTCTCTGCCTTGAAAGCACAAATATGGCATACTGCGACTATGGAAAATATCACCTATTACCTACATGAAAGAGGTCAGGTTTGACCAGGATTGGGCCCCTTGGCTCTCCCCTGAACCCCCATACCATCTCCCACAAGTCTTTGCTTCCACACCCAGCAACCCCATATGACCTATGCGCTATGTTATTGTATGTCCCACTTTCAGATTTTGCTTCTCACTCCTTTTCTTTCTCTTTCTTCATCACATTTGGGACCTCCCTCCCATACTGCATTTCTCTATTGCAGTGTCAGTTCATTCACTTTTTTGCTCTTATCCTTCTTCCTCTTCCTCATCTCTCCTTTCATTGTATTTATGTAGGTATACATGTTACCAAGGTTTGATTAACTTTCTATATTCATTCCTGTGTAAAACAGTTCACATATTTTGTTTTCTCTTTGGCTCTGTAATTGTTTTACTTCATTCAAATGAGTGCTCACAATTAGGAATAAATTAAAAAAAGGAGTGAAGGTCAGCAGATGTGCCCATAAGCATGGAAACGTCACCATTAGAGAGTCTGAACAATTCTGGCCGTGTGTCTAAATATTTGTTGTCATACAATACATTTCATTTACAAAAAGGCAGATCAATTACCTTAGCAAACTTGACTTTTGAGACTTCTGGAATACTCTGTAACATCCTGGTGAAACAGAACAATAACCGATAAAAACAAAACATAACCACCAGAATGTGAATATTTTCTAATGAAACTTCTCATGATTAGATTGATCTACACAATGTACCAGATACAATTTAGATTATTAGGTATTTTTGGAACATACAGTACCTGTACCTCCTATAATGATAAATGTACTACTGTACATGAAATTATTTTGAGATGTAGCTACAGTTGAAGTTAAAATGCCAGTGTCCAGAAATATGAACTGTATACTGATCAGCCATAACATTTATACCACAAGGTAGTGAATAGCATTGATTATCTCGTCACAATGGCAGCTGTCTAGGGGTGGAATATAGTAAGAAGTGATCACTCATTTTTTTTCGTTAATGTGTTAGAAGCTGACACAATGGCCATAATGATCTAAGTGACTTTGACAAATATGCACTGGTTAGTACCTATTAAAAGTGGACCAAGGAAGCACAATCGGTGGACCGGCGACAAGGTCATGGGTGCCCAAGGTTAACTGATGTGTGTGGGAAGTGAAGGCTAGCCTGTCTAGTCCTATCCTACAAAAGAGCTACTGCACTGTAGTAAAAAAAGTTAATGCTGGCTGTAATAGAAAGTGTGCCAGAACACACAGTACATCACAGCTTGCTCTGTATGGGACTGTGTAGCCACAAACCAATCAGAGTGCCCATGCTGACCCTTGTCCACCACCGAAAGCGTCTATAATGGACATGCGAGCATCAGAATTGGACCACGGAGCAACAGAAGATGGCCTCTTCTGATAAATCACGTTTTCTTTCTTTTTCGGGTTAATCTGGGTGAGAGATAGCACCAGGATGCGCTATGGGAAGATGGCAAGCCGGGAAGAGGCAGTGTGATGATTTGGCTAATGTTCTGCTGGTAAAACCTGGGATATTGGTATTCATGTGGGTGTTACACATGTACCGCCTACCCAAACATTGTTGCAGACCAAGTACACCCCTTCATGGCAATGGTATTCCCTAATGGCAGTGGTCTCTCTCAGTAGGATAATGCGCCCCACCACACAAAATGTGTGCAAGAATAGTTTGAGCAGGGGCGCCTTAAGAGAGGAGGAGGCTCGGGTGCAGCCTCCTCCGTTCGGGCCCCCTCCTCTCTGCCGGCAGCGCTGAGAGTCTGAGCACTAGAGCACTCAGACTCTACTGCGCATGAGCAGACCTCCGGGAAAATGGCGCGGCGGCCATTTTCACTGACATTTCTCTACTGCGCATGCGCAGAACTCCATGAAAATGCCCGCTGGGCCATTTTCACTGAGTTTTAATACCACCGTAGACGTCGGCGCTGGACTCCGGAGGGGTGAGTATTTAGAAAATGGGTGCAGCGTGTGCGTTTGAGGAATATGACAAAGACTCGAAGGTGTTCATTTGACCTCCAAATTAACCAGATCTCAATCCGACTGAGCATCTGTGGGATGAGCTGGAAAAACAAGTCCAGCCATGGAGGTAACACCTTGCAACTTACAGGACTTAAAACATCTGCAGCTAAAGTCTTGGTGCCAGATACCAGAGGACACCTTCAGAGGTCTTGTGGAGTCCATGCCTCAACGGGTCAGAGTTATGGAGACCCAAAACTTAGAGTTATGGAGACTTACACAATATTAGGCAGGTGGTTTTAATGTTATGACTGATCACTGTATATACATTTGTCATAGTGGTTACTAGTTTATAGAAAAAAAAAATAGGATTTTAATACCTACCGGTAAATCCTTTTCTCTTAGTCCGTAGAGGATGCTGGGGATGTTTCAAGAACCATGGGGTATAGACGGGATCCACAGGAGACATGGGCACTTTAAGACTTTAAAAGGGGTGTGAACTGGCTCCTCCCTCTATGCCCCTCCTTCAGACTCCAGTTATAGGAACTGTGCCCAGGGAGATGGACATTTCGAGGAAATAATTTATTGATAAAGCACAATGAGCATTTTACCAGCTCACACCTCCAGTATGCCGCAGAACGTGGCATTCAATAGAACACCAGCCGACGGCATGAAGAATATGCAGCAATACGCTGACATAAAACGTAACACAACCTGTGTGTGTAAACACAACCAGCAACAGCATAACGCATGCTATGGCCTGAATATCGTCAGCAACAGCCTTACTTAAACACAACACACCATGTGTGCAACCATATCCAATAACTGCAGATACAGTACGCACTGGGACGGGCGTCCAGCATCCTCTACGGACTAAGAGAAAAGGATTTACCGGTAGGTATTAAAATCCTATATTCTCATATGTCCTAGAGGATGCTGGGGATGCTTCAAGAACCATGGGGTTTATACCAAAGCTCTAGAACGGGCGGGAGAGTTCGGATGACTCTGCAGCACCGATTGACCAAACAAGAGGTCCTCCTCAGCCAGGGTACCAAACTTGTAAAACTTCGCAACGGTGTTCGAACCCGACCAAGTAGCAGCTCGGCAAAGCTGTAATGCCGAGACCCCTCGGGCAGCCGCCCAGGATGAGCCCACCTTTCTGGTAGAATGGGCTTTTACCGATTTCGGTAACGGCAATCCTGCCGTAGAATGAGCCTGCTGAATCGTATTACAGATCCAGCGCGCAATAGTCTGCTTAGAAGCAGGAGCCCCAATCCTGTTGGGAGCCCACAGGACAAACAGAGCCTCTGTTTTCCTAATCTGCGCCGTTCTGGCGACATAGATTTTCTAAGCTCTGACCACATAGAGAGACTTCGATTCCGCCAAGGCATGAGTAGCCACAGGCACCACAATAGTCTGGTTTACGTGAAATGATGAAACCACTTTTGGTAGAAATTGCTGACGAGTTCTCAACTCCGCTCTATCAGCATGGAAGATTAAATAGGGGCTTTTGTGAGACAAAGCCGCCAACTCAGATACCCGCCTTGCGGATGCCAAGGCCAACAACATGACTACTTTCCAAGTATGGAATTTTAACTCAACCTTACGTAAAGGTTCAAACCAATGAGATTGCAGGAATTGCAATACCACATTAAGATCCCACGGTGCCACAGGGGGCACAAATGGAGGTTGGATGTGTAGCACGCCTTTCACGAAGGTCTGAACTTCTGGAAGGGAGGCCAATTCTTTCTGAAAGAAGATTGAGAAGGCCGAAGTTTGTACTTTAATAGAGCCTAACTTCAGGCCCGCCTCCACACACCTGCTTGCAAAAAATGGAGCAAACGCCCCAGCTGAAATTCTTCCGTAGGAGCCTTCTTGGATTCACACCAAGACACATATTTCCTCCAAGTACGGTGGTAATGCTTTGCCGTTACTTCTTTCCTAGCCTGCAGAAGTGTGGGAATGACTTCACTGGGAATACCCTTTTGGGCTAGGATATGGCGTTCAACCGCCATGCCGCCCAACGCAGCCGCGGTAAGTCTTGATACACGCACGGTCCTTGCTGTAACCTTTGTTCTTCTTATGATCTTTATCACCCTCGGAAAGAGCGGAAATGAAGGGAACGCGCATACCGACTGAAACATCCACGGTGTCACCAGGGCGTCCACCGCTATTGCTGGAGGGTCCCTTGACCTGTAACCATATCTCTGCAGATTCTTGTTGAAGCGAGACGCCATTAAGTCTATTTGAGGAATTCCCCAAAGACTTGTCACTTTTGTGAAAACCTCTTGATGAAGACCCCACTCTTCTGGATGGAGATCGTGTCTGCTGAGGAAGTCTGCTTTCCAGTTGTCTACACTCGGAATGAAGACCGCTAACAGAGCGTTTACACGCCTTTCCGCCCAGCGGAAAACTTTTGTGGCTTTTGCCATTGCCACTTTGTTCTCCGTTCCGCCCTAGCGGTTTACTTACGCCACTGCTATTAAGTTGTCCGACTGAAATAAGACGGGCAGATCTCGAAGACGATGTTCCGCTTGCAGAAGGCCGTTGTAAATAGCTTTCAATTCCAGAATGTTTATTGCAGACAAGCTTCCCGGCTTGACCGTTTTCCCTGGGAATTCTTCCCCCTGAAAGACTGCTCCCCAGCCTCGGAGACTTGCATCCATGGACACCAGGATCCATTCCTGTATTCCGAACCATCGTCCTTCTAGGAGGTGAGAACTGTGCAGCCACCACAGGAGAGATATTCTGGTCCTGGATAATAGGATTATTCTCCGGTGTAAGTGCAGGTGAGACCCGGACCACATGTCCAACTGGTCCCGTTAAAACCACTCTGGCATTTAACCTGCTCACCGAATGGCCTCGTAGGCCGCACCCATCTACTTCATCAATGAAACGTATTGATGGATTTACGCTGTTGCAAATCTGATTCGACTCTGGATCCTCAGAGCTCTTTCCACTGGAAGAAATAAACTCTCAACAGTTCTGTATCTAACCTTATTCCCAATTCCGACATCCGCGTCGTTGGGATCAACAGTGAGTCTGGCAAGTTCAGGAACCAACCACTGTGTTGAAGAACTGTCAGAGAGAAAACAACGATTTTCACCACTTGTTTCTTGATCTCGCCGTAGTCAGGAGAGCGTCCCAGTACAGAATAATAATGGCTTTTACTATTGAAGGAAAACCATCATACTGCCATCACTCCGGTGAAATGGCAATGACAATCCTGAATAGCAAACCCAGGTAAGCCTAAGCGGAAGAAACCGTACTTAGACCCTCTTACTCCTTTTACAGATTGGAGATCCCTGTCCTGAGAGACTCCATCTTGTAGTTCAACTTCTTAAGTAGAGACTTTTTGGGGGTTGCTCTGACCGAGCTGTCTGGGGGTCAGAAGCACGAAAAAGATTGAAAAACAGCTTCTTCTTTTTTTTTTTTTTTTATGAACGGGACAGCAGGACAATGTCCTGATCCTGACCCAACTTCTGTATGGTGTCGCATACTACCTCCCCTCGGTAAGATCTATTTGAAAAATCAGTGAAGGGAACCGTCTGGAAACTCCAGTATGTCCCCCTTGGGACTCTATTCTTAACTCACTCGTCCATGTCCATTCCAGGACTGACTGAAGAGTATTAGACGTGGTCCCACCGGTGTGGGCTCCCGCAAGATAGACCCAGCGACATGCGGTGGATGTGGTAGAAACAGGATGATTTCTGCTTCTGCAACTTGAAAGGCTGCTGACCTCTTAGCTTTTCACCTTCCTCTACCTGCAAAGAAGGGGAAAAAACAGTATCTATCCGGTCGAAATGACTGCATCCTACAAAAATGCGTCACCAACCGTCATGAGGGAACATAGCTCAAGAAGGTAGACTTACCAGTGGTATCTGTCGAGATCAACTTAACAAAGCCATCCCCAAACCAGGTTTCACCTTCATAGGGAAGATACCTCAGTACTTCTTGGAGTCAGCCTCAGCATTCCATTGGTGAATCCACAACGTCATCCTAGTCGAGACCGCCATGGAAGTGGCCCGCGAACCCAAGAGTCCTATATCCCTTGTAGTCGCAAGGCAGTATGCTGTAATGATATAGACATGACTCAACTTCAGGAGTACCCTGCATACAACTACTCCCCCATGCGCATGTAATGTTAGTATAATCAACGCACATGCGGACACATACTTAGGTATCACATATATTCCTGCATACGATCCTTTGTGACAGAGCCCCGTGCAGAACAGGGGTGACTGACTTTATTCTATCCATGAGAAGGAATAACTTTACCTCAGCATTCATCATAAATATATATATATATATATATATATATATAAATATACCTTCCAATGCACCTATACACACATCTCTCTCTCTCTCTATATATATATATATATATATATATATATATATATCTAATACGTATACATATATCCCTTTGTCAGGAACAGAAGGGTCCCTAGCGACGTTAAAACATTCCAATGTGTATGAACAGGTACTGAATGCCGATTTTGTGGATCTGATCAGGAAACATTATGGTCGACATAAAAAACATTATTTGAGTCGATCTCAGGGAGTAGTAACTGGGCAAAATAACATTTTTGCTATCCCGAGGGGTCTGAGAGAAATCAATTCTATGAATATGACTCCCACCATAAATATTATTGAGTCTGGGATCGTGCCACAGACCAATGTAACCTCACTATACATACATATACATATAGGTATAGCATTCTCTGATATCACATTATCATGTCAATATCCACCCAGTCAGATATTGTTGGTGCCAACAGGGTCAACCCCCACGTCTGTGTCTCCCATATAGTTTTCTCTCAGGAAATATATATTTCTACGGACATGTTGACATTGATTTACATGTACCAAGTACTATTAGGAGTCGACAGCGCCGACATAGTCATTCCCTTTGTGGCAGATCACTCAGCCTCAGATATGCCGACGCCCGTGTACCAAACACCCACCGACATTACACTGGCTATAAGGGATAGAACCCAGTACATTCCGTCATGGAAACACATAAGGAGTTTACCAGCTCATTTACATCGCGCTCATGATATAGTGCTTTTATTTTTATCTTATATTGCACTAAACAACTGTGCCCCCCCTCGTTTTTCACACTGATCTATACAGCAGTGTTTTGGAAGGACCAGCAGTTCTGTGAGGAGAAAATGGCGCTGGTTAGAGCTGTGAGGGCTAAGCCACGCCCCCATAATGGCGCGCTTCAGCCCCGCTATTTTCTATATATTTATACTGGCGGGGGTCTGTATTTAGTGCCCAGGCGCTTAATATCTCTCTTGCCAGTCTCTATCTGAGGTAAACATGCTGCCCAGGGCGCCCCCCCCTGCACCCTTGTAGTGCCGCTTGTGTGTGGGAGCAATGCGTGCAGCGCGGACGCTGCGCGGTACCTCAGATAAAGTCTTCTGCCATCACTGAAGTCTTCTGTTCTTCTTTTACTCACCCGGCTTCTTTCTTCTGGCTCTGCAAGGGGGGTGACGGCGCGGCTCCGGGAACGAGCAGCTAGGCGTACGAAGTGATCAGACCCTCTGGAGCTAATGGTGTCCAGTAGCCTTAGAAGCAGAGCCTTTGAACTCACAGAAGTAGGTCTGCTTCTCTCCCTTCAGTCCCACGATGCAGGGAGCCTGTTGCCAGAAGGTCTCCCTGAAAATAATAAACCTAACAAAGTCTTTTCCAAATAACTCAGTAGAGCTCCTCAGTGTGTGACCAGTCTCTCTGGGCACAGAATCTAACTGGAGTCTGGAGGAGGGGCATAGAGGGAGGAGCCAGTTCACACCCCTTTTAAAGTCTTAAAGTGCCCATGTCTCCTGCGGATCCCGTCTATACCCCATGGTTCTAGAAGCATCCCCAGCATCCTCTAGGACGTATGAGAAATATTTTTTAAGTTTGAGGTATATTTTTAATCAGTGATTTTATCAATTTTTTTTATATAAACATAATTTTAAAACTTTATCTAAAAACATTTTAGGGGTAATGACGTAACACAATCTCAATGAATAGAGACAGCCACTTAATTCCGGAGTATGACTAGAGGATGTTACAAGTGTAGATATAATGGATGCGACACATTCAAACATATCAAGAGTTATAGCAATTGCTGTTCTGTTTATGGGATTTATTTATTGAACTGTAAATGTGCTAAACCTATGTTGGTCGAAAAACATGAATGTTAAAGAATAGCTATAGGGTACAACAAAAGGAACATTATTAACCAAAAGACCAACCGTAGTATTCGATGCCATTTTTCAGCATACTACGAGAGTACCCCAAAGGGTTAAGAACTAGCAGGCATACAACTGGTTAAACCCATACCAAGAGGTGCAGACAGGTTTACAAGACTCTGCCTGATAGCGTTTTTGATTATACCTACATGAAAACTTTAGAGTCTGTTTATATCACCACCGTGAAGCAAGGTCGCAGCCCTTTTTTTTCTTCTTTGGGAGGAAGGGGGGAGGGGGAGGGGGGGGGGTGTATACCTCTTCCTACCTCCCTCTTGGGAGGAATGATTTATCTAGATTTAACATTCTGACTAGGGACATTAAAATAAGATTCTACAGTGACTCATTTATCCTAGATATTTTGAGCTATAATTTTTAGCTATAGAATATTTGAATTGGAGTTATACCAGAATAACCGAAAGACTATTACCAAAGAGTGTGTGGAGTACAGTATATCTAATGCTGATTAGGATGGTACACACCTTGTTAGCCTCATCTTCAAGTTCTAGTGTTGTCTGTGAAGCATACAGACAGACGAGCGGTGTAACATGAAGGAACACTATATACACTAGAAAAGTCTCTCCATATAGGATTTGTAGTCTTTAACAATGAATTACATAAATATCAAGTAATATTGTTTTATACATTAAGGCCAAGCTGACATAGAGGTTTAGGTGGCCATTTATCATAGATCACATATTCAGTGCAATCTGGGCAGGATTTTACCGCCCAGGATCGCACTGCGATATGCAATCACATCAAACTGATTTATTAATCAGCATTAAACATCAAATTAATCATCATGACATGTGCAGCTGTATTTATTACAACACCAACATAACAGCCAGAGCTAAAAAAATAAAATGATACTGACCAGGAAAAATCTCCACTTCCTATGATACCTAATAAATTAACAACTAATGTTTAATGATTGTAAGGCTGAACTTGTGGATACAATCCAAGCACGCTCCATATATTCAAGACAAAATTGGTTCTAAAAACATTAACCACGATACACGATAACAACATTTATGTGTCATCATTACAGCATATAGAAAAGGATGTACGTAGCATAAGGGAAAATATTTATGTCAGTGCGGAGAATTTAGGCCGAAACACTGGGTTGATCAAAGAGAAGAGTAAGGTGGGCAGTATTAAGTATGGTGGGGGAGGAGGGGGGAAAGGGAGCGAGAAGGACAGTCCATAAGAGTAACTCTAGGGAGGCTCTAGTAAACCATGATAGGATACCTTTAAAAACACAAGCGGATAAGGGAACCACTAAACTAAAATGTATGCTTGCAAACGTAAGAAGTCTAGCAGGTAAAATGTGGGAATTGGAATTGTTAGCATCAAAGGCTGAGTATGATATTATAGGTATTACGGAAACATGGTGGGTCGACTCTCAAGACTGGGTTGCAAACTTGGAGGGGTATTCTCTTTTCAGGAGGGACAGGGCAAGCAAAAGAGGAGGAGGTGTATGTCTTTATGTTAAACCATCTCTTAAACCATACTTAAAGGAGGTTATTTATGAGGGGACTGGCGATAATGTGGAGTCACTATGGGTTGAAATCTCAAGTGGGGGTATTGATGCAAAAAAACTAGTTATAGGCACGTGCTACAAACAGCCAGATATTAGCATACACGAGGAAGAACAACTCTTGCAGCAAATCGAAAGGGCTGCGGGATTGGGGGACATCCTAGTGACTGGGGATTTTGACTATCCTGATATTAATTGGAGTAACGATTCATGTGTTAAAGCCAGGAGCAACAGGTTCTTAAATATGTTAAAAGATCACTACTTGTCTCAATTAGTAGAGGACCCAATTAGGGGTAAAACTATTCTAGATCTAGTAATTACTAATAATGTGGACATCATATCGAATACTAAAGTTGGGGAGACTTTAGGTAACAGTGATCACTATATGATCACATTGGACATCAGTTTCAGGAAACATAGCTATAAGGGTTCAACAAAAACATTTAACTTTAGGAAGGCTAACTTCAGTAAGCTGAGATGTGCATTAAACGACATTGAGTGGGAAGTTTTGTTTCATGGTGAGAACACTTCGGAAATGTGGGATTCTTTAAAAGGGTTGCTAGATAGCAATATTCACAAATTTATTCCCATGGGCAGTAAGCGAGGGAAAACCAAACTCAAACCGATGTGGCTTAACAAGACGGTCTAGGCCAAAATCGATAAAAAGAAGCGTGCTTTCAAAGCATTTAAAATTAATGGAAAGGAGAATTCATTACAGTACTACAAGGAATGCAATAAAAGATGCAAAAATGCAATAAGAGCAGCTACAATTGAAAACGAAAAGCAAATTGCTATAGACAGTAAAACCAATCCTAAAATTTGTTTTAAATACATAAACAGTAAAAGGTTAAAAAGGAGAACATAGGTCCAATAAAGGATGTATTCGGAGTATTGGTAAATGATGACGAATCAAAAGCAGAAATACTGAACACATGTTTTTTCATCAGTGTTCACCAGAGAAGAACTGATGGTGGAAGTAGTGCATAGCGATAGTGACAGTAAGGATTCGTGGTTAGATACTTGTTTAAGCGAAGAAGTAGTCAGGGAGAGATTACGCAAAAAAAAGGTTAATAAATCACCTGGCCCAGATGGACTTCATCCAAGGGTTCTTATGGAGCTTAGGTCACAACTAGCAAGACCCCTATACTTGATTTTCAATAGTTCAATTAGATCTGGCATGGTACCAAAGGATTGGCGTATAGCAGAGGTAGTGCCATTATTTAAAAAGGGATCCAAAACTCATCCAGGTAACTACAGGCCAGTTAGTTTGACATCTATAGTGGGGATAATATTGGAAGGAATTCTAAGGGATAGCATACAGGAGTATCTGCAGACCACTAAGATTATTAGCAAGAACCAGCGTGGGTTTGTGAAGGACAGATCATGTCAAACTAACTTAGTTAACTTCTACGAGGAAGTGAGCGATAATCTTGACCAAGGAAAAGCAGTGGATGTGGTCTACTTAGATTTTGCAAAAGCCTTCGATACAGTGCCTCACAGGAGACTAATCATCAAATTAAAGGAGCTTGGCCTAGGAAAAACTGTTTGTACATGGATAAGTAACTGGCTGGACAACAGGGTACAGCGAGAAGTGGTCAACGGGAAGTCCTCAAACTGGACAACAGTAGTCAGCGGAATACCACAGGGGTCCGTACTCGGGCCACTACTGCTCAACATATTTATCAACAATCTAGAAATAGGCCTGGAAAACACAGTGTCAATCTTTGCAGATGATACTAAACTGTGTAGGGTAATTAATTCAGAAATAGATGTGGAGTCTCTGCAGAATGACTTATCTAAGCTTGAAATATGGGCGTCTAAATGGAGAATGAGGTTTAATATAGAAAAATGCAAGGTTATGCATTTCGGGACTAAAAACAATCTTGCATCCTACATATTAAACGGGGAAAGTCTAGGGGTAACAGTTTTGTAAAAGGATTTGGGGGTACTCATTGATAATAAACTTAATAACTGTATACAATGTCAAAGCGCAGTAAAGAAGGCAAGTAAGGTGTTAGCGTGCATAAAACAGGAAATTGAGACAAGGGACGAGGATGTAATCATGCCGCTGTACAAATCATTGGTACGTCCACACCTGGAATATTGTGTTCAGTTTTGGGCACCTCTGTATAAAAAAAGATATCGGTGAACTTGAAAGGGTTCAAGGGCGAGCTACTAAATTGATTAAAGGGCTAGAGGGACTGGATTACGAGGAAAGGCTTACTAGGTTGAATATGTATACACTGGAAAAGAGGCGTCTAAGAGGAGACATTATTAATGTCTTCAAATATGTAAAGGGGCACTACAAAGAGTTATCAAAGGAATTATTTATTAAAAGAACTCAGTTTAGGACACGTGGGCACTCGCTGAGGCTGGAGGAGAGAAAATTCTGTACGCAACGGAGGAAAGGGTTCTTCACTGTTAGGGCAATAAGGATTTGGAATTCCTTGCCAGGGAAGGTGGACTCTGTAAATGCATTTAATAGGGGATTGGATGAATTTCTATTTGAAAAGGATATCCAAGGTTACAACATTTAAAATATTGACGTTAATCCGGGTGTAACATGATTTGTAGTTGTCAACTAGTCATAAAGCATTCTTCAGCAGGTACAGTAAAATCAACTCAACATAATACAAAATACAGGTTGAACACGATGGGCATTTTGCCTCTTTTCAACCTCAATTACTATGTTACTATGTTACTGCAATCATTTGCACTTACCTGAGCAAGCCAGGTGAATGACAGCCCAAAAATAACCATCTATATCAAGCTACAAAGAAAAAAAAATACAATAATAATGTATTATCAGTTATTTACATAGCGCATACATATTCCAAATCACTTTAAACAGAATATCCATCTCCGCACCCTAGTAGACCTTATAATCTATATTCCCTACCACATGTACACAAAGATACACAATAGGGTCCATTTTACTTATCAGGAGCCAATTACCCGACCAGCATATTTTTGGATTGTGGTAGGAAACTGGAATACCCGTAGAAAACCCACGCAAGCATGGAGAGAATATGCAAACTCCACACAGTTAGGGCCAAGACCACAGCACTGTGAGGCAGTAATGCTAACTATTACACCATCCGTGCTGCCCAATAATAATGTATAATACACACTAATATCCAAGGGTAATCAGTAATAACTTTTAATACATAATCTCTCAAGCATCCATTTAGCATCATATTCAACATTGTCTACAACAGTGGTTCCCAAACTTTTTTGCAATTTGTTAAGATTAAATGGGTCCGCTAAATTTAAATTCAAAGGAAACTGATCAAAGCTGCTAAATAAGAAAAGAATAAAGTTCCAAAATATCTACTTAAAAATCATACAGACTTTATGGGCCGGATGCAATCCCATGCCCAAATTCGGTGGCCAAGCGGAATGACCGCCAAACTCGGATGTTTTTTCAAAGAGGCAATCACTTACACGGCATGGTTTTGCCCTGTAAGTGATTGCCCCTGTAATAAAACATCAGAGTTCGTCCAGGATCCCGCACGGCCGCGGAACTCGGGCGGCATTGCATCCGACCCTATAGATTTTAAGTTCTGTGTGTAATATTTATTTACAGCACCCACATCCAAGACATTTACGGGGTACGGCTATAGAGTATTACGCTGTAATGTAACATTTCATGTATGAACAATGGGATAATGCGGAGTTGGAGGGAAATGGGTGTACATACAGAGTTATGCACACCTCATATCCGTACACTAGGTTTGCTGCTCATTATCACCAGCAATATGTAAAATATACACCTGGAAACACTTATACCCAACACTGCATAGCCTCCAGTTGTGTGGACACAACCTCACTGAACTTTTCCGATTTGAGAACGCCTCGTTACCGCCAAGTTACACCTACATTAGTCGCATGTGGAGATGTCATGGAAATGCTTGCTACTCTGCAATGTGGATGGAGCATGACTCGCACTGTGCATGCGCAGATCTGGGTCTGCGACGACGCT
Source organism: Pseudophryne corroboree (assembly GCF_028390025.1). NCBI lineage: Eukaryota > Metazoa > Chordata > Amphibia > Anura > Myobatrachidae > Pseudophryne > Pseudophryne corroboree. The sequence goes on from NC_086448.1 coordinate 633,349,784, forward strand.
TGTAGTGTCCTAAAAGCTGCAGAATAATTCACAGGATGCTGGCATTTGGGGCCAGTGTCAGGGAGTGTTGCAGAAAATGGGGGAGTGTTTACACTAGTTTTCTGAAGCAAATGGCTGCATCCTTGAACGTAGAATCAAAGGCCACGGCAGCGTGATTTTGACGGACATCCTGAGTAATCTGAGGGTTACTGAGCTGTCCAATGCTCACACAGATGATCTGATGCTATGTCTTCAGATGCAATAGCAGATCACAGAAGCTGGCAGTGGGCATTGCTTAAGATGCCTCCTGCTGCTTTTGCATAACTTCACAGCTGCTGGTTACACAGATACAGCAACTGTGCCATTAGCATCCACCTCTGAATTAGCCGGTACTGCAAAGCTGCAACATTTCAGTCATTCTTTATGCAGTCCCCTCAAGCCTTTCATTAAGAAACGGAAAAAGAAGATCTGCCTGAGCGGTTGTACATAGGTAACAGAGCCCACTGTATATTATTAAATGGTCAACCATGCAATAAATGCACAACTCATTTTTTCACTGGCCTCTGGTCTAAAGGGCCCTACACAATGGCAGATAAAATGTACAATATGAACGTTCTCGTTCATTAATGAATGAGAACTCGTTCATATCGTGCAGTGTGTAGGCACCAACGATTAACGATGCGTGGACCCGCACTCGTTAATCGTTGGTGCCCCGTAGCTTATGCATGCAGGCCAATATGGACGAGAGTGTCCATATTAGCACGCAGTGCTATGAAGCCGGGTGACGGGGGGAGTGAAGAAACTTCACTCCCCCCTTCACCACCACCCCCCCCCGCCGCCGGGTTGCCCGTCGGCCGTATCCGCCGTCGAGCAGCTCAGCGGCGGATCTGCCAGTGTGTAGGGCCCATAACACTCGAAGAGCCAATTCTGCTGCTCTCCGTTAGATAGGAAAATGAGGCACGCTGACAAGGAAGTTGTATCGTAGTAAATAAATATCAATAAACAGAATTCAAAAACTGCTGTGTAGGATTGGAAATCCATGCATTAGTCTCTAATTTAGTAATTCCTATTTTCCTATGAAGAATCCTCAGCAGCACAACATGCAGCCTGGATAATTGGCAATTCATGCAGCTTGCCATGCAAACATACTTTCATTTCTAATAGATATTTTAGTCACAAGGCTGTGGGGGTGTTTGTATAGTTTTCCATTGTAGAAATGATTGCCTGCTTAAAGCATGCTAACCTTTGTTGCAAAATCATTGCCCTGTTCCAAAAACAAAATGAGAAATGTTTTATTTTTTTTGTATATGCAATTCATTGCACATATGCAAGATGAGAAAAATGAACACAGAGGGACGGGTTCGGTCACGTAACTGCCTCCCCAGTGCGACTGATCGCTATTTGCAAAGTGACCTTAACTGACTGTAAAAGACAAACGCAAAAATTGTGTATTTCTACCCATATGTAAAGAAGTACACATGACAAGACGGTCTCCAGCTGTATACGCACCTCGTTTATACCAAATCATCGTCATCAAATTTATGCAGATTTCCTCAGGACGGGATCGGTATGAAATACCTACAATAAAAATCCCGACAGTCAAAATCCCGACAGTAACTGACCGACGGTCAAAATCCAGACAAGGTCAAAATCCCGACATGGACAAAATAAGACATTTAAAATGTCGACAGGTCAAAATGGTGACACAAGTTTTTCATTGGGTTTTTTGTGTGTATGTCAACATAGGTCGACATGGACACCATATAAGTGTATCGCATCTCCTCGCATGGCTCGCCATGCTTCGGGCACACTATTATATTCCCCATCCAGGTCCACTGTGATGGTAAAGTATGAACAAGTCGGTTTCAATGAAAAAACCATGAAAAACTCATGTCGACTTTTTGACATGTCGACATTATAAATGTCGGTATTTTGACCTTGTCGGTATTTTACATGTCGGTATTTTGACCACCGGTTAATTGCTGTCGGTATTTTGACCGTCGGTATTTTGACTGTTGGTAAATTGACTGCATCCCCTCAGGACTGCCTAAGCCATAATGGTATAAGCATGCCCAACTGTACTCTGTGAATGTCAGACTGCCCCTTCCCTGCTTCTCCAGTCATAAGGAGGTGCAAGGGCCAGCTATGTACCAGTCTGCATTGGCATATTAGGGTTCATTCTCTTTGTGAGCACGTGCAGTGTGAATTTGTGACATTTACCCTATACAAACTGGTGTCCGATCAACGCATCAGCAGCTCTAGCGTGTATAGCAGGTCAGCTGTCTGAAATATAGACACTTTACAACAATGGCAACTCAGTTATGGAGTCACAACTCATGCTAACAGTGGTGGCTCATAATGGCAATACTGCTCAGCAAGTAGCACCACACATGTATAAGAATATCTGTAGTAGGGGGCGTGGTTTGGCCAGCAAGCTGAATGGAAGGGTTTTCCAGGAGCTCCTGCTAACCCTCTACACATTTAGCCTCTACTATATATTGATCAGGTCCCTCACCGACCCCATAGTGCCCTGTGGCTCTACTTTAACTCACCTGCTTGAGGGGTAGCGACTGCGGAGCCGGGGGACCCTTTTAAGGGTCTTTGCGGGTTGCGGCCTACCCCTCCCTGTGAAGCCGGGGACTGGAGTGGAGATCCCCCCTGGACTCGACACTCGGCCTAGTGTCACGCTCCTGCCGGGGAGCCCGGAGACGGAGCCTGCACCTGCCCACACCAGAAGGCAGCGACGCGGGGAAGAGGAGGCTGCGGGCTGTGGAGACGGTGACCCCTCGGACCTTCACTCCCGAGACGCGGCGACGGAGACGGAGGCCCTGAAAGCCCGTGGACCAGACGGAGGCGACGGCTGGTAGGTTTTGACTGGCCTGCTAGTCCCTCGCTGTCCGGCGGCCCTGCAGCACCCGCGGCGCCTCACCCACCCGCTGACGCTCAGCCGCGAATGCTCCCAGCACAGGCCCGACTGCCAAGGCCTCCGCTCCCCGCATCTGAAGACCGGGGACTGGAGTTTTGAGGAGGCCCGGCCGCGAGTTCCGGGACCGGAACGAGGACACGGCGGGCCCCGAGCACGCACCCTTAGACGCCTGCTTTATACACAGGGCCCCTTTCCACCTGTGGCAGACCTAATAACTGGCATATTTTATCAATCAATATCTGGGGGTGTTTATTACACATACACACTGCATACAGCTCTCTGGTGTGAATGCACTCCTTGGATACCTGCACCATTTATTTCATCATGTCCCACTGTATCTGTTGAGCACCTTAGGGGGCGCTTTATTATTCTACAGTTCTGATATTACACTTCCTTGGATCAGTGGGCCTAATTCCTAATTCCTATTTTCCAGTGGCAGTGCCCTTTGAGGTCTATATATTGAGCTGGAGCTCCCCCTAGTGACTTACCCATATACATAGTTATACATGTGTTACTCAAATCCCCTTACACTTGCCTGATAGAATTTGCAAAAGAGGTGGGTCGCTCTCTGGGGGCCGGTGATGCGGGCGCCTCATATTTACCTCCACATTACCGAAGAGGCGGGATCCGATGCCCACTATGTGCCTGTTATCCTACTAGCGATCACCGATTAATGGCGTGTTAGTACCATTCCACTGGGAGTCACCATGCTATAGGCACTTCACAGCGTATCAAGCAACGCCAAGTTTATGCTTATGATACCTTTTGCAACCTCGTATTCATCTACTCACTTCTAAGCATGGTCAGATCCGGGAAAAAGAAATGTAATACTGCACAACCTAAGGAGACCGCGACCCAACCGGGAATGAGACCGTTCCTACAACCTACTCCTGCAAGATTATCCGGAAACCTCTCTCCCTCCAGCCCGTCATCCTGCCATTCTGCTTCCTCTGCCTCTCCGTTAATGATGGAGCAGCCTACCCCACACACCCACAGCGATACCGCTCTTCAAGATATCCTGCAATTTATGAAAACACTCCCAACTAAGCAGGATATCCAAGATACCATGCGAAGAGAGCTGGCATCAATCAAACAAGATATCTTGCAGCTTTCTGATAGGGTGAACACGCTTGAAGAGCATCGAGACTCTACTGATAACTTTCTGGGGTCCTTAACAGATGTTATCAAAACCCAGTCGGATGAGATCAGATCACTACGGACCCGTGTATTGGATTTGGATAACAGAGGTAGGAGGAATAATATCCGGGTGAGAGGTATTCCAGAAGAGGTCCCCCAGACAGGCATAGTGGATACCTTGACGACAATCTTCAACACAATTCTGGGCAAAGACCCAGCTGCCATCATAACATTTGATAGAGCTCACCGCGCACTCAAGCCAAGGGGGCTTTCTTCCGATCGACCCCGAGATGTCATATGTCGCCTGCATTATTATTCCCAGAAGGAAGAAATTATGAATAAAGCACGTCATATAGATGACTTGGACTACAAGGGCAACCCTATCTCCATCTTTCAAGATCTCTCCTGGCACACCCTGCAACAAAGGAAGATTCTTCGCCCCATTACGGAAGAACTCCGCAAACGACAGCTGAAATACAGATGGGGTTTTCCTTTCAGCCTACAGGTATCATCTTCAGGCAAGATACACTCTCTCCATACCCCATCCGACCTCCCCACCTTCTGCTCCGGTCTCGGTCTCCCACCCTTGAAGGTCCCGGACTGGGACTTCATCCTCCCGGATCTACACCCACCACAGCCTGCGGGAAATAGAGAGCCATGGCAAGTGGTCGGCAGTTCTCAAAAGAAACCTTCAAAACCACTTCCTGCTCGCCAAGATTCCTCCCCTACCTGAAGAAACCGCTTCCCACTTCTCTGCCAATTGATCTCTTTTGTTTTCTTCAGGAGGACTGAATATCCTGACTGTGATGTACCAAGTGGGACACGTTATACGCGGCCTAGTGCCAATTCAGCCTCATTTTACTGCGTCCCCCCCTCCCCGGTCTCATCTTCAGTCCTGGAATTCAGAGATGTGACTTTACCAGAAGTTAGTTAATTGTTCCCACCGGTTGATATTATTGGTCATTATAAACCTTACTTAGTGAGTATTATTCTCTTACGATGTTTATGCTAAAAACAGTGCCTGTAAGGGTGACTCCCTTACCCCAGTCCCGCATACGGCCGTTGTGCCCCATGGGGATGCTGGTTAATATACCTACCTGCTTCCCCATTGCGGATGTTTCTATGTTTACGATGTTTCTATTTTCTGTAACTTGCTCTTTTCTTCACTCTTCTTCTCCTTACCGTTTTTTTTATTTTTTTATTTTCTTTGGTGAACTGACCGAGTACTATACTTCTTTGTGTTATGATACGATGTGATGTCTCTTCCAGGTATACTTAAATTCACCTCGATTAATGCAAAGGGGCTTAACACCCCCGAGAAAAGATCCCATTTACTTCGGACACTACGATCTGACAGAGTAGATGTGGCTCTGATTCAGGAGACACATTTTAAGATCTCTGCTCGTGGGCCTTCCTTAGTAAATCAAAGATTTCCCCTTGCTTTCTATTCCAACAATCCTGAAAGTAAATCTAAGGGGGTCGCTATAATTTTTTCTAAGGCCCTCCAAGTGTCTAATGTCTCTGTTCATAAACTAGTCCCAGGGAGATTACTAGTAGTCCAATGCAATATATTTTCCCAGGCATACACCCTCATAGCCCTCTATGCTCCAAATCAAGGCCAAATACCCTTTTTTCGATCCCACCTTGCCCGACTTGAGGCCCTTATGCAGGGTATCGTAGTTTTGGGAGGCGACCTAAACTGGTCCATGGACCCCTCCATCGACACCTCCCCTCCAGCCCCTAAATTCTCTGAACATAAACATAGACAGGTTAGGAAGGTCTTCCACGAATTTCAATTGGCTGACTCTTGGCGGGTCACACATCCCACTGACAGAGATTTCTCTTTTTTCTCGCACCCACATCAGGTTTACTCACGCCTAGACTATTTATTCTTAAGCCATAGGCACCTCCCTCTAATCGTAGATGCCTCTATTGGCTCCATCACGTGGTCGGACCATGCCCCAGTATCCTTGTCCCTATCGGCCCCCTCTCGAACCCCTGGTCCTTGGACCTGGTGCCTTAATGAATCCCTCTTGTATGATGCATATTGCAAATCGGAACTGGATAAGGCATTGTCCGATTACTTTGACATTAATGATACAGGAGAACTATCTGAAATTACGGTCTGGGAGGCCCACAAATGTGTTATACGGGGTAAACTGATCCAATTAGGCTCATTTGTGAAGAAGAACAGTCAGGCCTTAATCACCACACTATTACATAAAATTCATTCCCTAGAGTCCCGCCACAAATCCTCCCTGACCCCATCGGATTTGGTGGAGCTGTCTGCGACCCGGGCACAACTCCGATCAACCCTTAATAACAAAACCCAAGCCTCCTTGCGTAAATGTAATAGCAAATATTATAAGTGGGGGAATAAGCCGGGTCGGCTGCTGGCCCAGGCACTTAGATCTCAGAGATTGGCCTCCTTCATTCCCTCAATGAAAAATAATACGGGTTCCGTATGCTTTAAGTCCCCGGAGATAGCAGCATGCTTTAAAAATTATTACAATACTCTATATAACCTAGGTGACCCTTCCCAGGCCCACAACCCCCTCTCCAATATGTTAAGAGCCAGGAAATACTTAGCTGATGTGGCATTCCCTCGACTGTCAGGGTCTGACCGGGAATCCTTAGAAGCACCTTTCACTTTGACCGAGGTGGAACGTGTTATCTCTACCGCCCCCCTACGTAAAAGTCCGGGCCCAGATGGCTTCACAGCCACCTATTATAAGATATTTAAAGAGGTTCTCGCTCCCAAAATACTGCGGGCTTTCAACTCCATATCCGCCGAAACCCACTTCTCCAGACAATCACTTGAGGCCCACATCACGGTGATCCCTAAACAAGGAAAGGACCCCTCAGTATGCTCCAGTTACAGGCCAATTTCCCTGCTTAATCTAGATCTCAAATTCTTTGCGAAACTAATGGCTCTTAGATTGAATGAATTTCTCCCGTCGCTTGTCCATAACGACCAAGTGGGCTTCGTCCCCGGCCGTGAAGCTAAAGATAATACGACTAAACTCCTAAATCTCATCCATTTGGCCTCTAGCAGCAAGACATCCACTGTGTTGTTGTCTACAGATGCCGAAAAGGCTTTCGACAGGGTAAATTGGGATTTCATGAGAGCGGTGCTGGAGCATATTGGGTTGGGCCCACGAGCCCTCCATGGAATACTATCTCTATATACACAACCATCGGCTAAAGTACGGGTTAACGGGACCCTCTCTGACAACTTTCCTATCAGTAACGGAACGAGACAGGGCTGCCCCTTGTCCCCCCTGATTTTTGTTCTTTGTATTGAAGCCCTGGCCAGGGCTATTAGAGCAAATGACAGGATTAAGGGGCTACAAGTAGGTGACATAGACTATAAACTTGCTCTATTTGCAGACGATCTGCTGACGACGGTCACAAACCCTGCGCTCTCACTCCCTAACCTGATGAGTGAGTTGGACATTTTCAGCTCACTATCAGGCTTTAAAATCAACACATCTAAATCCTATGCCCTTCATATCTCAACCCCCCATTCGGTCTTAACTGGCTTGAAAGCCACATTTCCCTTTCAGTGGAGGGACTCCCACATCACATACCTGGGAGTGCAGCTGTCTAGCGACCCCTCGCGTCTATTGTCCTTGAATTTCCACCCTATTCTCCAGTCCATTAGAAATGATTATTGCAGATGGCAATACCATAATCTCTCTTGGCTAGGTAGAATCAACGTTGTAAAGATGAACACGCTACCCAAACTACTCTACCTCCTTCAGACCTTACCAATTCAGATCCCCGACTCCTGGTTCCGGACTGTGAGATCTTTGATTCAGCAATTTATTTGGCGTCGTAAGAGACCTAGAATTAATAGATCCATCCTGATTCGCCCACCACAGAGGGGTGGATTTCAGCTACCAGATATTAAAACTTACTACCAAGCAATCCTCTTGAACAGAGTCTTGGACTGGACCAGGAGCAGGGAGATTAAACAATGGGTGGTCTTAGAAGGTCTATGCTTACAACTGTTCCCAGAGATCTTCCCTTGGCTCCCGGCCTTGCCTAAACTACTACACCCTCACCCGACTATTTCTCCTACACTTTCTTTTTGGAAGGGGACACGACAAAGATCGTGCATCTCTTCTGTTTTTGGCCCACTTACCTCCTTTCTGAGCAATCCGACCTTCCCACCTGGCCTCTCCCTGGGGTATTATCAAAACTGGGCACTAGAGGGACTCTTTAGAGTGGGGCAATTGGTCCACCCATCTGGGGTTAAACAGTTCTCGGAGATACGTGAGAAATGGGAGATCCCACAGACAGACTTCTGGAAATTCCTGCAGGTCCGACACTTTCTATACACGGATAATGTGTACCGTGAGGCGTCGAGGGAGCTGACCGCGTTTGAAAAAATGTGTGTGGCCCCTATGAATCCCATACATACTGTGTCCACCCTGTACAAGCTCCTATGTACATCTGACTCCCCGACCCCTCCCCTTTTCATTCAAAAATGGGAGAGAGATTTGAACATCTCACTCTCAGACAGGGAATGGGACTCTATCTTTCTTAAAACCCATAAGAGCTCCATCTGTATCCAGGTTAGAGAAACGCAATATAAGATCCTGATGAGATGGTACAGACACCCCACTCTTTTACACATCATTTCCCCATCCATCTCGCCTACCTGCTGGAGATGCCATAAGGACCTAGGCTCTCTACTACACATCTGGTGGACCTGCCCCCTTATTAAAAGTTACTGGGATGATGTAATTTCAATTTCCGGTGATATTCTACATACTCCCGTCCCATCTGACCCGGCCTTTTGGTTACTGAATCATTCCACTATCCCAATCTCTACTTACAAGTCATCTTTATTACGACACCTTGGCAATGCCGCAAGGGCAGTAATCCCCACAATGTGGAAATCTGTTAGTCCTCCCACAAGGTATACCTGGTTCTCCAGACTAGACTATTATATGAACATGGAGGATGTATTATTGAGCGCTGGTGACAAGCGGTCGGAATTTACTGCTATGTGGTGGCCTTGGATGGAATACAAGACATCCGAGTCGTATAAGACTTACATTTCCTCTGCGAAGTGAAGCGGATGATGGGAGCCGCTCTTTGGTTCAACTTGCATGGGGTCTTGGACCAATATGCTTAACTTTTAATTCACTGCACATATCTTACTCTCCTTTTCTCAACATACTCGGTTCAGTCACCTCACTCTTCTGTTGTTTTCTTTTTCTTTTTCTTGCTATATATATATGCTTTATTATGTTCTTTAATTCAAAATGTTAATATAGACTATAACTATATTGAACAAGCGGCTATCAATCTGTGTATGCCCAAGTTGTCACTTCATTTTGCCATTGATTGTTACTCAGATATGTTTACAAACTGTTATAAGTCTGTATTTGTTTCAATAAAAACAGATTATACAAAAAAAAAAGAATATCTGTAGTAACCACTGAGCCATATATAATATCGCTATCCATACAGTGACATCATAGAGAAAGTGGCAAAACAGTCATTTAGTAGGCCTGCCAGAACGTGGAGATGCTACAGAGAAGAAGAGAATAACTTCTAGAAGACTATACCCAGAGGTGGAGCCTAACGCTAGAAAAGATGGTTAATCAGATGCTCATTGCTAAAATACTGAGCTCTGCTCATGTTTCAGCAACTTATTCCTGATTACCCTGAATATACATCTGACCTATCTGTTTCGATGGCCGGCCAGCTCTAGGATGAGTCCTGGTGGTTCCGAACTTCTTCCATTTACGGATGATGGACGCCACTGTGCTCATTGGGACCTCCAAAGCAGCAAATATGTCTGTAGACCTCCTGTAGAACTCCAGTTTGTACCATAATCCAGGAACAAAACTAGCCCCGTGGGGTACATCCCTTCCATCATACATGGCGTATCTTTTTAGGTGGGGGTTGGTGGAGGCATCCGGTCTTCCTGGGACTTGAAAAGTGGCACATAACTGTGACTGGATAGCCAAGCAACATAAACCAGGCATGGAGAGAAGCAGCATCATCACATATAAACTTCTACTTCCTGTCAGTATCCTTGTGTAGTCACTGCAGTTTTATTGAAAACATTATGTGACTGTCACGTGATGTTATTATTACTTCAGCGATCAGAACATGGGAGAACTTGGGAGTTCTGGTTTCTGCAGATTCTATTCCTTATTACTGCAGTACCTCATTCCACCCAGAGATGCTCTCTGGACTGTTGCCACCAGGGGTGTATCTACCCATTGGCCAGGATGGCACTCGCCAGGGGCGCCAGCCGAGGAGGGGGCGCCGTCCGCTAGTGCCACCCTCGGCCAATGAGTGGAATCACTTAGTAATGGCATTGCCTGGACTGGAGGATCTCACAGTAGGCAGGAACAGGCGCTGGTGTTCGGCACCGCAATGCACTAGTTAAGAATGTGAAAGTAAACTCCAGTTCCCAGCAGCCCTTGCTGTCGGGAGCTCCTGGCAGCAATGGTTGCAGGGAGCTGTAGTTTACTTTCACTTACTTCACGAAGTGTGGTGTTCCTGCCTACTGTGCAATCCTCCAGCCCAGGCGATGCCCAGCTCATCACATTAGGTACTGCAACATATTAAATGATATGTGCTTTGAGGGGGGAGGACTATATGCAGGGAGAGGAAAGGACTATATGTATGCAGAGCCGGATTAAGGGGGGGGTCCCGGGGATACGTACCCCCGGGCCCCCCTTTCCAAAAGGGCCCTCTGCCCATACACGCACGCAGGGGGGGGGGGGGGGGTCCGAGTACCTAGAAACCCCCCCTGCATGCTGATCCATCGTAGCAGCCGACGATTTTTTTTTATTTTAGAGCCGCATAGAGACTGTGCGGCTGCCGGCAGCTGAGCTGCCTTCACTGACTGAAACTGAATAGGGACGGACTCGGAGGCAGGCTGGCTGAGTGTAGGGGGAGCTGGCTGCAGAGGAAGCAGCAGCTCCTCCCAGGAAGTTCTCCCATGTAACCAGTCTGGCTGGCCGGGTGAGGCAGTAAATCTGTGCAGTGCACGGCAGCTGTGTATTTCATGTGCAAGTGCAAAGTGGGATTAGTTATGCTGGACAGGTGAGGAGTATGCGATGTGTTTATATGCTGTATGTGTGTATCCTATGTATGTGAGTATATAATGTGTATGTATCCTATGTCTCTGTATATGCTGTGCATGTATCCTGTGTCTGTATATGCTGTGTGTATGTATCCTATGTGTCTGTATATGCTGTGTGTATGTATCCTATGTGTCTGTATATGCTGTGTGTATGTATCCTATGTGTCTGTATATGCTGTGTGTATGTATCCTATGTGTCTGTATATGCTGTGCACAGTATATGTATCCTATGTCTGTATATGCTGTATGTAGGTATCCTATGTGTCTGTATATGCTGTGTGTATGTTTCCACCATGTTTGTATGTATATATGCTGTGTGTATATGTTGTGTGTATGTATACTATATGTGTATATGCTGTGTGTATGGATACTATATGTGTATTGTGTGTGTGTGTGTGTGTGTGTGTGTGTGTGTGTGTGTGTGTGTGTGTGTGTGTGTGTGTGTGTAAATGCTATGTGTGTATATGCTGTATGTGTGCATGCTGTGTGTATTTATGCTCTCTTGGTGTATGCATGCATGTATGTATGCTCTGTTTGTGTATACATGTGTGCTGTGTGTGTATGTATGCATGCCCTGAGTGTGTTTCTGCAGTATGTATGTTGGATCTGTGTATTTATGTATATATGCTTTTGTAAGGATGCTATGCGTGTATGTATGTATGTATGTATGTATGTATGCTGTGATTATGTACAGAAGTGTGTATATGTGTATGTATTATTTATTTTTATATATATATATATATATATATATATATATGTATATCTCTATATCTCTCTGGGATGGTTGGCACTCCTTTCAAATAGAGTAACTTGCCCCGGTGCCTTCCTTATGCAAAGTATATGAAACTGTGGTCTTCTAGAGAGGGGTTAACAACGGCCCACTCCCAATGTGTAAAAATCAGGCGGCACTCAAAAGACTGTGAAAAAGAGTAGAATGTACTTGCAAATCAAATGTCAATCATAAAGGGCATAGCTTGCCGACGTTTCAGCACCACGCAGGGCGCTTTTTTCAAGGCTGTATGCGGTGAAGTAAATAAAACCAAACAGTGCATAAAACATACCATTATGTGTTTGTATATATATATATATATATTTATATATATATATATATATATATATATAAACATACATGCATGCATGTACGGAAACCCCCCCAAGAAAATCCTGCATTTGCCCCTGCTGCCACACCACAGATCGGATCTCTCTTCCGATCCGATCTGTGGTGCTTTGCTCCCGTCCGCACTGCAGCAGCGGCCGTACAGACAGGACAGCTGAGCGACGGCTCAGCTGTCCAATAACGTATGAGTGAAGTAGGCTGCCCCAATGGCTGAGCGGCAGGCTACTTCATTCATATATGATTGGAGAGCTGAGCAGTCGCTCAGCTGTCTGTGCGGTTGGCGGGGACGGGAGCGCAGGTCGATCGTTGGATGGTATGTGACCCCCCCCCCCGTCCTCCTCCTCCTCCTCTCTTGAATAGGGGCCCCACTGTCTTAAGTACCCCGGGCCCCCCATGGACTTAATCCGGCTCTGTATGTATGGAGGGGGAAGACTATGAGCTGGGAGGGGAGAGGATTATATGCAGGGAGAGAAGACTATGTACTGGGAGGGCCGGGGAGAGGACTATATGCAGGGAGGGGGGAGACTATGTACTGGAAGGGGAGAGGACTATATGCCGGGAGGGGGGAGATAATGTACTGGGAGGGGAGAAGACTATATGCGGGGGGGAAACTCTGTGCTGGGAGGGGAGGGGAGAGGACTATATGCAGGGATGGGGGAGACTCTGTGCTGGGAGGGGAGAGGACTATATGCAGGGAGCGGGGAGACTCTTGTGCTGGGAGGGGAGAAGACTATACGCTGGGAGGGGGGAGACCATGGCTATGTGCAGGGAGGGGGGGGCAATGGCTATGTGCAGGGAGGGGGGAGATCATGGCTATGTGCAGGGAGGGGGGAGATCATGGCTATGTGCTGGGAGGAAGATGGGGGCTATGGCTATGTGCTGGGAGGGGAATGGAGATTATGGCTATGTGCTGGGAGCGGGATGGAGACTACGTTTATGTGCTGGGAGCGGAATGGGGACTACTTCTATGTGCTGGGAGCGGGATGGAGACTACGTCTATGTGCTGGGGACAGGAGGTTATCTACCCATTGGCCAGGATGGCACTCACCAGGTGCACTGGCTGAGGAGGGGACGCTGCCTGGTGGTGCCACCCTTGGCCAGGGAGTGGAAACACTTTGTAGTGGCAGTGCCTGGGCTGGTGGTTCACAGAGGAGCCAAGAGCTGCTGCTGGTGTTCGGCACCACAATGCACCACAGTGAAGAAACTCAAAATAAACTACTAGAATGCTATCCTTAATATATCACTACATCACCAATACTAGGTAGTGCGCAGAGATACATTTTCACTGCCATTAATATTGTATTATACCCCCTGACTGCAGGAAACATCACTGGGCAGCGCCCCTCCTTGGCTAGGCACTGCTGATTTCTCCACAGTGAGACAAGGATTACTGTGTGGGCATGAAGTGTAAGGGGCACTATGGTGTGACATAATGTGTATAAGGGGTACTACTGTGTAATGTAATTTGAATTGGGAGTACTATTGGTCATGCCCCTTTCCCACAAGATCATGCACCTTTTTTGCCCACCTTCCCTATTTCAAATATGAGGGGTAGGGGGGGCGCAAGTTCCTTACTTTGCCAGGGGCGCCCGGTCCCCCAGATACACCTCTGGTGCCACTCTAGAATATTTATAGTTCATTAGTCCTGCAAATAGCAAACTGCACTTGCCTAGTCTCTAAGAGTCTGGCTTGCCATGCAATCACTTGCTTTTCATGCTGTGTATGCTTCTACACATTTGTAGTTCCTGTGTTCCGACTCCAGCTTGCTCCTGTTACCCTGCAATCCTAGTTACTAGACACTCCTTATCTGTACTTTGTGTTCCTGATATCGGATCCTGTGTACATGAGACCCTGCTACCAGTGTACAGGAAGATCCTGATCCGTTCCTGGATTTCCTGACTTACAATGCAATCTTCAGAAACATAGTGCTCCTGTGTTCCTGGACAGTACATATCAACAAATGTGTCATTCTCTAGTTCTCACTAGTAGCCTGAATGGTTGTTAGTCTCTCCCTGCATCAATATGGCTTGTGGTCATTCCGTCGACAAGACTTAGGTGCATTACGTCAACATGGTCACTAGGTCGACATGTACTAGGTTGCCATCACCTGTGGTGAGCTAGTTAATTGATAAGAAAAGTGTTTCACCACAGGTGATGGCAATCATACATTACCAGGAAAGTCCAGGAACAGAGCATTTTCTCCCTCATGGAGAGGGTCAGGTAGGCAAGTATGAATATAGCACATCTACGATCAGATTCTCTGACATGCGGGGGGACGCCCAGCACAGGGCTAGTCCGCCCTGCATGTCAGACCCTACCCCCCCAGCAAGGATGCAAAAGCATTGCACAGCGGCGATGCTTTTGCACCCGCTGAGTAGCTCGCTGCATCTCAATGGGCTCCCGGGGTGAGCACACACAGTGCGCCCGCGGTCTGCGATCACTGCCGCTGCAGTGATCCAGTCTGAATTAGGCCCTATATCCAGAGAGCAATGATATGAAGGGTAAAGTAGATCTTATGGTTTTAATGATGAGGATTTTAGAGCTCATCGCAATACAACACCCTGGTACTGGAATATACAGTGCATCCAGAAAGTGTTTACAGCACTTCACTTTTTCCACATTCTGTAATGTTACAGCCTTATTCCAAAATGGAATACATTTATTTTTGTCCTCAAAATTCTACACACAATACTCCATAATGAAATCAAATGTACATAAGTATTCACAACCTTTGCCATGAAGCTCAAAATTGAGCTCAGGTGCATCCTGTTTCCACTGATCATGCTTGAGATGTTCTTACAGCTCAATTGGAGTCCACCTGTGGTAAATTCAGTTGATTGAACATGATTTGGAAAGGCACACACCTGTCTATATAAGGCCCCACACTTGACAGTGCATGTCTGAGCACAAACCAAGCATAAAGTCAAAAGGAATTGTCTGTAGACCTCCGAGACAGGAGGTCTACAGACATATTTGCTGCTTTGGAGGTCCCAATGAGCACAGTGGCGTCCATCATCCGTAAATGGAAGAAGTTCGGAACCACCAGGACTCATCCTAGAGCTGGCCGGCCATCGAAACTGAGCGATCGGGGGAGTACAGCCCTAGTCAGGGAGGTGAGCAAAAACCTGATGGTCACTCTGCCAGAGCTACATCATTCCTCTGGAGAGAGGAGAACATTCCAGAAGGACAACCATCTCTGCAGCAATCCACCAATCAGGCCTGTATGGTAGAGTGGCCAGATGGAAGCCACTCCTTAGTAAAAAGCACATGGCAGCCCGCCTGGAGTTTGCCAAAAAGCAACTGAAGGACTCTCAGAACATGGGAAACAAAATTCTCTGGTCTGATGAGACAAAGATTGAACTCTTTGGTGTGAATGCCAGGTGTCATGTTTGGAGGAAACCAGGCACCGCTCATCACCAGGCCAATACCATCCCTACAGTGAAGCATGGTGATGGCAGCATCATGCTGTGGGAATGTTTGTCAGTGGCAGGCACTGGGAGACTAATCAGAATAGAGGGAAAGATGAATGCAGCAATGCACAGAGACATCCTGGATAAAAACCTGCTCCAGAGCGCTCTTGACCTCAGACGGTTCATCTTTCAGCAAGACAACGACCCTAAGCACACAGCCAAGATATCAAAGGAGTGGCTTCAGGACAACTCTGTGAATGTCCTTGAGTGGCCCAGCCAGAGCCCAGACTTGAATCCGATTGAACATCTCTGGAGAGATCTGAAAATGGCTGTGCACAGACGCTTCAAATCCAACCTGATGGAGTGGTGAGCTTGAGAGGTGCTGCAAAGGGGAATGGGTGAAACTGCCCAAAGATAGGTGTGCCAAGCTTGTGGCATCATATTCAAAAAGACTAGAGGCTGTAATTGCTGCCAAAGGTTCATCAACAAAGTATTGAGAAAAGGCTGTAAATACTTATGTACATGTGAGTTCTTACTTTTTTTATTTTTAATAAATAAGCAAAAATCTAAGAAAAAAAACAAAACTTTTTTCACGTTGTCATTATAGGGTATTGTATGTAGAATTTTGAGGGGGAAAAATGAATTTATTCCATTTTGGAGTAAGGCTGTAACATAACAAAATGTGGAAAAAGTGAAGCGCTGTGAATACTTTCCGGATGCACTGTATAGCACAGATATTCCTTTAGTATGATTTAGATAAATAATTACAGAGATAAATATATGGATACGTAGAGTCACTATGTTGATAAGTATACAGCTAGAGGAACACAAACCACTGCTTTAAGAGTTCATGGGGTATATGCAATTACCGGCAAATTGCAGCAATTTTTCGCCCGTTTTTTAATTCGACACAATTCGACCATCGAATTCCGGCAAGTGGGTGCCGGAATTCAACATATTCAATAGAAAATGGATTCGACAGTCCCGCTGTCGAAAAACGGCCGATTTGACGGATTTTGATCCGATTTTTAAAAAAACGGGAAAAACGGTAAAAAACCCGAAAAAAAATTGCGTGGGGTCCCCCCTCCAAAGCGTAACCAGCCTCAGGCTCTTCGAGCCGGTCCTGGTTCTAAAAATCCGTGGAAAAAAATTACAGGGGATCCCCCGTATTTTTAAAACCAGCCCCGGGCTCTGCGCCTGGTGCTGGTGCAAAAAATACGGGGGACAAAAAGGAGTAGGGGTCCCCCGTATTTTTTACACCAGCATCGGGCTCCACTAGCTGGATAGATAATGCCACAGCCGGGGGTCACTTTTATACAGTGCCCTGCGGCCGTGGCATTAAATATCCAACTAGTCACCCCTGGCCGGGGTACCCTGGGGGAGTGGGGACCCCTTCAATCAATGGGTCCCCCCCCAGCCACCCAAGGGCCAGGGGTGAAGCCCGAGGCTGTCCCCCCCATCCAAGGGCTGCGGATGGGGGGCTGATAGCCTTGAGAAAATTGAAAGAATATTGTTTTTTCCAGTAGTACTACAAGTCCCAGCAAGCCTCCCCCGCAAGCTGGTACTTGGAGAACCACAAGTACCAGCATGCGGGAGAAAAACGGGCCCGCTGGTACCTGTAGTTCTACTGGAAAAAAAATACCCAAATAAAAACAGGACACGCACACCGTGAGAGTAAAAGTTTATTTCACACATGTCGACACACACATACTTACCTATGTTCACACGCCGACCTCTGTCCACTTGTCCAAGTAGAATCCACGTGTACCTGTGAATAAAATTATACTCACCTCAATCCAGTGTCCAGATTATAATCCACGTACTTGGCAAAAAAAAAAAAAACGAACACCCGGACCAAACGGACTGAAAGGGGTCCCATGTTTACACATAGGACCCCTTTCCCCGAATGCAGAGACCCCTCCGTGACTGCTGTCACAGAAAGGTCTCTTTAGCCAATCAGCGAGCGCAACGTCCTGGCACTCTGCTGATTGGCTATGCGCGTCTGAGCTGTCAGACAGCGCATCGCAATGCCTCTCCATTATATTCAATGGTGGGAACTTTGCGGTCAGCGGTGAGGTCACCCGCGGTCAGCGGCTGACCGCGGGTAACCCCACCGCTGACCGCAAAGTTCTCACCATTGAAACTAATGGAGGGAGCTGTGCGATGCGCTGTCTGACAGCAGACGCGCATACAGCCAATCAGGAGAGTGCCACGAAGTAGTGCTTCCTGATTGGCTGAAGGGACCTTTCTGTGACAGCAGTCACGTGGGGTCCCGGCATTCGTGGAAAGGGGTCCCATGTGTAAACATGGGACCTCTTTCAGTCCGTTTGGTCCGGGTGTTCGTTTTTTTTTTTTTTTGCCAAGTACGTGGATTATAATCTGGACACTGGATTGAGGTGAGTATAATTTTATTCACAGGTACACGTGGATTCTACTTGGACAAGTGGACAGAGGTCGGCGTGTGAACATAGGTAAGTATGTGTGTGTCGACATGTGTGAAATAAACTTTTACTCTCACGGTGTGCGTGTCCTGTTTTTATTTGGGTATTTTTTTTCCAGTAGAACTACAGGTACCAGCGGGCCCGTTTTTCTCCCGCATGCTGGTACTTGTGGTTCTCCAAGTACCAGCTTGCGGGGGAGGCTTGCTGGGACTTGTAGTACTACTGGAAAAAACAATATTCTTTCAATTTTCTCAAGGCTATCAGCCCCCCATCCGCAGCCCTTGGATGGGGGGGGACAGCCTCGGGCTTCACCCCTGGCCCTTGGGTGGCTGGAGGGGGGGGGACCCCTTGATTGAAGGGGTGACTAGTTGGATATTTAATGCCACGGCCGCAGGGCGCTGTATAAAAGTGACCCCCGGCTGTGGCATTATCTGTCCAGCTAGTGGAGCCCGATGCTGGTGTAAAAAATACGGGGGACCCCTTCTCTTTTTGTCCCCCGTATTTTTTGCACCAGGCGCAGAGCCTGGTGCTGGTTTTAAAAATACGGGGGATCCCCTGTCATTTTTTTCCACGGATTTTTAGAACCAGGACCGGCTCGAAGAGCCCGAGGCTGGTTTTGCTTTGGAGGGGGGACCCCACGCAATTTTTTGCGGGTTTTTTACCGTTTATTCCAGTTTTTTAAAAATCGGATCAAAATCCGTCAAATCGGCCGTTTTTCGACAGCGGGACTGTCGAATCCGTTTTTTATTGAATATGTTGAATTCCGGCACCCACTTGCCGGAATTCGACGGTCGAATTGTGTCGAATTAAAAAACGGGCGAAAAATTGCCGCGATTCGCCGGTAATTGCATATACCCCTTAAAGTCCTAATTATTTACACAATTTCTGTTGCAGAGCCAGGAAAGCAATGGCATTTGCTGTAGGCTGCAGAGCAACTGTGTGCTGCCACATAAGCACAATTGTTCTGCACATCTAATGCACCTACTTCACATTACAACTCCGACTCTGCACGCATGCTATGTGGACCATGCAAAGTGTGATTTTGAAGCATGTGCAGAAGAAAAGTAAAATCGCTCCACTGCGTCCGATATCAGAAGTGCACTAGACTCAGAATCAGGCCCAGGGAGTTCTGATGCCATCACTTGACAGTGTTCTATAGGGTAACTTCTGTAGTTCAAAGCTATAACATACCTCCTACTATGTCGTGTAGATAAGCCCGAGGGCTTGTGCCTCTATATGATCAAAAAACTCCATGGTGAATTAAAATATCATTATACGCTACAATGGGGATAAGTTGTGAGACATAAATAGTTCCTGACTACCTGGAGATCCATAGTAGCTGCCTGTTATACAAACAATACACAATGTGCATTATCACTGCCGGAGAACAATACAAGTCACAGACATCAATAATATAACTGAGTAGCTGACAATTGAGCAACCAATCCTCTGTGAATATCCATAAAATATCCAGCAATTCACACTCCACACTTCAACACAACTAGGCATAAGGATCACATAACATGTCAAGAGCATAAAGTAAAAGATTTGGCAGGAATAATATAGATTCAAAACATACCTGAGAGTCATGTATTGGAAGGCATCCTGCAGAGACCAGCAACAGTATTACACTGTGCAGAAGAAAAGCCAAGTCAGCACTGTTACAGTACAAAGTAACCATGGTGTCATTAAAAAGGGGCATGCATATAACAATTCCTACTCTAATAATCTCTAAACTGGATCTCATAGTTAAGGGCCCCATACACCACAATGATATGTCTGAGGCTGAAGTCGGAGGCGATTTCCCTTGAACTGCCCAGCAGATTCCCGGGCAGCAGGATCGCATACGATACATCGTATGCGGTCCTTTTGCAGATGTATCGTATGCAATCCCAGCCATGCCTGCGGGGTTGGACATGATCGTTAGTGCAGCACATTCAATCTAGGGGATCCGACCCGATGCTCACGGGAACGCGCATCGGATCGGATTGGAACGGATCGGAAACACCTCCAAAATGCCCGATTTCATCCAATATATCGTTCCGGATGCCCGAAATTGGATGAAATCGGGCATTATCGTTCTAGTGTGAGCCCATAACACTACAGCAGGGGTAGGCAAAATGCAACAGTTTTGCTGTTAATGCATTTGCTGTTAATGCATGCTAAAACTGTGGCAAGGCATGCTGGGATGTGTAGTTCCACAGTAGCTGGAATGCTGGTGGTTGCCTACCCCTGCACTACAGCATCATACAATTTGTTCTCCGTAGTGCAGGAAGCTTGTCCTTACAGACTAACTAAATGTACTAAATAAATTGATTGAATATGAAAAATGGGGATTTTTGTTTACTTACCGTAAAATCTCTTTCTCTGAGTCCATCTGGGGGACGCTGCGCCGTTACTTGTGGGTTAGAGGTGTGTGGTAGTGGAGATTGGCACAGAACTATCAAAAGCTGACTCCTCCCCCCTCTAACCCCTCCCATCTCCTTCCTGCTCAGCCCTGATCAGTTAACGTTTAGCCAAGCCAAAGGAGATAGACCAGAATAAAAAATTAACCAATTAAACCAGACAAACTATGGGAGGGATCGCAGCGTCCCCCAGATGGACTCAGAGAAAGAGATTTTACGGTAAGTAAACAAAAATCCCCATTTCTCTGTCCTCCATCTGGGGGACGCTGCGCCGTTACTTGTGGGATTTCCCAAAGCAAGCTAATGAGAGGAGGGAGACGTTGACGGCATAGCCGTCTGTAAAATACGACGCCCAACAGAGGCAGTCTCCAAACTAAAAGTATGAAACCGGTAAAACTTTGTGAACGTATGGACTGACGACCAGGTCGCCGCCCTGCATAGTTGCTCAACAGATGCACCACCGCGAACAGCCCAAGACGCTCCAACTGCTCTAGTCGAATGAGCCTTAATTGAGTCAGGAACCGAAACGCTTGAGGACACGTAAGCCTGTCTGATGGCCGAAGTTATCCAACGGGCCACAGTGTTCTTAGAGGCAGGCCAACCTCGTTTGGGAGCATCAATCAATACCAGCAAGGAATCCGTACGACGGAAAGCCTCCGTGCGAGACAAATAAATACGTAAGGCCCGAACAACATCCAAGAGAGCCAAATGGGAATCCTCCCCCTGAGAAGATGACGGATTAAAAGCTGGAAGAACGATGTCCTGATTTAAATGGAATGCTGAAACAACCTTTGGAAGAAATGAAGGCTTTGTCCTCAGCACCACCCGATTTTCATGAAACACTAACAAGGGTGGCCTGCAAGAAAGAGCCGCCAACTCAGACACTCGTCTAGCTGAGGCAATTGCCAACAGAAAAACAACTTTTTGTGTTAGATAACGTAGTTCCACAGATTCTAGAGGTTCAAATGGAGACTTTTGAAGAGCCTTAAGTACCAAGTTTAAATCCCAGGGAGGAATCGGAGGAACAAAAGGTGGTTGAATTCGAAGTACTCCCTGCAGGAATGTTTGAACCTCTGGAATGATTGCTAATTTCTTTTGAAAAAGGACCGACAAGGCCGAAACCTGACCCTTCAGGGAAGAAAGTTTTAAACCCTTGTCAAGACCCTCCTGGAGAAAGGAGAGCAGGCGAGGAAGTCTAAACAAATGCGGAGTCAAGTTCCTTTTCTCGCACCAAGCAATGTAAATACGCCATACTCTATGGTAAATGCCAGAAGTCACCGGCTTTCTAGCCCGAATCATTGTCTGAACAACCGCACGAGAAAGGCCCTTTGCCTTCAGAATGTTGGATTCAAGAACCAAGCCGTCAAAGCCAGCCGATTTAAATCTGGGTGGCGACAAGGTCCCTGAAGCAGAAGATCTGGTCGCAGAGGGAGGCGAAAGGGGTCTCCGACGACCATGCTGTTTAGAAGAGTGTACCACTGTCGGCGTGGCCAATCCGGAGCCACCAGAATTATTGCAAGGCCTTCTCGCCGAATGCGTTGGAGTAGACGTGGGAGCAGTGGAATTGGTGGGAACACGTAACCCAGCTGAAATTGCCACGGAGCTGTTAGTGCATCGATCAGAAATGCTTGAGGATCCTGAGTTCTTGATCCGTAAACCGGAAGTTTTTTGTTGAGCCGTGACGCCATCAGGTCTAATTCTGGCACTCCCCAGCGATCCACTAGAGAAAGAAACACTTCCTGGTGAAGTTCCCACTCTCCCGGATGAATCGTGTGACGACTCAAAAAGTCTGCTTCCCAGTTTTCGACTCCCGGAATGTGAATGGCTGAAATCACGGGAATCCAACGCTCCGCCCACGTGAGAATCTGAGCAACCTCTCTCATTGCGGACCAGCTGCGAGTTCCTCCCTGTTTGTTGATGTAAGCCACTGCCGTGGCATTGTCGGATTGCACCCGAACTGGATGGCCCTGCACCATGGTCTGAATCCGAATGAGAGCATACCGGATCGCTCTCAATTCCAGAATGTTGATTTGTAGTTTTGACTCTTGATTGCTCCAGCGCCCCTGTAAATGATGAGTCTGGAACACTGCTCCCCAACCGCTGAGGCTTGCGTCCGTGGTTACCATCATCCAAGACCAGACCGTGAACGGCGCACCCTTCCTCAGATTGTGACTGTGAAGCCACCAGTAGAGCGACTGACGAGTTCTTATCGACAAGCGTATCAACTGCAGTTCGAGGCGCGAATCCGTCCGAGTCCAACAGTGGAGAATCTGAGCTTGAAGAGGTCGGGCGTGGAATCTGGCGTATGGAACTGCCTCGAATGAGGCTACCATCTTGCCCAGTACCTGCATGCATCTGAGGACTGATACTGCCGGCAATTTTAACAAGGTTCTGATTCTGGCTTGTAAGTCCTGAATCTTGTCTGTAGGAAGAAACACCTTCTGGCTGTTGGTGTCGAATAGAAGACCCAGAAAAACCATTTTCTGTGACGGGAGTAGAGATGACTTTGGAAAATTGATTATCCACCCGAAAGACTGTAGAGTCTCTATCGTTAGACGCAGGTTCTGAGTGAGAATCTCCGGTGACGGGGCCTTGATCAACAGGTCGTCCAAGTATGGAGTGATGTTGACCCCTTTGCAACGGAGAACTGCGACGACATGACCCAGGACCTTCGTAAACACCCGGGGAGCCGTAGAAAGACCAAAGGGAAGGGCCCGAAACTGAAAATGCCACGGACCTACTGCAAATCTCAGAAGTGATTGATGTCCTGTCCAAATTGGAACATGTAGGTATGCGTCCTTTATATCTATTGAAGCCAAATATTCCCCTGGCTCCATGGCTGCGATAATGGAGCGAATGGATTCCATCCTGAATTTCTGGGATGAAAGGTACGGATTGAGGGCTTTTAGATTTAGAATGGGTCGAAACGAACCGTCCGGCTTGTCTACGAGAAAAAGACCCGAGTAAAAGCCCCGACCTCTCTGAGGAGCTGGGACCGGAAGGATTACTCCATTTTGTAATAGTTTTGCTGTTGCCTGAAGGAGAGCCTGACGTCTGGAGGGGTCGTCTGGGAGAGGCGTCACAATTAGTCGGGCTGGGACTGCTTCTTCGAAATCCAACATATATCCTCTGGAAATGACCCCTATTACCCACCGATCCGGTTTCGATAGGAGCCACACTTCCCTGAAGTGAAGTAAACGAGCCCCAACCTGTATTGATCCCTCCAGAGGGCCCGAAGCGTCATGCCTCAGGCTTGTCGGCAGGCTTACTGGACGGTCTGCGAGTAGCCTGAGCTCCTCTACCTCTGAATGATCCACTTCGTGGAAATCTGGAGAAGGGTCGAAAGGACTGGAAATTACCTCTGCCCTGCGTACGAAAGGACCGAAATCTTGTAGGCTTTGGTTTGTTTGGAGCAGACGGAAGGAAAGGGCTCTTTCCCCCCGTAGTATCTGAAATAATTTTCTTTAACTCTGATCCAAAAAGAAATTCGCCTTCAAAAGGGACTGCCGTCAAGGTCTGCTTTGAGTCCGAATCAGCATTCCAAACCCTAAGCCAAAGAGATCGTCTTGCGGATACTGTTAAGGCAGAAACACGGGACTGTAGCGCCACCGAATCCAATAATGCTTCACCCACGTAAGTAAGGGCCTCAGAAATCTGTTCTGCTAATTGAATGGCCTCCGACGGATCGTCTGACTGCATCCCAGATACAACCTGTGCAAGCCACTCATCAACGGCTTTAAGCACCCAGGCACTCGCCAGAACTGGACGGAGAGAAACACCTGATAAGGAAAACATAGATTTTAGTAATGCTTCTATCTTCCTATCGGTAGAGTCTTTTAAAGTCGCAGACTGTACTGACGGAATAACCGTAGCTTTTGCTAAATGCGAAATAGGGGCGTCTACCTTTGGGGCGGTTTCCCAAATTGTTGTATCCTCTTCTGTAAAAGGATATAGAAACTTTAACTTTTTAGGCGCCTGGAAACGGGAATCCGGTTTTAGCCAGGGTTCTTTTAAAATATCCGCAAAGTGCGAGTAAGAAGGGAACGCAGTAACCTGTCTCTTCTGTCGTTTAAAGAAAGAGGAAGAAGTCTCGGCTACTGCCTCATCCTGAATATTAAGGGTCTGACGAATGGCTTCTATTAGTAGCCTAACACCTGAATTAGTAGATAAATCCTCATCTTCCCAAGCCGAATTTTCGTCCCCTTCAGGATCTACCTCCCCTTCTTCCAATGGAGATGTCAGAGTATCCAACTCCTCTCCTGGAAATGCAATAGCGGGTAACGGCTGCGTTCGCTTAGAAGCCGCCGAACTACTGGCCGAACTTACAAATTTATTTACAGACTGAGTCAAATCAGTGAGACATTTTCCCATATTCTGGGCCCACAGCGGTTCCACCTGAGTCTGGGCCAAAGCTGCTTCCGACCTTGACTGACGCAAATCTGAAATTGCGTCCACCATGGCCTTGACCCAAGGGGGCATTGACTGATCTGTGGATCTGCCCTGCTGATCTGCCGCTGGTGCACCAGAGCATGATGTACAGAGGGTCCCTGCGTCAGCACTCCCCTTAGCCAGCTTTGTGCCACATTGTGAACATGAGAAATAAACCACTGAGGTTGTTTTTCCCTTAGTAGGTTTCTCTGGCTTGCTGGTCATCTTTACTCTGGTGAACTATGTCCCCCAAGTTGTGTTAAAAAATATCTGAGATTCAACCCACTAGACTTGCTCTTTGTTAATATGCTGCTCTAGCCACCAGACTAGAGGAGACACTGTGATCCCCCTCCCCCCCTTTTATACTTGCGGTTTTTATCCCCCTGTGTATGTAATCCTCCTCCGTAGCACAGCGTCCCCTGTGTGCAGGCAGAGAAGATGGCGCCGTGACCAGCCGTGCGCGCGCGCGGGCAGAGCTGAGCGGGAAGACGGCTCTGCCCGCCTGACGTCATTCTCATCTCGTCAAAAACCGGAAGTTCGGCTCCCGTGCGCCGCTACACAGAGCGGTTGTCACGGCAGCCAAGTAACGGTCCAGGGAGTGAATAACACCCTCCCGGACCTAACACAGTCCTCCACCTCACATTTCACCCCAGATCAGCCTCCGTGCTGTCTGTGGGTGATCGCGCGCTCGGGGGGGGGGGGGGGGGGGGGGGGAGGGAGGGGAGGAGGAGTTTGGTAGTCCCAATAAATTCACCATTAATAATAGGAAATAGGGACATTAATAATAGGAAATAGGGACAGCCCAATACTGTCAATGACAGATTGTGGCTGTCCAGTACCTGATGCTGCTGTCTTCTCTCTTTCTCTCTCTGAAGGCCCCAGTGACCGAAGGTATAGTGGCCTCCCTGCAGCAGTCTGGAATGGGATACTAACCCCTTCCACTGTTATACCTGTCACCTGTAAACAGGGACTAGGTATTTGTGAAAGAAGAAATAATAAAAAAAAAAAAAATTCCTAAAGAGAAATCAAAACTGTGTCTGTACTCCACAGGCACAAAACTAAAACTGATCAGGGCTGAGCAGGAAGGAGATGGGAGGGGTTAGAGGGGGGAGGAGTCAGCTTTTGATAGTTCTGTGCCAATCTCCACTACCACACACCTCTAACCCACAAGTAACGGCGCAGCGTCCCCCAGATGGAGGACAGAGAAAGCATATTTTAACATGTACCTTATGAAGATATAATTTTAGATATTTTGCATGACATGCAAACATGATCGCTTTCATACTGAAACTCGTTCCTTATTAGCCATTTAGGCTCTTTCACAGCCCCTATAATGACCTTCATAGACATTACCAACAGGAAGTCTTTTCTGCTTTGAAACCTTTATCTGAAATATTTGTAGTAATTCTTATCTGAGAATTCTGTATAAACAAAAATGTGAATGCTATTTGTAGAGGTTGTATATCAGTATGTAGACATCATTTAACATTTAATAGTCCTTTAAATTGATACATTTATTCCAGTAAAAATTCACAAATGTAATAGACATTGATGCTATGCCTAGCAAACCCTACAGAGATCAGTGCCCATCCTCTACAAGATCTTTCCTTCTATAAGTAGGATTAATGGCTATGTTTCAAGGAACACATGCTTCTTGTAGCTGGAGTTTAATTTGCTGCTAGAAAAACAATAAGGTTTCACGCATTGATCTATGAGAAAGACGGTCTGAGAATAGTCGTCTGCAAGACCCTACATGCAGGCTGAGACACATGAATGTCTCAGGGTATATAACCTGCTGTCATGCATTTGCAAAACATTTTACTCGAATGTATTTTATTTAAACCTCTTTTAAGCCACTTTCTTCTAAGAACCATTACCGTTCTGGTTCTCCTCCATTTCACTCACTGCCGTCGTCGTCGTCCCCCTTCCCCAGGGCAATCCACCTGCCCTATTTCCCCTTCCTTCTCACCCCACTCCTCTTTCCCCCTTTTACAGATGAAAAACCCAGAGTTTCCAGTCTCTTAGATTTCTATGCAGTTATTTTGCATAAACTGTCTTAATCATTGTTTTGGTTGCTATTTTGAATTTGTAACGTACTCTTCATGTTTAATATTGTTTTCTTCTCATGCATATCTGTTTTATAACCTTTGAAATAAATTTCTAAACTGCTTTTAAAGGGCTCCTTTAGTGAACTTTACAAAAGCCATCTAATAAAAAATAATAAGAATTTACTCACCGGTAATTCTATTTCTCGTAGTCCGTAGTGGATGCTGGGAACTCCGTAAGGACCATGGGGAATAGACGGGCTCCGCAGGAGACTGGGCACTCTAAAAGAAAGATTAGGTACTATCTGGTGTGCACTGGCTCCTCCCTCTATGCCCCTCCTCCAGACCTCAGTTAGGGAAACTGTGCCCGGAAGAGCTGACATTACTAGGAAAGGATTTGGAATCCAGGGTAAGACTCATACCAGCCACACCAATCACACTGTACAACTTGTGATAACCATACCCAGTTAACAGTATGAACAACAACTGAGCCTCAGCAACAGATGGCTCATAACAATAACCCTTTAGTTAAGCAATAACTATATACATGTATTGCAAAGAGTCCGCACTTGGGACGGGCGCCCAGCATCCACTACGGACTACGAGAAATAGAATTACCGGTGAGTAAATTCTTATTTTCTCTGACGTCCTAGTGGATGCTGGGAACTCCGTAAGGACCATGGGGATTATACCAAAGCTCCCAAACGGGCGGGAGAGTGCGGATGACTCTGCAGCACCGAATGAGCAAACTCAAGGTCCTCCTCAGCCAGGGTATCAAACTTGTAGAATTTTGCAAACGTGTTTGATCCCGACCAGGTAGCAGCTCGGCAAAGTTGTAAAGCCTAGACCCCTCGGGCAGCCGCCCAAGAAGAGCCACCTTCCTCGTGGAATGGGCTTTTACTGATTTAGGATGCGGCAGTCCAGCCGCAGAATGTGCAAGTTGAATCGTGCTACAGATCCAGCGAGCAATAGTCTGCTTAGAAGCAGGAGCACCCAGCTTGTTGGGTGCATGCAGGATAAACAGCGAGTCAGTTTTTCTGACTCTAGCCGTCCTGGAAACATAGATTTTCAGGGCCTGGACTACGTCCAGTAACTTGGAAGCCTCCAAGTCCCGAGTAGCCGCAGGCACCACAATAGGTTGGTTCAAATGAAACGCTGATACCACCTTAGGGAGAAATTGGGGACGAGTCCTCAATTCTGCCCTGTCCATATGGAAGATCAGATAGGGGCTTTTACATGACAAAGCCGCCAATTCTGACACACGCCTAGCCGAAGCCAAGGCCAAAAGCATGACCACTTTCCATGTGAGATACTTCAATTCCACGGTCTGAAGTGGCTCAAACCAATGTGATTTTAGGAAATCCAACACAACGTTGAGATCCCAAGGTGCCACTGGAGGCACAAAAGGGGGCTGAATATGCAGCACTCCCTTAACAAATGTCTGAACTTCAGGCAGTGAAGCCAGTTCTTTTTGAAAGAAAATAGACAGGGCCGAAATCTGGACTTTTATGGATCCCAATTTTAGGCCCATAGTCACTCCTGACTGTAGGAAGTGCAGAAATCGACCCAGCTGAAATTCCTCTGCTGGGGCCTTCATAGCCTCACACCAAGCAACATATTTTCGCCATATGCGGTGATAATGATTTGCTGTCACATCCTTCCTAGCTTTTATCAGCGTAGGAATGACTTCAACCGGAATGCCCTTTTCCATCAGGATCCGGCGTTCAACCGCCATGCCGTCAAATGCAGCCGCAGTAAGTCTTGGAACAGACAGGGCCCCTGCTGAAGCAGGTCCTGTCGAAGCGGCAGAGGCCAAGGGTCCTCTGAGATCATTTCTTGTAGTTCCGGGTACAAA
Organism: Pseudophryne corroboree; assembly: GCF_028390025.1. Taxonomy (NCBI): domain Eukaryota; kingdom Metazoa; phylum Chordata; class Amphibia; order Anura; family Myobatrachidae; genus Pseudophryne; species Pseudophryne corroboree. The sequence continues at coordinate 633,378,644 of NC_086448.1, forward strand.
GTTCTTCTTGGCCAATCCGGAACGATGAATATAGTTCTTACTCCTCTCTTTCTTATTATCCTCAGTACCTTTGGTATGAGAGGAAGAGGAGGGAACACATAAACCGATTGGTACACCCACAGTGTCACTAGAGCGTCCACAGCTATCGCCTGAGGGTCCCTTGACCTGGCGCAATATCTTTTTAGCTTTTTGTTGAGGCGGGACGCCATCATGTCCACCTGTGGCCTTTCCCAACGATTTACAATCAGCTGGAAGACTTCTGGATGAAGTCCCCACTCTCCCGGGTGGAGGTCGTGCCTGCTGAGGAAGTCTGCTTCCCAGGTGTCCACTCCCGGAATGAACACTGCTGACAGTGCTATCACGTGATTCTCCGCCCATCAGAGAATCCTTGTGGCTTCTGCCATTGCCATCCTGCTTCTTGTGCCGCCCTGTCGGTTTACATGGGCGACCGCCGTGATGTTGTCTGACTGAATCAGCACCGGCTGGTTTTGAAGCAGGGGTTTTGCTTGGCTTAGGGCATTGTAAATGGCCCTTAGTTCCAGAATATTTATGTGTAGGGAAGTCTCCTGACTCGACCATTGTCCTTGGAAGTTTCTTCCCTGAGTGACTGCCCCCCAACCTCGGAGGCTTGCATCCGTGGTCACCAGGACAAAGTCCTGAATGCCGAATCTGCGGCCCTCGAGAAGATGAGCACTCTGCAGCCACCACAGCAGAGACACCCTGGCCCTCGGGGACAGGGTGATCAACCGATGCATCTGAAGATGCGATCCGGACCACTTGTCTAACAGATCCCACTGAAAGATCCTTGCATGGAACCTGCCGAAGGGAATTGCTTCGTAAGAAGCTACCATCTTTCCCAGGACTCGCGTGCAGTGATGCACCGACACCTGTTTTGGTTTCAGGAGGTCTCTGACCAGAGATGACAACTCCTTGGCCTTCTCCTCCGGGAGAAACACCTTCTTCTGTTCTGTGTCCACAATCATACCCAAGAACAGCAGACGCGTCGTAGGAACCAGCTGCGACTTTGGGATATTCAGAATCCAGCCGTGCTGTTGTAGCACTTCCTGAGATAGTGCTACTCCGACCAACAACTGCTCCATGGACCTCGCCTTTATAAGGAGATCGTCCAAGTACGGGATAATTATAACTCCCTTCTTTCGAAGGAGTATCATCATTTCGGCCATTACCTTGGTAAATACCCTCGGTGCCGTGGACAGACCAAACGGCAACGTCTGGAATTGGTAATGGCAGTCCTGTACCACAAATCGGAGGTACTCCTGGTGAGGTGGGTAAATGGGGACATGTAGGTAAGCATCCTTGATGTCCAGTGATACCATATAATCCCCCCTCTTCCAGGCTTGCAATAACCGCCCTGAGCGATTCCATTTTGAACTTGAACTTCCTTATATAAGTGTTCAAGGATTTCAAATTTAGAATGGGTCTCACCAAACCGTCTGGTTTCGGTACCACAAACATTGTGGAATAGTAACCCCGTACCTGTTGAAGGAGGGGAACTTTGATTATCACCTGCTGGAGATACAGCTTGTGAATTGCCGCCAGTACTACCTCCCTTTCCTTGGGAGTAGCTGGCAAGGCTGATTTGAGGTAACGGCGAGGGGGAGACGTCTCGATCTCCAGCTTGTATCCCTGAGATACCACTTGTAGAACCCAGAGATCCACCTGTGAGCGAACCCACTGGTCGCTGAAGTTCCGGAGACGGGCCCCCACAGCACCTGGCTCGACCTGTGGAGCCCCAGCGTCATGCGGTGGACTTAGTGGAAGCAGGGGAGGATTTTTGTTCCTGGGAACTGGCTGCCTGGTGCAGCTTTTTCCCTCTACCCCTGCCTCTGGGCAGAAAGGACGCGCCTCTGACCCGCTTGCCTTTCTGAGGCCGAAAGGACTGTACTTGATAATACGGTGCTTTCTTAGGCTGTGAGGGAACCGGAGATAAAAAAGTCGACTTCCCAGCTGTTGCTGTGGATACGAGGTCTGAGAGACCGTCCCCAAACAATTTCTCACCCTTATAAGGCAAAACCTCCATGTGCCTTTTAGAATCAGCATCACCTGTCCACTGCCGAGTCCAAAATACTCTCCTGGCAGAAATGGACATTGCATTAATTCTAGATGCCAGCCGGCATCCTTTATATGCTCTACTGTCAGCAAAATAGTGTCCCTATCCAGGGTATCAATATTATCCGACAGGGAATCTGACCACGCAGCAGCAGCACTGCACATCCATGCTGATGCAATCGCTGGTCGCAATATAATGCCCGTGTGTGTATATATAGCTTTTAGGGTAGCCTCCTGCATTCTATCAGCAGGATCCTTTAGGGTGGCCGTATCCGGAGACGGTAGTGCCACCTGTTTTGATAAACGTGTAAGCGCTTTATCTACCCTAGGGGACGTTTCCCAACGTGACCTATCCTCTGGCGGGAAAGGGTACGCTGCCAATAACCGTTTAGAAATTATCAATTTCTTATCGGGGGAAGTCCAGGCTTCCTCACACACACACCTCATTTAATTCCTCAGATGCAGGAAAAACTACTGGTAGTTTTTTCTCACCGAACATAATACCCTTTTTTGTGGTACCTGGGGTACTATCAGAAATGTGTAATACATTTTTCATTGCCTCAATCATGTAACGGGTGGACCTATTGGAGGGTACACTAGTCTCATCGTCGTCGACACTGGAGTCGGTATCCGTGTCGACATCTGTATCTGCCATCTGAGGTAGCGGGCGTTTTAAAGCCCCTGATGACATTTGAGACGCTGGAACAGTCACAAGCTGAGAAGCCGGCTGTCCTATGTCGTCAAACCTTTTATGTAAGGAGCTGACACTGTCACGTAATTCCTTCCATAAGTCCATCCACACAGGTGTCGACCCCTCAGGGGGTGACAACACATTTACAGGCATTTGCTCTGCCATACACATAATTTTCCTCATCATACATGTCGACACAGCGGTACCGACACACAACACACACACAGGGAATGCTCTGACAGAGGACAGGACCCCACAAAGCCCTTTGGGGAGACAGAGGGAGAGTATGCCAGCACACACCAGAGCGCTATATACCACAGGGATATCACCTATAAAGAGTGTTTTCCCTTATAGCTGCATATATATATTATACTGCGCCTAAATTTGTGCCCCCCCCCTCTCTTTTTTACCCTTTCTGTAGTGCAGGACTGCAGGGGAGAGCCAGGGAGTGATCCTTCCAGTGGAGCTGTGAGGGAAAATGGCGCCAGTGTGCTGAGGGAGATGGCTCCGCCCCTTTTTCGGCGGGCTTTCTCCCGCTTTTTGTGTTATTCTGGCAGGGGTAATTTACACCTATATAGCCTCTGGGGCTATATATGGTGTCAGTTTTGCCAGCCAAGGTGTTAATATTGCTGCTCAGGGCGCCCCCCCCCCCAGCGCCCTGCACCCATCAGTGACCGAAGTGTGTGGTGTGCATGAGGAGCAATGGCGCACAGCTGCAGTGCTGTGCGCAACCTTGGAGAAGACAGAAGTCTTCAGCCGCCGATTTTCCGGACCTTCTTGCTTCTGGCTCTGTAAGGGGGACGGCGGCGCGGCTCCGGGAACGGACGACGAGGTCGGGTCCTGTGTGCGATCCCTCTGGAGCTAATGGTGTCCAGTAGCCTAAGAAGCCCAAGCTACCACCACTTAGGTAGGTTCGCTTCTTCTCCCCTTAATCCCTCGCTGCAGTGAGTCTGTTGCCAGCAGATCTCACTGTAAAATAAAAAACCTAAACTATACTTTCTTTCTAGGAGCTCAGGAGAGCCCCTAGTGTGCATCCAGCTCGGCCGGGCACAGAAATCTAACTGAGGTCTGGAGGAGGGGCATAGAGGGAGGAGCCAGTGCACACCAGATAGTACCTAATCTTTCTTTTAGAGTGCCCAGTCTCCTGCGGAGCCCGTCTATTCCCCATGGTCCTTACGGAGTTCCCAGCATCCACTAGGACGTCAGAGAAATTAAGATTAGATCTTTTTTGGAAAGGGCTTTAGATGACACATACAGTCACACTGCCTAACATTTAAAAGGATCAAGACAATTACTTACCTGCACGTTCTTGTTTGAGAACTTTGCTGAAAAAAAAATAAAACACTTTTTTATTAGATTTCACAGCCAACAGAATATGCTAGACGGAGAGCAAAATCATTCAGATGGTAAAGTTGCTGAAGGCTTTGGAATGGTTATTGCAGATCTGTGGTATGTATGCCACCCTACATAAGCAGAAGACCAACCTTGGTGCAAGGCATCTTTCCTCCAGGGTGAGAATTCCACTGGTCTGGCTTGGTCACAGCTGACGGCTGCCCATTGTGAACTGTGTTTACGATCACATGGGCTAGGGCTATACACTGTTCTGCACTAATCTAATATTATAACATTACTAAAAATGTTAATCAATTTTCAAAACCTGAAAGCCACTCCTTATTACCCTTTATAATGATTAGCATTGCGGCCTTGCTGCATCAGGGACGTGCGGTGAGATTAATGGCTCAGGAGGCACTAGCTAGCCAGATTTACACGCAATATATTAGCCAAAGGGTACATCTGGACATTATACACAGGTGCAGCAGTATAAACTCCTGGAAATTGGGTGCGCTTTGATCAGAGATGTGCGGAAAGGTGTGGTAGGTGAGGCACCTCCTTAGTGTAAACACAGGAAAGGAGCTTTGCCCAACAACAGTATGTAATAGTTATGTGAGGTCAGGGGTGTATCTAGGGGTCCGAGCGCCCCTGGCAAAGTAAAGGGCTGCCCCCCCCCCCCCCTCCCTACACACATTTGAAATAAGGTGTGAGTATTGGAAATGGGGCATGGTCTTGTGGGGGAAGGGCGTGGACACAATAGTACCCCAATTCAAATTATGCCGCACAATAGTGTCCCTCATTCACATTACACCGCACAGTAGTGTCTCATATTCACGTTACACCATCCCTACCCCTATCCCACCTTTCCCACAGCCTGACCCTAACCCGCCCCCCCCCCCCCCCCCCAGACTCTTCAGCTTAACCCTAACCCTCTCTTCCTAATCTCCCTCCCTGCAGCCTAAGCCTAACCCTCCCACGTGGCTTGCAAGTGGAGACTTTGGCATCAAATCGATTTTAATTTTGGCATTCTGCATCGCTATCTATGTTGGGATGCCAGCATCAGCATTCCGAGCAGTTTCGGGGAGGCTGGCATCAACTTTCCGACCGCCGGGATGCCAAACACTGGCATCTTGACTGCATCTCAAATGAAATGCTAATGAGATGCTGTGAGACGAGCCTCAAATGGACCCAGCCATTAACCAAACACCATTAGTTGGATGGTAGAAGTGCTTCCTGTTAGAAAAAACATCAGGGTGAGGTCACTACCAAGATAAAATGATCAATTATACAATTAACTGATATACATTTCCTTGAACCTGACCTTGAAATAGGTAAAATTTGTATTTTCTTTGTTACACTCAACAAGTTCAAGTTTTCGCTTACTTACTACTTACTTACATCTAACATGCATGAAAATCATGTAGTTTTCCAGGTACTGCACTCCCTTCTCCCAAACACTAACACTTTTTTATTATCTTCAACAACAAATAGATCTATAGCACTGTTCTATATAACAATTGCTGTGTACCTGGTGAGAGTCTGTGCGGCTCCCTTGCTGTTGGGAGCTCCCAGCAACAAGGACTGCTGGGAGCTGTAGTTTATTTTGAGTCTGATTACAAGTGCGGTGCTGCCGCTACAGCAGTAACAGACTCTGACCAGATACAGTCACTGTCTGACAGTACTACTTTTCTACCTTTTGGCTGCGGGTGGCACCGCCCCCTCCTTGCCTGGCGCCCCTGGCGAGTGCCATCCTGGCCAATGGGTAGATACGCCTCTGTGTGAGGCTCCCATCAAACTGGTACAAAAAGATACACCTCTTCAAATTCAACTTAATGCAAGTTGTTACTGGCATGCAGAATAAGAAATACATGACAAATAAATTAAGACTTGCACCACTTGAAGATACGTGTATTGAGACTTATAGGGGTATATTCAATTGACGTCAAAAGCTGCCGTCTGTCGAAAAGACGACAGTTTTCAACTTTTTTTTAGGTCGGAAGGGGTTCCAACCTATTCAATATATTCGACAAGTTGAGGAGTTCAACTTGTCGAAAAGCACGTGGATCGGCGGAATAGCTGCCGATCCACGTGCCTTTTCGACCATCTCAGTCCGACATAAAAAGATGTCGGACTGAGATGTGGACCCAGAGGAGGAGAGGGGGGAGAGCCGCAGGGAGACAGCCGCGGGCAGCCAGGGGAGATCAGCGCTACAGCACAGCGCTGCAGCAGGATGTCTCACAGCCGCGCCGCTCACGGCGGCGTCCACCTGGCCCAGCAAGAGAGGTCACGCTTGCTGGAGCCGGGTGGACACTGCCGTGAGGTCGGGCGGCTGTGTGACATCCTTCTGCAGCGCTACTGTAGCACTGATCTCCTCCGTCTGCCGGCGGCTGTCCCCTGCTGGTCTCCCCGTGCCCCACCCTTTCCTCCTCTGGGTCCCTCATCTCAATTTGACTTGAAAAAGTCGAATTGAGATGAGATTTGAATAGGGGTTTGTCGGATCCGATCCGACGCCAATTGAATATACCCCATTGTATACTTAAGCCATGATGAAGGACATTAATCAAAGAAATTCATTAAACAATAAAAAAGAAAATCCCACCTCTCTGAACAAAAGCCTCTGGATGACATACGTTACAACCTCGGATGCACTGTGTAGGGTGAGGAACACAGGAATAGGCTGCAGAGAAGGACATACAAGGATTAGAAAAAGAAAGAATACCGGTATCTCTAATTTTCTTAACACATTGCATTTGTTTCAGCAATTTCTCTTGACTTTCCTGCTTAAGTGTCAGCAATGAATAACATAACAACAGGGAACAAGACCTCACTTGTATGCCATAACAAAGGGAATTACATCGGATTTAGAATTTGGATGTGCATAAGGATTTAATAAAAACAAATAGTTAGCATTGAGGCTCCCAAGCAAATAGTAAAATGACTCTCTTCTACAACTTGATCACTACCTCTACTCTGGCCACATGGGACTCTGATATACAGTAGGTGGGGTTCTGGAGTCAGAAAATCTGACAAAAAAAATGGAACAAAAAACACACCACATTCTTTTCTCTCTCTCCTCTTCTGCCCACTGCCCTTTATTAATGGAGGTAGTTGTTTTTATCAATGTTCTTCCTTCATGCTTTTTTTCCTGAACATTAGGTTTCTTTTTATATTACATTTTGCTTATTTTATTACTACTTTGCTTGTCCTGATCTTCACCAAGCTACTGGCATTTATTCCTGCCAGGCACAAAGCATACTGTACATCTGCAAAACATTGTATTCTTTCTGTACATGTGCAAGCTTACGTCTACATATGTCTAATTTTTGCTCCAAAAGACGCATTAGGGATTATTTTCAGGGGAGGTCTTATTTTATCCATGTACAACAATCTACATTAATGCATGTACAAATGTACATTTTTGAACCATTCGGAGGTCCAACTTCTTCCCGTAAGATTCTTGCCCTGGGAGTCCTCCACTATTCCTTTCTTGTACTCGATGGAATAGCTCTTTCTTTCTCTAACGTCCTAGTGGATACTGGGAACTCCGTAAGGACCATGGGGAATAGCGGGCTCCGAAGGAGGCTGGGCACTCTAGAAAGATTTATGACTACCTGGTGTGCACTGGCTCCTCCCACTATGACCCTCCTCCAAGCCTCAGTTAGATCTTGTGCCCGGCCGAGGTTGGATGCACACTAGGGGCTCTCCTGAGCCCTTAGAAAGAAAGTATAGATTTAGGTTTTTTATTTTCAGTGAGACCTGCTGGCAACAGGCTCACTGCAGCGAGGGACTAAGGGGAGAAGAAGCGAACTCGCCTGCTTGCAGCCGGATTGGGCTTCTTAGGCTACTGGACACCATTAGCTCCAGAGGGATCGACCGCAGGCCCAGTCCTTGGTGTTCGGTCCCGGAGCCGCGCCGCCGTCCCCCTTACAGAGCCAGAAGCAAGAAGGGGTCCGGAAAAACGGCGGCAGAAGACATCAGTCTTCACCAAGGTAGCGCACAGCACTGCAGCTGTGCGCCATTGCTCCTCATGCACACCACACACTCCGGTCACTGATGGGTGCAGGGCGCTGGGGGGGGGCGCCCTGAGCAGCAATATAAACACCTTGGCTGGCAAAAATACATCACATATAACCCCCAGGGCTATATGGATGTATATTAACCCCTGCCAGATTCCATAAAAATGCGGGAGAAAAGTCAGCGAAAAAGGGGCGGAGCCTATCTCCTCAGCACACTGGCGCCATTTTTCCCTCACAGCTCCGTTGGAGGGAAGCTCCCTGGCTCTCCCCTGCAGTCTACACTACAGAACAGGGTTAAAACAGAGAGGGGGGGCACTAAATTTAGGCGCAGTATAAATTATATAAAAGCAGCTATAGGGGACATAACTCAGTTAGTCCCTGCATTATATAGCGCTCTGGTGTGTGCTGGCATACTCTCACTCTGTCCCCCCAAAGGGCTTTTGTGGGTCCTGTCCTCATTGGAGCATTCCTTGTGTGTGTGCGGTGTGTCGGTACGGCTGTGTCGACATGTTTGATGAGGAGACTTATGTGGAGGCGGAGCAGATGCCGATAAATGAGATGTCGCCCCTGTGGGCCGACACCAGAGTGGATGGATAGGTGGAAGGTATTAATCGACAGTGTCAACTCCTTACATAAAAGGCTGGATGACGTAACAGCTATGGGACAGCCGGCTTCTCAGCCCGCGCCTGCCCAGACGTCTCAAAGGCCATCAACGCTCCCTCAGATGGCAGACACAGATGTCGACACTGAGTCTGACTCCAGTGTCGACGAGGTTGAGACATATACACAATCCACTAGGAACATCCGTTACATGATCCCGGCAATATAAAATGTGTTACACATTTCTGACATTAACCCAAGTACCACTAAAAACAAAGGGTTTTATGTGTGGGGAGAAAAAGCAGGCAGTGTTTTGTTCCCCCATCAAATGAGTGAATGAAGTGTGAAAAAGCGTGGGTTTCCCCGATAAAAAACTGGTAATTTCTAACAAGTTACTGATGGCGTACCCTTTCCCGCCAGAGGATAAGTTACGCTGGGAGATATCCCCTAGGGTGGATAAGGCGCTCACACGTTTGTCAAGGTGGCACTGCCGTCTTAGGATACGGCCACTTTGAAGGTACCTGCTGATAAATAGCAGGAGGCTATCCTGAAGTCTGTAATTACACACTCAGGTACTAGACTGAGACCTGCAGACTGCTGCAGCGTGGTCTGTACCCCTTTCAAACAGGGATACTATTTTGCGAACATAAGACGTCGTCTTATATATGAGGGATGCACAGAGGAATATTTTGCCGGCTGGCATCCTGAATTATTGCAATGTCCATTCTGTCAGGAGGGTATTGCAGACCCGACACTGGACAGGTGATGCTGACTTTAAAAGGCACATAGAGCCTTATAAGGGTGAGGAATTGGTTGGGGATGGTCTCTGGGACCTCGTATCCACAGCAACAGCTGGGATGAAAATATTTTACCTCAGGTTTCCTCACAGCCTAAGAAACGCACTGTATTATCAGGTACAGTCCTTTCGGCTTCAAAAAAGCAGGCGGGTCAAACGAGGGAAGAGGGAAAAAGCTGCACCAGCAGCCAGTCCCCAGAATCAAAATTCTTCCCCTGCTTCCTCTGAGTCCACCGCATGACGCGGGGGCTCCACAGGCGTAGCCAGGTACGGTGGGGGGCCGCCTCAAAAATGTCAGCGATCAGTGGGCTCGCTCACAGGTGGATCCCTGGATCCTTCAAGTAGTATCTCAGGGGTACAAGCTGGAAGTCGAGGCGTCTCCCCCCCGCCGTTTACTCAAATCTGCCTTGCCGACAACTCCCTCAGGCAGGGAGGCTGTGCTAGAGGCAATTCACAAGCTGTATTCCCAGCAGGTGATAGTCAAGGTGCCCCTACTTCAACAAGGACGGGGTTACTATTCCACACTGTTTGTGGTACCGAAACCAGCCGGTTCGGTGAGACCCATTTTAAAATGGAAATCCTTGAACACTTACATAACAAAGTTCAAGATGGAATCGCACAGGGCGGTTATTGCAAGCCTGGACGAGGGGGATTACATGGTATCCCTGGACATCAAGGATGCTTACCTGCATGTCCCTATTTACCTTCCTCACCAGGAGTACCTCAGATTGTGGTACAGGATTGCCATTACCAATTCCAGACACTACCGTTTGGACTGTCCACGGCACCGAGGATGTTTACCAAGGTAATGGCAGAAATGATGATACTCCTTCAAAAAAGGGAGTTTTTATTTATCCCATACTTGGATGATCTCCTTATAAAGGCAAGGTCCAGGGAGCAGTTACTGGTCGGAGTAGCACTATCTCAGGAGGTGCTACAACAGCATGGCTGGATTCTGAACATTCCAAAGTCACAGCTGGTTCCTTCCACTCGCTTACTGTTCCTGGGGATGATTTTGGACACAGAACAGAAAAAAGTGTTTCTCCCGCAGGAGAAAGCCAAGGAGCTGTCATCTCTAGTCAGAGACCTCCTAAAACCAAAAAGGCTATCGGTGCATCGTTGCACACGAGTCCTGGGAAAAATGGTGGCTTCATACGAAGCAATTCCATTCGGCAGGTTCCATGCGAGGACCTTCCCGTGAGACCTCTTAGATAAGTGGTCGGGATCACATCTTCAAATGCATCAAATGATAACCCTGTCTCCAAGGACCAGGGTGTCTCTACTGTGGTGGATGCAGGGTGCTCATCTTCTAGAGGGCCGCAGTTTCGGCATACAGGACTGGGTCCTGGTGACCACGGATGCCAGCCTTCAAGGCTGGGGAGCAGTCACACAGGGAAGAAACTTCCAGGGCCTATGGTCAAGTCAGGAGACTTCCCTACATATAAATTCTGGAACTGAGGGCCATTTACAATGCCCTAAGTCAGGCAAGACCCCTGCTTCAAAACCAGCCGGTACTGATACAGTCAGACAACATCACGGCAGTCGCCCATGTGACCCGACAGGGCGGCACAAGAAGCAGGATGGCAATGGCAGAAGCCACAAGGATTCTCCGATGGGCGGAAAATCACGTACTAGCACTGTCAGCAGTGTTCATTCCGGGAGTGGACAACTGGGAAGCAGACTTCCTCAGCAGACACGACCTACACCCGGGAGAGTGGGGACTTCATCCAGAAGTCTTCCTGCTGTTGGTAAACCGTTGGGAAAGGCCACAGGTGGACATGATGGCGTCCCGCCTCAACAAAAATGCTAAAGAGATATTGCGCCAGGTCAAGGGACCCTCAGGCGATAGCTGTGGACGCTCTAGTGACACCGTGGGTGTACCAGTCGGTTTATGTGTTCCCTACTCTGCCTCTCATACCAAAGGTACTGAGAATAATAAGATGGCGAGGAGTAAGAACGATACTCGTGGTTCCGGATTGGCCAAGAAGGGCTTAGTACCCGGAACTTCAGGAAATGATATCAGAGGACCCATGGCCTCTGCCGCTCAGACAGGACCTGCTTCAGCAGGGGCCCTGTCTGTTCCAAGACTTACCGCGACTGCGTTTGACGGCATGGCGATTGAGCGCCGGATCCTGAAGGAAAAGGGTATTCCGGAAGAAGTCATTCCTGCGCTTATTAAAGCCAGAAAAGATGTTACGGCAAAGCATCATCACCGCATGTGGCGGGAATATGTTGCATGGTGCGAGGCCAAAAAGGCCCCAACAGAGGAATTTCCACTAGGTCGATTTCTACATTTCCTGCAAGCAGGAGTGAATATGGGCCTAAGTCTAGGCTCCATTAAAGTACAGATCTCGGCTCTGTCGATTTTCTTTCAAAAAGAATTAGCTTCAGTACCTGAAGTTCAGGCATTGTGAAAGGAGTGCTGCATATTCAGCCCCCGTTTGTGCCCCCTGTGGCACCTTGGGATCTCAACGTGGTGTTGAGTTTTCTTAAAATCACATTGGTTTGAGCCACTAAAAACCGTGGATCTAAAATATCTCACGTGGAAAGTGGTCATGTTATTGGCCTTGGCTTCAGCCAGGCGAGTGTCAGAATTGGCGGCTTTATCATGTAAAAGCCCTTATCTGATTTTCCATATGGATAGGGCAGAATTGAGGACTCGTCCCCAATTTCTTCCTAAGGTGGTGTCAGCGTTTCACCTGAACCAGCCTATTGTGGTCTACTAGTGAATTGGAGGACTCCAAGTTGCTAGACGTTGTCAGGGCCCTGAAAATATATGTTTCCAGGTCGGCTGGAGTCAGAAACTCTGACTCGCTGTTTATCCTGTATGCACCCAACAAGCTGGGTGCTTCTGCTTCTAAGCAGTCTATGGCTCGCTGGATTTGTAGTACAATTCAGCTTGCACATTGTGTGGCAGGCATACCACAGCCAAAATCTGTAAATGCCCATTCCACAAGGAAGGTGGGCTCATCTTGGGCGGCTGCCCGAGGGGTCTCGGCTTTACAACTTTGCCGAGCAGCTACTTGGTCAGGGGCAAACACGTTTGCAAAATTCTACAAATTTGATACCCTGGCTGAGGAGGACCTGGAGTTCTCTCATTCGGTGCTGCAGAGTCATCCGCACTCTCCCGCCCGTTTGGGAGCTTTGGTATAATCCCCATGGTCCTTACGGAGTTCCCAGCATCCACTAGGACGTTAGAGAAAATAAGAATTTACTCACCGGTAATTCTATTTCTCGTAGTCCGTAGTGGATGCTGGGCGCCCATCCCAAGTGCGGATTGTCTGCAATACTTGTAAATAGTTATTGTTAACTAAAGGGTTATTGTTGAGCCATCTGTTGAGAGGCTCAGTTGTTTTCATACTGTCAAACTGGATATAGTATCACGAGTTGTACGGTGTGATTGGTGTGGCTGGTAAGAGTCTTACCCGGGATTCTAAATCCTTCCTTATTATGTCTGCTCGTCCGGGCACAGTGTCCTAACTGAGGCTTGGAGGAGGGTCATAGTGGGAGGAGCCAGTGCACACCAGGTAGTCATAAATCTTTCTAGAGTGCCCAGCCTCCTTCGGAGCCCGCTATTCCCCATGGTCCTTACGGAGTTCCCAGCATCCACTACGGACTACGAGAAATAGAATTACCGGTGAGTAAATTCTTATTTTTTGCACTCCTATTGTCCGGGAGTGCATTAAGTACGTCTGCTACAACACACAACGTATTGACGTTGTATATTGCAACGGATGTACTAAATGCGTCCGTCTGACTGACCATCTTAACTAGGGCTTATTTTTGGGGTATATTACAAACATCCTCTGGAATCTCTGGAATTCCCTACCTCTCCCCCTCAGACCCTCCATCTCTCTACAAAACTTCAAACGGACTCTCAAGACCCACTTCTTCACCAAACCCAGCCAAATCTCATCATAACCCTCTGTTCCACACTCTCTATGTACCCCATCTGTGTCACCCCTGTCTGTCTACCCCTCACCTTTAGAATGTAAGCTCTCACAAGTAGGGCCCTCTTCCCTCATGTGCTTATCCTTTTTCTTACTTTAATAATCCTCAACTGCACCAAATCCAGCAGTCTTCTGCCACCTGATACTTATTCCAGTGTCATCTGCTGATGTAGCTATGTTTATTTACCCTGTACTTGTCCTATATTGTCATCAAAAGTTGCTGTTTTCCTGTTTTGATTATGTGCATATGTACTCTGTAATTGGGCACTGCAGAACCCCTGTGGCGCCATATAAATAAAGGATAATAATAATAATCCTGAAAAATCATCTAGGGCTTATTTTCCGACTAGGTCTTATTTTCGTGAAAATACGGTAGTTGTGCTGGGTAAATGTAAAATATGTTTTTCTGCTATGAAAATCAGCATTACAGATGCTTCCCCATACATTAATGCCGCAGTCACACCAAACAGCCCCTCTCGGCGCGCTAGGTCCTGTGAGACTCTGCTAGCGTCAGCGTCTTTTTCTTGCCTAAAATGAATTTGTCACAATGTGACTAAGACTGTGCTGTTTAATATGATATGCAGCAGATCTGTGTGTGACTGTCTCTGAATCTGTATACGATGTGCTACAATGCAGCAGATGTAGCTTTTTTCCAAGCCAAGTTCCGTTATACAGTCTCAGTCACACACAGATCTACAAGTGTCATACATCAAATGAATCAGCATAGTCTTCTGGTGAGTCCTAATCGCATTGCGTTGCAAGTAAGATGCATTTTCAGGGAAAACAGGTGCCCAGGGCTAGCAGCGTAGCACACTCATACTAGGCATCTCACACTGCCCACCGTGTATTGAGGACACAAGGATTATCAATAATGTTCACAAAGTCAGAATTCACTTAATCTTTACAGGTTACATGCACAATTCTGTGTAGTCCACATAGTTTTTAACTATATATTGATTCCAGTAAGAACCAAACTGGTTGGTGGTTTAACTGTACAGACATTACAATATATTGGCTGACGACTTGGCCATCATTTTTTGCAAGATTTAGGTATACATTGCACCTTGCTGGGTTTCTGCTTTGCTTCCAGCAGCCAATCAGCCTCCATTAGGGAGGCCAATCCCAGGATTGGGATTGGCGGGATCCCGGGATTTAGGCCCAAAAACGTCCGGGATCCAATCCCGGGATCGGAAACTCCAATCCCGGGGATTGAGGGATCAGGAAGCTAAGACGCTGCCCGGCTCCTTCCTCCCGGCTCTCCCTGCGCAGCGTGACCTGTAACTGTGAGGTCACGCTGCGCTGTCAGCAGCTGCAGAGCCAGAAGGTACGGCGGTCTTCACCCAATGGCACCCTCTGCACTCACCCGCCGCCTCCTCCCGGCTCCCCCTGCACTCACCGCGTGCAGCTGGCTCCCCCTGCACTCACCGCGTGCAGCCGGCTCCCTCTGCAATCACCCGATGCCCTGCTGTGCAGGTTTGTAAGTTTGTTTATGTCTGCGGGGCAGGTGGGGAGAGGCGAGGCGAGGCGCGGAGGACGGCCGGACACATTTGAAAGCCAATCCCGGAAATCCTGGGATTGACCATTTTTTAATCCCGATACCAGGGATTGAAAAAAAATGGCCGGGATTGGCCTCCCTAGCCTCCAGGAATGTTCTTTGCAAGCTTCTGAAATTTTGAACACCAATGGCTGCTTTTAGAAGCGGCTACATAGCTTGGATTGGGAGCTCCGTTGCTAGGCCAATCACAATTTTCTTTATGAGCTATCTGCCTCAATTAGACAAAGGTTTTCCTATACCCAGACTGCCAGTTATAACCTTGAACCTAGACCCACTTATTTTCTATAGAAAGCAATATGAAATCATATGATAAAAATATCAGAACAATATAAAAAGGAGCAAGAATTGATGGTCTTCCTATATAACACTGATGAGATCAAGAGATCGTATTGAAGGGGGGGCAGGGATGTGATAGGGAGTGAGAACCGGAGAGTGAGAGATTTTGTGAGAGTTTCCAGGTTTTTTAAAGTGGCAATCATTTACACAGCAAAAGCAACCTGGTTTGCCTCATTACCAAGGTGAAGCAGGAAAGGACATCGACAAGATGTAAAAACATCTTGTCTGGAGAAGCCCTCCGTCGATGTCCCCCTGAGCACACAGCACATCAGCTCAGTGCTGATGCGCTATGTCTCCTTTCTGGCCAGCTCCTCTGCGCATGTGCAAACATGTATGTGCGTGATCTCGCTACTCACGCAAGATCCCCTGTGCAGTCTGGAGCTAGCACCCACCACAGCCAAGGACAGCTCTGTCCCTGCTGTGGTCTATGGGCATCGCCACCTGCAGCTGTCGAAATTGACAGCTGCAGGTGTCGGAATGGTCAGCGATACTGACCATTCATACACTGCCCCCCTCATATCGACCTGCTATCTTTTAGATAGCAGCGCCGATATGGAGCCGCCACCGCTGCAGTCATACATGGGGGAGAAGCGGTATCAGTGCACCTAACCTGCACTGATAATGCTTCTCCCACATAACGGAGGGTAATACATTTACCTGTGTGTCTTAATGTGCTACTTACCACTCTTAAGTATTTAATATTAGCAAATTGTAAAAAGAAAAATTCAGGTGAAAATATAGTAATCTGGGTAAAAAGACAGGAGGTACTATATAAGTGTCCGGGATTAAATAAAGAGACAGAAGGATTTGAGCAAGCCTTCATCCACAGAAGATCTGTGGTTAGTTCTCCAAGATGTTTGAAACAACCTCCCTGTCGAGTTCCTTCAAAACCTGTGTGCAAGTGTACCTAGAAGAATTGATGGTTTTGAAGGCATAGGTTAGTCACACCAAATATTGATTTGATTTAGATTTCTTTCTGTTCATTCACTTTGAATTTTGTTAATTGATAAGAATAAAAACTATTGACACTTCTATTTTTAAAGCATTCTCACTTTGAAGCATTTTTTTTCCACACCTGTCTAAAACCTATGCACAGTACTGTATATTGGGGTGCTTTGTGAGTGGGACAAGTGGTTTTAGACTTGCATGTGGGAGTAATCGGTCTGTTTCCACTTTTTTTTTTTTTTTAAGTCCTCTAAAATGACCCAAATATATACTTGTATCCATTTTTATGTACCCTGTATTTAATTTCAGCACTGAAGAAACATTTTATACGGTTATCCAATGTTAGTTTATCTTTTTTGGGGGTACAGGCAGATTTCCCCATTTTCCCCTACACTTTTCACTACTTGTATGAAAATTTTGTAGTAAACTCGTTTTTGTGATTTTGCAATTGAACAGGTGAATTGCGGGAGTGCGCATACTCACGAAAAGCCTGTTTTCGCACCAAAAAAGTAGTGAAAACATAAATCGCTGTAAATTATCATGATTTTGACACTAATTGAATTTGGCCCATAATCTGCTACTATATACCAATTTTTGTGTGACAAAACATAATAATGGTAAGTACAGTACTTAGTACACTATTAGCGGAAAAAGATGAAAAATTCAGGAAAAATTACTTTTGCACCGGAATCCCTACTCATGGCAGAGTGTTTAAATAATGCCAGGAGTCTCGCCACATACTGCAAAAAGGATAGGTGTACGAGGACGTGTCAATTTTCCCTGTATTTGTAAGATTTTGTAGGAAAATATTTTATTTTCCTACAAACTGATGGCAAGGGAATGTAAAATTTTTATTTTTAAAGCTTTAAGATAAATGAACAACTAATATCAAGAGAGATAAATGATATACAATGAGATGCCATTCTCTATGGCCCTCATTCCGAGTTGTTCGCTCGCAAGGCGATTTTAGCAGAGTTACACACGCTAAGCCGCCGCCTACTGGGAGTGAATCTTAGCTTCTTAAAATTGCGAACGATGTATTCGCAATATTGCGATTACAAACTACTTAGCAGTTTCAGAGTAGCTTCAGACTTACTCGGCATCTGCGATCAGTTCAGTGCTTGTCGTTCCTGGTTTGACGTCACAAACACACCCAGCGTTCGCCCAGACACTCCTCCGTTCCTCCAGCCACTCCTGCGTTTTTTCCGGAAACGGTAGCGTTTTCATCCACACGCCCATAAAACGCCGTGTTTCCGCCCAGTAACACCCATTTCCTGTCAATCACATTACGTTCGCCGGAGCGAAGAAAAAGCCGTGAGTAAAAAAACTATCTTCATAGCAAAATTACTTGGCGCAGTCGCAGTGCGAACATTGCGCATGCGTACTAAGCAGAAAAACGCTGCGATGCGAAGAAAATTACCGAGCGAACGACTCGGAATGAGGGCCTATGTATCTTAGAGAATGCAGTACACAAATGCAAACATGTATTGTTTGCAGGTGTTCAAATAATTCAGAGTAAACTTTAGAGACTAACATAGTCTTAAAGAGTCCAAAAACATAAATTAAGCTTATCATTTTAAAACGCAAGCATAAAATACTAGTTATCTGCTCTTACCATTAGAATAACAGGCAAAAGAAATATAATAGGTACACAAGATTGTTATGGGAAAAAAAGCCTTAATCACTGGTAACTAGGATGAAAACAAAGAGCAGTTGTGTGTTACCTACCAGCCTTGACAAGGCCCTGGAGCCTGCATAAATAATACCCACAAAGAAAGCCGATGCTGGAAGCCATGATACAATCTCAGCTCTGAAAAACAATTATTAAAAGGTTACATACGGTAAAATAGGAATTTAATACCTACCGGTAATTCCTTTTCTCGTAGTCCGTAGGAGATACTGGGATGGATTAGTACCATGGGGTATAGATCGGGTCCATTGGAGCCTGGCACTTTAAGAAATGTTTAGTGTGTGCTGGCTCCCCCCTCTATGCTCCTCCACCAGACTCAGTCTAGGAAAACTGTGGCCGAGGAGACGGACATACTTTGGAGGGAAGGAAAACATATAACAACTGCGGTGAGGTAACGAACCAACACAGAACAACAGGAAAGGATAGCGACGCTAACTCAAATAGTAATAGGGACAGCAACAGCAGACCCAACCAAGAACTTACAACCAGGTAAGCAGTAAACATGAAGCACTGAGGTGGGCACCCAATATCCCCTACGGACTATGAGAAAAGGAATTACCGGTAGGTATTAAATTCCCATTTTCTCTAACGTCCTAGGGGATACTGGGATGGATTAGTACCACGGGGAAGTCCTAAAGCTCCCAAAACGGGTGGGAGAGTGCTGAGACCCCTGTAAAACCACCTGACCAAACTGAAGGTCTTCACCTGCCAAGGTATCGAACTTATAGAACTTTACGAACATGTTTGAACCCGACCAAGTGGCCGCTCGGTACAACTGTAAGGCCGAGAAGCAACGGGCAGCCGCCCAGGAAGAACCCACCGACCTAGTGGAGTGTGCCTGAATAGAACCCGGCAGTGGCAATGCCGAAGAAGAGTTGGCCTGTTGAATGGTCAATCTGAGCCATCGAGCAATGGACTGCTTAGAAGCAGGACATCCAATTTTGGTAGCGTCATAAAGGACAAAAAGCGAGTCAGACTTCCTGTAAGGAGCTGTCCTCTTGACGTAAATCCTCAAAGCCCGAACCACATCCAAGGACTTTGAAGCAACCGAAGTGTCAGACAGTACCGGAACCACTATCAGTTGATTAATGCGAAAAGCCGATACCACTTTTTGCAAAAACTGTGGGCAAGTACTAAGTTCCGCCATATCCTCGTGAAAAATCAAATAAGGGCTCTTACAGGATAAGGCCCCCAATTCTGACATGCGCCTCGCAGAGGCCAAAGCCAGTAACATGACAGTCTTCCAAGTAAGATATTTAAATTCCACCCTGTGTAAATGTTCAAACAAGTCCGATTGGAGAAAAGTCAAGACCACATTTGAGATCCCACGTAGCCGTGAGAGGTACAAAGAGTGATTGAATGCGAAGGATACCCTTCAGGAATGTATGCACTTCTGAAATTACAGCCAATTGCTTCTGGAAGAATATGGAGAGGGCCAAAATCTGAACCTTAAGGGAGCCCAACCTTAGGCCCATATTCACGCCTGCTTGCAGGAAGAGCAGAAAACAGCCAAGTTGAAAATCCACAGTAGAATATTTTCTACCCTCACACCACGAAACATATTTCTTCCAAATTCGGTTGTAATGCTTAGACATGACCACCTTCCGGGCTTGGGCCATAGTCGTGATAACCCTGGAGGGAAGCCCTTTCCTGGCTAGAATCTCCCTTTCAACCTCCAAGCCGTCAAACGAAACCGCAGTAAGTCTGAATAGACGAATGGGCCTTGTTGAAGAAGATTCTTGAGAAGCGGTAGAGGCCAGGGCTCCTCTAGAGACATGGTCAGAAGGTCTGCATACTAGGCTCGTCGAGGCCAATCCGGGGCAATTAGAATTGCCTGAACATTTTCCCTTTTGAGTCATTTTAGAACTCTGAGAATGAGCGGGATTGGAGGAAACAGGTATACGAACTGATAAGTCCATGGTGATGTCAGAGCGTCCACTGCTGCAGCCTGGGAATCCGTCGTCCTGGAACAGTAATGACGCAGCTTCTTGTTGAGACGAGAAGCCATCAGGTCTATCTGTGGACAGCCCCACCGGTGAACCAGTTGCTGAAACAGGTGAGGATGAAAGCCCCATTCCCCCGGATGGAGGTCGTGCCTGCTGAGGAAGTCCGCTTCCCAGTTGTCCACGCCTGGGATGAATATGGCCGAGATGGCCCTTGCGTTGGCTTCTGCCCAGAGGAGTATCCATGAAACCTCTTGCACTGCGACCCTGCTTCTTGTTCCTCCCTGTCGGTTTATGTACGCCACCACCGTGGCGTTGTCTGACTGTACTTGTATGGCCTGATTTTGTAGGAGGTAGGAGGCCTGCAGAAGAGCACTGTAAATTGGCCTGAGTTCCAGAACATTAATCAGGAGTGAAGATTCTTGACTCAACCACTTTCCCTGGAACTGAGCCCCTTGGATCACTGCCCCCCAGCCCCGGGGGCTTGCATCTGCTGTCAGCAGAGTCCAAGACCGGGTACTGAAACTATGGCACTCCACAAGATGAGAGACTTGCAGCCACCATAAAATAAGAATTTACTTACCGATAATTCTATTTCTCGGAGTCCGTAGTGGATGCTGGGGTTCCTGAAAGGACCATGGGGAATAGCGGCTCCGCAGGAGACAGGGCACAAAAAGTAAAGCTTTAGGATCAGGTGGTGTGCACTGGCTCCTCCCCCTATGACCCTCCTCCAAGCCTCAGTTAGGATACTGTGCCCGGACGAGCGTACACAATAAGGAAGGATTTTGAATCCCGGGTAAGACTCATACCAGCTACACCAATCACACTGTACAACCTGTGATCTGAACCCAGTTAACAGTATGATAACAGCGGAGCCTCTGAAAAGATGGCTCACAACAATAATAACCCGATTTTTGTAACTATGTACAAGTATTGCAGATAATCCGCACTTGGGATGGGCGCCCAGCATCCACTACGGACTCCGAGAAATAGAATTATCGGTAAGTAAATTCTTATTTTCTCTATCGTCCTAGTGGATGCTGGGGTTCCTGAAAGGACCATGGGGATTATACCAAAGCTCCCAAACGGGCGGGAGAGTGCGGATGACTCTGCAGCACCGAATGAGAGAACTCCAGGTCCTCCTTAGCCAGGGTATCAAATTTGTAGGATTTTACAAACGTGTTTGCCCCTGACTAAATAGCCGCTCGGCAAAGTTGTAAAGCCGAGACCCCTCGGGCAGCCGCCCAAGATGAGCCCACCTTCCTTGTGGAATGGGCATTTACATATTTTTGGCTGTGGCAGGCCTGCCACAGAATGTGCAAGCTGAATTGTATTACACATCCAACTAGCAATAGTCTGCTTAGAAGCAAGAGCACCCAGTTTGTTGGGTGCATACAGGATAACAGCAAGTCAGTTTTCCTGACTCCAGCCGTCCTGGAAACATATTTTCAGGGCCCTGACAACATCTAGCAACTTGGAGTCCTCCAAGTCCCTAGTAGGTGCAAGGCACCACAATAAGCTGGTTCAGGTGAAACACTGACACCACCTTAGGGAGAGAACTGGGGACGAGTCCGCAGCTCTGCCCTGTCCGAATGGACAAACAGATATGGGCTTTTTTGAGAAAAAAACCACCAATTTGACACTCGCCTGGTCCAGGCCAGGGCCAAGAGCATGGTCACTTTTCATGTGAGATGCTTCAAATCCACAGATTTGACTGGTTTTAAACCAATGTGATTTGAGGAATCCCAGAACTACGTTGAGATCCCACAGTGCCACTGGAGGCACAAAAGGGGGTTGTATATGCAATACTCCCTTGACAAACTTCTGGACTTCAGGAACTGAAGCCAATTCTTTCTGGAAGAAAATCGACAGGGCCGAAATTTGAACCTTAATGGACCCCAATTTGAGGCCCATAGACACTCCTGTTTGCAGGAAATGCAGGAATCGACCGAGTTGAAATTTCTTCGTGGGGCCTTTCTGGCCTCACACCACGCAACATATTTTTGCCACATGTGGTGATAATGTTGTGCGGTCACCTCCTTTCTGGCTTTGACCAGGGTAGGAATGACCTCTTCCGGAATGCCTTTTTCCCTTAGGATCCGGCGTTCCACAGCCATGCCGTCAAACGCAGCTGCGGTAAGTCTTGGAACAGACATGGTACTTGCTGAAACAAGTCCCTTCTTAGCGGCAGAGGCCATAAGTCCTCTGTGAGCATCTCTTGAAGTTCCGGGTACCAAGTCCTTCTTGGCCAATCCGGAGCCATGAGTATAGTTCTTACTCCTCTACGTCTTATAATTCTCAGTACCTTAGGTATGAGAAGCAGAGGATGGAACACATACACCGACTGGTACATCCACGGTGTTACCAGAACGTCCACAGCTATTGCCTGAGGGTCTCTTAACCTGGCGCAATACCTGTCCCGTTTTTTGTTCAGACGGGACGCCATCATGTCCACCTTTGGTATTTCCCAACGGTTTACAATCATGTGGAAAACTTCCCGATGAAGTTTCCACTCTGCCGGGTGGAGGTCGTGCCTGCTGAGGAAGTCTGCTTCCCAGTTTCCATTCCCGGATTGAAACACTGCTGACAGTGCTATCACATGATTTTCCGCCCAGCGAAAAGTCCTTGCAGTTTTTGCCATTGCCCTCCTGCTTCTTGTGCCGCCCTGTCTATTTACGTGGGCGACTGCCGTGATGTTTTTCCCACTGGATCAATACCGGCTGACCTTGAAGCAGAGGTCTTGCTAAGCTTAGAGTATTATAAATTTACCCTTAGCTCCAGTATATTTATGTGGAGAAAAGTCTCCAGACTTGATCACACTCCCTGGAAATTTTTTCCTTGTGTGACTGCTCCCCAGCCTCTCGGGCTGGCCTCCGTGGTCACCAGCATCCAATCCTGAATGCCGAATCTGCGGCCCTCTAGAAGATGAGCACTCTGTAACCACCACAGGAGAGACACCCTTGTCCTTGGATATAGGGTTATCCGCTGATGCATCTGAAGATGCGATCCGGACCATTTGTCCAGCAGATCCCACTGAAAAATTCTTGCGTGAAATCTGCCGAATGGAATTGCTTCGTAGGAAGTCACCATTTTTACCAGGACCCTTGTGCAATGATGCACTGATTTTAGGAGGTTCCTGACTAGCTCGGATAACTCCCTGGCTTTCTCTTCCGGGAGAAACACCTTTTTCTGGACTGTGTCCAGAATCATCCCTAGGCACAGCAGACTTGTCGTCGGGATCAGCTGCGATTTTGGAATATTTAGAGTCCACCCGTGCTGTTGTAGCAGTATCCGAGATAGTGCTACTCCGACCTCCAACTGTTCCCTGGACTTTGCCCTTATCAGGAGATCGTCCAAGTAAGGGATAATTAAGACGCCTTTTCTTCGAAGAAGAATCATCATTTCGGCCATTACCTTGGTAAAGACCCGGGGTGCCGTGGACAATCCAAACGGCAGCGTCTGAAACTGATAGTGACAGTTCTGTACCACGAACCTGAGGTACCCTTGGTGAGAAGGGCAAATTTGGGACATGGAGGTAAGCATCCCTGATGTCTCGGGACACTATATAGTCCCCTTCTTCCTGGTTCGTTATCACTGCTCTGAGTGACTCCATCTTGATTTGAACCTTTGTAAGTGTTCAAATTTTTTTAGATTTAGAATAGGTCTCACCTAGCCTTCTGGCTTCAGTACCACAATATAATGTGGAATAATACCCCTTTTCTTGTTGTAGGAGGGGTAATTTGATTATCACCTGCTGGGAATACAGCTTGTGAATTGTTTCCCATACTGCCTCCTTGTCGGAGGGAGACCTTGGTAAACCAGACTTCAGGAGCCTGCGAAGGGGAAACGTCTCGACATTCCAATCTGTACCCCTGGGATACTACATGTAGGATCCAGGGGTCCTGTACGGTCCCAGCGTCATGCTGAGAGCTTGGCAGAAGCGGTGGAACGCTTCTGTTCCTGGGAATGGGCTGCCTGCTGCAGTCTTCTTCCCTTTCCTCTATCCCTGGGCAGATATGACTCTTATAGGGACGAAAAGGACTGAGGCTGAAAAGACGGTGTCTTTTTCTGCAGAGATGTGACTTAGGGTAAAAACGGTGGATTTTCCAGCAGTTGCCGTGGCCACCAGGTCCGATGGACCGACCCCAAATAACTCCTCTTCCTTTATACGGCAATACACCTTTGTGCCGTTTGGAATCTGCATCACCTGACCACTGTCGTGTCCATAAACATCTTCTGGCAGATATGGACATCGCACTTACTCTTGATGCCAGAGTGCAAATATCCCTCTGTGCATCTCGCATATATAGAAAATGCATCCTTTAAATGCTCTATAGTCAATAAAATACTGTCCCTGTCAAGGGTATCAATATTTTTAGTCAGGGAATCCGACCAAGCCACCCCAGCTCTGCACATCCAGGCTGAGGCGATCGCTGGTCGCAGTATAACACCAGTATGTGTGTATATACTTTTTATGATATTTTCCAGCCTCCTGTCAGCTGGCTCCTTGAGGACGGCCCTATCTATAGACGGTACCGCCACTTGATTTGATAAGCGTGTGAGCGCCTTATCCACCCTAAGGGGTGTTTCCCAACGCGCCCTAACTTCTGGCGGGAAAGGGTATACCGCCCATAATTTTCTATCGGGGGGAACCCACGCATCATCACACACTTCATTTCATTTATCTGATTCAGGAAAAACTACGGTAGTTTTTTCACATCCCACATAATACCCTCTTTTGTGGTACTTGTAGTATCAGAAATATGTAGCACCTCCTTCATTGCCCTTAACGTGTGGCCCTAATAAGGAATACGTTTGTTTATTCACCGTCGACACTGGATTCAGTGTCCATGTCTGTGTCGACCGACTAAAGTAAACGGGCGTTTTAAAACCCCTGACGGTGTTTCTGAGACGTCTGGACCGGTACTAATTGTTTGTCGGCCGTCTCATGTCGTCAACCGACCTTGCAGCGTGTTGACATTATCACGTAATTCCCTAAATAAGCCATCCATTCCGGTGTCGACTCCCTAGAGAGTGACATCACCATTACAGGCAATTGCTCCGCCTCCTCACCAACATCGTCCTCATACATGTCGACACACACGTACCGACACACAGCACACACACAGGGAATGCTCTGATAGAGGACAGGACCCACTAGCCCTTTGGAGAGACAGAGGGAGAGTTTGCCAGCACACACCAAAAACGCTATAATTATATAGGGACAACCTTATATAAGTGTTTTCCCTTATAGCATCTTTTATATATTTCTAACGCCAAATTAGTGCCCCCCCTCTCTGTTTTAACCCTGTTTCTGTAGTGCAGTGCAGGGGAGAGCCTGGGAGCCTTCCCTCCAGCCTTTCTGTGAGGGAAAATGGCGCTGTGTGCTGAGGAGATAGGCCCCGCCCCTTTTTCGGCGGGCTCGTCTCCCGCTCTTTAATGGATTCTGGCAGGGGTTAAATATCTCCATATAGCCCCCGGAGGCTATATGTGAGGTATTTTTAGCCAAAAAAGGTTTTCATTTGCCTCCCAGGGCGCCCCCCTCCCAGCGCCCTGCACCCTCAGTGACTGCCGTGTGAAGTGTGCTGAGAGGAAATGGCGCACAGCTGCAGTGCTGTGCGCTACCTTAAGAAGACTGAGGAGTCTTCTGCCGCCGATTCTGGACCTCTTCTCGTTTCAGCATCTGCAAGGGGGCCGGCGGCGAGGCTCCGGTGACCATCCAGGCTGTACCTGTGATCGTCCCTCTGGAGCTAATGTCCAGTAGCCAAAGAAGCCAATCCATCCTGCACGCAGGTGAGTTCACTTCTTCTCCCCTAAGTCCCTCGTTGCAGTGATCCTGTTGCCAGCAGGACTCACTGTAAAATAAAAAACCTAAGCTAAACTTTTCTAAGCAGCTCTTTAGGAGAGCCACCTAGATTGCACCCTTCTCGGCCGGGCACAAAAATCTAACTGAGGCTTGGAGGAGGGTCATAGGGGGAGGAGCCAGTGCACACCACCTGATCCTAAAGCTTTACTTTTTGTGCCCTGTCTCCTGCGGAGCCGCTATTCCCCATGGTCCTTTCAGGAACCCCAGCATCCACTAGGACGATAGAGAAAAGGGAGATCCATGCTCTTGGCGACAGAGCTATACTCTGGTGCATATGCAGGCGAGACCCTGACCACTTGTCTAGCAGATCCAGCTGGAGCAGACGGGCATGGTACCTGCCGTATTGGATTGCCTCGTCGGATGCCACCATCTTTCCCAGTAGGCGGATGC
The DNA here is from genome assembly GCF_028390025.1 of Pseudophryne corroboree. Classification (NCBI taxonomy): domain Eukaryota; kingdom Metazoa; phylum Chordata; class Amphibia; order Anura; family Myobatrachidae; genus Pseudophryne; species Pseudophryne corroboree. The sequence continues at coordinate 633,404,824 of NC_086448.1, forward strand.
AAAGGTGAACAGAGACCCTCCGGGGTCTGAGCACTGAGCGGACCATAGCCTCGAATGTCAATGTCTTGTCCATGGGGAGGAACACCTTCTGAGACACCGTGTGCAGTATCAGTCCCAGGAACTGAATTCTTTGTGACAGTTCCAGGTGAGATTCCTGTAAATTTAGGATCCAACCATGATCCGTAAGACAGCGAGTAGCCAAGTTGATGCTGTTCAGCAAACTCTCTATGGACACCGTCTTTATCAGGAGATCGTCCAAGTAAGGAACTATGTTGACTCCCATCATGCGGAGTTGCATCATCATCTCCGCCATCACTTTTGTGAATACCCTTGGGGCTGTGGAGAGACCAAAGGGTAAGGCCTGAAACTGGAAATGGTGGTCCAGAACAGCGAATCTGAGATAAGCCTGATGAGGGGGGCCATATCGGGATGTGTAGATAGGCATCCTTGATATCCAGGGATACCAGGAATTCCCCTTCTTCCGGACCAGAGACTACAGCCCTTAGAGATTCCATCTTGAACTTGAACACCCGATGATACGGGTTCAAAGATTTGAGGTTCAAAATCGCCCGCAACAAACTGCCTGGTTTCAATACCACAAACAGACTTGAATAAAATCCCTTGTTGTGTAACAGAGGAGGTACTGGAACAATGGGGGTAATTAAGACCTGATCGCTCGCTAGTTTTTGCAGTCCTGCGTTTGCATAGTCGCCACCCACCAGGGAGTGTATTTTAGCTGTGCAAGTGTGCGATCGCATGTGCAGCCGAGCAAACTTTGTGCAATTTCTGAGTTGCCCAGAACTTACTCAGCCGCTGCGATCACTTCAGCCTGTCCGGGGCCGGAATTGACTCAGACACCCACCCTGCAAACGCTTGGACACGCCTGCGTTTTTCCAGACACTCCCTGAAAACGGTCAGTTGACACCCACAAACGTCTTCTTCCAGACAATCACCTTGCGATCGGCTGTGCGAATGGATTCTTCGTAAAACACATCACACAGCAACGATCCGCTTTGTACCCGCGAGACGCGCCTGCGCATTGCGGTGCATACACATGCGCAGTTCTGACTTGATCGCAGCACTGCAAAAAACGCTAGCGAGCGATCAAGTCTGAATGACCCCCAATAACCTTTGTCTGTAGTAGTTTTTGAATGGCATCCAGCAAGGTAACTCTTGCTACAGGTCTGAAGAGGGGGTACTTAAAATTCCAACCGGTAACCCTGGGATATGAGGTCCCTCACCCACGGGTCCCGGCAGGATTTCACCCACACATGAGCGAAGTGTTGAAGTCGAGCACCCATCTGAAATTCCCCCTGCAGCTGGGGCCACCCGTCACGCGGAGGGCTTAGTGGAGGAGCATCAGGAGGCCTGGTCCAGAGGACCAGCAGCCGATGGTTTACGGGACTTACCTCTATTTCCTCTAGCTGCATTGGAGGCATCTCTGGCTCTGCCTCTAAGTCTGGCCTCACGAAAGGACTGCAGAAAGGGCCCAGGATAGGGACGTCTAGCTGGAGGCACAGCAGATGGCAAATAGGTAGACTTACCCGCCATTGCTTGAGAGATCCACTTGTTTAGTTCTTCCTCAAACAAGGAATCCCCCTGGAAAAGGAAGATTTTCCACTCCTTTCTTGGAATCAGGATCCGCTGTCCACTGTCGCAGCCACAGAGCCCTGCGAGCTGAGACCGCCATTGTTGTAGAACAGACATTAATGAGGCGTATTTCTTTGATCACCTCACTCATGAAATTCGCAGCATCCTGAATATGATGCAGTAGAGACAGAATCTCGTCCTGAAGTAGCATGTCAAACCCTTCTATTATATTATCAGACCATTTTACCATGGCTCCTGTAATCCAACCGCAAGCAATGGTGGGCCTCTGTGCTATGCCCACTGCGGTATAAATTGATTTGAGTTTAGTCTAAATTTTACAGTCAGCAGGGTCTTCGAGAGAGATAGCACGATGTACAGGCAGCACAATTTTACATGACAGCCAGGACACGGAGGTATCCACATAGGGGGAGGTGGTTCTCCCATACCTTCCTATCCTCAGGTGGGAAAGGGAAAGAATTTAGCAACTGTTTCAGGGTTTTACATTTTTTGTCAGGATTGACCCATGCTTCTTTAAAGAGTGAGTGAGAGTGAGAAGGTGGCAGTATGTTAAGAAAACAATTCTTCCTCAGGTTCTGTCTCCTTATCCGGTATGCTAAGGACTTCTCTAATAGAATAAATTAGGGCCTCCACACCTCACAGAGTATTGTAGCCCTCCATGTCTACCTCACCTTCACCCAGATCTGGCATGTCATTATCAATCAGATTGGAGTACATGTGTGAGTGTGCGTTTATGAGAGACCATCAGGGGGGACTGAGGAGCCTGCCCGTGGTCAGCAGCCCTGATTAAAAAATCATCCACCGATTTCTTAAGGGTCTGCCTTTCTTGTCTGGCCATAGACAACTCTGTATTAATATTGGTAATCATTCCTTTAAATGATACTAACCACTCAGGCTCCTGAACACTATAACCCTGTGAAGGTAAATAACACTGTGTACAAAGGAGAGATCCTCCCGGTGAAGGGGAAAACTTTGTGTTGCATGAGGGACACACAGCCTTTTTGCCAGACATTCTGATTCAGCAGAAATATACACAGTTTAGTGAAATAACACAGTATAGTGAAAAAACAGAGGTGAAATAACACAGTAAACCCCAGACACTTGAATGGAGTGACACAGAGAGGAATGAGACCATCACACAATACCTCAGTCAAAGCCGTGCTCTGCTGGGTATAATTCAGAGCCTTAGTAAGGCAGAATGTGGTAGAGCCACCTATATGCTACCCCCTTTCTATAAAACCTTCTGGTACCAGTACCATTGGTGATTCAGCAGGGTCTGTGGAGGAGCAGCGCTTACATGCAGCCTGGAAGTCAGCAGCAGCTGGAAATGAGCCATTGGTCCCGCTCTACAGGAAGCCCCGCCCCGCCCCCTCAATGGCACGCATTCCCTATATGATTAAACTGGCTTTATTGTAAACATATATAGTGTAAAATGGAGTTTAAAAACCCCAATACTTCAGCGCCAGTGTGAGTGTCCGCAGCGGGCACCGCAGCCCGCAGCCTGGTGCCCGCCGCGCCCTTATGCCGCCGTTGCCACTGGTGACCCGCTAACCGGGACTCCGGTGTTAGTACTCACCGCACCACGTCTTTTTCGGCATCTGTTAGGGGTGGCGGCATGCTGCTGGCGTGTGCGCACACCCTGGGGGCATATAAAACAGCGCCTCAGGAGCTAATGTCAGCGGGGATATTAACCATTAACCCTATAGCAGGTTGGTTCAGTTCCCCCCTAAGTCCCACGACGCAGGCAGACTGATGCCAGCCAGTGCTGCCTGAAAATAATAAACTAAAATAAATTTCTGAAGAAAACTCTCTGGAGCTCCAGAGACTGCACCCGGCCCCTTGGACACATTTTCTAAACGGAGTCTGGTGAAAGGGCATCGAGGGGAGGAGCCAGCACACACTGAACATTTCTTAAAGTGCCAGGCTCCAGTGGACCCTACCTATACCCTATGGTTACTAATCCATCCTAGTATCCTCTAGGACGTTAGAGAAAAGTTTTTTACGTAACCCAAATATGTAACTATACAGTAGATTTCATTATACTGTATCTAATATATTTCTTAAACAATAAGTCATATCAAAGAAATAACCCTATTTTGCTTAACATTTTCACATTTTGCAAATAGACTACACTAGCACTTTTGACACATCCACAAAGCAATATATCATTTGAAATCAAAATATTTGAAAACCTTTCCACAAATTGCTATAAACAATGAAAAACAAAATGATCTTATTTCAACAGTTTATTTACAATGTAATCTTATTTGTGCATGAATGTTTTTTGCTAAAATATATCTTTCATCAGTGTCCTGGGAGATAGCCTGTAGTAGCACCAGATATAACTGCAGTAGCGTCTTCAGACAGTGTCGGACTAGGGCATGTGGGGCCCACCGGGGGGATGCAATGGTAGGGGCCCATGTTTAGGGGTGTGGCCAGTCTGTAGAGGGGTGTGGCCTGCCACTTCATTGGTTTGACTAACCATTAGAGAGTGCAACGTCTGGGCCCCTTCATAAATATATACAGTAAATTCAGCTGCTGCATGCATGATAATGTACCAGATTAATAACAGCAATGCACTGTAGAAAATACACCATAGTCCAGTATAAGGTAACATATGTATAATGTATAATTCAAGTGCACTGTCTGGAACCTGATCCTTAGAGCAGGACGTGGGCCCCCAGGCAGTGGGGCCCACCGGTGGTTCCCCTGTACCTCTGTGAGCCAGTCCAAGCCTGTCTTCAGCGCAGTAACACTTCTATGGCATTCATTTGATGATCTGCAGAATGCTGTCAGTAGAAGGATTATTTTCTATGGCAATACATGTGGCATAAGGAAGGTGCTATGTCAGTGAGTGAAAACAAACTCAAAATGTAAAGAATTATGAGCACTTGGGTATTCAATTAAACAGAAAATAAATATGGAGAGAGAGCCTATGTCTTGTAAATCACCAGGGCCATTAATTTTAATATGCCGCTGTACGACTTCCGAACACACAAGCAAATACGGAGAAGACCTTAAGTGCAGAATGTTAGCTTTAAGTGGACCACTGTATGACTACTAACCCACAACTGTTTTCCTTAAATGCCCTTCTTAATTAAGTTATATCAGTCTGTATCTATTATGTTGACATGTTTCAAAATGTCGTCAGGTTCACAATGTCATGTGAAATGTCAACATTCTGAGGTTACAGACGTTTAGGGTTAGGCATGGCCGGGAGGGTTAGGCTGCGTATAGGAGGTTTCGGTTAGGCACTAGGAGGGAGTACGACAATTTATCGGAATGTCACTCCTCGGATGCATGTGCCAGAACTGACACTGCCAGGGCAAGGTAAGATACCGCTTGACCACCAAGGAATATTTGTCAACAGTTCTTCATGTAAGATACCGCTTGACCACCAGGGAATATTTGTCAACAGTTCTTCATGTCAGCATATCATCCATGTGGACATGATTAATGTCAACATGCTGAGCATGCTGCATGTTGACGTGATAACTGTGGAACATTCGTACTGAAACAAGATAATCAGTCAGAATGTCAACGGTGATCATAGCGACATTGATGAGTTAGAGAGCGAAGGAAACAGATTTTAAGATATTGATGTTCCTCTTGAAAACAGGGCTTCCTTCCTAGTACATTATATTTATTTTAAGTTATTTTTGAACATGACTTGTTTATATTATTTTTGTACTATACTTTTAGTAAGATATGTCTTGTGATGTTACATTTTTTTCTTGGCTTGGTATAAAACATCTATTGACCAGGTCTATGCGAATTGCAGGAGTTGGGTAGAATTATTATTACAGGATCCTGTTGAACGACAGGCTCTAGAATTTGTTTGACATACCCTTGCCATATGCACTGGCAGATGTAAATGACAAATACTCTCTATACAGCACTGTGCAAAATAGTAACACTAATAAAAAGATAATAATAATAATAATAATAATAATAATATACAGATATTGAAAAGGACTAGTCATAGTTCAAGCTTGGACTTATAATTCAAAAGTCATTATTTGTCAGCGTCTTGAACTCACTCATGCTTTGACTTGGGCGTTTTAACTTTCAGGGTTCCAAGGCAATAAGAGGAAGCAGGGAGGGCTGGCCTAGTGTTGTAGCTCCCAAAACATTGTTACTTGTCTTTCAACCAGTGGTCCTTACAAATAAGTTTTTCATTTATGTACAGCAAATTTGCACATGACTACACCAATAGTGAGATATACGTATTAAATCAGTTCAGTCATAGTCAAAGTAACAATTTAGTAAAATTAACATAAAAAACAACAACCTGTATACACAATATGGGCAGCATCCTTTTAACCATGGTAAATAACTGCAGTTAATTACCACCCCTGGGGCCATTAACACCCCCGATGCGGACACTTATCAGGGATTTTGTTTCACCTGCCCAAATCCGCGATAAGCGTGAATTTTTTTGCCACTTGCAGCCGCAAAAAATGTATAGGCCCCTGGCTTTTCACAGATCCTATATGTTTTCTAGCAAAAAAGGAAAAAAATGGGGTAACTGGATAATCCTAAATAAAATAATAATTAAAAAAAAAAAAATCGCTGCAAAAAATGTTCAAAATCGCAAAAAAAAAAAAAAAATCACGAAAATAATTTTGGGTCTTACTGAATGCAGCCTATATATTTATAAGTCAGTTGAAGGGTATAGATAGAGGAAAACAGTCACCACTGAGAGAATGTGGTCAGCAAACCAAACCTACATTGCAGGATTATGATTGCCTTGAAGAATGTACTTAGAAATAGCATAGAAAATAGAGGGGCACAATAAACTAGTCTGCGAGGGACTAGAGACAATAGGCACATATGGAAGAGTCTCCACTGCCCAATACATTACCAAAGAGTGCCTGTGGAAGCTGCATCACTAATAGATATCTCAGCTGCAAGTATGAATTAAGTCAAAAGCTGGAAAGGTTAAATGCCACCTTGAGCAAGTTAAATGACCAAAACACATGCAGAATATGTAACGCCCAGCATAAAATCCATTCATGTCTACATACTAGTGCTCAAGGAAAGCAGTATTTTGCCATAGAGGGGCATGTGTGTCTAAGGCTGATTATCGGCTGATGTGACACTGCATGCAGTCGAAAAGGTGGCAAGAGTACTCTACATTAACCTCGCATTCCATAGAAGTAAATGTAGAGAAGTAGGGTGAATTGCATCCAAAAAAACAAGCTGCAATGCAAACCCTTTTAGACTACAAGTACACATGGTACGGACTATGGCAGTGGTTCCCAAATTCTTTTGAATCCCGGCACCCTAGAGTATCAGAAAAATTTTTAGGGCACCCATAGGCCAAACGTTTCTTATTGAGAAATTTAGAAAAAAATATTAAATTAAGTAAATTGTGTTTATATGTCATCCTTAGGTTTAATTATGTGGTGAGGGACAAGATTCACTTCTGTTTGTCCACATATTTTATGACTGGCATACACAAGCACTTGTTTAGCTAACTACATTGACCATAAATAATTTCAACTGGTCCTAGACCACCAACCCAAGGCACCCCTGTAAGTGCTTCGAGGCAGCCCAGGGTTCCACGGCACACAGTTTGGGAAACATTGGACTTTGGGGTTATTTGAATAAATGGCATTATAGGTGCCAATGGGGTCCATTCCATTGTCATTATATATGGAGTCACAAGGGTTCTGCAGCGCCTAATGAAGTACATAAACAAATGAACTATACAAGAAAACAGAGACTTACAGTACAAGACATTGCAGGACTAGGACATGGTTTATAGATGTTGTTGAATCAGCAGTCATTATATTCAAAACCGTAGCAGGGCGACAGAAACCAAGGGTTAAGTGCAATTGTAAAAAATGAGAAGGAAACGACAGTATAAGTGAGGGTAGGAAAAGCACATTAGGGAAGAGGACCCTGCTCGTTAGAGAGGCAGACAGAGGGGCAAACAGACAGGGGTGACACAGATGGGGTAGACAGTGAGCATGGAGCAATAGGTTAAGTATGAGAGCTGGGTGGCTTTGACAGAGGAGTGGGTTATGAGAGTCCATTTGAAATGTTGTAGAGAGGTAACGAGTCTAATAGTGAGAGGGAGAGAATTCCATACCCAGGAAGACAAAAACGTAAGGATTTATGTATACAAACTGGTTTACATGGATTTAACAAATTTGTGTGATAGACCGTTTTTGTCCGTTTTTTAGTACCCCTTCCCCTGTTGAACTAGGGGAACCTTGACAATCACTTGCTGTTGACACAGCTTTTGAATTGCAGCTAAAACTATCGCCCTCTCTGGGGGAGAAGTTGGTAAAGCCGATTTGAAAAATCGGCGCGGAGGCACCTCTTCGAATTCCAGCTTGTAGCCTTGGGATACAATTTCCATCGCCCAAGGATCCACATCTGATTGAAACCAGACGTGGCTGAAGAGTCGAAGACGTGCCCCCACCGGCGCGGACTCCCTCAGTGGAGCCCCAGCGTCATGCAGTGGATTTAGTAGAAGCCGGGGAGGACTTCTGCTCCTGGGAACTAGCCGTAGGAGGCATTCTTTTCCCTCTACCCTTACCTCTGGCGAGGAAGGAAGAGCCCCGACCTCTTCTGGACTTATGCGACCGAAAGGACTGCATCTGATATTGTGGTGTTTTCTTTTGCTGTGGGGGAACATAAGGTAAAAAAGTAGATTTACCCGCGGTAGCTGTGGAAACCAGGTCCGTGAGACCTTCCCCAAATAAAACCTCACCCTTGTAAGGCAAAACTTTCATATGTCTTTTTGAGTCGGCATCATCCGTCCATTGGCGGTCCACAGGGCTCGCCTAGCAGAAATTGCCATGGCGTTGGCTCTTGAACCTAACAGTCCAACGTCTCTCGAAGCGTCTCTCATATATAAGACTGCGTCTTTAATGTGACCCAAGGTCAATAAAATGCTATCTCTATCTAAGGTATCAATGTCAGCTGACAAGGTATCTGCCCAAGCTGCTACAGCGCTACAAACCCAAGCCGACGCTATTGCCGGTCTGAGCAAGGCACCCGTATGTGCATAAATTGATTTTAAGGTAGTTTCCTGTCTGCGATCAGCAGGATCCCTGAAGGCTGCCGTGTCTGGAGACGGTAGCGCCACCTTTTTTGGACAAGCGCGTTAAAGCCTTGTCCACCCTAGGTGAGGATTCCCACCGTAACCTGTCCTGTGCAGGGAAAGGATACGCCATAAGAATTCTCTTGGGAATCTGCAGTTTCTTGTCTGGAGTTTCCCAAGCTTTTTCAAATAACGCATTCAGCTCATGAGATGGGGGAAAGGTTACCTCAGGTTTCTTTTCCTTAAACATGCATACCCTCGTGTCAGGGACAGAGGGGTCATCTGTGATATGCAAAACATCTTTTATTGCCATAATCATATAATGAATACTTTTGGCCACCCTTGGGTGTAACCTCGCATCATCATAGTCGACACTGGAGTCAGAATCAGTGTCGGTATCAGTGTCTGCTACTTGGGACAGGGGACGTTTCTGAGACCCTGAAGGGCCCTGTGACACAGTCAAAACCATGGACTGACTTCCTGTTTTATCCCTGGACTCTGCTTTGTCCAATCTCTTATGTAATAAAGACACATTTGCATTTAAAACATTCCACATATCCAACCAATCAGGTGTCGGCATTGCCGACGGAGACACCACAATCATCTGCTCCACCTCCTCCTAGGATGAGCCTTCCGCTTCAGACATGCCGACACACACGTACCGACACCCCCACACACTCAGGGATATATCTATATGGAGACAGTCCCCCAATAAGGCCCTTCGGAGAGACAGAGAGAGAGTATGCCAGCACACACCCAGCGCCACCGGACACTGGAATAAAATCCCAGTTAGTACAGCGCTTTTATATAAATATATAAATACACTCACTGCCCCAATTAAATGTGCCCCCCCCCTCTTTTTTTGCCCTCTGTAACCGTGTTCAGCAGGGGAGAGTCCGGGGAGCTAGCTTCTCTGCAGTGTGCTGTGGAGAAAATGGCGCTGGTTAGTGCTGGAGGATCAAGCTCCGCCCCCTCAGCGGCGGGCTTCGGTCCCGCTCAAATTATTTATACTGGCGGGGTTTTTTTAATATACCGCCTCTGCAGTATCTAATCTATTTGCCAGTGTCCCTTGAGGTTAATATTGCTGCCCAGGGCACCCCCCCCCTGCGCCCTGCACCCTTACAGTGCCCGCTGTGTGTGTATGTGTGGGAGCAATGGCGCGCAGCGTTACCGCTGCGCGTAACCTCAGTGAAGATCTAAAGTCTTCTGCCGCCTTTGAAGTCTTCTTTCTTCTTAATACTCACCCGGCTTCTATCTTCCGGCTCTGTGAGGAGGACGGCGGCGCGGCTCCGGGACGAACGGCGAGGGTGAGACCTGCGTTCCGACCCTCTGGAGCTAATGGTGTCCAGTAGCCTAAGAAGCAGAGCCTATCATTTAAGTAGGTCTGCTTCTCTCCCCTCAGTCCCACGATGCAGGGAGCCTGTTGCCAGCAAAATAAAAAACCTAACAAAAAGTCTTTTTCAGAGAAACTCAGGAGAGCTCCCCTGCAGTGCACCCAGTCTCCTCTGGGCACAGGATCTAACTGAGGTCTGGAGGAGGGGCATAGAGGGAGGAGACAGTGCACACCCATCTAAAGTCTTTAGAGTGCCCATGTCTCCTGCGGAGCCCGTCTATAACCCATGGTCCTTACGGAGTCCCCAGCATCCTCTAGGACGTAAGAGAAAGTGTGGCATGACGGAATGTAGGTCAGTCTGTGAATACAACAACACACCTAGATATGAGGATCACCTAGAGCAAGCAACTGGTATTACACTGTAAGAATGTGAATGCTGCCATACAATATGATTTAAGGAGCATATGCTCACAGAGCCAAATGCTCCTACAGTTCCACAAGTAAACAATTCCTAAATTATTAATGCAAAGCTGTATGAGGACCGCAGATCTCCAGCAGTATTCTGGATTTAGGATTCAAAAATGGGGGGGGGGGGGGGACACGACTTATTTTACTTGCATCAGCAACAAAACAAAGCCTTCTTCAAAACTATTAATATGACTATTGACAAATAGATCACATCACAGATATTTTGCAGTAGAAGCCCATTTTATGTAATGTGTTTTTCTGCTGCTTTGTGTACCTACATACTGAATGGCTTTCAAATATTAATCACAACATACCATTGTTCTGAAGCATGCACTTCAATCAGTGTGATGCACTGTTACATGCTGCCCTCTGCTGGTACTAATTAGATCATCCACACAACATGCCTCTAATAATGAGAAGATTGGAAAAGAGGAACTGAAATAAAATACAGAGCAAACAGCATACACGCTGTATTATATAGGTCATGCTGTTTTATGTCCCTCCCGGTAGTACAAATTCTTAAATCACTTTTCAGCAGTTCATGCGAGATAGATCAAAAATACATGGCAGAGTCCCCTGGCGTGTTATCAAATGTCACGTGTGCATGTCTAAGGGGTCTATTTACTAAGGGTCCATCTTAATAAATCTCAGATCGATTAAAATCGAACTTAATCGATGTTGGGTTTCCAGGGCTAAATCACACATTTACGAACATTTAAAAATATAAAAAATCTTCTGTTAGTACATGCATGTTTTTGCCTTGGAAGCCCAACATCGATTAAGATCGATTTTAATCGATCTGAGATCGATTAAAATCGACCTGAAGTAAATATACCTCTAACTACCCGGAATTCAAATCATCTGCATTTAGTATTAAAAACTGTCAATTTTATTCAGACTCTCAAAATGGAAAATGGAATGAAATAATCCTGCTAAAATGTTACCATTCATCCCTTATAGCAGAAAGCTTATTTCTCTTAAAGAGGACATCAACGGCAGCCGAGTCCAGTGGCCATGCGGGATGCTGGCCGAACTCGGATGTTTTATTAAAGGGCAATCCCTTACAAGGCAAAGTGATTGTCCCTTTAAAAAAACATCTGAGTTCGGCCAGCATCCCGCAACGCCACTAGACTCGGGCGGCATTACATCCCGCCTCAAATCTGGAGAAGTAATCTCTGGAAACACAGCACTACATCTTGCTCTAACCCCATCGGGTTTTCTCACCCTTGAGCGGAGACCATTTGTTGACAATAGCGCTCATCACATTCCAACATCCATATCACTGACCTTATTTTATGCAGCAGCCACATGAATTATACTGTGGGGGGGGGTTTCAGAAGACTTCGTATTTTCAGAAAATACCATGGGCCGGAAGTAATGTCGCCTGAGATCGGCAGCCGTGCGGGATGCTGGCCGAACTCAAGCACCCCAAAGAAACACTTGATGTTCCTTGTTTCGCAAATAATCCGCCTCTTCAAAATAGTAAAAAGCACAACTTGCTGTGTAGGTTTTGACAAAATCTGCACTTTAATTGAAAATGCTTTATTTTTTCTTCAAATTTTCGTTGTTTATTTAAACGCTTCCTGTGAGCAAGAAGAATACGGTAACCAAGTAAGGACTAAAGTTTAAAAAAAAAAGACAACCCACCTAGGGATCATTTTTTTGTTTATTATTTGGGATAAGATGGAAGATAAGAGCTGTAGATCCTCACTCCACCGGAACCCCACCCTTTGGAAAACGTATTTTCTGTATAGTGTTTCAATTATTCTGTGGTGATCACCAGACAATAAGTACTAAAGGGGCATTGTTTGAAAGAGGAGACTCCACTCTTTCAAGACAGGGTGCCCTCATGTGTGTGCAGGGCAGTATGGAGGAGATAAGACACTATGTGCTCTTCGCCCATCTATGGAAAGTTATTTAATTCCATAGCACCAGACAATAGCTGCGAATGGGGACATAAGGTTTGAAAGAGGATATGTTAGTGGCCTCCACATTTACAGGTGTAATTGGTGTGATAGTGAACTTGTGTCCTCCCACCTGTATACTGAAAATATCTATTTTCCACAGCGCAGATTAATATTGGGCCTAATTCACATGTAAACAGAGGTGGCATAGCTGCTGCTTACTTGGAAGCAGCAGCTATGTAGTTATGGTAATGCAGCAGCAGGCGTCTGGTATAAGTAGACGCCTCCTGCATGCATTTGTGATACAGGATGCAGCAGCATATCACCTGCGACACCATAGTTGGGGTCATGGGGTCACGAAAGCCAGCTGCTGCATTTGCTACAAAAGAGGCCAGGAAATCTCTGTCTTCCGACAGAGATCCTGGCCTCTGCACTCGCCCAAAACAGAGGCAACACACCTCCATTTCTTAAGACATAGTAATTCTCCGCCCCCTATTGGTACTTTGTGGCATGAGCAGCAGATCCCTCAGGATCTGAATTAGGCCCATTGTCTGGTGATCATAGCTACTAGTGAGCCACAGAATTTGAAAGCGCTGATTCCCCTCTTTCAAATATGGGTGCACACAAAGTTTCCAGTGTCATTAAGGGGGTGAATATACAGAAGACATACATTTTCCATAACACAGCCTAACATTCGGCCTAATTCATGATTGTACGCAATGTCCGATTATCACACAATGAAGTGATTATCACAGACTGCGCATGTGCTGCGATCACAATGCACATGCGCGTAGTGGCTGCTTGCAATCACGCTCGCAATAAGGATTACATCGCAAATTTATTGTCAGGAAGTGACCGTTTGGAGGTGTCAACTGGCACATCACTGGGAGTGGTTAGCAAAACGCAGGCGTGTCATGGCCGTTTACAGAGCGTGTGTCTGCCATCAGCTATGAAGTCATATGTACTAGAACATGGCAACCCTTAACTCAGATGTTCCTCATTTTTGCGTGTAAGCCCCCAATGTGCATGCAACTGCAAATGAGTTTGCAATTGCTCCGGTGGACATCTTTTTTCATTCCTGGGCGACAGCTTCACTTGCTAACCATTAGCAGTTCCGTATCCTAGAAAATAGCAATTGCATTTGCATACAAACATGAATTAGGCCCATTGTCTGGTGATCAGCAGACAAAATATATAATACTCTAAGTACTAAGGGGACCCCCCTTCTTTCTAAAATGGGTGCTCCTGATTATATGGATGTCCGGTTTGGTGGAGACCTGGCCCCATCCGTGGACTCAATGATTTTTCTGTAATGCAGGGGCTTGTGCCTGGTGATCACAGTGATCACCAGGCAATAATCTGTATGTGTACACATAGTTTGAAGTGTCCTTCCTCCTCCAGCGCTGTTGATTGGTTCCAAATCCTTTTATAAGCCTGTCAGTCCTGCTGTACTCTGCCAGTTATAGTTTTTGCTGTTGTATAAGCTGTTGGTCCATGTCCCAGGTTTCAGAACCTTAGGTCTGTCCTGTGGATACTCTGTCCATCTGACAGTTTCTCTGCCTGTCAGAAGTCTAGCCTTTGCCTTGCCTGAACCCTGTCCTGTTCCTGTGTTTATTAACCTCTTGTTTGCCTCGTCAGTGTTTACATTGTGCTTAGCCTGCAAGATATTTACCAATGCACAGTGCTCTTCTTCCACCTCACAGTGCCTCACCTGCCCTCGCTGAGATTCTGACCCAGTGCAGTGCCAGATCCACAATTGCCCCAACAGTGCCAGATCCACAAATGCCCCCACAGTGCCAGGTATACAAATGCCCCCACAGTGCCAGGTATACAAGTGCCCCCACAGTGCCAGGTATACAAATGCCCCCACAGTGCCAGGTATACAAATGCCCCCACAGTGCTAGGTATACAAATGCCCCCACAGTGCCAGGTATACAAATGCCTCCACAGTGCCAGGTATACAAATGCCCCCACAGTACCAGGTATACAAATGCCCCCACAGTGCCAGATCCACAAATGCCCCCACAGTGCCCCCCCACCCCACTGTGCTGCTCACCGCTGCTGGTGCTCCGTTCGGCGGCGTGTCTTGGGTGTCAGAGGGTCAGGACAGGGAGGAGAGCATGTAGGACCTCAAACCAGCCGCCGGTTCGTGAGCCAATCAGAGCTCACGGATCGGCATCGGCGTCTCCCGATTGGCTGCCGGTCTGCGAGCTCTGATTGGCTCACGAACCGGCGGCTGGTTTGAGATCTTACCTGCCGCCGGACATGTAGCTGCGCTCTCCTCCCTGCCCTGACAGCTGAGACACGCTGCCGCCGGACTGAGCGGTGGCGTGTCTCACTGACACAAGCGGGTGGGCCAGAACAAACAGCTTTGCGGGCCTTATGCAGCCCGCGGTCCGGAGGTTTCCCACCCCTAGTGTAGGGCATGCAATGAACACCCTAAATTACAGCATTGATAAATTAACTTAGAAATGTAGGCAAATGTATAGCCGGTTCAAGTCTAGTCGTTTTTGAAACTTCAACTACAGACATTTCCTCCATTATAGTAGTGTGTTTCTGTTGGATAAAACAACTATCCCCAAAACGTGAAACTGGCTTTTTAATATGCAGTTGTCATTATTAGTATTATCCAAAAAATGTTTATGTGTCAATTATAATTCTTATCTAAAACTATATATGTAACACACAAAGGGACAAATTTACTAAAGCTTCTAAAACAGAGAATTAGTGATGTTACCCATAGCAACTAATTAGATGCTGTCTATTATTTCTCTATTGCCTTTTAAAAAGTGACAGCATCTGATTGATTGCTATGTGCAACATCACCAATTCTTTGTTTTAGAAACTTTAGTAAATTTACCCCATGGAGGCTAGTGACATGGACCCTTCCACGAATAAAATAACAACCCATATTCTTCTCTGAAATTACTTGAAAGTGACAAAAATAATTGGCAGCTATCATTGTTTATTTCAGATTCAAGGGAAATCAAAATTTGTATTTAATTAAATTTGATTCAGCAGAATAATTTTATTCTGCTGAATCAAATTTGACTTCTATACCTGTCAATATGTAGTTTGGCCACCTCTTTCTACGCTAATTACTCCAGCTGTCTCTGGGTTCATGGGTGCCTTCTCCAGACTGCATGTTGCAGCTCTTTCCATAAATATTCAATAGGGTTCAGATCAGAGGTGGGATGTAATGAAGTCCGAGTTCGGTGGCCGTGCGGATGCAAGCCTAACTCAGACTTTTTTTTAAAGGGTCAATCATTTACAAGGCATGGTTTAGCCTTGTTAATGAGTGCCACTTTAAAAAAAAGTCAGAGATCAGCCAGCAACCCGCACGGCCACAAAACTCAGACTTCGTTACGTCCCTCCCCAGGTATTAAAGGCCACTTCAGAATAGTACAATGTTTTGTTCTTATATATTCTTGGGTGCTTTTGGAGGACCCAAAACCTGCGACTAAGACAGAGCTTTTTTGTTTCGCTCCAGAATGCAATGATATTCTTGAGATTTCATTGTGCCCTGCACAGATTCAAGGAACCAAGTGACCAACGCAGCCCCAAAACATAATCAAAACTCCTCCATGCATTCACAGAAGGTATGATGTTAATTTTTTGTCATAGAATAGTAAGATTTTAAACCTACCGGTAAATCTATTTCTCCTAGTCCGTAGAGGATGCTGGGGACTCCGTAAGGACCATGGGGTATAGACAGGCTCCGCAGGAGATAGGGCACCTAAAAAGAACTTTGACTATGGGTGTGCACTGGCTCCTCCCTCTATGCCCCTCCTCCAGACCTCAGTTAGAGAACTGTGCCCAGAGGAGATGGACAATACAAGGCAGGATTTAGCAATCCAAGGGCAAGATTCATACCAGCCCACACCAATCATACCATGTAACCTGGAACATACATAACCAGTTAACAGTATGAACAAAACAACAGTAACGGTCCAAGACCGATGTCAACTGTAACATAACCCTTATGTAAGCAACAACTATATACAAGTCTTGCAGAGTTTCCGCACTGGGACGGGCGCCCAGCATCCTCTACGGACTAGGAGAAATAGATTTACCGGTAGGTTTAAAATCTTATTTTCTCTTACGTCCTAGAGGATGCTGGGGACTCCGTAAGGACCATGGGGTTTATACCAAAGCATCGAATCGGGCGGGAGAGTGCGTATGACTCTGCAGCACCGACTGAGCAAACGCTAGGTCCTCATCAGCCAGGGTATCAAACTTGTAGAATTTAGCAAAAGTGTTTGACCCCGACCAAGTCGCCGCTCGGCAAAGTTGTAAAGCCGAGACGCCTCGGGCAGCCGTCCAAGAAGAGCCCACCTTCCTAGTGGAATGGGCCTTAACCGAATTTGGTACCGGCAATCCAGCCGTAGAGTGAGCCTGCTGAATTGTATTACAGATCCAGCGAGCAATAGTCTGCTTCGAAGCAGGAGCGCCAATCTTATTGGCCGCATACAGGATAAACAGAGCCTCTGTTTTCCTAACTCTAGCCGTCCTGGCTACATACATTTTTAAGGCCCTGACTACGTCCAGGGATCTGGAATCCTCCAGGTCACTTGTAGCCACAGGCACCACAATAGGTTGATTCATATGGAACGAAGAAACCACTTTAGGCAAAAATTGCGGACGTGTCCTCAATTCAGCTCGATCCACATGAAAAATCAAGTAGGGGCTCTTGTGTGACAAAGCCGCCAACTCTGACACTCGCCTTGCTGATGCTAAGGCCAACAACATGACCACCTTCCAGGTAAGAAATTTCAACTCAACCTTGTTAAGCGGTTCAAACCAGTGTGATTTTAGGAACTGCAACACCACGTTCAGGTCCCATGGTGCCACTGGAGGCACAAAAGGGGGCTGGATGTGCAGCACTCCCTTTACAAACGTCTGGACTTCTGGAAGAGAAGCCAATTCCTTCTGAAAGAAAATCGAGAGGGCCGAAATCTGTACCTTAACAGAGCCTAATTTCAGGCCCATATTCACTCCTGTCTGTAGGAAGTGGAGAAGACGACCCAGCTGAAAATCTTCCGTAGGTGCATTCTTGGTCTCACACCAAGACACATACTTTCGCCAGATACGGTGATAATGTTTTATCGTCACCTCCTTCCTAGCCTTTATTAACGTAGGGATGACCTCTTCCGGAATCCCCTTTTTTGCTAGGATTCGGCCTTCAACCGCCATGCCGTCAAACGTAACCGCGGTAAGTCTTGAAATACACAGGGCCCCTGCTGCAACAGGTCTTCCCTCAGAGGAAGAGGCCAGGGGTCTCCTGTGAGCATCTCTTGTAGATCCGAGTACCAAGCCCTTCGAGGCCAGTCTGGGACAACGAGTATCGTCTGTACTCTTCTTCGTCTTATGATCCTCAACACTTTCGTGATGAGAGGAAGAGGAGGAAACACATAGACCGATTTGAACACCCACGGTGTTACCAGAGCGTCCACTGCTATTGTCTGAGGGTCCCGAGACCTGGCGCAGTACCTCTGAAGTTTTTTGTTGAGACGTGACACCATCATGTCAATTTGAGGAGTTCCCCAAAGACGTGTTACATCTGCAAAGACTTCTTGATGAAGTCCCCACTCTCCTGGATGGAGATCGTGTCTGCTGAGGAAGTCTGCTTCCCAGTTGTCCACTCCCGGAATGAAGACAGCTGACAGAGCGCTTACATGATTTTCCGCCCAGCGAAGGATCTTTGTGGCTTCCACCATCGCGACTCTGCTTTTTGTCCCGCCTTGGCGGTTCACATGAGCCACTGCTGTGACATTGTCTGATTGAATCAGAACCGGTAGGTTTCGAAGAAAATTCTCCGCTTGTCGAAGGCCGTTGTAAATGGCCCTGAGTTCCAACACATTGATGTGTAGACAGGACTCCTGGTCTGACCACAGACCATGAAAAAGTTTTCCCCTGTGTGACCGCTCCCCATCCTCGGAGGCTCGCGTCCGTGGTAACCAGGATCCAATCCTGAATTCCGAACCTGCGACCCTCCAGGAGGTGAGCACTTTGCAACCACCACAGGAGGGACACTCTGGTCCCTGGGGACAGAGTTATTTTTCGATGTAAGTGCAGATGGGATCCGGTCCACTTGTCCAGAAGGTCCCATTGAAAAGTCCTTGCATGGAACCTGCCGAAGGGAATGGCCTCGTAGGCCGCCACCATTTTCCCCAGAACTCGAGTGCATTGGTGAACTGACACCCTTTTCGGTTTTAGCAGTTCTCTGACCATGTTCTGGATGTCTTGGGCTTTCTCTATTCGGAGGAAGACCTTCATTTGTTCCGTATCCAGTATCATACCTAGGAACGGCAGTCGAGTTGTCGGAATCAACTGTGACTTTGGTAGATTTAGAATCCAACCGTGTTGCTGGAGCACTCTCAGAGAGAGCGCCACACTGCTCAGCAATTTCTCTCTGGATCTTGCTTTTATCAGGAGATTGTCCAAGTATGGGATAATTGTGACACCATGCTTGCGCAGTACCACCATCATTTCCGCCATTATCTTGGTGAAAATCCTCGGGGCCGTGGAAAGTCCAAACGGCAACGTCTGAAATTGGTAATGACAATCCTGTACAGCGAATCTCAGGTATTCCTGATGGGGGGCATATATGGGGACATGAAGGTACGCATCCTTTATGTCCAGAGACACCATAAACTCCCCCTCCTCCATGTTGGCTATTATCGCTCTGAGTGATTCCATTTTGAATTTGAATCTTTTTATGTACAGGTTTAGGGATTTCAGATTCAAAATCGGTCTGACCGAACCGTCCGGTTTCGGGACCACAAATAGGGTTGAGTAGTAACCTCTTCCCTGCTGGTGCAGGGGAACCTTGATTATCACTTGCTGTATACACAGCGTTTGAATTGCAGCTAACACTACATCCCTTTCCGATGTGGAAGCTGGTAGGGCCGATTTGAAAAATCGGCGCGAGGGCACCTCCTCGAATTCCAGTTTGTAACCCTGGGAAACTATTTCCAGCACCCAGGGATTCAGGTCCGAACTGACCCAGGCCTGACTGAAAAGTCGAAGACGTGCCCCCACCGGTGCGGACTCCCTCAGGGGAGCCCCAGCGTCATGCTGTGGGTTTTGAAGCAGCCGGGGAGGACTTTTGTTCCTGGGCACCTGCCGCAGCAGGTGCTCTCTTGCCTCTGCCCTTACCTCTGGCGAGGAAAGAGGATCCCCGACCTCTTTTAGACTTGTGCGACCGAAAGGACTGCATCTAATAGGGTGTTACTTTCTTTTGCTGTTGGGGAATATATGGTAAAAAATTTGATTTACCTGCTGTAGCTGTGGAAACCAGGTCCGTCAGCCCATCCCCAAACAATACATCCCCCTTATAGGGTAGTACTTCCATATGTTTCTTGGAATCCGCATCACCCGTCAATTGGCGAGTCCATAAGGATCTTCTCGCTGAGATAGCCATGGCATTGGCCCTGGAAGCTAGCAATCCAATGTCCCTTTGAGCATCCCTCATAAATAAGACTGCGTCTTTTATATGGGCTACAGTTAGGAATATAGTGTCCTTATCCATAGTATCAAATTGATCTGTCAGCTCATCTGTCCAAGCTGCAATTGCGCTACACACCCATGCCGACGCAATCGTCGGTCTTAGCACAGCACCCGTATGAGAATAAATACCCTTTAAGGTAGTTTCTTGCCTGCGATCTGCTGGGTCTTTAAGGGCCGCTGTGTCAGGAGACGGTAGCGCCACTTTCTTGGATAAGCGCGTCAGGGCCTTGTCCACAGTGGGGGGTAATTCCCAAATCTCCCTGTCCTGCTTAGGGAAAGGGTATGCCATAAAAATTCTTTTGGGGATCTGCGGTCTCTTATCCGGAGTCTCCCAAGCTTTTCCAAAGAACTCATTTAATTCATGAGATGTGGGAAAATTAATAATCTGTTTCTTTTCCTTAAACGTGTACCCTTGTGTCGGGGACCGAGGGTTCATCCACAATATGCAAGACATCCCTTATTGCCACAATCATACCCTGAATAGTTTTAGTCACCCTAGGGTGCAATTTTACATCGTCATAGTCAACACTGGAATCAGAATCCGTGTCGGTAGTAGTGTCTTGTGTTAAGGGACGCTTTTGAGACCCCGACAGGCCCTGTGAGTCGGTCCAATCTGAGGATTGACCGCCTGATGTCCCCCCTAAACCAGCCTTATCAAGCCTCTTATGTAAAGATGCCACACTTGCATGCAACGTATGCCACATGTCCATCCAATCAGGAGTCGGCACAACCGATGGGGACACACCACTCATTTGCTCCACCTCCTCCTTGGAGAAGCCTTCCGCCTCAGACATGTCGACACACACGTATCGACACCCCACACACACAGGGATTTACCTATAAGGGGACAAAACCCCAACCAGGCCCTTAGGAGAGACAGAGAGATAAAGTATGCCAGCACACACCCAGCGCTTAAAAACACTGGAATATACAACCAGATAGCGCTTTTATATGTTTATAATCGTAATCTCCACTCACTGCGTCGCCAAAGTGCCCCCCTCCTCCTTTTTCCAACCTGTGAAGCTCAGCAGGGGAGAGAACAGGGAGCCATCGTTTTCTCATGCAGCCTCTGTGGAGAAAATGGCGCTGGTTAGTGCTGAGGATCAAGCCCCGCCCACCAGACAGCGGGCTTCGGTCCCTTCATCATATATTACTAAAATGGCGGGGGTCCGTGGATTTACTGTCCCCCAGCCTAATCCACCATATATATGGCCAAAACGAGGTTTATTGCTGCCCAGGGCGCCCCCCCCCCCTGCGCCCTGCACCCTTCAGTGCCTGCATTGTGTGTGTGACAGGGAGCAATGGCGCGCAGCTAAACCGCTGCGCGCTTACCTCATGAAGATCTGATGTCTTCTGCCGCCTGAAGTCTTTTCCTCAATACTCACCCAGCTTCTATCTTCGGCATCTGTGAGGAGGACGGTGGCGGCGTGGCTCCGGGACGAACCCCAGGTGAGACCTGTGTTCCGACTCCCTCTGGAGCTAATGGTGTCCAGTAGCCTAGAAGCAGTGCCCAACTTCACAAGCCAGCTCTGCTTCTCTCTCCTCAGTCCCACGATGCAGGGAGCCTGTTGCCAACAGGACTCCCTGAAAATAAAAAACCTAACAAAATTATTTTTCCACAGAAAACTCTGGAGAGCTCTCTGCAGTGCACCCATTCTCCTCTGGGCACAAGATCTAACTGAGGTCTGGAGGAGGGGCATAGAGGGAGGAGCCAGTGCACACCCATAGTCAAAGTTCTTTTTAGGTGTCCTATCTCCTGCGGAGCCCGTCTATACCCCATGGTCCTTACAGAGTCCCCAGTATCCTCTAGGACGTAAGAGAAACAGAGTTGGGGTGACTTACTGAAACGCTGTTTTGACTTACCTCTCCAAATGACACTGTCCCACTAGCACAGCCCAGGCTGTCTTTATTATGTTGATTTTTTTTCAAAAGTGGAGACCTGGATCTCAAAAAGCGCTGAATGGTGTGATCAGATATGGATGTACCTTGACATTAGAGTTGTAGCTTGTATCTATTTGACAGTTTTCCTTTGCTCTTTTTCTATCATTCTCATTATCCTTCTGTTTAAGCCAATTTTCCTCCTACAGACGCGTTCATTGAGGTTGGCTACAGTCCAATGCACTTTAAGGGGGATATCCAATTATCCCCGGTAAAACATCAGGTCCGAAAAAATGCAGTTTTTCTGACTTTTTTCCGATGTTTCACCGATTTTTTTTTTTTTTTACAGGCTATCCAGATTAATGGCCTGTAAAAAAAAAAAAAAAAAAAAAACCCTTTCTCCCGAAAACACACAGGTTCAGTGAAACCTGTGTGTTTTCGTGTGAAACAGCCTTGTTTTCGGCCGAAAACGGGGCTGTTTCCGGGGATATTGCTTCGCCTGCCAGAGGCAGGTGAAACAAAATCCCTGATAAGCCGCGGCACGCACCGGCTTAATCGGGGCTAATTAGATAGCCCCCGGTGGGACAATTAGCCCCGGTAAATTGCCAGGGCTAATTGGATATCCCCCTAAATGTCTCAATAATATTTGCAACTGTAGTCAAAGGAACAGCAAGATGCCTGGAGATGGTCTTATTGCCTTTAACTTTAATATGATTGTCTATCATTTTCTTTTTGATCTACTCAGATAGCATTCTCTGGTCCATGCTCTGTGTGGTGCACACAGTGATACCATAACTACTTTTCTTCATTCAAATAGTAAGAATGACTGATTGGAAGATTGAAAACATTTGTGATTCTAATTCAAGAAAGCAATTAGTTTGAAAAAAACACTAATCTTTTCTAAGTTGCACCTACAAATCTGTCGAAGACTTTTTTAAATATCTTTGTAAAATAAGCAACAATTTATCTCTTTTAACAGTATATTTTCTTTACTGAAAAGTTGAGTACACACTGATCAATAAGTCCTCCGATCGGATCGGACTAACATATCGGGCTCATCGTCCAGTGTGTACCCATGATTGCGCGCTCCTGTGGGTCGTTTGCTGGGTTGTCCCATCAGCTGTGCAGCCACCTGGCAAACAACCATGTCCAAAGATTTATGGACATACTACTATAAGACTACCACTTAATGTGACTGTACCACCAATACAAGTAATGCTGACGGCAGTATGTACATTATTGTGCATCCAGTTACAGTAAGGTACATCTACTGCTTTGCAGACTTTTACTGGACCGAAATTGCCACCAATTTACTGTATAATGGCTATGTACTTGTTACACTTTCTACTCTACACCTTGCAAACACACACTGCCATCTGTCCTATCAGGGGTGCCATTAGTGGGGGCACTGGGGACAGCCAGGATTGCAATTTCAGGCCCGGACATAGGGGGGCCTGCCTCTGCGGCTGGTGCTGCCTGCCCACTGGTGCTTCCCTGCGCTGACTAACCCTCTCATTGCGTGCCTTTTAGAGTCATTCTGATAGCCTACCACTGTGGCTCTTCAGGGAAGTAGAGGACTCAGGAGGGCAGACACAGCCGTCGCCCCGCACACACAGTCTGACTCACTGAGTCTGGCACTAGTCTGAGCCTCAACGTGGCACTTTCTGGAGTGGAGGAGCCTGCACTGTGGCAGTGAGTGCCTAGAAGGGACTACACTCGAGGAGTCATTCGAGAGCTGATAGCACAGGCAGCTCTGTAATTGTGAGAGAGAGGAGAGGACGGTAACTGTTCCCTTTCTCTGCACTAGCCACCAGCGCCAAGCAGCCACATGGAGAATGCCACAGCAGCCCACCGCAGCCTGAGGCTGAGAGACAGTAAGAGTGATAACTGAAATGGATTGTAAGTGCTGATTTTATGTTTGTGTTTTTTTTCAACAGAGGCCTGTGAACAAGTTTGATTTTTCCTACAGGGTTCTGTGCATGCATTTGTTTTTTTTTTCTACAGAGGCCTGTATACACATTTGTTTTTTTCCTACGGGGGCATATACACGTTTGTTTTTTCCTACAGGAGCCAGTGTACAAGTTTGTTTGTTTTTCCCACGGGGGCATGTGTGCATGTTTGTTTTTCTTCCTATGGGTCCTGTGTGTACATTAGTTTTTTCCTACGGGGGCCTGTGTATGAAATTGTCTTTTGCTCCAGGGGCCGGTGTGCGAGTTTGATTTTTTTACTACGGACTACGGGGGCCTGTGTGTGCATGTTTTTTTTTTTGCTATGGGGGGCTGAGTTTGCGGGGACCCTGCCTACTTTGTCAGTCCCTGGCCCCACAATTTCTGATGGCGGCAGCCCTGTGTCCTATGTCCTCAGGTAACTATAAGACTCTCCCACTACTGTACTTGCAAAACTTTTATTTTTTGCCACTTAGACCCAACCCATCCCACCACATAGAGCAGGGATGGGGAACCTTCGGCCCTCCAGCTGTTGTTGAACTACACATCCCAGCATGCCCTGCAACAGTTTTAGCATGGCCAAATAGCAAAACTGTAGCAAGGCATGCTGGTATGTGTAGTTCAACAACAGCTGGAGGGCCAAAGGTTCCCCATCCCTGACATAGAGTAATGCATTTTTAAATCACCAAGAACAACCACAGTGTGCGATGTGGTGGTTGTCTCATTATCAGACATATGATGCCGAGAGCGAGCATTAAGTGTTGAGCAAGACGGCTGACTGGAGATTGCCTTCCAGCAGCTACCAGTGGGACATGGCCACATCTGATGCAACCATGCCAGCACTGCAAGGACTGTGGAAACCAGGATTTACACCAGGCATGTCAAACTCAAAATCCCATATGGGACGAATAATCAAGGTCTAAGTCTTGTGTGGGCCACAAGAAAAAGAAACGGTCTTATATGCAATTTTGAAAGGTTTGAAAGGGCTGCGGCGGGAGGAGGACATATGGGCTCCAGGTCTCAATATTGGTGTGCAGTGGTGTGCGGCATCTCTTCCCTGCAGCCACCGTGATGTTACTGGTGCAATGCTCCTGCTTAAGGGTTGAGAAGGCGCACGCACCGGAAAGAAGGGGGGGGGGGGGGGGGGGGGTCATTTGTACTCTGCTCACCTAAGCAATGGAGGGGATATTAAAATATGGTGCTGCAAGCACAGGTATGGTGACACACTAGATGGAATCCCACCAGTGTAGCTCACTTATCCGTTCCTCAACATGTGTTATTTATTTTCTCCTAAGAGGCAGTGGGTTGCAGGCAGAGCTGTAGCTGCTGGACATAAGTTGCATCTCTCGTCCATTGCCCTATTTCTTCTACTGCCCCAGATGTGTCTGGACTGGTAACTAGTGACCGGCTGCCTGTGTCCCCTGCTGTGGCTGCGGCTGCCGGAGTGGCATTTACCTGTGGTGGGGACTTCCTGGTTCCCAATCATGTGATTGGCCAAGATCTCGCAGTACACAGGATCTCTCTGTGCTTGTACTTCTTTTGCACTGAGACTCCACCCATCCACCCACATAGAGCTTAGCACTTTTAAGTCCCCAAGCACTGAATAGACATAAGGATATCCTTACACAGAAATAAGGATCAAATAGGGTTTGAGGTAACAATATGGTTAAAATGGGGCAGACTAGATGGGCCAAGTGGTTCTTATCTGCCGTCAATATCTATGTTTCTATGGAGCTGAGGAGTGGGCACATTCAGATGTGTAAACAACGCAAAAAAGTAAGTAACTGGGCAAAACCATGTTGCATTGCAGGTGGGGCAGATGTAATATGTGCAGAGAGATTTAGATTTGGGTGGGGTGTGTACAAACTGAAATCTAACTGTAGTGTAACAATAAAGCAGCCAGTATTTACCCTGCACAGAAAAAGAGAGGATTTTGGTACTTAACGATAAATCCATTTCTCTGAATCCACTCGAGGACATTGGAGAACTAGACAGCTGGGGTGTGAAGGATGCAGAATGGAGGTAGCACAATGTACTAAACAAATTATGCACAGCTGGTTCCTCCCCCTTCACGCCTCCCCATCCCTCCAGTTTGAAAAATTGACGGAGAGTAGAGGGAACATGAAAGATCAAGGCCATACGAGAAGGAACCAACCGTACCATCACGTCAAACAGCAACCAAGAAACATTAACACAATAACCAAACTGTTTGAACTAAATTTTACAAGAACACGCAGGCTGATAGCACCGAGGTGGGCGTCCAGTATCGGTAAGTGCCAAAATCCTCTTTACTCTTTCATCCACTAGGGGACACTGGAGAACTAAACAGCTGGGGACGTCCCAAGAGATACTCCCATGGGCGAGAGTGCTGTCCGAAGCCTGAAGAACCAAACGTCCAAAATTTGCATCTCTAGATGCAAACGTATCAAACTTGTAGAAACGAGTGAACGTGTGTGCCGATGTCCACCTTGCAGCTCTGCAAAGTTGGGTAGTGGAAGCTCCTCTAGCCGCAGCCCATGAAGCTCCTACTGATCTGGTGGTATGAACACCTACCCAAAAAGGAACTCTCTTACCACAAGAAATATAAGCCTGTTTGATGGTTAGTCGTATCCATCTGGCCAAGGTTTGTTTTGAAGATGGCCAACCCCTCCTGGGTCCATCATACAGTACAAACAAAGCGTCAGACTTCCCAATAGAATCCGTAGCCTGTCCACAGACCCGTAAGGCTCTGACCACATCCAAGGACAAGCCCCCCTCATACAATCCTTCAAAAGGAGGGGACCACAATCGGCTGGTTTATGTGGAAACTCAAAACCACCTTAGGTAAAAACTCCGCTCTGTCTTAATGAAAAACTAGGAAAAGACTTTTACATGACAGGGCACCTATCTCTGAGACCCTTCTTGGTGATGCTAAAGCTAGGAGCAGGACTGCTTTCCAGCACATATATTTTAGATCCGCCCTTTCCAAAGGCTTGAAAACGGCCGACCTCAAAAATTCTAACACCAAATTTAGAACCCACAGGGCGTGGGAGGACAAAAAGGTGGTTGTATTCTCAACACACCTTGTAAAAATGTCTGGACAAAAGGAGGGGGCCCTAGTTTGCACACCATAATTAAGTAATGAGGTGCTACTCTGCTTGAGACTTGATACAGTATACAAGGGGAAAAAAGTTGCAGGTGCACTATCTCACACCAGCTCAACCTGTAATAACCAAAGGCATTTAGCATAATCCTGGCCAGGGCTATGAGCTTGCCCACTGTGCCAAGGTAGCCTCTCATTGGATAAGTCCCTAACATTAACTATAGGGGTTCAGGTCCGGAGGGCAGGACATCCCAGAGCCACCCAGCCAGACAACCCCAGGGCACCGCAAGAGTGATACAAATAAAGGGTTAAAGAGGTAGGAGCAGCTGAAAGTGTTACATATATATATATAACACAAACTATAAATGCCACAGTGTATTGAAATAGTGTTAGATTGCGATGCCCTGGGGTCGTCCAGCCACGGCAGGTACAGGGAGCCCCGCACCCCAGAGAATCCCCCCCAATAATGACACTATGGTACTTATAGTTTGTTTTATATATGTGTATGATCCTGATGACGATTATTCAATAAATCGAAACGTTGATGACATGATTATTCATTATTGAGAAGAGTGAGTGCCACCCGCTTATTGATCTCTATTTGTGGTTTGCTACCTGGAGGAGCACCTGTGCCATACGTTTGTGAGTGGTAGTGCCGACCAAAAAGGACTTTATATATTATATATATATATATCTCCTATATAATAGCCCAGATCTGTGACTTTGTGACTCATTTGCTAACGCTGGGCGGAGTCACAACCCTGGGCGGAGTTAGTCAAATCAGTCACAGATCTGGGCAAATCTATAGGAGACTAGGAGCAGAAGCAGATAGTATGGGCATGGCACAGGCAGGGGTGCATACCTTCCAGCTTTCTTCGGGCAGACAGGGGTGCATACCTCCAAGCTTTCTTCAGGCAGAAGGAGGGACACACGCGCGGTGAAAATGGGGCGTGGCCAACGAAATGGGGCGTGGCTTCACGGGAGGGCCCCCGTTTTCGTCTGTGAGGGGGCATGCCCAGCGCTCTGTGAGCTGCTGGCATGCCTCCAGGGGCGGATTATGAGTTTCCGGGGGGGCCAGGGCACTTGAGACAGGGGAGCCCTATCTCATTGCTGTTCCTGCTGTGGGGCTGGGGGCGTGGCCTTATCGCTGGACACGTGACCACGCCCCCTTATGCAAATTCCGGTAAAAAAATGTATATGGCATTTTGGCCCCTCAGCTAGGGCTAAATCAAGAGGAGGTGGTCGCTCCCCCCTACACACCCGCACAGGCAGAAGAAAGCAGGGAGACTGCTGCCTCCCTCCAACACCACAGACCTGCCAACATAGGCGTGCGCAGAGACTGACTGGCGGGTGCCGCTCTGGACTTCCCCCCCTCCAAGACATTGTAGTGTTCTCTCACCTCCCCTTTCCTGGATATAGACTGCTCACCTGGGCGGCCCATAGACTGCACACCTGGGCGGCCCAGGTGAGCAGTCTATATCCAGGACAGGGGAGGTGAGAGAACACTATAATGCCGTGGAGGGGGGGGGGGAAGTCCGGAGCGGCACCCGCCAGTCAGTCTCTGCGCACGCCTATGCCTGCCAACACGCAGCAGCGTGTGCTGACTGTAGCACAATGCTGCCGCTGTTGCTGGCAGGACGGGGGAGCTTCTGAGCTGGGACAAAGCTTCTCCAGCCGGGGGGCCCCCTAAAACTGTGGGGCCACGGTACGTACCCCCTGCCCCCCCCCCTTAATCCGGCTCTGCTGCCGGAACCCCGGGATAATTGGAAGGTATAGGGGTGTGTGAGGGGGTATGCCGTACAGACAGATGGGCACCGGCTCACTGTGTGCTTGACCCCCCACATCAGCATACTCAGCAGGGTCTCTCTGGCGCGGAGGAGCGTCACTTTCTAGCACACTCCACGCTTCTTAGCTGCAGTTTTGTGGGGCACCTGCCACTGTGCAGGTTCCGTACTGCCTCTGTTATCTCCAGCCCCGGCAACCCCACCGCTAGCTGCAGCACTGCCGCCCACAGTGAGGTGCGTCTAGCTCCTTCCCACACTTTAGCCAGCGGGTAGCGCTGCAGAAGTCTGCGCTGCTTGCAGGCTCCGACCCCCTCCTCCCTCCAGCCGCAGCGTCTCCTGGGAGCTAACCAGTCACTCCCAGTGTCCCCTTACCACAGTGCCCAGCAGCCGCGAGGTGCGCTCTGTGTGCATGCTATGACCCCCTCCTTCCTCCAGTCGCAGCGTCTCCTGGGGGCTAACCAGTCACTCCCAGTCTTCCCTTACCACAGTGCCCGGCAGCTGCGCGAGGTCTGCGGTGTGTGACTAAGGAGGGGGGGAGGGATGCTGACGGGCAGAGGAAGCAGGACTCCAGCCTGAGAGAGTCAGCCATGCCAAGTCCCCACCAGCAGCAGATCCCAACATTTTGGAGTGGAACAGCAGCAGCCAGCAGCAGTGACTCCGGTAAGACACATCTGTCTGTCACCACTGTTTTGTCCCTAATACCAATCTCTACCGCGCCCTGTGTTCTGTCATGTCCCTGTCACCCCTGGCCTTGCCCTGTCACCCTTATCATGGTCCTTTCACCCTTATGCTGGCCCTGTTACCCTTATCCTGGCCCTGTTACCCCTATCCTGGCCCTGTCACCCCTGTGCTTGCCCTGTCAACCCTACACTGGCTCTGTCACCCCTGTCCTGGTCCTGCCGCCCCTACCCTGGCCCCGTCACCCCTATCCTGTCCCTGTCATTTCTGTACTGGCCCCGTCGCCCCTGTCCTGGCCCCGTCGCCCCTGTCCTGGCCCCGTCACCCCTATCCTGGCCCCTTCACCCCTGTTCTGACCCTGTCACTCCTGTCCTGGCCCTGTTACTGCATGACCTCCAACTACCTTTTTGGCAGGTACAGTACCCGCAGCGCCTCCAGACCCCTACTCAATGCACCACACCTCCGCACCTTCCCCTCCACCACATGCGGCACTCCACCCCTCCCCCACACGCTGTGCCTCCAGACCCCCTGCACCACCCGTGGCTCCCACTCCTCTGCCCCTCCACCACCCACAGCACCTCCAGACCCCCTCCACCATCCACCCCCCATATATGTCTCCCCCCACACCTGCCCCCCTCCACCAACAGCATCTGCAGACACCCTCCTCCATATGCGGTCCCCCCCTCACCTACCCCTCCCCCAGCCATGGCACCCCCGCACCTGCCTCTCCACCACCTGCTGCGCCTCCGGACCCCCTTCCCCATCCGCCACACCACCCGTACCTGCCCATCCCCTACCCACGGCGCCTCCGGACCCCCTACCCCACCCCCGGCACCCCTGCCCCTTCCCATCCCACAGAACCTACGGAACCCTTCACCCATCCGCAACATCCCCGCACCTGCCCCTCTCCCACCCATGGCACCCCTGCCACTCCCCCACCTACAGTGCTTCCGGACCCCTCCTCCATCTGCAGCCCCCACACCTCTGCCCCTCCCCCACCCGCAGCACCTCCCGACCCTTCCCCATCCGGGCCCCCCCCTTCCGCCCCCCTCCATCCGCAGCATCTACAGACACCCTCCCCCATCCGCAGTCCCCCCCGCACCCGCTACATTCTGTACATCGTGCCCTGCAGGTGCTGTTCACGCCGTCGCAAGGGGCTGCGCATCCTTCACCATCGCACGCCCTTTCATTGTGCAATATTTAACCACTAACAAAGGAATGCAAGTAATACTCCATATAATACAAATATTAAACCCCAGAAAGGCATGCAAGGGTTAAGGGGGCGTAGCCCCTTGCGACGGTGTGAAGAGCGCCCGTAGGGCACGATGAAGCACCTAGTATATTATATATATAAATAAACACTTTCACAGGTCCTGGCCTTGGGCGACAAGCAAATCCTTTGATGAAGAAGTAAATGCAAGCCTCTGCCCCCTCAGCAATCAGATTCAGCTGAAAGGGACTGGAATGTAGTCTACCGTATTGGATGGCTTCAAAGGATGCTACCATCTTTTCTAGAAGCCGTACACAAAGATGCAGAGAGACCGTCTGGTATTGTAGAACCTGACGTACCATTTCCTTCATGTCTTGAATGTTGTCTTCTGGGAAAAACACCTTCAGATGTATTGTATCTAAAATGAGACCCAGGAATTGAATCCTCTGCGTCGGTTGCAGATTAGATTTTTTTAAATCCACGATCCAGATGTGTCGAATCAGAAACTGCTGAGTGATCTGAGCATCCCAGATCAACTGGTCTTCAGAGGGGGCCTTGATAAGAAGGTCGTCCAGATACGTTATTATCATTACCACTAATGATCTTAATTTCACAACCATGACTGCCATGATCTTTGTGAAGTCTCTCAGGGCTGATTATAGGCCGAATGGTAGAGCTCTGAATTGGTAATGAGTCTTGCCCACTGCAAACCGTACATAGGCTTGGTGCAGGGTCCAAATTGGGACATGGAGTCCATCGACACCAGGAACTCCCGCTGCTTCAGACCCGCAATTACGGACTGTACTGATTTCATCTTGAATCTGTAAACCGTCAGGAATTGATTTAATACCTTTAAATTGAGGATTGGCTTGACAGACCCATCCGGTTTTGGTACTACAAAAAGAATTGCATAAAATCCCATTCCTCTTTGAGAAGTTGGGACAGGCATAACTTCCGTCTGAAATAACTTTTGAATAGCTGTGTCTAATGACCTCGCTCTTTGAGGGCAGAGAGGAAGGCCTGTCATAAAGAACTCACTGTGAGGTCGGTTCAGAAAATCTATTTTGTATCCCTGGGAAAATAGGATTTTAATACCTACCGGTAAATCCTTTTCTCTTAGTCTGTAGAGGATGCTGGGGACTCCAAAAGGACCATGGGGTATAGACGGGATCCGCAGGAGACATGGGCACTTTAAGACTTTAAATGGGTGTGAACTGGCTCCTCCCTCTATGCCCCTCCTCCAGACCTCAGTTATAGGAACTGTTCCCAGGGAGACTGACATTTCGAGGAAAAGGATTTTTGTTAACTAAGGGTAAGACACATACCAGCTCACACCACACACACCATACAACATGGCTTTTAAGAAAATACCAGCTAACGGAATTAACTAAAATCAGCAACAGGCTGATCACAACCGAAACACAACCTTTTTGTAACAAAAGCAATAACTAAAGCAAGTACTGCAGATAGAGTCCGCACTGGGACGGGCGCCCAGCATCCTCTACGGACTAAGAGAAAAGGATTTACCGGTAGGTATTAAAATTCTATTTTCTCATACGTCCTAGAGGATGCTGGGGACTCCAAAAGGACCATGGGGATTATACCAAAGCTCCAGAACGGGCGGGATAGTGCGGATGACTCTGCAGCACCGATTGAGCAAACATGAGGTCCTCATCAGCCAGGGTATCAAACTTGTAGAATTTTGCAAAAGTGTTTGTTTGAACCCGACCAAGTAGCTGCTCGGCAAAGCTGTAACGCCGAGACCCCTTGGGCAGCCGCCCAAGATGAACCCACCTTTCTGGTAGAATGGGCCTTCACCGACTTCGGTAACGGCAATCCAGCCATAGAGTGCGCATGCTGTATCGTATTACAGATCCAGCGTGCAATAGTCTGCTTGGAAGCAGGAGCCCCAAGTTTGTTGGACGCAGAGAGGACAAACAGAGCCTCCGTTTTCCGAATACGAGCCGTTCTGGCGACATAAATCTTCAAAGCTCTGACTACATCGAGAGACTTCGAGTCAGCCAAGGCTTCAGTAGCCACAGGCACCACAATAGGTTGGTTCATGTGAAACGAAGAAACCACCTTTGGTAGAAATTGTTGTCGAGTTCGCAATTCCGCTCTATCCACATGGAAGATCAAATAGGGACTCTTGTGAGACAAGGCCGCTAATTCCGACACCTGCCTTGCGGACGCCAAGGCCAAAAGCATGACCACCTTCCAAGTGAGGAATTTTAACTAAACCTTCTGTAATTGTGACGTAAGGAACTGCCAACACCACGTTAAGCTCCCATGGTGCCACCGGGGGCACAAATGGAGGTTGGATGTGTAGCACGCCCTTCACGAAAGTCTGAACTTCCGGAAGGGAGGCCAATTCTTTTTGAAAGAAGATCGATAAGGCCGAAATCTGGACTTTAATGGAGCCTAACTTTAGGCCCGCATCCACACCTGCCTGCAAAAAATGGAGAAAACGACCCAGCTGAAAATCTTCCGTAGGAGCCTTCCTGGCTTCACACCAAGACACGTATTTTCTCCAAATACGGTGATAATGCTTCGCCGTTACCTCCTTCCTTGCTTTAAGCAGTGTAGGGATGACTTCACCGGGAATACCCTTCCGGGCTAAGATTTGGCGTTCAACCGCCATGCCGTCAAACGCAACCGCGGTAAGTCTTGAAACACGCACGGCCCTTGCTGTAACAGATCCTCCCTTAGAGGAAGAGGCCAGGGATCTGCCATGAGCAGTTCCTGAAGATCCGGATAGCAGGCCCTCCGTGGCCAATCTGGAATGACGAGTATCGCCTGAACCCTTGTTCTTCTTATGAGGCTTATCACCTTTGGGATAAGTGGAAGTGGAGGGAACACATAAACCGACTGAAACACCCAGGGTGTCACCAGGGCGTCCACCGCACTGGCTTGAGGGTCCCTTGACCTGGAACAGTATCTCTGAAGTTTCTTGTTGAGGCGAGACGCCATCATGTCTATTTGAGGAATTCCCCACCGACTCGTCGCTTCTGCAAAGACCTCTTAATGAAGACCCCACTCTCCTGGATGGAGATCGTGCCTGCTGAGGAAGTCTGCCTCCCAGTTGTCCACGCCCGGAATGAATACCGCTGACAGAGCGCTTGTATGTTTTTCCGCCCAGCGGAGAACCTTTGTGGCCTCCGCCATCGCTGCCCTGCTCCTTGTTCCGCCTTGGCGGTTTATTTGCGCCACTGCTGTTATGTTGTCCGCCTGAATCAGGACGGGCAGGCCTCGAAGGAGATGGTCCGCTTGTAGAAGGCCATTGTAGATGGCTCTTAATTCCAGAATGTTTATGTGCAGACAAGCTTCCTGGCTTGACCATTTTCCTTGGAAATTTTCCCACTGTGTGACCGCTCCCCAACCTCGGAGGCTTGCATCCGTGGTCACCAGGATCCAATCCTGGATCCTGAATCTGCGCCCCTCCAGGAGGTGAGAACTTTGGAGCCACCACAGCAGAGAAACTCTGGTCCTGGAAGATAGGCTTATCTTCCGGTGCATGTGGAGGTGAGACCCGGACCACTTGTCCAACAGGTCCCACTGAAACACCCTGGCATGGAACATGCCAAACGGAATGGCCTCGTAGGCCGCCACCATCTTCCCCAGTACTCGAGTGCATTGATGAATTGAAACTCTTGCTGGTTTCAGAATCTCTTTTACCATGCTCTGGATCTCCAGAGCTTTTTCTGCTGGGAGAAAAATTCTCTTCCGTTCCGTATCCAAAATCATGCCCAAGAATGACAGGCGCGTTGTCGGAACCAACTGTGACTTTGGAAAATTCAGGAGCCAACCATGTTGTTGCAGGATCGTCAGGGAGAGCGTAACGCTTCTTAGCAACTGCTCCTTTGATCTCACCTTTATCAGGAGATCATCCAAGTACGGGATAATTGTGACACCCTGCTCGTGCAGGAGCACCATCATTTCTGCTATTACCTTGGTGAAAATCCTCGGAGCCGTGGAGAGCCCAAACGGCAACGTCTGAAACTGGTAATGACAATCCCGAACCGCAAACCTCAGGTAAGCCTGATGTGGAGGAAAAATGGGGACATGCAAGTAAGCATCCTTTATGTCGACTGACACCATAAAATCCCCCCTTCCAGACTGGAAATCACTGCTCGGAGAGATTCCATTTTGAATTTGAATCTTTTCAGATACACATTGAGGGATTTTAAATTGAGAATTGGCCTGACCGTGCCATCCGGCTTCGGATCCACAAACAGGCTAGAATAGAAGCCTTCTCCCCGTTGTGACGGAGGTACCGTGACAATGACCTGCTGTTGACACAGCTTTTGTATCGCAGCGCATACTACCTTCCCTTCCGAAAGAGAAGCTGGCAAGGTTGATTTGAAAAATCGGTGAGGAGGCACTTCTTGAAACTCCAATTTTCACTATTTCCAGCACCCAAGGATCGAGGGCCGAACGGGCCCAGAAGAGTTGAAGACGTGCCCCCACCGGTGCGGACTCCCGCGGGGGAGTCCCAGCGTCATGCGGTGGACTTGGCAGAGGCCAGGGAGGACTTCGGTTCCTGGGAGCCTGCCACGGCCGGCGACCTCTTTCCCCTTCCCCTACCCTTAGTAGCAAGGAAGGAGGATCCACGTCCTTTATTGAATTTATTAGACCGAAAGGACTGCATCTGATAATGGGGCGCTTTCTTTGTTGGACTGGGACATACGGTAAAAACGATGACTTACCCGCGGTAGCTGTAGATACCAGGTCCGCGAGGCCCTCACCAAACAAATCGCCACCTTTATACGGCAGAGACTCCATAGCCCTCTTCGATTCAGCATCGCCATTCCATTGATGAGTCCATAACGCTCTCCTAGCCGAGATTGCCATGGCATTGGCCCTTGATCCCAAAAAGCCAATATCTCTCGCAGCCTCCCTTAGGTAGACTGCCGCGTCCCTGATATGACCCAGTGTCAAAAGAACGCTATTCCTATCAAGGGTGTCTAATTCAGATGACAAGTTCTTTGCCCATTTTTCAATAGCACTACTCACCCATGCCGATGCTACTGCAGGTCTGAGCAGCGTGCCCGTAGTGACATAAATAGATTTCAAAGTAGTTTCCTGTTTGCGATCCGCAGGATCCTTCAGGGCTGCCGTGCCAGGAGACGGAAGCGCCACCTTCTTGGACAGCCGCGCTAGAGCTTTGTCGACAGTGGGGGTTGACTCCCACTTTTTCCTGTCCACAGAGGGAAAAGGAAATGCCATAGCAATTCTCTTTTGAATCAATAACTTTTTGTCAGGAAGACTTCTCCAAAAGGGCATTCAGTTCATGAGAGGGAGGAAAAGTTACCTCAGGTTTCTTCCCTTTAAACATACAGACCCTCGTCTCAGGAACGGCAGGGTCCTCCGTGATATGCAACACCTCTTTTATAGCCACAATCATATACTGAATGCTTTTAGCCAGTTTCGGATTCAACCTGGCATCCCATTCGTCGACACTGGAATCGGAATCCGTGTCGGTATCAGTATTTGCTATTTGGGTAAACGACCGTTTCAGTGACCCCGAGGGGGTCTGAGTTTGGGACAAAGCATCTTCCATGGATTGTCTCCATGTTTGGTTCTGCGCCTCAGATTTATACAATCTCGTTTAATAAAGCCACACTTGCATTCAAGACACTCAACATATTCACCCAATCAGCAGTCGGCGGTGCCGACAGAGTCACTCCAGCTTCCTCCTGGGAAGAGCATTCAGCCTCAGACATGTCGACACACCCGTACCGACACGCACAAACACACTGGGCTATAGGGGACAGACCCACACTAAGGTCTGTTAGAGAAACACAGAGAGAGTTTTCCAGCTCACACCCAGCGCCTATACCGGACTGAAACTAATAAATATATCAAGTCCCAGGTCCACCAGCGCTTTTTATATAAATATATATAAGTATATCAACACAAATTTATCTGTGCCCCCCCCGTTTTGCACCGTTACTTGACAGTAGTGAGGAGGCCAGGACCAGCGTCTCTGCAGCTGCCTTGCAGAGAAAATGGTGCTGATTAGAGCTGTGAGGGCTAAGCCCCACCCCCATAATGGCGCACTTAAGTCCCGCTTTTTTAACATACTGGCGGGGGTCTATATACAGTGCCTATGCACTGTATAGCTCTTTGCCAGCCAGAAAAGAGGTTTATTGCTGCCCAGGGCGCCCCCCCTGCGCCCTGCACCCATGTAGTGCCGATTGTGTGTGGGAGCAATGGTGCGCTGTGCGGTTCCTCTGAGAACTGAAGTCTCCTGCCGTCTTTCTGAAGTCTTCTTTGCTTCTGCTACTCACCCGGCTTTTTACTTCTGGCTCTGTGAGGGGGGCGACGGCGCGGCTCCGGGAACGAGCAGCTAGGCTATACCAAGTGATCAGACCCTCTGGATCTAATAGTGTCCAGTAGCCTAAGAATCAGAGCCTTTAAACTCACAGAAGTAGGTCTGCTTCTCTCCCCTCAGTCCCATGAAGCAGGGAGCCTGTTGCCAGCAGTGCTCCATGAAAATAATAAACCTAACAAAGTCTTTTCAGAGAAACTCAGTAGAGCTCCCCTGTTATGTGTCCAGTCTCTCTGGGCACATCTGGAGGAGGGGCATAGAGGGAGGAGCCAGTTCACACCCATTTAAAGTCTTAAAGTGCCCATGTCTTCTGCGGATCCAGTCTATACCCCATGGTCCTATTGGAGTCCCCAGCATCCTCTAGGACGTATGAGAAATAATATTGTTGATCCAGACTTCTAGTGAGGCTTCGGCCCAAGTGTCCTCAAACCTTTCCAACCATGCACCCACCATAGGAGACCCAAAGTGAGCTGGGAGACTGTCATGCCACAGTCTTGTCAGAGAGGGCAGAAGGGATGGGGGGCGTGAAGGGGGAGGAACCATCTGTGCATAATTTTTTTACTACATTGTGCTACCTCCGGTCTGCATCTTTCACACTCCAGCTGTCTAGTTCTCCAGTGTCCCCTAGTGGATGATCGAGAAATATAAATGTATTTCCTCCCCTTGCATTGCAAAATGGTTTGCTCCAGATACGAAGTTACGTGCTTTTTCTGCCTTGCTTCCAAATCAGAATCAGGCCTTCTGTGCTGAGCAAGGTAGCTGACTGGAGATTGCCTTCAAGCAGTTGCTGGTGGGACATGTCCAATCAGTAATCTGAGCAGCATGATAGCACAACAAAGAACTATCCATGTAGATGGTTCTATATCTCAGCTGCCAATAATGCTTATTTTCAAAGATCGCTGTTCACAAAGTTATCAGACATGCTCTGCTCACATAATGGAGACATTCATACTTAGTATAAGCTTATAGTGGGCATGCTGACGAAATAGAGGCCTATTCTGTGGTGAACATACACAAAGATGCAGTGATCTCAGATGGATCTCAGGGACCCAGTACGGGACTGGTCCAGATCTGTTCTGACAGCAATGCTGGTTATTCTCACAAGCAGATGGATAGGGGTAGTGCAGCCACATAGATGCAGTGATCTCAGATGGATCTCTAGCACCCAGTATAGGGCTGGTGCAGCACAGTTCTGATAGAGATGCTGGTTATTCTCATAAGCGGCTGGATAGGGGTAGTGCAGCCACATAGATGCAGTGATTTTATTTATTCATTAGCAGTTTCTTATATAGCGCAGCATATTCCGTTGTGCTTTACAATTAGAACAACAGTTATAGAACAAAACTGTGCAAAGACAGACAGCAATAGAGGTAGGAGAGCCCTGCTCACAAGCTTACAATCTCTCCGGCACCCAATATAGGGCCGGTGCAGATCTGTTCTGACAGCGTTGCTGGTTACTCTCACAAGTGGCTGGATAGGGGTAGCATAGCAGCATGGGTGTAGTATGGTATGCCGGCGGTCGGGCTCCCGGCGACCAGCATACCGGCGCCGGGAGCCCGACCGCCGGCATACCGACAGTGTGCGAGCGCAAATGAGCCTCTTGCGGGCTCGCTGCGCTCGCCACGCTCGCTATTTTATTCTCCCTCCAGGGGGGTCGTGGACCCCCACGAGGGAGAATGAGTGTCGGTATGCCGGCTGTCGGGATCCCGGCGCCGGTATACTGTGCGCCGGGATCCCGACAGCCGGCATACTGAAGACCACCCTAGCAGCATCGATGCAGTGATCTCAGATGGTTCTCTAGCACCCAGTATAGGGCTAGTGCAGAACCGCTCTGACAGCGATGCTGGTTACTCTCACAAGCGGCTGGATAGGTGTAGCATAGCAGCATAGATGCAGTGATCTCAGATGGTTCTCTAACTCCCAGTATAGGGCTGGTGCAGAATCGCTCTGACAGCGATGCTGGTTACTCTCACAAGCGGCTGGATAGGGGTAGCATAGCAGCATAGATGCAGTGATCTCAGATGGTTCTCTAACTCCCAGTATAGGGCTGGTGCAGAATCGCTCTGACAGCGATGCTGGTTACTCTCACAAGCAGCTGGATAGGGGTAGCATAGCAGCATAGATGCAGTGATCTCAGATGGTTCTCTAACTCCCAGTATAGGGCTGGTGTAGAACTGCTCTGACAGCGATGCTGGTTACTCTCACAAGCAGCTGGATAGGGGTAGCATAGCAGCATAGATGCAGTGATCTCAGATGGTTCTCTAACTCCCAGTATAGGGCTGGTGCAGAATCGCTCTGACAGCGATGCTGGTTACTCTCACAAGCGGCTGGATAGGGGTAGCATAGCAGCATAGATGCAGTGATCTCAGATGGTTCTCTAGCTCCCAGTATAGGGCTGGTGTAGAACCGCTCTGACAGCGATGCTGGTTACTCTCACAAGCAGCTGGATAGGGGTAGCATAGCTGCATGGATGCATTTGACTTGGACTACAGACGTAAATCTGTGACAATTTCCACGCATGTAATGCAGCCGCTTTGCATTGGGACTCTGAGTCAGGTCCAGCATCTATAACAAATCTCTGAATACATTTATTTCTATTAATTAGATTTGTACACCATTATTATTACATACCCATTGAAATCTATACAGATTTAGACCTATGTACTGGTCGGGTGGTCTTCAGTATGCCGGCGGTCGGGCTCCCGGCGAACAGCATACCGGCGCCGGGAGCCCGACAGCCGGCATACTGACACTTATTCTCCCTCGTGGGGGTCCACGACCCCCCTGGAGGGAGTATAAAATAGTGTGGCGTGCGTAGCGCGCCACCGTGCCTGTAGCGCGGCGAGCGCAGCGAGCCCGCAAGGGGCTCATTTGCGCTCGCCACACTGTCGGTAAGCCGGCGGTCGGGCTCCCGGCGCCGGTATGCTGGTCGCCGGGAGCCCGACCGCCGGCATATCGTATTGAACCCGTACTGGTCTCTTGGTGACCTATTTCATGTACTGAAGCCAACTCAGAGATACTTTACTTTAGTACCACATAAAAATTTTTATTTTTTATGTTGCAATAATTGCAACCAGAATTTGTGCTTAATATAATACACAGAGAGCTGTCAATTTACCTGGAAGTGCAATTAATCTCCACCCAGCCCAGCTTCCACCAGACGTGAAGAAAGACGCCACCCACTAAGGTTTGCCACCTGTCAGGAGAAATAAATGCATTCAATAAAAGCAGAAGTCATTCCCACAATGTGTCACTGCAGTATTTACTCATACTTTAGATGGGAGCAAGCACATCAGTACAGGGGTTGCAGTCACTATGTTGTTATATCAAGAGTCATCATGTCGACACCAAAATGACTATAGTTATTACATTGTCATTGATGTGTCGACATCTCCAGAATGCCAACATGTGAAATGCAGACACTAGAGTTAGGCTGTGGGGGGAGGACTAGGGTTAGAAGTCAGCAGGAAGAAACAGCTGCACTCCTGGAGCTGAATTGAGGTTTCAGATTGCTGCATTGCTGGGACCCACTGTTTTGTCAACATTCTGAGCATGTCGACATTAGAACCATGTCAACACGATGACTGTTGACAAAATATACCACACCCCATTAGAGGGCAACATGTTTTTAGGGGATCTGTATGGGATCCCAATGCACGGGATGCAGCCTGTCATTATACTGACAGCGGCATGCTGTCAGCCAGAATGCCGGCAGCAGGGCGAGTGCATCGAGGCCCCATGCAGGCTCGCTGTGCTTGCCATGCACAGGCATGGTGGCTCGTTTAGCTTGCCACAGGTTCTACTCTCCATCTATGGGTGTCGTGGACACCCACAGATGGAGAATCGCCTACCTCGCCAGGTATTCCGGTAGCGGCATTGTACCACTGTTGGGATTCCGGTGTCGGTATTGCAACCGCTGGAATCCCGACAGGCGGTATGTAAAACGCATACCGTTTTTAGGGACCTCAAAATTAGATCCTGGTTCCTGAAATGGGAACTGTTGCACAGTCACACAACTCAAGCAGCATATGGCTGGGTAAGAAATGACCATTGATATAATAAGTAAAACAGCTACATAGATTGTAAGCACTGCACTCACTTAGCCACATGTTAATCGTAAGGAAGATTACCTGAAATTATATTTCTAAGGCTTTCTTTTTGCATTGCTAGTATGATTGCTTCTACTAAGAATCTGTGAAGCCCAATGCTGGCCATTGGCCTCTTCTTGGCCTCCCTTACTGCAGATCTTCTTGCCCAGATACTCCATTCTAGGCAGATTCACACTTGTTCCATATTTTCTCCATTTATTTTATGATGGATTTATCTGCATTTTGGGTTATATTTAATGTCTTGGAAATATTATTGCACCCTTTTCTGAATGGTAGTACTTCTCAATGACCTTGGGGGTCAATCCAACCTGATCGCACGCTGCCGTTTTTCGCAGCGATCAGGCATATGTACCGCAATTCGCAGGCGCGACGTACGGATACAAAGCGTATTGCATACATATGCACCGCAATTCATGCAATCATATGCACCGCAATTCGCAGGTGCGACGTACGGGTACAAAGCGGATCGTTGCTGTGCGATGGATTTAATGAAGAATCCATTCACACAGCCGATCGCAAGGAGATTGACAGGAAGAGGGCGTTTGTGGGTGTCAACTGACCGTTTTCAGGGAGTGTTTGGAAAACGCAGGCGTGTCCAAGCGTTTGCAGGGCGGGTGTCTGACATCAATTCTGGGACCGGACAGGCTGAAGTGATCGCAAGGGCTGAGTAAGTTCTGAGCTACTCAGAAACTGCCAAACTATTTTTGTATCGCTCGGCTGCACATGCGATCGCACACTTGCACAGCAAATATACATTCCCCAGTGGGCGGCGACTATGCGTTTGCACGGCTGCAAAAAGTAGCTAGCAAGCGATCAACTCGGAATGACCCCCGTTGTCCCGACACTGCTTGAAATGCTCTTTTGTCTTCCTTTTGCGGTCTTTGTTTGGAAAGGTACCATCTGGGGGCAGCTTGCAGGGACAGGTATATTTATACTACAAGCACATCACACATATTACCTGCACAATAAACATGTAATGTGACTTAAAAAGAATGTTGGTTATTAGAGAGGAAATCTAGTATGGATATAGCAAGAGGGTGAATGTTAATGCAATTAGTTATGTTCAGCTCCTTGTTCCTACTCAACTTTGAAAAATGGTTGAACTTAAAGTCTCTGGTTCATTGCAAAATAAGCCGCTTTGTGAATAGAGGCCTAAATGCAGTTTTACTTCACCTTTCTACATTGCTCATGCAATCACTGTAGGACAATAGTGTAAAGATTGTCCAACATCTGTTTCTCATCGTTAAAGGACCATTTTAAGCAATCATCACTTGAAAGTTCAAGAAGTGCCAGAACCACCTATTCTATTACTGTACTGTATATATCGCAACTGAAATTCTTGGTTGAAGCTCCTGCTGTTCCTGGCATGAGCCATGCTATATGTATAAAAAAGTGTATATGCATATGTTTTGCATATAGTATATGGTAGGTGCAAGGGCACACTGATGCGCACTGATGAGGATAAGGACTATAAATAAACCCAGCATATATACTACCTGCGCAGAGGCAGCCGCATCTCATGGTGCACACAGCTCTGCATATGGCAGAAAATTGACTAATTCCCATGAATGTCTTTTGAATAATGTACACTAGTTTTACTGACATCTCTGCATCAGTCCTGTGTGTCTCTGAACTGTATTGAGTACGTCAAACTGGTGCTCAATAAAGTGGTATTATACTTGTCTAATTTTTAGTCCCAATGATACAGATCTTAAATTTATAACTCATATTAGGAAAGGGAAGGGGAAAGGGGGGATTCCGTGAGAAAATAAAAAACAGGGTTTACCACAATGTTTTCCCAGTGTTTTATTTCAGGCAATTCAACAGTAGCCTGTTTTTCTCTCTTGTAAAAATTACCTGTTTTCATGCACATAGCGGGGTATTCAATTAGCTGCAGGGTACACCCCATGGCTAACTGCCGGGCAAAACCCTTGCGACATGAAGAAAGGCTATACAAGCCTTTGTCCTGTGCCTATAACAATCGGGATATCAGGCACTGAAACCCGCTGATTCCGCGTAAACTGTGAAATGGGGGTTTTTTTTTGCCCCCTCCCCCGATTTTGCCATTTTTACATACACTTTAACTTGCAGCTCCATGAGACACTGAGCCTTCACACAAGGGGTAATCCTCGCTAATAGGATTATTCTGGCGTGTCAATTAGACACATATACCCCACACAGAATACATAATAAATTAAAAGGACCTGTGTGTTTTCACATCGCGAACACCGGGCAGTTTACTAGGGAATTTTATTTTCCGGTCTCAGGTGGAAAAAAAAAAAATCCCCAGTCAGTGCTGGCTTGGGGCTAATTGAATTTCCCCCTAGATACATTGGATGTGACCTCTGGGGCTCTATTTATGATGTTTGCCAGTTAAGCATGAAGCTTTACCATTTTAAAAAGAAAAGAAAAAAATCGATGTAGTTTGGCTGGCAGCCAGTCGTTCTCTTTATTGACATTTCCTGCTAATCTCATGTGGTCAAATTTGCACTTTAGGTAACTAGGAGCCAATACATTTCTAAGGTTAATGTGTTTCTTCAAATTACAACGGAGATCAGTGGTAGGACAGTCTTGAGGCTATGATCCCAAATCAAACATGAGTCGCTCTTCTAAAAAAAATTTTTCAACACAATACGATTTAATGTTTTACCTCAAAATAAAGGCTACATCAGTATTTGTAATAACCATTCCTGTCAATGAAACTAACTTTGTGATATGCTGCATTGTCAAGGATTTCAGCTGGATATCCTCTCATATGACAATTATCTACCATTTCATTCACCTGCTTAATAAATGTATCATCTGATGAACAATTACATTTCAAATGCATCTACTGTAGTTAAAAAAATATTTATCTTCCATGTTTTATGGTAATCACAGTCATTTTGTAATCAAAATTTGTGTCGACAAACTTTCTATAGTAACATTCCAATGGTACTGGACATTAAGGATGACATGAAGCAAGTTTGTGTAAATATTGCTACACATGTGGGTGACAGATTGTGTTGAAAGAGGATACAAAATATTGTGATGTGTTAGGGATTCTATTCAAAATAATAAATAGGTTGTTAGTATAACTGCCATAGAAAAGCAGGGTCCCTTGAAACCACTAATGTACAAGTTGGTATAGCTCTGGGTAAACTGAGTGCCCATGGCAGTTCCCACAACCTGAACATAATAATAGATGTCAACAAAAAAGAAACTAATTTTGTTTAAAGACAATTCTAAAATAAACTCATGTTGCCTTTAGGATAAGGGATGTTATAATATTATGCTTGTACAATTTAAACTTATCATGAAAATGACTACAAGGAAGACAAAATAACCCTGGTAGAAAGCACTCTTATCTGAGGTAACGAGAAAAATTAATATATACTAATGAAAAAATATAATCTTAAAATTACAAATTTAATTAGGTATGCCTTAAAAAATTATTTATACAACATCCATATGAATAAACTAATAAATATGTGATCTTATTGTAAAAATATGTAAAAAGAATATGGTCTTATCTAGATGACCTCAGTCAAAACAATTAATTATGTTTGAGTCCGTCTGTGTGATAATTCCCTTCTCATAAATGTAAGAAAAATGTATCAAAAATTTGATAATGTGACCATCATCTTTATCATTTATGTGCCCATGTGTAAATTCTCAGGGCAGTGATTTTGAATCATAGGTCACTTGAGGGATTATTTTGAGTTGGGTCACTTATGTGTCAGTGTGTGGCCCAGTTAACGAGGAGAGATGTCTGTATAGCCGTTTCTTTCGAGATATAACAGACAAGGGCATGCCATCAATAGGACATAAAAAATGGTGCCACCTGTGTAAAGAGATAAGGAATTAAAGTTTGTGTTGATTCACACACATATATAATGA
Organism: Pseudophryne corroboree; assembly: GCF_028390025.1. Lineage (NCBI taxonomy): Eukaryota > Metazoa > Chordata > Amphibia > Anura > Myobatrachidae > Pseudophryne > Pseudophryne corroboree. Next base: position 633,449,600 of record NC_086448.1, read on the forward strand.
GAGAATACAAGGCACCCGTATCATAAACAAATTACCCCGTGTAATCTATCCCAATAATTTTTAGGTTAATCACCCAAAAGGGGGAATCAATTTACCTTAGATATGGATCACAAAGGTTGCTATGTAGAGGTATGAGGTGCATGTGCCTCCATTTCCAGCAGTTTGTCAGACATTCCGCTTGCTGGATTAAGGGAGGAAGTGTTGGGGTAGAAACACTCAGGGCAATTGTCTGATTGATAAATTGCTTAGTGTCAACAGTTATATAGTAATACTCCAAAAGTAATGTACCTTGATTATCCACAACTGAGTACTCCTATATCTCAAAGGCAAATCTTTTCTGTGAAGAACCCAGGCCGTATCGCTCCAAATCTCTTTACCATTATTTCTTCCACATATATCCCATTAGTTTAAGCAAGAGTCCTGACAGAGGTATGAGGCACAATTACCTCAGTTTTTATCGATGGCTATCAAACAGTTAGTTCAGCAACAATCTGACAATTTCAAAATGCTGAAGTGAAAAAGAGGTGTTATTTACAACCATATCCAAACGGAGGTATGAGGCACCAATCCCTCGATTTCTCTTATGGGCTGTCAGATGATTTCAAATGCATGACAGAGGTGTACAGCATAATGAGCTTTGGTTCTTTTTGACAATTACCAAGTAGTTATATATGTTGATATCGTTTACTGTCAGAGGTATGAGGTACCGATACCTCAGTTTATGTCAATATCATAAGTGATTTTATTGCTTGACAGAGGTCTGAGACCCAGAAGCTTCAGGTCTTGCCAGCAGCCACTAATGCATTTGGCTAGATTGAAGACATAATGTATTTTGAACACATAGAGGTATGAGAAAGTGGCCAAGATATAGGCAGACCTCCCTTCTGCTGTTCTCCCGTCTTGCCAGCAGGTATAGGACGAGGAATGAGAGAGGGTAGGTGCATCCAAATTGGCCAGAAAAAAGAGAAAGAGGAGGTATCAAGCAAGGAGACTCAGGCAGGTATTCCCTGGTGCCTTGTAACAGGTAGTGCAGAGATTTTAAACCTGCACATTTGCCTCTATTGCGGTACACTCCTGAAAGGTTAATTATGGTTTTAATCACTGTTGGTTATTGTCAGTGTGAGCCAAATTGCATGATGATATTACTACTTATTCTCTCTTTACCCTATTGTCTTCCTATATATATCCCAACACAAAAATAATGATGGAAATCTTCACAATAGCTGACAAAACTCATTTGACATGTGATAATCAGCTGTTCTCTCTAATGCAGTATTACTGCTACTGCCAGTAATTGTAGCCACTGTTACCGCTTGCTAATTGTAACAATGGGTAACTCCCGAAAGACTCATTAGCATATCATATTGATCTGTTTTCTCTGATGCAATATTGCTGCTACTGCCAATATTTGCAGCTACTATTGATACTTGCCAGAAATGTTATATGTGTCAAAAAGAGAGATGATACATTGTCATAGGACATGTGGCTTTTTTTGAAATAACACCTCTAGAGTAGCACTGTATAAATATTAACCAATTTGTATCCTCATAGTTATTGTCCTGATCCTTTAAGATGGAGACAAGGTATTTAAATATCACGTATAAGGTTGTAAATATATTCACTGGCCACCACTGTGTCTATATAGTTACCACTCCCGAGACAGGACGCGGAGAAAAGGGGGAATTGCCACCCCAGAGTTCCACATATAAACGTCTATACTCGGGGACGATCCCCGCCGTCTATCAACCGCGCGGGGTCCCGTCCTCCTGCGGCCGCTCTGGCCAGCGGCAAACAAACACTCCCTCCGTTCCCAGCTGCCACACTGCTGTTCCACTGACGGACCGGTGGGTCACGTGTGCGCACCACGTGACTCGCCCTCTTGGAAGACCTGACGTACGTTTCACAAAGCTTGATCACAGGTAATTAGGTAGCCTATGATCCATTGCTTTTAAAGGGGGGAATGCTACCTATTCACAGTCTTTCTTCATTACTAATCAATTATAGGTGCCGGACGCAGTCCTATGTAGCAAAGCTACCCAATTAAAGATCATAAGTTTCCAATAAAATTTAACAGGAACCTATTAAATACAAAAATTACTGCAATTCAATAGTGAGAAAAATCACTAATCAGTAAACAAGAACCATACAGACTATATTGCGGTAAGTATATGCATGTAATCCCAAAAATAGGGAAGAAAAAGGAAAAAGGATGATGATATATGGGGCATTTCAAAAAACATGCAGTTATGGTATAATTAAATACTAGAGATGTATTTCCGTAGGGGTCCTATTATTGCCCGATATTATTTAAAAACATTTTTTAAGATTTTTAATTATTTATGTACATTGGAACAAAGAGGAAGGAAAAAGAAAATTAATGTTATAAAATAGGGAAAATTAGTGCATATAGAGGATTAAAGGGATTAATGCCCATAACCAATAATATATTAATTACAATTAAGGTAGCTACAAATATGCATGTGCATCAATATTTGTACATATCTGTCAGCCCCTGCATCGTTATCAATGACTCCAGACCACAATAAATGAATAGTGGTGTAAGGTCATACGTTCTTTGTCATCAACCACATTGCAGAAAAATTGTACTGCATTTGTATAGAATACACTGAAACTTGTGCAGAAAATAAGGTGTGTGTGTGGTTCAAGAGATGAGTGATCTATATGGTTTTCGTGATAAATAAAATTATTATAAAAGTGATACCAGTGACATTGTGTATGTACTATATATCACTCGCATAGAGGTGATATGTAAAAAAGTGCCGAATTTCTATTAAATCACTCTTAGGATATAAAGAGAGTGATATGGTGATCTGAAAAATAATTTATATAAGGCCAATTGAATAACCAGTGAATAACATGATGAATTGAGAAAAAGTGAGAAAAGTGATATCGTGTTGCATTGATGCATTAAACGTGAAAAGTAATAAATGGTGTATGTGAAGAAACTGAATTAGAGCTATAATTAAATCCAATTCTGTAACTAAACTAAAAACGACTGAAAACACCCGATTAATATAATATCAAGATTATTTGGGAAGAAAAGCTCCAAAGTTGATATTCTCATTTAGACCCTCAGGGTTGAGAGCCCCAAGTTTAAAGGTCCATTTGCATTCCCTTTGTAATAAATGGTTGACAATGTCACCTCCTCTGTTTCCTAACTTAACTTGTTCCAAACCATAAACTTTAAGGTTTTGCCAGGACCCATCATGTTCATAGTGAAAATGACGTGCAACTGACGTCAGTTTTTTTGAAATTTGCCAGATCCTTTGCGGCATTTCGTATTGAGCCAATGTGCTCTAAAATGCGTTGTTTGAAAGGTCTACTTGTCATCCCAACATACCGTTTATTGCACTCACATGATATGCAGTAAACTACTGCTTCTGTATTGCAATTAATGTAATGTTGGGATTTTATGTTTTGACCAAAACGATCCATGATGGTATCTGTTTGTTTGATCCACTTGCAGGCTTTACAATGTCCACAAGGGAAGGTTCCCACAGTTTTTGGTTTTGTTGTTGGTACCCTTTTAAAGTGACTTGAGACTAATTGGTCTCTTAAATTTTGGGACCTTTTCAAGCTCATAGAAACCTGTGGACCTAGTTTTTCTGCCAAGACAGGATCTAATTGAAGAATTCCCCAATGTTTTTGGATCGCTTCCTTAGCCTGATGCCATTGACGGCAAAACCTTCCAACAAAGCGTAGAGTGCCTTTGTCACCATTCTTTGATTCCTTTTTTGTGAAGATTAGTTCATTCCGGTTTATGTTCCGGACACTATTGTGAGCTTTCTTGACTGATGTTTTACTATACCCTCTTTCTTGAAGCCTTCTTGTAAGTTCCTTACTCTGTTCAACAAATGATGTATCATCTGAACAGTTCCTTCTCAAACGGAGAAATTCTCCCTTTGGGATATTTTTAACTGTAGAAGGAAGATGTGAACTGGCATGATGTAAGAGGGAATTTGTGGAAGTTTCCTTCCTATACAGTTTTGTAGAGATCATGTCATCCTGGTTTTTATATATCAAGATATCCAAGAAGGGAAGTTCCTGTTGACTGATGTCATGAGTCAAATGTATATTGAGTTGGTTATTGTTAAGATGTTCAATAAAGAGTAAAAGTAATTGGATATCACCCTCCCAAATCATCAAGATATCATCAATGTATCTAATCCACATTATGATATTAGAAGTGAAGTTATCATTCTGATCCGTAAACACGTTTCATTTCCCACCATCCTAAAAAAATATATTTGCATATGTAGGTGCGCATGCCGCTCCCATGGCGGTTCCTCGCGTTTGTAAATAAAACCTATCATTAAAGAGAAAAAAGTTATGATGTAATATGAATTTTAGGAGATCTGCTATGAAGGCATGAAATCCCTCATAACCCTCAGTTCTCATGAAATAATTAACTGCCTCCAAGCCTATTGTGTGGTCAATGGATGTGTATAATGACTCCACATCCAGTGAAACCAAAAACTGGTTCTCTTCCAGGCGTATGCCATGTAATCTGCGTAAGACATCCGAGGTATCCTGGACATAGGATGGGAGTGCCTGAACATGATGCCTAAGATGTGTATCCACAAAGATACTAGCATTTTCTGTTAAAGCACCTATACCCGAGATGATGGGTCTCCCGGGTGGTGTTGTCAGGTTTTTGTGCACCTTTGGGAGCAAGTAGAAAGTTGGTATCCGAGGATGGTCACTAGAGAGAAAAGCAAATTCATGGGAAGTGATGATATCATCTTTGAAAGCATTGGTAATCTTTTTATTATAGATGGATTTGAATTCCTCTAGTGGATTGAAAAGATGTCTTTTGTAGCATGTGGGATTATCCAATTGCCTATAAGCTTCCTGTAAATATTTTGTTTGGGGCCACAGAACCACATTTCCTCCTTTATCGGATGGTTTTATAATTGTATCCCTCCATGATTGTATCTCACGGAGGGCCAATTTTTCTTCTTTCGTTAGGTTAAAGTTTTTTGGATATAGGGGTTTCTTTATATGAATTTGATCAAATTCTTTAGATACAGCCTTAATAAATATCTGTACCTCTGGACTGGTATGTTCTGGAGGGAAGAAAGAGGATTTCTTCTTAATTATTGGTCTGGTCTTCACCTCCCATTCTTGGCCCCGAGGTGTTGAAGTTTCTTCTTCAAGATCCATCAGGGCCTCAAGGGCTTCAAACTCCAAAATGGCAAGATTCTCAATCGGTTTTTCTACATGGATCGAGATGGGGTCCTTATGGGTTCCCTGATTTTGATTGTGAAACTTAGTGAGAAGCAACTTTCTACCAAACATTTTTAGATCCTTTTCCCATTCGAATCTATTGAAATCTGTAGTTGGAGAATATGTGAGGCCTTTACTCAAGATAGATAAGTGATCTTTGTTTAGCTGATGTTCAGACAGATTGATCACTTTGAGATTAGATGATGATTCCGCCTCAATGCCTGCAGAGGGGAGGTGGGGTGTCACCTCTTCCGAGTGTTCCGTATGGGTTGTCTCCTTGATGGTGGGGAATCCCATTGTCGATAGCCTCTTTCGTTTCCTATTTGCCCTCCTTGTTTTCCTTCTTTTTGCCTTCCCCTCTTTCCCTTCGCGAAATCCCCTAAAAAAGAATTAGTTGAAAAACTGGAATTGAAATTGGAAGCGGTATGGTTGGTCCTATAGTTTGTTGCTTGCAGTGTCTCAGTACCAGATTCCAAATCTTCAGTCCCTGATGTCTCTGTCTCAGAGGATGAATAGTTATCCGTGTTCTTTGGAGGGTATGGTTTCCACACTTGTTTATGCCACTTGAAGATTTTGCCAGATGCAAAATCTCTTCTATCTCTGATAAATTTATTCTTTTTTCTATCCACGATGGTTTGTTCGTAAGTTTTAATATCCGCCTTATGTTTCTCAAAGCACCGTTGGAATTGCAAATCTTTTTCCCAGGGTTCAAGTTTTTTGCTGAGTTCCTCTAGATCCCGTTCACACCCTTCCAATACAAGGTTATTGTGTTTCATCAGAATGTGAATTAAATCATTTGAGCATTTTAAGAGAGCGTTCTCCCATTCACCTCTTAAGCCTTCACTTGCTAGTTCGAATGTGGGAAAGACTCTTGGTCTTAAACCCCTTGGAACAATTTTGTTCTTGATATAGTTCTCAAGTGTAATGAGATCCCAATTAATTCTAACCTGCTTCTGTAATGTCTGTTTAAGTCGAAGAAAGTCTCCTTCCCAGCTTATGTGGGGATCCTGGTTTTCAATATTGCTAGGAAAGATATCTTCCAAATTATCACCAGTTGCTCTTTTGAAGGTCAATTCTTGGCTTAAATTAAAGCTCATTCTGTTCCCGCAATGTGTAGATGTAAATAATACAAACAGGCAATAAAGGGAGAAAATTCGGTATTACAATTTCTTGGAATCAAAAAAGAAGATCCCAAGAAAAGTGTAATTATTGTAAATAGTTATGATGTAATCCGTGCTGGCCCTTAAAGAAAGACTGTAACCAGTCTATAGAAATTGTTACAAAAAAAGAGAGGGGAAAAGGGCTGGGGAAGGCCGCACAGGATAAATAGTTGAACAAATTGTAATTACCTCAGTGGTAATTGTGGTCTGGAGTCATTGATAACGATGCAGGGGCTGACAGATATGTACAAATATTGATGCACATGCATATTTGTAGCTACCTTAATTGTAATTAATAATAAGAATTTACTTACCGATAATTCTATTTCTCGGAGTCCGTAGTGGATGCTGGGGTTCCTGAAAGGACCATGGGGAATAGCGGCTCCGCAGGAGACAGGGCACAAAAAAGTAAAGCTTTTACCAGATCAGGTGGTGTGCACTGGCTCCTCCCCCTATGACCCTCCTCCAGACTCCAGTTAGGTACTGTGCCCGGACGAGCGTACACAATAAGGGAGGCAATTTGAATCCCGGGTAAGACTCATACCAGCCACACCAATCACACCGTACAACTTGTGATCTAAACCCAGTTAACAGTATGATAACAGAAAGAGCCTCTTAAAGATGGCTCCTTAACAATATAACCCGAATTTGTTAACAATAACTATGTACAGTATTGCAGATAATCCGCACTTGGGATGGGCGCCCAGCATCCACTACGGACTCCGAGAAATAGAATTATCGGTAAGTAAATTCTTATTTTCTCTATCGTCCTAAGTGGATGCTGGGGTTCCTGAAAGGACCATGGGGATTATACCAAAGCTCCCAAACGGGCGGGAGAGTGCGGATGACTCTGCAGCACCGAATGAGAGAATTCCAAGTCCTCTTTTGCCAGGGTATCAAATTTGTAGAATTTTACAAACGTGTTTTCCCCCGACCACGTAGCTGCTCGGCAGAATTGTAATGCCGAGACCCCTCGGGCAGCCGCCCAAGATGAGCCCACCTTCCTTGTGGAATGGGCCTTAACAGATTTAGGCTGTGGCAGGCCTGCCACAGAATGAGCAAGTTGAATTGTGTTACAAATCCAACGAGCAATCGTCTGCTTAGAAGCAGGGGCACCCAACTTGTTGGGTGCATATAGTATCAACAGCGAGTCAGATTTTCTGACTTCAGCCGTCCTTGAAATGTATATTTTTAAGGCTCTGACAACGTCCAACAACTTGGAGTCCTCCAAGTCGCCAGTGGCCGCAGGCACCACAATAGGTTGGTTCAGGTGAAACGCTGATACCACCTTAGGGAGAAAATGCGGACGAGTCCTCAGTTCTGCCCTATCCGAATGGAAGATTAGATAAGGGCTTTTATAAGATAAAGCCGCCAATTCAGATACTCTCCTGGCGGAAGCCAGGGCCAGTAACATAGTCACTTTCCATGTGAGATATTTAAAATCCACCTTTTTCAATGGTTCAAACCAATGGGATTTGAGGAAATCTAAAACTACATTTAGATCCCACGGTGCCACCGGAGGCACCACAGGAGGCTGTATATGCAGTACTCCTTTAACAAAAGTCTGTACCTCAGGAACTGAGGCCAATTCTTTTTGGAAGAATATTGACAGGGCCGAAATTTGAACCTTAATAGATCTCAATTTGAGACCCATAGACAATCCTGATTGTAGGAAAAGTAGGAAACGACCCAGTTGAAATTCCTCCGTCGGAACACTCCGATCCTCGCACCACGCGACATATTTTCGCCAAATGCGGTGATAATGTTTCGCGGTGACTTCCTTCCTTGCCTTAATCAAGGTAGGAATGACTTCTTCTGGAATGCCTTTCCCTTTTAGGATCTGGCGTTCAACCGCCATGCCGTCAAACGCAGCCGCGGTAAGTCTTGAAAGAGACAGGGACCCCGTTGTAGCAGGTCCCTTCTCAGAAGTAGAGGGCACGGGTCGTCCGTGACCAACTCTTGAAGTTCCGGGTACCAAGTCCTTCTTGGCCAATCCGGAGCCACTAGTATTGTTCTTACTCCTCCTCACCGTATAATCTTCAATACCTTTGGTATGAGAGGCAGAGGAGGAAACACATATACTGATTTGTACACCCAAGGTGTTACCAGTGCGTCCACAGCTATTGCCTGTGGATCTCTTGACCTGGCGCAATACTTGTCCAGTTTCTTGTTGAGGCGAGACGCCATCATGTCTACCATTGGTCTTTCCCAACAGTTTATTAGCATGTGGAAGACTTCTGGATGAAGACCCCCCTCTCCCGGGTGAATATCGTGTCTGCTGAGGAAGTCTGCTTCCCAGTTGTCCACGCCCGGGAAGAACACTGCTGACAGTGCTATTACGTGATTCTCCGCCCAGCGAAGAATCTTGGCAGCTTCTGCCATTGCACTCCTGCTTCTTGTGCCGCCCTGTCTGTTTACATGGGCGACCGCCGTGATGTTGTCCGACTGAATCAACACCGGTTTTCCTTGCAGGAGTGGTTCCGCCTGGCTTAGAGCATTTTAGATTGCTCTTAGTACCAGAATGTTTATGTAAAGAGACTTTTCCAGGTTCGTCCATACCCCCTGGAAGTTTCTTCCTTGTGTGACTGCTCCCCAACCTCTCAGGCTGGCGTCCGTGGTCACCAGGATCAAATCCTGTATGCCGAATCTGCGGCCCTCCAATAGATGAGCCTTTTGCAACCACCACAGAAGATATACCCTTGTCCTTGGCGACAGGGTTATTCGCAGGTGCATCTGAGGATGCGACCCTGACCATTTGTCCAACAGATCCCTTTGGAAAATTCTTGCATGGAATCTGCCGAATGGAATTGCTTCGTAAAAAGCCACCATTTTTCCCAGGACTCTTGTGCATTGATGTACAGACACCTTTCCTGGTTTTAGGAGGTTCCTGACAGGTCGGATAACTCCTTGGCTTTTTCCTCGGGAAGAAAAACCTTTTTCTGAACCGTGTCCAGAATCATCCCTAGGAACAGCAGACGTATCGTCGGAAAACAGCTGCGATTCTTGGAATATTTAGAATCCAGTCGTGCCGTCGAAGAACTACTTTAGATAGTGCTCTTCCGACCTCCAACTGTTCTCTGGAACTTGCCCTTTTTAGGTCGTGCAAGTAAGGGATAATTTAGATGCCTTTTTTCTTTGAAGAAACATCTTTTCGGCCATTACCTTGGTAAAAAAGCCCGGGGTGCCGTGGATAATTCAAAACGGCATCGTCTGAAACTGATATTGACAGTTCTGTACCACGAACCAGAGGTACCCTTGATGAGAAGGACAAAATTTGGACATGGAGGTAATCCTTGATGTCCAGGGACACCATATAGACCCCTTTTTTCCGGTTCGCTATCACTGCTCTGAGTGACTTTATCTCGATTTGAACCTTTTATGTAAGTGTTCAAAACATTTTAGATTTAGACTATGTGTCACCAAGCCGTCTGGCTTCAGTACCACAATATAGTGTGGAAAAATAATACCCTTTTCCTTGTCGTAGGAGGGGTACTTTGATTATCACCTGCTGGATATACAGCTTGTGAATTGTTTCCAATGCTGCCTCCCTGTCGGAGGGAGCCGTTGGTAAAGCAGACTTCAGGAACCTGCGAGGAGAAGATGTCTCGACTCTCCAATCTTTACCCCTGGGATAATACTCGTACGATCTAGGGGTCAACTTGCGAGTGATCCCACTGCGCCCTGAGACTCTTGAGACTACCCCCCCACCTTGAGTCCGCTTGCACGGCCCCAGCGTCATGCTGAGGACTTGGCAGACGCGGTGGAGGGCTTCTTTTCCTGGGAAAGGGCTGCCTGCTGCAGTCTACTTCCCTTACCTCTATGTCTGGGCAGATATGACTGGCCTTTTGCCTGCATGCCCTCATGGGAAAGGAAAGATTGAGGCTGAAAAGACGGTGTCTTTTTTAGCTGAGATGTAACTTGGGGTAAAAAAGGTTGGATTTCCCAGCTGTTGCTGTGGTCCCCAGGTCCGATGGACCGACCCCCAAATAACTCCTTCCCTTTATACAGCAATACTTCCATCTGCCGTATGGGATCTGTATCACCTGACCACTGTCGTGTCCCTGACATCTTCTGGGAGATATGGACAACGCACTTATCTTGATGCCAGAGAGCAAATATCCCTCTGTGCATCTCACATACATATATATAGAATGCATCCTATTAAATGCTCTACATGAATAAAATATTTTCAGTCAGGGAATCCGACCAAGCCAACCCAGCACTGCATCTCCAGGCTGATGGCGATCGCTGGTCGCAGTATAACCACCGTATGTGTGTATATACTTTTTAGGATATTTTTCCAGCTTCCTATCAGCTGGCTCCTTGAGGGCGGCCGTATCTGGAGACGGTAACGCCACTTGATAAGCGTGTGAGCGCCTTATCACCCTAAGGGGTGTTTCCCAACGTACCCTAATTTCTGGCGGGAAAGGGTATAACGCCAATATTTGCTATCGGGGTAACCCTACGCATCATCACACACTTCATTTTATTTTATCTGATTCAGGAAAAACTACAGGTAGTTTTTTCACTCCCACATAATACCCTTTCTTGTGGTACTTGTAGTATCAGAAACACGTAACACCTCCTTCATTGCCCTTAACGTGTGGCCCTAATGAGAAATACGTTTGTTTATTCACCGTCGACACTGTATTCAGTGTCCGTGTCTGTGTCTGTGTCGACCGACTGAGGTAAATGGGCGTTTTTAAAACCCCTGACGGTGTTTCTGAGACGCCTGGACCGGTCCTAATAGATTGTCGGCCGTCTCATGTCGTCAACCGACCTTGCAGCGTGTTGACATTCTCACGTAATTCTCTAAATAAGCCATCCATTCCGGTGTCGACTCCCTAGAGAGTGACATCACCATTACAGGCAATTTCTCCGCCTCCTCACCAACATCGTCCTCATACATGTCGACACACACGTACCGACACACAGCACACACACCGGGAATGCTCTGACAGAGGACAGGACCCACTAGCCCTTTGGGGAGACAGAGGGAGAGTCTGCCAGCACACACCAAAAACGCTATAATTATATAGGGACAACCTTATATAAGTGTTTCTCCCTTATAGCATCTTTTATATATATACAATATCGCCAAAATCAGTGCCCCCCCTCTCTGTTTTAACCCTGTTTCTGTAGTGCAGTGCAGGGGAGAGCCTGGGAGCCTTCTCTCCAGCTTTTCTGTGAGAGAAAATGGCGCTGTGTGCTGAGGAGATAGGCCCCGCCCCTTTTTCGGCGGGCTCGTCTCCCGCTATTTTTGAAGTTAGGCAGGGGTTAAATATCTCCATATAGCCTCTGTGGGCTATATGTGAGGTATTTTTTGCCTCTAATAAGGTTTTTATTTGCCTCTCAGAGCGCCCCCCCCAGCGCTCTGCACCCTCAGTGACTGTTGTGTGAAGTGTGCTGAGAGGAAAATGGCGCACAGCTGCAGTGCTGTGCGCTACCTTTATGAAGACTCAGGAGTCTTCAGCCGCCGATTTTGGACCTCTTCTCTCTTCAGCGTCTGCAAGGGGGCCGGCGGCGCGGCTCCGGTGACCATCCAGGCTGTACCTGTGATCGTCCCTCTGGAGCTAGTGTCCAGTAGCCAAGCAGCAAATCCACTCTGCACGCAGGTGAGTTCACTACTTCTCCCCTAAGTCCCTCGTTGCAGTGATCCTGTTGCCAGCAGGACTCACTGTAAAGTAAAAAACCTAAGCTAAACTTTCTCTAAGCAGCTCTTTAGGAGAGCCACCTAGATTGCACCCTTCTCGTTCGGGCACAAAATCTAACTGGAGTCTGGAGGAGGGTCATAGGGGGAGGAGCCAGTGCACACCACCTGATCTGGTAAAAGCTTTACTTTTTTGTGCCCTGTCTCCTGCGGAGCCGCTATTCCCCATGGTCCTTTCAGGAACCCCAGCATCCACTTAGGACGATAGAGAAATATTATTGGTTATGGGCATTAATCCCTTTAATCCTCTATATGCACTAATTTTCCCTATTTTATAACATTAATTTTCTTTTTCCTTCCTCTCTTTGTTCCAATGTACATAAATAATTAAAAATCTTAAAAAATGTTTTTAAATAATATCGGGCAATAATAGGACCCCTACGGAAATACATCTCTAGTATTTAATTATACCATAACTGCATGTTTTTTGAAATGCCCCATATATCATCATCCTTTTTCTTCCCTATTTTTGGGATTACATGCATATACTTACCGCAATATAGTCTGTATGGTTCTTGTTTACTGATTAGTGATTTTTCTCACTATTGAATTGCAGTAATTTTTGTATTTAATAGGTTCCTGTTAAATTTTATTGGAAACTTATGATCTTTAATTGGGTAGCTTTGCTACATAGGACTGCGTCCGGCACCTATAATTGATTAGTAATGAAGAAAGACTGTGAATAGGTAGCATTCCCCCCTTTAAAAGCAATGGATCATAGGCTACCTAATTACCTGTGATCAAGCTTTGTGAAACGTACGTCAGGTCTTCCAAGAGGGCGAGTCACGTGGTGCGCACACGTGACCCACCGGTCCGTCAGTGGAACAGCAGTGTGGCAGCTGGGAACGGAGGGAGTGTTTGTTTGCCGCTGGCCAGAGCGGCCGCAGGAGGACGGGACCCCGCGCGGTTGATAGACGGCGGGGATCGTCCCCGAGTATAGACGTTTATATGTGGAACTCTGGGGTGGCAATTCCCCCTTTTCTCCGCGTCCTGTCTCGGGAGTGGTAACTATATAGACACAGTGGTGGCCAGTGAATATATTTACAACCTTATACGTGATATTTAAATACCTTGTCTCCATCTTAAAGGATCAGGACAATAACTATGAGGATACAAATTGGTTAATATTTATACAGTGCTACTCTAGAGGTGTTATTTCAAAAAAAGCCACATGTCCTATGACAATGTATCATCTCTCTTTTTGACACATATAACATTTCTGGCAAGTATCAATAGTAGCTGCAAATATTGGCAGTAGCAGCAATATTGCATCAGAGAAAACAGATCAATATGATATGCTAATGAGTCTTTCGGGAGTTACCCATTGTTACAATTAGCAAGCGGTAACAGTGGCTACAATTACTGGCAGTAGCAGTAATACTGCATTAGAGAGAACAGCTGATTATCACATGTCAAATGAGTTTTGTCAGCTATTGTGAAGATTTCCATCATTATTTTTGTGTTGGGATATATATAGGAAGACAATAGGGTAAAGAGAGAATAAGTAGTAATATCATCATGCAATTTGGCTCACACTGACAATAACCAACAGTGATTAAAACCATAATTAACCTTTCAGGAGTGTACCGCAATAGAGGCAAATGTGCAGGTTTAAAATCTCTGCACTACCTGTTACAAGGCACCAGGGAATACCTGCCTGAGTCTCCTTGCTTGATACCTCCTCTTTCTCTTTTTTCTGGCCAATTTGGATGCACCTACCCTCTCTCATTCCTCGTCCTATACCTGCTGGCAAGACGGGAGAACAGCAGAAGGGAGGTCTGCCTATATCTTGGCCACTTTCTCATACCTCTATGTGTTCAAAATACATTATGTCTTCAATCTAGCCAAATGCATTAGTGGCTGCTGGCAAGACCTGAAGCTTCTGGGTCTCAGACCTCTGTCAAGCAATAAAATCACTTATGATATTGACATAAACTGAGGTATCGGTACCTCATACCTCTGACAGTAAACGATATCAACATATATAACTACTTGGTAATTGTCAAAAAGAACCAAAGCTCATTATGCTGTACACCTCTGTCATGCATTTGAAATCATCTGACAGCCCATAAGAGAAATCGAGGGATTGGTGCCTCATACCTCCGTTTGGATATGGTTGTAAATAACACCTCTTTTTCACTTCAGCATTTTGAAATTGTCAGATTGTTGCTGAACTAACTGTTTGATAGCCATCGATAAAAACTGAGGTAATTGTGCCTCATACCTCTGTCAGGACTCTTGCTTAAACTAATGGGATATATGTGGAAGAAATAATGGTAAAGAGATTTGGAGCTATACGGCCTGGGTTCTTCACAGAAAAGATTTGCCTTTGAGATATAGGAGTACTCAGTTGTGGATAATCAAGGTACATTACTTTTGGAGTATTACTATATAACTGTTGACACTAAGCAATTTATCAATCAGACAATTGCCCTGAGTGTAAAAATGATTGGGATAGATTACACGGGGTAATTTGTTTATGATACGGGTGCCTTGTATTCTCTCATTATATATGTGTGTGAATCAACACAAACTTTAATTCCTTATCTCTTTACACAGGTGGCACCATTTTTTATGTCCTATTGATGGCATGCCCTTGTCTGTTATATCTCGAAAGAAACGGCTATACAGACATCTCTCCTCGTTAACTGGGCCACACACTGACACATAAGTGACCCAACTCAAAATAATCCCTCAAGTGACCTATGATTCAAAATCACTGCCCTGAGAATTTACACATGGGCACATAAATGATAAAGATGATGGTCACATTATCAAATTTTTGATACATTTTTCTTACATTTATGAGAAGGGAATTATCACACAAACGGACTCAAACATAATTAATTGTTTTGACTGAGGTCATCTAGATAAGACCATATTCTTTTTACATATTTTTACAATAAGATCACATATTTATTAGTTTATTCATATGGATGTTGTATACAAATTTTATTAGGTATGCCTTAAAAAATTATTTAATTTTAAGATTATATTTTTTCATTAGTATATATTAATTTTTCTCGTTACCTCAGATAAGAGTGCTTCCTACCAGGGTTATTTTGTCTTCCTTGTAGTCATTTTCATGATTTGTGTCTTTATACCCTTGGGAGCACCACTGACCATCATAATTTATTGTTACCATTTTATCATTGGGCTATAGGTATACAATTGATCAATAAAAGGGAAAAATATCCCAAGTGTGTCAGTTTCTCTGAGGTAATTACAATTTGTTCAACTATTTATCCTGTGCGGCCTTCCCCAGCCCTTTTCCCCTCTCTTTTTTTGTAACAATTTAAACTTATCACAGTTGTGTCTCCCAGCAAAGATGATAAGAGAAGTAGCTTATTCATCTGCTGCTTCTGTGCATTTATATTAGGACACTGATGTACACGGAGGTGTAGAACAAGAAAAAAATAGGATTTTAATTACCTACCGGTAAATCCTTTTCTCATAGTCCATAGAGGATGCTGGGTTCCACATTAGTACCATTGGGTATGGACGGGTCAACTAGGAGCCATTGGCACTTTAAGAGTTTGAGAGTGTGGGCTGGCTCCTCCCTCTATGCCCCTCCTACCAGACTCAGTCTAGAAACTGTGCCCGAGGAGACTGACAACTTTGAGAGAAGGATTTTACACAGATGGTGGCGAGATTCACACCAGCTCACGCATACAAGGCAAACCAAGCTAACCAGCCTGAAAACTCAGCAAAGGCTGAACAAGATTACTTAACCAAGTAACAAAACAGTACTTAACCAAGAACTAAGCAGTACTGAACTACTGTAAATAACCACTGCAGTTTCACGATACGCTGGGCGGGTGCCCAGCATCCTCTACGAACTACGAGAAAAGGATTTACCGGTAGGTAATTGAAATCCTATTTTTTCTTACATTCTAGAGGATGCTGGGTTCCACATTAGTACCATGGGGATGTACCAAAGTGGGAGGGAGAGTGTGGAGGCTCCTGCAGAACTGACTGACCAAACTTCAGGTCCTCAGCAGCAAAAGTATCGAACTTGTAGAACTTAGCAAAAGTGTTCGACGCAAACAAAGTAGCTGCTCGTCAAAGCTGTAAAGACGAGACACCCCGGGCAGCCGCCCAGGAAGAACCCACCTTACGAGTAGAGTGGGCCTGAACAGACGAAGGACACGGCAATCCTGCCATAGAATACGCATGCTGGATAGTGAACCTGATCCAGCGAGAGATAGTCTGCTTAGAAGCAGTACACCCAATTTTCTTAGGATCATACAGGACAAACGGAGAGTCCGATATTCTGTGACGAGCAGTTCTCTTCACAGATTTTCAGAGCCCTTACAACATCCAAGAACTTTGATGAAATTGAGGAGTCAGTAGCAACTGGCACCACAATAGGTTGGTTGATATGAAATGCCGACACAACCTTCGGAAGGAACTGCTGACGCGTTCGGAGCTCAGCCCTATCTTCATGGAAGATCAAGTAGGAGCTCTTACAAGACAAAGCCCCCAACTCCAACACACGTCTAGCAGAAGCTAAGACCAACAAAGTGACAGCCTTCCTTGTGAGAAACTTGACATCAACCTCCGGTAGAGGCTCGAATCAATCCGATTGGAGGAGCTGTAACACCACGTTAAGATCCCAGGGCGCCATAGGCGGCACAAAGGGAGGCTGGATGTGCAGAACCTCTTTCAAGAAAGTCTGAACATCAGGGAGGGAAGCAAATTGTCTCTGGAAGAAAATGGATAGGGATGAATTCTGGACCTTTACGGAGCCCAACCTCAGGCCCATTTCCATACCTGCATGTAGGAAGAGGAGAAACCGTCCCAGTTGAAACTCCACCACAGGAAACTTCTTGGACTCAAACCAAGATACATACTTTTTCCAAATACGATGGTAATGTTTAGACGTTACTCCTTTCCTAGCCTGTATCATGGTAGGAATAACGTTGTTCGGAATGCCCTTCCGAGCCAAGATCTGGCTTTCAACCTCCATGCATCAAATGTAGCCATGGTAAATCTTGATAAGCGAAAGGCCCCTGCTGCAGCAGGTCTTCCCGAAGAGGAAGAGGCCTCGCTCTTTCAGAAGTAGATCCAGAAGATCCACATACCAAGTCCTTCTTGGCCAGTCCAGAGTAATGAGGATTACTACAAAAAGGGTATCCTGGAGCTAGAAAAGGTTCAAAGGCGGGCGACCAAACTAATTAAGGGTATGGAGACGCTGGAATACGAGGAAAGGCTTGCAAGACTAGGCATGTTTACACTGGAAAAGAGGAGATTAAGAGGGAACATGATCAACATTTACAAATATATAAGGGGACAATATACAGATCTTGCGCAGGACCTGTTTTTGGTTAGATCAACACAGAGAACTCGTGGACACTCGCTCAGGTTAGAGAGGAGATTCCACACAATACGGCGTAAAGGCTTTTTTACGGTAAGGACGATACGTGTTTGAAATTCCCTGCCTGAGGGAGTTGTAATGGCCAACTCAGTCAACACCTTTAAGAATGGGTTAGATAAATTCCTAATGGATAAGGATATCCAGGGTTACGGGGTATAGTCACGCACTATGGTTATTATGAAAAGAGGGGTTAATCGGAACGGCATTTAGCAACTTTAGTCAAAATTTTATACAAGATAATCGTGCATAGGAGACCACAAATAGGTTGAACCCGATGGACAATTGTCTTTTTTCAACCTTAGATACTATGTTACTATGATTGCATGAACTCCTGTTCTCCTTATGAGCTTTAGAACTCTTGGAATTAGTGGAAGTGGAGGAAACACGTACACCAACTGGAACACCCAGGGAGTTACCAGGGCGTCCACCGCCGCTGCCTGCGGGTCTCTTAACTTGGAGCAATACCTCCAAAGTTTTTTGTTTAGGCGGGATGCCATCATATCTATTTGAGGAACCCCCCAAAGATTTGTCACCTCTGTTAACACCTCTGGATGGAGGCCCCATTCTCCTGGATGGATCGTGTCTGCTGAGGAAGTCTGCTTCCCAGTTGTCCACTCCCGAAATGAAGATTGCTGACAGCGCCACCACGTGTTTTTCCACCCAGAGGATGATTTTTGTCACCTCTGACATTGCAGCTCTGCTCTTCGTTACGCCTTGTCGGTTTATGTAGGCCACTGTCGTTACATTGTCCGACTGAACTTGAATGGCCCAATCTTTCAGAAGATGTGACGCTTGCAGAAGACTGTTGTACACGGCTCTTAGTTCCAGAATGTTTATTGGAAGACTGGATTCCAGGCGTGACCACCTTCCTTGGAAGGTTTCCCTTGAGTGACTGCGCCCAAGCCCCGGAGACTTGCATCCGTGGTTAGAAGGATCCAGTCCTGAATCCCGAACCTGCGGCCTTCCAGAAGGTGAGGCATTTGTAGCCACTAGAGGAGTGAAATCCTTGCTTCCTGTGACAGACGTATCCTCAGGTGCATATGCAGATGAGAACCCGACCACTTGTCTAAGAGATCCAATTGGAAGGATCGAGCATTAAACCTTCCGAACTGCAGAGCCTCGTAAGAGGCAACCATATTCCCCAAAAGACGAATGCACTGATGAATCAATGGGTTCAGGACATCCCGGACCATTGATTGCATCACCAACGTCTTCTCCACCGGTAGAAACACCCTCTGCACTTCCGTGTCGAGGAACATCCCCAGGAAAAACAATCTCTTTGACGGCACCAAATGTGACTTTGGAAGGTTCGGGATCTAACCATGGACCCTGAGCAGACGAGTCGTGAGAGCAATGGACTGAAACAGCTTCTTCCTGGACGACGCCTTTATCAGCAGATCGTCCAGGTATGGAATTATGTTCACCCCCTGTCTGCGGAGGGGAACCATCATCTCTGCCATCACCTTGGTGCCGTGGAGAGACCGAATGGCAGCGCCTGAAACTGATCGAGACTGTCTAACAGTGCAAATCTGACATAAGCCTGGTGTGGAACCAAATCGGAATGTGGAAATAAGCATCCTTGATATCTAGGGATACCAGAAACTCCCCCTCTTCCTGACCTGAGATCACCGCTCTCAGAGACTCTATTTTGAATTTGAACTCCCCTAGATAAGGGTTCAACGATTTCAAGTTCAAAATTGGTCTGACCGAACCATCCAGTTTCGGTACCACAAAAACGTTTGAATAGTAACCCACGTTGTGCATATGAGGTGGAACTGGAACAATGACCTCTGACTTTGGCAATTTCTGGATAGCTTACAGTAGGACAGTTCTGTCTGTCAGTAAAGCTGGCAACCCTGATTTGAAGAATCGGTGAGGTGGGGTTTCTTGAAACTCCAGTCTGTACCCCTGGGATACAATACCCTGTACCCAGGGATCCAGACCGGATGACACCCAGACGTGGCTGAAACATCAGAGTCTCGCACCCACCAGCCCGTCCTCCAGGCTGTGTGGTCCACTGTCATGCTGAGGATTTTGAGGTACCAGAAGCAGGCTTCTGGTCCTGGGAGCCTACGGGTGTAGGCTTTTTGGATTTTGCCCACCCACCTCTAAAGAAGGTGGTAGGAGGCTTGGACTTTTTTGTCTTAACGGTCTGAAAGGACTGTGATGCAGATGAAGAAAAAGGTTTCTTCGTAGAAGGCGTAGCTGAGGGAAGGAAAGGTGACTTACCCACGGTTGCCGTGGAAATCCACGCATCCAACGCTTCCCCAAATAGAGCCTGACCTGTGTAGGGTAGGTTCTCCACACTTCTCCTGGATTCCGCGTCTACAGACAATTGGCGTAGCCAGAGTCCCCTGAGAGCTGAGACAGACATGGAAGATATCCTTGCAGTCAGCGTACTCAGGTCCTTCATGGATTCCACCATGAATACCGCAGAATCCTGTATGTTACGTAAAAATAATTAAAATGTCACTTCTATCCATTGAATCCAAATCCTCTAGTAATGTGCCTGACCACTTTACTATAGCTTTGGAGATCCATATGCAGGCAATAGTAGGCCTTAACGCCACTCCTGAAGCAGTGTATATGGATTTGAGCGTAGTGTCAATCTTACGATCAGCCGGTTCTTTTAACGTGGTAGATCCAGGGACAGGTAAAACCACTTTTTTTAGACAGTCTGGAGACAGATGCGTCAACCATGGGTGGGTTTTCCCATTTTTTTCCTATCTTCCTCAGGGAAGGGAAAAGCAACCAGAATCCTTTTTGGAATCTGGAATTTTTTCTCCGGGTTTTTCCAGGATTTTTCAAATAAAGCGTTTAATTCTTTAGACGCAGGGAAGGTTAGCGAGGCTTTCTTATTATCTGTGAAGTAAGCCTCCTCAACCTGCTCAGGTGTTGTGTCAGTAATATTTAACACATCTCTAATGGCCTCAATCATTAGCTGCACCCCCTTTGCAAGCACCCCCTCAGCACATCCCCATCACCATCTGCTGTGTCAGAGTTGGTATCCGTGTCATCTTGCATAATCTGGGCAAGTGCACGTTTCTGTGGGTATATGCTAGGGGATTTTGAAGCAATAGGAACAGAACCTGACCAAACAGCCATAGACTTCTTTAAAACCTGAGATTCAGTCTCAGTATGTGAGACAATTCATTACATTCCTGTATACATGGAATGGATTCCTCCTGAGAGGACACAGAGACACAGAGTCTCTAGACATGGCTATGTGAGACAACAAACACCCACACACTCACACACACACAGGGAAATGTCAGACACAGTTTCCCCCCAAGCATGCCACAGAGAGACACAGAGACTGGAGCCAACCAACACACAGCGCTTCCCCAGGTAGATATAATACCACCCCCCAGCGCTTACTGTGTACCTTAATAGACTACACAGTATTTACACAGCCTCCCCCCCCCCCTTTCTACAACCCCCTGGTACCGCACAGGATAGCTGGAGTTGTTTGGAAGGACAGCTCTCCCTGTCAGCGTATCTGTTAGGATCTGCAGGCAGGAAAATGGCGCTGAACGCTGCTAGGTCCGCTCTGAGAAGCTCCGCCCCCTGAGGATTGTTGCTGGCAGTGTAACCGAGGTCCCTGACTGGCTTGTGACCAGTGTAGGGTATAGGCGCTGGCACAGGGCACCCCTCACAGCGCCGCACCATGTACCGCTGAGCCTCTGGAGCGCAGTTAGTACTGCGCTCCCACCCTGTTGCCGCCATCTTCACACCGGCTCCCCGCTTGTCAGGGGGGGGGCGGTGACTCACTCGCCACCGAAATCTTCTGGCTCTGTTAGGGGGTGGTGGCATGCCGCGGGAGTGAGCGGTCGCCTGGGGCGGCTAACGATCACCACCCTCAGGAGCTCAGTGTCCTGTCAGCGAAGATAGTGGCTCGAGCCCCGCAGGGCGGACAACAGCCTCCCTGTGCCTAACTACTCTTAGAAAAAAATAAAACTAAAGAAGCTCTAGGAGCTCCCCTAGCTGTGACCGTCTCCTCCGGCTGTGACCGGCTTCTCCTGGCACATTTTCTAAACTGAGTCTGGTAGGAGGGGCATAGAGGGAGGAGCTAGCCCAGACTCTCAAACTCTTAAAGTACCAATGGCTCCTAGTGGACCTGTCTTATACCCCATGGTACTAATGTGGACCCCAGCATCCTCTAGGACGTAAGAGAAAATTATATAAATGAACATGCACAGTACGGGTCCAGCACTCCTAAGGAACTTGCGTCACAAATATGTGCTCCGGTGCCAACCTGACAGGCCTGAGCAGCCTGTACATACATAGAAGTCCACAAAAGGCAGCACTCAGGAGACTGCAAAATGAGTGAAGAAAGCGGTGCTATTTATTACCAATGTTTCGAGGCATGGCGGACCCGTCTTCAGGACACACACCATGTGCGTGTCCTGAAGACAGGGCCGCCGTGCCCCGAAAAAAATAAATCTGGGATTTTAAAGGTTAACAAAAAAGGCATGGTAAATGCTATTCACAATTTTAGTACATAATCTAAAAGTGCATGTAATACAGTTTATTTTTAATTGGTTTTGAATATGATATTGTCCAGATGGTGGTCTTCATTCATGATACACACTTGTAGTCTATTTCTGAGGTTTGGTATCACTCGAAGGGTCATTTCCGGCATTATCACTGCAATATCTTGATGACGTTCACTTTCATTTATCTGGCTACGTTAACAAGCAGAATTTTTGTTACTGGGCGGAAAACAATCATCATCTCCCCTCCATCCCTCTGTTTCCTTTCCCCTCCTTTCCTGTTACCCCACTTTCATTCACCTCTGCCCCATGGTCCTACTACCCCACGACTCAGCCCTGCTCCCTTCCTCCCTCCCCTGTCATCTCTCCACACACCCATCCACATCACACTGAAATCCCTCCCTGCCCACCTCCTGTAGTTTCAGTTCCTAGCTCAGGCACCCGAACCATCACTACTCTCTCATCATCCCTGCCCTCAAAGTTAATCTCACCTCATCACTACAGCAACCCTGATAATCTTATTCACATCTCTCCCACAAACTCATACTCCCTATCCTGTGCCCTCTGGAATGCCAGATCTGTTTGTAACAAACTGGTCCCCACTCATGACCTTTTCATTTCCAACTCCCTGCACCTACTAGCCATTACTGAAACCTGGATTACTCCCTCTGAAACTACTTCTCCTGCTGCTCTCTCTGCCGGGGTCTCGCATTCACATCCCCCACCACCCCTAACCTGTGGGTCGCCATGGGGGTGGTGTTGGGGTCCTTTTACCTTCTAGTTACTCCTACCAACTCATACCACCAGAACCATCCCTTACATTCTTTACATTTGAGGTCCATGCCATACGCCTCTTCCAACCAGTCCATCTTAGAGTGGCTGTCATTTACCGCCCCCTTGACATTGCCTCCAAATTTATTAACAACTTTGCTTCCTGGCTTCCTCATATCCTCTCTTCTGACATTCCCTCCATTATACTAGGTGATTTAACATCCATATTGATATCCCCATCCAATCCCTTCCCTTTAAACTCCTTAACCTCACCTCTTCACTTGGTCTCTCCAAGTGGACCTCCTCACCCTCCCATGTGAATGGGAGCTCACTGGATCTGCTCTTCACTTACAGTTGTGATATTTCTGTTTTTTCGAACTCCCCATTTCACCTCTCTGACCAACACTTGCTCTCCATTAACCTTTCTCTCTCTGCTTCCCCATCTCTACCTCCTAAGGCTACCATCACTAAGTTTAACACTGAGGCTATTGACACCACATTCCTTTCCTCCCTGTTTGACTCCCTTCTCTCTCCTATTCTCTCTAATGCCCTGAACAAGCCACTTCCATATACAATGCATCCCTTACTTCTGCTTTTGACTCTGTCGCTCCACCAACCACTATTCACCCTCGCAATTTAACACCTCAACCCTGGCATACCAAATGCACCAGATATCTGCAAAAAATGTGCTGCCCTTTCTCTTGCTAAACAGTCATACTTCAAGAACCTCATCTCCTCCCAGTCTTCCAACCCCCGGCACCTCTTTGCCACTCTCAACTCACTCCTCTGCCCACCTCCACCTTGACTCCCCTCCTCACTCTCTGCTCTTGACTTTACCATTTACTTCACATCCAAAATTGACTCCATACTGGGCATCACATCACACCAGACCATCAGCAACCAGCCTTCTCCCATCCCTTACCACCCCTTCCCATTCCTCTCACCAACTCTGACATTTATCTCCCATGTATCTGGAGAGGAAATCATTACCCTCATTCAATCCTCTTTCCTCACCACCTCCCCCACTTGACCCTATCCCTTCCTGCCTCCTGCGCTACCTCACTCCTTCTGCCTGTTCCCATTTTTCCCACCTTCTCAATCTCTCCCTCTCATCAGGCACTGTCCCTCTGCCTTCAGGCATGCACTCATCTCTCCTATACTTAAAAAACCTATCCTTGATCTAAACACTCTACCCAACTACCGACCCATCTCTCTTCTCCATTTTGCCTCCAATCTCCTTGAGTGTATTGTCTACAACTGCCTTACTTCCTTTCTTTCCTCACACTCACTGCTTGACCCATTCCAGTCTGGCTTCCGTCCTCTCCACTCAACTGTAACTGCCCTCACAAAAGTCTGCAATGACCTCTATGCTGCCAAATCTAAGGGCCATTACTTTCTGTTTATTCTTCTTGACCTCTCTGCTGCTTTTAACACTGTGGACCACCCTCTGGTCTGCGTGATACTGCCCTCTCTTGGCTGTCTTCCTACCTCTCTGACTGTTCATTCTCTATCTCCTCTCATGACTCAACATCCCCCTCACTTCCACTAACTGTAGGTGTACCCCAAGGTTCTGTCCTTGGTCCTCTTTTTTTCTCTCTCTATACATCCTCAGTAGATAAGATCATTAGTTCGTTTGAATTGCAATATTATCTCTATGCTGATGACACTCAAATCTATCTTTCCTCTCCAGACCTCTCCCCTGCTCTCGTCACTCGTATCTCCAACTGTCTCTCTGCTATCTCTGTTTGGATGTCCCAGCTCTTTCTTAAACTTAACATGTCTAAAACCGAGCTGATCATCTTCCCTCCCTCCTATATAACCTCACCTCACACAATCTCATTATCTATTGATGGCACTACTATCTTCTCTAGCCCCCAAGTGTGCCGTCTTGGAGTAATCCTTGACTCCTCCCTCTCCTTTAAACCACACATTCAGCACCTCTCACCTGCCGTTTTCATCTAAAAAATATTTCCAGCATCAGACCTTTCCTGACCCAGGATGCTACTAAGACTCTTATCAACTCACTGGTCATCTCCAAACTGGACTACTGTAATCTCCTCCTGACTGGCATTCCTGACAAACACCTCTCTCCACTCCAATCTATCCCCAATGCTGCTGCCTGGCTCATTTTCCTCACCAAACGCACTACGTCCACCTCTCCTCTCTTACAAGACCTTCACTGGCTCCCCTTCCCTTTCAGAATCCATTTCAAGCTTCTCACACTCACTTACAAAGCCCTCACCCACTCCTCTCCTATTTACGTCTCTGACCTTATCTTCCGTTACACTCCCACCCTTCCTCTTCATTCTCTGCTAATGCATGCGGACTCTCTTGCCTACTGATTACTTCCTCCCACTCCTACCTCCAAGATTTTTCACGTGCTGCTCTCTCTCTCTCTCTGGAATTCCCTACCTCTCACCCCTCTCTACAAAACTTCAAACGGGCTCTCAAGAACCACTTCTTCACCAAACCCACCCAAATCTCATTCTAACCCTCTGTTCCACACTCTCTACATTCCCCATCTGTGTCACCACTGTCTGTCTACCCCTCCCCTTTAGAATGCAAGCTCTCACAAGTAGGGCCCTCTACCCTCATGTGCTTATCCTTTTTCTTACTTTCATAATCTTCAACTGCACCAAATCCAGCAGTCTTCTGCCACCTGATACTTATTTCAGTGTTATCTGCTGTTGTAGCTATGTTTACTTACCCTGTACTTGTCCTATATTGCCTTCAACTGTAAGATGCTGTTTTCCTGTTTTGATTATTTATATACTTGGTAATTGGGAGCTGCGGAACCCTTGTGGCGCCATATAAATAAAGGATAATAATAATAATAATAATAATAATAATAATTAGCTTCATAAAAGGTCTCTACACAGCCAATAGGGACATCTGAAAGCTGAGGTCTAAAGAACTGAAGGCTGCTATACGTCAAGAAATGACAATATCATATTCAAAATCAATTGAAAATAAACTGTATTCCATGCAGGTTTTTGCCTCACCATGTGCATGCCTTCTGTTAACCCAGAGGGGATGTAGTTAATATCCCGGCGGTCAGGATCTCGGTGGTAGAATAGCGACGCCGGGACCCCAACTTCCGAGAATGCAGACAGCTGCACCAGGGATATTCCGACTCATTGGTGTCCACGACATAGGCTTTCTAGCATATGCCCCGTTGCCGGCATTCTGGCAGCCGGGATCCCAGGGTAGGTATACTGACCTCCGGGATTACGGCCGCCGGGAAGCCATCTCCAACCCACCCAGAGAGACTAGATTACAGGTGCAGAAAAAAATTATAACTGAGTAGCTATATATATATATATAGTAGTGGCATCCAGACCAATAATTCAGTGTTTTATGATTTGCTTATAGGAGTACAAGTGGATCAACCGGAATGATTTGGCCAATGATTTAGCATAACCTGTTTTGCCAACGTTCTAAAAAACACGTTTCTGGTGATTTATGCCTGAGGAGATATCATATGTGAAACCTATCTTTTAGGGAATCACCTTTAACTAAAGAACCACACTCAGACAATGATTAACTGCTCTCTATCAGCATAGTTTTTTTTGTTTTTTTTTGCAAAAATCTTTTTTTTTGCTTACTGTGCCAATTCAGGTTCAGGTTAAAAGTAAAAAAACAAAAACAAACATCTCTTTTCAACATCATCCAGTTTGCAAAGTGTATATTTAGAATTTGATGGGAGATGCTATGACAGAAAAACTACAATAATATCTTTGTCAAATCACTGCATTCTTTGGCTTTTCATTTACATATTTTACATACAGTACTGGGAATATTTATCAGATAAAATAATATTTTAAACATGCTATCAACAAATACTTACCCTTGAAAAAGGGTAGGATAGGTGAATTTCAGAATAGACAGAACATACTGAAAAACAAAGACCAAGTTAATTGAACACACATAAATTAAGCTACGACATCAAAAGTGCTAATAAGACAAAAATAACATTAAATTAAAAAAAAACCACACCTTCTGTAGTATAGAAAAAAAAAAACACACCAAACACATATTGTATAGAAAAAAAACTTACACAAATATTACATAAAATAAGAATTTACTTACCGATAATTCTATTTATCATAGTCCGTAGTGGATGCTGGGAACTCCGAAAGGACCATGGGGAATAGCGGCTCCGCAGGAGACTGGGCACAAAAGTAAAAGCTTTAGGACTAGCTGGTGTGCACTGGCTCCTCCCCCTATGACCCTCCTCCAAGCCTCAGTTAGGATACTGTGCCCGGACGAGCGTACACAATAAGGAAGGATTTTGAATCCCGGGTAAGACTCATACCAGCCACACCAATCACACCGTACAACCTGTGATCTGAACCCAGTTAACAGCATGATAACAGAGGAGCCTCTGAAAAGATGGCTCACAACAATAATAACCCGATTTTTGTAACTATGTACAAGTATTGCAGACAATCCGCACTTGGGATGGGCGCCCAGCATCCACTACGGACTATGAGAAATAGAATTATCGGTAAGTAAATTCTTATTTTCTCTGACGTCCTAGTGGATGCTGGGAACTCCGAAAGGACCATGGGGATTATACCAAAGCTCCCAAACGGGCGGGAGAGTGCGGATGACTCTGCAGCACCAAATGAGAGAACTCCAGGTCCTCCTCAGCCAGGGTATCAATTTTGTAGAATTTTACAAACGTATTTGCTCCTGACCAAGTAGCTGCTCGGCAAAGTTGTAAAGCCGAGACCCCTCGGGCAGCCGCCCAAGATGAGCCCATCTTCCTTGTGGAGTGGGCATTTACAGATTTTTGGCTGTGGCAGGCCTGCCACAGAATGTGAAAGCTGAATTGTACTACAAATCCAACGAGCAATAGTCTGCTTAGAAGCAGGAGCACCCAGCTTGTTGGGTGCATACAGGATAAACAGCGAGTCAGATTTTCTGACTCCAGCCGTCCTGGAAACATATATTTTCAGGGCCCTGACAACGTCTAGCAACTTGGAGTCCTCCAAGTCCCTAGTAGCCGCAGGCACCACAATAGGTTGGTTCAGGTGAAACGCTGAAACCACCTTAGGGAGAAACTGAGGACGAGTCCTCAATTCCGCCCTGTCCGAATGGAAAATCAGATAAGGGCTTTTACAGGATAAAGCCGCCAATTCTGACACGCGCCTGGCCCAGGCCAGGGCCAACAGCATGACCACTTTCCATGTGAGATATTTTAACTCCACAGATTTAAGTGGTTCAAACCAATGTGGCTTTTTTGGAACCCAAAAACTACATTGAGATCCCAAGGTGCCACTGGAGGCACAAAAGGAGGCTGTATATGCAGTACCCCTTTTACAACGTCTGAACTTCAGGGACTGAAGCTAGTTCTTTTTGGAAGAAAATTGACAGGGCCGAAATTTGAACCTTAATGGAGCCCAATTTCAGGCCCATAGACACTCCTGTTTGCAGGAAATGTAGGAATCGACCCAGTTGAATTTCCTCCGTCGGGCCTTACTGGCCTCGCACCACGCAACATATTTTCGCCAAATGCGGTGATAATGTTTTGCGGTTACATCCTTCCTGGCTTTGATCAGGATAGGGATGACTTCATCCGGAATGCCTTTTTTCCTTCAGGATCCGGCGTTCAACCGCCATGTTGTCAAACGCAGTCGCGGTAAGTCTTGGAACAGACAGGGTCCTTGCTGAAGCAGGTCCCTTCTTAGAGGTAGAGGCCACGGATCCTCCGTGAGCATCTTTTGAAGTTCCGGTTACCAAGTCCTTCTTGGCCAATCCGGAGCCACGAATATAGTGCTTACTCCTCTCCATCTTATCAATCTCAGAACCTTGGGTATGAGAGGCAGATGAGGGAACACATACACTGACTGGTACACCCACGGTGTTACCAGAGCGTCTACAGCTATTGCCTGAGGGTCCCTTGACCTGGCGCAATACCTGTCGAGTTTTTCCCAATGGTTTATAATCATGTGGAAGACTTCTGGGTGAAGTCCCCACTCTCCCGGGTGGAGGTCGTGTCTGCTGAGGAAGTCTGCTTCCTAGTTGTCCACTCCCGGAATTGCTGACAGTGCTATCACATGATTTTCCGCCCAGCGAAGAATCCTTGCAGCTTCTGCCATTGCCCTCCTGCTTCTTGTGCCACCCTGTCTGTTTACGTGGGTGACTGCCATGATGTTGTCCGACTGGATCAACACCGGCTGACCTTGAAGCAGAGGTCTTGCTAAGCTTAGAGCATTGTAAATGGCCCTTAGCTTCAGGATATTTATGTGAAGTGATGTCTCCAGGCTTGACCATAAGCCCTGGAAATTCCTTCCCTGTGTGACTGCTCCCCAGCCTCGCAGGCTTGCATCCGTGGTCACCAGGACCCAGTCCTGAATGCCGAATCTGCGGCCCTCTAGAAGATGAGCACTCTGCAACCACCACAGGAGGGACACCCTTGTTCTTGGTGACAGGGTTATCCGCTGATGCATCTGAAGATGCGACCCGGACCATTTGTCCAGCAGGTCCCACTGGAAAGTTCTTGCGTGGAATCTGCCGAATGGGATTGCTTCGTAGGAAGCCACCATTTTACCCAGAACCCTTGTGCATTGATGCACTGAGACTTGGCTCGGTTTTAGGAGGTTCCTGACTAGCTCGGATAACTCCCTGGCTTTCTCCTCCAGGAGAAACACCTTTTTCTGGACTGTGTCCAGGATCATCCCTAGGAACAGAAGACGAGTCGTCGGAACCAGCTGCGATTTTGGAATATTGAGAATCCAATCGTGCTGCCGCAACACTACCTGAGATAGTGCTACACCGACCTCCAACTGTTCCCTGGATCTTACCCTTATCAGGGAATCGTCCAAGTAAGGGATAACTAAAATTCCCTTCCTTCGAAGGAATATCATCATTTCGGCCATTACCTTGGTAAAGACTTGGGGTGCCGTGGACCATCCATACGGCAGCGTCTGAACTGATAGTGACAGTTCTGTACCATAAACCTGAGGTACCCTTGGTGAGAAGGGTAAATTTGGACATGAAGGTAAGCATCCTTGATGTCCCGAGACATCATGTAGTCCCCTTCTTCCAGGTTCGCAATCACTGCTATGAGTGACTCAATCTTGAATTTGAACCTCTGTATGTAAGTGTTCAAAGATTTTAGATTTAGAATCGGTCTCACCGAGCCGTCCGGCTTCGGTACCACAACAGTGTGGAATAATACCCCGTTCCCTGTTGCAGGAGGGGTACCTTGATTATCACCTGCTGGGAATACAGCTTGTGAATGGCTTCCAAAACTGTCTCCCTGTCAGAAGGAGACATCGGTAAAGCCGACTTTAGGAAACGGCGAGCGGGAGACGTCTCGAATTCCAATTTGTACCCCTGAGATATCACCTGAAGGATCCAGGGGTCTACTTGCGAGTGAGCCCACTGCGCGCTGAAATTCATTGAGACGGGCTTCCCACCTTGCCTGATTCTGCTTGTAAAGCCCCAGCGTCATACTGAGGGCTTGGCAGAGGCGGGATAGGGTTTCTGTTCCTGGGAACTGGCTGATTTCTGCAGCCTTTTTCCTCTCCCTCTGTCACGGGGCAGAAATGAGGAACCTTTTGCCCGCTTGTCCACGAAAAGACTGCGCCTGATAATACGGCGTCTTCTCATGTTGAGAGGCGACCTGGGGTACAAACGTGGATTTCCCAGCTGTTGCCGTGGCCACCAGGTCTGAAAGACCGACCCCAAATAACTCCTCCCCTTAATAAGGCAATACTTCCAAATGCCGTTTGAAATCCGCATCACCTGACCACTGTCGTGTCCATAACCCTCTACTGGTAGAAATGGACAACGCACTTAGACTTGATGCCAGTCGGCAAATATTCCGCTGTGCATCACGCATATATAGAAATGCATCTTTTAAATGCTCTATAGGCAAAAATATACTGTCCCTATCTAGGGTATCAATATTTTCAGTCAGGGAATCCGACCACGCCAACCCAGCACTGCACATCCAGGCTGAGGCGATTGCTGGTCGCAGTATAACACCAGTATGTGTGTAAATACATTTTAGGATACCCTCCTGCTTTCTATCAGCAGGATCCTTAAGGGCGGCCATCTCAGGAGAGGGTAGAGCCCTTACAAGCGTGTGAGCGCTTTATCCACCCTAGGGGGTGTTTCCCAACGCACCCTAACCTCTGGCGGGAAAGGATATAATGCCAATAACATTTTAGAAATTATCAGTTGTTATCGGGGGAAACCCACGCATCATCACACACCTCATTTAATTTCTCAGATTCAGGAAAACTACAGGTAGTTTTTCCTCACCGAACATAATACCCCTTTTTGGTGGTACTCGTATTATCCGAAATGTGTAAAACATTTTTCATTGCCTCAATCATGTAACGTGTGGCCCTACTGGAAGTCACATTTGTCTCTTCACCGTCGACACTGGAGTCAGTATCCGTGTCGGCGTCTATATCTGTCATCTGAGGTAACGGGCGCTTTAGAGCCCCTGACGGCCTATGAGACGTCTGGACAGGCACAAACTGAGTAGCCGGCTGTCTCATGTCAACCACTGTCTTTTATACAGAGCTGACACTGTCACGTAATTCCTTCCAACAGTTCATCCACTCAGGTGTCGACCCCCTAGGGGGTGACATCACTATTACAGGCAATCTGCTCCGTCTCCACATCATTTTTCTCCTCATACATGTCGACACAAACGTACCGACATACAGCACACACGCAGGGAATGCTCTGATAGAGGACAGGACCCCACTAGCCCTTTGGGGAGACAGAGGGAGAGTTTGCCAGCACACACCAGAGCGCTATATATATACACAGGGATAACCTTATATAAGTGTTTTTCCCCTTATAGCTGCTGTATCTTTAATACTGCGCGTAATTAGTGCCCCCCTCTCTTTTTTAACCCTTTCTGTAGTGTAGTGACTGCAGGGGAGAGCCAGGGAGCTTCCCTCCAACGGAGCTGTGAGGGAAAATGGCGCCAGTGTGCTGAGGAGATAGGCTCCGCCCCCTTATCGGCGGCCTTATCTCCCGTTTTTCTATGTATTCTGGCAGGGGTTAAATGCATCCATATAGCCCAGGAGCTATATGTGATGTATTTTTTTGCCATCTAAGGTATTTTTATTGCGTCTCAGGGCGCCCCCCCCCAGCGCCCTGCACCCTCAGTGACCGGAGTGTGAAGTGTGCTGAGAGCAATGGCGCACAGCTGCAGTGCTGTGCGCTACCTTATTGAAGACAGGACGTCTTCTGCCGCCGATTTTCCGGACCTCTTCTGCTCTTCTGGCTCTGTAAGGGGGACGGCGGCGCGGCTCTGGGACCCATCCATGGCTGGGCCTGTGATCGTCCCTCTGGAGCTAATGTCCAGTAGCCTAAGAAGCCCAATCCACTCTGCACGCAGGTGAGTTCGCTTCTTCTCCCCTTAGTCCCTCGATGCAGTGAGCCTGTTGCCAGCAGGACTCACTGAAAATAAAAAACCTAATTTAAACTTTTACTCTAAGCAGCTCAGGAGAGCCACCTAGATTGCACCCTTCTCGTTCGGGCACAAAAATCTAACTGAGGCTTGGAGGAGGGTCATAGGGGGAGGAGCCAGTGCACACCAGCTAGTCCTAAAGCTTTTACTTTTGTGCCCAGTCTCCTGCGGAGCCGCTATTCCCCATGGTCCTTTCGGAGTTCCCAGCATCCACTAGGACGTCAGAGAAAAATATAAACTAGTATAATTAAAAAAATATACATCTATAAATTGATATAACCTGAAATGGAAAATGTCCCCTAGGTCGACACATGAAAAGGTCGATATGAGTTTTTAATATTTTTTGGGTGTCGTTTTCTTCGTTAAGTGACCGGGAACTCCTATTAGTGCATAGTATCCCCTCGCACGGCTCGCCATGCTTTGGGCAAGGTGCCTCGCTGCGCTTGTTACAGATTACTATTCCTAATCGTAGTCCACTTGGCTCGTAAAGTATGGAAGAAAAAAAAATTGTGAAAAACTCATGTCAACCTTTTCATGTGTCGACTTAGTAGACATGTCGAACTAATGCATGTCGACTAATAGTGGTCGACCTGATGAGTGTCGACCCAAGTGCTGTCGCCCTAAAGACCGGATACCATGCCATCATACTCTCCATAGTTCTAGATTCCTGCTGGCGGGAGGACTTGTGCAAAAAGATAGAGATGAGCGGGTTCGGTTTCTTTGAATCCGAACCCGCACGAACTTCACTTTTTTTTTCACGGGTCCGAGCGACTCGGATCTTCCCGCCTTGCTCGGTTAACCCGAGCGCGCCCGAACGTCATCATGACGCTGTCGGATTCTCGCGAGACTCGGATTCTATATAAGGAGCCGCGCGTCGCCGCCATTTTCACACGTGCATTGAGATTGATAGGGAGAGGACGTGGCTGGCGTCCTCTCCATTAGAATAGATTAGAAGAGAGAGAGAGAGAGAGAGAGAGATTGTGCAGACAGAGTTTACCACAGTGACCAGTGCAGTTGTTGTTAAGTTAACTTTTATTTAATATATCCGTTCTCTGCTATATCCGTTCTCTGCCTGAAAAAAACGATACACAGCAGTCACACAGTGTGACTCAGTCTGTGTGCACTCAGCTCAGCCCAGTGTGCTGCACATCAATGTATAAAAGCTTATAATAATTGTGGGGGAGACTGGGGAGCACTGCAGGTTGTTATAGCAGGAGCCAGGAGTACATAATATTATATTAATTTAAAATTAAACAGTGCACACTTTTGCTGCAGGAGTGCCACTGCCAGTGTGACTAGTGGTGACCAGTGCCTGACCACCAGTATAGTAGTATATTGTTGTATACTATCTCTTTATCAACCAGTCTATATTAGCAGCAGACACAGTACAGTGCGGTAGTTCACGGCTGTGGCTACCTCTGTGTCGGCAGTCGGCACTCGGCAGGCAGTCCGTCCATCCATAATTGTATAATTATATACCACCTAACCGTGGTATTTTTTTTTCTTTCTTTATACCGTCGTCATAGTCATACTAGTTGTTACGAGTATACTACTATCTCTTTATCAACCAGTGTACAGTGCGGTAGTTCACGGCTGTGGCTACCTCTGTGTCGGCAGTCGGCAGGCAGTCCGTCCATCCATAATTGTATTATTATAATATATACCACCTAACCGTGGTTTTTTTTTCATTCTTTATACCGTCATAGTGTCATACTAGTTGTTACGAGTATACTACTATCTCTTTATCAACCAGTGTACAGTGCGGTAGTTCACGGCTGTGGCTACCTCTGTGTCGGCAGTCGGCAGGCAGTCCGTCCATCCATAATTGTATTATAATATATACCACCTAACCGTGGTTTTTTTTTCATTCTTTATACCGTCATAGTGTCATACTAGTTGTTACGAGTATACTACTATCTCTTTATCAACCAGTGTACAGTGCGGTAGTTCACGGCTGTGGCTACCTCTGTGTCGGCAGTCGGCAGGCAGTCCGTCCATCCATAATTGTATTATAATATATACCACCTAACCGTGGTTTTTTTTTCATTCTTTATACCGTCATAGTCAGTCATACTAGTTGTTACGAGTATACTACTATCTCTTTATCAACCAGTGTACAGTGCGGTAGTTCACGGCTGTGGCTACCTCTGTGTCGGCACTCGGCAGGCAGTCCGTCCATCCATAATTGTATTATAATATATACCACCTAACCGTGGTTTTTTTTTCATTCTTTATACCGTCATAGTGTCATACTAGTTGTTACGAGTATACTACTATCTCTTTATCAACCAGTGTACAGTGCGGTAGTTCACGGCTGTGGCTACCTCTGTGTCGGCAGTCGGCAGGCAGTCCGTCCATCCATAATTGTATTACAATATATACCACCTAACCGTGGTTTTTTTTTCATTCTTTATACCGTCATAGTCAGTCATACTAGTTGTTACGAGTATACTACTATCTCTTTATCAACCAGTGTACAGTGCGGTAGTTCACGGCTGTGGCTACCTCTGTGTCGGAACTCGGCAGGCAGTCCGTCCATCCATAATTGTATTACAATATATACCACCTAACCGTGGTTTTTTTTTCATTCTTTATACCGTCATAGTCAGTCATACTAGTTGTTACGAGTATACTACTATCTCTTTATCAACCAGTGTACAGTGCGGTAGTTCACGGCTGTGGCTACCTCTGTGTCGGCACTCGGCAGGCAGTCCGTCCATCCATAATTGTATTACAATATATACCACCTAACCGTGGTTTTTTTATACCACCTAACCGTGGCAGTCCGTCCATAATTGTATACTAGTATCCAATCCATCCATCTCCATTGTTTACCTGAGGTGCCTTTTAGTTCTGCCTATAAAATATGGAGAACAAAAAAGTTGAGGTTCCAAAATTAGGGAAAGATCAAGATCCACTTCCACCTCGTGCTGAAGCTGCTGCCACTAGTCATGGCCGAGACGATGAAATGCCAGCAACGTCGTCTGCCAAGGCCGATGCCCAATGTCATAGTACAGAGCATGTCAAATCCAAAACACCAAATATCAGAAAAAAAAGGACTCCAAAACCTAAAATAAAATTGTCGGAGGAGAAGCGTAAACTTGCCAATATGCCATTTACCACACGGAGTGGCAAGGAACGGCTGAGGCCCTGGCCTATGTTCATGGCTAGTGGTTCAGCTTCACATGAGGATGGAAGCACTCAGCCTCTCGCTAGAAAACTGAAAAGACTCAAGCTGGCAAAAGCACCGCAAAGAACTGTGCGTTCTTTGAAATCCCAAATCCACAAGGAGAGTCCAATTGTGTCGGTTGCGATGCCTGACCTTCCCAACACTGGACGTGAAGAGCATGCGCCTTCCACTATTTGCATGCCCCCTGCAAGTGCTGGAAGGAGCACCCGCAGTCCAGTTCCTGATAGTCAAATTGAAGATGTCAGTGTTGAAGTACACCAGGATGAGGAGGATATGGGTGTTGCTGGCGCTGGGGAGGAAATTGACCAGAAGGATTCTGATGGTGAGGTGGTTTGTTTAAGTCAGGCACCCGGGGAGACACCTGTTGTCCGTGGGAGGAATATGGCCGTTGACATGCCAGGTGAAAATACCAAAAAAATCAGCTCTTCGGTGTGGAGGTATTTCACCAGAAATGCGGACAACAGGTGTCAAGCCGTGTGTTCCCTTTGTCAAGCTGTAATAAGTAGGGGTAAGGACGTTAACCACCTCGGAACATCCTCCCTTATACGTCACCTGCAGCGCATTCATAATAAGTCAGTGACAAGTTCAAAAACTTTGGGTGACAGCGGAAGCAGTCCACTGACCAGTAAATCCCTTCCTCTTGTAACCAAGCTCACGCAAACCACCCCACCAACTCCCTCAGTGTCAATTTCCTCCTTCCCCAGGAATGCCAATAGTCCTGCAGGCCATGTCACTGGCAAGTCTGACGAGTCCTCTCCTGCCTGGGATTCCTCCGATGCATCCTTGCGTGTAACGCCTACTGCTGCTGGCGCTGCTGTTGTTGCCGCTGGGAGTCGATGGTCATCCCAGAGGGGAAGTCGTAAGCCCACTTGTACTACTTCCAGTAAGCAATTGACTGTTCAACAGTCCTTTGCGAGGAAGATGAAATATCACAGCAGTCATCCTACTGCAAAGCGGATAACTGAGTCCTTGACAACTATGTTGGTGTTAGACGTGCGTCCGGTATCCGCCGTTAGTTCACAGGGAACTAGACAATTTATTGAGGCAGTGTGCCCCCGTTACCAAATACCATCTAGGTTCCACTTCTCTAGGCAGGCGATACCGAGAATGTACACGGACGTCAGAAAAAGACTCACCAGTGTCCTAAAAAATGCAGTTGTACCCAATGTCCACTTAACCACGGACATGTGGACAAGTGGAGCAGGGCAGGGTCAGGACTATATGACTGTGACAGCCCACTGGGTAGATGTATGGACTCCCGCCGCAAGAACAGCAGCGGCGGCACCAGTAGCAGCATCTCGCAAACGCCAACTCTTTCCTAGGCAGGCTACGCTTTGTATCACCGCTTTCCAGAATACGCACACAGCTGAAAACCTCTTACGGCAACTGAGGAAGATCATCGCGGAATGGCTTACCCCAATTGGACTCTCCTGTGGATTTGTGGCATCGGACAACGCCAGCAATATTGTGTGTGCATTAAATATGGGCAAATTCCAGCACGTCCCATGTTTTGCACATACCTTGAATTTGGTGGTGCAGAATTTTTTAAAAAACGACAGGGGCGTGCAAGAGATGCTGTCGGTGGCCAGAAAAATTGCGGGACACTTTCGGCGTACAGGCACCACGTACAGAAGACTGGAGCACCACCAAAAACTACTGAACCTGCCCTGCCATCATCTGAAGCAAGAAGTGGTAACGAGGTGGAATTCAACCCTCTATATGCTTCAGAGGTTGGAGGAGCAGCAAAAGGCCATTCAAGCCTATACAATTGAGCACGATATAGGAGATGGAATGCACCTGTCTCAAGTGCAGTGGAGAATGATTTCAACGTTGTGCAAGGTTCTGATGCCCTTTGAACTTGCCACACGTGAAGTCAGTTCAGACACTGCCAGCCTGAGTCAGGTCATTCCCCTCATCAGGCTTTTGCAGAAGAAGCTGGAGGCATTGAAGAAGGAGCTAACACGGAGCGATTCCGCTAGGCATGTGGGACTTGTGGATGCAGCCCTTAATTCGCTTAACAAGGATTCACGGGTGGTCAATCTGTTGAAATCAGAGCACTACATTTTGGCCACCGTGCTCGATCCTAGATTTAAAGCCTACCTTGGATCTCTCTTTCCGGCAGACACAGGTCTGCTGGGGTTGAAAGACCTGCTGGTGACAAAATTGTCAAGTCAAGCGGAACGCGACCTGTCAACATCTCCTCCTTCACATTCTCCCGCAACTGGGGGTGCGAGGAAAAGGCTCAGAATTCCGAGCCCACCCGCTGGCGGTGATGCAGGGCAGTCTGGAGCGACTGCTGATGCTGACATCTGGTCCGGACTGAAGGACCTGACAACGATTACGGACATGTCGTCTACTGTCACTGCATATGATTCTCTCAACATTGATAGAATGGTGGAGGATTATATGAGTGACCGCATCCAAGTAGGCACGTCACACAGTCCGTACTTATACTGGCAGGAAAAAGAGGCAATTTGGAGGCCCTTGCACAAACTGGCTTTATTCTACCTAAGTTGCCCTCCCACAAGTGTGTACTCCGAAAGAGTGTTTAGTGCCGCCGCTCACCTTGTCAGCAATCGGCGTACGAGGTTACATCCAGAAAATGTGGAGAAGATGATGTTCATTAAAATGAATTATAATCAATTCCTCCGCGGAGACATTGACCAGCAGCAATTGCCTCCACAAAGTACACAGGGAGCTGAGATGGTGGATTCCAGTGGGGACGAATTGATAATCTGTGAGGAGGGGGATGTACACGGTGATATATCGGAGGGTGAAGATGAGGTGGACATCTTGCCTCTGTAGAGCCAGTTTGTGCAAGGAGAGATTAATTGCTTCTTTTTTGGGGGGGGTCCAAACCAACCCGTCATATCAGTCACAGTCGTGTGGCAGACCCTGTCACTGAAATGATGGGTTGGTTAAAGTGTGCATGTCCTGTTTTGTTTATACAACATAAGGGTGGGTGGGAGGGCCCAAGGATAATTCCATCTTGCACCTCTTTTTTCTTTTCTTTTTCTTTGCATCATGTGCTGATTGGGGAGGGTTTTTTGGAAGGGCCATCCTGCGTGACACTGCAGTGCCACTCCTAGATGGGCCCGGTGTTTGTGTCGGCCACTAGGGTCGCTAATCTTACTCACACAGCTACCTCATTGCGCCTCTTTTTTTCTTTGCGTCATGTGCTGTTTGGGGAGGGTTTTTTGGAAGGGCCATCCTGCGTGACACTGCAGTGCCACTCCTAGATGGGCCCGGTGTTTGTGTCGGCCACTAGGGTCGCTAATCTTACTCACACAGCTACCTCATTGCGCCTCTTTTTTTCTTTGCGTCATGTGCTGTTTGGGGAGGGTTTTTTGGAAGGGACATCCTGCGTGACACTGCAGTGCCACTCCTAGATGGGCCCGGTGTTTGTGTCGGCCACTAGGGTCGCTTATCTTACTCACACAGCGACCTCGGTGCAAATTTTAGGACTAAAAATAATATTGTGAGGTGTGAGGTATTCAGAATAGACTGAAAATGAGTGTAAATTATGGTTTTTGAGGTTAATAATACTTTGGGATCAAAATGACCCCCAAATTCTATGATTTAAGCTGTTTTTTAGTGTTTTTGGAAAAAAACACCCGAATCCAAAACACACCCGAATCCGACAAAAATAATTCGGTGAGGTTTTGCCAAAACGCGTTCGAACCCAAAACACGGCCGCGGAACCGAACCCAAAACACAAAACCCGAAAAATTTCAGGCGCTCATCTCTACAAAAAGATCCATATAGAGTGGTAAGCATAACCTTTATAGAAACAGTAATTGTTTATACAATCCTTCTGCAGACCTGCTCGCAGATTCTACAGCCAATCCTCCTAACTAGTCAGCCCAGGCTGGGGATTCATGGGGAAATGGGGAAGTGGGGACACCGCCCCCCCCCCCCAATAAAGTGGTCACCCCTCTCCAGGGCACCCAAGTCTGTGGGTGCCAAGTTGATAGTTCAATAGTTAAAAATAGAATATTGTCATTTACAGGGAGACTACAGGTCCCAGCACGTCTCCCCTGCATGCTGGTACTTGGAGAACCACAATAACCAGCATGCAGGGCATTAAGTGCTCGTGGTTACCTATAGGCCCCCCTGTAAATTAAATATTAAAATTAAAAAAACTACACAAATTAGAAGAGTTATGGTACACTTACCATTGTTAACTTTCTTTCTGCAAGGTACATTGGGTTCCACACAGAAACATCGGGGTGTAGAGTGGATATTAATCCAGAGGAATTAACAGGCTAAAGCTTTAGGCTGTCCCAGGATGCATTGGGGCCTCCTCTATAACCCTGCCTTCAGGCGCTGTGAGCTCAGTGTCGTTAACCAGTCCAATGCAGGAGCAGGTAAGAGAGAAGGTAGATGTTAGTTACATAGAACCACATATCAAGACAGGAGAAGGGACCAGAGGCTAATGCCATACAAACCCATAGAAGCTATGGCGATAATTCAGAATTGATCGTAGCAGCAAATTTGTTAGCAGATGGGCAAAACCATGTGCACTGCAGGTGTGGCAGATAAAACATTTGCAGAGAGAGTTAGATTTGGGTGGGTTGTTATGTTTCTGTGCATGGTAAATACTGGCTGCTTTATTTTTACTCTGCAATTTAGATTTCAGTTTGAACACACCCCACCCAAATCTAACTTTCTCTGCACATGTTATATCTGCCCACTCTGCAGTGCACATGGTTTTGCCCAACTGCTAACAAATTTGCTACTACGATCAGGTCTGAATTACCCCCTAGGTGCGTCAGGGCGGGCGCCCTGTGGAAACCAATGTACTTCGCAGAAAGAGAGTTAACAATGGTAAGTCTACCATAACTCTCCTTTCCTCAAGGGAGGGGACGCGCTTTATGAGAACCCGGCGTCCAAAGGAAGCATCCCGGGAGGCGGAAGTATCAAAGGCATACAACTTAATAAACATGTTCACAGAGAACTACGTAGCCGCCTTGCACAACTGTTCTGCGGACGCGCCACGGCGGGCCGCCCAAGAAGGTCCAACAGGCCGAGTAGAATGGGCATTAATAGCAGCAGGAGCTGGGAGACCAGCCTGCGCATAAGCTTGTGCGATCATCATTCTAATCCATCTGGCCAAGGTTTGCTTATTCGCAGGTCAGCCACGTTTGTGAAAACCAAACAAAACAAAAAAGGGAGTCTAACCTCCTGATAGAGGCAGTCCTTTCCAAATATATACAGAGAGCCCGTAGCACATCCAAAGACCGCTCTTTGGAGGACAAATCAGAAGAGATACAGGCCGGAACCACAATCTCTTGGTTAAGATGAAAAGATGACACCACCTTAGGTAAATAACCTGGGCGAGTTCTAAGAACCGTCACAATGAAATATTAGAAAGGGTGGACGACAGGACAATGCGCCTAAGTCTGACACATTTCTTACAGATGCAATAGCCAGTAAAAACAAGTCCTTGGCCGTGAGCCAGTTAAGCTACACCATCTCAAGAGGTTCAAATGAAGACTCTTGCAGGGCATTCAGGACAACAGACAGATCCCATGGAGCCACAGGAGGGACATAGAGAGGCTGAATCCGTAAGACACCCTGAGTGAATATATGAACGCCAGGTATAGACGGGAAACCATACCGACAAGGCAGATATGTGAACCTTGAGGGAGGCCAGATGAAAAGCCAGAATTCTGGAAGTTCTGAATCTGTATGCATCTTAATGCTTATCAGCACACCAGGTGAAATAAGAATTTCTGACCCTTTAATAAATTCGAGCAGATATCAGTTTGCGGGCTTTTAACATAGTTTGGATGACCGCCTCAGAGAATCCTTTGGCTCTCAGGAGAGATGCCTCAAGAGCCACGCTGTCAAAGCCAGCTTGGCCAGGTTCGGCTAAAGACAAGGGCCCTGTACGAGGAGGTCTGGGCGCTGAGGAAGTAGAAGAGGACGCTCTGTCGATCGACCTGGCAGGTCTGAGAACCAATGCTGTCTGGGCCATGCTGGAGCGACTAGAAGTAGAAATCCTCCTTCTTGTTTGAACTTCCGCAGGACCCTGGACAAGAGTGACACTGGAGAGAACACGTAAGGCAGCTGAAAGTTCCATGGCATTGCCAGTGTGTCCACGACCACTGCTTGAGGATCCCTGGTCCTTGATCCGAAAACCAGAACCTTGTGATTGTGTTGAGACGCCATTAGGTCTACATCTGGTAGGCCCCACTTGTCCACTAGGAGTTGAAAGACTTCTGGATGAAGACTTCACTCTCCGGTGTGCACATCCTAGAGACTGAGGAAGTCCGCTTCCCAGTTTAGAATGCCCGGAATAAACACTGCCAATATTGCTGGCAGATGGTGCTCCGCCCAACAAAGGATTTTTGACACTTCCATCATAGCCATTCGGCTTTAAGTGCTGCCTTGATGGTTTATGTATGCCACCACAGTGGCACTGTCTGACGGTACTTGAACCGGCCTGTTTTGTACCAGAGGCAGAGTGAGAGTCAATGCATTGAACACCGCCCACAACTCCAGAATGTTTATTGGGAGGAGTGACTCCTTCTTGGTCCAGCGACCCTGAAAAGAGAGTGTTGCTCCAACACCGCACCCCAACCCCTCAGACTGGCGTCCGTTGTCAGTAGAACCCAGTCGGGGATCCAGAAGGGACTGCCCTTGCTCAATTGCTGGTCCTGTGGTGACAAAGGAAGCATCTTATCCTGTCCTGAAGCTTCAGGACATTTTCTGGAGACAAACATTCGTTGACCGTGTGTGTCCAGGAGTGCCCCCAGGTGCACCATGCTTGAGCTGGGACCAGCGCGGATTTCTTCAAATTGATGAGTCACCCGTGGGCTTGCAGGAAGTTTATCATCAGTTGTAGATGACTGAGGAAGACATTGTGGGAGTTTGCCAGAATAGGCAAATCGTCCAGATAGATACGGCAAGATCCTGACTCCCTTGCAACGGAGATGGGCCGTCATTACGGCCATGATCTTGGTGAAGATCCGAGGAGCCGTAGCCAGTCCAAATGGCACATCCTGGAACTGATAGTGGAGGATGCCAATAGCAAACTGCAGCTCTTCCTCTAATGCCTGAACCCATGCTTCAATACCTTTTGCAGCCCAAGAGGCCGCAATAGTGGGTCTATGTTTAGCACCTGTAAGGGAGTAAATAGATTTCAGGTCCTCCACACGCTTATCTGTCGGTTTCTTCAGTGAAGTGACAGTGGTAACAGGCAGAGTGGATGACACCACTAGGCAGTGGTGGCAGTGAAAGTGACTTTCACACATATAAGACTACCTACCACTCCTATCGTCAGGCCCTGAACACTGCCAAACAAACATATTTCCAATCCCTCATCTCTTATCATGCCAACAACCCCAAGCGACTTTTTAATACATTTAAATCACTTCTTCACTCTCCCTCACCTCCCCCACTAGCTACTATCCGTGCACAAGAACTTGCTTCCTACTTCAAGGATAAGATTGATAACATCCGAGATGAAATGGTATGCTCTAACTCAGCCAGTGACCTGCTCAATTCCCTACCTGAACCCTCTGGCACTTTCTCTTCATTTGATCCCACAAGTGAAGATGAAGTATCAATCTTTTCATCCTCCTACTCCACTACCTCTCCTCTTGATCCTATACCCTCACAGGTCAGTAAAACTTTGTCTCCTGTGCTTATTCCAACCTTAACTAAAATCTTTAATCTCTCTCTCTCTCTACTGGTATCTTTCCCTCTCTGTTTAAACATGCAGTCATTACTCCCATTCTAAAAAAACACAACTCTGACCCAAACACACTCTCTAACTACTGTCCCATTTCTCAGCTACCCCAGTCCCTCCAAGCTACTTGAGAGGCTTGCCTACACTCGCCTTACACACTTTCTTAACTCGCACAACTTATTGGATCCACTTCAGTCAGGCTTTCGTGCCCAACACTCCACGGCACTGACCAAAGTAGTGAATGATCTAGTCACTGCTAGATCAAAAGGCCATTACACACTACTTATTCTTCTAGATCTCTCTGCTGCTTTTGACACTGTTGACCAATCTCTTCTCATACAAACACTACAATCCCTAGGTCTTCAGGACACAGCCCTTTCTTGGTTCTCATCCTACCTATCTAATCGCTCTTTCAGTGTTCACTTCTCTGATTCTACCTCCTCTTCTCTACCTCTATCAGTTGGAGTACCGCAAGGCTCAGTCTTAGGTCCTCTGCTTTTCTCAATCTATACCTCCTCTCTTGGTAAACTAATCAGCTCCTTTGGATTTCAGTATCATTTGTATGCTGATGATACTCAAATCTACCTATCCTCCCCAGATTTGTCACCACCAGTATTGGCTCGTGTCACTGGATGCCTGTCTGCCATTTCATCTTGGATGTCATCTCGCCACCTCAAACTCAACATTTCCAAAACCGAATTAATTATTTTCCCACCAGCTAAGAGTAGTTACCAACCCGATATCTCTATAACTGTTGACAATGCAACTATCCACCCCACCCCACAAGCTCGTTGCCTAGGTGTCACCCTTGACTCTGAACTGTCCTTTGTTCCACACATTCAATCTGTCTCTAAATCATGTTACATGCACCTTAAAAACATATCCAAAGTACGCCCTTATCTTACACAAGACACTGCAAAAACTCTAATCCATGCACTCATCATCTCCCGCATTGATTATTGTAATAGTCTCCTTACTGGTCTTCCCAAACATAGGCTATCACCACTTCAATCCATTTTAA
This sequence comes from Pseudophryne corroboree, assembly GCF_028390025.1. Lineage (NCBI taxonomy): Eukaryota > Metazoa > Chordata > Amphibia > Anura > Myobatrachidae > Pseudophryne > Pseudophryne corroboree. Next base: position 633,493,710 of record NC_086448.1, read on the forward strand.
ATGCAGCTGCGAGGCTAATCTTCCTCGCCAGACGTTCTTCATCTGCTGATCCGCTCTGTCAGTCCCTCCATTGGTTACCGGTATTCTACCGTGTCAAATATAAAATACTTTTACTTACATACAAGGCTATTAACCAAACTGCACCATCATACATCTCCTCACTCATCTCAAAATATCTCCCTACCAGACCTCTCCGCTCTGCACAAGATCTGCGTCTCTCATCCACATGTATTACCTGTTCCCACTCAAAATTACAGGACTTTACCCGGGCTTCACCCACTCTGTGGAATGCACTCCCACGCACAATAAGACTCTCCTCTAGTCTCCAAACCTTTAAACGTTCTCTGAAAACTCATCTCTTCAGACAAGCCTACCAAATTTCAGACCCACACACATAACCTTCACAGCTTCCCTATCAAGTTACATCCCCTCTGTACAGTCCACATAAACTCACATTTTGTCTTCCAACATTGCTGGGTGATCATATCATATACAACCCATTAAGAACCTAGCAACCTGGGGAACCATTATGTGACAGGTAGCATCTATCCTTGTGTATCAATGCCTATTTCCCTATAGATTGTAAGCTTGCGAGCAGGGCCTTCCTACCTCTGTCTGTCTGTCTGTCTGTCTTTGCCCAGTTTTGTTCTATAATTGTTGTTCTAATTGTAAAGCGCAACGGAATATGCTGCGCTATATAAGAAACTGCTAATAAATAAATAAATAAATAAATAAATAAATAAATAAATAGGCAGGCAACATGAGATTCCACCAGCGGTGAATTTTCCCACTTGTTTCATAACTCTGCAGGGAGAGGAAAGCGAGCCAAGGCCCATTTAGACAGAGGGAATGTCTTCCCTGGATTAGACCAGGGCTCATGCCTGATGTCCACCAAATGGTCAGAATGGGGTAATAGATTTTTAACCACCTTCTGCCGTTAAAACAGATCAGTTTTCTTAGCCACAGTAGTGGAATCCTCATCATCAATGATTTGTAGGATTTGCTTAATAGCAACCACAAGGGCAGGGACATCAATTTGCAAAGGAGAATCCTCATAAGAAACACCTTATTCAGAGTCTGACAGTATGCTCCCCCTCCTCTTCAGATAAAACATCTGAGAGATTAGTGGAATGTGAGGAGGAAGCAGGCCACTTTGATGACCCAGAGACACTAGAGTGACCTTGAGAAGATTTTTGTCAGACCAAGGAATGATTTAATTGCTGCAACTGGTTAGACAAATTTTCTGCCCAAGGCGGATTAACCATAGGAACAATTTGTGGCTGTAATGGCACAAGGTGGTCCCCTAGGGGGCGTAAGGCGTTCCACCAGAGTATCCAGTAGGTTTGTGAACGCAGCCCTGGGTGGCTCCTTATTGGTTACAGGAGCTGCGGACTGACTGGGAGATGTATGATACATAGTACACAGACCATCATACACAGCTTCCCCCTCTGGTATCTTTGGCGCATGCTCTGCATGATGCAGGAGCATCCACAGACTTAGTGCCCTTCTTGTTAGACATTGTACACAAATGCAACAACAGAACTAATTAGTACGATAAAGCCAGACAGAGTACAATACCTGCAAATAAATCCGTTAGTATGTGACTGTAGACAGTACACAACACCAGCGAATAAAAGGATTTTAATACCTACCGGTAAATCCTTTTCTCTTAGTCCGTAGAGGATGCTGGGGACTCCCAAAGGACCATGGGGTATAGATGGGATCCACAGGAGACATGGGCACTTTAAGACTTTAAAAGGGGTGTGAACTGGCTCCTCCCTCTATGCCCCTCCTCCAGACTCCAGTTATAGAACTGTGCCCAGGGAGACGGACATTTCGAGGAAAAAATTTATCATTAAACACGGTGAGCGTCATACCAGCTCACACCTCCAGCATGCCGCAGACGTGGCATTCAACAGAACACCAGCTGACGGCATGAATAATATGCAGCAAAATGCTGCCAGACAACGTAACACAACCTGTGGGTAAACACAACTAATAATAGCATAACGCATGCCACGGCATGAACAACGTCAGCAACAGGCTGACTGAAAAGTAACACAGAATGTGTGTAACCAAAACTAAGAACTGCAGATACAGTACGCACTGGGACGGGCGCCCAGCATCCTCTACGGACTAAGAGAAAAGGATTTACCGGTAGGTATTAAAATCCTATTTTCTCATACGTCCTAGAGGATGCTGGGGACTCCAAAGGACCATGGGGATTATACTAAAGCTCCAGAACGGGCGGGAGTGTGCAGATGACTCTGCAGCACCGATTGAGCAAACATGAGGTCCTCATCAGCCAGGGTATCAAACTTGTAAACCTTGCAAAGGTGTTTGAACCCGACCAAGGAGCCGCTCTGCAAATCTGAGAACGCCCAGAACGCGCCCACCTTTCTGGTAGAATGGGCCTCCACCGAACTCGGCAACGGCAATCCAGCCATAGAATGAGCCAGCTGAATCGTATCACAGATCCAGCGCGCAATAGTCTGCTTGGAAGCAGGAGCCCCAATCTTGTTGGGAGCATACAGGAGAAACAGAGCGCCTGTTTTCCTAATCTGAGCCAATCTGGCAACATAGATGTTCAAATTTAGCCCACATCGAGATACTTCGATGTCGCCCAGGCTTCAGTGGCCACCGGCACCACAATAGGTTTGTTCATGTGAAACGATGAAACCACTTTTGGCAGAAAGTGCTGACAAGTTCTCAACTCCGCTCTATCTTCATGGAAGATTAAACAGGGCTCTTGTGAAACAAAGCCGCTAATTCAGACACCCGCCCCGCGGACGTCAATGCCAACCGCATGACCACTTTCCAAGTGAGGAATTTCCACTCAACTGTATTGAAAAGTTCAACCAATGAGAATACAGGAACTGCAACACCACGGTAAGACCCCATGGTGCCACAGGGGCACAAGGGAGGATGGATGCGTAACACTCCTTTTACGAAAGTTTGAACCTCTGGAAAGGAGGCCAATTGTGTTTGGAAGAAACCCGATAAGGCTGAAACTAAACCTTAATCGAGCCCAACTTAGGGTCCACATCCACACAACCTTGTAAGGAAAGAATGGAGGAAAACGACCTAACTGGAATTCTTCCGTAGGAACTTTCTTGGATTCACACCAAGACACATACTTTCTCCAAAATTGGTGGTAATGTTTTAATGTTACTTCTTTCTGTCTGAAGAAGAGTAAGGATGACTTCACTGGGAATACCCTTTTCGGGTCGGGATCCGGTATTTAACTTCTAAACCGTCAATGGAAACCACGGTAAATCTAGGAACACACACGGCCCCCCTGTAACCGATCCTCTCGCAGAGGAAGAGGTCAGGGATCTCCTATGAGTAATTCCTGAAGATCCGGATACCAGCCCTCCCTGACCAGTCTGGAAGAATGAGGATCACCTGAACCTTAGTTCTTCTTGTGATCTTTTAGCATATTTGGACAGAGTGGAAGTGGAGGGTACCGACCGAAACAAGCACGGTGTCACTAGGGCGTCCACCGCTATCTTAAGGGACCCTTATGCTGATTGTTTGAGGCTATGAACAATAAAAAGACATATGAAGACTGGTGAGTGCTCCTGAGATTTTATTGCTATATATATATATATATATATATATATATATATATATATATATATATATATATATATATATATATATATAAAAAAAATATAACGCCCCCTTACCACGACTGCATTCTAGACACAGATTAATGCAACCGTACCATACACACACATATATATATATATTCACGCACATACATACATACATACATACATACAGGTATAGCGTTTTGAAATGCATCTTATTATCATGTCAATTTTTACCCAGTCAGATTTGTTGGTGCCGACAGGGTCACCCACACACGTCTGTGTCTCCCTTATAGTGTTCTCTTTGGAAAAACAGACATCTACTGATATGGTGCCACTTAATTACATGAACCAAGTACCATCGGGAGTCGGCTGTGCCGACTGAGACAATCCTATAGCCATTTGTGACAGAGTACTCAGCCTCAGACATGTACTACACACCCACCTACTAGTTTGTGTCAGGGAACACACAGAAGACTTTTAACAGCTCTATTACACCATTCTCATCATATATTGTGCTTTACTTTAAATATATCTAAATTGCACTAAACCACTGAACCCCCCCCCCCCCCCCCCCCCCCCCCCGTTTTTCACTGTGATCTATTCAGCAGTGCTTTGGCAGGGCCAGCGTCTCTGTGAGGAGAAAATGGCGCTGGATTGAGCTGTGAGGGTAAAGCCACGCCCCTTAATGGCACGCTTCAGCCCCGCTATTTTTTTAGCTATGTATACTGGCGGGGGTCTGTATACAGTGCCTATGCACTGAATACCTTTAATGCCAGCCTTAAACAAGAGGTTTATTGCTGCCCAGGGCACCCCCCCTGCGCCCTGCACCCTTGTAGTGCCGCTTGTGTGTGGGAGCAATGGCGCGGTTAGCCCCTGAGGAAGACCAGACGGTTGAAACAGCTGTCAGGCTGTGTTTGCTGTATTTGCTGTACTTCACCATGCCGTTTGGTTAAGGAATAAATCCTGCTTTTCTTTCATCTACACGTGAGTGCTGGCTTGTCTACTTTTTCTGCATCGCTGGAGAAGTGAGTGTTTTATATTTATTGCTGCCTTGCACCACCATTTTTTGCTTTATATACATAGGCTTTGAGTGCGGTCGTGATTTCATTATATATATATATATATATATATATATATATATATATATATATATATATATATATATATATATATATGGGTGCTATTCTGATTCTACCTCATACCTATTAAGATAAGCTACCTCATCTCTGCTGTTTTTATGTTTTATCCTATGCATTTTTATACCCGTTTTTTTTCTCTGTGATTTTATGTACTATTTTATGTATTTGGACACATGGGCCTTTTGACGTTTTTAGCCTAGCCCCCGTCTTTTTGTATATTATTTATTGACTAGGCTGCATTTTTATATCATTGTTTTATTTGTAACCGCCCCCCCCCTTTTTTTAGTGCTGTGTATTTCTACAAATTAAATCATACTAATTTTTTTAGTACCTGGTCTTTTCCATTATTGATTAGACACCTTGGTCGCTTGCAAATACCTCATCGCCCCAAACTACTTTATAACCAGTAGGCATATATACCAGTGCCTATATATTTTTGAGGTAACTGAGCTGACGCCCTAATATCTGTAAGGGAGTGTCCACCAGGTTATGTTCTGTTAATTATTACGGAACATATTTTTTCCCCTACTGCTGTTTATACCTTAAATACTACACTTGTGGCGCTGCCAGCTTCTTCAGTACATATATATATATATATATATATATATATATATATACACACACACACATACATACATACATACATACATACATACATACACACCTTGTCCTGCAGTCCCAGAGACTAGCCGCAACTATGCTTATAAGATGGTGCCCAGCGTCTCAGTCAGGGAGTGAGGGAGAGTGTGAGGCAGCTCCAGGGCATGGAAATCTGCAGTAGATGTCGCCCTGGGCCGGGGAGAGTCTGCAAGTCAAGCACCAGCTCCCCTATGTTGGACTTCCACCCCAGGTACTAGCGAGCCTTATTAAATGGGGCGTTAGTACACCCGACCTGTGCTCTATTGCCCTGGTGATCTAGTGGGGTCCTTGCTCGGTGACAGTGTCCACACCAGCGCCATGACCTGTCTCACTAGGTCGCGGTAGGAACGCGATTTAATGGCGGGTCCCACCTGGGGGACCCTCTTACCTCCTCCGTAGCAGCCATGCGAACCAGGAGAGCAACTGCGACCGCGTGCCTAAAGCCAGAGCGTCTCTGCTGCAAGTACCCGGGAACAGGCCGCAGGAGTATGCGACGCCGCTTGGGAGGTGATGGAGCTGCAGGACCGAAGTGTCACCATGACATACAGTGCTGACAGCGCAGTTTTGAAGACATTTTCTGTCAGAAAAAGCTTTTTTAGGGCTGCCCAGTGCAGCCCACCTGTTAAGTGACCTGCTACTGCAGACACCGACTGAAACAGAGTTCACAGTGCCTGGAGGCGGGGTTATAGAGGATGCCCCAATGCATCCTGGGACAGCCTAAAGCTTTAGCCTGTTGGTGCCTCTGGATCAAGATCCACTCTACACCCCGATGTTTCCCTGTGCAAACCAATGTAACCTTGCAGAAATGTTAATATTTTATTATGCAGCACCTTCACCTGGGGGGGTGGCAGCCTTTCAGCTCTTTTGCATGGCCTCCACCCATCCAGGACTTCCTCGGCATCTTCTCTCTTCAGGAGCTCTTCATCGCTCCACCTCCGTCATCGGACTGACAGCCGCTGCCTCACAGTGGCTAATATTAGCCGGCACAAGGGGGCAAAATGATGATGTGGCAAGCTGTAATTTGATTTTTAAAAATGGCACCGCTGCACCATTTTTTAAACTGGTAGCAGGCAGCTATTAAGCATGCCGCCCGCTGCTGAACTCTGCAGATGTAAAGCTACCTGTCCTGCCATCTTGCTCCCCACCGCCATACTCTCTGCCAAGTCCCGCAGAAGTGGCAGATGGTACCAGGATCCCTCAGTCCCCCACAATGCTGATAGTGTGCTGGGCTGCTGAGACCGGATATCGATTACCTGCTCTGGTCTCTGCAGACTACACACTACAGTGTCAGACACCAGGGGGTAAATTTACTAAGATGGGAGTTCTATTTAAGATGGGATGTTGCCCATAGCAACCAATCAGATTCCACTTCTCATTTATCTAGCACCTTCTAAAACATAATACCTGGAATCTGATTGGTTGCTATGGGCAACATCCCATCTTAAATAGAACTCCCATCTTAGTATATTTACCCCCAGGACGGCAGTCGGGTCTCCTAGTTTTGAAGCAGGTTTAAAAACCAGGATACCAGGACAGGTGACCAGGATCGGGTGTGCTGGTTGGTTGGTGGAGGGTGCACACTTGTCTAATGTCGGACAAAATCGGTCAGTCGGGATTCAGATCTCCCGAGGATTGAACAAGTATGTACCCAGCTTTACTTGCAGACTTCTAGTAGTTTCTTAATCTGGACACCAGGGGTTTATTAACTAAACAGAAGCTTTTTCAAAGATGACCATTATTGGCATTTTTGCCCACAGAATTTAAAACAGCAATCCTCTTAAATGCAAAATCAAGTGTGTTTTGCGCTTAATTGAAAAGCGATTTATAATAATGAGAGGGGAAAACGCCGACTGGTGGCTTTGATAAGCTGTAGTTTAATAAACCGCTTGGTCTTTGCTACGTAACATTTTGAACAAGATAGCAGCAGGTAGTTACACAGTTTTAACCCAAAGTCAGAGGGTATCCAGTCTCTAGGTCAACCACACTTAGGTCGACAATGTCTAGGTCGACATGAGGTTTTTTTTACCTTTCATGTTTTACGATCCACGTGGACTACAACTGGGAACAGTAACCTGTGCCAAGTGCAGTGGTAGCGGAGCGAGGCACCTTGAAAAACCTCTCTCCACTCCAATCTATCCTCAATGCTGCTGCCCGGCTCATTTTCCTCACCAAACGCACTACGTCCACCTCTCCTCTCTTACAAGACCTTCACTGGCTCCCCTTCCCTTTCAGAATCCATTTCAAGCTTCTCACACTCACTTACAAAGCCCTCACCCACTCCTCTCCCATCTACAGCTCTGATCTTATCTCGCTTTACACTCCCACCCGTCCTCTTCGCACTGCTAATGCACGCTGACTCTACTGCCTACTGATTACTTCCTTCCACTCCTACCTCCAAGATTTTTCACGTGCTGGTCCATTTCTCTGGAATTCCCTACCTCTACCTCTCCCCCTCAGACTCTCCACCTCTCTACAAAACTTCAAATGAGCTCTCAAGACCCACTTCTTCACCAAACCCAGTCAAATCTCATCCTAACCCTTTGTTCCATGCTCTCTCTGTACCCGTCTGTGTTACCCCTGTCTGTCTACCGCTCTCTTTTAGAATGTAAGCTCTTCCCTCATGTGCCCTCTTTTAGGGCCCTCTTCCCTCATGTGCTTATTCGTTTTCTTACTTTAATAATTTTCAACTGCACCAAATAATAATACAGGTTGAGTATCCCATATCCAAATATCAGAAATACGGAATATTCCGAAATACGGACTTTTTTGAGTGAGATAGTGAAACTTTTGTTTTTTGATGGCTCAATGTACACAAACCTTGTTTAATACACAAAGTTATTAAAAATATTGTATTATATGACCTTCAGGCTGTGTGTATAAGGTGTATAAGAAACATAAATGAATTGTGTGAATGTACACACACTTTGTTTAATGCACAAAGTTATAAAAAATATTGGCTAAAATGACATTCAGGCTGTGTGTATAAGGTGTATATGAAACATAAATACATTCTGTGCTTAGACTTGAGTCCCATCGCCATGATATCTCATTATGGTATGCAATTATTCCAAAATATGGAAAAATCCCATATCCAAAATACCTCTGGTCCCAAGCATTTTGGATAAAGGATACTCAACATGTAATAAATAGCGAGCGAACAGGGTGAATTAATTGGGGTTCCAGGTCACTCTACGGAGAAAACGACACCATTTTTTTTTTTTTTTTAAACTCATGTCAACCTAAGGACCCTGTCGACCTTGAAATCATTTCGACCTACTTACTGTCGACCAATAGTGGTCGACCTAGACACTTTCAACCTAAGTGTGGTCGACACTATGATACACACACACACAGTCAGAGTGCTCTTTTAGAGAAGGGTGATTCCATGGTAACTCAGATTACAAGTGACACTCTAAGTTGACATTTAAACCAATATTTTTACCACATAAAATATGCTGAGGAGTAATAAATAATGATTAGCCTACTAATAATTAGTGATGTGCACCGGACATTTTTCGGGTTTTGTGTTTTGGTTTTGGATTCGGTTCCGCGGCCGTGTTTTGGATTCGGACGTGTTTTGGCAAAACCTCCCTGAAAATTTTTTGTCGGATTCGGGTGTGTTTTGGATTCGGGGTGTTTTTTTTTTTTTAAAAACCCTCAAAAACAGCTTAAATCATAGAATTTGGGGGTCATTTTGATCCCATAGTATTATTAGCCCCAATAACCATAATTTCCACTCATTTCCAGTCTATTCTGAACACCTCACAATATTATTTTTAGTCCTAAAATTTGCACCGAGGTCGCTGGATGACTAAGCTAAGCGACCCAAGTGGCCGGCACAAACACCTGGCCCATCTAGGAGTGGCACTGCAGTGTCAGACAGGATCGCAGATTTAAAAAATAGTCCCCAAACAGCACATGATGCTTAGAAAAAAAAGAGGTGCACCAAGGTCGCTGGATGGTTAAGCTAAGCGACCCAAGTGGCCGACACAAACAACTGGCCCATCTAGGAGTGGCACTGCAGTGTCAGACAGGATGGCACTTAAAAAAATAGTCCCCAATCAGCACATGATGCAAAGAAAAATGAAAGAAAAAAAAGAGGTGCAAGATGGAATTGTCCTTGGGCCCTCCCACCCACCCTTATGTTGTATAAACAGGACATGCACACTTTAACCAACCCATCATTTCAGCGACAGGGTCTGCCACACGACTGTGACTGAAATGACTGGTTGGTTTGGGCCCCCACCAAAAAAGAAGCAATCAATCTCTCCTTGCACAAACTGGCTCTACAGAGGCAAGATGTCCACCTCCTCCTCATCCTCCGATTCCTCACCCCTTTCACTGTGTACATCCCCTTCCTCACAGATTATTAATTCGTCCCCACTGGAATCCACCATCTCAGGTCCCTGTGTACTTTCTGGAGGCAATTGCTGGTGAATGTCTCCACGGAGGAATTGATTATAATTCATTTTGATGAACATCATCTTCTCCACATTTTCTGGAAGTAACCTCATACGCCGATTGCTGACAAGGTGAGCGGCTGAACTAAACACTCTTTCGGAGTACACACTGGAGGGGGGGCAACTTAGGTAAAATAAAGCCAGTTTGTGCAAGGGCCTCCAAATTGTCTCTTTTTCCTGCCAGTATACGTACGGACTGTCTGACGTGCCTACTTGGATGCGGTCACTCATCTAATCCTCCACCATTCTTTCAATGGTGACAGAATCATATGCTGTAACAGTAGACGACATGTCGGTAATCGTTGGCAGGTCCTTCAGTCCGGACCAGATGTCAGCACTCGCTCCAGACTGCCCTGCATCACCGCCAGCGGGTGGGCTCGGAATTCTTAGCCTTTTCCTCGCAGCCCCAGTTGCGGGAGAACGTGAAGGAGGAGCTGTTGACGGGTCACGTTCCGCTTGACTTGACAATTTTCTCACCAGCAGGTCTTTGAACCTCTGCAGACTTGTGTCTGCCGGAAAGAGAGATTCAACGTAGGTTTTAAATCTAGGATCGAGCACGGTGGCCAAAATGTAGTGCTCTGATTTCAACAGATTGACCACCCGTGAATTCTGGTTAAGCGAATTAAGGGCTCCATCCACAAGTCCCACATGCCTAGCGGAATCGCTCTGTTTTAGCTCCTCCTTCAATCTCTCCAGCTTCCTCTGCAAAAGCCTGATGAGGGGAATGACCTGACTCAGGCTGGCAGTGTCTGAACTGACTTCACGTGTGGCAAGTTCAAAGGGTTGCAGAACCTTGCACAACGTTGAAATCATTCTCCACTGCGCTTGAGTCAGGTGCATTCCCCCTCCTTTGCCTATATCGTAGGTAGCTGTATAGGCTTGAATGGCCTTTTGCTGCTCCTCCATCCTCTGAAGCATATAGAGGGTTGAATTCCACCTCGTTACCACCTCTTGCTTCAGATGATGGCGGGGCAGGTTCAGGAGTGTTTGCTGGTGCTCCAGTCTTCGGCACACGGTGGCTGAATGCCGAAAGTGGACCGCAATTCTTCGGGCCACCGACAGCATCTCTTGCACGCCCCTGTCGTTTTTTAAATAATTCTGCACCACCAAATTCAATGTATGTGCAAAACATGGGACGTGCTGGAATTTGCCCACATGTAATGCACGCACAATATTGGTGGCGTTGTCCGATGTCACAAATCCCCAGGAGAGTCCAATTGGGGTAAGCCATTCTGCGATGATGTTCCTCAGTTTCCGTAAGAGGTTGTCAGCTGTGTGCCTCTTATGGAAAGCGGTGATACAAAGCGTAGCCTGCCAAGGAATGAGTTGGCGTTTGCGAGATGCTGCTACTGGTGCCGCCGCTGCGGTTCTTGCTGCGGGAGGCAATACATCTACCCAGTGGGCTGTCACAGTCCTATAGTCCTGAGTCTGCCCTGCTCCACTTGTCCACATGTCTGTGGTTAAGTGGACATTGGGTACCACTGCATTTTTTAGGACACTGGTGACTCTTTTTCTGAGGTCTGTGTACATTCTCGGTATCGCCTGCCTAGAGAAATGGAACCTAGATGGTATTTGGTACCGGGGACACAGTACCTCAAGCAAGTCTCTAGTTTCCTGTGAATTAACGGTGGATACCGGAAACACGTTTAACACCACCCAGGCTGCCAAGGCCTGAATTATCCGCTTTGCAGCAGGATGACTGCTGTGATATTTCATCTTCCTCGCAAAGGACTGTTGGACAGTAAATTGCTTACTGGAAGTAGTACAAGTGGTCTTCCGACTTCCCCTCTGGGATGACGATCGACTCCCAGCAGCAACAACAGCAGCAGTAGGCGTTACACTCAAGGATGCATCGGAGGAATCCCAGGCAGGAGAGGACTCATCAGACTTGACAGTGACATGGCCTGCAGCACTATTGGCTTTCCTGTCTAAGGAGGAAATTGACACTGAGGGAGTTGGTGGTGTGGTTTGCAGGAGCTTGGTTACAAGAGGAAGGAATTTAGTTTGCAGTGGACTGCTTCCGCTGTCACCCAAAGTTTTTGAACTTGTCAATGACTTCTGATGAATGCGCTCCAGGTGACGTATAAGGGAGGATGTTCCTAGGTGGTTAACGTCCTTACCCCTACTTATTACAGCTTGACAAAGGCAACACACGGCTTGACACCAGTTGTCCGCATTTCTGTTGAAATAATTCCACACCAAAGAGGTGATTTTTTTTTGTAATTTGACCAGGCATGTCAATGGCCATATTCGTCCCACGGACAACAGGTGTCTCCCCGGGTGCCTGACTTAAACAAACCACCTCACCATCAGAATCCTCCTTGTCAATTTCCTCCTCAGCGCCAGCAACACCCATATCCTCATCCTGGTGTACTTAAAAAGTGACTTCTTCAATTTGACTATCAGGAACTGGACTGCGGGTGCTCCTTCCAGCACTTGCAGGGGGCGTGCAAATGGTGGAAGGCGCCACCTCTTCCTGTCCAGTGTTGGGAAGGTCAGGCATCGCAACCGACACAATTGGACTCTCCTTGGGGATTTGTGATTTAGAAGAACGCACAGTACTTTGAAGTCTTTTCATTTTTCTAGTGGGAGGATGAGTGCTTCCATCCCCATGTGAAGCTGACCCACTAGTCATGAGGAACATAGGAGAGGGCCTCAGCCGTTCCTTGCCACTCCGTGTCGTAAATGGCATATTGGCAAGTTTACGCTTCTCCTCAGACGCTTTTAATTTAGACTTTTGGGTCATTTAACTGAACTTTTGTTTTTTGGATTTTACATGCTCTCTACTATGACATTGGGCATCGGCCTTGGCAGGCGAAGTTGATGGCATTTCATCGTCTCAGCCATGACTTGCGGCAGCAGCTTCAGCACGAGGTGGAAGTGGATATTGATCTTTCCCTATTTTACCCTCCACATTTTTGTTCTCCATTTTTAAATGTGTGGAATTATATGCCAGTAATAATAAGAATTTACTTACCGATAATTCTATTTCTCGTAGTCCGTAGTGGATGCTGGGGACTCCGTCAGGACCATGGGAATAGCGGGCTCCGCAGGAGACAGGGCACATCTAAAAAGCTTTTTAGGTCACATGGTGTGTACTGGCTCCTCCCCCTATGACCCTCCTCCAAGCCTCAGTTAGGTACTGTGCCCGGACGAGCGTACACAATAAGGAAGGATCTTGAATCCCGGGTAAGACTCATACCAGCCACACCAATCACACCGTACAACTTGTGATCTGAACCCAGTTAACAGTATGATAACAAAACGAAGTAGCCTCTGAAAGATGGCTCACAACAATAGTAATAACCCGATTTTTGTAACAATAACTATGTACAAGCATTGCAGACAATCCGCACTTGGGATGGGCGCCCAGCATCCACTACGGACTACGAGAAATAGAATTATCGGTAAGTAAATTCTTATTTTCTCTAACGTCCTAGTGGATGCTGGGGACTCCGTCAGGACCATGGGGATTATACCAAAGCTCCCAAACGGGCGGGAGAGTGCGGATGACTCTGCAGCACCGAATGAGAGAACTCCAGGTCCTCCTTAGCCAGAGTATCAAATTTGTAAACTTTTACAAACGTGTTCTCCCCTGACCACGTAGTTGCTCGGCAAAGTTGTAATGCCGAGACCCCTCGGGCAGCCGCCCAAGATGCGCCCACTTTCCTAGTGGAGTGGGCCTTTACAGATTTAGGCTGTGGCAGGCCTGCCACAGAATGTGCAAGTTGGATTGTGCTACAGATCCAACGTGCAATCGTCTGTTTAGACGCAGGAGCACCCATCTTGTTGGATGCATACAATATAAACAGCAAGTCAGACTTTCTGACTCCAGCCGTCCTAAACTATATATATATATAAATATATTTTTAGGGTCCTGACAACGTCTAGTAACTTGGAGTCCTCCAAGTCCCTAGTAGCCGCAGGCACCATAATAGGTTGTTTCAGGTGAAAACCTGACACCCCCTTAGGAAGAAAACTGGAGACGAGTCCCAGTTCTGCCCTGTGCGAATGGAAAATTAAATATGGCTTTTATAAGACAAAGCCGCCCATTCTGACAATCGCCTGGCCGAGGCCAGGACCAACAGCATGGTCACTGTCCATGCGAGATATTGGTCAACAGCATGTTCACTTTCCATGTGAGATATTTCAAATCCACAGATTTGAGCGGTTCAAACCAATATGATTTTAAGGAATCCCAACACTATGTTGAGATCACACGGTGCCACTAAAGGCACAAAAAAGGGGTGTATATGCAATACTCCCTTGACAATCTGGACTTCAGGAACTGAAGTCAATTCTTTCCGGAAGAAATTCTACAGGGCCGAAACTTAAAACCTTAAAGAACCCCAATTTTAGGCTCAAAACACTCCTGTTTTCAGGAAGTGTAGAAATCGACCTAGTTGAATTTTCTTCGTGGGGCCTTCCTGGCCTCACCCACGCAACATATTTTCACCACATGTGGTGATGACGTTGTGCGGTCACCTCCTTCCTGGCTTTGACCAGGGTAGGTATGACCTCTTATGGAATGCCTTTTTCCTTCAGGATCCGGCATTCAACCGCCATGCCGTCAAACGCAGCCGCGGTAAGTCTTGGAATAGACATGGTACCTGCTGAAGCAAGTCCCTTCTTAGCTCCCCAGGCCCTTAGTCCTCTGTGAGCATCTCTTGAAGTTCCGGGTACCAAGTCCCTCTTGGCCAATCCGGAGTCACGAGTATAGTTCATACTCCTCTATGTCTTATAATTCTCAATACCTTGGTTATGAGAAGCAGAGGAGGGAACACATACACCGACTGTTACACCCACGGTGTTACCAGGACATCCACAGCTATCGCCTGAAGGTCTCATGACCTGGCGCAATACCTGTCCCGTTTTTTGTTCGGGCGGGACGCCATCATTTCCACCTTTGGTCTTTGCCAATGGTTCACAATCATGCGGAAAAACTTCCCTATGAAGTTCCCACTCTCCCGGGTGGAGGTCATGCCTGCTGAGGAAGTCTGCTTCCCAGTCGTCCACTCCCGGAGAGAACACTGCTGACAGTGCTATCACATGATTTTCCGCCTAGCGAAAAATCCTTGCAGTCTTTTCACTGCCCTCCAGCTTCTTGTGCCGCCCTTTCTGTTTACGTGGGCGACTGCCGTGATGTTATCCCACTGGATCAATACCGGCTGACCTTGAAGCAGAGGTCTTGCTAAGTTTAGAGCATTATAATTTTGCTCTTAACTCCATCTATGTGGAGAGAATTCTCCAGACTTGATCACACTTTCCTGGAAATTTTTTCCCTGTGTGACTGCTCCCCAGCCTCTCAGGCTGGCCTCCGTGGTCACCAGCATCCAATCCTGAATGCTGAATCTGTGGCCCTCTAGAAGATGAGCACTCTGTAATCACCACAGGAGAGACACCCTTGTCCTTAGATATAGGGTTATCCGCTGATGCATCTGAAGATGCGATCCGGACCATTTGTCCAGCAGATCCCACTGAAGAGTTCTTGCGTGAAATCTGCCGAATGGAATTGCTTCGTAATAAGCCACCATTTTTTACCAGGACTCTTGTGCACTGATGCACTGACACTTTTCCTGGTTTTAGGAGGATCCCGATTAGCTCGGATAACTCCCTGGCTTTCTCCTCTGGGAGAAACACCTTTTTCTGGACTGTGTCCAGAATCATCCCTAGGAACAGTAGACGTGTCCTCGGAAAAGCTGCGATTTTGGAATATTTAGAATCCACTCGTGCTGTCGTAGAACTATTAAAGATAGTGCTACTCCGACCTCCAACTGTTCTCTGGACCTTGCCCTTATCAGGGAAGCGTACCAGTTTCTTTTAAGAAGAATCATCATTTCGGCCAATACCTTGGTAAAGACCCGTGGCGCCGTGGACAATCCAAACGGCAGCGTCTGAACTGATAGTGACAGTTCTGTACCACGAACCTGAGGTACCCTTGGTGAGAAGGGCAATTTTGGACATGTAGGTAAGTGTCCCTGATATCCAGTGACACCATATCGTCCCTTTCCTGGTTCGCTATCACTGCTCTGAGTGACTCCATCTTGATTTGAACGCTTGTATGTAAGTGTTCAAATATTTCAGATCTCACCGAGCCGTTTGGCTTCAGTACCACAATATAGTGTGGAATAATACCCCCTCCCTTGTTGTAGGAGGGGTACTTTGATTATCCCCTGCTGGGAATACAGCCTGTGAATTGTTTCCAATACTACCTCTCTGTCGGAGGTAGACGTTGGTAAAACAGACTTCCGGAACTTGTGAGGAGGAGACATCTCGAATTTCCAATGTACACCTGGGATACTACATGTAGGATCCAGGAGTCCCCTTGCAAGTGAGCCCACTGCGTGCTGAAACTCTTGAGATGACCCCCTACCGCACCTGAGTCCGCTTGTACTGCCCCAGCGTCATGCTGCGGACTTGGCAGAAGCTGTGAAGGGCTTCTGTTCCTGGGAATGGGCTGCTTGCTGCAGTCTTCTTCCCTTTCCTCTACCCCTGAGCAGATATGACTGGCCTTTGCCCGCCTGCCCGTATGGAGACGAAAGGACTGAGACTGAAAAGACTGTGTCCTTTTCTGTTGAGATGTGACTCGGGGTAACAAAAGGTTGATTTTTCAGCTGTTGCCATGGCCACCAGGTCCGATGGACCGCCCCTTTATACGGCAATACTTCCATGTGCCGTCTGGAATCTGCCTCACCTGACCACTGTCGTGTCTTCGTCTGGCAGATATGGACATCACATTTACTCTTGATGCCAGAATGCAAATATCCCTCTGCGCATCACGCATATATAGAAATGCATCCTTAAAATGCTCTATAGACAATAAAATCTTGTCCCTGTCAAGGGTATCAAAATTTTCAGTCAGGAAATCCGACCAAGCCCCCTCAGCGCTGCACATCCAGTCTGAGGCGATTGCTGGTCGTAGTATAACACCAGTATGTGTGTATATACTTCTTAGGCTATTTTTCAGCTTCTTATCAGCTGGCTCCTTGAGGGCGGCCGTATCTGGAGACGGTAACGCCACTTGTTTTTATAAGCGTGTGAGCGCCTTATCCACCCTAAGGTGTGTTTCCCAACTCGCCCTTACTTCTGGCGGGAAAGGGTATACCGCCCATAACTTTCTATCGGAGGAACCCCACGTATCACCACACACTTCATTTAATTTATCTGATTCAGGCAAAACTACAAGTAGTTTATTCACACCCTACAAAATACCCTTATTTGTGGTACTTGTAGTATCAGAAATATGTAACACCTCCTTCATGCCCTTAACATGTAACGTGTGGCCCTAAAGGAAAATACGTTTGTTTCTTCACCGTCGACACTGGAGTCAGTGTCCGTGAGGTAAATGGGCGTTTTTACAAGCCCCTGACGGTGTCTGAGACGCCTGGACAGGTACTAATTTGTTTGCCGGTCGTCTCATGTCGTCAACCGGCTTGCAGCGTGTTGACATGATCACGTACTTCCACAAGTAAGCCATCCATTCTGGTGTCGACTCCCTAGAGAGTGACATCACCATTACAGGCAATTTGCTCCGCCTCCTCACCAACATTTTCCTCATACATGTCGACACACACGTACCGACTTACAGCACACACACAGGGAATGCTCTGATAGAGGACAGGACCCACTAGCCCTTTGGGGAGACAGAGGGAGAGTTTGCCAGCACACACCAAAATGCTATAATTATACAGGGACAACCTTTATATAAGTGTTCCTCCCTTATAGCATTTAATATATATTTATATCGCCAAATCAGTGCCCCCCCTCTCTGTTTTAACCCTGTTTCTGCAGTGCAGGGGAGAGCATGGGAGCCTTCCCCTCAGCCTTTCTGTGAGGGAAAATGGCGCTGTGTGCTGAGGAGAATAAGCTCCGCCCCTTTATCGGCGGGCTTTTCCTCCCGGTTTTTTAAGAACTGGCCTGGGTTAAAATACATACATATAGCCTTAATGGCTATATGTGATGTATTTATTTTGCCAAATAGGTATTTATATTGCTGCCCAGGGCGCCCCCAGCAGCGCCCTGCACCCTCCGTGACCATGTCAGTGAGCCGTGTGACAACAATGGCGCACAGCTGCAGTGCTGTGCGCTACCTCTCTGAAGACTGTGAAGTCTTCTGCCGCCTGTTTCCGGACCTCCGTCTCTGCCGTCTTCAGCGTCTGTAAGGGGGATCGGCGGCGCGGCTCCGGGACGAACCCCAGGCTGACCTGTGTTCCGACTCCCTCTGGAGCTCAGTGTCCAGTAGCCTAAGATCCCAATCCATCCTGCACGCAGGTGAGTTGGAGATCTCTCCCCTAAGTCCCTCGTTGCAGTGATCCTGTTGCCAGCAGGAATCACTGAGTGAAAACCTAAAAAAAACTTTTCCAAACAGCTCTTTAAGAGAGCCATCCAGATTGCACCCTTCTCGGACGGGCACAAAAACCTAACTGAGGCTTGGAGGAGGGTCATAGGGGGAGGAGCCAGTACACACCATGTGACCTAAAAAGCTTTTTAGATGTGCCCTGTCTCCTGCGGAGCCCGCTATTCCCATGGTCCTGACGGAGTCCCCAGCATCCACTAGGACGTTAGAGAAATATCAATAGCAATGGCCTACTGTACCGTACGGCTATATATTATATACTGGTGGTCAGCAAAATTATGCACTGTCCTCCTACTACTGCGCACAACTAAAATGAACCACAGGTATGGATGGATAGTATACTTGACGACACAGGTAGAGCAGTGGACTACTGTACCGTACTGCTATATATTATATACTGGTGGTCAGCAAAATTATGCACGGTCCTCCTACTACTGCGCACAACTAAAATGCACCACAGGTATCAATGGATAGTATACTTGACGACACAGAGGTAGGTAGAGCAGTGGCCTACTGTACCGTACTGCTATATATTATATACTGGTGGTCAGCAAAATTATGCACTGTCCTCCTACTATATATACACTGCGCAAAACTTAAATGCACCACAGGTATGGATGGATAGTATACTTGACAACACAGAGGTAGGTAGAGCAGTGGACTACTGTACCATACTGATATAATACTGGTGGTCACTGGTCAGCAAAATTCTGCACTGTCCTCCTACTATATACTACAATGCAGCACAGATATGGAGCGTTTTTCAGGCAGAGAACGTATAATACTGGTGGTCACTGGTCAGCAAAACTCTGCACTGTCCTCCTACTATATAATACTGGTGGTCCCCAGTCCCCACAATAAAGCACACTGAGCACAGATATTTGCAGCACACTGAACACAGATATGGAGCGTTTCTCAGGCAGAGAACGTAGATATTTTCAGCACACTGAGCACAGATATTTGCAAGCACACTGAGCACAGATATTTGCAGCACACTGAGCACAGATATTTGCAGCACACTGAACACAACTGAGAGAACCCTGCACACGTCCTCTCCCTATCATCTCCAATGCACGAGTGAAAATGGCGGCGACGCACGGCTCCTTATATAGAATACGAATCTCGCGAGAATCCGACAGCAGGATGATGACGTTCGGGCGCGCTCGGGTTAACCGAGCAAGGCGGGAAAATTCGAGTCCGCCTCGGTACCGTGTAAAATGGGTGAAGTTCGGGGGGGTTCGGATTCCGAGGAACCGAACCCGCTCATCACTACTAATAATACATTCTTCTTTATTTCCAAATGTTCAAACAATGAAAAATAATTGCACATACATTAATACAAAATTGTTTTTGTGTGGTAACTCAGGTTACACTAAAAAGACACAGCTTTTTTTTAATATCATATAATGTAATATTTCTGCTCTTATTGAGGTGTGAAGTTGCTACAATTTATTTATGAAAAAGCCACTAAATCATAGATGATGCTATAACACATTACACATGTTTATGATAAGAAATTAATTCTTTATAAAAAAAAATCTTGGTAACTCAGGTTACAGGGTATGGTAACTCAGGTTACATGAGGCAAAAATGATGATGCAAGTGCATTCTCTGGGTCCTAGGTCTTTTGATACACATCAATTTCTGTATCAAAATCATACACCATTCTATTTCCTTGCATTACTAGCCTTGGAGTTGGTAAAAGATACAGGATATGATCATATGACACATATGATACATCAGAATCATCCACTTTAAAACGCATGCCACTTTTGCCAACCAGCTTCAGACACATGATCTTGACCTCACCATCATCTTCCAATTCACTCTGGCAGACAGCAACGTATCGATATGATGTTTTGCGCTCTCCATCAAACTTAACAAGAACATACGTTCCAGGTTTGATTTCTTCAACCCTGGGTCTATCTGGTTCTTGAACTTGGGCTTCATCTTCTAATGGAGAAGACCCGTACACTTCCTTGTAAAAGTTATTCTTGGACCTCTTGTTCACAGACTTAGCATGTTTTGTTAACATGTAGCCTTTGGGTTCAAACTCTTCTAAACGCAGGCAATGGACTTTAGAAATTCCAGGAAAAGAAGGTGCATTATCAAGTGTTGTCTTCAAATGCATTTTCTCATTTCTGCGCTTGATCTCATCTGCAGTCATTTCAACAACTTTCACAGCAGAGACATTCTCGGATGCACGTACAAATTGGCTTGCATTAAATACAACATTGTGCTTTTGCAGAACAGAATTTCTAACCTGCCGTTTAGTTGCACCTCCAATACCACCTACAGGCCCTTTTCCATGCGACGTTGAAAAGTAATTCCAGTTGATCCTTTTACTGTGCTTTTTTTCTAGTACTTCCAAGCTTGCAACAATGAATCTGTTCTTAAATTGCGAGCTGGGACCATCTGACCATATATTTACCTCATTAACAGACTCCGGTATTTCTTCTAGTGTTCTATCTACGTATAAGCAACAATAGTTTCTTTGCTATGGTCTAGGTCATCAGATGCAATATTCATTGGGTGATGCTTCCCAGAATGCCAGAGAGATATTGTGAACAAGCTCACTTGAGGCTGCACCCAGTGAAAGCTCTGAACTTCATCCTGTGCAATACATGTGAAGTTCTCAGGAAAAAGTCAACCTGAAGCAAACATAGCTTTGGATTGAAATCTGGCATTTCAGCTTCTTTCCGCTGCTGTTGGTAAACCTCTGATTGAGTCCTCTTAATAAAAGTATGCTCTAGGAAAGATGGGGTTATTTTCATGATGTGCTCTGCTAGTTCATGAATAGATCCTTCTTCCATTGTTTTGCGTAACTTGTTTTCTTCTTGAGTTATCCAGATGTTCCACTTCACACTAGCCGGTATATCATTATTTGCAATCACATTATTTAGTTTAGTTTGCATTATATTACTGCACTTCTTGCATTTATTTGACCAACACACCTCTGAAGCATCTTCACAAAGATAAGATAGCTTAATTATTTTTTTTAAAGTTTATACTAATCCAGTTAATTCATATGTATCTTACACTAAAAAAAATCCAAATATATTGCATTAAAAAATTGGTAATAAAATGAATAGCTTGTCTTGTAACTCAGGTTACACAAGGTAACTCAAGTTACAGAATCTAATTGCATTTTTCATGACTTAAAAGTGAATTAATTTTTTTCTTTTTTATAGAGTTGAGTAATATGCATGACAAATGTATACAGAAACAAGTATAAATTAGCAGTATTATTATTTAACCTTATAAAAAAAAAAAAATTCCATGTTTTGGTAACTCAGGTTACATGCTAACAGTAGGCTTAAGAAACCTAATATTATGTAAAATCAAAAAGGTATTGGGATGTAGTTTCCAATTATTCCTAAACATAAAATATAAATGAATACAACATAGCTTTTGCTTTACTGCTAACATGTTAAAATTTAAACATTTTTACTTCTAAATGAAAGTGAAAGAATCATATCCAACTAGCCTGAGAAACACATGGATATGTGGAAGCAAATCTAGTGAAAAAAAGTGTTTTTGTTAAAAAAATATTAGTGCTGCCACTTAATTTAACATCTTGTGTTTCAGAATAAACTGAAATAACAAAATTTTTCATTTTTAATTTTTTAGTACTTTGTCCCTGTTTTCATGGAATCACCCAGAAGGATGTTGGTTATAACATGGGGCCTGATTCAGAGAAGTACGCTAATGCAACTGCGGTTTTATACGCAACTGCAGATATCAGTAAGCGAAGCTGCCGCCCACGGCAATTCATTTGCAATTGTGTACACATATGCAGCCTATACACAAGAACATGAAACATCGACTGCTCAAGTAGGTCTATGGCTACGCAGACTGGCAGCGGCAATAGTCACGCAGGTGCCATGGTTTTGTACGTTAGAGTTCGCAGATACATGACCTGAAAACGGCCATGACATACCTTCGTTTTAACAACCACTCCACGCTAACACTATGTTAACACACCGCTAACACCATGTTAACACGCCCAAACGGCCACTTCTTGTCACTCTGTGTAGGAATCCTCACTGCGTGCGGCTCCGCAGCGACACCTTGACGCATGTGCAATGCGAATGCAGCACATGCGCAGTCTGCCAATTATCGCTCAGTTCCGTGGAACTTTGGCTTTGCGCACTTCTCTGAATCAGGCCACTTCTCTGAATCAGGCCATGCTCCAGCACCACCACTAAGGAAAACAGCTTAGGGCAGTGGTTCTCACACTGGGTGCCTTGGATTGGTGATCCAGGACCAATTCTAATTATTTATGTTCAATGTAGTAGGCAAAAACAGTGCTGGTGGCTGCCAATCATAAAATATGTAGACAAACAAAAGCAAATATTGCCCCTCACCACATAACAGAACCTAAAGGTGCATACACACTTGCAGGGAAAATGAGCGACGTCGCTCATTTTCCCTCTTCCTGAGTTACGTCGCTCATTTTCTCAGCAAGTGTGTATGCCGCCAGTGTCGAGCGATTTGCGGCCCCGTGGGTCAGTAATGACCCTCGCTGTTGGCCGTGCAGGCAGCTCAATCAGGACTGTCGTCTAGGAGCTGCCTATATAGCCCGGCCACTGCGTCACGTCACTGAGCGATATGAACATCATATCGCTCAGTGTGTATGCCCTGCCGGACTGTCCCGCTGTCCCACACGTAGGCCGCAGTGTCTCGCGGTGGGGGGCGGTTGGGAGGTTCCTGCACTTGCTGCCCTGCTTAGCAGAGCAGGGGTGAATAGACACTGTGCTCCTGCACACAACGTCTATTCAGTGATGGACAGAGGGAAAGGGGGCATGACCAGCATCTTATAAAACTATGTAGATGAAAAAAGAAAATCTTAATTTTTGTCTGTCTGTTTGTTCTGGCATCACGCAAAAACTACTGGATGAATTTGGATTACTTTTTTACTATTGTACAGCTTAGTGACCTTCCCTTCCCCTGTCAGGATTCTCAACATCGGGATGCCGCGGTCAGTGTTATGACCGCCGGCATATCATTCCCAACCCCATGTAATGTTTTCCAGAGCCCTGGCTATTAGTGCCCGAAGCTCACAGGGAAGAGGGTGGGTACAAGAAGTGCGCTTCCTGCCAGCCTGCACCATTCACCTTTTCACCAACCTAATATTAATCCTTGCTGGAGAGAACAGAAAAAAAATTCTTATAGAAAACGCTGCATGAGCTGCATCCCTGCTGGGCAGACGACACAGGCCGACACATGATCTTGTTGCATTCAGTGCTATGTAGTACTACTCATAGGCATCTGCAGGTGTTAAGTGAGAAGCTAATGACAAGTATTATATTTATAGGCTACATTTCGTACATATTTAAATGTATTTAAAAGTTATGAGTTCTGGAGCTATTACAATGTGGAACTGGGAAGAGAGGAGGCAGGGGAAGAGAGATAGAGAAAAAAAGGTGGAAAGACAGACAGGGGAAAAATCCAGAGAGACAGGGGAGCTAGAATAAGCTGGCCTCTTTTAAATTATGTGACCCCCTTAGCAGCTATTGTCACCTTACAATATAGCTCATCGCTATGGAAAAAAATTGTTTTCTATAGATGGAGGAAGGACACATTGGGTCCTATCTCCCCCATAATGGCCCACACATACAGTACATGGGGGCAACCTGTCTTGAAAGAGGAGAGATGCCTATTTCAAACGATGTTTCATCTTAGTAGTTATTGTCTGGGGGAACCTAGGCAATTTACTTAGCTATCAACGATTAGGGGGTGCCAAAGTCACATAATGTGACTCATCCAGTGTTTTTAATGCTCCTGTTGAAGCCACATGAAGCACTGGCCTCAGACATGGAAGAAAGCAGTCATCAGCGTTTTACGGCAGCTGCTCCTCTGGGTGTCTGTTACACTGGGAGTATGGCGCTTGGCTATGATGTTGCACCCAAGCATCACGCTCCCTTTATGAGAAGAGGAGTCGCTTCCTAAGGTGCCCTCAGCGCCAGCCTTGAATGTATAGGGTAAGTAACTACAGACTGAATTTCACATAATTGGACACCAGATAGAATCTAATGTCTAATTCCTTCATTAAGTATAACTAGTGGTAACCTGTCAAAATCAATGGTTATTTGTTTTATTTGAAAAGAATAAACTCACATCAAGCAACAACTTTATTTGAGTGACATAAATGTTACAAATTTATTGGAACTTAGCAGCTCCACAACGCCCGAACAGTTGCCGCAATCTCTTCAACTGGCACATCTACATGGTAAGACCTTTATTTTGATACCTCAACCAAAATAGGATTTTGGTACTTACCAGGTAAATCCTTTTCTTTGAATCCATAGGGGTCACTGGAGTACTCTTGGGATATGGACGGGCTTCCGTAGGAACACAGCACTGAATATTTAAATTTAGTAACACTCCACCCCTCCATATCCCTGAGCACTTACTCAGTGTTTTTTACTGAGCCGAACAGGAATTAAGAGAGGTTAATAATGGAGTATTACATATAACATAACTGACAATAACGAAGTTAACCCATAACGTTACTGACAACTAACAGTTGACACCCTAACCAGCACTTGTAACGTGAACCAGTCGGTGAAAATGTGTTACCATAAGATCCTCAGAACTAACCCCAAGTAAGTAAACTGCTCTGGGTGGGCGTCCAGTGACCCCTATGGATTCAAAGAAAAGGATTTACCTGGTAAGTACCAAAATCCTATTTTCTTTTTCATCCACTAGGGGTCACTGGAGTACTCTTGGGACGTACCAAAGCTTCCCCCGTGGGCGGGAGAGCAGTTTGGCACTTGTAACACTAGGCGGCCAAAGCTAGATGCTGATGCCGCAAAAGTATCAAACTTGTAAAAGCGCACAAACGTGTGCACTGAAGACCATGTAGCCGCCCGGCAAAGCTGCGTCGCAGAAGCCCCACGACCAGCTGCCCATGAAGTTCCCACAGAACGTGTGGAATGAGCGGTTACTGACGTAGGCGGTTGTAACCTAGCATGAAGGTAAGCCTGGCGTATGGTCAGTTTTATCCATCTGGATAAAGTTTGTTTAGATGCTGGCCAACCCATCTTGGCAGCATCATAGAGAACAAATAACGTATCCGTCTTACGAACTGAAGACGTTCGGGTTACATAAACGCGTAACGCACGAACCACATCCAGAGTTCCAGAATGTGCTGTCAACACAGGAACTACTATTGGTTGATTGATGTGAAAAGATGACACTACCTTTGGTAAGAAGGCGGGATTCGTCCGAAGTTCCGCTCTGTCATCATGAAACACCAAATACGGTGGCTTGCAGGACAAGGCACCCAAATCCGAAACACGCCTTGCCGAAGCTAAGGCTAAGAGAAAAATTGTTTTCCAAGTGAGAAACTTTATATCCACTTGTTGTAAGGGTTCAAAATATGAAGACTGTAAGAACTCCAAAACCAGATTCAAGTCCCATGGCGCTGTAGGTGGAATGAAAGGAGGCTGTACCCTGATTACACCTTGGAGAAAGGTGCGTATAGACGGCAATAGAGCCAATCGTCTTTGAAAGTAAATTGACAAAGCAGATACCTGCACCTTTAGTGTAGATAAACGCAATCCTCCATCTAAGCCTGATTGTAGAAACAACAAAAGGCGGCATAACTTGAAAGCTGATGTCGGAAATTTCCGAGCTTCACACCAACCTATATAGGCACGCCATATTCTGTAATAATGAGCTGCCGTAACCGGCTTTCTAGCCCGTAACATGGTTGGTATAACTGAATCTGGAATGCCCTCTCTTTTTAAGAGGGCGGTCTCAACAGCCACCCCGTCAAACGCAGCCGCGCTAAATCGGGGTAAAGAAAAGGACCCTGTTGTAACAGGTCTGGACGTATCGGGAGTGGCCACGGATCGTCTGCGAGTAATCCTCGAAGATCCGAGAACCAAGCTCTCCGAGGCCAATGAGGCGCCACTAGTATGACTGTGAGCGACTCTCTTTTGATCCGTTTTAGCACCAGAGGGAGCAGCGGAAACGGTGGAAACAGATACACCAGACTGTACGGCCACGCGACAGTGAGAGCATCCACCGCGACTGCCTTTGGATCTCTTGTTCTGGACACATACTGGGGCGTTTGATGATTGTGTCGAGATGCCATCAGGTCCACCTGAGGATAACCCCATCGCTGAACCAACATGTGAAACACTTCTGGATTTAATGACCATTCGCCTGGGTGAAGATCCCGACGACTGAGATAATCCGCTTCCCAGTTGTCCACTCCCGGAATGAACACGGCCGACAATATCACCTGGTGGTATTCTGCCCAATTGAGGATTCGAGCTACTTCCCGCATTGCCATGCGGCTTCTCGTTCCTCCTTGTTTGTTGATGTATGCGACCGCTGTCGCATTGTCCGACTGCACTTGGACAGGCTGAGAGCGAACCATGTGCACCGCTTGTCGTAGCGCATTGAAAATCGCGCGGAGTTCTAGAACATTTATTGACAGCAATTTTTCGTGATCCGCCCAGAGACCCTGGAGCTGACAATTTTGAATTACCGCTCCCCAACCTCTGAGACTGGCGTCCGTAGTTAGAATTATCCAATTGCAAACTCCGAACCGTCTTCCTGCGGTTAAATTGTGTTCCTTGAGCCACCATAGCAGAGAAACTCTTGCTATTGGTGACAACCTCACTCTGTGGTGAATCTGCAGATGCGAGCCCGACCACTGGGCAAGCACGTTCAGCTGAAATGGACGAGAGTGAAATCTCCCGAACTGAAGCGCCTCGAAAGCTGCCACCATTGTGCCTAACAGGCGAATGCACAAGTGTACCGACACTGTGCGTGGTTTGAGTACTAATTGTACTAGATGGCGTAGCATTTGTACTTTCTGTTGTGGTAGGTAAATCCTTTGATTGACCGTATCGAGAATCATACCTAGGAACTGAAGGCGTTGAGACGGAATCAGATGTGATTTCTTGAAATTGACAATCCAACCGTGGTGAACCAGTACATTGTAAGTTAGCAGCGCATGTTGGGTAAGTATCTGTTGAGACGGAGCTTTGATGAGCAGATCGTCTAAATACGGAACTATCGTCACTCCCAGGGATCTGAGGTGAGCTATCATCACAGACATTACTTTGGTGAATACCCGAGGCGCTGATGACAGGCCAAACGGCAGAGCCTGAAACTGGTAATGGTTTTGGCGTATTGCAAATCGTAAGAATTTCTGATGAGGCTGCCAAATTGGAATGTGTAAGTACGCATCCTTGAGGTCTAGCGCAATCATAAATTCCTTGGTCTCTAACCCCGCAATCACCGACCGTAGAGACTCCATTTTGAATCTGTAGTAAGTTACGTACTGATTGAGGCCCTTTAAGTTCAATATTGGTCTGACTGAGCCATCCGGCTTCGGGACCACAAATAGACTTGAATAATAACCCTGACCCTGTTGGTGTACAGGGACCGGAATCAACACTGCCGAATCCAGTAAGGACTGAATGGCAATTTGCAAAACTGTCCTCTTGTCGTCCGACAGAGGCAAACCTGTCTTGAAAAACCGCAGAGGCGGAAGACAGTCGAACTCTATTTTGTAACCTTTTAACACTAAATTGCGAATCCAGCCCTCCGCGGACGTGTGGAACCACGCCCCATGGAACGTGTGAAGGCGTGCTCCCACAATTGGAGATCCGAGATGGGCTGGTAACCCGTCATGCCACTGGCTTGTCGGTAACCTTAGCGTCTTGGCGAGTTGTGTTGGTTTGATGGAAACCACGTCCTCGACCACGTCTAGCAGGCGTGGCTGATCCTCTGCCACGTCCTCGAAAGGGCTGAGGTCTAAAGGATTTGAACGAAGGTCCAGCGTACCTTCTTCTTGGCGCAGGTGGAGGCAATGGTAAGAACACAGACTTACCTCCCGTAGCCTCCTTAATCCATGCGTCCAATTCTGGACCAAACAACTTCTTGCCATCGTAAGGCAACGCCTCTATACTTCGTTTGACCTCTGCCTCCGCTTGATAAGTACGCAGGTAGAGTGCTCTTCGTGCCGTAACTAGCGAAGATGAAATACGAGAAGTGAGCTGACAGACGTCAGTAGACGCTGTACAGAGATACTCTACAGCCTCAATCATTTGATTCACCTGAATTATCAGGTTTTCGTCATGTAAAGCCGATTTGAGTTCTGTAAGCCATATTATGAGCGCCTTAGTGACCCAAATGCCAACCAATCCAGGTCTTAGCATCACACCTGCTGCTACATACATGGATTTAAGCATAGTTTCTATCTTACGATCTGACGGATCTTTAAGCGTAGTAGCTGATGGCACTGGTATGGTTAATTTCTTGGTAAGCTTTGACACTGAAGAATCAACTATTGGTGGATTCTCCCATGTACCCGTTACCGATTCTGGAAACGGATAACTAGACTTAAATCTGCGAGGTATAGAAAACCGTTTATCTGGATTCTGTCTGGATTCTACTAACATCTGATTTAGAGAATCCGACACAGGAAAACTTACTGGCGTCTTCCGTCGTTTAGTAAATATGACCTGATTATTGGTGAGAGGCTGCTCAGCTTCAGGAAACCTTAGCGACTGCCGTACCGCTCTGATGAGATCATCAATGCCGGAACTGTTAACATCCTCGCCGTCTGACTCCACTTCGCCCTCCTCCCCCTCATCGTGTTCCGTGAGGTCTGGGATGGAATCGTCAGACTGCAACATAGCAGACACTGGAAAATCATAAGACATATGAAAATTATCCCGTTTGCCCAAAATGGATTTGGACCCTACGCAAGGCTGAGACGCCTCCGGTAGTTCTGGCGGTCTCACCCTAGACTCAGATCTTAGCGTTTCTCGCTCCAGACGAGCAGCGGTCATTTCTGTCTGAAATTTCTCCAGTACATTTACTAACATACCCCACGGAGGATCCGGTGATGAAATTGGTTGCAAAACCGGAGCAGAAATGGTATTCTGAACGGAATCCACAAAACATACGTTACATGTGGTAGATCCATCCGGTAACACACTGCCACATACTTTGCAAATATGCTTTTTAGTTTTTGCTGGTGCCTTACTCATTATGGCGACAGACAATACAATACACAAAACACAGACACCTGCACGACTCAGTAAAATAGCAATAAGGTGGCTCTGTATATATATCTGGCCCAGTGCAATACACGTGGCCAGTACTATAAATTTTGATCCCAAATTCCCACGAACACCCCTGCGCCTCCGGTGGAGAAGAGATGTAGGACAGGAACGTTCTGGAATCACAGAGGAAGACACAGGAAGCATGTTAAAAATGGCTGCCCTGCTATACTTATACATATAATCACAGTGCTGCATTCACTGATTATACTGTAATAATCCCTCTGCTGCTGCAGTATTTCACTGATATGTCCCCCCTGTAATGGCTGTTTATCTTATTACAGCGGCAGCGCAGCGTGTGGGCCCCCAGCGGGTATCGTAGAGCGCTATGTGCCTCGTGTGTCCCAGCGGTGGGCTCCTGTATAATAGCGTGTCAGCTACCAAGGTAGCGCTGCGGCGAAGTGAGGGTCGTTCCGAGGTGCCTGGCCGGAGGCTGTGGCCTAACGGGCGGGTACCTGAGCGGGGAGAGCCGCGGCGCCTGCACGGAGGTCTGTGGCCGAACGTGCGGGCGCCTGAGTGGAGAGAGCCGCTGCGCCTGCACGGAGGTCTGTGGCCGAACGTGCGGGCGCCTGAGTGGAGAGAGCCGCGGTGCCTGCACGGAGGTCTGTGGACGAACGTGCGGCCGCCTGAGCGGGGTGGAATGGGCGGGCGCCTGAGCGGGAAGATGCCGGAGGCTGAGAGGGGAGAGCCGCTCCTTGCCGTCACCCAGCACTATGTCTCCACACGTCGGGGCGGCAGCGGGAGCTGACCGCCCCGTTTCACATACCTCACTCCTGCAGACGTGCGGAGGCTCCGACGGGGCTTTTCAGTAAGCGCCGGCCAGCCAGTGCAGGAGGATGTGAGGGCTGTGAGGGAGCTCTTTCAGAGAGGCCCGACACGCCCGTGCTGCAATCAGCAGCTGCACTATCCCTGACCCTGCCTTTTGGAAGGGGGACAGGGATGTGGTCAACAGTAGAAAAAATAAAAATTAAAAATAAAAGTTTCTTCAACAAAACCGTGACTTCAGCTAAGCATGTGTTGCCACGTTCAGCACAGAAAAAACACTGAGTAAGTGCTCAGGGATATGGAGGGGTGGAGTGTTACTAAATTTAAATATTCAGTGCTGTGTTCCTACGGAAGCCCGTCCATATCCCAAGAGTACTCCAGTGACCCCTAGTGGATGAAAAAGAAATTTTTACATTCAGCTGTTCTCTCAATATAGGTATCACAGTAAAAAAAAAAACCATATAGATTTTATCTATAGGTTGAGTCACATGTACAATAATAATTACAGAAAAAAAAAAAATCAAACAAAATGCAAACCGCTAAAGCACTTGAGAAAAAAATAGATAAGGAATTGCAACAGGTTCCGGCATGAATGGTCGACAATGTTAAGGTCGACACTCATTAGGTCGACCACTATTGGGCGATATTGACATGGTCGACATGGGCTAATGGTCGACACATGGAAATGTCGACATGTTTTTTTTAGTGTTGTATTC
Organism: Pseudophryne corroboree; assembly: GCF_028390025.1. NCBI lineage: Eukaryota > Metazoa > Chordata > Amphibia > Anura > Myobatrachidae > Pseudophryne > Pseudophryne corroboree. The sequence goes on from NC_086448.1 coordinate 633,524,474, forward strand.
TGCGTAAAGTGACGGGGAACCCCAATTAGTGCACCGCGTCCCCTCGCATGGCTCACCATGCTTCGGGCAAGGTGCCTCGCTCCGCTACCGCTGCGCTTGGCACAGATTACCGTTCCCAATCGTAGTCCACGTGGATCGTAAAGTATGAAAAAGTTCCTCAAAAGAAGTTTTTTGGAAAAACGCATGTCGACCTTTTCATGTGTCGACATTTCATGTGGCGACCATTTTCACGCGCCGACCATTAGTCCATGTCGACCAATAGTGGTCGACTTAATGAGTGTCGACCAAAACATTGTCGACCATCTGACCGGATACCATTGCAACATACTTTATAAGCAGCGGTTTAAAACATTATGGTCTCCATTTAAGAATGAGACATACCCCCTTTAGCACTTTTTAACAGGGTAATGACATCTGTATTTAGCAGACAGTGGTAAGCTTAGCTTACCATTGTTTGTCACTGTACTGCTAACATCATTTTGCAATGGGGACCCAGCAAACACCTTTCGGGCTTCAGCAAAGCCTTCCAGGATTTTCTGAGTCCAGCTGTGGTATAGGAGTTCTGCAATGTCTAGGTCTACCCCATATGGTCGAGATGTATTAGGTTGACATTGACAAAAGGTTGACATGGACAAAAGGTTGACATTGGAAAAGGCAGACATGGATAAAAGGTCAACAAGGTGAAAAGGTTGACATGGCAATGGTCGACACACTTTTTTTTGCTTTTTGAGGGATAGTGTGGATAGTTCTTCCATCTGGAACTACCATTTGTAGAAACGCATCCCCTCATTGGCTTGCTTTGGGCGAGGTGTCTCTCTCCGCTCGACACAAGGGTACTAAAGATTATTATTTGTGACATGAATAGTCAAGGATTTAAAAAGTATGTTTTCCAGTGTCGACCTTTTGTCAGTGTTAATCTAATACATGTCGACATAGACATTGTAGATCTATAGTCCGGGTGGAAGAACAATGGGCATGTACAGATTGACGCTGCACATATGCATCATTGAACAAATTATCACAGACAGCCTGGACCTAGCTGGTAAGTAATGTCAAACACCAGCTGCATATTCAGAAGTATCACTGTGATATTATTGGAATATGCCTCCGGTAATTAGTATCGGTAATAAATGGAGCTGTATGTGTAAGCACTAAAGTTAGAAACTGAAAAGCAAGATAAAGTAATAATTTTAATAATTAACTGAAAAAATAGGATTTTAAATTACCTACCGGTACACCCTTTTTTTTGTAGCCCGAAGGGGATACTGGGAATCCATTTAGTACCATGGGGTATAGACGGGTCCACTAGGAGCCATGGGCACTATAGAAGTTTGATTGTGTGTGCTGCCTCCTCCCTCTATGCCCCTCCTACCAGACTCAAGTCTAGGAAACTGTGCCCGAGGAGACAGACATACTTTGAGAGAAGGATATAGATAAGGAAAGTGGTGAGATTTCGAACCAGCACAACCAGAACAAGAGGAAAGCCATGCTAACCAAACTTGCAAACAGGGACAGCAACAACTGAACCAAACAACCAAGTAACAGCGCAGGAAGAACAAAGCACCGGGCGGGCGCCCAGTATCCCCTATGGACTACAGGAAAAGGATTTGCCAGTAGGTAATTAAAATCCTATTCTCTCTTACGTCCGAGGGGATACTGGGAATCTATTTAGTACCGTGGGGAAGTGTCAAAGCTCCCAAAACGGGTGGGAGTGTGCTGAGGTTTCTGCAGAACTGACTGACCAAACTGAAGGTCCTCAGAGGCCATGGTATCGAACTTGTAAAACTTGGCAAACGTGTTCGAACCTGACCAAGTAGCTGCTCGGCAGAGCTGTAAAGACGAGACACCCCAGGCAGCCGCCCAAGAAGAACCCATCGACCTAGTAGAGTGGACTTGAACAGATTTCGGAATCAGCGACACTGCCGTGGAATACGCATGCTGGATAGTGAGCCTGAGCAGGACACCCAATTTTATTGGGATCATAAAGAACGAACACCAAGTCCGATTTTCTTCACATAGACCTTCAAAGCCCTTACGACATCCAAAGACTTTGAAGTAGCCGAGGCGTCCGTAACAGCCGGAACAACAATAGGATGATGTGAAACGTAGACACCACCTTAGGGAGAAATTGCTGACGAGTCCTGAGTTCAACTCTGTCCTTATGGAAAATTAAGTAGGGGCTCTGTCCTCATGGAAAATTAAATTGAGAGACAACGCCCCCAGCTCCGACACACGTCTTGCTAAAGCCAAGGCCAGCAGTGTGACGGTCTTCCACGTAAGATACTTTAAGTTTACCTCCTGTAACGGTTCAAACCAGTCTGATTGGAGGAACTGCAGCACCAAATTGAGATCCCAAGGTGCTGTGGGGGGCACACAGGGAGTTTGGGTGTGCAGAAAACCTTTCAAGAACATCTGGACTTCAGGGAGAGAAGCCAGTTGTTTCTGAAAGAAAATAGACAAGGCCAAAATCTGAACGTTTATGGAGCCTAGGCGTAGGCCCACATCCACTCCCAAATGCAGAAAAGTAGGAAACATCCCAGATGAAACTCCACTATAGAATACTGTCTGCTCTCACACCAAGAGACATAATTCTTCCAAACACGATGGTAATGTTTAGACATTACCCCCTTTCTGGCTTGGATCACAGAAGGCATTCAGAGTTGATCGCAGCAGCAAATTTTTTAGCAGTTGGGAAAAACCATGTGCACTGCAGGGGATGGGGGGCAGATATAACGTGCAGAGAGAGTTAGATTTGGGTGTGGTGTGTTCAAACTGAAATAAATTTAAATTGCAGTGTAAAAATAAAGCAGCCAGTATTTACCCTGCACAGAAACAAAATAATCCACCCAAAATTTAACTCTCTCTGCAAATGTTATATCTGCCCCACCTGCAGTGCATATGGTTTTGCCCAACTGCTAACAAATTTGCTGCTGCAATCAACTCTGAAGTATCCCCCATAGTCGGGATGACCTTCTCAGGAATCCCTCTCCTGGCTAGAATCAGCCGTTCAACTTCCATGCCGTTAAACGTAGCCGCAGTAAGTCTTGATAGACGAACAGGCCCTGTTGCAGAAGATCCTCTCGAAGAGGTAGAGACCACGGATCTTCGATCAGTATCTCGAGAAGATCCGCATACCAGGCCCTTCATCGCCAGTCTGTATCAATGAGGATTGCTTGAACCTTTTCTCTTTTTATTCTTTTTAGAATTCTTGGAATCAGAGGAATGGAAGGCAACAAGTACACCAGCTGGTAGACCCACGGAGATGTCAGGGCGTCTACCGCCGCTGCCTGTGGGTCCCTCGACCTGGAACAATACCGATTGAGCTTCTTGTTGAGTCGAGAGGCCATGTTGATTTGTGGATACCCCCACCGACGTGTCAACCACCAAAACACCTCCGGGTGGAGGCCCCATTTCCCCGAGTGCAGATATTGTCTGTTGAGGAAGTCTGCTTCCCAGTTGTCTACTTCCGGAATGAAGATCGCCAACAACGCCACGGCATGTTTTTCTGCCCAGAGCAGAATTCTTTATACCTCTGACATTATAGCTCTGCTTCTCGTCCCGCCCTGTCGGTTTATGTATGTTACCGCCGTCACATTGTCCAACCTGAATGGCCCGATTCTAAAGAAGAGATGAGGCCTGCAGAAGGGCGTTGTATATAGCCCTGAGTTCCAGGATGTTTATTGGAAGGACGACTTCCTGACTTGACCATCTTCCCTGAAACTGCAACCCCTGGGTGACTGCTCCCCAGTCGAATCCTTTGATGCATGTGAAGATGCGATCCAGACCATTTGTCCAACAGATCCAGCTGAAAGGGCCTTGCATGAAACCTTCCGTACTGAATTGCTTCGTAAGAAGCCACCCTTTTCCCCAGAAGGCGTATGCAGAGACGCACTGAGATTCAGGTCGGCTTCAAGATGGTGCAAACCGTCAACTGGATTTCCATTGCCTTTTCCAAGGGAATGAATACTTTCTGAGATCCTGTGTCCAATATCATTCCCAGAAACTGAAGCCTCTGCATTGGTTCTAGGTGACATTTTGACAGGTTCAGAATCCACCCATGATCCAGGAGTAGCCTGGTTGAGAGGGCAATGTTCTCCAACAGCAGTTTCCTGGACGGTGCCTTTCTCAGAAGATTGTCCAAGTACGGAACTATGTTCACTCCCTGTCTGCGGAGCAACCTCATCATCTCTGCCATCACCTTGGTGAAAACCCTCGGTGCCGTGGAGAGACCAAATGGCAGGGCCTGAAACTTTTAATGGCAGTCCTGCAGTGCAAACCGTAGATAATCCTGATGAGGCGGCCAGATCGGTATGTGAAGGTATGCATCCTTGACATCCAGACATGCTAGAAATCCCCCCCTTCTCCAGACCTGAGATTACCGCTCTCAACGACTGAATCTTGAATTTGAACACACGTAAGTACAGGTTCAATGACTTGAGGTTCAGAATTGGTCTTACGGAACCGTCCGGTTTCGGTACCATAAACAAGCTGGAATAGTAACCCTTGTTGTGTAGATGAGGTGGAACTGGAAAAATTACCTGGATCTGTAACAGTTTTTGAATGGCGTTGTGTAACTTTACTCTCTCCTCTTGTGAAACAGGTAAGCCTGATTTGAATAATCTGTGAGGTGGGAGCTCCTGGAACTCCAGTCTGTACCCCTGGGATATAAGGTCTATGACCCAGGGATCCTGGCACGAACCTGTCGAAATGTAACTGAAGAATTTTAGCTGGGCTCCCACCCTCATGTCTTCCAGGCATCGTGGTCCACCGTCATGCGGAAGGTTTTAAGGAAGCAGAGCCTGAACCCTGTTCCTGTGAACCAGCAGTCGCTGGTTTGCGTGGTTTACCTCTAGCACCTCTGGCTGTGGTAGAAGAACCTCTGGCCTTGCCCCAAAATTTGGCAGTCCGAAAGGACTGTAGATTAGGTCCTGAGTAGGCCTTCCTTGCTGGCGGAGCTGCAGAAGGTAGGTATGTGGACTTACCCGCAGTAGCTCCGGAGATCCATTTGTCAAGTTAATCTCCAAATAAGGCCTCTCCTGTAAAAGGTAGGCCTTCCACTCCTTTCCTGGAGTCCGTGTCAGCAGTCCACTGACGTAGCCATAATCCTCTGCGTGCCGACACTGCCATAGCTGTATTAAGCAAACCTATTTCTTTTATGGCTTCCACCATAAAATTAGCAGGGTCTTGTATACATTGCAGGAGCAAAATAATTTCCTCTTGAGGTAAGGTGTCTAACCCCTCAAGTAAATTACCTGACCATTTAGCAATGGCTTTTGTAATCCACTCACATGCTATTGTGGGTTTCTGGGCTACCCCGGGAGCAGTATGCAAAAATCTGAGTGTAGTCTCAATCTTGCGATCAGCCGCATCTTTTATGGAGGTTGCACCAGGCACAGATAGTACAATTTTACTTGAGAGCCTGGAGACGGATGTATCGGTGGATTTTCCCATTTTTTCCTATCCTCAGGAGGAAAATGAAAAGATGATAACAACCGCCTGGGAATTTTAAATTTCTTATCTGGATTGACCCACGGTTCTTCAAACAGGGTATTTAGCTCCTTTGACACAGGAAAAGTGGCTCAGGATTTTTTCTTAATATTAAAGTACAGTATGATTCCTCACTCTCCTCTGTCACCTTATCAGGGATATTTAGAACTTCTCTGATAGCATCTATGATACAATCTACACCCTGTGACAGAGTACCCTCCCCTACCTCTGTGTCCACCTCACCTTCCTCCATTTCTGACCCTTCATCATCAGAGTCAGAACGCAGTATATGGGCCAAGGTACGTTTTTGTGGACAAATGGTAGAGGAATGAGACGCTGGTCTGGGTACTGAGTTCTTTTTTTATAAACTCTTCCATAGACTGCCTTAAGTATTGCGTCTCTTTCTCATTACGAGATAATTTTGTAGAAATGCTGGAAATCATTCCCCTAATGTAGTCCAGCCATGCTGACATACTGCAGTAGTGACAGCACACACACAGGAAAAGGGCAAAAGCACAATTAACCCACAAAGAGCCCTTCCAGAGAGACACAAAGAGAGTATGGAACCAGCACATTATCGCTAATGCCAAGCTTAGACGGATCGCAGACTAAGTACCTAGATTAGGGACTTAGGGGCAGATGTATTAACCTGGAGAAGGCATAAGGAAGTGATAAACCAGTGATATGTGCAAGGTGAGAAAGGCACCAGCCAATCAGATCCTAACTGTTAATTTACATATTGGAGCTGATTGGCTGGTGCCTCTCACCTTGCACATATCACTGGTTTATCACTTCCTTATGCCTTCTCCAGGTTAATAATCTGCCCCTTAGTACACTAGTAATCGCTCCCCCCCTGCTATGATCCCCTGCTACCGCTGAGGTAAACTGGAGGCTTTCCGGAGAAGCTGAGCGTTCCTGTAAGTCAGCGTCTGTGTCAGCTGCTGTAGGGAAAATGGCGCTGGTGAGCTGCTGGGTCCGCTCATGGTGAAGCCCCACCCCTTGAATGGCACGCAGTCTTCCCGCTCTTTTTTATACCCCCCCCCATAACAAACTTAGAAAGTAAATGCAGAAAACTCTTCAGGAGCTTCCAGAGACGTGACCGGCTCCTCCGGGCACATTTTCTAAACGGAGTCTGCTAGGAGGGGCATAGAGGGAGACGTCAGCACACACAATCAAACTTCTATTGTGCCCAAAGCTCCTAGTTGACCCATCTATACCCCATGGTACTAAATGGATTCCCACTATCCCCTAGGACAGTGGTTCTCAAACTCGGTCCTCAGGACCCCACACAGTGCATGTTTTGCAGGTAACCCAGCAAGTGCACAGGTGTATTAATTACTCACTGACACATTTTAAAAGGTCAGCAGGTGGAGTTAATTATGTCACTTGTGATTCTGTGAGGAAACCTGCAAAACATGCACCGTGTGGGGTCCTGAGGACCGAGTTTGAGAACCTGTGCCCTAGGACATAAGACAAATAAACCTATCCAAGGCGTATGCTGACAATCAGTAAAACAGTTAAACGATGGTCAGTGACAGGGTTATAGAGATCAGCAAATGGGCCATCCTTCCATCACTGGCACACTGGAGTGGGTTTAATAATCACTGCAGCCTTTGTCCCTCTACATACTCCTCTGTTCACTTTTTTTTTTTACAAATTCATGTAATGCAATAACCACCCAAATTACATCTCCTGATGACCCACAGCTATCTATCTAATGTACTGCAGATAGTGCTGAGTGGGTGGAAACATAATAAGCCCACCATAGGAGAATATAACCTGAGCACATCACTTTGCATCATCAGCTTGCACCTCTGACTATACCTTGTTTGTGAAGTGAAACGCCAAATAGAAGATGCAGAAGGAGAGACCCACGGCGGGTCCCCTGTAATACATCTGTCACCGCATTACGTAGCAGCTGGACTTCACCTCCTCCCTATAATAACCATGATCATCATGGTTATTTCTATCAAGGAAGAGATGAGTTGGAGGCGGCCATGACAGGGCCACGTAGCTGTACAGATTCTCCAATCAGCTTCGAGCGTCACTCTCCCGGTCCGCCCCCTAACGGAGAGACACGGACAGCCGTAGTCCCTCCCACTCCGTACTGGTTTTGTGTGCGCTCTGCGCTGTCACCTGTCATCATCGTGTCTGACATATTAACACAGTGTTATTGGTACCGAGTACAGTGAAGGGCGCACGTAATACATAATATAGATCTCGATGGGGTGCTACAATTCCCATTATAAGATGCGTTATTATCATGTATTCTGTGTGGTTTATTTGCTTTTTATATTTGCCTACTTAATATTGAGCCCTGTGCATTATAGCAAATGTTCACAAAAAAGAAACAAGGTAAGTTCATATGCGCATGTTTTGTTTTTGTGAACAATTACAAATACACTGATAGTAAATAATACAGATAATTTGGGAAGCGATTTATAGAAGACACAATGGTGGTCATTCCGAGTTGTTCGCTCGGTAAATTTTTTCGCATCGCAGCGATTTTCCGCTTAGTGTGCATGCGCAATGTCCGCACTGCGACTGCGCCAAGTAAATTTGCTATGCAGTTAGGTATTTTACTCACGGTTTTTTCTTCGGTCTGGTGATCGTAATGTGATTGACAGGAAGTGGGTGTTTCTGGGCGGAAACAGGCCGTTTTATGGGTGTGTGCGAAAAAACGCTACCGTTTCTGGGAAAAACGCGGGAGTGGCTGAAGAAACGGAGGAGTGTCTGGGCGAACGCTGGGTGTGTTTGTGACGTCAAACCAGGAACGACAAGCACTGAACTGATTGCAGATGCCGAGTAAGTCTGGAGCTACTCAGAAACTGCTAAGAGGTGTGTGGTCGCAATTTTGAGAATCTTTCGTTCGCAATTTTAAGAAGCTAAGATTCACTCCCAGTAGGCGGCGGCTTAGCGTGTAGCTTGCGAGCGAACAACTCGGAATGAGGGCCAATATCAGGGCCAGAATAAAACTGGCGTGGGATATGTCTTTGATATCAAATGTTGGAAAGAGTGGACTATATAACATGCATAAAACTATTGGTTTTGTTATGCAGTTGGTTAATAATACTGAGAAATAGTGACATTTCCAGGGAAAGAAATGGTCAGAGATAATTGTTATATGGCGCCACAAGAGATCTGCAGCCCCCAATTACAGAGTACGTAAACAGTTGAAGACAATATAGGACAAGTACAGGGTACATAAAAGCTACAGTCTGGTATGGAGCTGCCAATGAGAGTGACAGACGGAGGCCGCAAAGGGTGATGAGGACAGCTGAAAAGATTGTTGAGACTGACCTTCCTCCCGTCCAGGAATTATACCAGTCAAGGGTCAGGAAGCAAGCGGAGAAAATCGTGGCAGATATGCAGCACCCAGGTCACAAACTGTTTGAACTGCTTTCATCAGGCAGACGCTACAGGTCCATTCCCGCAAAGTCTACCGGATCCATTAAAAGCTTCTTCCCACTAGCTGTCCACCAGCTGAACAATATATAAAAATTCTAACATGTATATTATGTCTAATATGTCGAGTCTATCGTACAGTTGCAATGTGCAGTATGAACTCATACGTGTAATGTTTGTATGCTATGTTTTTCCCCCTTCTTATGCTATGTTTCTGTAGTGGGGTACACTGGTAGTCCACGGGGAATAACATCAGGGTGTAGAGTTGGATCTTGATCCGAGGCACCAACAGGCTAAAGCTTTGACTGTTCTCAGGATGCCTTGCACCGCCTCCTCTATAACCCCGCCTCCAGGCACTGGCGCTCAGTTTGTAAGTTGGTGCCTGCAGTGCAGGCAGCTAACAGGGAGGGCTGCGCTAGGCAGCCCTGGAAAGAGCTTTTCTAAAGAAAGAAGACTTCACCTTCCCCAGCGGCGCTGTATACTCCCGCGTCCTCGTTGCCGGGTACTTACAGCAGAGGCGCTCCGGCTTTATCAGGCACACACCCGCCGCTGCTCTCCGGGATCGCGTGGCCGCAAGTTCAGGGAGGAGGTAAGAGGGTCCCCCAGACGGGACCCGCCAAAATCGCAATCCGGCGCGGTCTCCGGAGACGGACCGCGCCGCTGGCATGGACACTGTGGCCTTGCAGGGACCACATTATATCCACCAGGGCAAGGGGCACAGGTCGGATTTACTAAAATCCATTTGATATAGGCCCCGCAGTACCCAGTGGTGAAGTCCAGCAGAGGGGATAAGGCTCTGACCTGTAGCCCCTCCCCCAGCCCAAGGCGCCATTTACTGCAAATGTTCCCGCTCTGGAGCTGCCTCCCTCACTTCCTGTCAGCGTTTGGGCGCTATTACACAGAGCTGTGTTGATCTAGGACTGCTGGACATTGTCTCCTCTGTAAAGCCGCCTGTCTCATCAGAGCTGTAGTCACGGCGCCGCGGTCTTCATACCTCTCCGGGCACGCTGGGTCTCCGTGCGGCCGTCCTCGCTGGCGGGTCCCCGGCGTCCGGCGCTCCGTCTAGCAGGCCTCCACGTCCGACGTCCTCGGGAGCTGCGGGTGGCGTCATCGGCCCGTCCTCCAATCAGGCCCTGGCGGGAAGTTTAAATTCAGACGCCGGGCAGTGCTCCGGCGCCTGAGTATCATCGTTCAACTGTACCTGTGATCTCCAGTGCTCCGTGCCTCCAGCACATCCGTGCCTCCAAGCACCTCCGTGCCTCCAAGCACCTCCGTGCCTCCAAGCACCTCCGTGCCTCCAGCACATCCGTGCCTCCAAGCACCTCCGTGCCTCCAGCACCTCCGTGCCTCCAAGCACCTCCGTGCCTCCAAGCACTTCCGTGCCTCCAGCACCTCCGTGCCTCCAAGCACTTCCGTGCCTCCAGCACCTCCGTGCCTCCAAGCACCTCCGTGCCTCCAACACCTCCGTGACTCCAAGCACCTCCGTGCCTCCAGCACCTTCGTACCTCCGTGCCTCCAAGCACCTCCGTGCCTCCCAGCACCTTCGTGATTTACCAGCACCTGTCAAGTTCTCTCTTTCAGGAGACCTTCAGCGTCCGCACGTGCCTCCTGTCCGCCGATCAGATCCTGCATGAGGAAGACTTACATCCGGCCATCTCTGCTGCGGCCCAGTTGCGGTTCCACTTCCCGGTCATCGGAAGAAACCCCGAGTCCACAACCTCCTCAAACCAGGTCAGTGATAGTATACTCAGGCCCCATGGACCCGGGGAATCGGAACACGGACTCAAGTGCCATCCAGGACCTGGCTTCCCGAGTACAAAGTCAGGAAGCGGCACAAGGTTAGGTGATGCAGTACCTCCAGGAGTTGTCCGGACGTCTGGATCAGATTCAGGCGTCTCTAGCCTCAGTAATTCCGGCACCAGTTCCGGTAGCTGCACCACTTGCCACCTCCAGCAATGTCCAACCATCGGCTGGTGCCACTCCGCGCCTTCAGCTGCCTACGCCATCCCGTTACAATGGGAATCCTAAGAATTGTCGTGGTTTCTTAAACCAATGCGAGGTACATTTCGAGCTACTAGCTCACAACTTTCCTACAGACCGGTCCAAGGTAGCATATATTATTTCTCTGCTGGAAGGATCTGCCTTGGACTGGGTGTCTCCATTATGGGAACGTTCTGATTCACTGGTTTCCAATTACTCCGAATTCATCACGTCTTTTCGACGAATTTTTGACGAGCCCGGCAGGATGACCTCGGCCTCTTCTGACTTACTCCGCATCCGTCAAGGCTCCCGATCCGTGGGTCAGTATGTGGTTCATTTCCAAACCATTGCCTCTGAACTTCGTTGGAATAATGAGGCTCTGAGAGCTGCTTTCTGGAACGGTCTTTCTGATCGCCTGAAGGACGAGTTGGTCACTCGAGAGCTTCCGGATTCTTTCGAGGAATTGATCTCCCTCTGTGTCAAGGTAGATCTCCGGATGCAGGAACGTGGAGGAGAACGTAGTCGATCGGATCGTTCTAGGTTCCGGCTTCCTCCTGCAAGGCAAGCGGTGGGTCCAAGTCCAGACGAACCCATGCAGATTAACCGATCCCGATTGTCCCCGGAGGAGCGGCAACGTCGTCATGAGGGTAAGCTCTGCCTGTACTGCGGAGCTGCGGGTCACTTCATCAAGTCCTGCAAATCCCGTCCGGGAAACGAGAAGGCCTAGCTTGTTCCGGAGGAGTCAAGTTGGGGGTTACGACCAAATCTTCTCCCACTTCGGACTGTTTGCTTCCTGTAACGTTAATCACCAAGGCCACTTCCAAGTCTTTTGAAGCCCTGTTGGACTCTGGAGCTGCGGGGAATTTCGTTTCTTCCCTCTGTGTTCAAAGCCTGAATTTGGAAGTACGGTCCATCGAACGGCCTATTTCCTTGACAGCCATCAATGGTACTAGGATATCCAAGGGTATCATAACAGAACGCACGGTTCCAGTTAAACTACAGGTCGGGGCTCTACATCAAGAATACTTGGAGTTCCTGGTGATCCCGGAAATGCATCACAATCTGGTTCTCGGAATACCTTGGCTCAAAAGTCACAATCCCCATATCGATTGGAAGACCGCACAGATTCGGTCTTGGGGTTCTTTTTGTCACGTTAACTGTCTCACCCCTGTTTGTCCGCTTCGTGTTTCTTCTAAGGTGGAGGAGGAACCTATTCCAGAGGCATACCAAGAATTTAGAGATGTGTTTTCGGAACAAGCAGCCGACCAGTTACCACCCCATAGAGCTTGGGACTGCTCCATTGACCTTATCCCTGGAAAAATGCCGCCTCGGGGTCGCATTTATCCTCTGTCTCTCCCAGAGACACAGGCTATGTCTGACTATATCAAAACCAATCTTCACAAGGGATTCATCCGCCCCTCTACTTCCCCGGCTGGAGCGGGCTTTTTCTTCATGAAAAAAAAGGACGGAGGGTTAAGACCATGTATCGACTACCGCGGCTTAAATGATATTACCATCAAAAATAAATACCCCTTGCCTCTAATCACAGAGTTATTTGATAGAGTTCGTGGTGCCCATGTTTTTTCCAAGCTCGATTTGAGGGGGGCCTATAACCTTATACGCATCAGAGAGGGAGATGAATGGAAAGGATATGGTCCTGAGGAGAGAAGTTGGATAAAGGCTTCTGAGGTCTCGGCTCCTCGACTAGTCCGGATCTTCCATGCTAGACATCCTACGAAGCCGGGAAAGTGTCCAGGGGCCACTCCTAGAGGAGGGGGTACTGTCACGGCGCCGCAGTCTTCATACTTACCTCTCCAGGCGCGCTGGGTCTCCGTGCGGCCGTCCTCGCTGGCGGGTCCCCGGCGTCCGGCGCTCCGTCTAGCAGGCCTCCACGTCCGACGTCCTCGGGAGCTGCGGGTGACGTCATCGGCCCGTCCTCCAATCAGGCCCTGGAGGGAAGTTTAAATTCAGACGCCGGGCAGTGCTCCGGCGCCTGAGTATCATCGTTCAACTGTACCTGTGATCTCCAGTGCTCCGTGCCTCCAGCACATCCGTGCCTCCAAGCACATCCGTGCCTCCAAGCACCTCCGTGCCTCCAAGCACCTCCGTGCCTCCAGCACCTCCGTGCCTCCAAGCACCTCCGTGCCTCCAAGCACTTCCGTGCCTCCAGCACCTCCGTGCCTCCAAGCACCTCCGTGCCTCCAACACCTCCGTGCCTCCAAGCACCTCCGTGCCTCCAGCACCTCCGTGCCTCCAAGCACCTCCGTGCCTCCAGCACCTTCGTACCTCCGTGCCTCCAAGCACCTCCGTGCCTCCCAGCACCTTCGTGATTTACCAGCACCTGTCAAGTTCTCTCTTTCAGGAGACCTTCAGCGTCCGCACGTGCCTCCTGTCCGCCGATCAGATCCTGCATGAGGAAGACTTACATCCGGCCATCTCTGCTGCGGCCCAGTTGCGGTTCCACTTCCCGGTCATCGGAAGAAACCCCGAGTCCACAACCTCCTCAAACCAGGTCAGTGATAGCTGTGCATTTACAGGACACTTAAGTATTCTACATGTCGTTTAGACAGTGTTAGTTAAGAAAGAGAAAATTACTACAAGGATATTTCAGGACAAGTACCCTGTGATATACATCCAGTATTTACTGTGCATTGTTATATCTGTATACATATACAGCTCTACTTAGTATTGCTAGTCCAGTGCAGTTTTATTGTTGTTGTAATAATTTCTGCATTGTACATGTGACTGTGTGTGCCAGTAGCTGCTGTGTGGTTCCTATTCCGTGTATCTGACACATGTTGCTATCCCTATTGTGCGAGTCAAATTATTTTCTAACAAATTTAAAATGCCAGCTCTATTATATACTGTGGACGCCTGCGCATCTTATTACCATGTGCTATGAATGTGCGCTATACATCGCAAAAACACTACATCCCATAAGAGAAAACAATACACCCACTCATCTGAGTTCCAAAGCTCATTGATGTATATATTTGTTATTAAAAGGATATGTATTCAATATATCACAATGTACAGTATATATATATAGTTACATGGTTACAGTTTATACAGTAAGCAGTTATTACAAACTAATTAAAATACAGACACGGCCAGGAATACATCACCATCTCCCTCAATGCACTTTATAATCGCTCCAGTTCCTCCATCTTTAGCTGTGTTACTCCAGCTAACAGCAGCAAACTATTACCAACAATCCATCTCGCTCAGCATCTGGGACAAAAAGGGCCATGTGTGTGTGTGTGTGTGTGTGTGTGTGTGTGTGTGTGTGTGTGTGTGTTCAGCAATACACTGAGAGTTGGGGGCGTGCACAGGTCTCTTTTTATTAGTCTAGGGGAGGGAACTTTCTCATTCATGATGAGTCATTGGTCAGTTCATATGCAAGCCTTGAAGACATCAAAAGGGCTGGCCTGAGTTTCCTGTCCACATGCCTTAAATGGAATGTACTTTGTCCTATTCAGAATTGTGGCTTTATATTCCTACATTCAATCATAACTACTCATTGCAATGTGCTACAATCTAACCACAGGCACCAAATTAACACACTCATTAATCTGGTTACTTTGACACCAAGCACGACATGTCCATCTTGGTCCGCTCCAATAATACACATACATGACGTTACTCCATTATATAATTTAAAATCTTATGATGTCTGGTGCTTGGTATGTTCAATTTATGTGCTGTATGAAATATGTGTTGAATATATCTTTGTGGCATGTCTGTGTAAATGCGTATGTTACCATATATTGCGGTGCGCGCTGTGCGTATTCGCAAGTATAGCGACTCATAATGTGTGGAGTCTGTATGTTCTCTCTATGTAATATTTTTGACTTCGACAGTCCACCATTTGGCAGTAAACAATAACTGCCATAAATTATTGACATAAGAAAAATATTTCAAACAATAATCGGTGACCTAGACACAAGTATGTATTAATTTCGCAAATCAGACATTTGACTATATTTGGGGAAGACAAGGAGGAGAACGAGACATCCTCTATATGCACTCGGCGGTCACGGGACCACTGGTTGGGTGTGGGACAACATTCAACCTATAGAGTGCTGGGACAGTGCTATGGCCCATAATGTCTGATTTGAACGAACATTTCACACATACATGTACCTACGTCTTTGTACACTGATGTTCGGATTCGATTGAGGTTCTGCTGGGTAGAGGGAGAAAACACAAACAAATCGTGAAAGTGACATATAAAATTTTCATGATATATATTCCTATCATTTTCTGAACATTGTTTCCATTTCTGGAACATATTCTAGGTCTGTTTCATCATTGAACAAGGGTTATAAGTAGTGTCCTTCCTAGATAACATAAACCTTCGGAGTTCGGGGAAAGCCACTCATAAAACTTTCTTCCACATATATTAATGAGCTCTTTATCTGCTATGTGTGAATAGCCATTGTCTGATTGTTCCTGATTACCTCCCAATTTCCTGAAATTGGTGAGATTTAAACATACCAAGGATTTATCTATGGTACTGGTGGATCTTAAGACTAGGGGATCTAGTTATATTATACTCTTTGTCCACCGGTCCACTCCCCCTTCCGTGTAATTCAAGTACCTCAGCTAACTCTAAAAAATATAATATGGCACTAATCCTGCATCTTTTCGTCTTAGAGGTACCTGTGAGCACATCCAACATTCCGTTTGGTTTAAGACCTTACCCACTAGTGAGTGGTAATCACTTAATGGATGTCTGTCACCTTATTGCTAGACTGACATCTCTAGATGTACTCATCTTCAAATATGGGGTCACAATAACTACAAAATACAGTATTCCTCAGACAATAGCCTATCACGTTACTTCCGAACTCCGTAACTACTAGTAGACCTTTGATTTTTCTCTGGATTTAACAAACTAATAGGCTAATCCTGGGACCCTATAACTAAATCACGCCTTCCTCCAGAACCAGTTCCAGTCCCACACTCGACTCCTCATGAAAAACCTCGCAAAAATAGAATGTCCTGAAAAAAATGTTTGTCAGCGGGAAAAAGAAGGAAGAATAAATAGAACAAAACAAATCTTGTCCATAGCAAATCAATTACAACGACTGGTCTTTCTGTAATCCTTTAGTATGCTCAGGTAGTGTTCAACAGTGCCGCCTCTCAGTCTTCCCGGAACAGACTCTCTGGTGATACTTTTGCGATCTCACTCCATTTACGAGTTCCTCCCGGACTACCGACTTTCCTGCAATGGGAGTCGTGGACCCAAGTCTCTCTCTCGGCTACTTTCACTGGGATAGTGCTGTCAACAAAACTTGGTATGATCCTTCCCACCTATCAGGCAACCTGAGCGTAAGAACAATCACACAGTCTCTTGGTTCACAATCAAGACAGTTAGTATTTGGGGGTGGGGCCTGGAGGCTGATCTGACTGGCAGCACTGGCAGTGAGCTCCGTTAGAATTCAGGGGTTATTACCCTTGTTTTATCCCCCTTGTGCCTCGGAAGCTCTATTAGTACCTGCCCCAGCAGAGAGGAGATTTCATAGTGGTGGGCCAGCGCTGCGGAATTGGGAGCCGGTATCCTGGCTCCTGCGGGTTGCGGCCTGCCCACCACCTAGAAGCCGGGGCCTCGATTTGCGGCTGGAGCCGCCAGCCGCACAGTACACATCTCTGGAGTGCACTCCCGCGGCCAGACCATTGCGCCTGTGCCGCTAGGACCAGCGGCACTGCAGGGGGGAGGAGAGGCCGGCTGGGCACTGCGGCGAGTGGTCCAGAGCCCCGGCGGCCATCTTGGATCTTGGGGGCCGGAGAGGGAAGCGGCGGCCGCTCGGAGCGGGTGGTCCCCCTACCCCTCCTCCTGACGAGGTACAGCTCTTTTAAAATCTGGAGCTCTATCTCTGCCTGCCTGCCTCCCTGTCTGAGTGGCATTGGCTTCCCCTGAATTGGGCTGGATCCCTGCTGCAGTATAGCTGATAATACTCACTATTGCTGGCTGAGTGGCGCCACTGCACTGGCACCTATCCCCCTGCACCCGCTTCCCCGCTTGGGCACTTTATTATACACAGGCCCCTTCTTCAGTTTGGCACTTGAGGGCTCACCCAGCTGTGAGGGGTGACTGCACTCCAAGATGGCTGAAACCTACGGATCTACGCTAGTCATCCCTTTGCTGCTGCGTGGACGCCTGCTTTTCTGGACTCCCGGTGCTGCAGGTTGGTCCTACACGCATTGCACTCTCATGCAACTCTCGTTGTTTGGCCTGCTCTCTGCCTCCATGCTGCCCATGTGACGTCTCTCCTCTGCACCCATGGAACCGTTAACGTTTCTCCTTGCCTGAAATAGAACCACAACCCTCTACCTTTTTGACATTTTTATTGCTGTTTATTATTACACTCCTCGGACGAACACTATGCCTCCTAAAAGATCCAAAATATCCGCCCTAGCACCTCCTATTAAATTTGTCTCTAATCGTACCCCTGATCCTGTGCCAAAGGGGAAGTCCAGTGCAATCTCCACATCCACCGCTACACACTCTCCGCTTCCGGACCGGACCTTGCCTCAGATGCACCTCTTACGGTCCGTACGCTTCACCAGATGCTTCAGGCCTTACGAACGGACATCACCACCGACCTCCAGTCTACTATTACTCAACTAGCGGGCGAAGTGACCGATATCAGTGTCCGCACTAATAACTTAGAGGATAAAGTACAGGAGTTGGTCTCTGCCCACAACGAGCTTCTTACCTCTCACAACTCGGCCATGGCGGAACTGTCGGCTGTTAAAGACAAGCTAGCCGATCTCGAGGACAGGTCCCGTAGAAACAACGTTAAAATTAGGGGGGTTCCGGAAACAGTATCGACCAACGACCTCCAAGATTTTGCCCTCTCCCTCTTTAAAAAATTACTACTCTCCGCTGACGCCCGGGATCTGCTGATTGACAGGATACATCGCTTGCCAAAACCTCGTTCCGCTCCCAGTAGCTCTCCTCGTGACGTGCTCCTGCTTCTCCATTTTTTTCACTTCAAAGAGGACATTCTCAAGGCCACCCGTATGGCAGAGGACTTGGATGTCTTGGATAACCTACAACTATTTCCGGATCTGTCACTCCATACTATAAACAAACGCAGATCCTTCCAACCTATCACGAAGGTCCTCCGCGATCAGGAGATACAGTATAGATGGGGGTTCCCGGTTAAACTGCTGGTTCGAAGGGATGGTTCCACCTTCGTCATCTCATCGTTGGAAGCTGGCGTCAAAATCTTGACTGACCGGAACATCCCTGTCTCGGTCCCCCTGTCTTCTCAAGGCCCTCCGGTGCAATCGGACTGGTCCAAAGTGGGCTGACATTCTACTGACTTGATACCGCTGCCTATTCTTGCTGATTGGATTCCAGATGCCTGATGCCGGGACCATTTTTGTTCTTTGGTCCTGTTGTCTCTTTATGTTGCTATGATTGTCCCTGACATGGGTTTTCGTTTTTGAAGGGACTTTCGTTGCTGTACTTTCTGGACTGGTGCTGGGTACTGATGTTGCACTCACAAGTATTGTTTATTTCTCGGATCTGTATATGTTATCTGACGTATTCCCTATGCTCCCATGCTTAGTTTATATGCATATCTTTTGTGGTTCTTACATGTGTTGTTATACATAAGGTTCCATGGGTGGGGCTTGTGATGGCCTCCCCCCACAAGTTAACTATGTTGTCGCATTTTTCTTTTGCGGCACCTACTGTGGCCCGATATACTGGGCCTTTTGGGTTCTTTTTGTGTTTTTCTGATTTTTCTCACTCCTTTTTTTTCTCTTCTTTTTGTGCCTTTCCCTTTTTTCATGTTCCCCAGACAGGTACCTCCATGGCATCCATACGTGCTTTTGCTTTTCTGTTCATTGATGGTTAATGTTATTTCTCTCAATGTCAAAGGCCTCAACTCCCCTCATAAGCATAGACTGGCTCTTTCTACATTTTATAATTATAGAGCTGACATTGTGGCCCTACAAGAGACACATTTTTCTTCTTCATCCCCCCGTTTTTCAAAACCATAGGTACCCCACCTGTTATACTGCTAATGGCCCCGCTAAACGTAACGGCGTGGCTATACTGTTCCATAGACACACTCCTTTTACCCTACAGTGACAGATCCAGGATAAGAACGGCCGTTATCTTATCCTTATTGGTACTATCGATGACACCTTAGTGACCCTTGTATCTCTGTACGCCCCTAACTCCTGTCAAATCCCGTTCCTGCAGGAACTCCTTGAGGAATTATATAAGATTAGACAGGGGGCGCTTATACTGTTAGGAGATTTTAATCTAGTCCTAGATCCTAAGGTGGATATGTCTTCCCCGCAAAGCCCTAGCCCCTCTCCTCGTGATGTGGGCCCGTCCCTTGCTTTTAAGAAGCTACTTGCAGAGTTCGACTTGTATGATGCCTGGCGCGTCTTTTCCCCTACAGAGAGAGATTATACTTTTTTTTCTGCGGTTCATAACAGTTAAAGAAGAAGAGAAATTTTGCTGCGCCGATGTGTCTCTATTCCTCTAATAAATTAAGCGAAATAGCTTATAACTTGAAAATAAGATCCCAAGTGTCAGAGGTGTGTGCGCTTCTATAAGGAGTAGTGAGTTACTCCTAGATTGATAAACTAAAGAAAAGTGGATATAGAATAGAAGCGCTCAACACTCACTGACCCTGTGATCTAAAATTAATAACAACTAAGGTGTCCTTGGGGATTTTTTTGAATGTAAAAATATATTTATTATAATACAGTAAAAATTGTACAATAAACCAAATCTATATATTATCATAAAACCCTTTATCCTCACTGCAATTCTATTGCCAAGAGCTATTCTACATTCACATCAAATTGCAGATGTCAGCTAGATAACTAGCAGCAATATAGTGGTAACAATTGTTGCAATCAGATCTTCAGGCTATCTATTCAACAGTGTTGAGTGTATATTCAGACACAATTGTTACGATGTAAAGAAAAGAATTAATGGATGTAGAATGCACTCACTCGCTCTGAATTCAAGAGCTATGTTATGTAACGTCTCAGAGTTCCAGGAGCCGATGGCAGGTGTTGGTGAAATAATTGATTACCTCTCCGGTAGGTTGGCTGGTCCCGAGCGTCCTCGGGTAAAGCCAGAAAACTCAAATGAAGCTGCAGAATTTTGAAGCACTGGCCGTGCTAGCCGGGGTCCCACTGTTAAACCTGCTGTCCCTGGGCGTGCACCGCCCGTTGCAGTCTGTGGGGAAGAACAGGTGTGTGACTGCTGTTGGAGGGAACCCGCTGCAGAGAGAGTACCTTGGTGGAACGCCTCGATCTCCCTGGACTGGCACCGTCCGTAGGATATGTGGGGGAGAGAGACTGCTGGTGACCACTGGCACTGTGCGGAGAGGAAATTCGGCTGTGTCCTGTCCTGGCTATCGTGCTGATTAATCCCGTGGGAAATGTAGCAGAGCCGTCCGGAGAGTGTCAGAGACAATGATCGGTCAGTGAGGCAACCGGGGGAGGAGTCCTATTGGAGGACTCCTCCCCCGGTTGCCTCACTGACCGATCATTGTCTCTGACACTCTCCGGACGGCTCTGCTACATTTCCCACGGGATTAATCAGCACGATAGCCAGGACAGGACACAGCCGAATTTCCTCTCCGCACAGTGCCAGTGGTCACCAGCAGTCTCTCTCCCCCACATATCCTACGGACGGTGCCAGTCCAGGGAGATCGAGGCGTTCCACCAAGGTACTCTCTCTGCAGCGGGTTCCCTCCAACAGCAGTCACACACCTGTTCTTCCCCACAGACTGCAACGGGCGGTGCACGCCCAGGGACAGCAGGTTTAACAGTGGGACCCCGGCTAGCACGGCCAGTGCTTCAAAATTATGCAGCTTCATTTGAGTTTTCTGGCTTTACCCGAGGACGCTCGGGACCAGCCAACCTACCGGAGAGGTAATCAATTATTTCACCAACACCTGCCATCGGCTCCTGGAACTCTGAGACGTTACATAACATAGCTCTTGAATTCAGAGCGAGTGAGTGCATTCTACATCCATTAATTCTTTTCTTTACATCGTAACAATTGTGTCTGAATATACACTCAACACTGTTGAATAGATAGCCTGAAGATCTGATTGCAACAATTGTTACCACTATATTGCTGCTAGTTATCTAGCTGACATCTGCAATTTGATGTGAATGTAGAATAGCTCTTGGCAATAGAATTGCAGTGAGGATAAAGGGTTTTATGATAATATATAGATTTGGTTTATTGTACAATTTTTACTGTATTATAATAAATATATTTTTACATTCAAAAAAATCCCCAAGGACACCTTAGTTGTTATTAATTTTAGATCACAGGGTCAGTGAGTGTTGAGCGCTTCTATTCTATATCCACTTTTCTTTAGTTCATAACAGTTACTCTAGGATCGACCTTATTCTTCTAGATAAGAGGACTCTCCAGCATACCCGAAAACTTAAAATCATCCCCATTACTTGGTCGGATCACACCCCTGTGTTGTGGTCCTGGAACATAGGTTTGCATCACCCCCATCCCCCCCGCCCCTGGCGACTCCCAGACTATCAGTTATCGAATCCTGAGACTCTGAAGGCCCTTACTGACTCTCTATCATTGTATATGCAGACCAATGCCCCTGAGGATACTTCTATCTTTACGTATTGGTGTGCTCTGAAAGCCATGCTCCGTGGCACATCCATCCAAAAAGGGGCTCAGCTCAAGGCTCGCTCTAAGAAAACGCAGGCCGACTTGGAGTTGTCTCTACGGTCTTTTGCGTCTCAGAATCAAGTGCGCCCTACTCGGGCTTTACGTAAGCAACTTCAGGAGGTGCGAGCCCAACTCCAGAAGCTTTTCATGGTTCGTATGCAATCGGCCCTAGCTCGCTTTCGCAGCAAATTTTATACGGCTGGAAACAAGGCCACCCGTTAGCGCACAAACTTCGTAGGTGCCAGGCCCGTAATCGTATCAAATGCCTCATTGCCCCTTCAGGCAAGCCATGCCTTAATCCCCTTGATATTGCGAATTTATTTTCTAAGTTTTATGCCAAATTATATAACCAGCGTGAAGATTCTACTATACCTCAGCCCTCTGCGGCTTCTATCTCCGCCTTTTTAGATGGCCTTCCTCTCCCCTCATTAGATGACGACACCCTGACATCCCTGAATGCCCCTTGGTCTCTGGAAGAGATACAACTTGTAATTCGACAAATACCAAAAGACAAAGCCTGATGGCCACGACTAGATCTGCCGCTCAAATTCAGTGGGAAACTGATCTCCATTGTACTTTCACTGTTAAGCAGTGGGAATCTATTCATCTTTCTTCTTTCTCTCTTTCTAAATGTACTAATCACACCGAAATGTACATTCAATTATTACATAAACTGTATTTCACCCCTTCTAAACTACATAAGATCTGGCCGTCCACCTCTAAATTCTGTTGGCGCCTCTGCCACCATGAAGGTACGCTCATACATGTTTTCTGGGACTGCCCAGCCGTGCGCTCCTTTTGGGATAAAGTTTACGACCTTATGCACTCGATCACTGACCTCATCCTGACTCAAGACCCTTCATTAGCGTTGCTGCACTGGTACCCAGACACTGTCCCCAAGTCAACTCGCTATGTCCTTGGTCACGTTCTATTTGCAGCCAGAGCTACAATTGCTCAAAACTGGAAATCCCCCCCCCCTTTGCAAAAGTTATCTCTAAGACACACTTCCATTTTGAGATGGAAACCAGGGATGCTGCATACTCTACATCCCCCTCCTCCCCTATTATGAAGTGGCTCCCATGGCATACATATATTTCCAAGAATAAGGTGGTCTCTCCTTTGTCCCACGCCATACAGAGCCCTCCCTGTGACTCGGACAGCCCTCTATCTGCAGAAAATTCATGATTTATGTATTTTTTTTGTGTTCTATGTACCGCCTTTGGATGTCCTGTCACCCCCCCCCCCCCCCCCCCCCCTATAATATTGATTTGCTCCATTGTTATTCTATTCTCTTTTGTCTTTTCTGTATTCTTGTTTTGCTTCTATACCATAAATAAAAACTTAATGTTGAAGACAGTTAGTATTTGGCATACCAGGAATCAACAGTTTCAAGTTCTTTTGTCAAGTTCTCAAATGCTGGCTCATCTCGATAAGGTACTGTACTGTCACCTCATTGGTGTATTTCTGATCATTGTGCGGATCAATCATGACATGAGGTTGTCTTCCAAAAAAACAAAAAAAACAAAGACAAAAACAAAAATTTCGAAGAGGGTGATTCGCTAAGTGAAGATCTGGGAGTGGTTCCGATGCTACATAATACTAGTGGCAGTGTCTATGACCACAATAGTCCAATTTCAAGCTTTGCTCCTACTCCCAGGTGTACCATATCTACACACAAATTTCTGCACAATTTTCTTCGCAGTAAACACAGCAGCATCCGTGGCAGCAGGAAATGCCTCTACCCAGTTTGAGAAAACATCAGTGCACACCAATACATAACAATAATTCCTAAAGGGTGTTAACTGTACGAAGTCGATTTGTATTACCTGAAAAGGTCCGTCTGCAGGAGAGATATGGGATGGTTCTGTTAGTACTACCTTACCAAATGTTCTTCCTCATGCAAGTAAGACAGGTCATTGCTTTCCTGCTTGCCTGAGAAGAGAATCCTGGTACACACCAGTAAGCTCTTACCAATTTGCACATACCTTCCTTACCCTAGGTGAGTCAGACCATATGCAGCCTCAGCTAGGCTTGGGAGATACATCCTGGGGGCCACTGGCTTACCTTGTCCATCTCTCCAGAGTCCTGGGGACTCCTAACCATACCCCTTCGACTTCCAGACCTCCTTTTCCTGTAGGGAAAACAAATTTGTATCTTAATTTAACTGTTGTGTGTCTGCAATGTAGAGTACCACGAGCATAACTCAAAAAAAAGAAAAAATCATCTCTAGAGGAGAGAAAGAAGAAGAAAATATCAGGTCTGCGTTCACCAATGGGCATATCAGTGTCTATACAAAATTTCCCTTCACCAGTATTCTCATCCATCCTCCACCCTTTGTGCATGACAAGGCACACTGCAGTAATACTGGTGTCATCGTGCTGGTGAGATATACTGGGTTTGGGCAGAACTCTGAAGGACCAATTAGGCATGTAGTGTTTGAACTGTAATCGGGTCCATGTATTGTACCCTCCTGTGTGGACGCAAAAGATGAAGAGGAAACTGTGGAGAAACAGAATAGAGGTTGGTCACAGATAAGTTTGTAGAGGTGAAGAGGATTTTACTAAAATGACAACTGGATTGGGCCCTACGGGGAATTGACTCTCAACTATCTTGTTTATCCCCCTTAGATCCTGCACTAGCCTGTAACCCCTCCCCCCACTCTTTTTCACAGGGAAGATGGGACTATAGGCTGTGCTGGATGTCCTGACTAGGATGCCCTGCTGTAGCAGCCGTTCTATGACGGGGTATACTCCTAATTCCACCTCTGGCTTCAGAGGGTACTGAGGGATTTTTGGAGCTATCCTGCCACCTTTTATTTGTACTACTACTGGGGCTACATTCGCCATCAATCCAGTGTCCTGTCCATCTTTGGTCCAAAGGGAACCCGTTATTTGTGAGAGAATTTCCTCTACCTGTGATGGACATGAATCTAGAACAGTGTAATGCAACATTAGTCTTTGAGGGTATCTAACATACCGTGTACTTCCTGATCGGGAGTACAATATATGTATTTCACATTTAACAAAATCTCTGTTACGTTAGTCAGGGGCCATTTCTGTTAGGAAAAAGAAGGAAAGGAAAGGGTTTAGCATTGTAGGGGCCCAATCGTGACTTCAGCAGGTTTTTTTGTCAAAGGGTAATGTTGCACTTCTTTCGTTCCTCCCATTTGCCGAATTAGTGTTTACCAGTGATCTTATCCAGACTGAGAATTTTCCATTACTGCAAAAGACAAAAAAAATTAACAAGCTTCTAGGTCATGCAAAGTATTCATTCAATCCTTCTCATCCTGTATTAAGGGTCTGTACATGGTCCAACAAATATTTCCGGGCTCATCTTGACTAGGGGCATTACTAGGAATGAATACTTCTTATATGGTAACTAAAAGAAATACCCGGGAGTTACCCTATCTTTGTCCGCTTTCCTACTGGCAAATACTAATGTGCGGACAGGATTTTCTCCATTTCTGACGTTGCTTTCTTGATTTTTTTATTTTATTTTTGGGTTTTAATATATATATATATATATATATATATACACACACACACACACGCACACACACACACACACACACACTCAAATGACTCCATACTTATCAGTTCCACCGGTCTCAGCTACCGGTTGGATACTCCTCTGAGTGCATGAGAAATGGCTGAAACCAGTCATGGCTGAAACCAGTCAGGTCACCTTCTCCTCCTAAATAAAACTTCGACATTCATTAGTACATATATAGGTTACATTCATATTTTTATTATTTTCTATAGTTTGTACGCTGGCCGTAACTGCCTCCACATCTACATATGGCTGTGTACTTGCTTTCTTTTTTTCTTCCTACTTGTTTATTGTTGCTACAAGTTCAAACAGTTCTTATATTTCCGTTCTTTGTCTTGTATGACTTTGGTTAGACATACCACCTGCAATACCTGAGGATCAAACTCACCAACCCCAGGAAATGATGCCCTATCATTAGCAGTCATACGTACCCATTCATTTGCAAAAAGCCTCCGTGTGTGGACCATATTTCTTACACATAATAAACCTCGCTGACCCCCTGGGCCGTGGCTCTCCAGCCTGAACCCTGGCTACCAAACGCCCACCGCTTGTGCAATTGGATCTCATCGCAGACTTTTTGATTGCTAACGCAATCCCCAATGCACAACACGAATAGACGGTGAAAGACACCTAGCGCTTTCACTCGCTCCTTCTCCGCTGACGTGCCATGACTCACTGCGAAAGTGACCACCGTGTACCCAGTGAGGACCCT
Organism: Pseudophryne corroboree; assembly: GCF_028390025.1. Taxonomy (NCBI): domain Eukaryota; kingdom Metazoa; phylum Chordata; class Amphibia; order Anura; family Myobatrachidae; genus Pseudophryne; species Pseudophryne corroboree. The sequence continues at coordinate 633,550,303 of NC_086448.1, forward strand.
ACCTGGATTCTATTCACTGGAAGTTTTAGGAATAACTTACCTTTTCCAGTGAATATCTACCGTTGAAGATTTTCCTGAGAGACCAGCGAAAACTTCCCTTTTTGCTATACACAAATCACGCTTGCGTATGCTCTACACGGCGCTAATGATACCATGGTTTGCACAAAAGCTTGCAAAAATAGTATCACGTTGCGCCACGTATCGCACATACAAATGCGCGGTCCAATTGCACAGCGTATATGTCACAAATCGGCGTGGACTTCCCTGCAGACGAGTCACTTACCTTACATGTCATCGAGGGCCACGGTTTTCCAGCATGAAGTCTACACTTTTGACCAACCGTGCCCACTCCCTGGTGCCCTAGCAGCACTGTCAGCCATGCTTTCTAGAGGATACGGGGCCTCACTGCATTCCAGCACCGAGGCCTGGGTACTGCCATATTGGTCCCAGTCAGTTGACCGTAAATCAGCCAATCCATGCCCAGCCAGGACAAGGCTCCGTCACCTGATTCACTCCAGCCACTCACAGCCAACCCAGTGGTATAAATTCCCAGCACTGGCTATGCAAAATCGTCAGTGCACTGTCTAGCCTAGTCTTATCTAGGTGAAGAGTTCCTGAGCTCCTGCTATTCAAATAGCCTGCATTTCCTCTATGGTGCAGTTTCTTCTCACTAAGCTGCATTCACCTGACACCTGTTCCTGAGTCTGTGTCTGATCCTTCCTGGGCTGCACAGATGATTCCAGCCTGCTAATTAACTTCCTGATTCTCCTTCTGACCAAACATTGGTAACATCCGATCCTACTCCAGTTTACAGTCCGGTTCCGGTTCCTACCATCATACAAGAGTTCACTCCATTCCTGGAGCAGTAAATAACCCAGTCCAAGCCTGGTAAATCTACTGAACACTCTTCTGCAATACCAATCGGATTCCAGCTCAAGGGGAGTTTCTAATACCATCCTGATTACAGTAATAACCCACTTACAAGCCTGGTTAATTTACTGTCTCCTCTCATCAGCCTGCATTTCAACTGCATCAACTCTGGGGTGAGATCTCAGCAGCCTATACAGACTTCAACCTGACTCCGGATTCACAAATACCAGATTCTTGACAGTGTGCACTGGCCACATGGATCCGGCCGAAGGTGGTGGTCTTTCTCCAGGTCTCCTAAACAGTTTAGTTGGACGCCTGGAGGGCTTAGAGTCTACACAAAGACAGCTAGCGCAGTATCTGCAGGAGTTCACTGCTCGTTTGAATAAACCTCCTGCTCCTGTGGGTATTGTCAAAGTCGGAAAAATATCATGCTACACGTTGCCATATATCCACCCCATGCGCGTGCCTGCTGCACGTGCACATTCTCTCCCGTGCGTGCGGATACTCGCAGCCGCGTGATGGAGCCTTTGCCATGCGCTCGAGTGGTATGTGCATTTACGGTAGAGTTTGTGTGCGTCTAGCGGGCGACTCAATCGTTAAATAATAAAACCAAATAGTATGTTTTATAGATAATGTTCCCCTTAATAATGACTGTAAGTTTGTTTAATGTAAATGGTCGCTGGACAGAGGAATTCCTCTTTGTATGGTACGAAGGGTCAGACAGGGTTTGAGCAGCTGTGTCTGGTACCTAACTAAAGAACATTTTATTAGAAACAATCCGGTGCTGGTTAGGTAAAGATTAATCGCTCCTGCGTATAGTTATGGCCATTAGTATTTTCTGGACATTTACTATATTTGCGATTCATTACCCATGCGGCGGGAATCTTCAGATTCCCTCCCACCTGAGCAGTTTGATATAGTCGCAGCCCACCTGTTCAAACTAACCTATGACCTTTTGTTATGATGCGAGGAGATATTCCTGTGTCCAATGAACAATGAGATTATAGGTCCCTTTGTAGTGTACTGTACTCAGTGTATATAAGATCAGCCAGCCTGGGCAGCTCTCTCACTCTCCACAAACGGTTTTCATATTGACTAACTTGGAGCTGGTACCAGGACTGGCGCAGCGATCGTTCCCAGTGTGTGTAAGTAATTCTCTGTAATCAACTTGTTCCCTGTTTGTATTGGCCATACTCTCTCTCTCTCCGTTATTGTATAAGATTGTGACGCAATTGTATATTTCTGTCTAGATATTCTGTTAGAATTATATGTTAGCTTGTAGTGTATGACTGGTAAACTGTTTCCCCTTTTCGATATAACTAAAAGTCTCTTACCCATTTATTGTGAATGTTATAAGATAAGAATAGTTAGCTTTATCAATTGGCGGCTCGTTCGTCCTCCACATATCCGCACTAGCGAACACAGACTTTATCTGTCAGCAAGGGCGGGAAGGCAGTATCCCTTCGTATCGGGATACAGTAGTGCTGGCTAGATAAGTGTCTGTTTCGCTACGTTGAAGGAGTGCTGGTGGAATCCAGAACCGGAGGTAAGAACAATACGCTAGTGTCTTTTAAAACTGTTTATTTCTGTTTTGCGTACGCACGCACGCACACACCTGTATTTCTTTTCATTTGTGTATTTTCACATATCACTTTCCTGTTTGCCATTTCACAATTGATAACGTGCTGAGAAAGATGTGTTGCTATTGGTAGTTAAAAGTAATATTAATACGTTAAGGAGTAATTTGTAATACACGCGCACGGCTTTCCTAAGATACAAGGAAGTTTGGTGTGGTGTTCGGTAGATGATTACAGTTAAAGATCATCTACATTGATATATACGTGTTAATTGTATTTCTGTGGATATACCTGGCTTGCGTACACGTGTCTCTAACAAAGGGCGGGACTAGTGTACGAGACGCAAGGGCCGACGCACGGAGCGTATATTACGCAACGGAGCATCTGGGTACGCCCACATAATACAAATCACACGATAGTATTGTTTTAGTTAGGCGATAAGGAGGCAACGCGATAATAGAGCAAATCGATCTCAGTGTCCAAAATTTTTAAGCTAATAGATCCTTCTCTAGTTGTAACTCCTCGGGATTAGCCTGCGATACGGAATGAAAGGGATTTCTGCGCAGAAACGAAAGTAAAGAGTATATGAGGTGAAAGAGTGTGTATACATATATATAAGTTTCTAATTTTTGGGGTTGAACCACAGGAAATCATCGAGTTCTCGTGAGGTACATACATGTAAGTGACTGCACGGTGGCTTGGGAGGCATCCCTTGTTAAACATTAAAAAAAAAGAGCATTAGAGTATAGCAGACCAGGAGGTCTACTGTAGCACAGACCAGGAGGTCCAGCACAGACCAGGAGGTCCAGACAGACCAGGAGGTCCAGGTACAGCAGACTAAGAAGTCCGCTATAGATAAAGAGTAAAAGAGCACAACACCAGAAAGGGTTGGTGCGGTACCCATATAGGCCATTAAGCTCAGGCTGAAGGAATTCGCAGCCACAATTTTCGATTCCACTGGTCGCTCCGCACATAAGATTAGTTGCTTATGTGCAGAACGATTGTACCGCACGTAATTGTGTGCATTAGTTAGTAACTTGACCCAGTACCATTTGCGTACGCTAGAGGGGTCATAAACGCTATTTGTACATTCTAACGTGATTTGTGTAATTTTTTATTTTAAGGGAAGTTCGCTGGTCACTTGGGAACTATCCAACAACCAATAGTTACTGGAAAGGGTTAAGTGCTCTTCGGATCACACCCACATGTTCCAGTAAGTAGAGGTTCAGGTCGCAGGGGCCCTAGGTCGAGTACGCCAGCGCTAGGGCAGTGTGTGGGCGTATTGGTCGACGTGGGCGAGTGAGTGGAGTACTCGGTAAACTTCCGCTGCCGGCCTACCCCGGACATCTTGGTTTTTGTAAGGGTTCGCTGAAGACCCTGATTTGAAGGTCAGAGGTAGTGAAAGCAACACCTGCAAAGATGGGGGCCAGTTGTTCAGGTAGGGGGCGATCAACCTCGGTTCGGGTTGACTTAGTAAACCGACCAATCGGGTCGGCAAGGTATGTAATGTGTGAGAAATACGGTTCACACACAGAAGTTTTGTGCGATGAATGGGAAAGAATGACTGTGCACGATGGGGAAAAGTTCCCACGGGTAGGCAGTTTTTGTCCCGAGGTGTTACAGAATCTAAGGAGAAGGATATGTCTCATTAAATCTGCAAAGAGACGGATCAAACATTATGATTATTTACAGTTATGGCAACAGGAAGGTGAAATACAAAGAGGATTGGCTCAAGCGGGTGGATCTAACCCTATCAGAAAACTGATAGCCACCGCACCACCACCACCATACATAACGGGAGAGAAGGTGGTTACAGAGAATGGCACACTGGTGAATGATAAACATGCACTTAGTAACTGTATAAATGTTAAGAATAATGTAACCAAGATTGTTGATGCTAATATTAACCCGTGCAAGCTGTACCCTGTTTTAAACTTTCCCCAGGATTGTGACCAAGAGGATGAACCAACAACAATATCGGCACTCTCTCTAGCAGCCACCATAGCAGAAACAACAGTGGGCACGTCCCAACCAGTAAGAGCAGTATCAAAGGCCCCTAGTGGAGGGACAGGTGAGGTCGTATCAACTGGTAAGTACGGCACCATACAATATGCTGAAACCATTTCACCACATGCTGTAGAATCTACTCAGAATGATGTTATTGAACTTAATCCCGTTAGGGTAATTGCAGTGCCAAATGGGAAAACTGACACTTCAGGAGTCACTCCTCTAAGACACATCGCCATGCACTGCCCCTTTTCCCGAATGGAATTAAGATCAATGGTGTCTGAATTCCCTGATCCTAGGAAAAATCTAGTTGCAAGCCAGGAATACATTAGAGAGCTAGGAACATCAGCCAACATTTACACAGATTCTAGGTACGCCTTCGGAGTAGTCCATGATTTCGGGGCCCTATGGCGCCTCAGAAATTTCATGACGGCAGCTGGCACACCCGTAGCGCATGCAGCCCACATCAAAAGACTTCTGACAGCGATACAGGAACCCGACAGAGTGGCTGTTATCAAGTGTAAAGCTCACACATATAGCCAAGACCCGGTATCACTTGGTAACAGCCGAGCAGACGAAGCTGCTAAATCAGCAGCCGGTAACCCCATACAAACAGATAGTACACGACTGATGGTATTTAATACTGTAAACACACAGAAATTGTGTGAAATGCAAAATTTGTGTTCCCCACAGGAAAAGGCAGTCTGGAGGTCAAAAGGATATGGCCAGGAGTCCTCAGGACTCTGGACAGATGGACATGGTAAGCCAGTGGCACCCAGAGCATACCTTCCAAGTCTAGCGGAAGCAGCACACGGGCTGACTCATCTAGGCAAAGAAGGAATGTGTAAGCTAGTAAGAGCTTATTGGTGCGCCCCAGGATTTTCCTCCCATGCGGGTAAAAGAGCAATGACATGTCTCACCTGCTTGAGGAAGAATATCGGAAAGGCAATACTGACAGAGCCTTCCCATATCCCCCCGACAGATGGCCCTTTCCAGGTAATACAGATTGATTTCATACAATTACCACCTTGTAGAAATTTAAAGTATGTTTTGGTCTGTATTGATGTATTCTCAAATTGGGTTGAAGCATTTCCCGCGGCCACAAATACCGCTGTGTTTACTGCAAAGAAAATTGTGCAGGAATTTGTGAGTAGGTACGGTATCCCTAGAATAATTGAAAGTGATAGGGGTACCCATTTCACAGGTGAAGTCTTTCAAACAATGTGTAAGTTGATGGGAATTAATAGTAAGCTGCACACTCCGTATCGCCCCCAGGCGAGTGCGAAGGTGGAAAGAGTTAACAGCACTATTAAAAATAAATTGAGCAAGGTAATGACTGAAACAGGACTGTTATGGCCCGAAGCTTTGCCAATTGTATTATACAGCATCAGAACCACTCCCAGGTCCCCTCTTAATCTGTCTCCTTTTGAAATTCTGTTTGGTCGACAACCCCATGTTATGATTAACCCCCAGGATGATTTGAAATGTAACAATGAAGTAACCGTAAAGTACTTGGTTAAGATGAGTAAGCAATTGAGGAATCAGAATGATAATCTAAAGTTGGTGATTCCTGATTTGCCAGACAGTAATTGTCATGACATTGAACCTGGGGATTATGTAATGATACGGAATTTTCTACGCTCAGGTTGCCTTATTGACAGATGGGAAGGACCATATCAAGTCTTATTGACCAGCACAACTGCTTTGAAGGTTGCCGAGAGAGAGACTTGGGTCCATTCATCTCACTGCAAAAAGGTCACTGACCCAGAGAGGTCCCGTGATAAAGAACAGACGGTAGAGGTTGTATCACTAGAGTGTCTGTTCAGGGAGGATTGAGACGACACCTGAGCGCTGAGAAAAACAAGACCGGAAGCTTGTCGAGCCAGATTTCTTTTCCCCATTTGTTATTTTCTCCAGTTCCCACCTCCCTCCTATTTCCTTTCCCCCTTCTTATTTTTCTCCTTTTACTCCTCTAAGATGGACTTGCCCCAAGAGACTGTGATGCGGATTTTCCTGTTGACCATGATGTTGACCAGAGCAGTCTGTTTCGGTGAGAGTACCATGGAGGTCGAAAAAGGATCGGGAATGGGTTCTGATGACCAGGATGCAGGCGTAGATTTCCAAGAACAACATAATCTCCGAGTAAAGGCTAGTATCAGAAAAAGATCTGGTAGCATTGACAATAGAAGGAATTGTGAAGGATTGTTAGCTGAAGAGAACTGCATCTGTAGGCATTGTGACAATATAGTTGAGGATGGGTGCATAAAGAAATGTCAGTCCAGTTTTAATGTCCACATGGACCGGCATCCATTGAGTGACTATCACTCCTTAGTGGGTAAAGTGTTAAATCAGACAGACTGTTGGGTATGCTCTCAAGTACCTCAAGGCCATAGCAAATCAGGACTAGTACCATTCCCTTTAACTGTAGGAGAGGTACTTGAGCTAAGTGGTGGGAGGCCGGTGGACAAGAGGTTTAATATCTCTAGTCCTCCTAGTTTGAAGCTCCACCAATATCATGTGGATAGGTCTTTAGTGTGCTTTAACATTTCCAATCCCCGAAAGCCGGGAAATTGGGAAGTGTCATGGAGTAATCAAACCATGACCTTTTCATACAGACCCGACAGAATGCCTATAGACACAGAACTTATACGCCAGATAGCCGACCATAGGAAATTTTTCCGGTATAGGTACACCTTAGGAAGTAAGACCATGCGAGTTGGAGAAGTATCACCAGGATACTGTGCACAGATCGTACAAACTGATACGTGTACTAAACAGATGGGAGAATTAGGGTTAGGAGATTTCACATGGAAAATTTGTAATATGATAATGTCATACTCCGTCCCATATGTTCTCCCCGATGATGCATATTTCATATGCGGGAGGAAGGCGTATAAGTGGCTTGCCCCAAACTCAGAGGGATTGTGCTATATTGGAAAAGTACTGCCTGAAGTAATGACTGTAACCCATAACAAAATGAAAGATATTCACCGCAGTGCCCAAGCTCCTTATACTCACACTCATTACGAGCACGCCGTTAAACGGCACCTGATAGAGAGGACAGAGCATTCAGCCTCTGATCTGATCCATGAATCCACCGGGATTCAATTCCTACTCGCGTTAGATATCACTCGTACCGCCAGAGGAGTGATAAATTATAAATATATATCTGCGCTTGCAAATTTATTAGACAATATCACCGAAATGTATGACGACACATTCAGGTACACTGGGAAAGAGTTACAAGCCTACAAAACAGAACTGGTTCAGCATAGGATGATTCTCAATTACCTCACAGCTGTGACAGGCGGGTATTGTGTTACCCTAGCAACTCAATATGGAATAAAGTGCTGCACGTACATTACAAACAGCACGGAGGACCCAGCCGAGGTCATAGACCAAAAGATGGATGACATTTTACAATTAAAGTGGGAGTTTCGAAGGAAACACAATCTCACACTCGCTGCTGTGGGTAATGAGCTGACCAGTTGGGTGTCATGGTTGAACCCACGAAATTGGTTCTCGGGCTTAGGAGAATGGGCCCAAGGTATTATTATGGATGTAGGGAAATTTCTTTTGTGTATTCTGGGAGTCGTCATATTGGTTGGCCTGAAATTTAGATGCGTTCGGGTTTTAGCGAAGCGTAAAAGTAATACCAGGGTGATGAGTCTAAGGAGCGAAGACACTGTACTAACAACAACTAATTTGATGTATGACCCAACGATAGAGACAATGTTGTGATGAAAATGTGATTCCACGGTCCGTTTCTTTCACCCGTTTCTCCTTTGTTTTCCTCCAAGGTACAAAGACATCCGCTTGGAAGAAGAATTTGACAACCTCTTTTATACAGACCATTGATGAACTATGCTACAAGCCCCATTTTCCCTAGTGACTTTAAATTTTACGATAGCCCAACTATTTTAGTGACTAACTTGCTGGACAATGGAAAAACTTTTGCCGTCATTTATAGCAAAAGCATCAGGAGACTACAGTCAACATGTACATCGAGACAAGACACAAGACAAGACCTCAATCGGCAAATGTATATTAAACTCACATAGTTTATGACTGCATTTACCATAATTGCTTCTTATCTTCATTTCTACAACCTTCAGGTAATGACACACATAGTCAATAGGGAATATAGGCACAGATATCAGCACTCACATATCCCCCCATTCATGTATCATCAACTAAAATGTGCTACCCCATTTTGTTACAACCAAAAGCCGAAAAGAGCTCAGTAAAGTTTGACAGCCCATCCACAGACCCTTGATACGGGATAAGAAGGAATTCAAATGTATACTTCGCAATACCTCGAAGCTTGATCTAAAACACGTACGGCACGATGATACATGACCCCTCAAACATGGATTCATACACACATGCTTCTACTATCTCACTAGGTCATACCTTTTTCCCACCTGAACCTCTCCTCCCTTTACCCAATCATAAGATGGTATTTACTCTATGACATATATTTTTCTTTTTTGAACTGTTTTAGGAAGTGGCAGTTATTGATGACTGCCAAAGGGTGGACTGTCAAAGTCGGAAAAATATCATGCTACACGTTGCCATATATCCACCCCATGCGCGTGCCTGCTGCACGTGCACATTCTCTCCCGTGCGTGCGGATACTCGCAGCCGCGTGATGGCGCCTCGGCCATGCGCTCGAGCGCGTGGTATGTGCATTTACGGTAGAGTTTGTGTGCGTCTAGCGGGCGACTCAATCGTTAAATAATAAAACCAAATAGTATGTTTTATAGATAATGTTCCCCTTAATAATGACTGTAAGTTTGTTTAATGTAAATGGTCGCTGGACAGAGGAATTCCTCTTTGGTACGAAGGGTCAGACAGGGTTTGAGCAGCTGTGTCTGGTACCTAACTAAAGAACATTTTATTAGAAACAATCCGGTGCTGGTTAGGTAAAGATTAATCGCTCCTGCGTATAGTTATGGCCATTAGTATTTTCTGGACATTTACTATATTTGCGATTCATTACCCATGCGGCGGGAATCTTCAGATTCCCTCCCACCTGAGCAGTTTGATATAGTCGCAGCCCGCCTGTTCAAACTAACCTATGACCTTTTGTTATGATGCGAGGAGACATTCCTGTGTCCAATGAACAATGAGATTATAGGTCCCTTTGTAGTGTACTGTACTCAGTGTATATAAGATCAGCCAGCCTGGGCAGCTCTCTCACTCTCCACAAACGGTTTTCATATTGACTAACTTGGAGCTGGTACCAGGACTGGCGCAGCGATCGTTCCCAGTGTGTGTAAGTTATTCTCTGTAATCAACTTGTTCCCTGTTTGTATTGGCCATACTCTCTCTCTCTCCGTTATTGTATAAGATTGTGACGCAATTGTATATTTCTGTCTAGATATTCTGTTAGAATTATATGTTAGCTTGTAGTGTATGACTTGTAAACTGTTTCCCCTTTTCGATATAACTAAAAGCTTGTTAGTAAAGGTGTTGGAACCTTAGCAAGGTATCGTGTGTTTATTATATTGCAGAAGGTAATAGGAGCATCTCAAACGGTCAAGCAGCTTTAGCATTAACAAGGTTAAGCAGCGTTACATCGCTACAGTATTTCAGTACAAGGTTTACAGTATAAGAGTATCCTTTCTGTGTGTTACATTGAAGGTTTACTGATTGTCATCCCGTGAGCGTCTGCGCCGCTCGTGTTCTCCTCGTGGACTCGAGCGTCCGCTACGCTGGTAGCGTAGGATTACGGTAGTCGCCCGCCTATAGCATGCTCGACACCACACATTAAGCTGTGAGCGAGCGTGTCGCATGTGCGTCTCGATCACGGCCGAGCGTATGCTACGCTAAGTGCGTACCCTTACGGTACCCCATACGCCAATTGCGTACTGAGTCTCTTACCCATTTATTGTGAATGTTATAAGATAAGAATAGTTAGCTTTATCAGTATTCAAAACCCATCTGAATCCTCTCCAGTTTCACCCAGACTGAATTTGCCCACACCTAATAAATTTGATGGGAGTCCAAAATTGTGTCGAGGGTTTCTTAACCAATGTGACGTACACTTCACCTTACAGCCTGCTAATTTCCCGACTGACAAGACCAAAGTTGCATAAATCGTCTCTTTGTTAACTGGTTCAGCCCTGGACTGGGTGTCCCCCCTGTGAGGAGATCAGACCCACTATTGTCTCAATATACCGACTTCCTTTCCATGTTTCTCAGAATATTTGATGAACCTCGAAGAACTACATCAGCTGCTATAGACGTTTTACGCTTACGCCAGAGCAGTAAGTCTGTGGGACAATATGTGATACAATTTCAAACTCTGGCATCAGAGTTACAATGGAATGAGGAAGCGTTAATAGCTTTTTTTTTTAATGGTCTGCCTGGGAGAATTAAAGATGTCTTGGCAACCCGTGATCTCCCTCCAAAATTGGTAGATCTTATCTCTCTTTGTAATAAAGTGGACTTACGTCTCAGAGAAAGATCTTATGAGGAAAATAAACTTCTTGTCGAGGATGATCCAATGCGGATTGGAAGATCACGCCTTACTCCTGAAGAGAGACGGAGGAGGTGTCTGTCTAAACTCTGTTTATATTGTGGGGAAGCTGGGCATAAGATTGTTTCCTGTACTAAACAGCCGGGAAACGGTTGCTCCTAGTCTCCTATGGAGAGAAGGGACTAGTAGAGAGAAAATCCTCTCCAAACAAATTGGATTCCATCTTGCCAGTGACTTTAGTAATAATCAATAAAAAATGTTCTGTTAAAGCACTTCTTAATTCTGGGGCAGCAGAAAATTTCATGACTCAAGACTTTGTTTCTAAATACCAGATACCCACTGAAGCACTTCAATTTCCCATATCCTTATCAGCAGTGGATGGCAGCTTAATTCCTCATGGATCGATCACCACACGGACAGCTGCAGTCAAACTCTATGTTGGACCACTACACTCAGAGTTGATATCATTTCTCATTATTCCTAAAGCAACTCATTCAGTGGTATTAGGGATTTCCTGGTTACGGAAACATAATCCTCATATAAATTGGTCTTCCATGCAAGTGCTCTCATGGGGCAAGAACTGTTCTGATGTCTGCTTAGGGAAGGTGGTACCTATCCATTCTTCTGAATCCGCCATCTTGGAAAAGTTGCCTCCCCAATATCATGCCTTTGCAGACGTATTCAGCAAACAAGGTGCCGACACCCTTCCTCCACATAGAGAATGGCATTGCCCCATAGAACTAATCCCTGGCAAGTCACCACCCAGAGGGCGTACATACCCTCTCTCTGTTCCTGAAACCAAATCAATGACTGAGTACATCCAGGAAAACCTACAGAAAGGATTTATTCGTCCCTCCACGTCTCCTGCTGGGGCAGGGTTCTTTTTTGTAAAAAAAAAAAAAACACATGGCGGACTCCGTCCCTGTATAGATTACAGAGGTGTCAACAAAATTACTGTGAAAAACCGTTACCCATTACCACTCATTACAGAACCGTTTGATCGTGTGAAAGGCTCTACCATCTTCACCAAACTAGATTTAAGAGGTGCCTATAACCTGATTCGTATCCGCCAAGGTGACGAGTGGAAAACAGCTTTCAACACTAGGAATGGGCATTATGAATATCTCGTTATGCCATTCGGGTTAAGCAATGCTCCTTTCGTTAAAGAGATCTTGCAAGACCTTCTGTACCATTCTGTTGTTGTGTACCTGGACGATATCCTCATATTCTCCCAAGATCTCCCCTCTCATCATGCTCATGTAAAAGAGGTACTTCAGAGACTCCGTGCAAACCGTTTATACTGTAAACTTGAGAAATTTCTTTTTGGAGTGACAACTGTCCCTTTCCTAGGGTACATCATTTCTGGATCATGCCTTCAAATGGACCCTGAGAAAGTTCAGGCTGTACTTTCCTGGACTGAGCCAAATACGTTGAAAGCGGTCCAAAGATTCCTTGGGTTTGCCAACTACTATCGGAAATTTGTCAAAGGATTCTTCACTCTGGCAGCTCCCATTACAGCTCTGACCCGCAAGGGTGCCAATCCTTCTCAGTGGTCTCCAGAGGCTAAATCGGCATTTCAATTGTTAAAACAGGCTTTCATTTCAGCTCCTGTACTCAAACAACCAGATGTTACCCGGCCCTTCATACTAGAGGTGGACGCATCCTCTGAAGGTGTAGGGGCAGTTCTCTCATAGAGATTAGATGATAACAAACTCCATCCCTGTGGATTCTTCTCCAAGAAATTTTTGCCTGCTGAGAGGAACTACCCCATTGGTGAGAAAGAACTTTTAGCCATTAAACTAGCCTTTGAAGAGTGGCGTTACCTATTGGAAGGGGCACATTGGCCCTCATTCCGAGTTGTTCGCTCGCAAGCTGCTTTTAGCAGCTTTGCACACGCTAAGCCGCCGCCTACTGGGAGTGAATCTTAGCTTATCAAAATTGCGAACGAAAGATTAGCAAAATTGCGAATAGACACTTCTTAGCAGTTTCTGAGTAGCTCCACACTTACTCGGCAACTGCGATCAGTTCAATCAGTTTCGTTCCTGGTTTGACGTCACAAACACACCCAGCGTTCGGCCAGACACTCCTCCGTTTCTCCAGCCACTCCCGCGTTTTTCCCAGAAACGGTAGCGTTTTTTCGCACACACCCATAAAACGGCCAGTTTGCGCCCAGAAACACCCACTTCCTGTCAATCACATTACGATCACCAGAACGAAGAAAAAACCTCGTAATGCCGTGAGTAAAATACCTAACTGCATAGCAAATTTACTTGGCGCAGTCGCACCGCGGACATTGCGCATGCGCATTAGCGACTAATCGCTCCGTTGCAACAAAAAATGAACGAGCGAACAACTCGGAATGACCACCATTATCCCATCTCAGTATTTACCGATCACAAGAATCTCTTGTTTCTCAAAAATGCTCAGTGTCTCACTCCCAGACAAGCCCGCTGGGCATTATTTTTCTCAAGATTTGAGTTCAAGATTTCTTTCCGTCCAGGATCACAAAATGGTAAGGCTGATGCCCTATCGCGTTCCATGGGTCCTGATGAAGATTCTAAAAATCCTGAAGAATATCCATTGTTAAACCCATCTGTGTTTGCCTCCACTGATGTGGTTACTCCTCCTCCTGGGAAAACTTTTGTTGCTGCCGACCTCCGCAAGCAGCTTCTGTCCTGGGCTCACGCCTCACTGTTCTCTGGTCATATGGGGGGTACAGAAGACTCTAGAATTCATTAAGCGATTCTACTGGTGGCCTTCCATGAGAGCTGATGTGCAAGACTTCATTTCTTCATGTACCCAGTGCGCCCAACACAAAATCTCCCGCCAGGCTCCTGCTGGTTCTCTACATCCACTATCCATTCTGCTCAGGCCCTGGACGCACATCTCAATGGATTTTATTACAGACCTTCCAGCATCAAAAGGCTACACCACTATATGGGTAATTGTGGACCGGTTCTCCAAGATGGCTCATTTTGTTCCTCTGACTGGTCTTCCATCAGCTCCACGTCTGTCACAATTATTTATCTCCGAAATATTCCGTTTGCATGGACTGCCAACTGAGATTGTATCTGACCGCGGTACCCAATTTGTTGCCAAATTCTGGAGAGCTCTCTGTTCTGCCTTACAAATAAAGTTGAAATTCTCCACAGCCTATCACCCTCAATATAATGGTCAGACGGAAAGGATAAATCAAGACTTAGAGACTTTCCTACGCCTCTATATCTCCTCTTCTCAGGACAATTGGATTGAATTTCTGCCATGGGCTGAATTTGCACACAACAATGCTTACCATACCTCTTCAGAAACCACTCCATTCTTCACTGTCTACGGTCATCATCCTCGAGTCCCTGAATTCCAGTCTCTTCCAGTCTTTGATGTGCCTGCAGCAAATTCTTCCCTTCAGTATTTCTCCAGTATCTGGAAACAAGTCCATGCCACACTCAAAAAATTATCTGTCCGTTACAAGACTTTTGCTGATTGTAAAAAGGAGAGCTATACCCAGTCTCAAGGTCTGAGATCGTGTCTGGTTATCCACCCATAACATCAGACTCGGGTACCTTCCATGAAGTTCGCTCCCCGATTCATCGGTCCATTCACCATCATCAAAGTTATCAATCCTGTGGCATATCGACTACAACTCCCTTCATCTCTCCGGATTCCCAATTCCTTTCATGTCTCTCTACTAAAGCCTCTTGTCTTGAACCGGTTCCAGTCATCTCTTTCCAAGGCTCATCAAGTTAAGACCCAGCGAGGGGTGGAATTTGAGGTGGAGGCCATCATAGACTCTCTGTGCCAGCATGGAATTCTACAATACCTCATTCACTGGAAAGGTTACGGTCCTGAGGAAAGATCATGGGTGAATTCAGAGGATATTCAGGCTCCTCGTCTCATCTCCAAGATCCATTTAAAGTATCCCAAGAAGCCTAGTAAGTGTCCTGAGGCCACTCCTCAAGGAAGGGGGTACTGTCACAAATCGGCGTGGACTTCCCTGCAGACGGGTCACTTACCTTACATGTCATCGATGGCCACGGTTTTCCAGCATGAAGTCTACACTTGTGACCAACCGTACCCGCTCCCTGGTGCCCTGGCAGCAGTGTCAGCCATGCTTTCTAGAGGATACGGGGCCTCACTGCATTCCAGCACCGAGGCCTGGGTACTGCCATATTGGTCCCAGTCAGTTGACCGTAAATCAGCCAATCCATGCCCAGCCAGGACACGGCTCCGTCACCTGATTCACTCCAGCCACTCACAGCCAACCCAGTGGTATAAATTCCCAGCACTGGCTATGCAAAATCGCAAGTGCACTGTCTAGCCTAGTCTTATCTAGGTGAAGAGTTCCTGAGCTCCTGCTATTCAAATAGCCTGCATTTCCTCTATGGTGCAGTTTTTTCCCACTAAGCTGCATTCACCTGACACCTGTTCCTGAGTCTGTGTCTGATCCTTCCTGGGCTGCACAGATGATTCCAGCCTGCTAATTAACTTCCTGATTCTCCTTCTGACCAAACATTGGTAACATCCGATCCTACTCCAGTTTACAGTCCGGTTCCGGTTCCTACCATCATACAAGAGTTCACTCCATTCCTGAAGCAGTAATAACCCAGTACAAGCCTGGTAAATCTACTGAACACTCTTCTGCAATACCAATCAGATTCCAGCACAAGGGGAGTTTCTAATACCATCCTGATTACAGTAATAACCCAGTTACCAGCCTGGTTAATCTACTGTCTCCTCTCATCAGCCTGCATTTCAACTGCATCAACTCTGGGGCGAGATCTCAGCAGCCTATACAGACTTCAACCTGACTCTGGATTCACAAATACCAGATTCTTGACAGTATAGGTACTTGTTACCTATCCAGCACACAACATATATGATACCACTGAACCAGCGCTGTATAGGGGTCAAATCAGATCGTATTCCTGTGGTTTTCCTTATTTCTCAGTTTGTACCGGAAAAAGAGGGAAAATTGCAAACCATAGTGTATTACCTTAGGTTACATGATTTATTTTAAAACATTAAAAACAAGACAATGAATGGAAGATGATTTTTCCAAAAACAATCTCCACTACATGCACATAAAATCTGCACAGCATGTGCTAGTTGGCATTCATCTGTGGGCTGGATCCTGACAGAAATAAAGCAATGGATAATTACCACGAACTGGTGAGAACCGAATAATCAGTTCTATGAGCATATGTTACATCAGACTGTCCAGCTGCAGCTTGGAGAGTTTTCTGGTGTCCAAAAGCCTTCCAGGTCTGGCATAGATGGTACCACGTCCTTATCCAGTCAGGTCAGTCCCCAAGAGCACCCACGCGTTCCGACCCTTCCTGGGTCTTTCTCAAGGTCAGCTCCTCTGAATGCCTTCTCAATCCTTCTCCTGGTTTAAAAGTCCCTCCCTTGTTCCTGATTGGTCCCGGCACAGCTGGTCTCTATACAATCATCCTCCTAAAAGTCTATGACGCTCGTGTGCCAAGACCGCCTCCTGTACAACATCTCCAGCCTCCTCATTTGATCCCGTTCTCATTCTCCGGTCATGTGATCAGAACACACAGAAACGTCACTATATCGTGTGTTTGTTTTCGTCTCCTAGCAACTTCCGTCACAGAAGCCGTCTGGCCGTGCATCGCAGCTCGCGTCATCACGTTCCCTGATCACGTGACTGCTCTCTGGTGTATCTCGTTACCTCAGAGACCTTCCTTTCCCGTGTTCATTTAGTTTACTCGGTTGCTATGGTGATCGGAACCAGTCTTATTCCCAGATCACTCTGTTTGTTCATGATGAGGAGGCTTATTATAAATGACAAATTTAAATTCATATCCACTTCTTTCGGAACATGCTTATCACTCAGATCTAAAAAAGTATTTAAAGGTAAAAATCGATTAGCAATATCACAGTGTCTTATAGGAACCACTTCACCTCAAAATCTAAATTTAATCCGCCCGGTTGGAGGGTACCCATTTCATAGATTAGCTTCATTTCAGCCCTTGCTAATTGGGTAGAGAGATCCCTCCTCCTCCAGTGTCCCTGGACCCATTGTAAACCTGAAAACCGGGTGATAGCTGATGTTGAACACCCATGTACTCTCTTAAAATGATTAGAGAGGGCATGGGTTTCCAAACCCTTTTTTATGTTTCTGAGGTGTTCCCCCAACCTAACTTTAAGGGGTCTGGATGTTCGCCCTATATATACCAGTTTACACTCGCACTCTACCGCATATACAACGTTCTTTGTTGCACACGTGATGAACTCTTTTATTTCAAATGGTTTCCCATTAATATCCAATTTACTGATTTTGCTTTGGTTCACCATTTTCACCTCTTTGCAAGCAATGCAAGACATACATCTATAGAAGCCTTTTGATTTCACCCTTGAAGGGTTTGTATTTGGATGATAAGCACTTCTTACAAGGCTATTTCCTATGTTTGGTGCTTTTCGATAGATGCACACTGGTTTCTTGGGCAGAGACACCCCTATCACTGGGTCCTTTCTTAGGACCTCCCAGTGTCGAGTCATGATTTTCTCTATTGATCTGAATTGATCATTATAGGTGGTCACAAAAGCCCAACCAAGATCTTTCTTCTTCTTATCTTTGGCTTCTATATCACCTTCCCTCTCTTTGAGCAAAGAATCTCTATCTAGGGTTTCCACCTCCCTTGCTGCCCTGTCTATCCACTCTTTGTTGTACCCACACATCGTGAAATTTTCCTGCATTTTCCCAGCTTGTACCTGGAATTGTTCTTCTTTAGAACAATTCCATTTGACCCTTTTCAGTTGTCCTGCCGGGATTGAACGGAGCCAATTCCGATGGTGACAGCTCGTTGCATTGATGTAGCTCAATGAATCGGTACTTTTGGTATATGTTTTTGTCTGGAGTGAGTCATTCTCTAACATAGATGGTGATATCCAGAAAGTTAATGTACTCACGACTGCTTACAAAGGAGAACTCTATATTTAAAGAATTATTATTCAGATATAAGCAGAAATCTCTCAGGGATTCTTCATCCCCTCTCCAGAAGAATAGCACATCATCAATGTACCTGGACCAGGACACCAGGCTCGCCCCAAATCGATGGTCACTCCATATGTGCTCATCCTCCCACCTTCCCATGAACACATTAGCATAACTTGGGGCGAACCTGGTGCCCATCGCGGTCCCAATCTTCTGTAGGTAGAAGTCCCCCCCAAAAGCAAAATAATTATTCTGTAAAATGAAAGTCACTGATTCCACCAGAAATTTTTGTAATTCCTCACTCAGTTCACTTCTCTCCAGGGTTTTTATTACTGCTCCAATGCCATCTTGATGGTCTATTATGGTATATAACGACCTAACGTCGGCCGTAACCATAATGAGGTCATTATCCCATGTGATGTCTCTAATTAACTTAAGGGTGTCTTTGGTGTCCTTTAAATGCGATCTATTCATGGACACCAAGGGCTGTAAGTGGTAGTCCACAAACTGTGACAAATTTGCTGTCACGGAGTCGATTCCCGATACTATAGGTCTCCCCGGGGGATCCACCAAGCTTTTGTGGATCTTGGGGAGAACATACAGTACCGGGATAACAGGCTCCGTGTTATTGATGAACTTTTGTTCATCCTCCTTAAGTACATTTCCATATTTAACAATCAGAGTTTGCAACTTTTTAAGGATCTCTATAGTAGGGTCGGTCCGCAGTTTCCAATATGTGGTGCGGTCCCCCAACTGACGCATGATCTCAGCTTCATAGTCTGTGGTGTTCATCACTACGACCCCCCCACCCTTATCGGCTGGTTTAATGGTAATTTCTGACCTCTCTTGTAGTTCCTTTAGGGCTTTCCTTTCGTTTCTAGTTAAATTTTGTCTACAGTTTCCTTTTTTCACTTGTTTCAAATCATCTAATACCAATGTATGGAATGTATCTATAAAATTTCCTTTACAGTAAGTGGGATAAAAAATGGATTTTGGCCTGAAAGGCCTATATTCCACTTCTTCCGTAGTGGTAGAAGTTTCCATTTCACGACCTAGGAAGAATTTTTTTACGGTCAATTTTCTTATATACCGTTGTAGATCTACAAATAAGGAGAATTGGTTAATGTTATTGGAAGGAGCGTATTTTAGCCCCTTCTCCAAAACACTATTTTCATGTGCAGTCAGAAGGTGTGTACTTAAATTGAAAATTTTGATTTTCCCTCTGCATGAATCTGTGTCTTCTATCGTCTCAACAATCTTATTTTCTCCTCCTTCTCTTTCTTTAGTGATCTTATTTTCTGCGTTAGTCTTCCCGTTTCTCTTCCTTCTAGGTCTTTTTCGCTTCCCCCCCCCCCCCTTTTACCCCTTTTCCTCCTTGGGGCTATTTGTATGACTCCCTCCTCCCTCTTCTCTCTAAAAAAGGGGAGTTCTTAAATGGGGTATTTTCCCTTAGTGGATCAAACCTATTGGTTCTCATCACCTCTCCTCTCTGTAATTGCATTGCTGGTCTTTTATTTCCCAGCGGTCTCTCTTCCCATGTTGGTCTAGAGAAATCATCTACACGTCTGTAGGGATATTTTCGGCTCCCCCTCTGTTCATTGTTAGTTTGTTCTTGATGATTTATAAACTGTTCGTTTCTATTCTCGTGAGGTCTATTTCTCCAATTTGGAGTATAGGTGTTTTTTGGTTTTATAAAGCCTTTGTTATTTCTTTTCTGTGTAAACTGTTTAGGTCTAACTGCTAACTGTTTAGGTTGTACAGAGTGCTCATTTGCTATGGACTGCTCAACTGAGCTTTCCACTTTCCCATCTTTCCTATCCCTGTAGAATTTTTTTCGTTTCCGTTCTACAATAAGTTTCTCATTCTTTTTAATATTTTGCTCAATTTTACATTCCAATGCTATGTATTCTGTAGAGTTAAAAAAGGGAATAGTTAACTCTTTCTGTTTTTGTATTTCTACCTCCAACAGACTCATCTCCTTTTTCCTTTCATCAATGATAATTCTCATCAATGCAAAAGAACACTCCTTTAATGACGTGTCCCATTTTAGTTTAAATTCTTCGTTAGCATGAGTAAAAGATGCTGTTTTATTTATCATTAATCCTTTTGGGATCATCTGGTGGGAGATGTATCTCTCCAGAGTAACAATCTCCCACCAGATCTTGTTCTCTTTCAGCAATAGATTCTCAAGTTTCCTCATTACATTCTCAAGATCATCATCTGAGACATAAACAAAATCCCCATCATCTTTAAAAACATTTTCTAGGACTAATTTTCTGTCCTCTCTATATTTAAACATAGCTGCTGCACCTGTGACCTGTCAATGGAGAACCATAAAGTTTTGCAAAATAGAATTTAGACAAGTGACAGGGCGCTGCTTACAGCTGCTAGTTTAAGATACCATAAAAGAGGTTTCTCCTCCCTCAAATCAAAACAGACAAGCACACAACATATATGATACCACTGAACCAGCGCTGTATAGGGGTCAAATCAGATCGTATTCCTGTGGTTTTCCTTATTTCTCAGTTTGTACCGGAAAAAGAGGGAAAATTGCAAACCATAGTGTATTACCTTAGGTTACATGATTTATTTTAAAACATTAAAAACAAGACAATGAATGGAAGATGATTTTTCCAAAAACAATCTCCACTACATGCACATAAAATCTGCACAGCATGTGCTAGTTGGCATTCATCTGTGGGCTGGATCCTGACAGAAATAAAGCAATGGATAATTACCACGAACTGGTGAGAACCGAATAATCAGTTCTATGAGCATATGTTACATCAGACTGTCCAGCTGCAGCTTGGAGAGTTTTCTGGTGTCCAAAAGCCTTCCAGGTCTGGCATAGATGGTACCACGTCCTTATCCAGTCAGGTCAGTCCCCAAGAGCACCCACGCGTTCCGACCCTTCCTGGGTCTTTCTCAAGGTCAGCTCCTCTGAATGCCTTCTCAATCCTTCTCCTGGTTTAAAAGTCCCTCCCTTGTTCCTGATTGGTCCCGGCACAGCTGGTCTCTATACAATCATCCTCCTAAAAGTCTATGACGCTCGTGTGCCAAGACCGCCTCCTGTACAACATCTCCAGCCTCCTCATTTGATCCCGTTCTCATTCTCCGGTCATGTGATCAGAACACACAGAAACGTCACTATATCGTGTGTTTGTTTTCGTCTCCTAGCAACTTCCGTCACAGAAGCCGTCTGGCCGTGCATCGCAGCTCGCGTCATCACGTTCCCTGATCACGTGACTGCTCTCTGGTGTATCTCGTTACCTCAGAGACCTTCCTTTCCCGTGTTCATTTAGTTTACTCGGTTGCTATGGTGATCGGAACCAGTCTTATTCCCAGATCACTCTGTTTGTTCATGATGAGGAGGCTTATTATAAATGACAAATTTAAATTCATATCCACTTCTTTCGGAACATGCTTATCACTCAGATCTAAAAAAGTATTTAAAGGTAAAAATCGATTAGCAATATCACAGTGTCTTATAGGAACCACTTCACCTCAAAATCTAAATTTAATCCGCCCGGTTGGAGGGTACCCATTTCATAGATTAGCTTCATTTCAGCCCTTGCTAATTGGGTAGAGAGATCCCTCCTCCTCCAGTGTCCCTGGACCCATTGTAAACCTGAAAACCGGGTGATAGCTGATGTTGAACACCCATGTACTCTCTTAAAATGATTAGAGAGGGCATGGGTTTCCAAACCCTTTTTTATGTTTCTGAGGTGTTCCCCCAACCTAACTTTAAGGGGTCTGGATGTTCGCCCTATATATACCAGTTTACACTCGCACTCTACCGCATATACAACGTTCTTTGTTGCACACGTGATGAACTCTTTTATTTCAAATGGTTTCCCATTAATATCCAATTTACTGATTTTGCTTTGGTTCACCATTTTCACCTCTTTGCAAGCAATGCAAGACATACATCTATAGAAGCCTTTTGATTTCACCCTTGAAGGGTTTGTATTTGGATGATAAGCACTTCTTACAAGGCTATTTCCTATGTTTGGTGCTTTTCGATAGATGCACACTGGTTTCTTGGGCAGAGACACCCCTATCACTGGGTCCTTTCTTAGGACCTCCCAGTGTCGAGTCATGATTTTCTCTATTGATCTGAATTGATTAGAAATGAAGCTAATCTATGAAATGGGTACCCTCCAACCGGGCGGATTAAATTTAGATTTTGAGGTGAAGTGGTTCCTATAAGACACTGTGATATTGCTAATCGATTTTTACCTTTAAATACTTTTTTAGATCTGAGTGATAAGCATGTTCCGAAAGAAGTGGATATGAATTTAAATTTGTCATTTATAATAAGCCTCCTCATCATGAACAAACAGAGTGATCTGGGAATAAGACTGGTTCCGATCACCATAGCAACCGAGTAAACTAAATGAACACGGGAAAGGAAGGTCTCTGAGGTAACGAGATACACCAGAGAGCAGTCACGTGATCAGGGAACGTGATGACGCGAGCTGCGATGCACGGCCAGACGGCTTCTGTGACGGAAGTTGCTAGGAGACGAAAACAAACACACGATATAGTGACGTTTCTGTGTGTTCTGATCACATGACCGGAGAATGAGAACGGGATCAAATGAGGAGGCTGGAGATGTTGTACAGGAGGCGGTCTTGGCACACGAGCGTCATAGACTTTTAGGAGGATGATTGTATAGAGACCAGCTGTGCCGGGACCAATCAGGAACAAGGGAGGGACTTTTAAACCAGGAGAAGGATTGAGAAGGCATTCAGAGGAGCTGACCTTGAGAAAGACCCAGGAAGGGTCGGAACGCGTGGGTGCTCTTGGGGACTGACCTGACTGGATAAGGACGTGGTACCATCTATGCCAGACCTGAAAGGCTTTTGGACACCAGAAAACTCTCCAAGCTGCAGCTGGACAGTCTGATGTAACATATGCTCATAGAACTGATTATTCGGTTCTCACCAGTTCGTGGTAATTATCCATTGCTTTATTTCTGTCAGGATCCAGCCCACAGATGAATGCCAACTAGCACATGCTGTGCAGATTTTATGTGCATGTAGTGGAGATTGTTTTTGGAAAAATCATCTTCCATTCATTGTCTTGTTTTTAATGTTTTAAAATAAATCATGTAACCTAAGGTAATACACTATGGTTTGCAATTTTCCCTCTTTTTCCGGTACAAACTGAGAAATAAGGAAAACCACAGGAATACGATCTGATTTGACCCCTATACAGCGCTGGTTCAGTGGTATCATATATGTTGTGTGCTTGTCTGTTTTGATTTGAGGGAGGAGAAACCTCTTTTATGGTATCTTAAACTAGCAGCTGTAAGCAGCGCCCTGTCACTTGTCTAAATTCTATTTTGCAAAACTTTATGGTTCTCCATTGACAGGTCACAGGTGCAGCAGCTATGTTTAAATATAGAGAGGACAGAAAATTAGTCCTAGAAAATGTTTTTAAAGATGATGGGGATTTTGTTTATGTCTCAGATGATGATCTTGAGAATGTAATGAGGAAACTTGAGAATCTATTGCTGAAAGAGAACAAGATCTGGTGGGAGATTGTTACTCTGGAGAGATACATCTCCCACCAGATGATCCCAAAAGGATTAATGATAAATAAAACAGCATCTTTTACTCATGCTAACGAAGAATTTAAACTAAAATGGGACACGTCATTAAAGGAGTGTTCTTTTGCATTGATGAGAATTATCATTGATGAAAGGAAAAAGGAGATGAGTCTGTTGGAGGTAGAAATACAAAAACAGAAAGAGTTAACTATTCCCTTTTTTAACTCTACAGAATACATAGCATTGGAATGTAAAATTGAGCAAAATATTAAAAAGAATGAGAAACTTATTGTAGAACGGAAACGAAAAAAATTCTACAGGGATAGGAAAGATGGGAAAGTGGAAAGCTCAGCTGAGCAGTCCATAGCAAATGAGCACTCTGTACAACCTAAACAGTTAGCAGTTAGACCTAAACAGTTTACACAGAAAAGAAATAACAAAGGCTTTATAAAACCAAAAAACACCTATACTCCAAATTGGAGAAATAGACCTCACGAGAATAGAAACGAACAGTTTATAAATCATCAAGAACAAACTAACAATGAACAGAGGGGGAGCCGAAAATATCCCTACAGACGTGTAGATGATTTCTCTAGACCAACATGGGAAGAGAGACCGCTGGGAAATAAAAGACCAGCAATGCAATTACAGAGAGGAGAGGTGATGAGAACCAATAGGTTTGATCCACTAAGGGAAAATACCCCATTTAAGAACTCCCCTTTTTTAGAGAGAAGAGGGAGGAGGGAGTCATACAAATAGCCCCAAGGAGGAAAAGGGGTAAAAGGGGGGGGGGGAAGCGAAAAAGACCTAGAAGGAAGAGAAACGGGAAGACTAACGCAGAAAATAAGATCACTAAAGAAAGAGAAGGAGGAGAAAATAAGATTGTTGAGACGATAGAAGACACAGATTCATGCAGAGGGAAAATCAAAATTTTCAATTTAAGTACACACCTTCTGACTGCACATGAAAATAGTGTTTTGGAGAAGGGGCTAAAATACGCTCCTTCCAATAACATTAACCAATTCTCCTTATTTGTAGATCTACAACGGTATATAAGAAAATTGACCGTAAAAAAATTCTTCCTAGGTCGTGAAATGGAAACTTCTACCACTACGGAAGAAGTGGAATATAGGCCTTTCAGGCCAAAATCCATTTTTTATCCCACTTACTGTAAAGGAAATTTTATAGATACATTCCATACATTGGTATTAGATGATTTGAAACAAGTGAAAAAAGGAAACTGTAGACAAAATTTAACTAGAAACGAAAGGAAAGCCCTAAAGGAACTACAAGAGAGGTCAGAAATTACCATTAAACCAGCCGATAAGGGTGGGGGGGTCGTAGTGATGAACACCACAGACTATGAAGCTGAGATCATGCGTCAGTTGGGGGACCGCACCACATATTGGAAACTGCGGACCGACCCTACTATAGAGATCCTTAAAAAGTTGCAAACTCTGATTGTTAAATATGGAAATGTACTTAAGGAGGATGAACAAAAGTTCATCAATAACACGGAGCCTGTTATCCCGGTACTGTATGTTCTCCCCAAGATCCACAAAAGCTTGGTGGATCCCCCGGGGAGACCTATAGTATCGGGAATCGACTCCGTGACAGCAAATTTGTCACAGTTTGTGGACTACCACTTACAGCCCTTGGTGTCCATGAATAGATCGCATTTAAAGGACACCAAAGACACCCTTAAGTTAATTAGAGACATCACATGGGATAATGACCTCATTATGGTTACGGCCGACGTTAGGTCGTTATATACCATAATAGACCATCAAGATGGCATTGGAGCAGTAATAAAAACCCTGGAGAGAAGTGAACTGAGTGAGGAATTACAAAAATTTCTGGTGGAATCAGTGACTTTCATTTTACAGAATAATTATTTTGCTTTTGGGGGGGACTTCTACCTACAGAAGATTGGGACCGCGATGGGCACCAGGTTCGCCCCAAGTTATGCCAATGTGTTCATGGGAAGGTGGGAGGATGAGCACATATGGAGTGACCATCGATTTGGGGCGAGCCTGGTGTCCTGGTCCAGGTACATTGATGATGTGCTATTCTTCTGGAGAGGGGATGAAGAATCCCTGAGAGATTTCTGCTTATATCTGAATAATAATTCTTTAAATATAGAGTTCTCCTTTGTAAGCAGTCGTGAGTACATTAACTTTCTGGATATCACCATCTATGTAGAGAATGACTCACTCCAGACAAAAACATATACCAAAAGTACCGATTCATTGAGCTACATCAATGCAACGAGCTGTCACCATCGGAATTGGCTCCGTTCAATCCCGGCAGGACAACTGAAAAGGGTCAAAAGGAATTGTTCTAAAGAAGAACAATTCCAGGTACAAGCTGGGAAAATGCAGGAAAATTTCACGATGTGTGGGTACAA
Source organism: Pseudophryne corroboree (assembly GCF_028390025.1). Lineage (NCBI taxonomy): Eukaryota > Metazoa > Chordata > Amphibia > Anura > Myobatrachidae > Pseudophryne > Pseudophryne corroboree. Next base: position 633,576,157 of record NC_086448.1, read on the forward strand.
CAAAGAGTGGATAGACAGGGCAGCAAGGGAGGTGGAAACCCTAGATAGAGATTCTTTGCTCAAAGAGAGGGAAGGTGATATAGAAGCCAAAGATAAGAAGAAGAAAGATCTTGGTTGGGCTTTTGTGACCACCTATAATGATCAATTCAGATCAATAGAGAAAATCATGACTCGACACTGGGAGGTCCTAAGAAAGGACCCAGTGATAGGGGTGTCTCTGCCCAAGAAACCAGTGTGCATCTATCGAAAAGCACCAAACATAGGAAATAGCCTTGTAAGAAGTGCTTATCATCCAAATACAAACCCTTCAAGGGTGAAATCAAAAGGCTTCTATAGATGTATGTCTTGCATTGCTTGCAAAGAGGTGAAAATGGTGAACCAAAGCAAAATCAGTAAATTGGATATTAATGGGAAACCATTTGAAATAAAAGAGTTCATCACGTGTGCAACAAAGAACGTTGTATATGCGGTAGAGTGCGAGTGTAAACTGGTATATATAGGGCGAACATCCAGACCCCTTAAAGTTAGGTTGGGGGAACACCTCAGAAACATAAAAAAGGGTTTGGAAACCCATGCCCTCTCTAATCATTTTAAGAGAGTACATGGGTGTTCAACATCAGCTATCACCCGGTTTTCAGGTTTACAATGGGTCCAGGGACACTGGAGGAGGAGGGATCTCTCTACCCAATTAGCAAGGGCTGAAATGAAGCTAATCTATGAAATGGGTACCCTCCAACCGGGCGGATTAAATTTAGATTTTGAGGTGAAGTGGTTCCTATAAGACACTGTGATATTGCTAATCGATTTTTACCTTTAAATACTTTTTTAGATCTGAGTGATAAGCATGTTCCGAAAGAAGTGGATATGAATTTAAATTTGTCATTTATAATAAGCCTCCTCATCATGAACAAACAGAGTGATCTGGGAATAAGACTGGTTCCGATCACCATAGCAACCGAGTAAACTAAATGAACACGGGAAAGGAAGGTCTCTGAGGTAACGAGATACACCAGAGAGCAGTCACGTGATCAGGGAACGTGATGACGCGAGCTGCGATGCACGGCCAGACGGCTTCTGTGACGGAAGTTGCTAGGAGACGAAAACAAACACACGATATAGTGACGTTTCTGTGTGTTCTGATCACATGACCGGAGAATGAGAACGGGATCAAATGAGGAGGCTGGAGATGTTGTACAGGAGGCGGTCTTGGCACACGAGCGTCATAGACTTTTAGGAGGATGATTGTATAGAGACCAGCTGTGCCGGGACCAATCAGGAACAAGGGAGGGACTTTTAAACCAGGAGAAGGATTGAGAAGGCATTCAGAGGAGCTGACCTTGAGAAAGACCCAGGAAGGGTCGGAACGCGTGGGTGCTCTTGGGGACTGACCTGACTGGATAAGGACGTGGTACCATCTATGCCAGACCTGGAAGGCTTTTGGACACCAGAAAACTCTCCAAGCTGCAGCTGGACAGTCTGATGTAACATATGCTCATAGAACTGATTATTCGGTTCTCACCAGTTCGTGGTAATTATCCATTGCTTTATTTCTGTCAGGATCCAGCCCACAGATGAATGCCAACTAGCACATACTGTGCAGATTTTATGTGCATGTAGTGGAGATTGTTTTTGGAAAAATCATCTTCCATTCATTGTCTTGTTTTTAATGTTTTAAAATAAATCATGTAACCTAAGGTAATACACTATGGTTTGCAATTTTCCCTCTTTTTCCGGTACAAACTGAGAAATAAGGAAAACCACAGGAATACGATCTGATTTGACCCCTATACAGCGCTGGTTCAGTGGTATCATATATGTTGTGTGCTTGTCTGTTTTGATTTGAGGGAGGAGAAACCTCTTTTATGGTATCTTAAACTAGCAGCTGTAAGCAGCGCCCTGTCACTTGTCTAAATTCTATTTTGCAAAACTTTATGGTTCTCCATTGACAGGTCACAGGTGCAGCAGCTATGTTTAAATATAGAGAGGACAGAAAATTAGTCCTAGAAAATGTTTTTAAAGATGATGGGGATTTTGTTTATGTCTCAGATGATGATCTTGAGAATGTAATGAGGAAACTTGAGAATCTATTGCTGAAAGAGAACAAGATCTGGTGGGAGATTGTTACTCTGGAGAGATACATCTCCCACCAGATGATCCCAAAAGGATTAATGATAAATAAAACAGCATCTTTTACTCATGCTAACGAAGAATTTAAACTAAAATGGGACACGTCATTAAAGGAGTGTTCTTTTGCATTGATGAGAATTATCATTGATGAAAGGAAAAAGGAGATGAGTCTGTTGGAGGTAGAAATACAAAAACAGAAAGAGTTAACTATTCCCTTTTTTAACTCTACAGAATACATAGCATTGGAATGTAAAATTGAGCAAAATATTAAAAAGAATGAGAAACTTATTGTAGAACGGAAACGAAAAAAATTCTACAGGGATAGGAAAGATGGGAAAGTGGAAAGCTCAGTTGAGCAGTCCATAGCAAATGAGCACTCTGTACAACCTAAACAGTTAGCAGTTAGACCTAAACAGTTTACACAGAAAAGAAATAACAAAGGCTTTATAAAACCAAAAAACACCTATACTCCAAATTGGAGAAATAGACCTCACGAGAATAGAAACGAACAGTTTATAAATCATCAAGAACAAACTAACAATGAACAGAGGGGGAGCCGAAAATATCCCTACAGACGTGTAGATGATTTCTCTAGACCAACATGGGAAGAGAGACCGCTGGGAAATAAAAGACCAGCAATGCAATTACAGAGAGGAGAGGTGATGAGAACCAATAGGTTTGATCCACTAAGGGAAAATACCCCATTTAAGAACTCCCCTTTTTTAGAGAGAAGAGGGAGGAGGGAGTCATACAAATAGCCCCAAGGAGGAAAAGGGGTAAAAGGGGGGGGGGGGAAGCGAAAAAGACCTAGAAGGAAGAGAAACGGGAAGACTAACGCAGAAAATAAGATCACTAAAGAAAGAGAAGGAGGAGAAAATAAGATTGTTGAGACGATAGAAGACACAGATTCATGCAGAGGGAAAATCAAAATTTTCAATTTAAGTACACACCTTCTGACTGCACATGAAAATAGTGTTTTGGAGAAGGGGCTAAAATACGCTCCTTCCAATAACATTAACCAATTCTCCTTATTTGTAGATCTACAACGGTATATAAGAAAATTGACCGTAAAAAAATTCTTCCTAGGTCGTGAAATGGAAACTTCTACCACTACGGAAGAAGTGGAATATAGGCCTTTCAGGCCAAAATCCATTTTTTATCCCACTTACTGTAAAGGAAATTTTATAGATACATTCCATACATTGGTATTAGATGATTTGAAACAAGTGAAAAAAGGAAACTGTAGACAAAATTTAACTAGAAACGAAAGGAAAGCCCTAAAGGAACTACAAGAGAGGTCAGAAATTACCATTAAACCAGCCGATAAGGGTGGGGGGGTCGTAGTGATGAACACCACAGACTATGAAGCTGAGATCATGCGTCAGTTGGGGGACCGCACCACATATTGGAAACTGCGGACCGACCCTACTATAGAGATCCTTAAAAAGTTGCAAACTCTGATTGTTAAATATGGAAATGTACTTAAGGAGGATGAACAAAAGTTCATCAATAACACGGAGCCTGTTATCCCGGTACTGTATGTTCTCCCCAAGATCCACAAAAGCTTGGTGGATCCCCCGGGGAGACCTATAGTATCGGGAATCGACTCCGTGACAGCAAATTTGTCACAGTTTGTGGACTACCACTTACAGCCCTTGGTGTCCATGAATAGATCGCATTTAAAGGACACCAAAGACACCCTTAAGTTAATTAGAGACATCACATGGGATAATGACCTCATTATGGTTACGGCCGACGTTAGGTCGTTATATACCATAATAGACCATCAAGATGGCATTGGAGCAGTAATAAAAACCCTGGAGAGAAGTGAACTGAGTGAGGAATTACAAAAATTTCTGGTGGAATCAGTGACTTTCATTTTACAGAATAATTATTTTGCTTTTGGGGGGGACTTCTACCTACAGAAGATTGGGACCGCGATGGGCACCAGGTTCGCCCCAAGTTATGCCAATGTGTTCATGGGAAGGTGGGAGGATGAGCACATATGGAGTGACCATCGATTTGGGGCGAGCCTGGTGTCCTGGTCCAGGTACATTGATGATGTGCTATTCTTCTGGAGAGGGGATGAAGAATCCCTGAGAGATTTCTGCTTATATCTGAATAATAATTCTTTAAATATAGAGTTCTCCTTTGTAAGCAGTCGTGAGTACATTAACTTTCTGGATATCACCATCTATGTAGAGAATGACTCACTCCAGACAAAAACATATACCAAAAGTACCGATTCATTGAGCTACATCAATGCAACGAGCTGTCACCATCGGAATTGGCTCCGTTCAATCCCGGCAGGACAACTGAAAAGGGTCAAAAGGAATTGTTCTAAAGAAGAACAATTCCAGGTACAAGCTGGGAAAATGCAGGAAAATTTCACGATGTGTGGGTACAACAAAGAGTGGATAGACAGGGCAGCAAGGGAGGTGGAAACCCTAGATAGAGATTCTTTGCTCAAAGAGAGGGAAGGTGATATAGAAGCCAAAGATAAGAAGAAGAAAGATCTTGGTTGGGCTTTTGTGACCACCTATAATGATCAATTCAGATCAATAGAGAAAATCATGACTCGACACTGGGAGGTCCTAAGAAAGGACCCAGTGATAGGGGTGTCTCTGCCCAAGAAACCAGTGTGCATCTATCGAAAAGCACCAAACATAGGAAATAGCCTTGTAAGAAGTGCTTATCATCCAAATACAAACCCTTCAAGGGTGAAATCAAAAGGCTTCTATAGATGTATGTCTTGCATTGCTTGCAAAGAGGTGAAAATGGTGAACCAAAGCAAAATCAGTAAATTGGATATTAATGGGAAACCATTTGAAATAAAAGAGTTCATCACGTGTGCAACAAAGAACGTTGTATATGCGGTAGAGTGCGAGTGTAAACTGGTATATATAGGGCGAACATCCAGACCCCTTAAAGTTAGGTTGGGGGAACACCTCAGAAACATAAAAAAGGGTTTGGAAACCCATGCCCTCTCTAATCATTTTAAGAGAGTACATGGGTGTTCAATATCAGCTATCACCCGGTTTTCAGGTTTACAATGGGTCCAGGGACACTGGAGGAGGAGGGATCTCTCTACCCAATTAGCAAGGGCTGAAATGAAGCTAATCTATGAAATGGGTACCCTCCAACCGGGCGGATTAAATTTAGATTTTGAGGTGAAGTGGTTCCTATAAGACACTGTGATATTGCTAATCGATTTTTACCTTTAAATACTTTTTTAGATCTGAGTGATAAGCATGTTCCGAAAGAAGTGGATATGAATTTAAATTTGTCATTTATAATAAGCCTCCTCATCATGAACAAACAGAGTGATCTGGGAATAAGACTGGTTCCGATCACCATAGCAACCGAGTAAACTAAATGAACACGGGAAAGGAAGGTCTCTGAGGTAACGAGATACACCAGAGAGCAGTCACGTGATCAGGGAACGTGATGACGCGAGCTGCGATGCACGGCCAGACGGCTTCTGTGACGGAAGTTGCTAGGAGACGAAAACAAACACACGATATAGTGACGTTTCTGTGTGTTCTGATCACATGACCGGAGAATGAGAACGGGATCAAATGAGGAGGCTGGAGTTGTTGTACAGGAGGCGGTCTTGGCACACGAGCGTCATAGACTTTTAGGAGGATGATTGTATAGAGACCAGCTGTGCCGGGACCAATCAGGAACAAGGGAGGGACTTTTAAACCAGGAGAAGGATTGAGAAGGCATTCAGAGGAGCTGACCTTGAGAAAGACCCAGGAAGGGTCGGAACGCGTGGGTGCTCTTGGGGACTGACCTGACTGGATAAGGACGTGGTACCATCTATGCCAGACCTGGAAGGCTTTTGGACACCAGAAAACTCTCCAAGCTGCAGCTGGACAGTCTGATGTAACATATGCTCATAGAACTGATTATTCGGTTCTCACCAGTTCGTGGTAATTATCCATTGCTTTATTTCTGTCAGGATCCAGCCCACAGATGAATGCCAACTAGCACATGCTGTGCAGATTTTATGTGCATGTAGTGGAGATTGTTTTTGGAAAAATCATCTTCCATTCATTGTCTTGTTTTTAATGTTTTAAAATAAATCATGTAACCTAAGGTAATACACTATGGTTTGCAATTTTCCCTCTTTTTCCGGTACAAACTGAGAAATAAGGAAAACCACAGGAATACGATCTGATTTGACCCCTATACAGCGCTGGTTCAGTGGTATCATATATGTTGTGTGCTTGTCTGTTTTGATTTGAGGGAGGAGAAACCTCTTTTATGGTATCTTAAACTAGCAGCTGTAAGCAGCGCCCTGTCACTTGTCTAAATTCTATTTTGCAAAACTTGTTACCTATCCGCCCTACGACCACTGGAGTCGAATACACAAGCTGCGCTCCTCAGCCGGAGCGTAACACAAAACCTACTTCAAGTCACAATTCTATACTTCTCAATGCACAATTCTATATCACGCTCCTCTGCAAATCTCCTCACGATTTGCATATTTCTCTATGTATTAACGTAAGTCAGCCGCCTCACGCCACCAAGCCTCCGCTTACTTATTGTCACCTACGGGATCCCGAATTCCAGGGTTCGACAACCGTTCACTCCTACTTTCACTCACTCAATTACACAGTGTTTTTCTTTTCTGTACAGAAAATATCACTCCCTTCGATTGATGGTTTTAACCCAGAGGCAGTACCGTTTAAACAAAGTCTAACACTAATCTGCTTTTGAAATCGGATAGTTATGTGCTATTGTATTAAATGTATACTATCCCGCCTTTAATTGAACAACTATCGTGATTTATAACCTTGCGCCCGCAATCCTACGCAACCTTGCGTAACCACGCGACCGTGCGTGCCTTTACGCTATGTGCATGCTCCTGTACTTTGTCCATACCACGTGTACAAACATGCGTCCGCAACTCAACAAACCACACAGTCTCTATAAATGTGAGCAATAGTTTCCGGTTCCGGCGCACATGTGAGGAGTAGCTGATTGCTGCAGCTCTCCTGCACCCTCGGTAACCGGAGCACACAGCGCCTCCCGCTCATGGCTTTTCTCCGCACCTGGCGCACACTACCTGTGGGAAAGTGCTGGGGACTGGATGGAAAGGTTTCTGTCCTCCCCCATGCCCCCTAAAGCCCAGAGATCGAGGTCTGAAAAACGGCCGGGGGAATCCAAGATGGCCGCCGCACCTAGCTCACAAACGAGTCTGCAGGCTGCTGCCAGCATTAAACAGGCTTCTGCAAAACACATTTCTCCCTCAGGTGAGCCTGACTGTTCCTCTGCCTCTCCAGTGACTTATGCTGATGTAGTGAGAGCTGTTAGGGATGCCATGGAGCCTATCATGGATGCACATGCTGCTAAAATGCAGCAGGCAGTAAAAGACCGAAAATCCCAAATCAAGCAGTTATCTAAGACTGTTCTTACAAATGAACAAAGGCTGGGGGAGACTTTTCAGGATGTTGGGGATCTTAAGCACAGATATGATGAGCTCCAGAAATCCCACTTCCAGCTGCTGAACAAGGTTGACGATCTTGAAAATAGATCGAGGATCGAATCTTCGGGTGCTGGGGCTCCCTGAGTCACTGAAAGGTCCTGAATTTACTTTTTTTTTTTTACAAACGTCCCTCCTTGATTTGTTGCATATCCAAGATGAATGCACTGGCTTAGTTATCGAGAGAGCCCACAGACTGGGTCCCCCACGTTCTTCACCTAATAGCAGACCACGTGTGGTTATATTTAAATGTCTGAACTTTCTCCATAAGGAGGCAATATGGACGGCATCCAGGAGGCATAGGAATTTACAATGGGAGGGAGCTCGTTTGGCCATTTTCCAGGACTACTCCGCGGAGGTATCCCGGGCACGTCGGGAATTTACCCCCCTTTGCTTCCGTTTGGTAAAGGCGAATAAAAAATTTGCTCTGCTCTTCCCTGCAAGACTACGCCTGTTTGATGGAAATTCTTTCCGGGACTTTACAAATCTTGCAGATGCAGAGGCTTATGTTTCTGAGGCATCCAAGGCAGATGACGACTCCTCTCAGGCGGATGACACCCTGGATCGAGATGGCTGAGTATTGCTCCTGGACTTCTCTGTTACCGGTTATGTCTGCCAATTTAATTACAGGTTGAGTATCCCATATCCAAATATTCCAAAATACGGAATATTCCGAAATACGGACTTTTTGGAGTGAGAGTGAGATAGTGAAACCTTTGTTTTTTGATGGCTCAATGTACATAAACTTTGTTTAATACACAAAGTTATTAAAAATATTGTATTAATTAACCTTCAGGCTGTGTGTATAAGGTTTATATGAAACATAAATGAATTGTGTGAATGTACACACACTTTGTTTAATGCACAAAGTTCTAAAAAATATTAGCTAAAATTACCTTCAGGCTGTGTGTATAAGGTGTATATGTAACAAAAATGCATTCCGTGCTTAGACTTAGGTCCCATTACCATGATATCTCATTATGGTATGCAATTATTCCAAAATACGGAAAAATCCAATATCCAAAATTCTTCTGGTCCCAAGCATTTTGGATAAGGGATACTCAACCTGTATTGCTGTAGAATCTGCTGCAGGTGTTTTTTCCCCCAAAAGAGACTTTGGTCTTATACAGCGGGCTGAACCTTTTTGCCTTGTTTTCTGTTTTAGATTTTTCTTATTCATCTGTTGCCTTTTTGTGGCTATGTAATCTTTCTAGAATGGTTATATATGCTTAGCGGAGATATCTCCCCCTACTTCTTATGTGACAGGCTGCGTTTTTCTTTTTCTGTAACATGCTCTGTGTGCTCTGATATTTTCTTGTTATTTTTCCTATGTATATTTTCATATATTATGTTGCCGAAGGTGGGTAAGGGCGCCCCCTCCCTCATTTTTTCCTCAGGTTTTCATAATTCTGGCTGGCTCATTGGCGGTCTATGACGGCCTCTGTGCTTGCTTGAACCGGTTGTTCTCGTTTTCTGAAGTTATGATTGTCCTTAGCAGGACTTTCTTTCACAATGTTAATGTTATATTTTGTGTGTTTTCTATGTTTCTGTCCCTCTTTTCTTCTCCCCCTCCCCTTCTTCTCCTTATGTGTCCACCCCGATATGATTTGTATCCGTTTTTCGGCGGCTGTAGATATCATGATTACTGCGCAGGTTTTCAAGTTTTCCCAGTTCATTTGATGCATGGCTAGTTTGAGTGTCGGCACGTGGAATGTGGGAGGGATCAACTCCACAGCTAAACGCAGAAAGATTTTGCTCTATCTTCGGAAGGTGGGGATGGATGTTGTTTTCATTCAGGAATCTCACCTTATTCCAAATGAGGTGGTAAAACTGAACACTATGGGTTGGTCTGTGGTAGCCTCTTCCTCCTCTTCTAAGGCTAGGGGAGTGATTATTTTAGCACGGCACACGGTCCCTATCTCTGTCCAATGCGATTTTAGATGACACTCAGGGTCGGTATGTACTGGCAGATGTCACATTGCATGCATCCAGGTTCCTACTTTGTAATATTTATGCTCCTAATCAGTACTCTAAGCAATTTTATACGAACATGGTCACTAAGCTACTAAGCTACTCTGAAATTCCTATAATCTTGGGTGGAGATTTTAATTTATATTCTTCTCCAACCTTGGATAAATCCCCCCCCCCCTCGCGCTCCCCCTCGTTACCACGTATTGGTATCCCCTATATTTGCTCGCAGTTGTCCTTAGTGGATGTGTGGCACGCTTGCCACAGATCCACTAGAGTACTGATTAGGAGCATTCCCTTAGAAAGGGAATTTACATGCCTCTCAGCTGCGCACCACACGTTCTCGAGGATTGATTATCTGCTGTTATCTGACTCCTTTTTCTCAAAAGTGTCTGACTCTAAAATTGAGGATATCTGTATTTCGGACCATGCTTTATGCTGGATGAAATTGATGCTCCTCTCAGAAAAATCCCCTTTTCGCTCCTGGCACTTCCCCTCTCATCTAAGTGGCTCTCTGAAATTCTGCTCCTCATTAGATGCAGCGTGGCTGGATTATCATACGCATAATGGAGAAACTCTGAGCGAGGATCCTGCTCTTTTCTGGCAGGCGTCAAAATCAGTTATTCGGGGGCACATTATGTCCTATAGTAAAAAAAGGGATTTAGATTTAAACTCAGAATATTTGGAAGCCCAGGCGGCTCTTACTCACTCTTTTCAGGAATTTAAATCCTCCCCCTCCCCTTCTACTAGGGAACGATACCTTACACAAAAAACACTGTTTGATACCCTCCTTTCTCAAATGGAAGCTAAATATTCATTTTCAAGAGACTGTGGCATTTACAGATATGGCAATAAGTCTGGCAAACTGTTATCCCGTTTGTTAAAAGGCAGACACCCTAAAGTGGTCATTCACTCTCAGCTCACCCAAGATGGGGACAGAGTACGGACCTCGGCCGAGATTGCTGAGGTGCTACAGTCTTTTTGTACCACTCTTTATGCACGTCCTGTTATTAACCAGACCCAGAAGTCTAGCTTTTGGTCTTCTACTGATCTGCCTTAAATGTCAGAGTCGCACTGTACCTCTCTTCTTGCACCTATCACCACGGAGGAAGTTTCTTTAGCAATAGCTGGACTGGAGACTGGGAAGACTCCGGGCCCTGACGGTTTTGCCAATGACTACTATAAAATTCTATCTACAAGACTGTGCGAACCTCTTTCTGTCTTATTTAATTCTTTTATGCAGGGTGCTTCCTTGCCCCAATATTTTAATTCCGCAGTCATAAAGGTTATCCCGAAGCCTGGCCGGGACCCTGAGTCTCCCAGTTCTTATCGTCCGATCTCCCTTCTAAACACGGATTATAAATTGTTCACTAAAATCCTCTCGAATAGACTCAAATTCATAGTCCCTGATATAGTTCATACAGACCAGACTGGATTTGTCTGGGGTCGGCAATCAGTGAGCAATATCCGAAAGGTCTTGACTGTTATGCAGGCCTTTCAGCTTTCCAAACCCACTGACACTAATGTATTATTGTCACTTGATGCCGAAAAGGCGTTCGACCTGGTCACCTGGGACCATCTGTATGAAACGCTTCACCGCTTTGGTGCACCTGAAGACTTTGTCTCTCTTATTTCCCGATTATATGAATCTCCCTCCACTCAAGTTTTGGGGAATGGTATCCTCTCATCCCCTTTTCTTATCCAGAGTGACACACGTCAGGGCTGCCCCTTGTCACCTTTATTATTTGCCTTAGCTTTAGAACCCCTAGCTGTTTCCCTGAGAAATTCTCCCAGATTTACAGGCATAAAAATAATGGACACCATAGTAAAATTATCACTGTATGCTGACAACATGCTTCTATTTATTTCTCATCCTGATACGTCCATCCCTGCAATTGTCTCCCTGATTGAACAATTTGGTTCCTTTGCGGGATACAAAATTAATATATCTAAATCCGAGCTTCTCCTCCTTTCAGGAGACTCTTCCCTCTTTCCATTACACCCGGTCCTGTCCCGATTCCCAGTGGCTCGAGATAGTCTTAGATATTTAGGGGTTCAGATCCCTACTTCCCTCCCGGATCTATATGCGGTTAATTTTGGTCCTATTTTGTCCAAGGTGTCTAAAATCCTTACAGACTGGGCGTCTCTGCCCTTGTCTCTTATGGGTCGCGCAGAAGTTATTAAATCTGTTGTTTTTCCCAAGATTGCTTATTTTCTTCTTATGCTCCCTATTGCCCTTGTTGAGAAAGATGTCCTTTTTCTTAAACAGTGTTTCACTAGATTTCTATGGGCAGGTAAACGACCAAGAGTCCCCTACGCTAGGTTACAGCTATTACGTGAAGAGGGAGGTATGGGAATCCCGGATCCTGTTCTATTTAGTAGAGCAGCGATGTACCGGTATATCACAGACTGGCTTTGGGGCAGATCAGTATTTACGAACTTGCCACTTGAACTGGCCGTATTCCATCCTTTCTCCCCTGCTGCACTCTTACACACCCCAAACTCCCGTCTCCCATCTGAGATAAAACATAATATTTTATTTTGGCATACATATCGAGCATGGCAGGCCACTCACACTAAAGCCCAGAGAAAACCTGACACCTCTCTTCACACTACGTTTTGGGGTAACCCATGTTTCCTTCCTGGCCTTGATAACGCACATTTTTTGAGTTGGAGAGAAAAGGGGATCGCAGCTATTAGAGACATATACGACCCAGGAGGCAACGCAGTGCTTTCTTTCTCTGATATCCAGATAAAATTTGGTATTTCCCTCCGGGAATTTTTTATGTACCTGCAGGCTAGACACTTTGCTCAATCCCAGTCTCACCCAATGATTTCTGAGGGTACCACAGACCCGCTGCGCACCTTAATGGTGCTTACTAAAGATTGTCCTTACCATCTTAGTTACTTCAGAAACACCTTTAGGGTCTCATATAGAGACCGGCTCTGGGATTCCGCGTTGTCTTCATGGTCCAGAGATATCCCCAATATGGGATTGTGCGCTGAATTGTTATTTAACATTTTACCCACTTTTAGGTTCCTATACTCTGCCTCTTTGCAAGAGGTTCACTTGAAGACGCTCCAAAGGGCATATATAGCGGCTAATCAGAGGGCACACATGGTCCCAGACGACACTGGCTGTTGAATCAAATGTACTGCGCAGGATGCCACCTTGTACCACAATATGTGGTCTTGCCGGAAAATATCTAAGTTTTGGTACAAGGTGGTCGCTTATCTCAACACAGTATTTAACTTACGGTTAATAAAACGCCCGAGGGCTTGTTTGCTACTTGATTTTAGGGAGTGGTCTCTTGGGCCTGAAGATAGGGACATTGTTCCGGTACTCTCTGTTATCCTGACAATTGCCAAGAAACAAATTCTTAATAATTGGATCAAACCGTCTACCCCTTCTTTGATGGCTGTGAAACACATGACCCTCCGGATTATTTATTTTGAGAGGCGTGCTACTCTTCCTGATATTGAATTGGGGGTCAGGCGGTTTGCCAAGAAGTGGGAGAGGTATATTGATACTCTAGACCCGGATGTACAGTTGTTCATCTATAAACTTTTTGAGACCACAACGTGGTATCTATATAGACAAATCGATAGGGCCTCTTGACAACCTAGGCCCATGTACTGTTCCTTTGGGACCCCCTGCTGTTTTCTTAGGAAATGCAATTATATTAATTTTAATACCCCATGCTGTATGTTTAGTCTGATGTCATATGGGTACTGAACCTTCTCTTTGGTTAGAATGGCTAACCATGCCTGAATTACTTCTTTAATATTTTTACTTTGGACTTCTTTGGCCGCTACTCATTCATGATATGATTATACTTGTATTGTTTTCCCCATTTGTTTCTCCCCCCCCCTCCTGTCTGTCTTCTTTACTGACCTCTCGGTATACTGATGTCCTGTGAATCCTCAGGTAGAATTGTATGCTTAGCCTTAGATATATGGTGATTTCTTATGCTACAGTAAGACGCACGTCGGTAATGTCTTCATCATTTCCTAGACCTCATGTAGGTTAAGATTGTTTATCCTTTACCTCTTACTCAAGCCTACAAGTACCGACTATGTATCTGTGGTTTCACTGATGTGGCTTAAAAGCACCTTACAATGGATTATTGTAACTATACCGGTTTCTCTCCGGTTTTTGGTATGTCTGTATCATGAAGGTCTTCCCTGTTCTTGTATTTCTATAAAAAATCTAATAAAAATTGTTGAATTAAAAAAAAAAAATGTGAGCAATAAAAGCTACTATCGCTCACAAACACAACACACAATTTTTTCCGTATAAACCTAAGTGACCAGGCCGGAACTGCGTTTTGTGTTTTACGATTACACCCTTAATACACTATTTCAAATATTTTCTATATAGCAAACAAATGTATTCGATTTCACACAGATCTATAATGACTGCAATAATCTATAATTTAAATGATATGATTCAGATTTGATAGCTATCTTGCAGAACATACAATGATATAAATATACACATAATATATATATATATATATATATAAATTGTCGAAGTCAAAATATTACATAAAAAGAACATACAAACTACACACATATGAGTCGCTATACTTGCAAATACGCGCAGCGAGCACAGCAATATATGGTAACACACGCATTTACACGGACATGCCATATAGATGGATTCGACACTTATTTCATACAGTACATAACTATAATAATATCAAGCGCCAGACATCATGATGATTTAAAATTATATAATGAAGTAATGTCATGTATGTGTATTATTTGAACGAAACCAGATGCACCTGTCATATTTACTATTAAAGCAACCAGATTAATGTGTAGATTCATTTGATACTTGTTATTAAGTTATAGGACATTGCAACAAATAATAATGATTAAATGTATAAAAGCTAAAATCACTTTTATTAGAACAATAGATATTCCAAACAGGTAGTGGACAGAAAGCTCAGGCCAGCCCCTTTGGACGTCCCCAAGGCTGAACCTGATTAGCATATACAAAGAGACTAGTGACTCATCATGAATCAGTAAGTTCCCTCCCCCAACTAGATAACACATTGCTGATCACACAGGAGTCAGTTCCTGTTTTGGTCTGAGACGATGATGGAGTTATTGCCAGATCAGTTCCTGTTTTGGTCTCAGCGTAAGATGGAGTCCCAGCATGATTTTAGAAAGAGAGAGAGGCATAAGCATTGAGGGAATGGTATTGTATTGCTGGCCTGTAACTGTATGTAACTAACTGTATGTAACGGTAACTGTATGTAACTGTATTAGCTGCTTACTGTATGAGTTGTAACTATAGGTATACTGTACATTGTAATATATTGAATCCATATCCTTTTAATAAATATATACATCAATGAGCTTTGGAACTCAGATAATGTGTGGGTGTATTGATTTCTCTTATGGGATGCAGTTTTTTGCGATGTACAGCGCACTTTTATCGTATATGGTAATAAGATGCGCCTGGCGTCTGCAATATATATTAGAGCGGGCATTTTAAATATTTGTGAGAAAGCAATTTGGCATTCACAATATATATATATATATATATATATACACACATACACACACACACACACACACACACACACACACACCATTTATTGCACTCCCATGAGACACCTCACCTCTTCACTGCCTCTAATTTGCATATCAAAGATATTTGCTTGCCTGTACAAGAAAGTAGTTGGTTAATATGCATTTCAATGCCTATCCTACCCTAGTAAACAGACTCCACAAGTCTTGGAAGAACAGAAAGAAAAAAAAACTCTTTTTTTTTTAATCTGTGTGTAATTCTCTATAAATCAAGTATTCACTTATCTCACCATTTACTCTCACCAGGCCCAATTGAAATGATTTGTAATTGACTATGGCATGGGTTAAATAAATTAATTGGTAACTTAGAAATGGTGCTGGATTTGTAGATATGTGGAAACTTTGTAACAAAGGAAACTGATTGCTCTGACGAGACTGAAAGCCAGCTATTTAGAAAGTGACCTTCCTAAAATGGCCACTGCTCCTCCCCCTTCCACATCCATGTGGCTTGAACAAGATGGTAGACAGGCCATGTGGCTAGCCCAAAATGGAGGACAGACCATGCGGCTCTTTTGTCACAAAGAAATTACACTCTATACAGGAACCAAAAGTTACTTTAGGCCTGAGTTTAAAAATATACAAAATTTCTCAGCATGCTAACACATCTATATTATGGCTATGCACCAACTTTTAAATGTACTTTAAATCTACTTAACAGATAAACAATCCAATCTGAATCAAACACAATATGACTTATTTGAACTTTGTTTTGCAACAATAAAAATACGCTGTAGCATCTTAAATATTGGGATAAACACACTGTCCCTTGAATTTCATATCAGCAGCTTACCGATAACACAACAAACCACATGAATGTGATTTGGCAGCATCACGATGCGTCCATCATTAGCTGGTTGACCACATCCGCGCTTGTAATGTACAGTGCATCATTAAGAACGTGATATCACGGACGCAGCCCCCATCTGTGCAAGTCAAATTATTTTCTAACAAATATTTAAAATGCCAGCTCTATTATATACTGTGGACACCTGCGCATCTTATTACCATGTGCTATGAATGTGCGCTTTAATCGCAAAAACACTACATCCCATAAGAGAAAACAATACACCCAAACATCTGAGTTCCAAAGCTCATTGATGTATATATTTGTTATTAAAAGGATATGTATTCAATATATCACAATGTACAGTATATATATATATATATATATATATATATATATACACAATAAATAGGAGCACTCACCAGTCTTCATAATATTCTCATTTTTATTAGCAGCAAGACATCAGTTGAGGGGTGTAATCGACGTTTCGGTTCCAAGTGGAACCTTTGTCAAGATCATAAAGCACAATGAATGGTCCCCTTATGAACCCTAAAGTGACCCTCCCCCTAATTAATCAATTACAGTTTATCGGATAATCCACAAACATCAAACACATGAAATATACATATAAGGACAATACATAGACAAATACCACATACAAATAAAAGCTGAGATCCATAATTACCGAATAGACACATAGTCCACTGATATCCGCTGTTCTCAGCGGTAACTAGCGGCGTGCTTTCCACTGCGCACCCTACTTCCGGTGTCTGGAACGCAAGTTCCGGACACATGACCGGAAGTACTCACTATCGTCACTCGAATCCTACGTCGATTACCAGCTCTCAGTGATCCAGTCTCCATGGAGACATGACAACTTGTCAAAGACACCCATAGCTAGAACAGCATATTAATAATATTTGCTGGTATAATGTGGTCAAATTGAGGGGTAATTAGAAAGAGACAGTGGACTCATGTGTCAAATCGGAAGGATCACAAGGAGTCAACAGTACATGAACTCTAGTAAGGTCTAACGTAATATAATCCCTAGACTGTTGCTCATAAATCCAAAACTACAATAAAATATAAAGGTAAAGTATAAAGATATGGGCATCGACACAGACCGTTCATCTAAGGAAGCCACAGAAAGCAAAAAAAGGAGGAAAAAATAATAATAATAAAAAATAAAAATGAAAAATCAGGTGTTGGCTCCATGTGTATATATAGTTCATTCCAAGAAAATGCCATATTGGATGCCCTCATTCAGGCCCTTGGGGCGTATAGTGTCCAGTCGGAAGATCCATGATGCCTCGCGTTGGAGCAATAATTTTGCTCTATCTCCACCTCTTTTTAAAGGAGTTATCCGAACTATAATCATACATTTCAGTGAAGCCAGGGTATGTTTTGCCTCAAAAAAGTGCCTGGCAACAGGCTTATCCGAGTGTCCCTCACTTAGTGCTGTTCTGATGGATAAGCGGTGGTTCGCCATTCTTTCACGGAATGGACGAACCGTTTTGCCCACATACATGAGGGAACATGGACACCGTAGTGTATAGATAATGAAGTCAGAGGTACAACTCACTCGCTGGCTGATCTTAATTTTCTGTCCAGTGTGTGGATGGTGGAAGTATTCACCAGAGGTCATGCTTCTGCAAGTCGTGCAATTCACGCACCGATAACACCCCTTCTTTTGTATCGATAGCCAAGAATCAAATTCTGATCTTAATGGTCTATCCGGCTGCATAAGAATATCCTTTAGATTTTGTCCCCGTCTAAAGCTGATAAGGGGTTTAGCTGGTAAGTGTTTGCAGAGGACTGGATCACTTTTAACCACCGGCCAGAGATTTTTTACTGCTCGTCGAACCACAGGACCCGCAGTGTCAAATGTTGTTGTGACCACAAAAGGATTTTGTGGCCTACATTGTTTCTTAACATTTCCTGATGAGAAAATCTTTAAGGCTTTTTGTATACAATTATCAATAGTCTGTTGACTATAGCCCCTAGAGAAAAATTTCAACTTCATCTCATCCATTTGTTTATTGGCTGTGTCGGGTTCTGAATTGTTACGGAGCACCCGCAAAAATTGTGAAATAGGCATATTCTGTTTGAGCGAGCCTGGGTGGTGGCTTCCAAAGTGTAATAAAGCATTGCGATCTGTGGACTTCCTGAACAGTCTGTGTCCATACCCTATCTCCGTGGCATAGACGGTTACATCGAGAAAATTGATCTCATCCCTACTAAATTCCATAGTAAATCTGATCGGAGAGTCAAGGCTGTTTAGATGCTCCAGCATCTCCTGGAGTGCCATCTCACTGCCTGTCCAAATAAGGAACACGTCATCAATAAAGCGACAATAGAAGCCGATACTATCCCCAAATAGCGGGAAAATGCATGCATTTTCGTAAGCATCCATAAATATATTTGCGTACGATGGCGCTATGTTACTGCCCATCGCGGTCCCCGCCACTTGGAGATAGTATTGGCCGCCATATTGAAAATAATTGCACGTAAGAGTCAATTCCAGCAGATCAATCAGAAATTCAATTGGCGGAGAGACCATCTGTGTACTAGACAAGGCTCTACGTACAGCCATCAAACCATCATTATGTGTTATGACGGTGTATAGAGACACCACATCCATCGTGACCAGGATCCCCCGCAGTGAAGATGGAAGTGTTTTAATCAAACCTAAGAAATCACTAGTATCCTGTATATAGCTCTTAGTCTTTCTAACATATATCTGAAGGAAACTATCCAGATATTGTGCCACAGATGAAAATAGAGAATTCCGGGCCGAAATGATCGGTCGACCCGGAGGTGTCACCAGGGTCTTATGTATCTTAGGCAACAAGTAGAGTATAGGACAAATGGGATAATCAGTTTTAAGAAAATTTAGTACATCAGAGTCAATCCAGCCATTAGAGAAACCACAATCTAGGCTACTATCCAGACGGTTCTTAAAGGAAATTGTGGGGTCTCCCCCCAACATCCTACAAGTGTCCCCGTCTGATAGCTGCCTCATTGCCTCTCTGTCATAATCCTTTGTATCTAATATTACCACCGCGCCCCCCTTGTCGGCGGGGCGTATGGTAATCAATGGATTATCTTTAATTTTAGAGCGATTGTTAGCCCTGGGTAGGGGAGGTTTACCAGATATCTGGGAATCAGAGGAGTCTCTGTCTGAAGATGAAAAACTATCAAATTGGGACTGGTTTTGATAATATCTATTATTTCTAGATCTAAATGGTAGTGAATTATCACTACCCGTGAGCCATCTATAGACTCTATGGTCCTTGTAATCACGTTCAACTTTAGTAAGTTTGGCCCTTTTAAATGTCACCAGATCCTTATGATATTTATCAATTTGATCTTTAAGTTTACTCAGCCACTGTTGTGAAGTGTCTGCCTGTAAAACCTCAGTTGCTACCGTGCGTGAATCAGTCAACTCCGTCCTCACCTTCTTCAAATCAACCCCTACCTCTTCTATCACATTTGATTTACTTCTGCAAAAGGCTGGGTTGTTCCTCCCAATAGTGGGGATGTTTTTAATACGGAAACCCCTCGGTAGCTGTTTTTTTCGATAATAATCGGACAAAAATTGCCCATGTAGCAGAAGGTCCACTTCCTTTTTCTGTAAATTAAGTAGTTTATGGTACAAATCTAATGCACTCTCTGCTGGTAACCGCTCAAAATCACTAAATCCAGACAATACCCTCTCTGCATCCTCATCGGTTAGAGCTAAGAGCTCATGTTCAGCTGAAAATAGAAGCTCAGTCGACACAATATTATCCATGTGTAAAACGAATGGTTTCCACCAAGACACAAAGTGTTCAATCAATATCTCTTAAATCAAGAAACCGTCTATGCCACAGAGTTTAAAAAAAGTAAAAATAGAAAAAATAGACAATCAAAAGTGAAAAATAGGGAAGAAAAAAGAAAAAGGAAAAAATATGTATCCAGAAAAAACTCAGAAAAAGTACCAAATCATAAGTCCATATCCAGAGTTCACGTCTGTAATAGAACCATTTCACTAAGACATGTCATATCTTCACATCTGGCAATTCTGATAAAAATCCTTGAGATAAACAATCCTGTTTGCCTGGTGCCGGACATAAAGTTGCAACTTAATGGTTGAAACATTAATATTCACAGAACAGTCCACACTCTGGCCTTATCCACATATGCTGGGGTGACTTCCACAAAGTGATGAATCCTCAAGATCCATCAGTGCAAATATATCCAATAAATAGGAGCACTCACCAGTCTTCATAATATTCTCATTTTTATTAGCAGCAAGACATCAGTTGAGGGGTGTAATCGACGTTTCGTTTCCAAGTGGAACCTTTGTCAAGATCATAAAGCACAATGAATGGTCCCCTTATGAACCCTAAAGTGACCCTCCCCCTAATTAATCAATTACAGTTTATCGGATAATCCACAAACATCAAACACATGAAATATACATATAAGGACAATAC
This sequence comes from Pseudophryne corroboree, assembly GCF_028390025.1. Classification (NCBI taxonomy): domain Eukaryota; kingdom Metazoa; phylum Chordata; class Amphibia; order Anura; family Myobatrachidae; genus Pseudophryne; species Pseudophryne corroboree. The sequence goes on from NC_086448.1 coordinate 633,596,606, forward strand.
ATAGACAAATACCACATACAAATAAAAGCTGAGATCCATAATTACCGAATAGACACATAGTCTTTATATATATAGTTACATGGTTACAGTTTATACAGTAAGCAGTTATTACAAACTAATTCAAATACAGACACGGCCAGTAATACATCACCATCTCCCTCAATGCAACTCCAGCTAACAGCAGCAAAATATTACCAACACTCCATCTTGCTCAGTATCTGGGACAAAAAGGGCCATCTGTGTGTGTGTGTTCAGCAATACACTGAGAGTTGGGGGCGTGCACAGGTCTCTTGTTATTAGTCTAGGGGAGGGAACTTTCTCATTCATGATGAGTCATTGGTCAGTTCATATGCAAGCCTTGAAGACATCAAAAGGGCTGGCCCGAGTTTCCTGTCCACATGCTTTAAATGGAATGTCCTTTGTCCTCTTCAGAATTGTGGCTTTATATTCCTACATTCAATCATAACTACTCATTGCAATGTGCTACAATCTAACCACAGGCACCAAATTAACACACTCATTAATCTGGTTACTTTGACACCAAGCACGACATGTCCATCTTGGTCCGCTCCAATAATACACATACATGACGTTACTCCATTATATAATTTAAAATCTTATGATGTCTGGTACTTGGTATGTTCAATTTATGTGCTGTATGAAATATGTGTTGAATATATCTTTGTGGCATGTCTGTGTAAATGCGTATGTTACCATATATTGCGGTGCGCGCTGTGCATAATCGCAAGTATAGCAACTCATGATGTGTGGAGTCTGTATGTTCTCTCTATGTAATATTTTTGATCTCAACACTATATTCTGTACCCTGAGGGGGCTAAGTGCATCATGGTTATATATATATATATATATATATATATATATTGTAACACTGTAAGGGTGCATGGTGCCGTTTCCTGGGGTATAACTAAACACAATATGTTCCTAACTATCACTAAACAAAAAACCCACAGAGTTCTCCAGTAAGCACTGTATAGCTTACTTGTATCAGGAGTGTGTTTCTCTCACAGAGATCCTGCAGTCTTCCCAGGCAGTCTGCACACCCTAATCAGGCCAGCAGCTCTATAACACTCTTACACAGCTGAAAGCCTGATTAGCCTTCTGTGAGGCCAAAGACCCGAACTGGGCCCAATGTCTGGAACTTGCCCCACCTCTCTTTCAGGGCCCTTACCCAGCTTTTCCAACAAACTGAAAAGGTTCTAACAAAACAAAACATATTCCTAGAAGTTTTCATTTTTCTAATACATGTAAGACAAGAACCTGGGACAAACATACCTGCCCTCAAACACTATCCCAGTGTTCTTGTCACATATCCCCCTCCCCTGTTTCGACCTAGGGGCCGGAACACTTGTAGCCCCCAAACAGAAGATGTGGGACAATGCATCTGCGTTGGCCAATTGTGTACCCGGTCTATGTTCAACAGTAAACTTAAAATCCTGCAACGCTAGAAACCATCTAGTTACACGAGCATTCTTGCCTCTATTTACATACATCCATTTTAAAGGGGCATGATCCGTCACTAGTCTGAATTGTCTACCCAAGAGGTAATATCTCAAGGTATCTAGTGCCCACTTAATGGCCAAAGCCTCCTTTTCCACAATGGCATACCTTTTTTCATGCTCATTGAGTTTCCTACTCAAATAAATGATATGGTGTTCGTCCCCATCTCTGGTTTGGGACAGCACAGCGCCTATCCCTACCTCTGAGGCATCTGTCTGTACCACAAATTCTTTTGAAAAATCTGGTGTTATCAATACCGGTTGTGAACACAAAGCCACTTTTAACGCTTGGAACGCTTTTTCTGCATCAGGGTTCCATTTCACCATATTTGACTGCTTCCCTTTGGTAACGTCTAACAACGGCACTGCTGTGGTCGCAAAATTGGGAATAAACCCTCTATAGTACCCAGTTATTCCCAAAAAAGCCCTTACCTGTTTTTTATTCACTGGACGAGGCCAGTTTTGAATAGCATCAATTTTATTCAATTGGGGCCTAATCAGACCGCTGCCTATGGTGAAGCCCAAGTATTTGACCTCCTCCATTGCGAGGCAGCACTTCTTTGGGTTAGCAGTTAACCCTGCCTTTCTGATTGAGTCCAGTACTGCTTGTACTTTAACCAAATGGGACCCCAGTCTGTATTGTGAATTACCACATCATCCAAATAGGCAGCTGCATATTTTCTATGGGGCCTCAAAATTTTATCCATCGCCCATTGAAAGGTTGCTGGAGCCCCATGCAACCCAAAGGGTAAAATCTTATACTGGTACAGCCCCTCCGGAACCGAAAAGGCTGTTTTTTCTTTTGCGCTATCAGATAAAGGTATTTGCCAGTAACCTTTGGTCAGGTCCAACGTGGTGAGAAACCTGGCTGTTCCCAGCCTTTCTATAAGCTCATCCACATGGGGCATGGAGTATGCGTCAAACTTGGACACCTCATTTAACTTACGAAAGTCATTACAGAAGCGTATGCTACCGTCGGGCTTCGGGATGAGAACTATGGGACTGGACCACTCACTGTTAGATTCCTCTATGACTCCAAGTTCTAACATGGTTTTAACTTCTTTAGAAACAGCTTCTCGCTGAGATTCAGGAATCCTATATGGCTTTAAATGAACCCTGACCCCTGGTTCTGTGACAATGTCATGTTTTATTATGGTCGTTCGGCCAGGCAGCTCTGAAAATATCTCCCTATTTTGGATGAGAAATTCTTTAACCTGATTGTTCTGATCAGCTGATAATGTCTCTGACACCTTTACTGCGGGTAGCAACCGAGGTGAAGACACCGAAGGGCAAGGCTCCGCTGACAGAGACAACCTATCTTTCCAGGGTCTGATTAAGTTAACATGGTAGATTTGTTCGGGTTTTCTCTTTCCCGGCTGGTATACTTTGTAATTAACCTCATTCACTTTTTCCCTAATCTCAAATGGACCCTGCCATTTAGCTAGGAATTTGCTTTCCACAGTGGGTACCAAAACAAGAACTCTATCTCCAGGAGCAAATTCCCGTATTTTGGCACTCCGGTTATATACCCTCTGTTGAGCACTTTGGGCCTGTTCCATGTGCTCTCTGACAATAGGTACCACGGCTGCAATCCTATCCTGCATTTGTGTTACATGTTCAATCATGCTTCTATAAGGAGTGGGCTGTGCTTCCCACGTCTCTTTGGCAATGTCCAACAGCCCTCTGGGGTGTCTACCATACAACAAATCAAATGGAGAAAACCCCGTAGAGGACTGAGGAACTTCTCTGATGGCAATTAACAAATAGGGCAACAAACAATCCCAGTTTTTCCCATCTCTCTCAACAACCTTTTTTAACATACTTTTTAATGTTTTATTAAACCTTTCCACCAACCCGTCAGTTTGGGGATGGTAGATGGACGTCCTGAGGTGAGTGACCTTAAATAATTTGCACAATTCTTTCAGGATCCTTGACATAAATGGAGTACCTTGGTCAGTCAAAATTTCTTTTGGTATTCCCACTCTACTAAAAACCTGTACCAGCTCACTAGCTATCGCCTTGGTTGTGATAGTGCATAAAGGGACAGCCTCAGGATATCGAGTGGCATAGTCCATAATTACTAGGATATACTGATGGCCCCGAGCAGACTTTAACAAGGGCCCCACGAGATCCATGGCTATTCTGCCAAACGGGACCTCTATAATAGGCATGGGAACTAGTGGGCTCCTGAAATGGGGTCTAGGGGCATGATACTGGCATTCAGGACAGGAAGAACAATATTCAGACACTTCTTTATAAACCCCTGGCCAAAAGAACTTTTGTAAAACTCTTTCAGTGTTTTTTCCTGCCCCTAAATGTCCTGCGGTAACGTGACTATGAGCTAAATCTAGTACCGTTCTCCGATAAGGCTGGGGAACTACCAGCTGTTCCACCACATCCTCACCCCTTTTGACAATGTGGTACAAGAGCTCATTACAGATGGCCATGTGGGGATACGTAACCCTGTCACCTGGTACCACAGGTTCCCCATTAACAACCTTAACATTCTCCCTAGCCTTTATTACGGTAGGATCCTTTAACTGTTCAGACGCAAACAGATCCTTCTTTACCTCCAGGTCAGGCACGCTTTCAGTTCTAACTACTATGTCTCTGTTCCCAGCAAGAGGGTCCTCACAGGACTCCCCATCTGTCACTTCCCCAGCCAAACTAGCAAAAGGCAAAGGGTCAGAAAGTTCCGAAGACACACGTACATCCATAAAATCACCGGTATTATCAACTGGCTCTTTACTTCTCACATCTGTTGATAACCGTGATTCCCACAGTTTCCAAAAATGAGGAAAATCCCTCCCTATTATGGCCTCATGCACCAAGGTGGGGACCAGTCCTACTTTAACAATTGCTGACCCACAACAAGTTTCTATATTCACTTCAGCAGTGACATAATGTTGGGTATCCCCATGTATGCAAGTTACCCCAATAGGTATTTGCTGGACCTTTAAGGGGTTCACTAACCCAGCTTTCACGAGGGTAACTAAACTTCCTGAATCTAGCAAGGCCTCTACCCGGTTACCCTCTAAGAACACATCACACATTTGTTTTTCCAGCTCAGGTGAAGGTACCACAGTACAGGGTAACCTAGCAAAGAAAGACATTCTGCGACATTCAAAGGCAGCATCACATTGCATGGGTTCTTGCGTGACTGGGCAATTGGCAATAACATGACCTGGCATACCACACCTAAAACATTTAACCACACGATTATCAACCCGTTTGGGCAGCATAGACCGTTCTAGCCCCATTGGCTTGTCTCCAGGGCCAGTGTTTACAGTCTTTCCAGCCTTGCGTTCTCTTATCCGCCCAGCAACATTTTCCCAAGGAACAGTCTTACCAGACTTTACTGAAGGGCGCTGTCGAGGATCTATGGGTTGCTGGGTGGTCATCAGTAGTTCCTCTGCTGCCAAATACCTCTCTACCATGTCCACTAATTGGTCAGCAGTACCCGGGTTTCCATGGCTCACCCACTTGCGCAGGACCATGGGCAAAGATCTCAAGTAGCGGTCCATGACGACTCTTTCAACCATCTGGGGACCAGTTAATGTCTCTGGCTGTAACCATTTTTTTGTTAGCTGAATACGGTCGTGCATCTGGGAGCGAGGAGGCTTCTCCATGGCGTACACCCACCGGTGCACCCGTTGTGCTCGTACTGACAGCGTGACTCCCAGGCGGGTCAGGATCTCAGTCTTTAGTTTATCATAGTCCCGAGCCTCAGCATTGCTTAAATCAAAGTATGCTTTTTGGGGCTCACCTGACAGAAAAGGTGCCAGCAGACTGGCCCACTGTGCTTTCGGCCAGTTCTCACGCTCGGCAGTCCTTTCAAACGTGGTCAGGTAGGCCTCCACATCATCAGCCTCTGTCATTTTCTGCAGGAAGTGACTGGCCCGTATAGAACTAGAGCTGGTCGGAGCACTGACGGCCATATCTCCGATCTGGGCTGCAAGGCTCTGCACCACTTCTGTTAAGGCCTCTCTATCCTGACGCTGTTGCCTGTAAAGTTCGTCAACAGCTGCCTGCTGTTGTCTCCTATTTTCTTCCATTGCCACCTGCTGCTGTCTGTTGGCCTCCTGCTGAGCCGCTGTAGCTTGCAGCAAGGCTTTAAGCAATTCCTCCATGTCGACAGATTTTTCAGGCGGCTTTGTAGCTGCTTTCACCCAGGACATATATCAAATCCTGAGGGCGAGTCTCAGTAACTTCACACTGGGCTGTATCTGCATAAACCACCATTTTCTGCAGGCCTCACAAAGCTGCTGCTTTCACTTATGCGCAGAACGGACTGCTCGCATTCTCCACCAAGTTGTAACACTGTAAGGGTGCAAGGTGCCGTTTCCTGGGGTATATGGCAGCACGCAGCAGCTGAGGAACAACACAAGTCCAGGTTCTGGTACAACTGGCCCCAGCCAGTTTTATTATACAGAAAATAAAACAAACACCAAAAGAAAAATACCTTGCCTGTCCGGCACTAACTAAACACAATTTGTTCCTAACTATCACTAAACAAAAAACCCACAGAGTTCTCCAGTAAGCACTGTATAGCTTACTTGTATCAGGAGCGTGTTTCTCTCACAGAGATCCTGCAGTCTTCCCAGGCAGTCTGCACACATTAATCAGGCCAGCAGCTCTATAACACTCTTACACAGCTGAAAGCCTGATTAGCCTTCTGTGAGGCCAAAGACCCGTACTGGGCCCAATGTCTGGAACTTGCCCCACCTCTCTTTCAGGGCCCTTACCCAGCTTTTCCAACAAACTGAAAAGGTTCTAACAAAACAAAACATATTCCTAGAAGTTTTCATTTTTCTAATACATGTAAGACAAGAACCTGGGACAAACATACCTGCCCTCAAACACTATCCCAGTGTTCTTGTCACAATATATATATATATATATATATATATACACACACACATATATATACATACATACACACACATATATACATACATACACACACAAACAAAAAAAATAAGATTTTACTCACCGGTAAATATATTTCTCGTAGTCCGTAGTGGATGCTGGGACTCCGTAAGGACCATGGGGATTAGCGGCTCCGCAGGAGACTGGGCACAACTAAAGACAGCTTTAGGACTACCTGGTGTGCACTGGCTCCTCCCACTAAGACCCTCCTCCAGACCTCAGTTAGGATACTGTGCCCGGAAGAGCTGACACAAATAGGAAGGATTTTGAATCCCGGATAAGACTCATACCAGCCACACCAATCACACCGTATAACTCGTGATACTATACCCAGTTAACAGTATGAAATATAACTGAGCCTCTCAACAGATGGCTCAACAATAACCCTTTAGTTAGGCAATAACTATAAACAAGTATTTCAGACAATCCGCACTTGGGATGGGCGCCCAGCATCCACTACGGACTACGAGAAATAGATTTACCGGTGAGTAAAATCTTATTTTCTCTGACGTCCTAAGTGGATGCTGGGACTCCGTAAGGACCATGGGGATTATACCAAAGCTCCCAAACGGGCGGGAGAGTGCGGATGACTCTGCAGCACCGAATGAGCAAACTCTAGGTCCTCCTCAGCCAGGGTATCAAACTTGTAGACTGTTGCAAAAATGTTTGAACCCGACCAAGTAACAGCTCGGCAAAGTCGTAAAGCCGAGACCCCTCGGGCAGCCGCCCAAGAAGAGCCCACTTTCCTCGTGGAATGGGCTTTTACAGATTTAGGGTGCGGCAGTCCAGCCGCAGCATGTGCAAGTTGAATCATGCTACAGATCCAGCGAGCAATAGTCTGCTTAGAAGCAGGAGCACCCAGCTTGTTGGGTGCATACAGGATAAATAGCGAGTCAGTTTTCCTGACTCCAGCCGTCCTGGAAACATATACTTTTCAGGGCCCTGACTACGTCCAGTAACTTGGAATCCTCCAAGTCCCAAGTAGCCGCAACCACATGTGACAACCACAATAGGTTGGTTCACATGAAAAACTGATACCACCTTAGGAAGGAATTGGGAACGAGTCCTCAATTCCGCCTTATCCATATAAAATACAGATAAGGGCTTTTGTATGACAAAGCCGCCAATTCTGATACACGCCTGGCTGACACCACGGCCCACAGCATGACCACTTTCCACGTGAGGTATTGTAGCTCCACGGATTTAAGTGGCTCAACCCAATGCGACTTCAGGAAATCCAACACCACGTTGAGATCCCACGGTGCCACTTGAGGCACAAACGGGGACTGACTATGCAGCACTCCCTTAACAAAAGTCCGAACTTCAGGCAGTGAAGCCAGTTCTATTTTGGAAGAAAATCGATAGAGCCGAAATCTGGACCTTCATGGAACCCAATTTTAGGCCCATAGTCACCTCTGACTGTAGGAAGTGCAGAAATCGACCTAGCTGAAAATTCTCCTTTGGGGCCTTCCTGGCCTCACAGCACGCAACATATTTCCACCATATGCGGTGATAATGGTTTGCGTTCACTTCTTTCCTAGCTTTAAATAGCGTAGGGATAACTTCCTCCGGAATGCCCTTTTCCTTCAGGATCCGGCGTTCAACCGCCATGCCGTCAAACGCAGCCGCGGTACGTCTTGGAACAGACAGGCCCCCTGCTGCAGCAGGTCCTGTCTGAGCGGCAGAGGCCATGGGTCCTCTGAGATAATTTCTTGGAGTTCTGGTTACCAAGCTCTTCTTGGCCAATCCGGAACAATGAGTATAGTTCTTACTCCTCTCCTTCTTATTATTCTCATTACCCTGGGTAAGAGAGGCAGAGAAGGGAACACATACACCGACTGGTACACCCACGGTGTTACCAGAGCGTCCACAGCTATCGCCTGAGGGTCCCTTGACCTGGCGCAATATCTTTGTAGCTTTTTGTTGAGGCGGGACGCCATCATGTCCACCTGTGGCCTTTCCCAACGGTGTACAATCATTTGGAAAACTTCTGGATGAAGTCCCCACTCTCCCGGGTGGAGGTCGTATCTTCTGAGAAAGTCTGCTTCTCAGTTGTCCACTCCGGGAATGAACACTGCTGACAGTGCTAACACATGATTTTCCGCCCATCGGAGAATCCTTGTGGCTTCTGCCATCGCCATCCTGCTTCTTGTGCCGCCCTGTCGGTTTACATGAGCGACCGCCGTGATGTTGTCTGACTGGATCAGCACCGGCCGGTGTTGAAGCAGGGGTCTAGCCTGACTTAGGGCATTGTAAATGGCCCTTAGTTCCAGAATATTTATGTGTAGGGAAGTCTCCTGACTTTTCCATAGCCTTGGAAGTTTCTTCCCTGTGTGACTGCCCCCCAGCCTCGAAGGCTGGCATCCGTGGTCACCAGGACCCAGTCCTGTATGCCGAATCTGCGGCCCCCTAGAAGATGAGCACTCTGCAGCCACCACAACAGCGACACCCTGGCCCTTGGAGACAGGGTTATCCGCCGATGCATCTGAAGATGCGACCCGGACCACTTGTCCAACAGATCCCACTGGAAAATCCTTGCATGGGACCTGGCGAATGGAATTTCTTCGTAAGAAGCTACCATCCTTCCCAGGGCTCGCGTGCATATACGTATTAGGAGGTCTCTGTCTAGAGACGACAACTCCTTGGACTTCTCCTCCGGGAGAAACCCTTTTTATCCTGTTCTGTGTCCAGAACCATACCCAGGAACAGTAGACGCGTCGTAGGAACCAGCTGCGACTTTGGAATATTCAGAATCCAGCCGTGCTGTTGTAGCACTTCCCGAGATAGTGCTACTCCGCTGAACAACTGCTCCCTGGACCTCGCCTTTATAAGGAGATCGTCCAAGTACGGGATAATTATTTCGGCCATTACCTTGGTAAATACCTCGGTGCCGGGGACAGACCAACGGCAACGTCTAGAATTGGTGATGACAATCCTGTACCACAATTTTGAGGTACTCCTGGTGAAGAGGGTAAATAGGGACATGCAGGTAAGCATCCTTGATGTCCAGTGATACCATGAAATTCTCCAGGCTTGCAATAATCGCCCTGAGCGATTCCATTTTGAACTTGAACCTTCATATATAAGTGTTCAAGGCTTTTAATTTTAGAATGGGTCTCACCGAACCGTCTGGTTTCGGTACCACAACATTTTGGAATAGTAACCCCGGCCTTGTTGAAGGAGGGGTACCTTGATTTCACCTGCTGGAAGTACAGCTTGTGAATTGCAGCCAGTACTACCTTTCTCTGAGGGCAGCAGGCAAGGCTGATGTGAGGTAACGGCGAGGGGGAGTCGCCTCGAACTCCAGCCTGTATCCCTGTGATACTATTTGCAGAACCTAGGGATCCACCTGTGGGCAAGCCCACTGGTCCCTGAAGTTCCTGAGACGCGCCCCTACCGCACCTGTCTCCACCTGTGGAGCCCCAACGTCATGCGGTGGACTCAGAGGAAGCGGGGGAAGATTTTTGATCCTGGGAACTGGCTGCTGGTGCAGCTTTTTCCTTCTTCCCTTGTCTCTGTGCAGAAAGGAAGCGCCTTTGACCCGCTTGCTTTTCTGAAGCCGAAAGGACTGTACCTGAAAATACAGTGCTTTCTTAGGCTGTGAGGAAACCTGAGGTAAAAAATTTTCTTCCCAGCTGTTGCTGTGGATACGAGGTCCCAGAGACCATCCCCAAACAATTCCTCACCCTTATAAGGCAGAATCTCCATGTGCCTTTTATAGGCAGCATCACCTGTCCACTGCCGGGTTTCTAATACCCTCCTGGCAGAATGGACATTGCATTAATTCTGGATGCCAGCCGGCAAATATCCCTCTGTGCATCCTTTATATCTAAGACAACGTCTTTAATATGCTCTATGTTAGCAAACTATTATCCCTGTCTTAGAGTATTAATATTATCTGACTGGGTATCAGACCACGCTGCAGCAGCACTATTTATGCTGAGGCAATTGCAGGTCTCATTATATAACCTGAGTGTGTATATACAGACTTCAGGATAGCCTCCTGCTTTTTATCAGCAGGCTCCTTCAAGGTGGCCGTATCCGAAGACGGCAGTGCCACCTTTTTTGACAAACGTGTGAGCGCCTTATCCACCCTAAGGGATATCTCCCAACGTGACCTAACCTCTGGCGGGAAAGGGTACGCCATCAGTAACTTTTTAGAAATTACCGGTTTCTTATCGGGGGAACCCACGCTACTTTACACACTTCATTCATTTATCTGATGGGGGAACAAAACACTGGTTGCTTTTTCTCCCCAAAAATAAAACCCCTTTTATGTGGTACTTGGGTTCATGTCAGAAATGCGTAACACATTTTTCATTGCCGAGATCATGTAACGGATGTTCCTAGTGGATTGTGTATATGTCTCAACCTCGTCGACACTGGAGTCAGACTCCGTGTCGACATCTGTGTCTGCCATCTGAGGTAACGGGCGCTTTTTTGAGCCCCTGATGGCCTTTGAGACGCCTGGGCAGGCGCGGGCTGAGAAGCCGGCTGTCCCACAGCTGTTTTACGTCATCCAGCCTTCTATGTAAGGAGTTGACATTGTCGGTTAATACCTTCCACCTATCCATCCACTCTGGTGTCGGCCCCACAGGGGGCGACATCCCATTTATCGGCCTCTGCTCCACCTCCACGTAACCTTCCTCATCCCACATGTCGACACAGCCGTACCGATACACAGCACACACACAGGGAATGCTCTGACTGAGGACAGGACCCCACAAAGTCCTTTGGGGAGACAGAGAGAGAGTATGCCAGCACACACCAGAGCGCTATATAATGCAGGGATTAACACTATAACTGAGTGATTATTCCCCCAATAGCTGCTTGTATAAACAATATTGTGCCTAAATTTAGTGCCCCCCTCTCTTTTTAACCCTTTGAGCCTGAAAACTACAGGGGAGAGCCTGGGGAGCTGTCTTCCAGCTGCACTGTGAAGAGAAAATGGCGCCAGTGTGCTGAGGGAGATAGCTCTGCCCCTTTTTCGCAGACTTTTCTCCCGCTTTTTTATGAATTCTGGCAGGGGTATTTATCACATATATAGCCTCTGGGGCTATATATTGTGATGATTTTGCCAGGCAAGGTGTTTATATTGCTGCTCAGGGCGCCCCCCCCCCCCCCCCCCCCAGCGCCCTGCACCCATCAGTGACCGGAGTGTGAGGTGTGCATGAGGAGCAATGGCTGCAGTGCTGTGCGCTACCTTGGTGAAGACTGAAGTCTTCTGCCGCCGATTTTCCGGAACACTTCTTGCTTCTGGCTCTGTAAGGGGGCCGGCGGCGCGGCTCCGGGACCGAACATCAATGGCCGGTTCCATGCGGTCGATCCCTCTGGAGCTAATGGTGTCCAGTAGCCTAAGAAGCCCAAACTACCACCAGTTAGGTAGGTTCGCTTCTTCTCCCCTTAGTCCCTCGCTGCAGTGAGTCTGTTGCCAGCAGATCTCACTGTAAAATAAAAAACCTAAAATATACTTTCTTTCTAGGAGCTCAGGAGAGCCCCTAGTGTGCATCCAGCTCAGCCGGGCACAAGAATCTAACTGAGGTCTGGAGGAGGGTCTTAGTGGGAGGAGCCAGTGCACACCAGGTAGTCCTAAAGCTTTCTTTAGTTGTGCCCAGTCTCCTGCGGAGCCGCTAATCCCCATGGTCCTTACGGAGTCCCAGCATCCACTTAGGACGTCAGAGAAATATAGAAAACCACAGCACTCGCCACCCCAGAAACGGGGTGCAGCGTCCGCACTCGCCACTCATAGGGTGGGGTGCATGCAGCCCATGGCCACCTACCCAAATACATACAAACAGGAAATTCAGCACTCACCATAGCAAAGTCTTAAAAGACTTTCACTAACTAACTAAACCGCCATCATTTATTTATTGATGTTGTGAGGACAAGTGAGCTTGCTATGATGAGTGCTGAATTTCCTGTTTGTATATATATATATATATATATATCTATCTATCGATACACAGCGGGCGGCACTCACGGCTTTGGAAAGAAACACAGGAATTCACCTGAGCGTGTCAACGTTTCAAAGTTTATAATCAAACTTTTTCGTCAGGACAAATAACAAACAGAAAGTGACTCACTTAAATACCCCCGCAGGTCCATCCGTGGCGGGCCGCGGCCAGCGTCCCGGCTCAGTAAAAATGACGTCATCGCTGGGCGTCCGCCCGCAGCGCGTCCCGGAGGTTCCAGCTGAGGGCAATCATATGTAATCATTAGGTTACGTGATAGAAAACATACAACACAAAATACACTACATGTACACCATATACCATTAAAAATATATACAATAGTACTGTACACTTATAGCATTATAAAAAGGAATATATTTAACCCAAACCCTGCCAACTATAACAGAGCTAATAAGAGACAAAGTATGCACACAAGTGCTTGTCTCATAAATTAAATAACAATCAATACAATAATGCTAAAGATACATCATCTGGAGCCATGCTAAAAATAATACACAAGCCCTTAATAGAATGGATACAGAAAGATTGTTGGACAGATACATAATACCTCTTACACAACATAGTCATAAAGTGTCAATATTCTCACTAGTTGTTTCTAAATATTTACAGAAAACATGAAAGGCCTGAGTGTTCATTTAGCCCCCTCGGAGACAAAGTATCCAGGTGAAAAATCCACCTGGCTTCAGCTTTTAATAACAGAAGACCCCGGTTCCCTCCCCGTGTAAGTGGGGGAATGTGCTCAATAATGCGATGTTTTAATGCTGCTAACGGATGTTTTGCATTAAGGAAGTGGCGTGCGACCGGCTGGTCGCTACGTCCAGTGGCTAGTGCTGCTCTAATGGAGGTACGATGACCCGCCATTCTTTCTTTAAATGTGCATTCCGTTTTCCCCACATACTGGAGACCACAGGGGCAACTTAATAGATAGACAACAAATTTTGTTGAACATGTTACTCGATGTTTAATTTTAAACCGCTTGCCAGTATATGGGTGACAAAAACTGTCGCCAGGTATCATATGACTACAAGTAGTACATCCTAGGCAGCGGAAACATACTGGTTTGGATGACTTTAAAAAGCTCCCTCCTGTCCCGCTTCGTTTTAATGGGAATTGTATATTAGTTTTGACCAAATGGTCACGGAGATTTTTCCCCCGTTTGTAAGCAGGCATTAGACGAGTATTTGAGAGTGAAGTTAAGTGTTTATCTGATTGAATAATCGGCCAAAATTTCTTGCTGATGTAATTAATGGTCTTACTTTGGGTATTAAACTTATTGACCCAAATAAGTCTGTCACTGATCGATTTTATATTATTAGATGGGTCCAACGTTGCTTTACGTGACATTCCTAACACTTTATTTTTAGTGGCCTGTAATTCATGTACAGAATAACCCCTAGCAATAAATTTGGTAACTAGCTGGTCCAAAGTGGATTCAATTTTGGTCTCATCGCTAACGATCCGTCTGGCTCGTAGCATTTGTGAATAAGGGAGACCTTTCCGCAAGGGTATTGGATGGTGGCTAGAAGCTAATAGTATGTTATTTCGATCCGTCGGTTTAACAAATAAATCCGTAGCTATTTTATGATCCACTATCTCAATATGGACATCTAAGTAATCCACCATTTTCTGGTGAATGTTATATGTAAATTTAACTGGCGAAGTAGATGAGTTATGATCATTTAATAATTTCTCCAAGGATTCTTGTGATCCTAACCAAAAAAGCAGTAAGTCATCTAAATACCGAAAATAAACCAAAATTTTTGAACTAACTGCTGTTGTTGAAAAAAATAAATCATCCTCCACCTGAAACATAAATGCATTCACAAAAGATGGTGACACATTGCTGCCCATAGAGCAGCCCTGGAGCTGTAAATAATAATTATCATTAAACAGAAAATAATTACGTTGTAAAGTTAATTGCAATAACTGTAAAAATAATTCAACATCAGGACCCTCATACTGCTTATTACCATCGATGAGCGATCTCACAGCCTGCAATCCCTCCGAATGGGGGATGCAGGTGTAAAGATTGCACACATCGATCGTAGCCAGCAAACATCCTTCAGGTATATTTCCTATAGTACTGAGATTATTCAGCAATGCAGTAGTATCCTTAAGGCATGTTTTCTTGCCTGGATACATGGCTGTAAAAAAAAGTCCAAATATATAGAGATGTTTTGAAATAAAGACCCCCGTGCTGATATGATGGGGCGTGCTGGAGGGGCAGAACTATTTTTGTGCAACTTAGGTAGTGAATACAAAATCGGTGTAATTGGAAATGGAGTAATTAGTGCTTCGTAAGCTGTTTTATGAAGCCTATTCTCTTCAAGGGCTGTCTTCAAGATAGTATCCAGTTCCTCCTTGAACTGAAGCGTAGGATCCTTTGAAAGCTTTTTATAAGTGTTCATGTCCGCAAGTAATCGGTAGAGCTCCTTCACATAATCAGAGGTGTTTTGGACCACAATGGCCCCACCCTTATCCACTGGACGGATTACCACATCCTCATACTTAGACATCTGTATAAGTGCCTCCCATTCTGTTTTAGAGAGATTAGAGTGTCTTTCTTCATAACTTTTGGCACTTTTGACCACTTGATGATCTATTGTCGTGCAAAATGTTTTGATCGCCTGATTTTGCGAAGGTGGATCAAATTTAGACTTGCTTCTGAGTGTCGGTGGAATAATCATAGAGGCTTTATCAGAGGTAGATTGTACATTAAAATGTTCTTTTAATCTTAGCTGCCGTTCCAGCTTAAATCGTTCTACTCGCCATTCGAACGGGTTTAGCTTAGTAGTAGGTACAAAATTAAGACCTAAGGAAAGAATCTTATTTTCCACAGGAGAAAAAACACGGTCAGAGAGGTTGAACACTATTTCCGTTTGGCATAAGGACTCCGTATTGCGTTTTTGCCTTTGCCCTTGGCCGCCGCGCCTTGTGATACGCCGTTTTGATCGGCCTATTTGTGCCCTGGTGCGAACCCCTAAAGGGGGACGTCCAGAATTAAACTCTTGGCGCTCCTGTTCACTGGCAGAGGTAGCGCCATCTGTGGAAGACTCCGTATCCTGAAATCGTCTATACGGTCGGCGACGTGGCGGTCTTCTGGTGGTGGACGTCCCGGAGATCCATGGATAAACCAGACGTTTAGCATAATCGTTGTTCACTTTGTCTAATTTATTCCTTTTATACTGAATTAACTCCTTCTTGTATTTGTCCACCTGATCGGTCAGTTTCTCTAACCAAAGATTGGAGGTATCTGCCTCTAGTGTGGCTTTGTGGGCACCTTCAAATACCTCTATCTGTGAGCGTATATTTTGTAGCTCACGAGTAGCTTCTTCTATAACTAGAAGGATTAGGTCATAAGAACATTTGTTCAATATTAGTATCCATTTTTTGCAAAAGGAAGCATTAAAACGCCCTATGGTAGGAATGTTCTTGATTCTAAAGCCACGGGGAATTTTCCCTTCACAGTGGTAATCCGAAAATGTAACCCCGTGATAAAAATAATCCTGTTCCTTGCGTTTTAATTTAAGAAACTCCCTAAATAAGTGCAGATTATCCAAATTTCCTCCTGTGGATATTAGATTTTCCTTTAACGGATATGGTTGGTTCTATATCGGAGGGGCTGAAGGGACCTTGTGACGTATTGAGGGGAGGAGCTACGTCACCAGGGGGAGGAGCTACGGGCGAACAGGGTACCCGAAAAGTTTGCTCGCCACGCTTCGGGCACGGTGGCTCGCTTCGCTCAACCTAATTACTAAAGGTAATAGTTGGTGGCGTGGATAGTAGAGGAACTATCCTGCTGGCCTAGCTCCTCCCCCTTGCATCGTAACTCCTCCCCCTTACGGAAAAGGTCCCTTAGCCCACTTGATTCTAGCATCTACCTAACGGATATTCATGGCATCAGAATCCGAATAACTAAAGGTTTCACCCTGTGATAGTTCAATTGCTGCCAGCAATGCTTCCAAATCATTCTCAGCGTTATCAGCCTGTGTGCCTAAACTCGGCTCCATGCTTGACGTAGTATGTACAATATTATGATTACACATTAATCACCCAAAGTGAGAATATGCAGAGAGAGTCCTTTTGAAAATAAAATGAACAAAATCCATAGGGTGCACACAATTATGGCAGACAGAGCTCCATATCAGAGATGGCTTGTCAAATACAGAAATATCCGGTCAGCAGCACTCCTTATTTGGAAAAAATATGTATACTTAGAAATAGCCGGTGCCCTCCATTTGAAGGAGAAATCCTCAATAATATATCGATACACAGCGGGCGGCACTCACGGCTTTGGAAAGAAACACAGGAATCCACCTGAGCGTGTCAACGTTTCAAAGTTTATAATCAAACTTTTTCGTCAGGACAAATAACAAACAGAAAGTGACTCACCTAAATACCCCCGCAGGTCCGTCCGTGGCGGGCCGCGGCCAGCGTCCCGGCTCAGTAAAAATGACGTCATCGCTGGGCGTCCGGCCGCAGCGCGTCCCGGAGGTTTCAGCTGAGGGCAATCATATGTAATCATAGCCACCTACCCAAATACATACAAACAGGAAATTCAGCACTCACCATAGCAAAGTCTTAAAAGACTTTCACTAACTAACTAAACCGCCATCATTTATTTATTGATGTTGTGAGGACAAGTGAGCTTGCTATGATGAGTGCTGAATTTCCTGTTTGTATATATATATATATACTGGAAAGACGAGGCGGCACTCAGAGGCTTGTAACTGCAATCATATATTTGTGCAAATGGTGCAAATCATATCAACGTTTCGGGGACCTAGTCCCCTTCTTCAGGATAACACAAGTGCCAAACAGTGAATGTTTAAATAGACAAAACACTTACCCCCTGACCCCACTCACTCCACAGCTGCAGCGTGTCTGTATGGCCACCCCTTCATGGCTTCCGCCCGGCTGTGCGTCTCAGCGGGACCGGAAGTGACGTCCCGGGTGCGAGCCGCGTTGCCATGGCTACCGCTCGTACTCACCGCCCAGCTGTCGCTCCCTGGCCGCGTCGCTCGAGTGTCTCCAGGTCCCGCGAGATCACTGAGCCTGGCTGGGAAAACCCTGATGTTGCCATGGTAACACTGCAATCTGTGTAACAAAATACATATAAATAAAACAATGGCTGAAGTGAGACTTAAGATGATATATATCCGTCAATAATACATCAATGTAAAGTGCTAGTGCTAAGAACAATTTAAAAACAATTTAAAAACATCGAAAGGTGCACACAGAAAAATTTGCACAACAAAGCCCCTTTTGTAATTATACCAAAGGGCTGCTGACTATGATGAAAAAATCATAACGGGCAATAACTATCTGGCTGCTTGTTCTGAAGTAAATGCCTTCTGCTGAACACATCTTTTCTCAGATAATAATATGTGCAAAAATCGCTCCAAACCTGCCTCTCATTAAGTGCGGCATCCTTATATCAGGGCCGCCGCACTAACCTCACAGAAAGTTAATGAGTCCTAAATTCTCATTCAACCCCCCAGGTTTCAATGTGTTGAGCCTATGGATCCACATGGACTCCAGCTGTAATAGTTTGCGACCTCGATCACCCCCCCGTATGGACTCGGGGACGTGATCGATGATGCGGTGTTTAAACGTGGCCATGGAGTGTCTAAAGGTTACGAAGTGTTTGGCCACAGGTTGATCTCCACTGCCAGATGCCAGAGCATTTCGAATGGCCAGTCTATGCTGTGCCATTCTAATTTTGAACTGGCACTCTGTTTTGCCAATGTAATATCGCCCGCATGGGCAGATGATGGCATAAACAACGAATTTCGTGCTACATGTGAGGGGCCACTGTATCTTAAACGACTTGCCTGAAAACGGGTGGGCTATCGTGGTCCCTGGTGACATGTGGGAACAAGTGGTGCAACCGGTGCACTTAAAGCAACCGTTGCGCCTGGTGAGGAAATGTGTGGGGTTTACTCTCAATTTTGCCATGTCGGTTTTCACTAATATGTCCCTGATACTTTTTCCTTTTTTATAACTGGGCATGATACGTTTGTCATGTAGCATCCTCAGCTCCGGGTCTGATGTTATCATAGGCCATAGCTGCTTTACTTGCCGTTGCCTTTCACTGCTTGTCACATCATACTCACAGACCCACGGAATGATACGGGACATGTCTTTAGACTGTTTGGATTTCACCGAATCATCCCTCTGTGTTGTCTCTGCTTTCTGGCGAGCTGATCGTATTAGTGACCGAGGATAGCCTCTGGCCAAAAATCTATCCTCCATTTCTCTCAACTGACAAGCCCTTGTTGAATCACTGTTGTTGGCCCTACACACTCGCAAAAACTGGGAGTATGGAAGGCCTCTCACAGTGGATCTAGGATGGAAGCTGTCGTATCGCAAGATGGTGTTGCGATCGGTAGGTTTTCTATAGAGACATGTCAGGATTTTCCCGTCATGGATTTTAATAGAAATGTCTAAAAAACAAATCTCAACTGGACTACTGGTCATGGTTAGTTTAGCTGGATGTTCTGACTGATTGTGTGAATCGATGAGTGCGCCCAATTCCTGTATCTCACCTCGCCAAAAAATCAGCACGTCATCTATATATCTATAGTAAATGAACAATCTGTAAGCAATAATCCTATTGGCTAAAAATAATTCACGCTCAGTCTCCCACATAAAGGCATTAGCGAACGAGGGTGCCACGGAAGACCCCATGGCACACCCCGTTCGCTGCCTGTAAAACCTCCCATCAAAAATGAAAAAATTGTGTGTTAACGTAAACCACAATAACTCAAGAAAAAACTCAATTTCAGGCCCAATGTATAGTGCATTCCCCACTATCAAATGCCTCACAGCCTGCAGACCTCGCTGATGAGGAATGCAGGTGTACAGGCTGGTGACATCCACCGAGGCCAAAACCACATCAGTGGGGACATTTTCAAAAGTGCTAAGTGTCTGTAATAAAGTGCTGGAGTCTTTTAAATAAGTGCAAATAGCTTGGATGCAAGGCTGTAGGTAAGTGTCCAGAAAAATGGCCACCGGCTCACACAGGGACCCACGGGCAGATATGATAGGTCTGCCCGGGGGTCTCTGTGCGTCCTTGTGGACCTTGGGAATAGTATAGAATATAGGAGCCACCGGTTTATCCGGCAGCAACTTGTGGAACATGTCTGTTGAAATGAGGTCTTCCGATTTTGCTCTTTCCAGCAGTGCTGTCAATTCTGCTTTATACTCTGTTGATGGATCTTTGTCCAAAATACAATATGTATCGCTGTCGGCAAGTAACCTCAGGCACTCCGTTGTATAATCAGTGGTATTCTGAACCACTATTGATCCGCCTTTATCGGCACCCCGGATTATTATATCTTTTCTATTGCTTAACGCCTTCAGGGCCAGGCGTTCCTCATATTGTAAATTATGAAACTGGCGTTTCTTTGATTGGACAGCCGAATTCTCCAGCATTCTGTTAAAAGTTTTCAAGGAAGCATTGGTGGACACTGGATCAAATCTTGATCGAGGGCCTAATTTCTGGACTCGTGGGGGCAGTGGATCCTTGGTCGCCTGTGGAGGTAGTTTACCAAAGTGCTCTTTGATCTTTAAAGTGCGGTGCAGTTTGAATGTGCTGATTTTCTGTTTAAAATCATCACCAAAGTTGGTGGGGACGAACGTCAGACCTTTACTAAGCACCCTTGTTTCAGCTGGTGATAGCGGCGTGTCGGACAAGTTAAATATTAATGTTTCCTCGGTTTTGGTGGCTTTGTTTTGCTTTTGCCTTTGATTTTGTCTCCCTCGTCTGGTGAACTGATGTTTCTTCCTCGACCCGCGATAATGGCGCGGGTCTTGACCCCTAAAGGGGTATTGCGTTTGGGATTTAAAGCAGCTGCACCTTGAGGATCATCTGAATCGCTGGCAGAGGTTGTGCTGGTGCCCTGCCACCTCCTATCACGCCGGCCTTGGGCTGGTCTGAACCTACCTTGTGGGTTAGACACATTTCCTAGCCATGGATACACCCTGTGCTGGGTGTAATCCATTTGCACTTTGTGCAGTTTTTCTTTTTTAAACTTCAGTAGATTTACTCTGTACTGCTCCACCTGATCTTTTAATTTAGATAACCAACCACTGGCATCCTCTGATGCTAACAACACTGCATGGTCTAGTTTAAACTGTGCAATCTGTGCTTTGGTCTTTTCAAACTCCTTGGTGGATTCCTCCACCACTAATAAAATTAAGTCCATTGAGCACTTGTTTAAAACAGAGACCCACTTTTTACAAAAATCCATGCTAAAACGTCCAATAGTAGGTACATTGTGTACCCTGAAACCACGAGGTAGTTGTTTCGCCCTGTAGTAATCGGACAATGTCCTGCTATGATATAAATAGTCTACTTCCCGTTTCATGAGGCGTAGTAAATCACGCTGTGCCTCCTCAGCGGATGTAATAGCATTCTCCGTGAACGCTGGATCCTTATGCAGGATGCTTTCGGCTTCCAGATCCGAGAAACTCAATGTATCGTGTGTATCACAATGTAGCAAAAATGAAGTGAAGTCTGTGTGTTCCGAAGTTGAAGCTGCCATGTCGAAGTCTGTGCCCAATTTAGTGCTTAAATTGTGCAAATCACGCTGTGCAAAATCTTGCTGTGCACACCAAAAGTGCAAAAAGTGAATAGTAGCCTGGAGAAGAAGCGTTCCTTGTCACACAAGAGATGTGGGTGCCCTGAGCTGGAAATCCTCATGCATTGCACATGCAGCAGGAACCAAGTATAAGGTGAGCAGATGCTCCGGCACTCCACTTAGTCCAATGCTGGACTGATGCTGCTCTGGTGCCCTCCCCAACCGGGAACCGGTGATATATACTGGAAAGACGAGGCGGCACTCAGAGGCTTGTAACTGCAATCATATATTTGTGCAAATGGTGCAAATCATATCAACGTTTCGGGGACCTAGTCCCCTTCTTCAGGATAACACAAGTGCCAAACAGTGAATGTTTAAATAGACAAAACACTTACCCCCTGACCCCACTCACTCCACAGCTGCAGCGTGTCTGTATGGCCACCCCTTCATGGCTTCCGCCCGGCTGTGCGTCTCAGCAGGACCGGAAGTGACGTCCCGGGTGCGAGCCGCGTTGCCATGGCTACCGCTCGTACTCACCGCCCAGCTGTCGCTCCCTGGCCGCGTCGCTCGAGTGTTTCCAGGTCCCGCGAGATCACTGAGCCTGGCTGGGAAAACCCTGATGTTGCCATGGTAACACTGCAATCTGTGTAACAAAATACATATAAATAAAACAATGGCTGAAGTGAGACTTAAGATGATATATATCCGTCAATAATACATCAATGTAAAGTGCTAGTGCTAAGAACAATTTGGTGTGCACAGCAAGATTTTGCACAGCGTGATTTGCACAATTTAAGCACTAAATTGGGCACAGACTTCGACATGGCAGCTTCAACTTCGGAACACACAGACTTCACTTCATTTTTGCTACATTGTGATACACACGATACATTGAGTTTCTCGGATCTGGAAGCCGAAAGCATCCTGCATAAGGATCCAGCGTTCACGGAGAATGCTATTACATCCGCTGAGGAGGCACAGCGTGATTTACTACGCCTCATGAAACGGGAAGTAGACTATTTATATCATAGCAGGACATTGTCCGATTACTACAGGGCGAAACAACTACCTCGTGGTTTCAGGGTACACAATGTACCTACTATTGGACGTTTTAGCATGGATTTTTGTAAAAAGTGGGTCTCTGTTTTAAACAAGTGCTCAATGGACTTAATTTTATTAGTGGTGGAGGAATCCACCAAGGAGTTTGAAAAGACCAAAGCACAGATTGCACAGTTTAAACTAGACCATGCAGTGTTGTTAGCATCAGAGGATGCCAGTGGTTGGTTATCTAAATTAAAAGATCAGGTGGAGCAGTACAGAGTAAATCTACTGAAGTTTAAAAAAGAAAAACTGCACAAAGTGCAAATGGATTACACCCAGCACAGGGTGTATCCATGGCTAGGAAATGTGTCTAACCCACAAGGTAGGTTCAGACCAGCCCAAGGCCGGCGTGATAGGAGGTGGCAGGGCACCAGCACAACCTCTGCCAGCGATTCAGATGATCCTCAAGGTGCAGCTGCTTTAAATCCCAAACGCAATACCCCTTTAGGGGTCAAGACCCGCGCCATTATCGCGGGTCGAGGAAGAAACATCAGTTCACCAGACGAGGGAGACAAAATCAAAGGCAAAAGCAAAACAAAGCCACCAAAACCGAGGAAACATTAATATTTAACTTGTCCGACACGCCGCTATCACCAGCTGAAACAAGGGTGCTTAGTAAAGGTCTGACGTTCGTCCCCACCAACTTTGGTGATGATTTTAAACAGAAAATCAGCACATTCAAACTGCACCGCACTTTAAAGATCAAAGAGCACTTTGGTAAACTACCTCCACAGGCGACCAAGGATCCACTGCCCCCACGAGTCCAGAAATTAGGCCCTCGATCAAGATTTGATCCAGTGTCCACCAATGCTTCCTTGAAAACTTTTAACAGAATGCTGGAGAATTCGGCTGTCCAATCAAAGAAACGCCAGTTTCATAATTTACAATATGAGGAACGCCTGGCCCTGAAGGCGTTAAGCAATAGAAAAGATATAATAATCCGGGGTGCCGATAAAGGCGGATCAATAGTGGTTCAGAATACCACTGATTATACAACGGAGTGCCTGAGGTTACTTGCCGACAGCGATACATATTGTATTTTGGACAAAGATCCATCAACAGAGTATAAAGCAGAATTGACAGCACTGCTGGAAAGAGCAAAATCGGAAGACCTCATTTCAACAGACATGTTCCACAAGTTGCTGCCGGATAAACCGGTGGCTCCTATATTCTATACTATTCCCAAGGTCCACAAGGACGCACAGAGACCCCCGGGCAGACCTATCATATCTGCCCGTGGGTCCCTGTGTGAGCCGGTGGCCATTTTTCTGGACACTTACCTACAGCCTTGCATCCAAGCTATTTGCACTTATTTAAAAGACTCCAGCACTTTATTACAGACACTTAGCACTTTTGAAAATGTCCCCACTGATGTGGTTTTGGCCTCGGTGGATGTCACCAGCCTGTACACCTGCATTCCTCATCAGCGAGGTCTGCAGGCTGTGAGGCATTTGATAGTGGGGAATGCACTATACATTGGGCCTGAAATTGAGTTTTTTCTTGAGTTATTGTGGTTTACGTTAACACACAATTTTTTCATTTTTGATGGGAGGTTTTACAGGCAGCGAACGGGGTGTGCCATGGGGTCTTCCGTGGCACCCTCGTTCGCTAATGCCTTTATGTGGGAGACTGAGCGTGAATTATTTTTAGCCAATAGGATTATTGCTGACAGATTGTTCATTTACTATAGATATATAGATGACGTGCTGATTTTTTGGCGAGGTGAGATACAGGAATTGGGCGCACTCATCGATTCACACAATCAGTCAGAACATCCAGCTAAACTAACCATGACCAGTAGTCCAGTTGAGATTTGTTTTTTAGACATTTCTATTAAAATCCATGACGGGAAAATCCTGACATGTCTCTATAGAAAACCTACCGATCGCAACACCATCTTGCGATACGACAGCTTCCATCCTAGATCCACTGTGAGAGGCCTTCCATACTCCCAGTTTTTGCGAGTGTGTAGGGCCAACAACAGTGATTCAACAAGGGCTTGTCAGTTGAGAGAAATGGAGGATAGATTTTTGGCCAGAGGCTATCCTCGGTCACTAATACGATCAGCTCGCCAGAAAGCAGAGACAACACAGAGGGATGATTCGGTGAAATCCAAACAGTCTAAAGACATGTCCCGTATCATTCCGTGGGTCTGTGAGTATGATGTGACAAGCAGTGAAAGGCAACGGCAAGTAAAGCAGCTATGGCCTATGATAACATCAGACCCGGAGCTGAGGATGCTACATGACAAACGTATCATGCCCAGTTATAAAAAAGGAAAAAGTATCAGGGACATATTAGTGAAAACCGACATGGCAAAATTGAGAGTAAACCCCACACATTTCCTCACCAGGCGCAACGGTTGCTTTAAGTGCACCGGTTGCACCACTTGTTCCCACATGTCACCAGGGACCACGATAGCCCACCCGTTTTCAGGCAAGTCGTTTAAGATACAGTGGCCCCTCACATGTAGCACGAAATTCGTTGTTTATGCCATCATCTGCCCATGCGGGCGATATTACATTGGCAAAACAGAGTGCCAGTTCAAAATTAGAATGGCACAGCATAGACTGGCCATTCGAAATGCTCTGGCATCTGGCAGTGGAGATCAACCTGTGGCCAAACACTTCGTAACCTTTAGACACTCCATGGCCACGTTTAAACACCGCATCATCGATCACGTCCCCGAGTCCATACGGGGGGGTGATCGAGGTCGCAAACTATTACAGCTGGAGTCCATGTGGATCCATAGGCTCAACACATTGAAACCTGGGGGGTTGAATGAGAATTTAGGACTCATTAACTTTCTGTGAGGTTAGTGCGGCCCTGATATAAGGATGCCGCACTTAATGAGAGGCAGGTTTGGAGCGATTTTTGCACATATTATTATCTGAGAAAAGATGTGTTCAGCAGAAGGCATTTACTTCAGAACAAGCAGCCAGATAGTTATTGCCCGTTATGATTTTTTCATCATAGTCAGCAGCCCTTTGGTATAATTACAAAAGGGGCTTTGTTGTGCAAATTTTTCTGTGTGCACCTTTCGATGTTTTTAAATTGTTTTTAAATTGTTCTTAGCACTAGCACTTTACATTGATGTATTATTGACGGATATATATCATCTTAAGTCTCACTTCAGCCATTGTTTTATTTATATGTATTTTGTTACACAGATTGCAGTGTTACCATGGCAACATCAGGGTTTTCCCAGCCAGGCTCAGTGATCTCGCGGGACCTGGAGACACTCGAGCGACGCGGCCAGGGAGCGACAGCTGGGCGGTGAGTACGAGCGGTAGCCATGGCAACGCGGCTCGCACCCGGGACGTCACTTCCGGTCCCGCTGAGACGCACAGCCGGGCGGAAGCCATGAAGGGGTGGCCATACAGACACGCTGCAGCTGTGGAGTGAGTGGGGTCAGGGGGTAAGTGTTTTGTCTATTTAAACATTCACTGTTTGGCACTTGTGTTATCCTGAAGAAGGGGACTAGGTCCCCGAAACGTTGATATGATTTGCACCATTTGCACAAATATATGATTGCAGTTACAAGCCTCTGAGTGCCGCCTCGTCTTTCCAGTATATATCACCGGTTCCCGGTTGGGGAGGGCACCAGAGCAGCATCAGTCCAGCATTGGACTAAGTGGAGTGCCGGAGCATCTGCTCACCTTATATATATATATATATATATATATATACACTGCTCAAACAAATAAAGGGAACACTAAAATAACACATCCTAGATCTGAATGAATGAAATATTCTTATTAAATACTTTGTTCTTTACATAGTTGAATGTGCTGACAACAAAATCACACAAAAATGATCTATGGAAAGCAAATTTATTAACCCATGGAGGTCTGGATTTGGAGTCACACTCAAAATTAAAGTGGAAAAACACACTACAGGCTGTTCCAACTTTGATGTAATGTCCTTAAAACAAGTCAAAATGAGGCTCAGTAGTGTGTGTGGCCTCCACGTCCCTGTATTACCTCCCTACAACGCCTGGGCATGCTCCTGATGAGGTGGCGGATGGTCTCCTGAGGGATCTCCTCCCAGACCTGGACTAAAGCATCCGCCAACTCCTGGACAGTCTGTGGTGCAACGTGGCGTTGGTGGATGGAGCGAGACATGATGTCCCAGATGTGCTCAATTGGATTTAGGTCTGGGGAACGGGCGGGCCAATCCATAGCATCAATGCCTTCGTCTTGCAGGAACTGCTGACACACTCCAGCCACATGAGGTCTAGCATTGTATTGCATTAGGAGAAACCCAGGGCCAACCGCACCAGCATATGGTCTCACAAGGGGTCTGAGGATCTCATCTCGGTACCTAATGGCAGTCAGGCTACCTCTGGCGAGCACACGGAGGGCTGTGCGGCCCCCAAAAGAAATGCCACCCCACACCATTACTGACCCACTGCCAAACCGGTCATGCTGGAGGATGTTGCAGGCAGCAGAACGTTCTCCTTGGCGTCTCCAGACTCTGTCACGTCTGTCACATGTGCTCAGTGAGAACCTGCTTTCATCTGTGAAGAGCACAGGGCACCAGTGGCGAATTTGCCAATCTTTGTGTTCTCTGGCAAATGCCAAACGTCCTGCACGGTGTTGGGCTGTAAGCACAACCCCCACCTGTGGACGTCGGGCCCTCATACCACCCTCATGGAGTCTGTTTCTGATCGTTTGAGTAGACACATGCACATTTGTGGCTTGCTGGAGGTCATTTTGTAGGGCTCTGGCAGTGCTCCTCCTGTTTCTCCTTGCACAAAGGCGGAGGTAGCGGTCCTGCTGCTATGTTGTTGCCCTCCTACGGCCTCCTCCACGTCTCCTGATGTACTGGGCTGTCTCCTGGTAGCGCCTCCATGCTCTGGACACTACGCTGACACAGCAAACCTTCTTGCCACAGCTCGCGTTGATGTGCCATCCTGGATGAGCTGCACTACCCGAGCCACTTGTGTGGGTTGTAGACTCCGTCTCATGCTACCACTAGAGTGAAAGCACCGCCAGCTTTCAAAAGTGACCAAAACATTAGCCAGAAAGCATAGGAGCTGAGAAGTGGTATGTGGTCACCACCTGCGGAACAACTCCTTTATTGGGGGTGTCTTGCTAATTGCCTATAATTCCTACCTGTTGTCTATTCCATTTGCACAACAGCATGTGAAATTGATTGTCAATCAGTGTTGCTTCCTAAGTGGACAGTTTGATTTCACAGAAGTGTGATTGACTTGGAGTTACATTGCGTTGTTTTAGTATTCCCTTTATTTTTTTGAGCAGTGTATATATATATATATATATATATATATATATATAGAGAGAGAGAGAGACACACACACACACACACACACACACACACACACACACACACACACACACACACACAGAGTGTTTCACAGGATATACTACCTTGGTATTTTTCTATGTGTATTTCAGTCACCATATACCACTTAAATCCTCTGTTTGTGCTCTGCATTTGCAGTCACACTAAATAGGGTTTTTTTGTCATGTACTGTGTCTGGCTATATTGTACTGTTACGCCCTAAGGCTACATTCACACATAATGTCTGCTACACAGGGCAGGAGATCTGTGGCTGATCCTGTGTCATACAGTGCTGACGCCGCGGATGCACCTCAGGAAAATATTCCAACTGGGGGTCCATGTACCGGGGGTTCAGTACCCCTCAGTCAGCCTGCAGCGCCAGTGGCACACCAAAAACTCACCCTGGGCTGTGTTTTTTTTCTAATTTGCTGACTACGCTAGTAATGAGACTTACGCCCCCTGTGGGACCTCCTGTGCCATTACAGCCACTTATTGTCCCTGCATTTCATCTGCAATGGGCAGATAATCTGTCAACTCAGTTACAGCAATTAAATCAGTTTAGTTAAACAAAAACCTAACCCTCACCCTCCTAGGACCAAAGGGTCATCTAAGCTGGCCATTACTTCCTCACAATCCACGCATGTCACAGATACTTCATCCGATGAAGATGGCGTATACACTGAGCCCTCAGACACTAATGCAGATGCTTCTGATGGGGAATCTATTTCACAGGTGGATGTTCCTGACCTCTTGGAGGCTATCAAACTGATTCTTCAGATGTATGATGAATCTGAACCTCCAGATACGTCTAAGAAACCCGATAAGTTCAAACGTCAGAAGGTCACTAAATTAGTTTTGCCCCATTCTGACCATTTAGTTGACATATGTCAGCAATTCTGGGAGTATCCAGGAAGGAAATTCTCCCTGTCTAAGAAGATGCTAGCTCGTTATCCCCTCGCAGCAGAGTTATGTAAAAATTGGTAAACACTGCCGCCGGTGGACTCACATGTCGCAAGTCTGGTGGTGTCCTCTACTCTGCCTGTCACTACTGTCCCTTCTCTGAAGGAACCAACGGATAAGCGTGTGGAGGGTTGCTTGAAGTCTATTTATTATTTATTTATTTATTAACAGTTTCTTATATAGCGCAGCAAATTCCGTTGCGCTTTACAAGTCTATTTACACCCTTGCAGGTGCTGTGCATAGACCCACTATAGCGGCCTCTTGGGTTGTGAAGGCTATTGAAGCCAGGGTTCAAACAGTTGAAGCGGAGCTACCGTCTAATTTTTCTGATTATGCCAGTGTCTTTCATATCCAACCTCTCATTATATACAGGAGACAGCCTCGGATGCCAGTGTCCTGGCGGCCAAAGTGTACTACGTCCATTTTGGCCCACCGAATACTGTGGTTGCGATCCTGGTCTGGGGATCTGGACTCTAAAAAGACCTTGGTGGTTATCCCCTTTAAGGGAGACATCCTGTTTGGGGAAGATCTGCACGAGATTGTTGCTGACTTAGCGTCTGCTAAAACTGCATGTTTGCCGAGTGCTAATCCTTCGGTACAGAAGGCTAAGAGTACCACCTTTCGTTTATTTCGACCTCCAAGTAAAGCAAAGGGTCAGGCGTACACGAAACAGGCTTGCACTTCCAAAACCTCTAAGCCCAAACCTAAACGTTTCTGGGCTGCCTGTCAGCCTGCTTCCACTATTCAACACTGTTCCTAGTTCCGAAACCGAATGGTTCCTCCCGGCCCATTCTCAACCTCAAGTCTCTGAACAAGTTTGTGAAGGTTTCCAAGTTCCGTATGGAAACTCTTTGCTCTATTGTTCTGGCCTTGGAGCCAATGGACTATATGGTTTCCCTGCACATACAGGGTGCTTACCTACATATACCCATTGCCATATTGCATCAGCAATACCTGCGGTTTGCTATTGGCAACCTACATTATTAATTCCAGGCCTGACTGACCACGGCTCTGCGAATCTTCACCAAGGTCATGGCGGTTATGACGGCTCTGCTCCGCTGTCAGGGTATCAGGATCCTGCTGTATCTGGAAGACTGGTTGATCCTGGTGAACGCCACAGAAATTCTCCTCCGTCATCTGGAACTGACGGTCCGATTCCTGCAAGCTCATCGACTGGAAGAAATCATCCTGGTCCCTGCTCAGAGCATGGTGCACCTGGGGGCATTGTTGGACACACACAATCAACGGTTGTTCTTGTCCCGAGAGAAGGTCCTGAAGTTTCAGGACAGGATAAGATGCTTCCTTTCTCATCCGCAAGTGACGATGCACTCGTTTATGCAAGTACTAGGCCTCATGGTGTCTGCTTTCGACATGGTAGAGTACGCTCCAGTTCACTCTCGCTCTCTGCAGAAGCTAATCCTTGCCAAATGGGATGGCCTGCCTCACCGGATCAGGTCTCACATGATTTCCTTGACTCCGGAAGTTGGTCTGTCACTGAGCTGGTGGCTACAGGACCAACAATTGAGCAGGGGTCATCCCTTCTGGATCTCCAACTGGGTCCTCCTAACGACGGATGCCAGTCTGCGGGGTTGGGGCACAGTGTTGGAGCAACACTCTCTTCAGGGTCGGTGGACCAGGGAGGAATCTCTCCTCCCAATAAATATTCTGGAATTGCAGGCAGTGTTCAATGCTTTCAAACTGGCCCTGCCTCTGGTATAGAACAGGCCTGTTCAAGTACAGTCGGACGACGCCACCACGGTGACATACAGAAATCATTTAGGTGGCACTCGAAGCCGCATGGCGATGTTGGAAGTGTCAAAGATTCTTCAGTGGGCGGAACGACATCTTCCAGCCATATCGGCAGTGTTCATTCCTCAACTGGGAAGCGGACATTCCTCAGTGTCAGGACGTACACGCCGGAGAGTGGAGCCTTCATCCAGAAGTATTTCAACTCCTAGTGGACAAGTGGGGCCTACTAGATGTAGACCTGATGGCGTCTCGACACAATCACAAGGTTCCGGTATTCGGAGCTGTTATGAACCATAAGCAGTGGTTCATTCCTGTTTGCTTTCTGTTCATGAATTTTATGTTATAGTTGTCTTGTACTTGTTTAGAAGACTCTTGTTGGCCGCTGATGGTGAGTCTGTGTAACTGCAGACTGTTTTCTATGTGTTAAGCCTCACCTGTCAGATATTTGGTCTTTATGTGGTGAGTCTGTGTACTGCAATCTGGCTCTTGTCTGTGTAACCTCACCTGCCAGTATTTTGGCCATTACCTTGTGCCCGGCTTCCAGCCATCCTGATTGGGGCTTGCTTCCCTTATTACCCAGCTAGCCCAGCAGTCCAGTGCTGGTGATAGAAGTTTGTTATGATACCTCTATGTTCCTGTGAGAACCTGTCAGCTTCCTGTGGAGTTTGTATCCTGCATCTGGAGTGTTCCTGCTTGCAGCCAGTCCGTTCCTGTGTCACGGTTTCTGGAGCCTGGTCCTGGGAATCTGTTCCAGCCTTCCGGTCCAGTGATCCTGAATCTTCAGCCTTGGGGTCCTGTTCCTTCTGCATACACCCTTCGTGGTGTCGTGAGTAGCGGCTTTGCCGCACTGTTTGGCTGAAGCTTTATTTTCTTTATTTGTGTTTGGTTGTGGTATTTTTGCGGAGGGTTCCGCATTGCTGCCCTCGTCTTATTACGACGGGTTCGTATTTGGCGGTTAGGCTGTGTTACTTTGGCTACGGTTTTCTTGGCGGCCGCGCTGCACATAAATTAGTTACAGTTTTCAGTAGTTTCCCCTTTCTCTTTTGTATCTGTCTTAGTTTTCCCCTTGTTCTCTCTCTGTCTCGGTTAACGCCTTGTCACCTACTAAGACCGGGGGGCATCGGAGTCGGGCAGACATGATCCGCCCGTCAAACGCGACTGCCGTGGGCCCAAGAAACCATAGTCTCGCAGGCGTTGACCGACCATTTGGGATAGACAACGGAGTAAGGTTTTCCATTAGGAATTGCTGCGTACCCCAGTTCTGTCGCAGCTTCGCGCATCTGTACCCGGAACTCTTTTGTTGCCACCCAATCTCCAGGGATCTGGGTACGTAGAACATAACAGGAGCAAAGACAAGGGATCCTCAAGCAGCGTTCATGGATGCCCTGGCAGTTCCATGGAACTTTTCGACTGCCGTACGTGTTCCCTCCGGTGTCACACCTGCCCAGGGTAATAAGGAAGTTCAAGCAAGAAGGAGGATTCCTACTTCTGATCGATCCAGCGTGGCCAAGAAGGTACTGGTTCTCAGGCCTACAAGGTCTCTCGATAGAGCGTCATCTTCTACTTCCTCAACGCCCAGACCACCTCGTTCAGGGCCCCTGTGTTTACCAGGATTTGGCCCAACTGGCTTTGATGGCGTGGCTCTTGAAGCTTCAGTTCTGAGGGCCAAAGGTTCTTCTGAGGCGGTCATTCAAACGATGTTGAAAGCCCGTAAACCGGCTTCGGCTCGGATTTATTTTAGGGTCTGGAATTCTTACTTCACCTGGTGTGTGGCTAAGAATTTTGATGCATGCAAGTTCAATGCTGCCAAACTACTGGCGTTTCGGCAACAAGGCCTGGACTCAGGCCTTCATCTGGCCACCCTCCAGGTTCATGTTTCAGCCTTGTCGGTGTGGTTTCAGAGAAAAATTGCGACTCTGCCTGTCGTTCATACCTTCACTCAGTGTGTTTTACGGATTCAACCTCCCTATATTCCTCCTGTGGCTCCTTGGGATTTGTCGGTTGTTCTGGACGCCCTACAAGAGTCTCCGTTTGAACCTCCTTGAGTCTGTGGACCTTATATGGATTAAGCTTAAGGTCTTATTTTTGCTGGCTATTGCCTCTGCTAGATGGGTTTTAGATCTGGGTGCCTTATCCTGTAGGTCTCCCTTTCTGATTTTTCATCGTGACCTTGCGGTTCTTAGAACTGGCCCTGGTTATCTACCTATGGTGGTGTCATCTTTCCACCTTAACCAAGAGATTGTGGTTCCTGCCTTTATCTCTCCTCTCCATATCTATGTGACAAGAACCACCTCTCTTCGGAGATCTGATTCTTTTTGTCCTTTTTGGTTTTCATAAACGTGGCTGGCCTGCGAATGAGTAGACCTTGGCCAGATGGATTAGAATGGTGATTGCACAAGTTTATGTACAGGCTGGACTTCCAGCTCCTGCTACTTTGAAGGCCCATTCTACTCGGTCTGTTGGACCTTCTTGAGCGGCCCAACGTGGCACGTCCCTAAAACAATTGTGCAAGGCGGCTACGTGGTCCTCAATGAACACGTTCATTAGGTTCTATGCCTTTGATACTTCCGCCTCCCAGGATGCTTCCTTTGGATGCCGAGTTCTTGTGCCCGCTACAGTGCGTCCCCTCCCATGTGGAACTGCTTTAGGACATCCCCGATGTTATTCCCTGCGGAATACCAGTGTACCCCACTGCAGAAAAGGAGATTTATGGTAAGAACTTACCTTTGTTAAATCTCTTTCTGCGAGGTACACTGGATTCCACAGGGCGCCCACCCTGACGCACTTAGCTTCTTTGGGTTTGTATGGCATTAGCTGCTGGTACCTTCTCCTGTCATGAGAAGTTCGCTGTGGCTACTGTTATTGTCTCTTTTACCTGCTACTGCATTGGACTGGTTAACAAAACTGAGCTCCAGTGCCTGGATGCGGGGTTATAGAAGAGGCGGTGCAAGGCATCCTGGGAACAGTCAAAGCTTTAGCCTGTTGGTGCCTCGGATCAAGATTCAACTCTACACCCCGATGTTATTCCCTGTGGAATCCAGTGTACCTCGCAGAAAGATATTTAACAAAGGTAAGTTCTCACCATAAATCTCCTTATTCACCCTTCATGTTGCTGCTTGGTGATGCACTGTACCGCAAAAATTCCAAGTGTACGTGTGTACACCTGGCCAGTAAAGTTGATTCTGATTCTACATCAGCAGACGACACTGAAATAAGTACTGTATCAGGGTGGCAGAAAGCAGCGGGATTTGGTGCTGTCAAAGATGGTTTAAGTAAGAGAAAGAAAAGTACATGAGGGAAGAAGGCCCTGCACATTCTAAAGGGGAGGTGCAAACAGAAAGGTGACACAGATGAGGTATACAGTGAGCATGGAACAGAGGATTAGGATGAAATTAGTCTGGGTTTGGTGAAGCAGTGGGTCTTGAGAGCCCGTTTGAAGTTTTGTAGAAAAGGGGAAAGTCTGAGGGGGATAGGTAGGGAATTTCAGAGAAAGGGAGCAGCACGTGAAAAATCTTGGAGGCAGGCCCAGGGCGCTACCCGCTCAGCAAAGGGATGCAGAGCAGGTAGGCGCCAGGCTGGAGAGGCATCCCTGCTGCTGTGCCTGTGGCAGGCAGCTTTAAGTGTCTTCTCACCCTTCCTGGCTGTGACATCACAGTGTGCAGGAGGACCTGATGAAAAGGGGGCAGAGCTACATGGAATGGAGGGGTGGAGCTACATAGGGCCAGGCTGATGTGATTATGATGAGGAGGAACAGGAGGATGAGTAGCTCCGGCCAGCCAGACTTCCTTAGGTAAGTAGATGGAAAGAGAGTGAGTCAGCCTGAGAAAGTGTGTACGTGTGTGTGTGTGTGTGTGTGTGTGTGTGTGTACTGCCACAGGTGTAATTTTGTGTAAGTGCCACTACTACAGGGGGCATTTTGTGTAAGCGGCACTACTACAGGCGGCATTTTGTGTAAGCGACACTACTACAGGTGGCATTTTGTGTAAGTGGCACTACTACAGTAGGCATTTTGTGTAAGCGGCACTACTATAGGGGGAATTTTGTGTAAGCAGCACTACTACAGGGGGCATTTTGTGTAAGCGGCACTACTACAGGGGGCATTTGTGTATAAGCAGCACTAATACAGGGGGCATGTGTGTATAAGCGGCACTACTGCGGGGGGCATTTGTATATAAGCGGCACTACTAAAGGGGACATTTTGAGTATAAGCGGCACTACTACAGGGGGCATTATGAGTATAAGCAGCACTACTATGTGCGGCGTTATGTGAATAAGATTGTGCTATTGTGTGGATTAATTTGAAATGGGGGTACTATTATGTGGCTATGCCCCTTCCTTGTAAGATCACACCCCTTTTTCGGTGTGCATGTAAAGTATGAGAGGGCGCAAATTTAGTTTTCAGGGGGCACCGTACACCCTAGCACTGGTCCTGATTAAATGTATGAGTGGGAGGAAGTAATCAATAGGCAGGAGAGGCAACTTGCATTAGCAGAGCGAAGAGGGCGGGTGGGAATGTAAAGGTAGATGAGGTCAGAGATGTAAATGGGAGAGGAGTGGGTGAGGGCTTTGTAAGTGAGTGTGAGAAGCTTGACTTGGATTCTGAAAGGGAAGGGGAGCCAGTGAAGGCCTTGTAGGAGAGGGGAGGTGGACGTTGTGTGCTTGTTGAGGAAGATGAGCCAGGCAGCAGCACTGAAGATAGATTGTAGTGGAGAGAGGTATTTGTCAGGGATGTCAGATAGGAGAAGATTACAGTAGTCCTTGATCGAAATCTGGAGATGACCAGTGAGTGGATAAGGGTCATAGGGGGACATGTACTAAGCAGTGATAAAAGTGTAGAAGTGAGCCAGTGGAGAGTTGCCCATGGCAATCAATCAGCATTGACGTAACATTTATAATGTGCATACTATAAAAGTATACAGAGCAGCTGCTTGGTTGCAATGGGCAACTTCACTGACTCACTTCTCCACTTTTATCTCTGCTTAGTACATGTCCCCTTTAGTAGTGTCCTGGGTAAGATCCAGGAAACATTTTTGAGATAAGGCAGGTTTGTGAGAGGTGCTAAATGTGTGGTCTGAAGGAGAGGGAGGAGTCAAATATTACACCAAGACAGCGCACTTGGGGGCTAAAGGAGATAGTAGTGCCTTCAATAGATAATTAAATTGTGGCAGTTGAGATCGTGGGGGCGGGGGTGAAGATGATCAGCTCATTCTTACATATGTTAAGTTTAAGAAAGTGCTGGGACGTCCGAAAAGAGATAGCAGAGAGACAGTTGGAGATACGAGTGAGGAGAGCGGGGGAGATGTCAGGGGAGGAAAGGTAGATTTGAATATCATCAGCATAGAGATGATATTGGAAGTCAAAAGAGCTAATGGGTTCACCTAAAGAGCACATAGAGATAAAAGGAGTGGACCAAGAATAGAACCTTGGGGGACACCTACAGTTAGTGGAAGTGGGAGTGAGTTGGAGTCATGAGAGGAGACAGAGAAGGAATGGTCAGAGAGGTAGGAGGACAGCCAGGAGAGGATAGTATCATACAGACCAAAGGAGTGAAGGATTTGCAGAAGCAGAGGGTGGTACAAAGTGTCAAAAGCAGCAGAGAGGCCAAGAAGAATAAACAGAGAATAATGGCCCTTCTATTTGGCAGCATGGAGGTCATTGCAGACTTTTGTGAGGACAGTTTCAGTGGAGTGGAGAGGATGGAAGCCAGACTGGAATGGGTCAAGCCGTGGGTGGGAGGAAAGAAAGGTAGTAAGGTGGTTGTAGGCAATACGCTCAAGGAGTTTGGAAGCAACAGGGAGGAGAGAGATGAATCGGTAGTTGGAAAGGGTGTTTGGATCAAGGGTAGGTTTTTTTAAGAATAGGGGAGATGAGTGCATGCTTGAAGGCAGAGGAGACACTGACAGATTATAGGGATACATTGAGGAGGTGGGCAATATGGGAACAGGCAGAAGGAGAGAGGTAGTGGAAGAGGCAGGAGGGGATTGGGTCAAGTGTGGTGGTGGGGAGGAACAGGTTAGGACCATGTCTTCCTCACCCGATACATTGGAGAAATATGTCAGAGTTGGTAAGAGGGATGGGGAGGGGTGTAAAGGGAAAGGAGGTGGCTGATTGCTGATGGTCTGGTGGAATGTGATGTCCTGACTTATGGAGTCAATTTTGGATGTGAAATAAGTGGCAGAGTCGGGGGTTGGAAGCGCTCTGAGTATGGCATGCATTATATAGAAAGGCTGGGACCTGTTGTATATCAGAGACCTATCATAGGGGAGAGGTTACAACGCTCTGAGTGTGGAATGTGTTATGTAGAAAGGCTGTGGCCTGTTGTACATCAGAGACCTTACACAGCGGAAAGGATACAGCGCTCTGAGTGTGGGACACTTTATACAGAAAAAATGCGGCCTGTTGTACATCAGAGATCTTACACAGGGGAAAGGATACTGCGCTCTGAGTGTGGGACACTTTATGCAGAAAGGCTGCGGCCTGTTGTACATCAGAGATCTTACACAGGGGAAAGGATACTGCGCTCTAAGTGTGGGACACTTTGGGGGTAATCCCAAGTTGATCGCAGCTGGATTTTTGATAGCAATTGGGCAAAACCATGTGCACTGCAGGGGAGGCAGATATAACATGTGCAAAAATCCTGCTGCGATCAACTTGGAATTACCCCCTTTATGCAGAAAGGCTGCGGCCTGTTGTACATCAGAGATCTTACACAGGGGAAAGGATACTGCGCTCTGAGTGTGGGACACTTTATGCAGAAAGGCTGAGGCCTGTTGTACATCAGAGACCTCACACAGGGGAGAAACCATATTGCTGTACATTATATGGGAAACACTTTAGTAATGTTGCAGTTAAATGTGAAGTGTAGCCCATAGTGTAGCTGGGGGGCACATCTCAGGAACGCTTTGAATTCCAAATATTAGAAAATCGTGCAGCATCGCATCCCCCATAGAAAGCTATGATTTTGTTATGACTGTCTTATGCAGTGACTGTCTTTTGTTATGACTGTCTAATAACTAAGCATTTATTCCGCAATATGGGGGTAATTCCAAGTTGATTGCAGCAGGATTTTTGTTAGCAATTGGGCAAAACCATGTGCACTGCAGGGGAGGCAGATATAACATGTGCAGAGAGAGTTAGATTTGGGTGTGGTGAGTTCAATCTGCAATCTAAATTGCAGTGTAAAAATAAAGCAGCCAGTATTTACCCTGCACAGAAATAAAATAGCCCACCCAAATCTAACTCTCTCTGCACATTATATCTGCCTACCCTGCAGTGCACATGGTTTTGCCCAATTGCTATCAAAAATCCTGCTGCGATCAACTTGGAATTACCCCCATATTGCGGAATAAATGCTTAGGCCCACGATGTTACATGGATCCTATGTAATTTCGGGCAATAACGGGCAATTTTTCTCACAAAAAAATCGGCTATAATTGGATAGCCCAGGAATGACCATCGGGAAAAATAACGAAAAAAAGCATATTTTTTCTCAAGAAAAATGATCGCGGTTAATAGGATGCCCCCCCCTAAGTCCTGCATTTTATCTCACTCAGCTGTTACAATAGGCGTGATATTTATTACATGTATATTATCTACATTTATTAATGTCTATTTTTATATTTTACATTAAATATTGTCTTTAATAAGAATACTGATTCCATCTCCACTTTATTAGTGCTCCATTATTTAGCTATTTGGCTATGGGATAGTCTCTGAGCATCAGACAAGGTTACTGTTAGATTATACATAAAGTTTAGGTTATACTGTATTTCCATTTAGCACTTGGTGTCCTTTTTGGACATGCTCCAACATGCAGTATTATAGGAGACATGTAAAAGTTGTATGGAAGAGATACAGAC
Source organism: Pseudophryne corroboree (assembly GCF_028390025.1). Lineage (NCBI taxonomy): Eukaryota > Metazoa > Chordata > Amphibia > Anura > Myobatrachidae > Pseudophryne > Pseudophryne corroboree. The sequence goes on from NC_086448.1 coordinate 633,634,585, forward strand.
CATCCTAATGTATAATGAGGTATACACCAATACATGCATGTGACTTGTGCCGAATCTTTAGCTTTACTTTGTCCAAAAATTAACTGAAAGTCTAAATCAAAACGTAACCCACGCTATGGGGCATATGTAATAGGGTCCGAGTTTGCCAGAGGTTCGGGATTTAAATGGCAATCATTTACAAGGCAAAACCAATTTACTTATAGAGCCTAGTACATATGGCTCTATAAGTCTGATCTTCCCAATAGCTTCAGCACAAGCCATGAATTCGGTCTGGGTGTAGTATGAGTGGCTGGTGGTCGGGATCCCGGCGCCCAGCATACAGGCGCCGGGATCCCGACCGCCAGCATGCCGGCAGTTGGGTGAGCGCAAATGAGCCCCTTGCGGGCTCGCCGTGCTACGCGCGCCACGGTGTTTATTCTCCCTCCAGGGGGGTCGTGGACCCCCAAGAGGGAGAATAGTTGTCGGTATGCCAGGTGTCGGGATTCCAGCGCCGGTATACTGAGCGCTGGGATCCCAACAGCCGGCATACTAAATACCACCCAATTCGAAGTAGGTCTGGAGAGCATGGTGTAATAGGTTCGGAAAACATGGTGTACATTTTTGCGGACAATACCAAACTGTGTAAGGTTATAAATTTGGAAGGAGATGCTGTGTCTCTTCAGAACGACTTATTTAAACTGGTAACATGGGCAGCAAAATGGGCAATGAAGATCAATACAGACAAGTGTACGGTAATGCACTTTGGTAGCAAGAACATAAATACCACCTACATGCTAAATGGGGTAAAATTAGGGGTTTCTGTGCTGGAAAAAGACTTGGGTGTTTATATAGATAACAAACTTAGTAGCAGTACCCAAAGTACGATTGCAGCAAAGAAGGCAAACAAGGTATTAGCATGCATAAAGCGGGGAATTGATGAACACTAGTAAGGCCACATCTTGAATACTGTACACAATTTTGGGCACCAGACTACAAAAAGCATATCCTGGAACTATAAAAGGTTCAGAGGAGGGCTACCAAACTAATTAGGGGAATGGAGATGCTGGATTACAAGGAAAGGCTTGCTAGGCTAGGCATGTTTACACTGGAAAAGAGGAGATAAAGGGGGTAAGTCAGAGTTGATCGCAGCAGCAAATTTGTTAGCAGTTGGGCAAAACCATGTGCACTGCAGGGTGGGCAGATATAACATGAGCAGAGAGAGTTAGATTTGGGTGGGTTATTTTGTTTCTGTGCAGGGTAAATACTGCCTGCTTTTCTTTACACTGCAATTTAGATTTCAGTTTGAACACACCCCACCCAAATCTAACTCTCTCTACACATGTTATATCTGCCCCCCACTGCCATGCACATGGTTTTGCCCAACTGCTAACAAATTTGCTGCTGCGATCAACTCTGAATTAGGCCCTAACGGGGTAATTCCGAGTTGATCGTAGCTGTGCACAGCTACGAGCATTCACACTGACATGCGGGGGGACGCCCAGCACAGAGCCCCGCATGTTAGTGCCGCCCCCCCGCAGAAGTGCAAAGGCATTGCACAGTGGCGATGCCTTTGCACTTCAAGAGTAGCTCCAGACCAGCGCAGCTTTAGCGTGCTGGCCGGGAGCTACTCGTCGCTCCCCAGCACACAGCGTCTGCGTGTGACGTCATGCAGCGTCTGCGGCCCGCCCCTCCCCCCCCAACGGTCCGGCCACGCCTGCGTTGGCCGGACCGCGCCCCCTAAACGGCAGCTTAATGCCGCCATCCAGCCCCCTCCCACCCAGTGACCGCCTCTGCCTCAAAGGCGATCACTAGGCAACGCCGGCTGTCATGCGCTGGCAAATGCGCAGTTCCAACCCGATTGCTGCGCTGCGAGAAACTGCAGCGAGCGATCGGGTCGGAATGACCCCCCTAAGAGCGGACATGATTAACATTTACAAATATATAAGGGGACAATACACAGAGCTTGCGGGAGATGTGTTTTTGGTAAGATCAACTCAGAGGACACGTGGACATCCGCTTAGGTTAGAAGAGAGAAGATTTCGCACACAGAGGCGAAAAGGTTTTTTCACAGTAAGGACAATACGTGTTTGGAATTCCCTGCCAGATAGAGTAGTAATGGCGTACTCGATCGATACTTTTAGGAATGGGCTAGAAAAAATAGGATTTTAGTACCTACCGGTAAATCCTTTTCTCCTAGTCCGTAGAGGATGCTGGGGACTCCAAAAGGACCATGGGGTATAGACGGGATCCGCAGGAGCTTGGGCACACTGAAAAGACTTAAACTGGATGTGAACTGGCTCCTCCCTCTATGCCCCTCCTCCAGACCTCAGTTATAGAAATTGTGCCCAGGAGAGACAGACATTTTGAGGAAAGGATTTTTGTTTAACTAAGGGCTACTATACCTATATATATATATATATATATATACCAGCCCACACCACAAACATACCGTACAACCGGAGTAACAGTAAACCAGATAACAGTATGAAATACAACAGCAACAAGCTGAATACCATAAATACACAACCCGTGTATAAACTAACTTAACCCGCAAGAATACACTGCAAGCAACAGTTCACACTGGGATGGGCGCTCAGCATCCTCTACGGACTAGGAGAAAAGGATTTACCGGTAGGTACTAAAATCTTATTTTCTCTTACGTCCTAGAGGATGCTGGGGACTCCAAAAGGACCATGGGGTCTATACCAAAGCTCCAACCCGGGCGGGAGAGTGCGGGCGACTCTGCAGCACCGATTGATCAAACATGAGGTCCTCCTCAGCCAGGGTATCAAACTTGCAAAACTTAGCAACGGTGTTTGAACCCGACCAGGGCCAATATTTACTAACATTCGTGTTTGAGTCGGTTTGTGTAGTGTTTAAACTCGTTTTGTTTCGGGTGCATTTTCATGCAACTTTTTGAATCCATGGGGGTCATTCCGAGTTGTTCGCTCGCAAGCCGTTTTTAGCAGCTTTGCACACGCTTAGCCTACGCCTACTGGGAGTGAATCTTAGCATAGTAAAATTGCGAACGATGTATTCGCAATATTGCGATTACACACCTCGTAGCAGTTTCTGAGTAGCTTCAGACTTACTCGGCATCTGCGATCAGTTCAGTGCTTGTCGTTCCTGGTTTGACGTCACAAACACTCCCAGCGTTCGCCCAGACACTCCTCCGTTTCTCCGGCCACTCCTGCGTTTTTTCCGGAAACGGTAGCGTTTTTTCCCACACGCCCATAAAACGGCCTGTTTCCGCCCAGAAACACCCATTTCCTGTCAATCACATTACGATCGCCAGACCGATGAAAAAGCCGTGAGTAAAATTACTAAGTGCATAGCAAATTTACTTGGCGCAGTCGCAGTGCGGACATTGCGCATGCGCATTAAGCGGAAAATCGCTGCGATGCGAAGATTTTTACCGAGCGAACAACTCGGAATGAGGGCCCATATACGCAAAGTTACGAAGCAGTCGACTTTATGGTTGTCGTGTTTTCTGATGTCCATGCCAGTCGTGTTTTTTTGGCACATTTACGGCTGTCATTGTTGTTTGCGTACGTGTTTTTGTTGTATTTGCTGTTTTTTTCCCTAAGTTAAACGCGGCAGGGTGTTTTTTTTCCGGCGGCCGCATTTTCACTTTCAGTTTCGATTTTCATCCCCGTTCGGGATTGGTTGTGTTTCAGATGGTAGGAGTGTCTGTGCGCAACCATATAAATACGCCCCAAACCTTCCGCACCTCATGGGTTTAGTTAGTGGTGAGGAGGAGGGAGGTTGTGCTGTGGAGGTAGGTGAATTTGTGGTTTGGTGAGGAGTGTTGGTAGCGATTTCTGAGTGTGGTATTGTGTTTGAAAGTCGTCTTGTCATTCTTGTTGTCTTGTATTTTGTGGTTTTGTCTCATTTTTTGTCTAAGTTATTTTTCTTTATAGTCCCTTGTCAGTGTGTGTGTGTGTGTGTGTGTGTGTGTGTGTGTTGTGTAGTGGTAGTGGAGGAGTGTGTTGTTTGTCTTTTTTTTCCCTGTGTTAACTGTTTACACACAATTATGTGTGACTCAGAGGTGGGTGAGGTGGAGGGTGTGAGTGAGGGGGAGGAGGTTGGTCAGGTGGAGGAGGTGAGTGTTAGTGAGGTTAGTGAGGTGGAGGAGGTGGGTGAGGTTGCTGCAGCAGCCTCAAGTGATAGTGACAGTCAGAGTGCTCCACAGCTACGCACCACTACTAAGACTGGGCGGAATGTAAAGTTTAGTTTTGCTGAAAATGTGGCATTGGTGCGTGAGCTGATGAAGTATCAGTGGCAGCTATTTGGACCTGAGTCCGCCAAGGTGCCAACACGGAGGAAGACGGTGTTGTGGGCGAAAGTTGTTGCTGCTGTCAATAGTGAGGGGGTGGTCAAGCGGACGGAGGACACGTGCCGCAAACGGTACTATGACATAAAGCGACGTGTCAAGTCCAAAATGGCCAAGGAGGCCAAGTCGGCTCGGAAAACCGGTGGTGGGCAGCCCTATATAGCAAGTTATCTGGAGTATGAGGAGCCCATGCGGAGTGTAATCCCTCCAGAAGTTGTCTCTGCAACCTATGTCCGGGATTCAGATCGGGCCAGGAAGAATGGTGAGCATGTGTATTTGCATTTACATTCTATGGTTTTTTTTTTGTTAAATGTGTGTCATGTGACGTTGCATATTACTCCCATCTTCAAATGTGTGTCAGAAAATACATTGTTTTGTGTAATGTTTTATACAATAGCCAATGTAACATCTTACTTTATTGTATGTCATGTGTTTTTCTGACAGATATTTTGCATGTGTAGTTTGGACTTGGTGTGTCTCTGAATTGTCCTGCAATAATGATTTCCTTTTGGTTGTTTTATTTTTAAAAATTGTGACTATGTTTTATATTTAAGTGATCCATGTGCAATGTTTAAAAACAGTGGTTGTCATGTTAGAGGCTGGAGTACTGGAAAGTGGTTTTGAAACCACTTACATGTGTAGTGTCATTATTAGATAATGTTAATTTTTAATTTAAATGTACACTTTTTTTTTTGTTTTTTTGCTTGTATTTGTACCGTGACACCACACTGCTGTGTAATTTTTTGTAAAAATTGCTACATTTTGTTTTGGCTCATATAGTGGTAATGTGTCTTTGGAGTGCCACATCACAGAGCAATTTATATATTGCATCTGTAATATTTTTCCTTTCAATACAAAATGAAGATGTGTTTTTTTTGGGGTATTTTTTTTCTTCTTTAACTTGTGGCCTATGTCAGTGTCCTGGACATGTTTTCCTGTGTTGATGTTGCCATAGTGCATATGTGTTTTGGTCAATATTTTTTTTGTTTATTTGTTTTTTGTTGTATTTCCGGTCCTTATGTTTATTATAAATAAAATCCAAGCATTTCTTAATGAAAAAATGTTTATAAGCATAATGGGTGGATGTATACACAATAGCATGCTAAAACATTTTTAATTTCTTTTATACAGTGTTAGAAAAAAGCAGTACTACTCGTCGGCCAGTAACTCCTATCACATCTGATGATGATGACGCTGCGGAAGCAGGTAAAGTGTCCATTGTAGTATAGGGTATGCTCGTAAAGGAATGGCCATAACAAAATTGCACTTTCATTAAAAGGACCATCAAAAGAAGTATGGAGCAGCAGAAGTGGCACTTCTGAAAGACATCACCACAAAAAACCTGTGGCCGAAAAGAAAGCAAGGTCGTATGTCCCGGGCCAAACACAGCAGGCTACCCCGCCACGAAGATTATCGTCCGTATGTTCTGTACCCCCACTCCAAATTTTGGACACACCTCCAAGACGTCATCCACACTCCCCTCATCTTGATTGTGAGTATCAAACTGAAAAAAATGTGAAACAAATCAGAACGTAATCAAAAAATTTCATAACCGCATTAAGTCAAAACACATCAAAAACTTAAATACTTACCGCAGTAAGTAAATGCAGAAATGGAATCCAAGCTAAATGGCCATGTCCACATCCAGTAAAGATATGTATGTCCACTTGAGCCATACAGTATGACATTGTGTGTAAGATGCTGCAACAAAAAAGCATGTTGGTTTTTATGCAAAAAGTAAGGTTGTTAAACATGTGTGTTTGAGGTAACATTGCAAAATACATCAAAAAACATTACTATGTTTGTATGAACAAAGCTATAAGGTAACACATTATGTATTCCAATGTGTTTTTATGGTGGAGTATGTGTGAGCTACAAAAAAACTAAAGTGTTTGCTTTCACAATTAAGTAACCAGACACATTTGCCACAAACAGGCATATGTATGTATTTAAGCTATGAGTGATGATGTTGCTAGGCAGAATAGTTGTAAGCAACAGTGAATGACATGTGTTCCATGTGTAGTGATTTGTTTACATTTATGAAACCTATGGATAGCTAACGGAGATTTGTTTAACATTTCGAGTCCTGGGAACAGCATCCCTCCGCAACAACAGCAACACAGCGACATGGAGGAGACAAACATCTTAGAAATGCAGCCATTAATGCAAGGAATGAGCCCCCCAGCACCTGTGAGTACACCACCACAGCAAAGCACACCACCACCACAACACAGCCCAACAACACCAGGAACACAAGGCCCGGATCAGGTGTTTTGGTCTATTTGGGCTAGACAGCAGGCCACTATTGAAGATTGTCTGCGTAAGCAGACACAAATGTTTGCAAGCCTACCATCTCACCTCAGAAGAATATCAAGAAATCTGAGTAGACAAAATGAACAAACAACCAGAATAGGCACTCATGCGTACAGACATTACACAGGTCATGGGCAACTTGCAGCGCATAATGGAAGAACAGCACAGACAACAGCAAAGTTATATGAGCATTTTTCAAAACAATCAAAAGATTAATGAAAGTTTATTCCGAATAGTAGACAATCAAAATGCTGCTACACGTGAACTCAATGCCACCCTCACTACCCTGAATGAAACACTCAGATGCATGCACCAACAGCAAACAAGCAGCAGTTCTGGTACGACTACTCCAAATATCACGCCAGGCTCATCACCACCAAGACGCTCCACCAGAGCACGACAACATGACAGTGCTAAAGGCAAAGGGCAGGACAAGCAGCCACCCAAAAAAACGTGAAAAAATAACAAGTTAGACATTTGTGATAAGTAACTCAAAATAGTTAGTAAGTGTATTTTTTGGCAAAAATATAGAACACTTAGCTCCTTGACACTTTTTTCAACATCATTAATTATAAGTGGTACAAACAAAAAAAGAAAAATGTACGCACATTTATTCTTTAGCATTTTTTTTTTAGGTATTGGAGGAGGGAAATGTTGATGGAGCCACACATACATGTTAGCAGAAAGTAAACTGACCACTTGATTTTTTTTCTAATCATTACTCTTTCTAGATTCCAATCATTCTCTTTTCCTGCAGACACAATAATTGCCAGCCAGGCAGTATGTCTTTAGCAGGAAGTAAACTGACCACTTGATTTTTTTCTAATCATTACTCTTTCTAGATTCCAATCATTCTCTTTTCCTGCAGACACAATAATTCCCAGCCAGGCAGTATGTCTTTAGCAGGAAGTAAACTGACCACTTGATTTTTTTCTAATCATTACTCTTTCTAGATTCCAATCATTCTCTTTTCCTGCAGACAATCCAAATTACAATGTTATTGATACATATTTTAGCTTTCTTCTCTATACAACATTACAAGAAAAACACAATTGAGTTGCGAAAAAAGCTAGTAATATGTTGGCTTTGTTTTGTTGTAAAAACATTGACAAAATGAATGTCAGTATTATTGGGACATGTTTGTGTGTGTTAAAAATTAGTAAGAATGTTTTTACACATGATGCTGAAACAAACAAATATGTACTTTTACTACAAAAATCAAAGAATGTGTTTCATAATGTATATGTGTGGCAAACTGTGTATTTACTTACACATCATCAAGTTTACAGCATCAAACATTAGGAAATAAATTATTCCTGATTACAGTAATTTTTTGTGTCTTAAATATGATGGTGCATCACACATAGGGACACATGTATTCCTCAAGGCTCACATATTATATGTTGAGGAGTGTTTTTTTGGAACACAGGTTCTCAAACTCGGCCTTCAGAAACACACACAGTGCATGTTTTGCAGGTCTCCTCACAGAATCACAAGTGACATAATCAGCTCCACCTGTGAACCTTTTAACATATGTGTGTGAGAAATTCATACACCTGTGCTTCTACAGGGTTACGTGAAAAACATGCACTGTGTGTGGTCCTGCGGGCCGAGTTTGTGAACCTGTGCATTAGGACGTTACACACAATGATAAAGTTAAATACTAAATGGATTATGTGGGCTTGTAAGAAATTAGCACTGCAAGTTTACGATCACTTCTCCAGATTTAATGCATGCCACTCATAATCTGTTGTTTTGAGTTTAAAAATACACACAAGACACATGCAACATTTGTTTGTCATAAAGCGAGGGTATGTTTGTATGTGTCAAGGAGACAGACACATTCTGAGTAATGGTTTTGGTGAAAAAAAACAAAACATATATTTATGATTACACAACAAATGAAATAAGCAACACAAACTTACCTTAGAAATAGCGATTGATGATCTCTTGCCTAACCTGCCTCCCTACATCTGTACTCCAAGTATCACCAGATGTCTCTAATTCCTCTGCTTGCTGGCTGCTTTCTTCCTCCTCCTCCTCCTCCTCCTCCTCCTCAACAACATGTGGCAGATGTTGTTGCAAACACATGTTATGAAGAAAGCAGCAGCAGAACACAATTTGAGTCACCTTGGAGGGACTATACAACAAAAGGCCACCAGACTTATCCAGACACCGAAACCTAGATTTCAGCACACCAAAACATCTTTCTATCACATTCCGCGTGGACTTATGTGCATGATTGTAATTGTGTTCAGCAGGGGTATCAGGTCGGGACAATGGAGTTAGAAGCCAAGAGAAACAGCCATATCCTCCATCACCTAAAAGACATAGTAAGGTGATTCATGTTAAGATACAGCAACACATAAGTAACACACTGTGGAGCAGATGTATTAACCTGTAGAAGGCATAAGGAAGTGAAAAACCAGTGATATGTGCAAAGTAATAAAGGCAGCAGACAATCTGTTCCTAAATGTTCATTTACATATTGGAGCTGATTGGCTGGTGCCTTTATCACCTTGCACATATCACTGGTTTCTCACTTCCTTATGCCTTCTACAGGTTAATACATCTGCACCTGTCTTTGGACAAAGTATACGCAGGCCTACACATATCAAATTACATACCCAGCAGCCATCCATCTGGCATTTGTCCGTCCTCAAACTTATCAAAGAGGGATGACTGACTGAGGATGAAGGAGTCATGGCAGCCCCCAGGGTGACCAGCAACAACACTCATTATTTTGAGATTTGCATCACAAACCACCTGCACATTTGTGGAGTGTTCAAAATGGCGGTTTGTATATATGTGCTGCCTGCCCCTAGGTGGTCTCAGCTGAATGTGTGTGCAATCTATGGCTCCAAGCACATTGGGCATGCTAGCCAGCTCATAGAAATCTACCCTGACGGCATGCCACTGAGACTCCTGGGTAGGGAAGCAGATTGCGGCCTCAATGTGGGGCTGCAAAACAGCCAACACCTGTGTGTATATTTTAAAGAACAATAAACATGAGATTTTAGGACAGAACTGGTCACCGAGAAATTAAAACAAACACAAAACAGAAGAGGTAGTTAGGTATACATCACCTGGGTTAAGATTCTGGAAAATGAGGGCTGTGAGATTCCTATGACATCCCCAGACACAGCCTGTAAACTGCCAGTAGCCAGAAAGTGCAACACAGCCAGGAGTTTGTGCAGGCCTGAGACAGAGCGAGAGCGTGCTGTCTCAGGGTCTAGGCCCAGTTTGACAAGGTCATACAGACGGAAAATGTTGTTACGATTTAGACTGAACATCTGTATGACCTTATCATCGGACAATGCGTTCAAGTTTAAACGCCCCCTAAAAAACCGAGGCCTGCGCAGCCTCCGCGGAACCTGTACAACCTGCTGACCATGTTCAGTTTCTTGACCCTGGTTACTTACAGGCTGATGTCTGAGTCTGAGGAATCCCACAGCACACAAAAGATCACTGGCCCACAGTCCTGCTGCCATTTCTGAGTGTAGGTGTATTGAAATGGGCCTAACATCCTTTTATAGGCATCCTAATTCAGGTGTGAGTGATTTTTTATTTGCAACACATGTAAACACGACTGAAAAAAGCAGGTCTATTTTTTTGCCGCTTTTTTTTACGAATCGCAAAAAAATAAGACCGCATTTGAGCACTCAGAGACTAACACCCAAATACGAATGAATAGTAAATTCCCGTATTCTATGTAATAACAGCCGCGTTTGACCGATGGTCTATTCATTCGTATTTGTGAACGTTGTCATTCAAACCATTACGAATAGTCCAAACACTGCCGAGATTGGTGCTTAGTGAATTCCCGGATTGGGACTTAGAAAAAAAAACACAAATCGGACAAACTCGATTTTTTTAGTATATACTGGCCCAGATAGCTGCTCGGCAAAGCTGAAGTGCCGAAACCCCTCGGGCAGCCGCCCAAGATGAGCCCACTTTTCTGGTAGAATGGGCCTTTACAGACTTCGGCACTGGTAGCCCAGCCGAAGAATGAGCTTGCTGAATCGTACTACAAATCCAGCGTGCAATAGTCTGTTTCGAAGCAGGATGACCAATTTTGTTGGAAGCATACAGGACAAACAGCGCTTCAGTTTTCCTGGCAACAGCCGTTCTGGCGACGTAGATTTTCGAAGCTCTCACAACCTCAAGAGACTTTGGAACTGCCACAGCATCCGTAGCCACCGGCACCACAATAGGTTGGTTAATGTGAAACGAAGAAACCACCTTCAGCAGAAATTCCTCAATTCCACCCTATCCGAATGAAAAATCAAGTACGGGCTCTTATGAGATAAGGCCGCCAACTCTGACATTCGCCTGGCAGATGCCAGAGCCAAGAGCATGACTACCTTCCAAGTGAGAAACTTCAACTCAACCTTACGCAAAGGTTCAAACCAGGAAGACATGAGAAACTGCAAGACCACCTCAAGGTCCCATGGTGCCACAGGAGGCACAAACGGAGGATTGATGTCCCTCATTCCGAGTTGTTCGCTCGCAAGCTGCTTTTAGCAGCTTTGCACACGCTAAGCCGCCGCCTACTGGGAGTGAATCTTAGCTTATCAAAATTGCGAACGAAAGATTAGCAAAATTGCGAATAGACACTTCTTAGCAGTTTCTGAGTAGCTCCACACTTACTCGGCATCTGCGATCAGTTCAGTGCTTGTCGTTCCTGGTTTGACGTCACAAACACACCCAGCGTTCGCCCAGACACTCCTCCGTTTCTCCAGCCACTCCCGCGTTTTTCCCAGAAACGGTAGCGTTTTTTCGCACACACCCATAAAATGGCCAGTTTCCGCCCAGAAACACCCACTTCCTGTCAATCACATTACGATCACCAGAATGAAGAAAAAAACCTCGTAATGCCGTGAGTAAAATACCTAACTGCATAGCAAATTTACTTGGCGCAGTCGCACTGCGGCCATTGCGCATGCGCATTAGCGACTAATCGCTCCGTTGCGAGAAAAAAATAACGAACGAACAACTCGGAATGACCCCCGATATGCATCACTCCTTTCACAAAAGTCTGAACCTCTGGGAGGACAGCTAATTCCTTTTGATAGAAAATAGACAAAGCCGAAATCTGCACTTTGATGGAGCCTAATTTCAGGTCTGCATCTACGCCTGCCTGCAAAAAGTGGAGAAATCGACCCAAGTGAAATTCTTCCGCAGGAGCCGTTTTAGTCTCACACCAGGAAACATACTTTCTCCAAATACGGTGATAATGTCTCGCCGTAACCTCCTTCCGAGCCTTAATGAGAGTGGGAATGACCTCCCTGGGAATACCCTTATGAGCTAAGATCTGGAGCTCAACTTCCATGCCGTCAAACACAGCCGCGGTAAGTCTGGAAAAAACGCATGGACCCTGCAACAACAGGTCCTCTCTTAGAGGAAGCGGACAAGGATCTTCCACCAGTAATTCCTGAAGATCCGGATACCAGGCCCTTCTTGGCCAATCTGGAACGACGAGAATCGCCTGAACCCTTGCTCGTCGAATGATCCCCAGTACCTTTGGAATGAGAGGAAGTGGAGGGAACACATACACCGACTGGAACACCCATGGAGACACCAGGGCATCCACTGCACTGGCTTGGGGGTCCCTTGACCTGGAACAATACCTCGGAAGCTTCTTGTTGAGACGAGACGCCATCATGTCGATCAGCGGAATTCCCCAACGCTTTGTCACTTCTGCAAATACCTCTTTGTGAAGAGCTCACTCTCCCGGATGGAGCTCGTGTCTGCTGAGGAAATCTGTTTCCCAGTTGTCCACTCCTAGAAGGAAGACTGCTGACAGGGCACTCATGTGTTGTTCCGCCCAGCGAAGGATTCTTTTGGCCTCCGCCATAGCCACCCTGCTCTTTGTTCCGCCTTGACGGTTTATATGTGCCACCGCTGTGATGTTGTCCGACTGCACCAGGACAGCTCGACCCTGAAGAAGGCTTCTTGCTTGTAGCAGGCCGTTGTAAATGTCTCTTAACTCGAGAAAATATATGTGGAGACAAGCTTCCTGGAGCGACCATTTCCCCTGGAAGTTTCTTCCTTGGGTGACTGCGCCCCAGCCCCGGAGACTTGCATCTGTTGTCAGAAGTACCCAGTCCTGGATACCGAACCTGCGTCCTCCTAGGTGAGAACTTTGTAGCCACCACAGGAGAGAAATTCTGGCTCTGGGAGATAGACTAATCTTCCGGTGCATGTGCAGGTGAGACCCGGACCATTTGCTCAGCAAGTCCCACTGAAACACCCGGACATGAAACCTGCCAAATGGAATGGCTTCGTAGGCCGCAACTATTTTCCCCAGAACCCGAGTACAGTGATGGATCGACACACTTGTCGGCCTCAGAAGTTCCCTGACCATCGTCTGCAGTTCCAGAGCTTTTTCTTCTGGAAGAAATACTCTCCGTAACTCCGTGTCCAGAATCATACCCAGAAAAGGCAGCCGAGTGGTCGGAATCAACTGAGATTTTGGCAAATTTAGCACCCAACCGTGCTGTCGCAGAACCGACAGCGACAAATTCACACTTCTCAGCAACCGTTCCTTGGACCTCGCCTTTATCAGGAGATCGTCCAAGTATGGGATAATTGTAACCCCTTGCTTGCGAAGGAGAACCATCATTTCTGCCATGACCTTGGTGAAAATCCTCAGGGCCGTGGAAAGCTCAAACGGCAACGTCTGAAATTGGTAATGAGAATCCTGTATCGCAAACCTGAGGAAGGCCTGATGCGAAGGATATATTTGGACGTGTAAGTAGGCATCCTTTATGTCGACTGACGCCATAAAATCCCCCCCTTCTAGGCTGGAAATCACAGCTCGAAGAGATTCCATCTTGAACTTGAAAACTTTCAAGTATGGATTGTGGGATTTTAGCTTCAGAATCGGTCTGACCAAACCGTCCGGTTTCGGTACAACAAAGAGGCTCGAGTAGAACCCCTCCCCCCGTTGGGATTGGGGAACGGGAACAATGACCCTCTGTTGACACAACTTTTGTATCGCTGTCAGCACCCCCCCCCCCCCCCCCTATCCGGAAGAGACACTGGTAAGGCCGAAATGAAAAACCGGTGAGGGGGCACCTCCCGAAACTCCAGCTTGTATCCCTGAGACACAATCTCTAGGACCCAAGGATCCAGGTGTGATTGAATCCAGACCTGACTGAAGATCCGCAGACGGCCCCCCATCGGTCCGGACTCCCCCAGGGAAGCCCCAGCGTCATGCGGTGGACTTGGTAGAGGCAGGGGAGGACTTTTGGTCCTGGGCGCCTGACACGGCAGGCGACTTCCTTCCCCTTCCTCTACCCTTTGAAGCGAGGAAGGACGAACCTTTTCCACGCCTGTATTTATTTGGACAAAAGGACTGCATCTGCTGATGAGGTGCCTTTTTCTGTTGTGTGGGAACATAGGGAAAAAAAAGAGGACTTACCCGCAGTCGCGGTAGCGACCAGGTCAGCCAAGCCGTCCCCAAACAAAACATTACCTTTGAAGGTAAAGCTTCCATAGCTCTCTTGGAGTCGGCATCAGCATTCCATTGATGTATCCACAACGCCCTCCTGGCCGAAATCGACATGGCATTGACTCTTGATCCCAAGAGACAAACATCCCTCGCCGCATCCTTCAGGTAATCTGCAGCGTCCTTGATATAACATTATCTTTATCAAGGGTATCCATATCATTGTCAGGTCTCTGGTTTTGTCTGTCCCCGGCGGGGGCGCTAGTGGGTCAGTGTTGGTGCGATGTACAAAGCGGGGAGGCAATATAAAAGTCCTGCGCATAAGCGCTGATATTTATTAATGCAAAGCAGATTGTATAATACTGAATACAATGGAAACTGGTAATGTGGAAAACTATGACAGGTAACTGAATCCAAACAACTTAAAAGTCTCTTGCAGCAGAACGGAAAATAACTTGATAATGAATGCAGGTGAAATAACAGAACTCCAGTAGTATTTGGAAATACACAGTCTCTGAATAACACAGGGCAAACTGATAATGGTTAGGAAAGCAGAACTCCAGGATATATAAGTAACTCACAGTCTCTGTAAAGCACAAGTCCATATAGCCACACTTAGGCTAAAGCAGGAGACAGTCTCTAAGCAAGTAGATGTTATACTGCTGAGTTGCACAGATGGTATGCTGACAATTAGTGCACAGGTAAGTAATGAGAAAGAACACCGGAGGAGAGTCTCTTACTGCTGATGGGTTTGAAGCTGGATGTAGCTGAAGTCCGGAGTAACAGGAGAGCTGTAGAAATGGAAACTGGAACAAATGAGGTAACCACAGGGGAACGCTGGAAACAGGAACGCAGGAACTGGGAGAACTAGACACAGGGTATGTGACTCGTTGTCCGAGGCGATGAGAGTGAGCCCCGGACAGGAACTTATACCCCTTGCTCTGCAGTGATTGGTCGCAGTGTTCTGGCTGGAAACACAGGGCTGGATTAGATGCCGGGATTAGCTGAGTGCAGGTGTCATAGCAGCATCCATACAGACCGGATGCCGGCACACAGCGGAACACAAACGCAGGACCAGACTCAGGGGTACTCAGCGACACGGGAGATGACGCTCGCGGTCAGCGCATCCATGCAGCCGCGACTGGGGCCATGACTTCCGGAGGCCTGCACACCAGCGTGCTGGTGGTGAGACGCAGCTGACCGCCGATTCCTGACAGTACCCCCTCCTTTATGGGTGGGCACCGAACACCCAAGAGGCTTGGCAGGGAAGAATCTGTGGAAGGCTTGTACCAACCGTAGAGCGTGCACATCCGTAGCGTTTACCCAACTCCTCTCTTCAGGACCATATCCAGACCAGTCAATTAGGTATTGCAAATGACCGTAACGATGACGAGAGTCCAAGATCTTTTCCACCTCGTTGTCACGAACCGGTCTCTCACCTTTGCAGGTTCTGGGGTTCATCCGTTGCCAGTGCGGTTGCTCGCGGTGCTGTGCGCCCGTGTGGGGACACGGCGTGATCAATGGCACAGGTAATGCAGAATCTGGGAACTGTGAGTGCGGGGACCAAATGGCCTAAGGCACTGCGGTGTGTCTGCTGTATAGGAGGTGGCCATGTTGGAGACCAAATAGCTAATACTGAGCACTTGTGAAAACACCTGTGGGCAGGTGTAAGCCAATCCCGTGCTTGTGCTGCCTTTAAGTAGGCTGGGATTATGTCACTCTGGGCCAGTGCTTTGTTGTATCAAAGCTGTGCTCTAGCTCTGAACTCTCTCCGTGCATTCCTGTGTGATTCCCGTGGTCCAGATATCGCCTCCGTTCCCCGAGGTCCGTTTGCAGCCTTCACTGCCAAAGATCCGCTGGCTCTCCATTGTGCTATCAGTCAATTGCACACCTATTGGAAATACTTGGATTCCCAGTATCCTGCATGAGGTTACCTTGTCTGTCTGCCTATCATACAAAGTCTGGAGGATTCCAATTCCTTCAGCTGTTCGTTTGCTCAACTCTGCATTTAACCCATTCATCACCTTGCCACCTACTACAGTTTCACAGTGATCTCCGGAACCCGCAAGTAACCCAATTCAGTACTTTATTTTCTATGTTGTCATTACAAGGATAATTCTTCACAGTCTCTCAGTTAACTCTTAAAACTCCATTGCAAATTCTTACAGTTAATTCTCCATGTCTGCATTTACCAGTTAAACACAATCTGCAGTCCAGCATCAAAGCTTGTTTACATTTGGACAATTCAACATTTATTCTTCAGCTTGTTTTTGCATATGTTTCCATGAACATTTCTTTTATTTATTTCTGAGTTTTCTCTTGCATATTATTTCTGCCATTCCTGCAATACTACAGTATAATGATGATTAACAACTAGTCATTTAACTCCTTACTGAATTGTTACTTTAATAAATATATGAAACGGAACTTCCTTCGTCCTCCCTGTTTTCTTCATACCCCAGCACCTACACCTGTGGTTGGTTCCAGGTTAACGGATTCACAAAAACACCCGGACCTGACACTCGTATTCCACGCCCCGATGAGTTTGTACCTTTGGGGCTACTGAAAGCGCTCTCTGGAAACAATTGAGAATTAGTGGTCTGAGGAGAGAAATATGGAATGAGTTGGGAACTTTCAAATAGGAAGGCAGTTTTAATTTATAAACCACCGGATTAATAACACTTTCTACTGGAAATGGTCCAATAAACCGTGGAGCAAATTTCATCGAAGGAACTCTGAGACGGGGATTCTGAGTAGATAAACAGACTTTGTCGCCTGGCTTTAAACTAGGAACTGCTCGTCTCTTTCGATCAGCAAACATTTTATACCGTTGAGAAACCTTTTTAAGAGATAGATGAATCTTCTTCCAAATTTGAGAGAACCGCTGAAGAGCAGAAGCAGCTGCAGGCACGTCTATGACGGGTAAATCTTGGAAATACAGTACTCTAGGATGTTGACCATAAACTGCGAAAAAAGGAGTTGTATCTGAAGAAGTATGATAACGGAAATTATGAGCAAACTCCGCCCAAGGCAATAAATCTACCCAGTCATCCTGTGAAGAGGAAATATACAGTCTAAGATAAGTCTCAAGCTCTTGATTTACCCTCTCCGTCTGCCCATTTGTTTGAGGGTGATAGGCCGTAGAGAACTTAAGTTTGACTTGTAGCGCAGAACACAGAGCCCTCCAAAACTTTGCCACAAACTGTACACCACGGTCAGATATTATTTCTGTTGGAAGTCCATGTAACCTAAAGATTTCACAAAGAAATAACTGTGCCAGCTTTGGAGCAGAGGGTAACCCCATGAGTGGGATGAAGTGTGCCATTTTTGAAAACCTATCAACCACTACCCAGATGGTATCATACCCATTAGATAAATGAGACCAGTGGCGCTTGGGAATGGAATTTGGTAGCAATTGGCCTGCAGGAGCCTGACGAGGAACTTTGTGCTGAGCACATTTGGGACATGAAGCTATGAATTCTTGAACATCTACTTTCATATGAGGCCACCAATAAGTTTGGGACAAAAACTTGAAAGTTTTTAGGACTCCAGGGTGACCAGTAAATTTAGACGCATGAGCCCAGAACAGGAGATTTGGACGAAGCTCAGGAGAGACAAACATCTTGCCTGGAGGTGGAACTTGGGATACCCCTGTAGCTGCGAACACCACAGGATTTAATACGGGTCGAGCAGCTTGTTCTGATGATTCCTCAGTTGAACTCATAGAGCGAGATAATGCATCTGCCTTAACATTTTGTGAGCCAGATCTAAACATCAACTTAAAATCAAAACGAGAAAAGAATAGGGCCACCTTGCTTGTCGGGGTTTCAGACACTGCGCTGCCTTCAAGTAAAGAAGGTTCTTGTGATCCGTGTAGATGGTAATAGGGAATCTCGCACCCTCCAGCAGATATCTCCATTGTTCAAGGGCCAATTTGATTGCCAACAGCTCCTGGTCACCGATGGTATAGTTAATTTCTGCGGGCAAGAATCTACGAGAGAAAAACCCGCAAGGGTGAGTCTTACCATCAACGCCCACCTGGGACAGGACTGCGCCCACGCCAACCGTTGAGGCGTCTACTTCCAAGATGAAGGCTGAAATAAAAGCCTGTTTTATTTTATGAAAAGCAGACAACGCTTCATCAGACCATTGGGAAGGATTTCCCCCTTTTCGGGTTAGGCAGGTAATTGGGGCTATTAATGTGGAAAAGCCCTTAATAAACTTCCTGTAGTAGTTAGCGAAGCCAATAAAACGTTGAACTGACTTGAGTGTTGTTGGAAGAGACCAGTTCTCTATGGCTTCTAGTTTAGCTGGGTCCATTTGAAGGTCTGTTCCGGAAATGATGTATCCCAGGAAAGATATTGAAGAAGCTTCAAACGTGCATTTAGATAGTTTGCCATACAGATGATTCTGTCGAAGACGTCGAAGAACCTCTTTTACCTGTTGGCGATGAGAAACTAAATCACGGAAAAATATCAGGATGTCATCGAGGTAAACTACCACACATTTATACAGGAGATCTCTAAATACTTAGTTGACAAAATTTTGAAACACAGCCGCGGCATTACTTAAACCGAAGGGCATCACTAGATATTCGTAGTGGCCATCACGAGTATTGAAGGCGGTTTTCCACTCATCACCACTTCGAATCCTGATAAGATTGTAAGCCCCGCAAAGATCCAGTTTCGTGAAGATGGAGGCACCTCTGACTCTGTCAAACAGCTCTGTGATGAGAGGTAACGGGTAGCTGTTTTTAATCGTGATGTCATTTAAACCCCGATAATCAATACAGGGGCGTAGTCCTCCATCCTTCTTCTTAACGAAGAAGAATCCCGCACCGGCCGGGGAAGAAGATGGCCGGATAAACCCTTTCTGTAAATTCTCCTTTATATATTCGCTCATTGCTTGAGTCTCTGGAACTGAAAGAGGGTATGTACGCCCTCTAGGTGGCTTGCTCCCTGGAACCAAATCGATGGGACAGTCCCATTCTCGATGAGGCGGCAAGACATCAGCAGCTTTCTCACTGAAGACGTCAGTGAATTCCTGATAGGCCTCTGGAAGGCCAGACTGAGGTTTTACACTTGTGGATTTTATTGGACATACTTGAGCTAAGCATGAATGGAGACAGGAGGAACTCCACGCCGTCAACTGTAAGGTAGACCAGTCAAATTGTGGATTGTGCAATTGAAGCCAAGGCATACCCAGTACAATCTCATAGGTAGCTTTTGGTATGACCAGGAATTTGATGAGCTCAGAATGCAAGAAGCCCACTCCCAGAACTACCGACTTGGTCTGCTGAGTGATGGATCCTTCAGCAATACGGCTTCCATCTACGGCAGTAAGATAAACCGGATGAGACAGCTTTGACACTGGTAGAGAAAGTCTATCCACTGCAGCTTGTGTGATAAAATTCCCAGCAGCACCACAATCCACTAAAGCGGACAAAGACTGGAGTCCATCTGGCATTTCCAAAGTGACAGGCAATATTAGGTCTTGAGATAAAGGAGCTGTATTCAAGGTCCTTAACTTGACTCCTCCTTTGCAAGTTAGGACCTGGCGTTTCCCAACCGAGCAGGGCAGGAACCAATCAGATGACCATCAGCAGCACAATAGAGACACAGTCTTCCCTTTAATCTTCTGGACCGCTCCTCAGGTGTTAAACGAAATTTGTTTACCTGCATAGGTTCGTCAGCAGTAATAGGTGGAGACTGTACAGGAGGCATAACTCGGTGCTTGCGAAGATCACCTCGAGAGCGTTCACAGGCACGCTCGCGTAAACGTAGAACCAACTTGACACATAGAGAGATTAGGGCCTCCAGTTGCTCTGGTAGATCTCGGGTAGTCAATTCATCCTTTATGCGGTCAGACAGACCATGCCAGAAGGCGGCAACCAATGCCTGGTTGTTCCACTTCACCTCTGATGCCAATGTCTGGAACTGAATGACGTACTGACCCACAGTACGTGTTCCCTGGCGGATCTGAAGGAGGTCTGAGGCAGCAGAAGTCGTACGCCCAGGCTCGTCAAAGATACGTCGGAATGCAGCAACAAACTCTGTATAATTATTCAGCAATGCATCTGCTCGCTCCCACAGCGGAGAGACCCAATTCAGAGCAGAACCAGCTAAAAGAGAGACAATATATGCAACCTTTGCTCTAGGTGTTGGAAAGTTCTGTGGTTGCAATTCAAAGTGGACTTCGCATTGATTCAAAAATCCACGACACATTTTAGGATTACCATCAAATTTACTTAGTGTAGGAAGATGGATGCGAGACATTGGAATAGAAGCAACTGGAGAGCTAGAAACTATGGAACTAGGAACAGGAGCAGAAACTGATGGGGACACTGGAGGAGCTGAAGTTGGAAATGACTGTTGCAGAGTATCTAAGCGAGAAGACATTTCCTGCAGGTATTGTATAATCTGCTGCTGCGCAGCCTCTTGACCATCTAGTCGTGACACTAAGCCTTGGAGTGTCCCTGACCCCACACTCTGACCACCGTCCGGGTCCATGGGCCTCGGACAATCTGTCAGGTCTCTGGTTTTGTCTGTCCCCGGCGGGGGCGCTAGTGGGTCAGTGTTGGTGCGATGTACAAAGCGGGGAGGCAATATAAAAGTCCTGCGCATAAGTGCTGATATTTATTAATGCAAAGCAGATGGTATAATACTGAATATGGAAACCGGTAATGTGGAAAACTATGACAGGTAACTGAATCCAAACAACTTAAAAGTCTCTTGCAGCAGAACGGAAAATAACTTGATAATGAATGCAGGTGAAATAACAGAACTCCAGTAGTATTTGGAAATACACAGTCTCTGAATAACACAGGGCAAACTGATAATGGTTAGGAAAGCAGAACTCCGGAATATATAAGTAACTCACAGTCTCTGTAAAGCACAAGTCCATATAGCCACACTTAGGCTAAAGCAGGAGACAGTCTCTAAGCCAGTAGATGTTATACTGCTGAGTTGCACAGATGGTATGCTGACAATTAGTGCACAGGTAAGTAATGAGAAAGAACACCTGAGGAGAGTCTCTTACTGCTGATGGGTTTGAAGCTGGATGTAGCTGAAGTCCGGAGTAAAAGGAGAGCTGTAGAAATGGAAACTGGAACAAATGAGGTAACCACAGGGGAACGCTGGAAACAGGAACGCAGGAACTGGGAGAACTAGACACAGGGTATGTGACTCGTTGTCCGAGGCGATGAGAGTGAGCCCCGGACAGGAACTTATACCCCTTGCTCTGCAGTGATTGGTCGCAGTGTTCTGGCTGGAAACACAGGGCTGGATTAGATGCCGGGATTAGCTGAGTGCAGGTGTCATAGCAGCATCCATACAGACCGGAAGCCGGCACACAGCGGAACACAAACGCAGGACCAGACTCAGGGGTACTCAGCGACACGGGAGATGACGCTCGCGGTCAGCGCATCCATGCAGCCGCGACTGGGGCCATGACCTCCGGAGGCCTGCACACACATCAGTAGGTGAGACGCAGCTGACCGCCGATTCCTGACAATCATTAGCTAAGTTCACAGCCCATTTAGCAATAGCACTACTCACCCATACCGACGCCACAGCAGGTCTGAGCAATGCACCCGAATTAGCGAAAATGGACTTCAGAGATGTCTCCAGCTTGCGATCCGCCGGATCCTTGAGAGCTGCGGTGTCAGGAGACGGAAGCGCCACTTTCTTAGACAAACGAGATAGAGCTTTGTCAACATTTGGACACGACTCCCATTTTTCCCTGTCATCAGAGGGGAAAGGATACGCCATGTAAATCCTCTTGGGAATCTGCCACCTCTTGTCCGGCGACTCCCAAGCCTTTTCACAAAGAGTATTCATTTCATGAGAGGGGGGAAACTTCACCTCAGGTTTTTTCCCCTTGAACAAGCAAATCCTTGTTTCCTGTACCGGAGGTTCATCAGAAATGCGTAAAACATCTTTTATAGCCACAATCATGTATTGAATACTCTTAACTAATCGTGGATGTAAAGCAGCCTCAGTGAAATCGACCTTGGAATCAGAGTCCGTGTTGGTATCAGTATCTACCACTTGAGTAAATGGCCACTTTTGCGACCCCGATGCGGTCTGCACCTGAGACAAAGCATCCTCCATGGACTTTTTCCACACCTGTGTCTGTGACTCAGATCTATCCAACCTCTTTGACAAAGAAGCTACATTCGTATTAATTGTACTTAGCAAAGTGAGTAAATCAGGTGTCGGCTGCGCCGACAGGGCCAAATCTAGACCCGCATCTGCTCCCCCAATAACCTCCTCCGGTGAATAACATTCAGCCTCAGACATGCCGACACGTATTATCGACACACGGACACACACACAGACTGTCTCAGCTAGGGGACAGGCCCACAATGAAGCCCGGATAGAGAAACACAGAGGGAGTATGCCAGCTCACACCCCAGCGCCCAAATATCCCGTCAAGGGATATATGTGACCAGCGCTGCTCAAAGTATAATAATATGCACCACAAAATGCGCCCCCGCCCCCCCGAGTAGCTCCCCGTTACTTTCAGAGGAGCTGTGGAGGTCCCGGGTCAGCGTCTCCTTCAGCCGCGTGTGGAGGAGAAATGGCGCTGTGAGCCGCGCGGCAAAGATCCGCCCCTTCCAGGCGTGCTTCAGCCCGCCAAATTTGAAAAACTGAAAATGCCGGCGGGGATCTGAGAAGCGGTGCCGAGGCACCGAAAAGGCTTCTGCCGGCTCCCAGACCTCAGTAACATGCTGCCCAGGGCGCCCCCCCCAGCGCCCTGCACCCTGTGAGTGCCGTTGGTGATAATGTGTGGGAGCATGGAGTGCAGCGCTACCGCTGCGCTGTACCTCCGTTACTGAAGTCTTCTGCCGTCCTGAAGTCTTCTGCCTTCTGCATACTCACCCGGCTTCTTTCTTCTGGCTTCTGTGAGGGGGGTGACGGCGCGGCTCCGGGAACAAGCAGCTAGGAGCACGAAGTGATCGAACCCTCTGGAGCTAATGGTGTCCAGTAGCCGAGAAGCAGAGCCCTTAAACTAAGTAGAAGTAAGTCTGACTTCTCTCCCCTCAGTCCCTTGCTGCAAGGAGCCTGTAGCCAGCAGGTCTCCCTGAAAATAAAAAACCTAACAAAAGTATTTTCTAGAGAAACTCAGGAGAGCTCCCCTAGTGAGTGTCCAGTCAGTCCTGGGCACAAAGTCTAACTGAGGTCTGGAGGAGGGGCATAGAGGGAGGAGCCAGTTCCCACCCAGTTTAAGTCTTTTCAGTGTGCCCAAGCTCCTGCGGATCCCGTCTATACCGCATGGTCCTTTTGGAGTCCCCAGCATCCTCTAGGACGTAAGAGAAATTCCTAATAGATAAAGATACAGTATACAGGGTTATGGTGGGTAGGTGATGCACTTTAATAAAAAAAAAAAGAGAAATTAACAAAAAGGCCAACTTTCACAATAGATAACATTAGAAAAAAATAGATAAAAAATACTGTAGTCCTACACATAATACAGCATAGGAACCCCCAAATAGGTTGAACTCGATGGACAAATTGTCTTTTTTCAACCTCAGACACTATGTAACATGTACACTACACTCTGCTACAAGGTATGTGGTGTCCCCATGACTTATGACCATTGGTTAGAGTTGTCTGTAAGAGGCTGATGTGAGGACTGTCTACATTAGCCAAGGGATCCTCATGTCACTAGCTGCCTCCAATCTATACAAGGAAGAAAAAATAGGATTTTAATTACCTACCGGTAAATCCTTTTCTCGTAGTCCGTAGGGGATACTGGGAATCCTAGTACCATGGGATATAGGGGGTAATTCCAAGTTGACCGCAGCAGGAATTTTGTTAGCAGTTGGGCAAAACCATGTGCACTGCAGGGGAGGCAGATATAACATGTGCAGAAAGAGTTAGAAAGAATATTGTCTGCTTGTCACGGTCCGGCGGGTCGGGCTCCAGGAGCGCCGGTACTTACCTGTCCGGACGCTCTGGTGCGGTCCCTCCGGTGGGGGTGCGGGCTTGCTGGCGATGGGCACAACTGGCAGGCATGTCTGGGAGGAGAGGACTCAGGGGCAGCAACAAGTGTTTGTGCAGCTTCCAGCTGCAGAGGTCCAGGATGGGTGCGCCATCTTGGAAGGTTCAGCTGACCAAAATCACCCATTGCAAAACCAATGAGAAACAGGCTGCAGGTATAAATCTGGGGATTTCTGGGTAAGAATACGCCAGTGCAACATCTCTCACACAGCTTTATGTGTGCTAGTTATTCTGTGCTCCACTGCATCGCTTCTAAAGTATCTAGATACCAGAGATTCACTCGGTTACCTCTCGACACCTGCAGGCCTCTCTGGGCACCTTCTCTCCCAGTGAGCCTCAGTTCATCCCAGCCTCCAGTCCTCCTGACCCGGGAATCCACCAGGTGTTCGCTCACGGGCAACCGGGTTCTGCTGATCCATCTGCTCTAACGAGAACAACTGCAGCATCAGTGGAATCTCCTGAAGAGGACCTATGAAAAAGACCTTTATTCAGCCTACCCGGCTAATCCTGACTAAAACCACCGATACCAAACCACAAGCCACAAGTCCGGATTCGCAAAACCCTAGAACTCTAACAGTTTGCACTGGCCCGATGGATCCGGAGGGTGCTCATGGTTCCGGTACGGATCTTCTGCAGGGCATAGCTTCCCATCTGGAGAGTCTAGAGGAGTCCAAGCGTCAATTGGCTCAATTTATTCAGAGGATGTCTTCTCGCCAAGATTCCATGCAAGTCCACAACGCTAATGTTGCCACTGGTCGACGCATGGAGACTCAGCAAACGCCATCCATCCCTGTTCCTATAGTCGCTTCTCCCTCGTCCCTGCGTCTGCCAACACCCACCAAGTTTGATAGGAACCAGGGGCATTTCTACAGAGAAGGGGGCCGTGTGCACCTCCGGGTGGGCCCCCTCCTCTGAACGGCGCTGTAGACTCCGGCAATGTGCCGGAGTCTACTGCGCATGCGCAGGTCTTCGGAAACATGGCGTCCGCCATGATCCGGAGACCAATTTGGCTACTGCGCATGCCCGGCGGACATTTTGGCAGCGATTTCCACCGCGGACGCTGCGCTCGCCGCTGGACTCCGGTTAGGCAAGTATTTAAATGGGTGCAATGTGTGCAGTGTGGGCCCCCCCTGGACCCAGGGGCCCATGTATTGCACCCATTATAGAAACGCCAATGATGGGAACCCAAAGATGTGTCGCGGGTTCTTGAACCAATGCGAGATCCATTTATCATTACAGCCCTTTAACTTCCCGTCTCAGAAGGCAAAGGTAGCATATATCGTCTCCCTCCTGGCTTGTTCAGCCCTGGATTGGGTGTCCCCCCTGTGGGAGAGAGCCGATCCTCTTCTCGATATTTATTCAGCATTCCTCGTTACTTTCCGAAAGATTTTCGATGAGCCCAGAAGAACTACGTCGGCATCAATCGAGATAATGCGCCTCCGTCAGGGGAATCGGTCCTGGAACAGGTAAAACCACCTCTTTTGAGAGTCTGGATACAGATGCGTCAACTATGGGTGGGTTTTCCCATTTTTTCCTATCCTCCTCAGGGAAGGGAAAAGCAACCAGAACGCTTCTAGGGATCTGGAATTTTTTTCTCCGGGTTTTCCCATGCTTTCTCAAATATAGCATTCAATTCTTTAGAAGCAGGAAAGGTTAGCGAGGCTTTCTTATTGTCAGTGAAGTAAGCCTCCTCAACCTGTTCAGATGTTGCATCAGCAATATTCAACACATCTCTGATAGCCTCTATCATCAACTGCACCCCTTTTGCAAGAGATGCAGCAAATCCCCATCACCTTCTACCGTATCAGAGTCGGTATCCGTGTTGTCTTGCATAATCTGGGCAAGAGCACGTTTGTGGGAACATACAGTGGGGGGCCCTGAGGTAACAGAACCGGACCAGACTGCCATAGAATTCTGTTTTGCGCGACCCTAGTAGAAATCTGACAAATCATAGTTTTGATAGAGGATAACCACTCTGGCTCCCTTGTTGGTATCTGCGCTAAGACAGTGCAATCCTGATTACATGGAATGGGATCATCCTGAGAGGACATATTCTCAGCAGCATATAAAAGAGACAGAGTTTGGAGCCAACCCACACACAGGACTTTTTAGGATAAAGGACCCCCCCTTACCAGCACCCACTGTGTACTGTAATAGGTGGGTGGTCTTCTGTATACCGGCGGTCGGGCTCCCGGCGCTCAGTATACCGGCGCCGGGAGCCCGACAGCCGGCATACCGACACTTATTTTCCCTCGTGGGGGTCCACGACCCCCATAGAGGGAGAATAAAATAGTGTGGCGCGCTACGTAGCGTGGCGAGCGCAGCGAGCCCGCAAGGGGCTCATTTGCCCTCGCCACACTGTCGGTAAGCCGGCGGTCGGGCTCCCGGCGCCGGTATGCTGGTCGCCGGGAGCCCGACCGCCGGCCAGCCGTAGTGAACCCGTAATAGGTTACACAGACAATTTCACCGCCTCCCCCCCTTCTACAACTCCCTGGTATCATACAGGATAGCTGGAGTTGCTTGGAGGGACAGCTCTGTCAGCATCTGTGTACAGGAACTGCAGGCAGGAAAATGGCGCTGAATGCTGCTGGGTCCGCTCTGAGAAGCTCCACCCCTTGAAGATGGCGCGTCTTCCCGCACAAATTCTTTATACTGGCCTGAGGATTCCGTCGCTAGGCGGGGGATTCCGTCCCCTGTTAGCGTTTGTGTACAGAGGATTCTGACGCTAGCCTGGGGATTCAGTCTCCGGTTAGCGTCTGTGACCAGTGTACTACTCAATGTACTACTGAGTGTAGGGTATTTAGACGTTGGCTCAGGACGCCCCTCATAGCGCCAACACTGTGTGCCGCTGAGCCTTCCCGGAGTGCAGCCGCTCAGAGATGCGCTCTTACCCTTGTGCCACCATATCTTGCCATCTTCTGATCTCTGGCTCTGTAAGGGGGTGGCGGCATGCTGCCGGGGTGAGCGAGCCTCTGTGGCGGGGAACGATCAATCCCCTCAGGAGCTCAGTGTCCTGTCAGCAGAGATAGTGGCTCAGATCCCGCAGGGTGGACACTACTCCCCCCCTTAGTCCCTCGAAGCAGGGAGGCTGTTGCCAGCAGCCTCCCTGTGCCTAAACTCTACATAAAATAATAAAACTAAAAGAACTCCTATGGAGCTCCCCTAGCTGTGACCGGCTCCTCCGGGCACATTTTCTAAACTGAGTCTAGTAGGAGGGGCATAGAGGGAGGAGGCAGCCCACACTCTCAAACTCTTAAAGTGCCAATGGCTCCTAGTGGACCCCTCTATACCCCATGGTACTAATGTGGACCCCAGCATCCTCTAGGACGTAACAGAAAAAACATATAACAAAATAAAATCAATGGTATTCTGTAGGCATATTCTCACCATCCACATTTGTGTTTAATATGCTTCTATCTCATGATTTGTTTAGTCTCATAGGTATAATTGGTTTCTCTGCCGTCAAACTGTGGCGGTTCTTCAGAAGAGGCCTCTTTTCTTCTGCAGAAACCGCCACAGTTTGAAAGCGAAGAAACGCGTCAAGGATCCATGGCAATTCTACCACCGCTAATTGCTTCCTGCCATCCATCTATACAGAGGACGGAGACGAGTACTAGCCGCGGCCTCCCTCCCGCTTTCAGGACTTTGACAACATTAAGGACGTCTGACAGCTTTACACGCTTCCGAGTTTGGGCTCCGCCGTCAATGCACAAGACAGATACGGTGAGCTGTTACAATTTCTCCTCTGGCACCTGAAATAAAAATGCTGTGATCTATACCTTCAGCCAACTAACCATTTGGAGTCAAGTGTCACAACTGAGGACTGGAGACCGTGACTGGGAGCCTCAGTTGTAGGGGCTGACGGGTACTTGAACTTAGGAGGAGCTATGTGACTCCTGGACATGCGTAATGACAGTAGCAATGAATGCCCGAGGGCGTGACCACGACAACTGGAAATGCCTTAAGTGCTTTTATTAAATAAAAAGTCAAATAACGTGCAAAAGAATAATAGAAAGTCACGCGTGATAATTAGTTGCACAATTGGTAAAGACCAGTAACCTGGAATATGGAGGAAAGTTCTGTAAACAATAAATGAAGCTGGGGTTCGCTGGAAGATGAGTAAAGAAGCTGGGGTTCGTTGGAAGATGAGAAAAGAAGCTGGAGTGCGCAGGAACTGAGGAATGAAGGATGATTACTGAAAAGCAAAAGTTCAAACACAGGAATCCAAAGTAGACTGTAGAGCAGGGGTGGGGAACCTCAGGCCCGCGGGCCGTATAAAGCCCGCAGAGCCACTTGATCCGGCACGGCCAGGCTCACCTAACCGTGGAGATGCCGGGCGCCCGCTGAGATTTGGCAGTGTGCGGCCGTGCGGTGCTATGGGAGAGATGTCATAATGTCTCTCCCATAGTTCTGAGGAGCCGGTGGCCAGGCGGAGGGCAACGGTCCGGAAGCAGGAGTGGGGATGGTGAGTATTGTGTTTTTTTTTCTTTTAATGTGTGTGTAAGTGGCGCTACTAGAGGGCATATCTAATGTGGCATATTTAATGGGGCATAACAACTGACTGGGGGCATATCTATTGGGGCATAACAAGTGACTGGGGGCATATCTAATGGGGCATAACAAGTGACTGGGGGCATATCTAATGGGGCATAACAAGTGACTGGGGGCATATGTACTGGGGCATAACAACTGACTGGTGGCATATCTAATGGGGCATAACAAGTGACTGGGGGCATATCTACTGGGGCATAACAACTGAGTGGGGGTATAACTACTGGGTGCATAACTACTGACTTGGGGCATAACTACTGGGGGTACATCTACTGGGGCATAACTGCTGGGGGCAGGCTAATTTTTAAGTTGATAATTTTTGTATGGCCCCCGAAGGATTTTATAAATATCAAAATGGCCCTTGGTAGAGAAAAGGTTCCACACCCCTGCTGTAGAGGGTTAACACTGGAGAGTCGGGTTACACTGCAGAGTGTAATCACCAGGGAAGTCAGGCTGAACTGCAGAATGGAATTGCAGGAGAAAGTCTGTAGTGAAGCTTGTAGGCAGGAATCACAAATGACAATGGAAGCACTGACAATTTCCTGGCCCAGGCACAGGATACTTATACCTGCAGCAAGGCAGGCATTGGCTGGGCAATTATGCAGATTCCAGAGGTAGTGGATTGGTGGAAACTGAGGCATGTGACTGAAACTAAGATGGCTGCACCCATGTTAGCACTTGGAGGGAAAGTTAGTTTGGAAAACCATGTGGAGATTCAGCAGCAATGGCGGCGAAGGCCACTGAGGGCAGGAGACGCCACACTGGCAACTTGTATACTGGAACCGCATGGATGACAGCGGAGACCGCGGCAGACACGAGACGTTACACTGGTAAGTCCGTATACTGGAAACACAGGAACGGCGGCGGAGGCCGCGGAGGGCGTACAACAACCAGAAGGGAGATAGTGTCTCAGTACCCGGATCGTGACATCAAGAAAGCAATCATTCCAGCTGATGCGGCTGCCAGACGCTAAGAGCCACAGTATTATAAGCGGGAGGTGGTAGCATATCGCTGGCAACAGAACTCTCTGGTGCAATAAGGATATCTATACCAATTATACCTGTGAGACTAAACAAATCATATGAGATGGAGGCATATTAAACACAAATGTAGATGGTGAGAATATGCCTACAGAATACCATTGATTTTATTTTGTTATATGTTTTTATTTTAAACCATTGTGTTAACTAATAAATTGACGAGCGCTCTCGAATTGAGTAACCTGTACTACTCAATTTTTTATGTTAATTATCTTTATGACTGCCAAGTAATTTGGGAGCAGCTTAGAGAAGAAAAAAGGACACTACTAATGTGGAGAACTTTCTTTTTTATAATGATATATATATACTACAGCGCCCAATTTTTTTTAATCTAATTGTATTAATAGACAGGATGCCTTTTTGGCACCATAAGGTATAGGTCGAATTGGGAAGCGAGGGGGCAAAACTTGGATTACCCCAAAGTGGTATAAAAGGTGCAGAATGTGGGTCTCTCTTTAGCTGTTTATTGACATTTATCCATGTTTTGTACTGTACGTGTCCCAAAAAAGGGTATTAGAATGGAACAGCAGAGGAAGTTGTGCTTTCAGTGTATGTAGTAATGCAGGCAGAGCATACAGATGGAACAAAGCTTCTTCTAGCACAGGGTTAGTATAATAACTGGTGTGTAATAGCCAGTGAGTCAACCACATATCGGGACAGAGCAGACTTTGCAAATGCAAGAATTTGGGGATTACTGAGTCCTCCTTTAGTTTGGTAATGCCAAGTGGTATGTGCATACCAACCAACATGACCCTCTCCAGGAGGGAATTGTTTATTGAAGAGAGTTTGATCAATGGATCAATTGAGACTGATTTATTGGCTTCTCTGATTTTTTGCTATATTAACACATGTATAGAGAGTGTTACGATAAGGAAGGTAATAAAAACTTTCCCCAATGAGAAACCTTGGTTAAATGGGGAGGTTCGCGCTTTGATTAAAGCTAGGGATAGAGCTTTTAGGGCTGGTGATCAGGCTGCTTTAAGACTTGCTAGGGCTACACTTAGGGTAGGTATTAAAAAGGCAAAAATGAACTACTCAAAAAAGATCGAAGATCTTAGTTGCTTGAATAGGAATCCGAGGAGTTTGTGGCAGCTGATATATGAGGTGACGGGGTGTAAAGTTAAGAAGCGTGATTATGGTGTGACTAGTAAGGCACTGGTGGAGGATTTAAATTTATTTTATTGTAGATTTGAGGAGAGCAACAATTTATCCCAGTTACCGCTGTGTCCTAGTATGGGTGATACCCCCCTAATACTTGATGAGGGCACAGTGGCTAAATGTCTGCGTCAAATAAATCCTGGTAAGGCAGCAGGGCCTGATGGCATTCAAGGGAAGGTTCTCCATGGTTGTGCGGAGCAATTGTGTGGAATATTGACAGTTTTGTTTAATTTATCACTCATGCACTGTGTAGTGCCGAGGTGCTTTAAGATGACTAGTATTGTCCCCGTCCCGAAGAAAGGGTTAGCAAAAGGCTTAAATGACTATCGGCCTATAGCATTAACACCTCTTATAACAAAATGTTTTGAGAGACTGGTACTGAATCATATTAAATCTTTTTTCCCTGCCGATTTTGACCCATTTCAGTTTGCCTACAGACAAAACCGATGCACTGATGATGCGATTATTTCACTGTTGCACTTTACCCTGTCTCATTTGGAAGAGAGTAATGCCTATGTTAGGATTTTATTTGTTGATTTTAGTTCGGCTTTTAACACAGTGATTCTAATGTCCTTGATTAATAAATTATCCGCACTAGGCCTTGATTGTTTTACTTGTAATTGGATTTTAGCATTTTTGACAAATCGTCCTCAGGTGGTCAAAATGGGCAGTATTAGGTCTGGCGAGGCACAAATTAATACAGGTGTACCCCAGGGTTGTGTTCTTAGTCCTTTCTTATATTCATTGTTTACTTATGATTGTGTATCAGCGGACGTATCAGTTAAATTGATTAAATTTGCGGATGATATTGCCGTAGTTGGGTTAATTAGTGGTGATGATGAGCTGGCATATAGGACGGAAGTTGCAAAGTTAGTCGATTGGAGTAATGAAAATCACTTATTTTTAAATAGTGGGAAGACAAAAGAACTGATTATTGATTTTAGGAGAAGGCAGCTGCCGAAGTCACCAGTGTTTGTTGGTGATCAGGAAGTGGAAATGGTCACCTCATTCCGGTTTTTAGGCATTCAGATCTCGTCATGTTTGACTTGGTCTGAGCACCTGTTATTGATAGGAAAAAAGGCTCAACAACGACTTTTTTTCCTGCGGCGTTTAAGGGCCGCAGGTGTTGGTGCTCAGACCATGTTAAATTTTTACAGGTGCTCGATAGAGAGCATTCTTAGTTATGGGATCGTGGCATGGTATGGTGGTTGTACTCTAAAAGATCGATGGGCATTAGAAAGGATAAGGAAAACGGCAAGTAAAATCATGGGCATGCCATTGCCTAGCTTTGATGATTTGTATAGGAGTAGGGTTTTAAGCAAAGTCAGGTGTATTTTACTAGATAGCGCGCATCCTTTTAATATGCTTTTTGTAAAACTTCCATCGCGAAAGAGATTTCGTTCTCTGATAGCTCGTACCAACCGGTTTAGGGTTAGTTTTATTCCATCTGCTGTACGTATGTTAAATGAATGATTCATTTTTATGTTTGTTTTATGTTGTCGCCTGCTACTACTTGATGCTTTGTACAATGTAATTTCGTCTGTCAACTTGTTTTGGCTGATGACAATAAACTTGAACTTGGACATCCCTCTTAATTTATGATTGCCATCACCTGTGGTGAGACACCTTTCTTATCCACTAACCTGTTCAAAACACAATGGCGCACACAGGGGGGGTTTCCTAGTACCTGGAAACCCCCCTGATGAGACAAATTTTTATTTTTGAGACGGAGACTGCATTGTCTCCGTCTCAGTAAAAGCCGCGATCGCGACCGCGGACCTGCTGCAGTTACAGAGAGCTAGAGCTCTCTGCATAGAGACTGTCCGGAGGGAGCTGCTGGCTGCGCATGCTCAGCCACAGCAGCTCCCACCGTCCTCACACAGTGCCGCGCAGAATCAGCACAGTGATCACTGACCATTTGGTGTTACTGAACCCAATCTATGAATCCATCTTGCTTCCAATTTTTTTAGGAGGAGTGAATGATCTCCTCCTCTCTTCGGGACAGGGACCCAATCAACGTTCCTGCATTTTAACGAAGAAACTTGATGTCCTGCATTTAAAAAGTGTTGAGCCACCGCTTTATCTTTATGACCTGTTTGAAGTTCCTGGTGGATTGAACTGCGATGGTTCGCTCTCCGTTCCCTAAATGTGCAGGTGGTCATCCCCACATATGGGAGACCACATGGACATAATAGCATGTAAATAACATGGTCCATCCGACAATGTAGTCGGTAACGAATTGTAATTAGTTTTCCACTCGAGGGATGTGGAAACTTATCACCAACCAACATAGAGCGACATGTCACACAACCTAGGCATTTGACACAGCCTTTCTTCTGCGTTCTTAACCAGTTGCTATCACCACAGGCAGTTTGTCTAGCCGGATGCATCAACAATTGCTTCAAATTACGCCCACGTCTGTAGGCCATCATAGGAGGATGTTCAAACATATTTTTGAATTTGGATCCGAATTCAATATCGCCCAGTGTCTCCTTAAAGAAGCTCTAATGGCGGGTGATTTTGCATCAAACTGTGTAACATATATCATCCGTCATTGGTTTCGCCTCAACAAGCCTGGAGCGCGCCTTATCCAGGCAGGTGTAAACTGTGCTCATTCTGTACCCCCTCTCGAGGAAACGGGTTTTCATTTACAGAATCTGTGTTTCAGCAGTGTCTGGATCTGTATTATTCCTCGACACTCGCATAAACTGCGAAATAGGTAGGCTGGACCTCAAAGATGGTGGATGGTTACTCATAGCATGTAAGATCGTGTTACGATCTGTCTCTTTTCTAAATAAAGTCGTGCCCAATCTGGTACCATTACGGAAAATAGTTAGATCCAAAAAATTTATGGACATTGTATTGGAATGTCCCGTGAAGCGCGCAGTGGAGTCTAGGTTGTTCAAATACTCCAACATACAATTAAACTCTACTTCGGTGCCGTCCCACAGCATAAAGACGTCATCTATAAAGTGTTTATAGTAAACAATCTTACTACCGTATGTAGGCATAATGTTGGTTGTCTCGTACTCATGCATGAATATGCCTGCATACACGGGGGCCACATTAGAGCCCATGGCTGTCCCCGAACATTGCATATAATACTCTCCTTGATACATAAAATGGTTATTGGTCAAGATTAACTCTAGAAATGCCAAAATACACTCAATCGGAATGGTGGCCGTCCCAGATGAGACCAGCAATTTCCTGACTGCCTCCAGGCCCAAATTATGAGGGATGTGGTATAAAGAGACGATACATTGAGTTCCTCCTTATCCTCCCCCAGATCCAAGATTTTGGTCAAAAAGTCCCCCGTATCCTTAAGATAACTAGGAATGAATGGTATTAGTTCTTGCAAAAAAACATCCACAAACATCGCTAATGGTTGTAAGAGGGACCCCCTGGCAGATATAATAGGTCTACCAGGGGGGTTGACCATAGTCTTATGGACCTTGGGGAGTGTATATAACACAGGGCAGATCTGGGAATTCAACTTTAAAAAAAAGGGTTATCTGTTCAGTCAGCCACCCTTGATTTACCGATCTATCAACCAGAGAATCAACCCTTCTTTTAACAAGGGTCATCGGATTATGTCCACATTTGATGTATGTATCAGGATCCGCAAGTTGGCGCCTGACCTCTGCATCATAGTCAACAAAATTCTGAATGACTACAGCTCCGCCTTTATTGGCGGGCCTAATGACAATTTTAGCATTGTTCCTCAAAGATGTCAAGGCTATGCATTGTTCAGGCGTCAAATTTGCAAAACCTTTAGAAGTGTTAGTTTTAAAATCACTTTCGGTCATCCTCAAAAATGTGCGAATACTAGGACTACTAATTGTAATATTAAGAGGAAATTCCAGGAGCAGAGAATTTTGTTCCTCCTGGAGAGAATGACGTTGGTATGTATGTGTATGGAGAGTGACATCTGAGTGTCGTGTTTACAAGCACGAACCACCTAGTCACGCAATGTGTGTCATGTCCATGACAACACACGCCCTGTGCAAACAGAGATCTGTATGTGTCACCATGCCACACGCCTGCCGGCCATCAGTGTCCATGGTAACGGCCTTTGCACAGTTCCAACAGCAGCTAACCCCGAGCGGAGATATGTTTAGCAGATAACTGGTCAATGACATCATGTAGAAGTGTGGACGCTAGAGGACGCACAATTACCCGAGTTCTTGTCCCTCTTACAGCAGCCATCTTATTAAGGACAGTTATCTACATTTCTGAGGAAATGTTACTTTCACAAAAGTGCATGGTGCCGCTGTACTGGCGGACGCGAGAGATGTAGATTGTAGTGTTAGGACAGCTCACTAGTACACATTATTACTACTGCCATATTTACTATGTTCCCAGTGTATGCTTCCTGTCCGAAGGCCAACGCGGCACCGGCACGGTAATGGAGACAATGTGTCTCTCTAGTGGCCAGGGCAGGAGGATTGTGCTGCCAGGGTGAGGGCGCGGGTGCGTCACATGGGTCTGACTGACACTCCGGCCGGCAGTGACGGGCGGTACAGGGAGGGTGGGGGGAGTGTTGGTTTCCCAGCAAGCAGCGCGCCGGTGACATAAGGCTCCATACTGCGGGAGGCGGAGACACAGACACCGCTGACTCTGAGACTAGTGATCGCTGTTTTGCCGTCGCCGCTACTGTTGCTATATCTACCCGCCATCCGGCCATCACACCGTACCCGCCGCTGTCCTATCACTGTGACCGGGCACACACCTGCAGGGCGAGCACCGTGCTATATATATATATATCATCCATTACAGCCAGCCAGGCCGCTACTCGCCGTGTCACTGACAGGTCCGGGCAAGTCCCATCTCCCCGCACTCTCAGTCCCTCCTATTCCGTTTCTGTCCCGCACCAGCCTCTCAGACCCGACTATTCCGCACCTGCCCGGCACCAGCCCGAGCCTGAATGAGAAGATGGAGCAAGTGGGGATCATAACACCCGAGACCCGGCCGGTGAGACACCCTAAATATTTGTGTATAATTTTCTTTATGATGTCATAGCTAAAGTGTTTAGTCCATACGGCAGCCGCCCTCCTCTTCTGTCCTGCTCATGTTCAGGGTAGGGAACAATTCCTATAAATAGAGGGGAGACTCGTGTGCTGCCGCCTGTGCGCTCTCTTAGCCCTTACATAAGGCGCCTAATTACTACGTACATGTCATATAGGAAATGGCTGATGACACTTTTCAGTCTTTTAAATCCACGGATCCAAAACTGATGGTCACCAGTAGTATATCTACAATAAACACAAACACATGATGGTGTATAACCATAAGACAGCATTCATATTTATTCAAAAGGGGAGCGACCCCTAATTAAATATTCTCACAAAACAGTAACCCATATAGGCATATCTAAATCCGACTCCACATCTAGAAGGATCTCCAAAAGTGATCTGTAGAATAGAACTGCACCATAGAATGGCCCTAAAATCCCAGAGAAAGTCTCCAAACGTTATAAACACAGTGAGCTGCCATCCGACTTGGGGGGGTAATTCCAAGTTGATCGCAGCAGGATTTTTGATAGCAATTGGGCAAAACCATGTGCACTGCAGGGGAGGCAGATATAACATGTGCAGAGAGAGTTAGATTTTGGTTGGGTTATTTTGTTTCTGTGCAGGGTAAATACTGGCTGCTTTATTTTTACACTGCAAATTAGATTGCAGATTGAACACACCCCACCCAAATCCAACTCTCTCTGCACATGTTATATCTACCCCTCCTGCAGTGCTTATGGTTTTGCCCAATTGCTAACTTTCTTGCTGCTGCGATCAACTCAGAATGAGGGCCTGTATGCAGTAATTTGCACCTTATTTAAGGTTTCTCTAACGTCCTAGTGGATGCTGGGGACTACGAAAGGACCATGGGGAATAGCGGCTCCGCAGGAGACTGGGCACAAAGTAAAAGCTTTAGGACTAGCTGGTGTGCACTGGCTCCTCCCCCTATGACCCTCCTCCAAGCCTCAGTTAAGATTTTGTGCCCGAACGAGAAGGGTGCAATCTAGGTGGCTCTCCTGAGCTGCTTAGAGTAAAAGTTTAAATAGGTTTTTTTTATTTTCAGTGAGACCTGCTGGCAACAGGCTCACTGCATCGAGGGACTAAGGGGAGAAGAAGCGAACTCACCTGCGTGCAGAGTGGATTGGGCTTCTTAGGCTACTGGACATTACAGTGATCGCAAAAACGCGCTATGGCGCGTATTTTACCCGAGAATTGATGATGGGGACTCAAAAATAAAAAAACGCAGGGTCCCTCAGGACGCGCTCTGAGTCTGACCAGCAGCGCTGTCCTGCACTGTCAGTCATTTCCATCTCCACGGTAGCAGAGGGAGGAACTTGTAAGGAGAGGAGACCATGCAGTGTGTTCTGCCGCCCCGCCTCCCCTCACCGTCTGCCTGCTCCGCGCGCATAAGACAGGAATCATCATGGTGTCACAGCAGTCAGTGACAGCTGCTGTTTGTAGTGTAGTGAACGCTGACTCCGCTCTGGCTAACTGCTACGATCGGAAGTCTCAGCTCCGATCCCGCAGCAGAGCCAGAGGGGGCAGAACTAGCCTTAATTAAGTGGCCGCGGCCGGCGGCATTGTGCAAGACACCAAGGTATTGTAGTGAGTCAGTCTGACTCATTATAGTGGGCTGGCAGGTGTCCGCATCGCTGATGGAGGAGGAGAGGCTCAGATGTCCGGCCGGAGGAATCTACCTTTCCCCTTCCTTCACTTCTGGCCGTGGAGGAAGGGAGAGAGAGGAGGAGGATCTAAGTACTATGCTGACTTTAAACCACTGCGGTAGCTGCAGCCTGTGTATCGAGGTAGCTGCAGGCAGACACGAAGGATGTAGGTAGCACAGGGGGTGAGGGGGGGGGGAGGGAGCGAGCACTAAGCCTGGCCCAGTCAGTCTGCTCTGCAGTGTCTGCCCCTAGTACATGCAGGTCGTGCCGCGATTCGCGGGTAATTAGGGGGCGGGGCTTAAAGCAATGAACTGCCCGCCCCCATCAGAGACCTGTGCCTGAGCTAGCTGCTGTAGTTGGTAGTGTATCTCATGCTGCCCCCCCCTCTCTCACACAGACACTATCTTGTTCCTCTATATTTAACTCTCTCACATGCACCTCTCTCTCCCTGACAATCTCTCATGTGCCTCTCCCTGACTCTCTCTCTCTCATGTGCCTCTCCCTCTCTCTCATGTGCCTCTCCCTCTCTCTCATGTGCCTCTCCCTCTCTCTCCCTCACTCTCTCATGCGCCTCTCCGACACTCATGTGCCTCTCCCTCTCTATGACTCTCTCCCTCTCTCTCCCTGACAATCTCATGTGCCTCTCCCTCTCTCTCATGTGCCTCTCCCTCTCTCTCTCATGTGCCCCTCCCTCTCTCTCTCATGTGCCTCTCCCTCTCACTCTTTCATGCGCCTCTCCTCGACACTCATGTGCCTCTCCCTCCCTCTCGCTGACACTCTCATGTGCCTCTCCTTCTCTCCCTGACACTCTCATGTGCCTATCCCTCTCTCTCCCTGACACTCTCATGCGCCTCTCCCTCTCTATCCCCGACAATCTCTCATATGTCTCTCCCTGACAATCTCTCATGTGCCTCTCCCTCTCTCACGCAGCTTTCCCTCCCTCTCGCTGACACTCATGTGCCTCTCCCTAACACTGTCTTGCTCCACTCTCTCATGTGCCTCTCCCTTTCTCCCTGATACACGGTCTTGCTCCTCTCCCTGACACTCTCATGTGCCTCTCCCTGACACTCTTTCATGTGCCTCTCCCTCTCTCTCCCTGACTCTCTCTCATGCGCCTCTCCCTTCCTCTCCCTGACACTCTCATGTGCCTCTCCCTCTCTCCCTGACACTCTCATGTGCCTCTCCCTCTCTCACGCAGCTCTCCCTCCCTCACTCTCATGTGCCTCTCTCTGACACTCTCTTATGTGCCTCTCTCTGACACTCTCTTATGTGCCTCTCTCTGACACTCTCATGTGCCTCTCCCTCCCTCTCTCTGACTC
Organism: Pseudophryne corroboree; assembly: GCF_028390025.1. Lineage (NCBI taxonomy): Eukaryota > Metazoa > Chordata > Amphibia > Anura > Myobatrachidae > Pseudophryne > Pseudophryne corroboree. Next base: position 633,673,411 of record NC_086448.1, read on the forward strand.
TCTCTCATGTGCCTCTCCATCCCTCTCATGCAGCTTTCCCTCCCCCTCTCTCCCTGACACAGTCTCATGTGCCTCTCCCTCTCTTCCTGACACACTCTCATGTGCCTCTCCCTCTCTTCCTGACACACTCTCATGCTTCTCTCCATCTCTCACCCTGACATACTCTCTCATGCACCTCTCCCTGACACCCTCTTAAATGACCCTCTCTCTCTCCCTGACGCTGTCTCTCTCTCCCTGACGCTGTCTCTCTGTCCCTCACCCTGACACGGTCTCTCTCTCTTACTCCCCTCCCTATCTCCTGCTCCTCCCACTCTCTCTGTAACACCCTCCAGTGATCACAAAATACGCGTTATAGCGCATTGACCCAGTTTTTAAAAAATGAGCGGGTCCTGCATGACGCGCTGATGCCCGTGTGCACTGTCAGCCAATAAGAATTCACTGACCTGCTCCACTTGTCTGCTCTGATACACTGACAGCAGCCAACCGCATCAGAGTGGCCTGACCCCACTGCTTCACAATAACAACCCACGTAGCAGCAGCAGCTAGAGTACCTCCTGGGCAGCAGAATGTCTGTCTTCAGCCTTCACCCTCTCCCTGTGACAGAGACCGGCCGAGCTGTCACACGCAGAGCCGTCTCACGAGTCCCGAAAGGAGCATCTGCCAAGCACCGGACATCGCCTCCTAGATACCAGCTGTCGCCCCTCCTACAAACCCAGCGCTTCAGTATTCTCTCCTTGGCTGCAGCTACGCTGACCAGGATGCCATCATTGGAGAGTGCCCACACACAGCCGCGGCTACTTCCTCAGCATTACTTCCCGCACTTGGCACCTGGTAAGATGTGTATAGTACTATAGGGGTCATATACGCCCACGGTCTCAGCTGCCAGCCATACACATGTGTAGAGGTCGTATCTCCGGTGCCCCAGCAGCCATCTACCCTTATTCTACCCCCAGTACTTCCTGCCTCTAACCCCCTCCTTGCCCCACTGCACTGTCCCACCTATCCACTGCCCCCAGTACCTACCCATGCCATCTCTCTAGCCCCAGCACTTCCTGCACCTAACCCCCTCCTTGCCCCCAGTACAGCCCCAGCTATCCCCTACCCACAGTATCTACCCATGACCCCTTTCTATCCCCAGTATCTATCCATGCCCCCTCCCTACCAGTACTTCTGCCCCTAACCCCCCCCCTTGCTCTCCAGTACTGCCCCAGCTGCTATCTACCCAAGCCGTATCCCTACCCCCAGTACTGCCTGCCCCTAACCCCCTCCTTGTCACCCTGTACCACCCAAACTATCTACTCGTGCCCCCTCTATACCCCCAATACTACCAGCCCCTAACCCCCTCCATGCCCCCACTACTGCCCTAGCTGCTAACTAGCCATGCCTCTTTTCTACCCCCAGTACTTCCTGGCCCTAAATCCCTCCTTGCCCCCCAGTACTGCCACAGCTGCTATCTACAATTAAACCCTAACTAATCCCAGCACTGCCTGCCACTAGCCACCCCAACACAGTTTTAACTGCTGTCTGAACTTACCCTCTCCCTACCCCCAGTGCTGTCTACCTTTACAGCCCCCCTCTACTCCCAGCTCTGCCCCAACTTCTCCCTGCTTCTGTCCCAAATGCTACTTGCTTTTTTACCCCTCTATCCTAAATACCACCTGGCCCCCGCACAGTCCCAACTGCAGCCTTCCCTCATCCCTCATAAAGTGTGATGGGACCCAGAAACGGTGGAGTAGGACCCCAATTTTTTATAGTGAGGGGTCCCTAGGACCCACAATTTTTTTTGTTCAGCGCGATCACTGCATTAGCTCCAGAGGGACGGTCACAGGCCCAGCCATAGATGGGTCCCGGAGCCGCGCCGCCGGCCCCCTTACAGAGCCAGAAGAGTGAAGAGGTCCGGAAAATCGGCGGCAGAAGACGTCCTGTCTTCAATAAGGTAGCGCACAGCACCGCAGCTGTGCGCCATTGCTCTCAGCACACTTCACACTCCGGTCACTGAGGGTGCAGGGCACTGGGGGGGGCGCCCTGGGACGCAATGAAAATACCTTAAATGGCTAAAAATACATCACATATAGCTCCTGGGCTATATGGATGTATTTAACCCCTGCCAGTTTTCCACAAAAAAGCGGGAGAAAGGCCGCCGAAAAAGGGGCGGAGCCTATCTCCTCAGCAACAAGCGCCATTTTTTCCTCACAGCTCCGTTGGAGGAAGGCTCCCTGACTCTCCCCTGCAGTCCTGCACAACAGAAACGGTAAAACAAGAGAGGGGGGGCACTAAATTGGCATATTAATATATACAGCAGCTATATTAGGGAAAAACACTTATATAAGGTTATCCCTGTATAAATATATAGCGCTCTGGTGTGTGCTGGCAAACTCTCCCTCTGTCTCCCCAAAGGGCTAGTGGGGTCCTGTCCTCTATCAGAGCATTCCCTGTGTGTGTGCTGTGTGTCGGTACGCTGTGTCGACATGTATGAGGAGGAAAATGGTGTGGAGGCGGAGCAATTGCCTGTGTTAGTGATGTCACCCCCTAGGGAGTCGACACCTGACTGGATGGTCTTATGGAAAGAATTACGTGATAGTGTCGGCACTTTACAAAAGACTGTTGACGACATGAGACAGCCGGCAAATCAGTTAATACCTGTACAGGCGTCTCAAACACCGTCAGGGGCTATAAAACGCCCGTTACCTCAGGTCGATACAGACACTGACACGGACACTGACTCCAGTGTCGACGGTGAGGAAACAAACGTATTTTCCAGTAGGGCCACACGTTACATGATCACGGCAATGAAGGAGGTTTTGAACATTTCTGATACTACAAGTACCACAAAAAAGGGTATTATGTGGGGTGTGAAAAAACTACCCGTAGTTTTTCCTGAATCAGATGAATTAAATGAGGTGTGTGATGAAGCGTGGGTTTCCCCCGATAAAAAACTGCTAATTTCTAAAAAATTATTGGCATTATACCCTTTCCCACCAGAGGTTAGGGCGCGTTGGGAAACACCCCCTAGCGTAGATAAGGCGCTCACACGCTTATCAAAACAAGTGGCGTTACCGTCCCCTGATACGGCCGCCCTCAAGGAACCAGCTGATAGGAAGCTGGAAAATATCCTTAAAAGTATATACACACATACTGGTATTATACTGCGACCAGCAATCGCCTCAGCCTGGATGTGCAGTGCTGGGGTGGCTTGGTCGGATTCCCTGACTGAAAATATTGATACCCTGGACAGGGACAATATATTATTGACTATAGAGCATTTAAAGGATGCATTTCTATATATGCGAGATGCACAGAGGGATATTTGCACTCTGGCATCAAGAGTAAGTGCGATGTCCATTTCTGCCAGAAGAGGATTATGGACGCGACAGTGGTCAGGGGATGCGGATTCCAAACGGCATATGGAAGTATTGCCGTATAAAGGGGAGGAGTTATTTGGGGTCGGTCTATCGGACCTGGTGGCCACGGCAACGGCTGGAAAATCCACCTTTTTACCCCAAGTCACCTCGCAGCAGAAAAAGATACCGTCTTTTCAGGCTCAGTCCTTTCGTCCCCATAAGGGCAAGCGGGCAAAAGGCCACTCATATCTGCCCCGGGGCAGAGGAAGGGGAAAAAGACTGCAGCAAACAGCCTCTTCCCACGAACAGAAGCCCTCCCCCGCTTCTGCCAAGTCCTCAGCATGACGCTGGGGCCTTACAAGCGGACTCGGGCACGGTGGGGGCCCGTCTCAAGAATTTCAGCACGCAGTGGGCACACTCGCAAGTGGACCCCTGGATCCTGCAGGTAGTATCTCAGGGGTACAAATTGGAATTCGAGACGTCTCCCCCTCGCCGGTTCCTGAAGTCTGCTTTACCAACGTCTCCCCCCGACAGGGAGGCGGTATTGGAAGCCATTCACAAGCTGTATTCCCAGCAGGTGATAATCAAGGTACCCCTCCTACAACAGGGAAAGGGGTATTATTCCACGCTGTTTGTGGTACCGAAGCCGGACGGCTCGGTGAGACCCATTTTAAATCTGAAATCCTTGAACACTTACATAAAAAGGTTCAAGTTCAAGATGGAGTCACTCAGAGCAGTGATAGCGAACCTGGAAGAAGGGGACTATATGGTGTCTCTGGACATCAAGGATGCTTACCTCCATGTCCCAATTTGCCCTTCTCACCAAGGGTACCTCAGGTTTGTGGTACAGAACTGTCACTATCAGTTTCAGACGCTGCCGTTTGGATTGTCCACGGCACCCCGGGTCTTTACCAAGGTAATGGCCGAAATGATGATTCTTCTTCGAAGAAAAGGCGTCTTAATTATCCCTTACTTGGACGATCTCCTGATAAGGGCAAGGTCCAGAGAACAGTTAGAGGTCGGAGTAGCACTATCTCAAGTAGTACTACGACAGCACGGATGGATTCTAAATATTCCAAAATCACAGCTGATTCCGACGACACGTCTGCTGTTCCTAGGGATGATTCTGGACACAGTACAGAAAAAGGTGTTTCTCCCGGAGGAGAAAGCCAAGGAGTTATCCGACCTAGTCAGGAACCTCCTAAGACCAGGCCAAGTGTCAGTACATCAATGCACAAGGGTCCTGGGAAAGATGGTGGCTTCTTACGAAGCGATTCCATTCGGCAGATTCCACGCAAGAACTTTTCAGTGGGATCTGCTGGACAAATGGTCCGGATCGCATCTTCAAATGCATCAGCGGATAACCCTGTCTCCAAGGACAAGGGTGTCTCTCCTGTGGTGGTTACAGAGTGCTCATCTCCTAGAGGGCCGCAGATTCGGCATTCAGGATTGGGTCCTGGTGACCACGGGTGCCAGCCTGAGAGGCTGGGGAGCAGTCACACAGGGAAGAAATTTCCAGGGCTTGTGGTCAAGCATGGAAACGTCACTTCACATAAATATCCTGGAACTAAGGGCCATTTACAATGCCCTAAGTCAGGCAAGACCTCTGCTTCAGGGTCAGCCGGTGTTGATCCAGTCGGACAACATCACGGCAGTCGCCCACGTAAACAGACAGGGCGGCACAAGAAGCAGGAGGGCAATGATGGAAGTGGCAAGGATTCTTCGCTGGGCGGAGAATCATGTGATAGCACTGTCAGCAGTGTTCATTCCGGGAGTGGACAACTGGGAAGCAGACTTCCTCAGCAGACACTATCTTCACCCGGGGGAGTGGGGACTTCACCCAGAAGTCTTCCACATGATTGTGAACCGTTGGGAAAAACCAAAGGTGGATGATGGCGTCCCGCCTCAACAAAAAACTGGACAGATATTGCGCCAGGTCAAGGGACCCTCAGGCAATAGCTGTGGACGCTCTGGTAACACCGTGGGTGTACCAGTCAGTGTATGTGTTCCCTCCTCTTCCTCTCATACCAAAAGTACTGAGAATCATAAGAAGGAGAGGAGTAAAGACTATACTCGTGGCTCCGGATTGGCCAAGAAGGACTTGGTACCCGGAAATTCAAGAGATGCTCACGGAAGACCCGTGGCCTCTACCTCTAAGAAGGGACCTGCTCCAGCAGGGACCATGTCTGTTCCAAGACTTACCGCGGCTGCGTTTGACGGCATGGCGGTTGAACGCCGGATCCTGAAGGAAAAAGGCATTCCGGATGAAGTCATCCCTACCCTGATCAAAGCCAGGAAGGATGTAACCATACAACATTATCACCGTATTTGGCGTAAATATGTTGCGTGGTGCGAGGCCAGGAAGGCCCCTACAGAGGAATTTCAACTGGGTCGTTTCCTGCATTTCCTGCAAACAGGACTGTCTATGGGCCTCAAATTAGGGTCCATTAAGGTTCAAATTTCGGCCCTGTCAATATTCTTCCAAAAAGAACTAGCTTCTGTTCCTGAAGTTCAGACGTTTGTCAAGGGAGTACTGCATATACAGCCTCCTTTTGTGCCTCCAGTGGCACCTTGGGATCTCAATGTAGTTTTGGGATTCCTAAAATCACATTGGTTTGAACCACTCACCACTGTGGACTTAAAATATCTCATGGAAAGTGGTAATGCTGTTAGCCCTGGCTTCAGCCAGGCGTGTCTCAGAATTGGCGGCTTTATCCTATAAAAGCCCTTACCTAATTTTTCATACGGACAGGGCAGAATTGAGGACTCGTCCTCAATTTCTTCCTAAGGTGGTTTCAGCATTTCACTTAAACCAGCCTATTGTGGTGCCTGCGGCTACTAGGGACTTGGAGGATTCCAAGTTGCTGGACGTAGTCAGGGCCCTGAAAATATGTTTCCAGGACGGCTGGAGTCAGAAAATCTGATTCGCTGTTTATCCTGTATGCACCCCGCAAGCTGGGTGCTCCTGCTTCTAAGCAGACGATTGCTCGTTGGATTTGTAGTACAATTCAGCTTGCACATTCTGTGGCAGGCCTGCCACAGCCAAAATCTGTAAAAGCCCATTCCACACGGAAAGTGGGCTCATCTTGGGCGGCTGCCCGAGGGGTCTCGGCTTTACAACTTTGCCGAGCAGCTACTTGGTCAGGGGCAAACACGTTTGCTAAATTCTACAAATTTGATACCCTGGCTGAGGAGGACCTGGAGTTCTCTCATTCGGTGCTGCAGAGTCATCCGCACTCTCCCGCCCGTTTGGGAGCTTTGGTATAATCCCCATGGTCCTTTCGGAGTCCCCAGCATCCACTAGGACGTTAGAGAAAATAAGAATTTACTTACCGATAATTCTATTTCTCATAGTCCGTAGTGGATGCTGGGCGCCCATCCCAAGTGCGGATTGTCTGCATTACTTGTACATAGTTATTGTTACAAAAATCGGGTTATTGTTGTTGTGAGCCATCTTTTCAGAGGCTCCTTCTGTTATCATGCTGTTAACTGGGTTCAGATCACAAGTTGTACGGTGTGATTGGTGTGGCTGGTATGAGTCTTACCCGGGATTCAAAATCCTTCCTTATTGTGTACGCTCGTCCGGGCACAGTATCCTAACTGAGGCTTGGAGGAGGGTCATAGGGGGAGGAGCCAGTGCACACCAGCTAGTCCTAAAGCTTTTACTTTGTGCCCAGTCTCCTGCGGAGCCGCTATTCCCCATGGTCCTTTCGGAGTCCCCAGCATCCACTACGGACTATGAGAAATAGAATTATCGGAAAGTATATTCTTATTTTAAGAGGGTGTACTTACTACATTATGAGCGCTCTTCTAGCTATGTGTGTGTGAAAATAGAATAACTTCCATGTCATATTAATATGGGTGAGTCATCTGCTCTCTATTATAGAACATTTGCTAGGAGCATATATGCTGCAGTACCGGCACCCAGACTGCTTCTCTTACTGTATATCACAAGTGACCGGAAAGTCCCATAACTGTGCAATGGCCCAGGGCCACAGGTGACATGTATTTTCTTCTATAGCTGGCACCCCACATGTCTCTGTGCCACTGTTGTCATGACCTTATTTTAGGATCACTCATGAATTGTCAGTTCCCAATAAGATGTAATTTATTTTTTATAACTACGAACTCCAAAAACACTATATGGGACACCAGTTAGTGATCCCTAACCCGCATGTTGGTAAACACTTCTCTACAGTAGCCAGATGAGATGGTTTTTAGTCGGCGGTCTCCTGACTGCCGCTCATAACTACATTCCGTTTAAAGTAGATGGTATCCTGTTTGTGGTGGTGCAGCAAATACAGGAATGTGGCCATTAGGGTTGTACCTCCTTCACTCTTGTATTATTAACATGCTTTATGTCCCCTACTGTTGCCTTTTTCAGTGATCTGTGTGCCATTTGTTATCCTTTCTTGCTCCATTTCTTTGCTGTACGGTTGTATACTGTGTACCTCATTCTATTAGTGCGGTGTCGGAGCTAGCTGGGTAACATTGGTCTCCTCCCTTTCTGGTGATGTTTGCCAGCCGGCTGATCTGCTCATACCCACCTCAGGCATCAGATGTGCTGAGACATCACTCTTATTCCATTATATACCTAATGCTTTGTCTACCTGTTGTGTAGTTACTAAAGTTATTGGGAGTTTCCAGATGAGTCAGTGTCTGTAATTTAACTGACGCATTAAGCTGTTTTTCTCTAACGTCCTAGTGGATGCTGGGGACTCCGTAAGGACCATGGGGAATAGATGGGCTCCGCAGGAGACTGGGCACTCTAAAAAAAAAAAAAAAAGATTCGGTACTATCTGGTGTGCACTGGCTCCTCCCTCTATGCCCCTCCTCCAGATCTCAGTTAGAATCTGTGCCCGGCCAGAGCTGGGTGCTCCTAGTGGGCTCTCCTGAGCTTGCTAGTAAAGAAAGTATTTTGTCAGGTTTTTTATTTTCAGAGAGCTTCTGCTGGCAACAGACTCTCTGCTACGAGGGACTGAGGGGAGAGAAGCAAACCTACTCACGGCAGCTAGGTAGCGCTTCTTAGGCTACTGGACACCATTAGCTCCAGAGGGATCGAACACAGGTACCTAACCTTGATTGTCCGTTCCCGGAGCCGCGCCGTCGTCCCCCTCGCAGAGCCAGAAGTACAGAAGCAGCAGAAGCATGAAGACATCGAAATCGGCGGCTGAAGACTCCTGTCTTCACTTAAGGTAGCACACAGCACTGCAGCTGTGCGCCATTGCTCCCACAGCACCCCGCACACTCCGGTCACTGTAGGGTGCAGGGCGCAGGGGGGGGCGCCCTGGGCAGCAATTAATTACCTTTTTGGCAAAAATAGACATATATACAGTCTGGGACTGTATATATGCCCGAGCCCCCGCCATTTTTTACACATTAAAGCGGGACAGAAGCCCGCCGCTGAGGGGGCGGGGCCTTCTTCCTCAGCACACCAGCGCCATTTTCTCTTCACAGCTCCGCTGGAAGGACGCTCCCCAGGCTCTCCCCTGCAGTGTACAGGTGCAATAGAGGGTAAAAAAGAGAGGGGGGGCACATAAATTTAGGCGCAGAGATATATTTAACAGCAGCTACGGGGTAAACACTAAGGTACAGTGTAATCCCTGGGTTATATAGCGCTGGGGTGTGTGCTGGCATACTCTCTCTCTGTCTCCCCAAAAGCCTTTGTGGGGTCCTGACCTCAGTCAGAGCATTCCCTGTGTGTGTGCTGTGTGTCGGTACGCCTGTGTCGACATTTTTGATGAGGAAGGATACGTGGAGACAGAACAAGTGCAGCTGAGTGTGGTGTCGCTGCCGACACCTGATTGGATGGATATGTGGAAGGTGTTAAATGATAATGTAAACTCCTTGCATAACAGATTGGATAAAACTGTAACCTTGGGACAGTCAGGGTCTCAACCCATGCCTGGTCCTACAGCGCAGAGGCCGTCAGGGTCTCAAAAGCGCACACTATCCCAGATAGTTGACACAGATGTCGACACGGAATCTGACTCCAGTGTCGATGACGATGAGGCAAAGTTGCAGCCTAAAATGATTAAAGCCATCCGCTACATGATTGTAGCAATGAAGGATGTACTACACATTTCTGAGGAAAATCCTGTCCCTGACAAGAGGATTTATATGTATGGGGAGAAAAAGCATGTAGTGACTTTTCCCCCTTCACATGAATTATGTGAAAAAGGGTGGGATTCCCCTGACAGGAAGGTGATAATTTCCAAGAGATTACTTATGGCGTATCCTTTCCCGCCAACGGACAGTTAACGCTGGGAATCCTCCCCTAGGGTAGACAAGGCGTTGACACGCTTGTCTAAGAAGGTGGCCCTGCCGTCTCAGGATACGGCCGCCCTAAAGGATCCTGCGGATAGAAAGCAGGAAGCTATCCTGAAGTCTGTTTATACACATTCTGGCACACTGCTGAGGCCAGCAATTGCTTCGGCCTGGATGTGTAGTGCGGTAGCTGCATGGACGGATACTCTGTCTGAGGAGATAGATACCCTGGACAGGGACACTGTTCTACTGACCCTGGCACATATCAAGGACGCGGTCCTATATATGCGGGATGCCCAGAGGGACATTTGCCTGCTGGGCTCTAGAGTAAACGCAATGTCCATTTCTGCCAGAAGGGTCTTATGGACTCTGCAATGGACAGGGGATACCGACTCTTAAAAACACATGGAGGTTTTACCTTATAAGGGTGAGGAATTCTTTGGGGACGGTCTCTCGGACCTAGTTTCCACAGCTACGGCTGGGAAGTCAAATTTCTTGCCTTATGTCCCTCCACAACCTAAGAAAGCACCGTATTACCAAATGCAGTCCTTTCGTTCTCAGAAGAGCAAGGTGGTCAGAGGTGCGTCCTTTCTTGCCAGAGGCAGGGGTAGAGGAAAAATGCTGCACCATGCAGCTAGTTCCCAGGAACAAAAGTCTTCCCCGGCTTCCACTAAATCCACCGCATGACGCTGGGGCTCCACAGGCGGAGCCGTGGGGGCGCGTCTCCGACATTTCAGCCACCAGTGGGTTCGCTCACAGGTGGATCCTTGGGCTATACAAATTGTGTCTCAGGGATACAAGCTGGAATTCGAGGTGATGCCCCCTCACCGTTACCTAAAATCGGCCTTACCAACTTCCCCCATGGAAAGGGAGATAGTGTTGGCGGCAATTCACAAACTTTTTCTCCAGCAGGTGGTGGTAGAGGTTCCCCCCCTTCAACGGGGAAGGAGCTACTATTCCACTATGTTTGTGGTACCGAAACCGGACGGTTCGGTCAGACCCATTTTAAATTTAAAATCCATGAACATTTATCTGAAGAAATTCAAGTTCAAAATGGAATCGCTCAGAGCGGTCATTGCAAGCCTGGAAGAGGGGGATTTTATGGTGTCTCTGGACATCAAGGATGCTTACTTGCATGTCCCCATTTATCCGCCTCATCAGGAGTCCCTCAGGTTTGTGCTACGGGACTGTCATTACCAATTCCAGACGTTGCCGTTTGGCCTGTCCACGGCGCCGAGAGTTTTTACCAAGGTGATGGCGGAAATGATGGTGCTCCTTCGGAAGCAAGGGGTTACAATTATCCCATACTTGGACGATCTCCTCATAAAGGCGAGGTCCAGGGAGCAGTTGCTGATCAGCGTAGCACACTCTCAGGAAGTGTTGCGTCAGCACGGCTGGATTCTGAACATTCCAAAGTCGCAGCTGATTCCTGCGACGCGTCTGCCCTTCCTGGGCATGATTCTGGACACAGACCAGAAGAAGGTGTTTCTCCCGGAGGAGAAGGCTCAGGAGCTCGTGACTCTGGTCAGAGACCTCCTAAAGCCAAAACAGGTGTCGGTGCATCACTGCACACGAGTCCTGGGAAAGATGGTGGCGTCATACGAAGCCATTCCCTTCGGCAGGTTCCATGCGAGGATCTTTCAGTGGGATCTGCTGGACAAGTGGTCCGGATCGCATCTTCAGATGCATCGGATGATCACCCTGTCCCCCAGGGCCAGGGTGTCTCTTCTGTGGTGGCTACAAGGTGCTCACCTCCTCGAGGGCCGCAGATTCGGCATACAGGACTGGGTCCTGGTGACCACGGATGCAAGCCTCCGAGGGTGGGGGGCAGTCACTCAAGGAAGAAACTTCCGAGGGCTGTGGTCAAGTCAGGAGACTTGTCTGCACATAAATATCCTGGAGCTACGGGCCATATACAACGCCCTGAGTCAAGCGGAGCCTCTGCTTCAAGGCCAACCAGTGCTGATTCAGTCAGACAACATCACGGCAGTCGCTCATGTAAACCGCCAGGGCGGCACAAGAAGCAGGGTGGCAATGGCGGAAGCCACCAGGATTCTTCGTTGGGCGGAGAATCACGTGCAAGCACTGTCAGCAGTGTTCATTCCGGGAGTGGACAACTGGGAAGCAGACTTCCTCAGCAGACACAACCTCCACCCGGGAGAGTGGGGACTTCATCAAGAAGTCTTCACGCAGATTGTAAATCAATGGGAACGGCCACAGGTGGACATGATGGCGTCCCGCCTCAACAATAAATTAAAGAGGTATTGCGCCAGGTCAAGGGACCCTCAGGCGATAGCTGTGGACGCACTGGTGACACCGTGGGTATTCCAGTCGGTCTATGTGTTTCCTCCTCTTCCTCTCATACCCAGGGTACTGAGAATCGTAAGAAAAAGAGGAGTGAGAACAATACTCATTGTTCCGGATTGGCCAAGAAGGACTTGGTACCCGGAACTGCAAGATATGCTCACAGAGGACCCATGGCCTCTGCCTCTCAGACAGGACCTGTTGCAACAGGGGCCCTGTCTGTTCCAAGACTTACCGCAGCTGCGTTTGACGGAATGGCGGTTGAACGCCGGATCCTAGCAGAAAAGGGCATTCCAGATGCAGTTATTCCTACGCTGATAAAGGCTAGGAAGGACGTGACAGCAAAACATTATCACCGTATATGGCGAAAATATGTTGCTTGGTGTGAGGCCAGGAAGGCCCCTACAGAGGAATTCCAGCTGGGTCGATTCCTGCACTTCCTACAGTCAGGTGTGACTATGGGCCTAAAATTAGGGTCCATAAAGGTCCAGATTTCGGCCCTATCCATTTTCTTTCAAAAAGAACTGGCTTCACTGCCTGAGGTTCAGACGTTTGTTAAGGGAGTGCTGCATATTCAGCCTCCTTTTGTGCCACCAGTGGCACCTTGGGATCTTAACGTGTTGTTGGGTTTCCTGAAATCCCACTGGTTTGAGCCACTTAAGACAGCGGAGCTAAAGTATCTCAAGTGGAAAGTGGTCATGCTGTTGGCCTTAGCCTCAGCTAGGCGTGTGTCAGAATTGGCGGCTTTGTCATGTAAAAGCCCCTATCTGGTTTTCCATATGGATAGGGCAGAATTACGGACTCGTCCGCAGTTTCTGCCAAAGGTGGTGTCATCTTTTCATTTGAACCAACCCATTGTGGTGCCTGCGGCTACTCGTGACTTGGAGGATTCCAAGTTGCTTGATGTAGTCAGGGCTTTGAAGATCTATGTTGCCAGGACGGCTGGAGTCAGGAAAACTGACTCGCTGTTTATCCTGTATGCATCCAACAAGCTGGGTGCTCCTGCTTCAAAGCAAGCTATTGCTCGCTGGATCTGTAACACGATTCAGCAGGCTCATTCTGCGGCTGGATTGCCGCATCCAAAATCGGTGAAAGCCCATTCCACAAGGAAGGTGGGCTCTTCTTGGGCGGCTGCCCGAGGGGTCTCGGCATTACAGCTTTGCCGAGCGGCTACTTGGTCGGGTTCAAACACATTTGCAAAATTCTACAAGTTTGATACCCTGGCTGAGGAGGACCTGGTGTTTGCCCATTCGGTGCTGCAGAGTCATCCGCACTCTCCCGCCCGTTTGGGAGCTTTGGTATAATCCCCATGGTCCTTACGGAGTCCCCAGCATCCACTAGGACGTTAGAGAAAATAAGAATTTACTCACCGGTAATTCTATTTCTCGTAGTCCGTAGTGGATGCTGGGCGCCCGTCCCAAGTGCGGACTTTCTGCAATACGTGTATATAGTTATTGCTTAACAAAGTGTAATGGTTATGTAGCATCGGTTGAGTGATGCTCAGTTGTTGTTAATACTGTTAACTGGGTAAGTTTATCACAAGTTGTACAGTGTGATTGGTGTGGCTGGTATGAGTCTTACCCTGGATTCCAAAATCCTTTCCTTGTAATGTCAGCTCTTCCGGGCACAGTTTTCCTTAACTGAGGTCTGGAGGAGGGGCATAGAGGGAGGAGCCAGTGCACACCAGATAGTACTGAATCTTTCTTTAGAGTGCCCAGTCTCCTGCGGAGCCCGTCTATTCCCCATGGTCCTTACGGAGTCCCCAGCATCCACTACGGACTACGAGAAATAGAATTACCGGTGAGTAAATTCTTATTTCTCTGACGTCCTAGTGGATGCTGGGAACTCCGTAAGGACCATGGGGAATAGCGGCTCCGCAGGAGACAGGGCACATCTAAAGAAAGCTTTAGGATCACCTGGTGTGCACTGGCTCCTCCCCCTATGACCCTCCTCCAAGCCTCAGTTAGATTTTCTGTGCCCGACGAGAAGGGTGCACACTAGGGGCTCTCCTGAGCTCTTTGTGAAAGTTTTAGTTTAGGTTTATTATTTTCAGTGAGACCTGCTGGCAACAGGCTCACTGCATCGAGGGACTAAGGGGAGAAGAAGCGAACTCACCTGCGTGCAGAGTGGATTGGGCTTCTTAGGCTACTGGACATTAGCTCCAGAGGGACGATCACAGGTTCAGCCTGGATGGGTCACCGGAGCCGCGCCGCCGGCCCCCTTACAGAGCCAGAAGAGCGAAGAGGTCCGGAAAAATCGGCGGCAGAAGACTTTCCTGTCTTCAGATAAAGGTAGGCGCACAGCACCGCAGCTGTGCGCCATTGCTCTCAGCACACTTCACACTCCGGTCACTGAGGGTGCAGGGCGCTGGGGGGGCAGCGCCCTGAGACGCAATAAATCGATAAACCTTTTATGGCTAAAATAAATGCATCACATATAACTCCTGGGCTATATGGATGCATTTAACCCCTGCCAAAACATACAAGAAAACGGATGATAAGGACGCCGAGAAAGGGGCGGAGCCTATCTCCTCAGCACACTGGCGCCATTTTCCCTCACAGCTCAGTTGGAGGGAAGCTCCCTGGCTCTCCCCTGCAGTCACTACACTACAGAAAGGGGTTAAAAAAGAGAGGGGGGCACAAATTAGGCGCAGTATAAACAATACAGCAGCTATAAAGGGAAAAACACTTATATAAGGTTATCCCTGTTATATATATATATATATATATATATATAGCGCTCTGGTGTGTGCTGGCAAACTCTCCCTCTGTCTCCCCAAAGGGCTAGTGGGGTCCTGTCCTCTATCAGAGCATTCCCTGTGTGTGTGCTGTGTGTCGGTACGTTTGTGTCGACATGTATGAGGAGAAAAATGATGAGGAGACGGAGTAGAGTGTCTGTAATAGTGTTGTCACCCCCTGGGGGGTCGACACCTGAGTGGATGTACTGTTGAAATTGCGTGACAGTGTCAGCTTTGTATAAAAGACAGTGGTTGACATGAGACAGCCGGCTACTCAGCTTGTGCATGTCCAGACGTCTCATACAGGGGCTCTAAAGCGCCCGTTACCTCAGATACAGACGCCGACACGGATACTGACTCCTGTGTCGACGGTGAAGAGACAACCGTGATTTCCAATAGGGCCACACATTGCATGATTGAGGCAATGGGAAAAGTTTACACTCTTCTGATAATATAAATACCACCAAAAAAAGGGGTATTATGTTTGGTGAGGAAAAACTTCCTGTAGTTTTCCTGAATCTGAGAAATAAAATGAGGTGTGTGATGATGCGTGGGTTTCCCCCCGATAACAATTGATAATTTCTAAAAAGTTATTGGCAGTATACCTTTTCCCGCCAGAGGTTAGGGTGCGTTGGGAAACACCCCCTAGGAGGGATAAGGCGCTCACACGCTTGTAAGAACAAGGGCTCTACCCTCTCTTGAGATGGCCGCCCTTAGGGATCCTGCTGATAGAAAGCAGGAGGGTATCCTAAAATGTATTTACACACATACTGGTGTTATACTGCGACCAGCAATCGCCTCAGCCTGGAGGTGCAGTTCTGGGTTGGCGTGGTCGGATTCCCTGACTGGAAATTTGATATCCTAGATAAGGACAGTATATTATTGCCTATAGAGCAATTAAAAGATGCATTTCTATATATGCATGATGCACAGCGGAATATTTGCCGACTGGCATCAAGTATAAGTGCTTTGTCCAATTATACCAGTAAAGTGGTCAGGTGATGCGGATTCCAAACGGCATTTGGAAGTATTGCCTTAAAAAAGGGGATGTACCCCAGGTCGCCTCTCAAAATAAGACGCCGTATTATCAGGCGCAGTCCTGGTTGGCAAGCGGACAAAAGGGTTCCTTTTTTCTGCTCGTGACAGAGGGAGAGGAAAATGGCTGCAGAGATCAGCCAGTTCCCAGGAACAGAAACCCTTTTCCGCCTCTGCCAAGCTCTCAGTATGACGCTAGGGCTTTACAAGTTCAGGCACGGTGGGGGCCCGTTCTCAATGAATTTCAGTGCGCAGTGGGCTCACTCGCAAGTAGACCCCTGGATCCTTCAGGTAATATTTCAGGGGTACAAATTGGAATTCGAGACGTATTCCCCTCGCCGTTTCCAAAAGTCTGTTTTACCGACGTCTCCCGCTGACAGGGAGGCAGTTTTGGAAGTCATTCACAAGCTGTATTCCCAGCAGGTGATAATTAAGGTACCCCTCCTGCAACAGGGAACGGGGTATTATTCCACACTATTGTGGTACCGAAGCCAGACGGCTCGGTGAGACCGATTTTAAAATCTAAAATCTTTGAACACTTACATACAGAGGTTCAAATTCAAGATTGAGTCACTCAGAGCAGTGATTGCAAACCTGGAAGAAGGGGACTACATGATGTCTCGGGACATCAAGAATGCTTACCTTCATGTCAAAATTTACCCTTCTCACCAAGGGTATCTCAGGTTATGGTACAGAAGTGTCACTATCAGTTCAGACGCTGCCGTAGGGATGGTCCACGGCACCCCGGGTCTTTACTGAAGTAATGACCGTAATGATGATATTCCTTCGAAGGAAGGGAATTTTAGTTATCCCTTACTTGGACGATTCCCTGATAAGGGTGAGATCCAGGGAACAGTTGGAGATCGGTGTAGCACTATCTCAGGTAGTGTTGCGGCAGCACGATTGGATTCTCAATATTCCAAAATCGCAGCTGGTTCCGACGACTTGTCTTCTGTTCCTAGGGATGATCCTGGACACAGTCCAGAAAGAAGGTGTTTCTCCCGGAGGAGAAAGCCAGGGAGTTATCCGAGCTAGTCAGGAACCTCCTAAAACCGAACCAAGTCTCAGTGCATCAATGCACAAGGGTTCTGGGTAAAAATGGTGGCTTCCTACGAAGCAATCCCATTCGGCAGATTCCACGCAAGACTTTCCAGTGGAACCTACTGGACAAATGGTCCGGGTCGCATCTTCAGATGCTTCAGCGGATAACCCTGTCACCAGGGACAAGGGTATCCCTCCTGTGGTGGTTGCAGAGTGCTCATCTTCTAGAGGGCCGCAGATTCGGCATTCGGGACTGGGTCCTGGTGGCCACGGATGCCAGCCTGCGAGGCTGGGGAGCAGTCACACAGGGAAGGAATATCCAGGGCTTATGGTCAAGCCTGGAGACATCACTTCACATAAATGTCCTGAAGCTAAGGGCCATTTACAATGCTCTAAGCTTAGCAAGACCTCTGCTTCAAGGTCAGCCGGTGTTGATCCAGTCAGACAACATTACGGCAGTCACCCACGTAAACAGACAGGGTGCCACAAGAAGCAGGAGGGCAATGGCAGAAGCTGCAAGGATTCTTCGCGGGGCGAAAAACCATGTGATAGTACTGTCAGCAGTTTTCATTCCGGGAGTGGACAACTGGGAAGCAGTTTTCCTCAGCACGACCTCCACCCGGGAGAGTAAGGACTTCACCCAGAAGTCTTCCACATGATTATAAACCGTTGGGAAAAACTCGACAGGTATTGCGCCACGTCAAGGGACCCTCAGGCAATAGCTGTAGATGCTCTGGTAACACCGTGGGTGTACCAATCAGTGTATGGGTTCCCTCCTCTGCCTCTCATACCCAAGGTACTGAGATTGATAAGATGGAGAGGAGTAAGCACTATATTAGTGGCTCCGGATTGGCCAAAAAGGAATTGGTAACCGGAACTTCAAGAGATGCTCACGGAGGATCCGTAGCCTCTACCTCTAAGAAGGGACCTGCTCCAGCAAGGACCTTATCTGTTCCAAGACTTACCGCGGCTGCGTTGACGGCATGGCGGTTGAACGCCGGATCCTGAAGGAAAAAGGCATTCCGGATGAAGTCATCCCTATCCTGATCAAAGCCAGGAAGGATGTAACCGCAAAACATTATCACCGCATTTGGCGAAAATATGTTGCGTGGTGCGAGGCCAGTAAGGCTCAACGGAGGAAATTCAACTGGGTCGAATCCTACATTTCCTGCAAACAGGAGTATCTATGGGCCTGAAATTGGGGTCCATTAAGGTTCAAATTTCGGCTCTGTCAATTTTCTTCCAAAAAAAGAACTAGCTTCAGTCCCTGAAGTTCAGACATTTGTTAAAGGGGTACTGCATATACAGCCTCCTTTTGTGCTTTCAGTGGCACTTTTGGGATCTCCAGGTGGTTTTTGGGTTCCAAAAGTCACATTGGTTTGACCCACTTAAATCTGTGGAGTTAAAATATCTCACAGAAAAAGTGGTCATGCTGTTGGCTCTGGCCTGGGCCAGGCGCGTGTCAGAATTGGTGGCTTTATCCTGTAAAAGCCCTTATCTGATTTTCCATTCGGACAGGGCGGAATTGAGGACTCGTCCTTAGTTTCTCCCTAAGGTGGTTTCAGCGTTCACCTGAACCAAACCTATTGTGGTGCCTGCGGCTACTAGGGACTTGGAGGACTCCAAGTTGCTAGACGTTGTCAGGGCCCTGAAAATATATGTTTCCAGGACGGCTGGAGTCGGGAAAACTGACTCGCTGTTTATCCTGTAAGCACCCAACAAGCTGGGTGCTCCTGCTTCTAAGCAGACTATTGCTCGTTGGATTTGTAGTACAATTCAGCTTGCACATTCTGTGGCAGGCCTGCCACAGCCAAAAATCTGTAAATGCCCACTCCACAAGGAAGGTGGGCTCATCTTGGGCAGCTGCCCGAGGGGGCTCTGCTTTACAACTTTGCCGAGCAGTTACTTGGTCAGGAGCAAATACGTTTGTAAAATTCTACAAATTTGATACCCTGGCTGAGGAGGACCGGGAGTTCTCTCATTGGGTGCTGCAGAGTCATCCGCACTCTCCCGCCCGTTTGGGAGCTTTGGTATAATCCCCATGGTCCTTACGGAGTTCCCAGCATCCACTAGGACGTCAGAGAAAATAAGAATTTACTTACCGATAATTCTATTTCTCGTAGTCCGTAGTGGATGCTGGGCGCCCATCCCAAGTGCGGATTGTCTGCAATACTGGTACATAATTATTGTTACCAAAAAATTCGGGTTATTGTTGTATTGAGCCATCTTTTCTAGAGGCTTCTCTATTATCATGCTGTTAACTGGGTTCAGATCACAAGTTGTACAGTGTGATTGGTGTGGCTGGTATGAGTCTTACCCGGGATTCAAAATCCTTCCTTATTGTGTACGCTCGTCCGGGCACAGTATCCTAACTGAGGCTTGGAGGAGGGTCATAGGGGGAGGAGCCAGTGCACACCAGGTGATCCTAAAGCTTTCTTTAGATGTGCCCTGTCTCCTGCGGAGCCGCTATTCCCCATGGTCCTTACGGAGTTCCCAGCATCCACTACGGACTACGAGAAATAGAATTATCGGTAAGTAAATTCTTATTTTTCTGTTCCTTAATCTCACCGTTTATAACAGGGTAACCTGTCAATGTAAGTGGTAATAGAAGAACAGTCGCCAGCCACTTGTGATTTTTGTGGCAGGGGATCTGTTTTCACTCCCCCCTTACTGGAATTCCAATTCTGGGGCTCTACCTCTAGGGCTGTGTTCTCGCCTCCAATTATATTGGTCCATCATTGGAGGAGTGATTTGGGTGAAAGCTTAAGCAGAGCGCAGTTAATGTTTTAAAGATATCTTACAACTTTTTACGGATGTGTTCACGTCTAGCCTCCCTGCATGTTAAATAGCCCTTTTAATCACGCCATGCTGTTGCGTGACTTTTTTTTTCTTTTTTTTTCTCCCAACTATGCGAACAGGACGCACAAGCAGCCTATTCTGATTAAAATGGTAAGCCTATTCTGATTAAAATGGTATGCAGCATGCCTATATTCTGTGCAACCGAGGGTGTATCAGCATGTAAAATACTACGCTACAGTCTTTTCCTAGAAAGCAGTATACCATTTCTTCTGCAGTTACAGCCGCAGATGCACAGAGAATATAGGCATGCCTCATAACATTTAAATCGTCAGTCTGCTTGTGCGTCCTATTTGCATAGTGATGTGAATAAGACACATTTTGGGGAAAAAGTCGTTGACGCTAATGGAGTTGCACAGGACCTGTCGGCTCACTCACACCAGGCATCTTTGTTGCTTCTCAACTCGTGATTAAAACGTGTGTTTTTCCCTTTTAGAGCCCTTGGGGTTTAGCTGCAAAGCCTGTAAGTCACTGCTCTCTAGCAGAGGTCATGAGTGAGGAGCTGGCCAGAGAACTCCAGATAGAGGAAGAGAGCCATGTACTCCCACAGGAAGCACTGTAAGTTCTATTTCATGCTGGCTGCAACAACAACTTGTACTCATACCCTGTGTAATGGGAATCTGTGACTGTGTCAGACAGCAGTAAGGTCGCAATATACAGGTTGAGTATCCCATATCCAAACATTCCGAAATACGGAATATTCCGAATTACGGAATTTTTTTTAGTGAGAGTGAGATTGTGAAACCTTTTGTTTTCTGATGGCTCAATGTACACAAACTTTGTTTAATACACAAAGTTATTAAAAATATTGTATTAAATGACCTTCTGGCTGTGTGTATATGAAACATAAATTAATTGTGTGAATGTACACACACTTTGTTTAATGCACAATTATTAAAAATATTGGCTAAAATGACCTTCAGGCTGTGTGTATAAGGTGTAAATGAAACACAAATGCATTCTGTGCTTAGATTTAGGTCCCATCGACATGATATCTCATTATGGTATGCAATTATTCCAAAATACGGAAAAATCCCATATCCAAAATTCTTCCGGTCCCAAGCATTTTCGATAAGGGCTACTCAACCTGTATGTCACATTGGACAGACATGGTATGTCACATATGGTCACATTGGAGACACATTATTGCACTCTATAGATAAGAACATGTTCCCCTTGCGCCAACTCCTTTTACTGGGTTCCTGCTATAAGTTATTACAGTGGCTGGAGTCACCATTCAACATTGCCCACATGGCCTTGTCAGGGATTCTGATTAGAAGTGCAGTTCAATCAAGCGGATAGTGGTACAAATAATAATAATTTCAATAATAAACAATAAATTGTGTATACCACTGATTTTCATCCTCAACCCTCATGTTTTACCAACAGTTCAAGTTTTGAGGACTTCTGTCTGTGGGATAGGTGCTGACACAGCAAAATAGATGAACTCACCTATGCATAATTAAAGAAATCCACAAAACATGACATGTTGGTGATACTTGAGGACTGGAGTTGAGAGCCTCTGGTGTATCTGGTTATGCAGATTTGAATGTAATATGTCTGTTACACTATGTTCTCATTGGAAATGGTGACATACCTCAGTATTTGCTTAAACTGTGTTACTCTAGTTTGGATGATGGACCTTTCTTAACTGGGGAGAACATTGATACATCGAGTGATGAAGTGTTGGCTCAGATGCTGCAAATACAGTTTGACAAGGAATATGATGCTCAACTGAGTAGAGAGGAGAAGAAATTTAATGGTGACAGTAAAGGTAATGGAGATGAATGTAGTAGTATTAGTAGGGGGAAGGACATACCAAATATCCATGCAATGACTGTATTTTGTTTGGTTATTTAGTTTCCATATCCTTCGAAAACTACCGCAAGGTACACCCTTCTGAGGACAGTGATAGTTCAGAGGATGAAGTGGATTGGCAGGACACACGCCATGACCCATACAAAGCCGGTAAGGACAAAGACACAACTGTGTATTGAATTTCCCTCTGAATTGCATAACTCCCAACATGACCCATTCCAAGTGGGACAACATGATCTGCTCCTGGACTTCCCTCTTAATTTATGATTGCTGTCACCTGTGTTGATCTAATTAATAAAAAAGACGTTTCAACACAGGTGTTGGCAATCACAAATTAAGAGGGAGGTCCGGGAACAGAGCATTTTGTCCCAGCTGGAATGGGTCATGTTGGGAGGTATGTTACTGTAAGAAAACAATTGCCTATTCTTGGTAAGACTTGTACTACTACAGCTTTTTCTGTGTCGCTTGCCATATATAATTCTTCAGCAGACGAAGGAGGAAGTTCAGAGCAGTCTCCTGCACCTTCTATAAACTGCTGCTGCCTTTCTGCACAATAGTTCTTGCCTGAAATCATGCACTTAGAGACCATTTTCTCTAACGTCCTAAGTGGATGCTGGGGACTCCGTAAGGACCATGGGGAATAGCGGCTCCGCAGGAGACTGGGCACAAAAGCAAAGCTTTAGAACTACCTGGTGTGCACTGGCTCCTCCCCCTATGACCCTCCTCCAAGCCTCAGTTAGATCTTTGTGCCCGAACGAGAAGGGTGCACACTAGGGGCTCTCCTGAGCTTCTTAGTGAAAGTTTTAGTTTAGGTTTTTTTATTTTCAGTGAGACCTGCTGGCAACAGGCTCACTGCATCGAGGGACTAAGGGGAGAAGAAGCGAACTCACCTGCGTGCAGAGTGGATTGGGCTTCTTAGGCTACTGGACATTAGCTCCAGAGGGACGATCACAGGCCCAGCCATGGATGGGTCCCAGAGCCGCGCCGCCGGCCCCCTTACAGAGCCAGAAGACAGAAGAGGTCCGGAAAATCAGCGGCAGAAGACGTCCTGTCTTCACCAAGGTAGCGCACAGCACTGCAGCTGTGCGCCATTGCTCCTCAGCACACTTCGGTCACTGAGGGTGCAGGGCGCTAGGGGGGGGCGCCCTGAGCAGCAATAAAAACACCTTGGCTGGCGAAAATACATCACATATAGCCCCCAGGGCTATATGGATGAATTTTAACCCCTGCCAGAATCTATAAAAAAGCAGGAGAAAAGTCCGCGAAAAAGGGGCGGAGCCTATCTCCTCGGCACACTGGCGCCATTTTCCCTCACAGCTTAGTTGGAGGGAAGCTCCCCTGGCTCTCCCCTGCAGTCACTACACTACAGAAAGGGTTAAAAAAGAGAGGGGGGCACTAATTAGGCGCAGTATTAACAATACAGCAGCTATAAGGGGAAAAACACTTATATAAGGTTATCCCTGTGTATGTATGTATGTATATATATATATATATATATATATATATATATATATATATATATATATATATATAGCGCTCTGGTGTGTGCTGGCAAACTCTCCCTCTGTCTCCCCAAAGGGCTAGTGGGGTCCTGTCCTCTATCAGAGCATTCCCTGTGTGTGTGCTGTGTGTCGGTACATTTGTGTCGACATGTATGAGGAGAAAAATGATGTGGAGACGGAGCAGATTGCCTGTAATAGTGATGTCACCCCCTAGGGGGTCGACACCTGAGTGGATGAACTGTTGGAAGGAATTACGTGACAGTGTCAGCTCTGTATAAAAGACAGTGGTTGACATGAGACAGCCGGCTACTCAGCTTGTGCCTGTCCAGACGTCTCATAGGCCGTCAGGGGCTCTAAAGCGCCCGTTACCTCAGATGGCAGATATAGACGCCGACACGGATACTGACTCCAGTGTCGACGGTGAAGAGACAAATGTGACTTCCAGTAGGGCCACACGTTACATGATTGAGGCAATGAAAAATGTTTTACACATTTCTGATAATACGAGTACCACCAAAAAGGGGTATTATGTTCGGTGAGGAAAAACTTCCTGTAGTTTTCCTGAATCTAAAAAAATTAAATGAGGTGTGTGATGATGCGTGGGTTTCCCCCGATAACAACTGATAATTTCTAAAATGTTATTGGCATTATATCCTTTCCCGCCAGAGGTTAGGGTGCGTTGGGAAACACCCCCTAGGGTGGATAAAGCGCTCACACGCTTGTAAGAACAAGGGCTCTACCCTCTCCTGAGATGGCCGCCCTTAAGGATCCTGCTGATAGAAAGCAGGAGGGTATCCTAAAAGGTATTTACACACATACTGGTGTTATACTGCGACCAGCAATCGCCTCAGCCTGGATGTGCAGTGCTGGGTTGGCGTGGTCGGATTCCCTGACTGAAAATATTGATACCCTAGATAGGGACAGTATATTATTGCCTATAGAGCATTTGAAAGATGCATTTCTATATATGCGTGATGCACTGCGGAATATTTGCCGACTGGCATCAAGTCTAAGTGCGTTGTCCATTTCTACCAGTAGAGGGTTATGGACACGACAGTGGTCAGGTGATGCGGATTCCAAACGGCATTTGGAAGTATTGCCTTATTAAGGGGAGGAGTTATTTGGGGTCGGTCTTTCAGACCTGGTGGCCACGGCAACAGCTGGGAAATCCATGTGTGTACCCCAGGTTGCCTCTCAACATGAGAAGACGCCGTATTATCAGGCGCAGTCTTTTCGTGGACAAGCGGGCAAAAGGTTCCTCATTTCTGCCCCGTGACAGAGGGAGAGGAAAAAGGCTGCAGAAATCAGCCAGTTCCCAGGAACAGAAACCCTCTCCCGCCTCTGCCAAGCCCTCAGTATGACGCTGGGGCTTTACAAGCAGAATCAGGCGCGGTGGGGGGCCCGTCTCAATGAATTTCAGCGCGCAGTGGGCTCACTCGCAAGTAGACCCCTGGATCCTTCAGGTGATATCTCAGGGGTACAAATTGGAATTCGAGACGTCTCCCCCTCGCCGTTTCCTAAAGTCTGCTTTACCGATGTCTCCTTCTGACAGGGAGACAGTTTTGGAAGCCATTCACAAGCTGTATTCCCAGCAGGTGATAATCAAGGTACCTCTCCTGCAACAGGGAACGGGGTATTATTCCACACTGTTGTGGTACCGAAGCCGGACGGCTCGGTGAGACCGATCCTAAATCTAAAATCTTTGAACACTTACATACAGAGGTTCAAATTCAAGATTGAGTCACTCAGAGCAGTGATTGCGAACCTGGAAGAAGGGGACTACATGATGTCTCGGGACATCAAGGATGCTTACCTTCATGTCCCAATTTACCCTTCTCACCAAGGGTACCTCGGGTTTATGGTACAGAACTGTCACTATCAGTTCAGACGCTGCCGTATGGATGGTCCACGGCACCCCGGGTCTTTACCAAGGTAATGGCCGAAATGATGATATTCCTTCGAAGGAAGGGAATTTTAGTTATCCCTTACTTGGACGATTCCCTGATAAGGGTAAGATCCAGGGAACAGTTGGAGGTCGGTGTAGCACTATCTCAGGTAGTGTTGCGGCAGCACGATTGGATTCTCAATATTCCAAAATCGCAGCTGGTTCCGACGACTCGTCTTCTGTTCCTAGGGATGATCCTGGACACAGTCCAGAAAAAGGTGTTTCTCCCGGAGGAGAAAGCCAGGGAGTTATCCGAGCTAGTCAGGAACCTCCTAAAACCGAGCCAACTCTCAGTGCATCAATGCACAAGGGTTCTGGGTAAAATGGTGGCTTCCTACGAAGCAATCCCATTCGGCAGATTCCACGCATCAGCGGATAACCCTGTCACCAAGGACTGTGGTGGTTGCAGAGTGCTCATCTTCTAGAGGGCCGCAGATTCGGCATTCAGGACTGGGTCCTGGTGACCACGGATGCCAGCCTGCGAGGCTGGGGAGCAGTCACACAGGGAAGGAATTTCCAGGGCTTATGGTCAAGCCTGGAGACATCACTTCACATAAATATCCTGAAGCTAAGGGCCATTTACAATGCTCTAAGCTTAGCAAGACCTCTGCTTCAAGGTCAGCCGGTGTTGATCCAGTCGGACAACATCACGGCAGTCACCCACGTAAACAGACAGGGTGGCACAAGAAGCAGGAGGGCAAAAAAATGGCAGAAGCTGCAAGGATTCTTCGTTGGGCGGAAAATCATGTGATAGCACTGTCAGCAGTATTCATTCCGGGAGTGGACAACTGGGAAGCAGACTTCCTCAGCAGACACGACCTCCACCCGGGAGAGTGGAGACTTCACCCAGAAGTCTTCCACATGATTATAAACCGTTGGGAAAAACTCGACAGGTATTGCGCCAGGTCAAGGGACCCTCAGGCAATAGCTGTAGACGCTCTGGTAACACCGTGGGTGTACCAGTCAGTGTATGTGTTCCCTCCTCTGCCTCTCATACCCAAGGTACTGAGATTGATAAGATGGAGAGGAGTAAGCACTATATTCGTGGCTCCGGATTGGCCAAGAAGGACTTGGTAACCGGAACTTCAAGAGATGCTCACGGAGGATCCGTGGCCTCTACCTCTAAGAAGGGACCTGCTCCAGCAAGGACCCTGTCTGTTCCAAGACTTACCGCGGCTGTGTTTGACGGCATGGCGGTTGAACGCCGGATCCTGAAGGAAAAAGGCATTCCGGATGAAGTCATCCCTATCCTGATCAAAGCCAGGAAGGATGTAACCGCAAAACATTATCACCGCATTTGGCGAAAATATGTTGCGTGGTGCGAGGCCAGTAAGGCCCGACGGAGGAAATTCAACTGGGTCGATTCCTACATTTCCTGCAAACAGGAGTGTCTATGGGCCTGAAATTGGGGTCCATTAAGGTTCAAATTTCGGCCCTGTCAATTTTCTTCCAAAAAGAACTAGCTTCAGTCCCTGAAGTTCAGAAAAGGGGTACTGCATATACAGCCTCCTTTTGTGCCTCCAGTGGCACTTTGGGATCTCAATGTAGTTTTTGGGTTCCAAAAGTCACATTGGTTTGAACCACTTAAATCTGTGGAGTTAAAATATCTCACATGGAAAGTGGTCATGCTGTTGGCCCTGGCCTGGGCCAGGCGCGTGTCAGAATTGGCGGCTTTATCCTGTAAAAGCCCTTATCTGATTTTCCATTCGGACAGGGCGGAATTGAGGACTCGTCCTCAGTTTCTCCCTAAGGTGGTTTCAGCGTTTCACCTGAACCAACCTATTGTGGTGCCTGCGGCTACTAGGGACTTGGAGGACTCCAAGTTGCTAGACGTTGTCAGGGCCCTGAAAATATATGTTTCCAGGACGGCTGGAGTCAGAAAATCTGACTCGCTGTTTATCCTGTATGCACCCAACAAGCTGGGTGCTCCTGCTTCTAAGCAGACTATTGCTCGTTGGATTTGTAGTACAATTCAGCTTGCACATTCTGTGGCAGGCCTGCCACAGCCAAAAATCTGTAAATGCCCACTCCACAAGGAAGGTGGGCTCATCTTGGGCGGCTGCCCGAGGGGTCTCGGCTTTACAACTTTGCCGAGCAGCTACTTGGTCAGGAGCAAATACGTTTGTAAAATTCTACAAAATTGATACCCTGGCTGAGGAGGACCTGGAGTTCTCTCATTTGGTGCTGCAGAGTCATCCGCACTCTCCCGCCCGTTTGGGAGCTTTGGTATAATCCCCATGGTCCTTACGGAGTCCCCAGCATCCACTTAGGACGTTAGAGAAAATAAGAATTTACTTACCGATAATTCTATTTCTCGTAGTCCGTAGTGGATGCTGGGCGCCCATCCCAAGTGCGGATTGTCTGCAATACTGGTACATAGTTATTGTTACCAAAAAATCGGGTTATTGCTGTAGTGAGCCATCTTTTCTAGAGGCTCCTCTGTTATCATGCTGTTAACTGGGTTTAGATCACGAGTTATACGGTGTGATTGGTGTGGCTGGTATGAGTCTTACCCGGGATTCAAAATCCTTCCTTATTGTGTACGCTCGTCCGGGCACAGTATCCTAACTGAGGCTTGGAGGAGGGTCATAGGGGGAGGAGCCAGTGCACACCAGGTAGTTCTAAAGCTTTGCTTTTGTGCCCAGTCTCCTGCGGAGCCGCTATTCCCCATGGTCCTTACGGAGTCCCCAGAATCCACTACGGACTACGAGAAATAGAATTATCGGTAAGTAAATTCTTATTTTTTTTTTCTTCCATCTGTAGATAAGCCCACCGTAACCCCTAAGAAGGGCTTTGTAGGAAAAGGGAAAGATATTACAACTAAACATGATGAGGTGGTTTGTGGAAGGAAGAATACGGCTCGCATGGAAAATGTAAGTATAGGTTTTGCCATTTTTTCCCATAGGTTTTACAAATAGAATTTTTGGACTTGTATTAAACTCTGGCGTTTCGATAATGGGTACTGTGTGTGTGTGCGCGCGCGCACGGGTCCAGGGGGGACCCACACAGTACACATTGCACCAATATTTTAATACTTATCGTCTCGGGAGTCCAGCGTCGGGCGCTACAGCCGCTACAAAAATCTCTTCCAAAATGGCCCCCGCACATTGTCAATAGTGAATTTGGTCTCTGGAACATTGCGGGCACCAGAGTGTTAAATATTGCCCTGAATGTGAGAGTGGTCTATGGGCATTTTTAACTGTTTTGAATAGTGACATCCCTCCAGCCTCGCAAGCATCCTTCGTCACTATTCTAACCTCCCAGAAGGAGAATAAGGAGTACCTGTCAACATTGGGGTATATTCAATTGAAGTCTGATCCATTCCGACATTCATTTGTCGGAATGGATCCGACCAGGGCTAGTCAATGCATTCTCAATTCGACTTTAAAAAAAAAAAAGTCGAATTGAGATGCGGGAGCTTAGACGGGGAAGAGCCGCGGGCGCGAGGTGTCTGGCTTGCTGGAGTCGGGTGGACGCTGCGGTGAGCGGCGGCTGTGATGCATCCTCTGGCGCTACTCTCCCCGTCTCTGCTCTCGCATCTCACTTCGACTTTTTTTAAAGTCGAATTGAGATGATTGAAAAGGGGGCCAAAACCGACACAAGCACGCGGATCGGCAGCTATTCCGCCGATCCACGTGTTTTTCGACAAGTCGAATTCCTCGACTTGTCTAATAATTTGGGGTTAGATTGCATATGTCGGAACCCCTTCCGACCTAAAAAAGTCGAAAACTGCCATCTTTTTGACAGACGGCAGCTTTCGACTTCAATTGAATATACCCCATTGTCTTTGTTGAGATTGTCTCTTTTCAGCAACCAGTGGAGCAGCCAAGCCGTACTGTAAAATGCAGTGTGAAAATACAGCTTACCATTGCGAATGCAGCCTGCAAGGGCATGCAGTAGTGGGCGTGCACAAAAAATAAAAAAAGTCATTAGTTTGCACACTTTGCAGTGCAAGATCAGCTCCTAATTCTACACCACTGTAAAATTAACAAATCGCTAAACAAGCCCTTTATGTATATTTTTTTTTATTTATTATTGCCTGTTTAATCCAGTTATCAGCATTAATTTAACTCTGTCTCTTCCAGTTTGCACCTGAGTTTCAGGTTGGAGATGGAATTGGAATGGATTTGAAGTTGTCCAACCAGGTTTTCAATGTGTTAAAGCAGCACTCTATTTCTGAGCAGCGCAGGAGTGCCAGACTGCATGACAAGAAGGAAGTCTCTACTTCTGTAAGTAGCTCACCTATTTATTCCACCACATCCCCCATAGCTAACCATTGTCGCTGACATTTTGTCATTCTATGACTCAAGCATGTACGGTTTTATTTTTGTCGGATTAAGTACTCTATTTTGATGTGTGCAGGAGAAAGTAGTGGACCCGAAGACCAGACTGCTGTTGTATAAAATGGTGAATGCAGGAGTGTTGGACAATATCAATGGCTGTGTGAGCACTGGGAAAGAGTCTGTTGTTTTTCATGCTAATGGAGGAAGGTATGCGCAAAATATGTTCTACTAGAACTAAACTATAGTCTAATGGAAATTGCATTATTAATGTGATTAACATCTTTTTGTAAAATACATCTCTGCGAAAATCTTGTTTTAATCTGTATACATAGTTACTATTTTATTCTCCCTTTGGCTGGTATTTTACTTTAGATGAAAAAATTTTTTATAAACGCTATCGACTTCCAAATTTGTTTGCCCCAGGCACCAGAAGTGGTAACCTAGTTACTCCTATGCATGTTCCCTCCACCTGTTTGTGACAGGTCTCTGCTGCATATAAAATGGTTGTGCGCTTAATTGCGTGGGTTAGGAGTACAGATGTACATAGTGACAACGGCCTTCCCCAGCCATAATGAGCTCACCTCTGGAAAGAGGATGCTGTGGGAGAATGGACCTACTACTGAAATAGGTATTTTGGGTGAAACTATGCTTTAAGCTGGGTACCTTCATTTTACCAATAAAATATTTTCTAAAATTGTTGTTGTTTTTTTTTTTTTTTTTTTTTTTTGAAGTATGGAAGAGCAGGAAGTGCCTTCTGAATGTGCCATCAAAGTATTCAAGACCACCTTGAATGAGTTCAAGAACAGGGACAAATATATAAAGGATGATTACAGATTCAAGGATCGTTTTAGCAAGCTGAATCCACGCAAGATCATTCGTATGTGGGCAGAGAAGGAGAAGCACAACTTAAAGAGGTATATAGAGAGTTATACACATTTTATACCACTTTCAGACAGAAATGTCCCTAAATCCAGTCTTTTACCTGGCATGTTTGAGTGCCGAGTTGTTTTGCTGTTCCTAGCTTGGACCGCCTTTCACACAGAAAAGCAAATTACCGGGGCAAGCATTTCTACCTGGTAATTTGCCATTCAACATGGGTATTTCTTATGTGTGAAAGGGTCAACCAGGGTCGAAGTCCCGGGAATTTTAGACTTGGATTAACCTTTTCACACAGGAAAAGGACCCGTGTTGATTGTTAAGTTACCGGGTTAAAGTGCTTGATTCGGTCATTTGCTTTTCTGTGTGAAAGAGGTTTTTTAGACCTATACACTGATGGTAATACACATTTAACATTAAAACATTTAACATTCATGCCTTATTAGTGGTCTTCCAATGGAATGGATATAGGCAGTGTTTTCCTTTTGAGGTAGGGAAAGCTAAACACAAGACCTCTTTCTGGGTAAGGACTAATAT
The DNA here is from genome assembly GCF_028390025.1 of Pseudophryne corroboree. NCBI lineage: Eukaryota > Metazoa > Chordata > Amphibia > Anura > Myobatrachidae > Pseudophryne > Pseudophryne corroboree. The sequence continues at coordinate 633,703,953 of NC_086448.1, forward strand.
ATCCAGAACTATGGGGAATAGAACAAGTTGTAAATGATGTACTATGTCACAGGTTTTCAAACGCGGTACTCAAGGCACCCCAACAGTCCAGGTTTTAAGTATATCCATGCTTTGCCACAGGTGATTTAATTAGCACATCGGTTGATTTAACCATCTGTGCTGAGCGATACATATACCTAAAACGTGGACCGTTGGGGTGCCTTGAGGACTGCATTTGAGAACCTCTGTAGTATGTGAAGTCAAATCAAAAACCCAAGTGTATATACAGTCTTCCTAGACATTTGTAGTCCTTCTCATAGATTCAGTATAATCCTTTCCCTTCATATTAATCTACAATATTTTAAGCAGGTCCGCTCCTACACACATTAGGATGGTCCTGTATTTAAAAGTTTGCCACCTTTTTTTTTTTTTTTTAAAGGGCTTGTCATATAGACTTTAAGGTAGACCATGTTCATAAATGCATATAACCAACACATTTAATGGTAGCAATACTTGTGAAAAGGTGTCTTTTCTCCATACTGTTGTGTGCAACATATATCTCTGCATTTCCCTCTCCTTAAATAGCTTCTATATTTGTACAGAATGGCGAAAGCTGGCATTCCTTGTCCAGAAGTGGTCATGTTAAAGAAGCATGTCTTGGTCATGTCCTTTATTGGAAAGGATCAGATGCCTGCTCCCACTCTAAAAGAAGCAAAGCTTGGTCTGGAGGACTCTAAAACTGCTTATTATCAGGTTCTTGCTGTAAGTTTTCAGTTCTGGGCAGTACTGACATTCATTTTATTATATTGAGTATATGTTGAACATATGTTTAGTTACGAATATGATTTGTGTATCTTGCAGCCTGAATGTGGTGCTGCTTTTACTTTTCTTCCAAATATTAGAATATGCTTTGTTGCAAATGAAACATTATAGAACCCTTTAATAAAAAAATAATATTTTTTTAGAAAACTTATTTTAGATTTGTGTTTGTTTTTTTTTCTTTTGTTGTTTTTCTTTTCAGTATGTGTGTGTGTGTGTATGTGTATGTGTATATGTATATATATATATATATATATATATATATATATATATATATATATATATATATATATATATATATATATATATATATATATATATATATAATTTTTTTATTTTTTTTTCCTTTCAGATGATGAAACAGCTCTTTGACGAGTGTAGTCTAGTTCATGCAGATCTGAGTGAATATAACATGATGTGGCATGATGGGAAGGTTTGTATAAATTGGTGATTGAGGCAGTTGTTCAGGGTGGTGCCATTAAATCGGGAAAATAGAATTGTATTAATCTGCTTTAGCACATTAATAGCAAACGTTGGACACTATGAGGGGTTGATAGAAATATTCTCCTATTATAACATAATACCCTTTCTCTTTGCAGGTGTGGCTTATTGATGTAAGTCAATCTGTGGAGCCTACTCACCCCCATGGACTGGAGTTTCTATACAGGGACTGCAGAAATGTGTCCCAGGTACAAGAGAACTATGCCATTAAAGGGATACTATAAAAAATAGTTTCACTGAGGCGTAAACCTAGCATTTTATGACTGTATCTCTGCCCATCCTGTATAACAATGTTTGCATTTCGACAAACTCTTTAATCATCCATATATGGTACAGTTGCAGTACTATTTCCTCCATATCATTGATGGGTGTAGTACGGGTGACCGGCGGTCTCCTGACCGCCGGTCACCTTACCGACGCCGGGATCCCGGCAGCATACCGACGCCGGGATCCCGGCGGGGACGGGCGAGTGCAGCAAGCCCGCTGCGGGCTCGGTGGCGACCTGCGGTCGCCACGGGTTCTATTCCCACTCTATGGGTGTCGTGGACACCCACGAGTGGAAATAGTCCCTGTTGGTCGGCATGCCGACCATCGGGATAGTGAGCCGTCGGGCTCACGGAGGAGGTCATGTGACTCTGTCAGCCGACCGGCGGTCACATGACTACCACCCATCATTGATATGTCACTCCACACAATGCCGTAAAACAATGTTGGCTATATATGTATAATCTGGAGGGCACCGTATACCAACAGATTTAAACCTTGTGGGCATTTTCCTTAATTTGGGTGGAAATAGACAACCTTTTCCAGATTATGGACTAATGGGGTATACACACGGTGCAACACAATGCATTGTGGTAAGCCATCTAGGTTGGCACAGATCGCTCAGCACACATCACTATACACACAGCGATGTGTGCTGTGCTAACCAGTGTTCTTTATGCACATGCTAGGTGATCTAACTAGATGTTGCCTGCATGTGCTAAAGATCTGAGCGGGTGATGGCGCCACGCGGAACCGCGCATTGCCATAGCTAAGGGGTGTACTCGCAGAGCGATCCGTGCTTAATCTCCAAGCGATCTGGACAGATCGCTTAGAAATTAGTCAAAAATCGCCCTGTGTATGCTCCATTATAGTTATCCTCCAGAGGTGTCCCTAGTTCTAATTGGCATTGTAACTCCTGTTTGGAGTTGTCGGAATACATAGGATGACTCCTTACCACATGTACTGTAGGCAGGAATCCCTTTTAACTTATAGCTGAGAGTACCGGGATGGAATTGTTTCTGTAGAGCTCTTGTAGACTAGTGCCCTAGCTCCTGGGCATGTGAGCACTTTTTTGGCAATCTCTTTCTTTAAAAGCACATATGAAAGAAGAAAATACAGAGAGCCCTGTTACTAGTCACTGCTGTATATACAGTAATACTATAGGAGAAATCATGGTGATATTTGGCATAATATATCCACCCCCAGTGATAATGAAGATATTAGTAGTAAGTAATGAGGTACACTGAGAACATAGCATACCTTGGCATAACTTATCCTTGGTAGTCTGGAATTAGTGGGGCAATTAGTGGGGCAGATGTATTAACTTGGAGGAGGCATAATGAAGTGATAAGCCAGCGAAAAGTACAAGGTGATAAATGCAACAGCCAGTTAGCTCTTAACTGTCAGTTTGCATATTGCAGCTGATTGGCTGGTGCCTTTATCACCTTGCACATATCACTGGTTTATCACTGCCTTATGCCTTCTCCAGGTTAATACATCTGCCCCAATGTTCCTCAAACGCAGACTCGGCCACTTACAGTATTTGTCTATGTTTGGTGCCAGTATTTACTGCTTCTTATAATAAAGAAATGTTTTTTTTCTTTTTTTTCTTGGAATAGTTCTTCCAAAAATGTGGTGTTTCTGAAGCCCTAAATGAACGGGAACTCTTTAACATGGTATCTGGTTTGAATATTGCTTCTGATAACCAAGCGGACTTCATGGCAGAGGTAAATAATGTTATTTGTAAACTGAAATGACTAAAGGAAATGATCTGTCTACGCTACTTACGCTAGTGGCATGCAGCTAGTAACAATGTACATTGTGCATGTATTGCTAGGGAAAGGGGAGGACACAATGATGGGAGTATGCCCTGTCTATTACCTTTCCATATCCTTTGGAGGTGACCTTTTATTCATTGGTTGTAGTGTGCACCCTGAATGCTCATCTCATAACCTTGTTCATAAGCTTTGTCTTGGGGTGACACCTGTGGCTAATGATGGATGTTCAGGCATATTCATTTAAGGGCAATGCTCCCCCTCTCAAGGACCCTTGGCAGATTGTGAGCATATCCTTGGATTTTTGCTATTAAGCTGTGGAAAGCAGCACTAATGTATTCAACACGCTCTTACGAAGTCAGGCAATAGCTTCAGCAGATGGCAGCCTTGGTTGTAAGGTTCTGCTGCTCTTTCTTTCTCAATTGTCACCGAGCTTTCAGGTTGATTGCTTTGTATTCTCTCATGTTCCCTAGTGCAACACATGAGAAATCAGGATTTTTATTTTTTCTTAATATTTTCATTTACGGTTGCATGTCCCATGTAGCTCTTTTGGGTAATAGGGTTGTTACCAGCTGTGCACATGCTTATCAAATGAGTTGTTTTATTGGTTGACCCATCAAGTTGCCTTCTAGTTATGTTTTGTATCCTCCTAATGCTGGGCCTACAAGGTCAGCTAAAATGGCTGTCAGACCGGCAGACACTTTATCTAGCAGCTTGACACACTGCAGATATTGTGGCCATACATGGAGTTATCACAGTATATGGCCATACAATATCCGGGTTCCCACCCTGGGAAGGAAACTTTTCCCCATTTCTCTTCTGTGAAGGAACAGAGAAAATGTTGGGTGTGGTGTCGCTAGATGCAGCCAACCCATGATCGGATCAGTTGGCCATGTTGGAAGATTTCTGATACCCGATCATCAAATCATTGCTGATAGGTCACCTTATCGGGCTGGTAAACTGGAGATCGGGCTGATAATTGTATAATGCATGTCCAGCATTAGTCTTGCATGATAAAAGCGGTCAGCCTGCAGTTATGTTTAGGAATATGTTTTGCAGGAGTAGTTATTCCTTTCTAGTTCAGGAAGCATGGACAGGATCCATCGTCAACTACATGACAAGAATTTAACACTAAACACCTAGAATTATTTATTATTATTATTAATTAACAGTTTCTTATATAGCGCAGCAAATTCTGTTGCACTTTACAATTGGAAATAACAATGATATAACAGTCATAGAGGTAGGAAGGCCCTGCTCACAAGCTTACAATCTATAGATCCCATTTTCTTACAAACAGGACTTAGACTGCAATACATTTTCAGCTCTTAAAACCCTCTTATGTGGCACAGCAGCCATACAAATTATGCTTGTGCCAGTGTAAGCCCAGCTGTCACTTCTCCCTACACATACACTGGCATCGGCTCCTGTAGTTCTGCACGCTGCTGCTCCAACATGGTGGCAGGTGGTAACATTATTACACATTATCATTGGGCAGCTGTAACTTACGCAGGGAAAGACTGCCTAAAAACACTTTCTGAGGTTTGTTGCATTAAAAAAACAAAATGGGAGATTGCTAAATATTTCAACCCTTGCCACAATATCGGAGTACTAATCATAGGTGTCCATGTTATTTATATCATAGGGATAGACAGTTGCCCATATTATTTATATCATAGGGATAGACTTTCCCAAAATGATAACATTATTTCGTGAGCAGCTTAAAGCTTCACTACGACTTTTTTTTTTTTTTTGGGTGTCGTCTGTGATTCTGCATTACAAAGCATGCCACATTTGTTGCATTTGCCACTTTTAAATGGTAATGGATAGGAGGGGGGATAGGGAAGGAGGAGATCTCAGGCTACACTATCTTCAGTATGAATGATTAATAGGCTCCAGGTGTATAATTGTTTTATTTTTTTAACCCACTTCACTAGATTGAAGCTCTGGAGAAAGTGAATGAAGATCATGTTCAGAATCATGGAAAGAAGATTTCTGAATTCCAGAAAGATGATGATGATGGCCCTCCCAGATTATATGATGAATAACCCTAGTGGGATGCTTGCACTAAGAATAAATAAAGCAAAAAAGTTGCAGAGAAATCGGTTGCTGTGTTCCGACAGCATTACTGCAGTGGTTAATGCCCCTGCCTAATGCAGGTTCGAAACGCTGAACCAGACCGCCACGCACCCTAGAGAACACTGTTCCTAATAGTGTATGTCATCTGGTTATAACCTGCATACAAAGTGAGACCGAAATGGCACCAGCTGCAGATACTGCTGTGCATGGTTTTTAACTTTAGCTAAAATGTTTAACTCTTTCTTCAAGTCATGGGGCATGAAGCAAATGGGTTAAATAGAGTGCTGTGTGTTTAGGGTGACTGGCAAAAAAAAAAATTAAGAAAAAAAAGGCTTAATTTCTTTGAAGATCTTGCAAACCAGATGGGATTAATGATGACGACGCTGTCAATGTTTATGATGTCATTTTATTCCATACAGTTTAAGTGTGATCTTATTTCCACATAAAGTGTCATGGGAGAATATCCAGAAACCTTTCCAGATTTGTTTGAACATGGATTAATGTAACTTGTTGTATTGCCATTGTAGTGGGCTATAGGATGTGGTGCCAGATGCACATGTATTTCTGTCACCAAGCTACATGATGTAGTAGACTCTCTATTATCCATATTAGGTTTTTAAATAAAACCTGACTTGTTGCTTATCTCTGCAGAAGCAAGCAGTGTTTTATCTGGCTAGAATGGGTGCCTTTGCTTGTTTCTCTCAAAGTAAAGCAATAATCTGATACAAGGAAATGGCGTTTAATAGTATCTTTATTACAATATTTTATAATCCCTACTATATGGATGTTTGGTTAGTAACTGTGTAGTCATTAATCGGATAGGTCAACTAATCAAGTTGCTGATCCAGTGCTCTAATAAGATGATTGAAAAATAAAGCATCATGGATTCAGTGTGTGTTTTTTTTTTTTTTTATTTGTATTCTTTTAATAATTCAGATAAATTTTAAGGGGGTATATTGAATTATCCCCGATCATAATCCCTGATAAATGCCAGTTATCGGGGCTAACCTATTAGCAGCAATAAATTACCTTTGATAATGGAGTACCACATTTAATTTTGACTGACTTCTGGGTTACTTTATAGATATTACTGGCTATACTCAAACATAGGGGCAGATGCATTAACCTGGAGAAGGTATAAGGAAGTGATAAACCAGTGATAAGTGCAAGGTGATAAAGGCACCAGCCAATCAGATCCTAACTGTTAATGTACATATTGGAGCTGATTGGCTGGTGCCTTTATCACCTTAAACATATCACTGCTTTATCACTTCCTTATGCCTTCTCCAGGTTAATACATCTGCCCCATAGTCCAGTTCCTTGGACAGAAGAATGACAGGAACACATGACTGGGTCAAACAAGTCTCGGTGCTGTATTACAGTGGTACTAGCACCGGTAAGCAGGATTACAGTGGTACTAGCACCGGGAAGCAATTAGCTTCCTGATGAACAGGATCCTGGCGGTCGATATACCGATAGGAGGACACAAACCCGCCATTGATAAACCGACGCCGGGAGGAATGCCGACATCAAAATACCAACAACTGGCATTTCGATCGTGTGGACAACGGGATGCACTGCCACGCGGGGGAGGGTGTTGGGCTAGGTAAAAGGGGAGGGTTAGGTGGCTGTCGGGATTCTGATGGACCGGATGCCGCTGTCTGTATACTGACCACCGGCATACAGGCCATCGGTAACTCATACTGAACCCATAGCATCATGACTGAAATGTGCACTCTAGCCATTAACGCGTCAGTGTCTGCCTGTACCAGGGTGTGGCCATCTAGTAAAACAGTGGTGGTTGTTAATTAAGCTAGTTTCATTTTATAAACTCAAATGGCTATAGGGGTAACAATGTTCCATCGCCAACACGTTTTTATTTTAGACCAAATTGTTGGTGAGTGTGGGCCTAAATCTCCACCATCCTGAAAGCATCCATTGTCCTGTTTCAGTGTTGTACACGAATGCCGCTGCGAATGTGTATGTAGAAACTGCGTGAAAACATGCAAACGCCGCAGCTGCCTGGATATGTACCGAGCCACCTACCGGCTGTGTATGAAGACACAGTGCCTGTCATAGACCAAGAGATTACACTTGTGAGTATCCATATGGGCGCGCAGCATGACCGTAAGAAGTGAGATGTCGGTGCCACTGTTACCTCCTGTGGGATTCTTGTTGCAGCTTGAGACTCTCCAAAATATGTTTTTGACATAGTTTAAATCTACAAAAAAAAATTGTGTACATGAAGGTGAAATGTTAGCCATTATGGAAGTGTTTTTTTCTGCTGCGGGGTACACTGGGCTCCACAAGGATTGGACAATGGGGTGTAGAGTAAGATCTTGATCCGAGGCACCAACAGGCTCAAAGCTTTGACTGTTCCCAGAATGCACAGCGCCGCCTCCTATATCACCCCGCCTCCCAGCACAGGAGCTCAGTTTGTCAGTTGGTGCTGCAGTAAGCAGGCACTTAACAGAGGGGCTGCTCCAAGCAGCCCTGAGAAAAGCTTTTAATGAGGTAAAAAGTGAAGACTTCAAGGGCAGCAGCGGTGGTAAATGTCTTGTGACATTCACTGCTGCAGCTCCAGCTCTCCCCAGCGGCGCTGTACACTCCCGAGCCCTGGTTGCCGGGTACCTACAGCGGAGGCTCCGGTTTTCTTCATGTTAGACACACAAGGCTGGGGCTCTCCAGGATCGCGTGGCCGCGCTTTGGGAGGTGGGAAGTGGGTCACTGGATACAGGCGATCTTACTAGATCGCCAGGGCATGGGCGCAGGTCAGGTTTTCTCTTAAAACCGATTTTAATATCGCCCACAGTACCCGGTGGTTTTGCCAGCAGAGGGGATAAGGCTTAGACCTGAAGCCCCTCCCCCAGCACCAGGGCCCCATTTCTAGCAAGTGTTCCCGCCCTGGAGCTGCATATCTGTCTTTTCCTCACTCCCTGTCAGTGTCTGCGACGCCATTATCCCTCAGCTCACTGTTCCTGGGACTGCTTGGGCAAATCCTCCTATGTAAAGCCGCCTGGTTGTCAGCGCTGTGCATTTAGTCAGGGTTTTATAGTACAATTACCCTGTGATATACATCCAGTTCTTACTGTGTACTGTTATATAGCTGTGTAAGCTAGTCCAGTGCAGTATTATTGTCAGTAATAACTTCTGCATTGTACAAACTGTGACTTTCTGTGTGTGTGCATTTGATAGCTGAGTGGTGTCCATTTCGTGTCTTTCACTCAACCTGCTATCCCTATATTCCATAACCTGAGGGGGCTTGGTGCGTCAGGTTTTATCTAATATAGGATTTTCACAAAAGATATACTGTATAACATATTTTTCTCTGTGATTTAGTCACCATATCTCTCCTTTATCTCTGCTAGTGCTGACTACACTGCGCAGGGATTTGGGTTTAGAGGTATAGTGCTGCTGATAATTGTACTGTGTTACTTGATACTGCAAGTTATATCATGTCTGCTTCTGAGGGTAACGGTTCTGGGGCTGAAAACACTGCCGGTGTTGCTGAAGCCGCAGATAACTATGATGAGAATATAGCAGCTTTAGGCTCTGGTTCTGGGGGCTCCTTGCCCCCCAGTGGGACGGTGGCAACGGGGGCAAATAATGACCCGCCGTGGGTCGCTTTTTCCACGCTTCTGCATACTCTAGTTCATAAACTGACACCCCCTGTGGGACCCCCAATGCCGGTACAACCATATGTGGTCCCTGCAGCTAACCCGCCGTGGGCGGACGATTTATCTGCTCATTAAAGAAGTTGAACCAGTCCTTGACTACTAAAACGTCTGACCAACGCTCGCCTAAGTCCAAGTGGTCCTCTAAGCGAGCGCTTATCTCCTCACAATCAACTGCTGTCACTGACACCTCGTTTGATGAAGACGGCACATATACTGACCCCTCAGGTTCTGACTCAGATACGGCTGATGGGGAGGGTAGTTCACATGTGGATGTTCCTGATCTTTTGGAGGCTATTAAGTTAATTCTGCAGATTACGGATGATCCCGAGCCATCCGTCCCTCCTAAGAAACCAGATAGGTTCAAGCGTCAGGACGTGGTTAAGCAAGTTTTACCTCACTCTGACCACCTAGTGGGTATACGTCAGGAACCCTGGGAAAACCCGGGTACGAAGTTTGTGCCTCAAAAGAAGATGCTGGCTCGCTATCCCCTCGCGCCAGAGCTGTCTAAAAATTGGGAAACGCCTCCTCCAGTGGACTCACATGTGGCTAGGATGGTGGTTTCCTCAGCTCTACCTGTCACTACCGTCACGTCTCTAAAAGAGCATACGGATAAACGTGTGGAGGGTTGTCTGAAAGCGATTTACACCCTCACGGGTGCTGCACAAAGGCCCACTATCGCAGCTACATGGGCTGCAGAGGCTATTGAAGCATGGGCCTTGGAGTTAGAAGCTGAAATCTCTTCTGACCATGCTAGACAATGCTTGTCCTATATTGTCACAGCTTCTTGATATATTAAAGAGGCGGCTTCTGATGCCGGTATCCTAGCAGCCAAGGCCTCTACTACGTCAGTCCTGGCTCGCCGGATATTGTGGCTGAGATCCTGGTCTGTGGATCTGGACTCTAGAAAAACCCTGGAGGTACTCCCTTTCAAGGGAGATATTCGGTTTGGGGAGGACTTAAATAAGATAGTGGCTGACTTGGCTACTGCCAAAACTGCCTGTCTGCCTAATACCGCTTCTTCTGTGTCGAAGGCTAAAGGTACGTCCTTTCGCCCCTTTCGTCCTTCAGGTAAAGCAAAAGGTCAGGCGTACCATAAGCAGGACCACACTTCCAAACCTGGTAAGCCGAAGCCCAAAAGCCTGGGCTGCCCGTCAGCCAGCTGCCAAGACCGATAAGCCTGTCGCATGACGGGGCGGGCCTCCCCCTGGGGGATCCCAGGGTGGGGGGGGGGCGGCTTCTAGGGTATACCCAGGAATGGTTGAAGACCACTTCAGATGCCTGGGTACGGGAAGTCGTCACTCGAGGTTACGCCATAGCCTTCAAAAACCGACCCCCTCGTCGATTTTGCCAGACAGACGTCCCTTTGGACCAGACAAAGGCAAAAACTCTACACTCGGTGGTACAGACCCTCCTGGATACAGGAGTCGTAGTACAGGTGCCTCTTGCTCAGAGGGGCTGGGGGTACTATTCTCCGCTGTTTCTAGTCCCGAAACCGAATGGGTCCTCCCGGCCTATTCTCAACCTCAAGGCATTGAACAGGTTTGTGAAGGTTTCCAAGTTCCGTATGGAAACCCTTCGCTCTATAGTTCTGGCCATGGAACCTGGGGACTACATGGTCTCCCTGGACATACAGGATGCTTATCTGCATATTCCTATAGCAGTGTCACATCAGCAATACCTGAGGTTCGCTATTGGCAACCTACATTACCAGTTTCGGGCGTTACCTTTTGGTTTAACAACGGCTCCGCAAGTCTTCACCAAAATCATGGCGGTGATGACGGTGGTACTCCGCCGTCAAGGGGTCAGGATACTGCCGTATCTGGACGACTTGTTAATCATGGCAAATTCCCCAGATCTTCTCCTATGTCATCTGGATATGACGGTCCGGTTTCTACAAGCCCACGGGAGGCTCATCAACTGGAAGATATCCTCCCTGGTCCCTGCTCAGAGCATGGTGCACCTGGGAGCATTGTTGGACACTCACAACCAGAGGTTGTTCTTGTCTCAGGAGAAAGTCCTGAAGCTTCAGGACAGGATTCATAGAAACATAGAATTTGACGGCAGATAAGAACCACTTGGCCCATCCAGTCTGCCCCTTTTTTATTTTATCCTTTAGGCCAGGCATGTCCAACCTGCGGCCCTCCAGCTGTTGTGAAACTACATATCCCAGCATGCCCTGACACAGTTTTGCTGTTAGAGAATGCTAAAACTGTGTCAGGGCATGCTGGGATGTGTAGTTTCTCAACAGCTGGAGGGCCGCAGGTTGGACAGGCCTGCTTTAGGCAATCTCAACCCTTTTTTAACCTTAATTCTTTGTAAGGATATTCATATGCCTGTCCCAAGCATGTTTAAATTGCCCTACAGTCTTAGCCTCTACCACCTCTGATGGGAGGCTATTCCACTTATCCACTACCCTTTCTGTGAAGTAATTTTTCCTTAAATTTCCCCTGAAGCCCCCCCCCTCCAGTCTCAATGTATGCCCTCGAGTTCTAATACTTCTTTTCCTTTGAAGAATGTTTCCCTCCTGAATTTTGTTAAGACCCTTGATATATTTGAAAGTTTCTATCATGTCCCCCCTTTCCCTTCTCTCCTCCAAACTATACATGTTAAGATCTTTTAGCCTTTCCGGGTAAGTTTTTTGTGATGTAGGCCATGCACCATTTTAGTTGCCCTACTTTGTACACTCTCTAATGCATTTATATCCTTCTGGAGATAGGGTCTCCAGAACTGGACACAATATTCCAGATGGGGCCGTACCAATGACCTATACAGTGGCATTATCACTTCTTTTTTCCTGCTACTGATTCCTCTCCCTATGCAACCAAGCATCTGACTTGCCTTTCTCATTGCTTTGTTGCATTGCTTTCCTGCCTTCAAGTCACTTGAAATAGTGACTCCTAAATCTCTTTCCTCCTCAGTAGTTTCCAAGTAGTAGTAGATTCGTTGCTTCCTTTCTCGTCCGCAAGTGTCGATACATTCGGCAATGCAGGTGCTGGGCCTAATGGCATCAGCATTCGACATGGTAGAGTATGCTCAATTCCATTCTCGCCCCCTCCAGAGGCTGATTCTAGCCAAGTGGGACGGCCTGCCTCACCGGATCAGATCTCAAATGATCTTATTGACTCCAGAGGTCCGTCTGTCGCTACACTGGTGGCTCCGGGACCAACAATTGTGTAGGGGTCGTCCCTTCTGGATATCCAACTGGGTCCTGTTGATGACAGATGCCAGTCTGAGAGGTTGGGGCGCGGTGCTGGACCAACACACCCTTCAGGGTCGGTGGACCAAGGAGGAATCTCTCCTCTCGATCAACATTCTGGAATTGCGGGTGGTCTTCAATGCGTTGAACCTGGCCCAGCATTTAATTCAGAACCGTCCTGTTCAAGTACAGTCGGACAATGCCACCACAGTGGCTTACATAAATCATCAAGGCGGCACTCGAAGCCGTTTGGCAATGAAGGAAGTCTCACGGATTCTACGTTGGGCGGAACGCCATCTACCGGCCATATCGGCAATATTCATTCCGGGAGTCCTGAATTGGGAAGCAGACTTTCTCAGTCGTCAGGACGTGCATGCCGGCGAGTGGGGCCTCCATCCAGAAGTGTTTCAACTCCTCGTGGAAAAGTGAGGTCTTCCAGACGTGGATCTGACGGCGTCTCGACACAATCACAAGTTTCCGGTCTTCGGACCAAGGACAAGGGATCCTCAAGCAGCATTTGTGGATGCGCTGGCGGTGCCGTGGAGGTTTCGGCTGCCATATGTGTTCCCTCCGCTGTCACTCCTGCCCAGGGTAATTCGGAAGTTCAAGCAAGAAAAAGGAAATCTGCTTCTCATAACTCCGGCGTGGCCCAGACGGCACTGGTTCTCAGACCTTCAGGGTCTATCGTCAGAGCGTCCAATTCTACTTCCTCAACGCCCAGACCTCCTCGTTCAGGGCCCGTGTGTCTACCAGGACCTAGCCCGGCTGTCTTTGACGGCGTGGCTCTTGAAGCTTCCGTCTTGAGGGCTAAGGGTTTTTCTGAAGAGGTCATTAAAACTATGTTGCGGGCCCGGAAACCGGCTTCTGCTCGGATTTACCATAGGGTCTGGCATTCCTACTTTGGTGCGCATCTAACAATTATGACGCTTCCAAGTTTAGTACAGCCAAGCTTTTGGCTTTTCTGCAGCAAGGTCTAGAGTTGGGCCTGCGTCTGGCCTCCCTAAAGGTTCATATTTCTGCCTTGTCGGTGTGGTTTCAGAGAAAAATTGCGACTTTGCCTGATGTTCATACTTTCACTCAGGGTGTGTTGCGTATCCAACCTCCCTATGTCCCGCCTGTGGCTCCTTGGGACTTGTTGGTGGTTTTGGAGGCGTTGCAGGAGCCTCCGTTTGAACCCCTTGGTTCAGCTGACCTTAAGTGGCTTTCCCTTAAGGTGGTGTCCTTGCTGTCTATTGCCTCTGCTAGAAGAGAGTCGGATCTGGGTGCCTTGTCTTGTAGTTCCCCATATCTGATTTTTCACCGTGATCGGGCGGTTCTTCGAACTTGTCCCGGATATTTACCTAAGGTGGTTTCTTCGTTCCACCTGATATGGTCATGTAAAATAATTGAAGAACAATGAAGTCTCTTTGGTAGATTTATTGCATTGTGAAGTTCACAGGGCTCACGATAAAAGAATATCATGAACTGCACATTGACACGTTGATTTCATCTTATATACTTTCATCATAGCATTACATGATCTAATCAAATTAACAAGCCAATCATATACATAGACCAATTACATTTCAAATATCAGAATATATTATAATTTATAAACTCCCCTTATGGGGGATTTCCAATTAATTAGCTCAGCATCTTGTGATTATGACTGTTACATTAAAAATATATTTTTACCTTCAACATACTTTCGACTTCCCTTTTCTATAGGATACTAGCTAACCACAGTCTATGAAATACTGTAAAGCTAGACTAACTTCCTTAATTGCTACTAAAATCAAAGTTTCTGCAAACATATAAGAATCACATTTAAAGCAACAGTTTCTTTTAAGCAATAGACAAACTGACATCCAGCTTCCATTTTGTGTATTCACTTATCTATATCATTGCTCTCTCTGCCAATATACTTGGCACTCTATTACACAAATCAGAAGGTTCAATTTCACAATTTCTAATGAGGGTTAGGTAGACGCACAACATAGGAAAAAGGTAGGTTCACGGGGATGGGCCTGGCGCCAATGCTCACCGCACCGGACGGGAATCCCTGTTCTTTTTATAGGAACCTTCTGGTGTTGGCTAAGAGGGTGTTGACACAGTTAGGTGAAACTCGCTTGTATTTCTCTATCGTCCTTGTGGATGCTGGAGTTCCTGAAAGGACCATGGGGAATAGCGGCTCCGCAGGAGACAGGGCACAAAAAGTAAAGCTTTCCGATCAGGTGGTGTGCACTGGCTCCTCCCCCTATGACCCTCCTCCAGACTCCAGTTAGATTTTTGTGCCCGGACGAGAAGGGTGCAATCTAGGTGGCTCTCCTAAAGAGCTGCTTAGAGAAAGTTTAGCTTAGGTTTTTTATTTTACAGTGAGTCCTGCTGGCAACAGGATCACTGCAACGAGGGACTTAGGGGAGAAGGAGTGAACTCACCTGCGTGCAGGATGGATTGGCTTCTTGGCTACTGGACATCAGCTCCAGAGGGACGATCACAGGTACAGCCTGGATGGTCACCGGAGCCGCGCCGCCGGCCCCCTTGCAGATGCTGAAGTAAGAAGAGGTCCAGAATCGGCGGCTGAAGACTCCTGCAGTCTTCTAAAGGTAGCGCACAGCACTGCAGCTGTGCGCCATTTTCCTCTCAGCACACTTCACACGGCAGTCACTGAGGGTGCAGGGCGCTGGGAGGGGGGCGCCCTGGGAGGCAAATGAAAACCTTTTTTGGCGAAAAATACCTCACATATAGCCCCCAGAGGCTATATGGAGATATTTAACCCCTGCCAAGATTCACTAAATAGCGGGAGACGAGCCCGCCGAAAAAGGGGCGGGGCCTATCTCCTCAGCACACAGCGCCATTTTCTCTCACAGAAAGCCTGGAGAGAAGGCTCCCAGGCTCTCCCCTGCACTGCACTACAGAAACAGGGTTAAAACAGAGAGGGGGGGCACTGATTTTGGCGATATTGAGATATATATAAAGATGCTATAAGGGAAAACACTTATATAAGGTTGTCCCTATATAATTATAGCGTTTTGGTGTGTGCTGGCAAACTCTCCCTCTGTCTCCCCAAAGGGCTAGTGTGGGTCCTGTCCTCTGTCAGAGCATTCCCGGTGTGTGTGCTGTGTGTCGGTACGTGTGTGTCGACATGTATGAGGACGATGTTGGTGAGGAGGCGGAGAAATTGCCTGTAATGGTGATGTCACTCTCTAGGGAGTCGACACCGGAATGGATGGCTTATTTAGGGAATTACGTGAGAATGTCAACACGCTGCAAGGTCGGTTGACGACGTGAGACGGCCGACAAACTATTAGTACCGGTCCAGGCGTCTCAGAAACACCGTCAGGGGCGTTAAAAACGCCCATTTACCTCAGTCGGTCGACACAGACACAGACACGGACACTGAATCCAGTGTCGACGGTGAATAAACAAACGTATTTCTCATTAGGGCCACACGTTAAGGGCAATGAAGGAGGTGTTGCATATTTCTGATACTACAAGTACCACAAAAAAAGGGTATTATGTGGGAGTGAAAAAACTACCTGTAGTTTTTCCTGAATCAGATAAAATAAAATGAAGTGTGTGATGATGCGTGGGGTTACCCCGATAGCAAATATTGGCGTTATACCCTTTCCCGCCAGAAATTAGGGCGCGTTGGGAAACGCCCCTTAGGGTGATAAGGCGCTCACACACTTATCAAGTGGCGTTACCGTCTCCAGATACGGCCGCCCTCAAGGAGCCAGCTGATAGGAAGCTGGAAAGATATCCTAAAAAGTATATACACACATACGGTGGTTATACTGCGACCAGCGATCGCCATCAGCCTGGAGATGCAGTGCTGGGTTGGCTTGGTCGGATTCCCTGACTGAAAATATTTTATTCATATAGAGCATTTAATAGGATGCATTCTATATATATGTACGTGAGATGCACAGAGGGATATTTGCTCTCTGGCATCAAGATAAGTACGTTGTCCATATCACCCAGAAGATGTCATGGACACGACAGTGGTCAGGTGATACAGATCCCATACGGCACATGGAAGTATTGCCGTATAAAGGGAAGGAGTTAGTTGGGGTCGGTCCATCGGACCTGGGGACCACGGCAACAGCTGGGAAATCCAACCTTTTTACCCCAAGTTACATCTCAGCTGAAAAAGACACCGTCTTTTCAGCCTCAATCCTTCCTTTCCCATGAGGGCATGCAGGCAAAAGGCCAGTCATATCTGCCCAGACATAGAGGTAAGGGAAGTAGACTGCAGCAGGCAGCCCCTTCCCAGGAAAAGAAGCCCTCCACCGCGTCTGCCAAGTCCTCAGCATGACGCTGGGGCCATGCAAGCGGACTCAAGGTGGGGGGGTAGTCTCAAGAGTCTCAGCGCGCAGTGGGATCACTCGCAGGTTGACCCCTAGATAGTACAAGTATTATCCCAGGGGTACAGATTGGAGAGTCGAGACATCTTCTCCTCGCAGGTTTCTGAAGTCTGCTTTACCAACGGCTCCCTCCGACAGGGAGGCAGCATTGGAAACAATTCACAAGCTGTATATCCAGCAGGTGATAATCAAAGTACCCCTCCTACAACAAGGAAAAGGGTATTATTTTTCCACACTATATTGTGGTACTGAAGCCAGACGGCTTGGTGAGACATAGTCTAAACTGAAATCTTTGAACACTTACATAAAAGGTTCAAATCGAGATGGAGTCACTCAGAGCAGTGATAGCGAACCGGAAAAAAGGGGACTATATGGTGTCCCTGGACATCAAGGATTACCTCCAGTTTCAAATTTGCCCTTCTCAACAAGGGTACCTCTGGTTCGTGGTACAGAACTGTCAATATCAGTTTCAGACGATGCCGTTTGAATTATCCACGGCACCCCGGGCCTTTTACCAAGGTAATGGCCGAAAAGATGTTTCTTCAAAGAAAAAAGGCATCTAAATTATCCCTTACTTGGACGATATCCTGAAAAGGGCAAGTTCCAGAGAACAGTTGGAGGTCGGAAGAGCACTATCTAAAGTAGTTCTACGACAGCACGACTGGATTCTAAATATTCCAAGAATCGCAGCTGTTTTCCGACGATACGTCTGCTGTTCCTAGGAATGATTCTGGGCATAGTCCAGAAAAAGGTGTTCCTCCGGGAGGAAAAAGCCAAGGAGTTATTCGACCTAGTCAGAAACCTCCTAAAACCAGGCCAAGTATCAGTGCATCAATGCACAGGAGTCCTGGGAAAAATGGTGGCTTCTTACGAAGCGATTCCATTCGGCAGATCTCAGGGGATTTGCTGGACGAATGGTCCGGATCGCATTTTCAGATGCATCAGCGGATAATCCTGTCTCCAAGGACAAGGGTGTCTCTTCTGTGGGGGCTGCAGAGTGCTCATCTTTTAGAGGGCAGCACACTCAGCATTCAGGACTGTGTTCTGGGGACCACGGATACCAGCCTGAGAGGCTGGGGAGTAGTCACACAGGGAAAAAATTTCCAAGGAAGTGTGGTCAAGTCTGGAGACTTCTCTCCACATGAATATACTGGAGCTAAGGGCAATTTACAATGCTCTGAGCCTAGGAAGACTCCTGCTTCAAAGTCAACCGGTGCTGATCCAGTAGGACATCATCATGGCGGTCGCCCACGTTATCAGACGGGGCGACACAAGAAGCAGGAGGGCAATGACAGCAAGGATTCTTCGCTGGGCGGAAAATCATGTGATAACACTGTCAGCAGTGTTCATTCCGGGAGTGGGCAACTGGGAAGATTTCCTCAGCATAAATGAATTCCACCCGGAAAAGTGGAAACTTAATCTGGAAGTTTCCACATGATTGTAAACCGTTGGGAAAGACCAAAGGTGGTTATGATGGCGTCCCACCTGAAGCGCCAGGTCAAGAGACACTCAGGCAATAGCTGGGACGCTCTGGTAACACCGTCGGTGTACCAGTCGGTGTATGTGTTCCATCCTCTGCTTTTCATACCCAATGTATTGAAAATGATAGGAAGGAGAGGAGTAAGAACTATACTCGTGGCTCCGGTTTGGCCAAGAAGGACTTGGTTCCCGGAACTTCAAGAGATACTAAGAAGGGTCTTGATTCGGCAAGAACCGTGTCTGTTCCGGGACTTACCGCAGCTGCGTTGACGCCAAGGCGGGTGAACGCCGGATCCTAAGGGAAAGAGGCATTCCGGAAGAGGTCATCCCTACCCTGGTCAGAGCCAGGAAGGAGGTGACCGCACAACATTATCACCACTTAGGTGAAAATATGTGCCAGGGTGTGAGTCCAGGAAGGCTCCACGGAAGAATTTCAACTAGGTTAATTTCTACATTTCCTGCAAACAGGAGTGTCTATGGGTCTCAAATTGGGTCCATTAAGGTTCAAATTTCGGCCTGTTGATTTTCTTCCAGAAAGAAATTGGCTTCAGTTCCTGAAGTCCAGAAGTTGTTAAGGGAGTACTGCATATACAGCCCCTTTGATGTCTCCAGTGGCACTGGGCGATCTCAACGTAGTTTTGGGATTCCTAAAAAATCACATTGGTTTAAACAACTCAAATCTGTGGATTTGATATATCTCACAGGGAAAATGACCATGCTGTTGGTCCTGGCCTCGGCCAGGCGAGTGTCAGAATTGGCGGCTTTATCTCACAAAGCCATGTCTGATTGTCCATTCGGACAGAGCAAAGCTGCGGACTCGTCCTCAGTTTCTCCTTAAGGTGGTGTCAGCGTTTCACCTGAACCAGCTTATTGTGGTACCTGCGGCTACTAGGGACTTGGAGGACTCCAAGTTGCTGGATGTTATCAGGGCCCTGAAAATATAGTTTCCAGGTTGGCTGGAGTCAGGAAATCTGACTTGCTGTTTATCCTGTATGCACCCAACAATGCTGGGTGCTTCTGCTTCTAAGCAGTCGATTGCTCGTGGGATTGGTAGCACAATTCAACTTGCACATTCTGTGGCAGGCCTGCCACAGTCTAAATCTGTTAAGGCCCATTCCACAAGGAAGGTGGGCTCATCTTGGGCGGCTGCCCGAGGGGTCTCGGCATTACAACTTTGCCGAGCAGCTACGTGGTCGGGGAAGAAAACGTTTGTAAAATTCTACAAATTTGATACCCTGGCAAAAGAGGACCTGGAGTTCTCTCATTCGGTGCTGCAGAGTCATCCGCACTCTCCCGCCCGTTTGGGAGCTTTGGTATAATCCCCATGGTCCTTTCAGGAACCCCAGCATCCACAAGGACGATAGAGAAAATAAGAATTTACTTACCGATAATTCTATTTCTCGGAGTCCGTAGTGGATGCTGGGCGCCCATCCCAAGTGCGGATTATCTGCAATACTTGTACATAGTTATTGCTAACTAAATCGGGTTATTGTTGTTGTGAGCCATCTTTTCAGAGGCTCCGCTGTTATCATACTGTTAACTGGGTTCAGATCACAGGTTGTACAGTGTGATTGGTGTGGCTGGTATGAGTCTTACCCGGGATTCAAAATTCCTCCCTTATTGTGTACGCTCGTCCGGGCACAGTACCTAACTGGAGTCTGGAGGAGGGTCATAGGGGGAGGAGCCAGTGCACACCACCTGATCGGAAAGCTTTACTTTTTGTGCCCTGTCTCCTGCGGAGCCGCTATTCCCCATGGTCCTTTCAGGAACCCCAGCATCCACTACGGACTCCGAGAAATAGAATTATCGGTAAGTAAATTCTTATTTTCATGTCTAACATACTCATCCTGATTCATTTCTACCCTGTTATCCAGTCCATAAGTAAAATTAACAAGCTGTGTACTTTCCCTACCTGCCTGATCCTCCTCTAAAGCCTGGTATATGGGCTCAGCTTCCTGGAGTTGTAAACTTTCATAAGATTTGCTCATGTCAGCATATACCACCTGTCTTTCCTGCTGCCCCTGACTTGTTCCCTGAGTCACCTGTTCTAGTGGAACCTCATCATCTACCACCACAATGGTCATTTCATGGTGCACTTTCAACCTTTTAAATCCTTTACCACATTGTACACAGACTACTGGTCCACACTTGATGGTAAGATATATGATTCCTGCAATCAGTGCAGCAAACACAATGTACTGCAATACTCCAGAAAAAAGCTTTGCAATACTTCCTCCTAGCCATCCAAGTGGATCCCAACCTTCACTAGCACCTAACCTTATCATTTCCTGCTGCAACTCTCCCACCTTGCTCAGATGAGCACTTATTTCAGCTCTGTGATCTTCAATATAAGTACAACATTCTTGTCCTACCACTGCACACGTGCCCCCTTCTGCTGCCAACAGCTGATCCAGTGCCATCCTATTTTGTAAAGCCACTTTTCTTACTTGAGCCAGCTCTTCCACTGTCTGATTGATTGAAATTACCAATTCCCCTACCATCTGATCTAGTACCGTTAAGGTTTGGGACACAGCTTTTTCCACCAAATAGATAGTGGACAGAGGAAACAAAGTTCCAGCCGTACGTTCACCATCAGAAAATCTGAAAGATACATATCCTTTTTTCACTTCTCTTTTACTGAGATGTCTTAAATATGTCAGGTCACTTGGCACCAAGTCATGCTCTATAGGAATACTGAGGAGAGTACACATTGTCCTTTAGCACCTAAGGGAATCCATGAGTATGCCCATTTTCCACAAACCCAATACATACCCTTAGGCAGAGGCATCCCAAAAGTTTTGGTATAAATGAGCCTTATGTATATCATAAAGTACCCTGTGTTATTACCATTGGCATCTCCACATGTGCTGTTATCAAGTGTACACCTTTCTCTGTAGTTGGTATAAAGTATCGTTAGGTGTTAATGCCCCATTTGCATCTATGGAATGCCAACAGGTTTTGAGATTCTTGAGGGAGCATCTACCGGACATCTTTACCACAAATGTGGCTCCAGTATAGTTAGTGTACCCTAGGTTTGGGCTTTTTACCTGTAATATTTTTTCCTTGTACACATATGGGTTGGACTTTTCATTAACACTTAAGCAGAATTCAGGTTTCCCTTTGGCTGCAGATACCTGCAGAGCGGGCGCATACAGCAAGCCTGCATCTAAGACATCCAAATATGGGAAGTCTACTATATTCTGTACTTTAGGTGTCTTATTGGCACAACTGCGACTACCATTCTTTCGCTTATGGCAGGACCAATCTCTGTCTATCATGTCAGCTGTGCTTATGTAATGAGCCAGGAGGGGTATACCTGCATCTACACTGATGGGTAGGTGGGTACAAATCCAACATTTGCTTGTGTTGAGAGCCTTTGCAATTTTACTGTGCATTGCTATCATGGAATTACCTGTAAATTCTCCTCCATAATTATTCTTTTGTAAGGCCCTACACACACGTGTCTTGAATAATGCTTCATTGTAAGATGTTACATTACCTGTTTGACTGGTCACATTGTTAACAGACCCTGGAATGTATATACAACACTCAAGCACAATGAGTATGATTGTAATCAGACATGCCCATGAGAGAATGCACCCCCATAGTCCACGGTCTGGCCTTTGGCCTATCAGCATCATCCTGTTTAGCATTGTCTTTGTTGTCCTTTGATCTTCACAGTACTCTTCTAGGAGTTATGTACCCTCCACAGAGATACTGCGTTGGCAAGTGGCTCAAGGGATTATTATGCCCGAACCACTCACTTGCTGGTTTTACTGGTGAAGTGCAGAGGAGTCTTGGAGTATATCTTCCACATGTGCTGTCTCAGGAGGCGTGACTGTTCTGCAGTGGGTGGAGTGGATCCACGAAGTCTTCTCCTTTATCTTAACAGCAGTTGGGGTTGTCAACAAGACTTGGTAAGGTCCTTCCCACCGGTCTGTCAGCGAGCCCGATCTCAGGAAATTTCTGACCATCACCTCATCACCAGGATGTAGATTATGACAAGCACCTTCCACAGGGATTGGTTGTGTGCTGGTCACAGTAGCTTGGATCTTCTTTAGCTGGTTGCTTAATGAAATAAGATAGTTCACAGTTAAATCATTTGTTTTACTGAGTTCATATGCGGGTGCAATAGCAACATTGGGCAATTTTCCAAACAGTATTTCATACGGAGAAATGTTCAACTCCCCCCTTGGTGTTGTTCTGATCGAGTGCAACACTAATGGCAAAGTTTCTGGCCACTGCAAGCTGGTTTCTTTACATATTTTGGCCAGCTTATTTTTAATAGTCCCGTTGCAATGTTCAATTTTGCTGCTGGTTGGCACATCTTTTTAAACACTAGTCCCATAAAATGTATGCCTTGGTTAGATTATATCACATATGCTATACCATATCACATATGGTATACCTATAAATTCCTGTACCAATTTCTGTGCTGGACTTGATGCTCTACCTAGCCACTGAACCTGTCTACACAAACCAATATATGCTAAAACATCCTAACCTTTGGAAGCTGAATGACATCAATTTGTATAACTTGGAAAGGACCAGTTGTCTGGGGAAGATGTGAAGGTATAGTCTTAACTGTTCTTCCAGCATTCCTCTGCATGGGTCAGTCCATGGGACATCTGTGCCAATGCTGGCAAGAGTGATTTTGGGGCAACAGTTTTACCTTCAGAGCTGTGCCACAAGCCTTCATTGCATTTTCCCTCTTTAGTCCTTTCCTGTAAATAACAAGCTTTTTGCATTTTGATTAATGTTTGTTCATTTAGTATACATATATCTTTAGTAAACATGTAAACATTTTTATTACAATTTATTTTCGTGCTGCTACCTTGGCAGTTATTATCAGCTTAGTCAGGGTATGTTAAGCAAGCACGAGGGGTTACACTTTCCTCCCCCCATTCCTCTCTCTGAAACCCATCAGTTTCATTAACCATTTGTAAAGTAGCAGACTTCAAAATATTACATTTGACCAGGGTAATGGTGGTAGAAATAATGAGGACCAGTTCCCATTCTGGTAAGCGTGCCACAGTGTCATGCCGAGTTTTCTGACAAGTTAGTAGAGCTGCTATTATTATTATTTTGCTTTGCAGGGATTTCTGTTAGCATGGTTTGCTATACAATATGAGGTGAAATTACATTATATGCCTTAATTAAAAACTAATATATTTTATTCTTCTCTGTAACTGTCCTGCCCAGCACGGTCTGCAGGTCAAATTAACAACGTATTATCTGCAGTTGGTTTCTACAGAATTAACAAACAATTTCAGCTCGACAGCGCAAGTATCCAGTTGATCAGATTGGACACCTGCCTGTTTCACGCTGAAACGGTCTATGTCTAGGGGTGGTACCTTTCTGTTGCCCACCCAGCCATATTACCAGTGACTTCAGCAACTTTAACTTGTTTCTAACTTTATTGAACACCAAGTTATCTTCATGGTGTACTGCTAAGGTTGTCAAATCCTCTGGGACTTGTGTGCGCCACAGTAGATCATTAATGGTCAACCAATTTTTGATATGCGATCTAAGACCCTCAACAAAAGCAATGGTCAACATTGTAAAAGGTTTCTTGTGATCAAATATCTCTTTTATTTGTCCATAATTTTGTACTTCTGGTTTGAACCTTACCCAATAATCTCTGGTATGTTTTCTCTGTAGGTCTCTGAGAAACATCTTTTCTTACTCTATTTGTATCCTGTGTGTTTGAAATGGATGTTTTCTCACCCTTCTTCTTTAGTGAGTGCCTTTTATTCTTCAGTTGTTAATTAACCAGTAAACAATTGTACCATATTACTATGTGTAAATGAATGTGTCTTATACAGCCGTACTAGCTTGATTAACTTACTTTGGCTTTCCCCTATAATGGTTAAATTTTTCTAGGGTCCAGGGCCCATGGATTGACCATAACTTGACCTCATCAGTAGTTACTACTCTTAGTGGAGCACGTAAAAGTGTTTGTTGCTGTGCTACCTTACTTCATGTAATTCCAGTTGCAGTCATGTTATCTGGGTGTATGTTGGCATAATTTGCACCCTTTTTTTTTTTTTCCTTTCCCTTTTTAAGTGGAACACATTCATTGTCTTCATTTCTCTCTAAACAATGATATCTGTGCTAAATAGGCAGAAGGGGGAATATAACGAGATGTTTCTAGCCATAATGTATATACCTTCCATTCTTCAGCCTTTTTCCCTTAATTTACTTAATTCTATCCACTTGTCTATGCTAAAGGTTCCTATGAATGATCTATCAAGGTATTTTGCATGCCATCTCCTGAGAAATTTCACAGCCACACTCCCTTGTCTCTGATACATCACACTCGCTGGACTGCCGTGCGGGATCTCTAACATAGAAGAGCCCTTCGGTGTGGACATCTCTTGACCCATTGTAATGGCTAATCTTTATTTTACAGTCCAGCCTCAATGTCCAATACAATGGTAAACAGGGACGCTCCCCTTGTTTAGAGAGATATTACTCCACTTAGGAAACCTCACCACCTCGTCAGGTGCCACGGCTCTGAACAGGCACACGTGTTCCACACTCTGCTAAGCTTGGCCTTATAGTGTACAAGGTGCTTTTCACAGTGGGTGAGTATCCCTGATACTATCCAGCATAGGAGAGTTTAACCGGAGCCTCTCTCCTACCTGGGCCCTGTCCAGAATCTGCCGGCGTAAAGCCTCGGCCAATCACACTCATAATCACTCACAGACTTCACGCTTAATTTAGCAAGATATGGCAGGCAAAAGATCCCATAAAATCATTAAATATGATAATGACAGAAATTACAATCTTAACACTCTATACTAATCACTGCATCTGGTAATAAAATGCAGTTAAAATCAATTTGGTTCCATACTCACAATCTCCAAAAAGACTTCAAGGAGTTACAAGCCAACAATAACACACAAAGTCAGCAGACCGAGGCAGGGACACATGGAGCAGAAGTAAGATAACAGCTCTTACCTGTGGCCACTGTTGGTTCAGGTGTCCCGGCTCCAGCCCACCTTCCTTCTTCGTGTGTCAATGTTGGGTTGATCTCGGTGGCACAGACCTCCAAAATGATATGGTCATGTAAAATAATTGAAGAACAATGAAGTCTCTTTGGTAGATTTATTGCATTGTGAAGTTCACAGGGCTCACGATAAAAGAATATCATGAACTGCACATTGACACGTTGATTTCATCTTATATACTTTCATCATAGCATTACATGATCTAATCAAATTAACAAGCCAATCATATACATAGACCAATTACATTTCAAATATCAGAATATATTATAATTTATAAACTCCCCTTATGGGGGATTTCCAATTAATTAGCTCAGCATCTTGTGATTATGACTGTTACATTAAAAATATACTTTTACCTTCAACATACTTTCGACTTCCCTTTTCTATAGGATACTAGCTAACCACAGTCTATGAAATACTGTAAAGCTAGACTAACTTCCTTAATTGCTACTAAAATCAAAGTTTCTGCAAACATATAAGAATCACATTTAAAGCAACAGTTTCTTTTAAGCAATAGACAAACTGACATCCAGCTTCCATTTTGTGTATTCACTTATCTATATCACACCTTAATCAGGAGATTGTGGTTCCAGCCTTTGTCTCTCCTGATTTGTCTCCCAAAGAGCGGTCTTTGGATGTAGTACGGGCTCTCCTTATCTATGTGAAGAGAACTGCTTCTATCCGAAAATCTGATTCTCTTTTTGTTTTGTTTGGATTTCACAAACGTGGCTGGCCTGCTCACAAGCAGACCCTAGCCAGATGGATTAGAATGGTGATTGCACATGCTTATGTGAAGGCTGGTCTCTGCTCCTGTTCACATTAAGGCCCATTCTACTCGGTCTGTTGGACCTTCTTGGGCGGCCCAACGTGGTGCGACCCTTGAACAATTGTGCAAGGTGGCTACGTGGTCTTCCGGGAACACGTTCATAAGGTTCTATGCCTTCGATACTGCCGCTTCCTTTGGACGCCGGATTCTTGTGCCCGCTACAGTGCGTCCCCTCCCATAAGGAACTGCTTTAGGACATCCCCATTGTCCAATCCTTGTGGAGCCCAGTGTACCCCGCAGCAGAAAACGTGTTTTATGGTAAGAACTTACCTTTGTTAAAACTCTTTCTGCGAGGTACACTGGGCTCCACAAGGCGCCCACCCTGACGCACTTAGCTTCTTTGGGTTGGTATGGCATCAGACGCTGACACGTCTCCTGTCGTGAGAATGCGGTGTTGTGGCTATTAACCGCTGTCGTCTCTTTTCCTGTTACTGCATTGGGCTGGTTAACTAAAAACTGAGCTCCTGTGCTGGGAGGTGGGGTGATATAGGAGGCGGCGCCGTGCATTCTGGGAACAGTCAAAGCTTTGAGCCTGTTGGTGCCTCGGATCAAGATCCTACTCTACACCCCATTGTCCAGTCCTTGTGGAGCCCAGTGTACCTCGCAGAAAGAGTTTTAACAAAGGTAAGTTCTTACCATAAAACTAATTTTTTTTTTTTTTTTTTTAACTGTGTAATTCCCATCCGGGAATGCTCTCACAAATCCTTTTATTAGTTTTAGTTGGTATAGTCAACTATTTCCTGGCAGTAGAAGCTTTAAGTCACGATGCATGGGCAGTGATCCATTCTGGGACTGCTGATGGCAGTAGTGATGCAGGGCAAAGGCTGTGTCTCACAAACCCAACACTTATTCGGCTTACTAGGGGCTCAATTCAATTGGCTGCGATGTTATCGCAGCTACAAATCAGCGTGGCAGCAGACGCACTTTATGGCGGACAGAATTTGCACAAGACTGCTCCCCACCCCATAAAGGTCCGAGCAGTTTTGTGTGACTTGTGGCTGATTCGTGGCCAAGAAGGGTGCAACATCGGGTGCCAATGCTGGCATTTAAATGCCATTGCAACTTCACTTTGCACCCTTCAAAGGTAATTCGATTGACCCCTATGTATAGAAAACAAAGGGTAAACGTAAAGAAATACCTGGTAATATTCAGTGGCACACTAATCTCCAGGCTCTGTAAGTATGGTTGCCAGGTTTTAGGTATATGCTGCATTAATACTTGTTTTATAACTGCACAGTAACCACTACATCCATACAGCATACCTCTGAATGAATTATAGTGGGGGCTTCCAAATCTGCCTGTTGCTTGTATGGACAGTTAATAGCTCTTACCCAGTGTATTACAGTTTTGCACAAGTGGAGATGGTCAAGAACAAGACCTACAAGGCTTTTAGATTTAATCTCTGGTCCTTGTGAACAATCTACTGCTGCGGCTGACCTACTGAAATTTCCCCTGTTCATTCATAGAGGAGGACAGCAAATATTGTAGCACATACACAGTAAAATATCTCTGTATGGCCATGCTATCCGCTAGACATCAGGCTGTCCTTCGTGCATGTGCAATGGTAGATTGAACATGCACCGTTAATGGCTCGTACAGCTAGAACGGAGAGACAGGCCCTAGTAGGAGAGGAGGAGGACCCCCCCAGGAGGTAAGCATGCAGCAGACAAGGGGAACTGAGCAATGGGCAAACTTAGTTAACTTTCATACCTCTCAGCTAAGGTTGGGCATTGGTGGGTTAACCACCGACTGTCACCCATGATGGTAATCGGTATGAAACCATTGATGAAAAGCATTAACGGTTTCACCCACTAATAGTCATCCTTGTTCTGTTACTCATCAGGCAGTGGGCCAGGGCTTTGTGGTCCAACCAGGAGGTGTGGCTAGGTATTGTATCCCAGCACCAAGGGAAAAAAATAAATATGCCATCAATGGCAGAGAACCATTGGTGTGTGGTATGAGTTGTCAAAAGTATTTAGGTTGACATGCATGTTGGTGTACTCAGCGTATTGACATAAAAATTTATCTTGTCTACCCAGATATGTCAACATGATGAACTGCCAACAAGCCATCACTGGTGGACCCCTCGTCCCTTACCTTCTCCCAGCAGCAGGCTAACTATACCCATCCTGTGCATCTGTAACTGTCGGCATCCTCACACTGTCGACATTTGGCAATATTTTAGATGTCGATGTTGTGAACCTGTTGACAGTCTGAGGATGCCAACGGTTAGGGCTAGGTGCCACATGGTGCCTGTGGAAATTTGAGCCATGTAGATGTTCACATTGTGGTGTTGACATTATGGATGTTGCCATGGTTACTGTCGACCATCCATCTGTATACAAACCATTGGATCCCTGCCATCAATCAAAATCTTAAGGAAAGTTAGTGCACATCTCAAGGTGTTAGGCAGCTTGTGATACCGACTCGATTCCAATGAGCACTGCCGCGGGGTTCGTGTTGCAAGGCTAGATAGACTGTGCAGGCAAGTCAATCTTGACTATCTAGTGTACTATCGTCAAAATCGTGCATAGTCAAAATCTCAAGTACAGATAGTCAAAATTGGGGCTATCTGGGCTCTGGGGGAGTTCAAGGGAAATCGCATAGTCAAAATTGGGCATAGCAAGGATCACACCTTTAACAATTTTAAATAACTGACTTTGCAATCCTACTCATCAAAGCTATGGGCAGTGGCGTCACTAGGGGGGTGGGGGACGCTCCTGGGTCTCACCCTCCGAGTGGTGACACCAAAATGCTAGCTCCTCCTCAGTGCCATGAGTTAGGCTGACCATATTATCCCTTTAACATGGAACACTCATGAATTACACAGGTTCTGTGGCTGCTTAAAACCAGGTGAAATGCAGGCTTGTAGCCAGCCAGCCACAGAACCTGTGTAATTCATGAGTGTCCCAGGTTAAAGGGATAATATGGTCAGCCTACATGAGAAGCACTTGGCTCCTGTTACAGCATATTCCCAACATGACCCTCTCCAGGAGGGACAGAATGCTCTGCTTCTGGACTTCCCTCTTAATATATGATTGCCATCACCTGTATTGAAACACCTTTCTTATCCACTAACCTGTTCCAAACAGGTGCCGGCAATCATAAATTAAGAGAAAAGTCCAGAAGCAGAGCATTATGTCCTTCCTAGAGAGTGTCATGTTGGGAGGTTATGCATACCTCCCAACATGACCCTCTCCAGGAGGGACAGAATGCTCTACTCCTGGACTTCCCTTTTAATTTAGGATTGCCATCACCTGTGCTGAAACACCTTTCTTATCCATTTACCTGTTCAACACAGGTGCCGGCAATCATCAATTAAAAAAAAAGTCCAGAAGCAGAGCATTTTGTCCCTCCTGGGAGGGTCATGTTGGGAGGTATGGGTATGCGTGACTGGCGGTCAGGAGACCGGCATAACTGCAACCCGGCAGTACAGCAGCCACAACAGCGTCCAGGGATAGCCCAGCCAGTGTCGGCCTGGCTAAATGAAAGATGATGCTTTTGTAGAGGGTGCATTTGAGAGACCCTCAGAAATTCTGATGCAGGCAGCTAGGTATATTTATTGCGCACTACTTGTAGGATTTTATTATTTAGTGTCGGCCTGGCTGATCGGGGATTTGCTTCTGGTCCATTCATGCCGTAACAATGTTTAGAAGCACCCAGCTCTTTACACCAGCTACTTGTATTGCATGTGAATGCGAGTGCAGATAACCAGGTGCCTCTAAACATTGTCCCGGTATAATGAGCTGGAAGCAAATCCTCTGTGAACCTGACGGACACAGAGTCCAGCATCTCCTGGACCCCCGAAGTGATGAAAATGGAGGTTGGGCCTCAAGACCACTCCCCCTTCATGAGGGACCATGCCAGTGGCAAACGTAGGATTTGTAGAGGGGGGTTTCCTAATGCAGTCCACAATCCCACTCTGCAGACCATTGGAGCAAATGCAGGAGTCTAGGAAGGCGGCAGAAGAACAAAGTAACAACCCAGAACATTAATGTACACATTGGTTTTATACACTGGATACTGTATGGAATACAGTATTAATATTTAACACTAGATGGTCTATAGTATAGACTGTATCAAACATATTTAAATAATATAAATAAGTGGTCAGGAAAAGGTTAAACACACACACACACACACGCACGCGCTCCTGTCTCTTCTTCCTGGTAGCTACTTTCTGGATCAGAGCACTGATTGAGGACTCAGATCTACACACAAAGCAAACTTGGTAGAAGATGCTGCTACATACTTGCCTACTCTCCCGGAATGGCCGAGAGGCTCCCAAAAATCGGGTGACCCTCCCGGTCAGGCAAGTCTCCCGATTCGTGGGGTCCCCCCTGCCCGTCCGCCCACTTAGTGTGTAAAGTGGGCGGTCTGGGCAGTTGATGACGCGATTCTTTCTGAATCGCGTCATCATAGCCACGCCTCCTGCAGTGTAATGCCGGTGATCGCGGCATTACAGAGCGGGGGGCGTGGCTTAAAAGAGGCTTCGTCATGACCCCACCCCCGCACCGCCCCCGCTCCGCCCTTACTCCGCCTCCGGCCCACCCCCTTCTCGACATCACAGCCTCCCCTGGCCGCCCTCTGAGCTGACCTGGCTGCTCTCTCCCGCAGAGAGCAGCCAGAATGTAGGTAAGCCTGTGCTGCTACCACTGGGCATGTGTAGCAGCTCTGCTATGCCCCTTAAACTGCATGTTGTGGGGGCAGCTCTAGTAATCGCATTATATACCATTGCTACAGTTGTCATAATTGGAGCCACTTTCCAAGAGGAGGGGTTTCTGGGCAACCGGAACCCCCCCCTGCATTTGCCTATGCATGCCCCCTTTAGCCAGCACAGGGGGGAAGCGTACAGCGCACCGGGTGATACAGGGCATAGGGACACCCCTGGCTATACTGTAGGTATAGTAAGGATTTTCTGACAGTGTTCTGTGCCCAAATTATTTGC
Source organism: Pseudophryne corroboree (assembly GCF_028390025.1). Classification (NCBI taxonomy): domain Eukaryota; kingdom Metazoa; phylum Chordata; class Amphibia; order Anura; family Myobatrachidae; genus Pseudophryne; species Pseudophryne corroboree. The sequence goes on from NC_086448.1 coordinate 633,734,855, forward strand.
GTTCGAACATAATAAAAGGCAATTCTTTCAACTGATTTGGCTATTTAAAATCTGCAAAAAGCATGTATTAGGAACCTTGCCTATTAAAAAAAGAAAATATAATGCTAGTAAGTTACAAATTACAAGTAGCTATTGTTTTTGAGAAAGTATTTACAACCAACAAAATGGCCGCCGAGCTGTCACCGAGACGCTTTTTGACAGTACTATGCGCACTCTAGTGATAGCAGCTGTACATCCACGTGATTCAGTGACTTCCTACTAAAGTGATTCTCCTGAAAGACGGCCATGTTGGAAGAGATCATATGTCAAAGTGTAGTTGTATGGCTACAACAAAATGATGCATTTACCCGGGACAAAATAAACTCATGGTTTGTTTTCCGGGTTGGCAGTGGAAGCCTGGAAGGGACTGTAATACACACTGTTAACTGCTGCAGGAACGGTGTAAATTGTGTACAAGGCAGAGCTGTTACAGGAGCATCGCGCTATGCACATACAGTAGACGAGAGAGTCCCCGCAAAGATATAGCACAGCGAACCCAGCAGCTATGGAGAGGGAGGATTATTACCTGGAGCTGTGTGACCGGCCCATTCTGTTTGAAAAAGCCACCGATGTCAACAGCGTGTTCTTCGATGAGGCCAATAAACAGGTGATAGAGACGAGTGCTGCATGATATGTGCTAATATTCTGCTGTATATTGGGGAGCAATTAGTAGAGGTGTTACACAGGCAGGACGGAAGCTCCTCTGTATATTAGTGTCCTTATAATAATAATAATGCCTGAAAAGTTTATTTTATACTGTCTTAGCGGCTGTGTGACAAGTTCTAGAGAGATAATGGGATGTAGTTATGTGATACCGGCATCTACATCCCGCCCCCTCACTATCCCGATTGTTGGCATGCTGACCAACAGGGACTATTCCCAGTCGTGGGCAGAGGCGTAACTAGGATAGGGTGAGTGGGGCACGTGCCCTGGTCGCCTTGGCAGGCCCAGCAGAGGGGGGCGCCGGCGGCAGCCAGGGCATCATGCCCCACTCGCCCCCGTCACGCCGCAATTGGAGGGGAGGAGAGCGCAGCGTCTCTCCCTCCCCTCACCGCCGCTGCCAGCACCTGAACACCAGCAGCGCTGCGTGTGTCCGGTGTCCGGCGGCGTTAGCCAATCAGAGCTTGCGGACCGGCTCCTGATTGGCTGCCGGTCCGCGAGCTCTGATTGGCTAGCGAACCGGCGCTACATTGCCGCTGCCGGAGACCTGGAGCGGTGAGGGGAAGGAGAGGCGCTGCGCTCTCCTCCCCCTCACATATCAGAGCCACAACACAAAGAAGCGGTGAGTGACCAGGGGGGGGAGCACAGTGGGGCATGTAACTGGCACTGTGGGGCATGTATCTGGCACTGCATTGTAACTGGCACTGTGGGGCATGTAACTTGCACTGTGGGGCAATGTAACTGGTACTGTGGGGCATGTATACATACTGGCGCATGTATCTGGCACTGTGGGGCATGTATCTGGCACTGTGGGGCATTTTCAGTGGCCACACCCCTTCTGGTGCGTGGCCACACCCCTTCTGGAGTGTGGCCATGCCCATTTTCCCGGCGCGCGCACATACTCTCTTTGGTGGGTTTTTTTTGGGGGGGGGGGGCACAGTACCTAACTGAGGCTTGGAGGAGGGTCATAGGGGGAGGAGCCAGTACGCACCATGTGACCTAAAAGCTTTTTTAGATGTGCCCTGTCTCCTGCGGAGCCCGCTATTCCCCATGGTCCTGACGGAGTCCCAGCATCCACTACGGACTATGAGAAATAGAATTATCGGTAAGTAAATTCTTATTTTTTTTTTTGGGGGGGGGCACCACTCTTCATCTTGCCCTGGGCTCCGAAAACCCTAGTTACGCCTCTGGTCGTGGATGTCCACGACACCCATAGAGTAGGAATAGAACCTTTGGCGCACCGATCCCGCAGCGTTGTGACCGCCGGTTACACATACCCAACCCGAGATAATATATGCAGGGATTTAGCAAAGCTTGGGGAGAGAGAAACTCCCAACCAATCAGTTTGTCATTTTTCAAACACAGCCTGTAACCACTTTATCACTCTCCAAGCTGTGATACTTTCCCCCATACACCTATTTGACGCACTAGTATTTTGCACTCCTCATTTTCTGTGTCACTAGCTATTATATTACATTATTTCCTCGTTCTTTCTCCAGCTTTCCATCTCCTTCCCTCTATTCCTTCCGTATCCCTTTATTATTCCTTCTATCTCTCCCATCTCCTATTCTTTTATCCTATATGTTTCCCTATTCTCCCTGTTTCTTCCTATTTGTCCCCCATTTTCCCCATCTCCCGCTATTCCTGCCTCTCTTGCTATTCACCCTATTTGTCACATCTCCCCCATTTGTCCCCCCATTTCACCCGTCTTCCCCTAGTCCTCCCATCTCCCCCTATTTTTGGCATCTCCCCCATTATTGCCATAATAGTTATCTTTCTATTGATCCTGTCACCCCCTATTCTTGCCACTACTTATCGCTCTGTTCTTCCCATCTACCTCTCTTTCTCATCTCCTCTTGTTTCTTCCTTCTCTCCCCTTAATACTATTGTTCTTGTGCTATTCTTACCTCTGTATTAGTTTCCTTCTGTCTCATTTTCTCACTGCAGCTACTGTGGATAGTGTGGGATTCTTTTGGCGGTATTCAATTCTTTTCACCCCCTTCCACACCCATTCTGTTTCTGCTGACGGGCGTGGTATAATTATTTCAGCTCGCTACCCCCAGGGTAGCGAGGGCGCCCAACTCACGATATTGGGGATCACTTTAGAAAGGAGATTGGGCGTGATATATCATTTGAAAAACGCCCTTTGAACCCACTCCCTCTATTCCATGTCTGCCCGCTTATTCTCCCATCTCACTGTGTGTCTCTCTACCTGTCCTATCCCTGGGTGTGGATTATTAGATTTACACTAAAAAGATCTACAGTCAATAGGTCTACCACTAATGGTAGACATGCATTAGGTCAACAGGGTCAAAAGTCGACATGGAAATGGTAGACACAAAAAAGATAGACACAATTTTATTTTATTTTTTTGGCTGTTTTGTCACTTTTCTGCATGTCTACCATTAGTGGTAGATCTATTGACTGTCGACCTTTTTAGTTCGATCTATAGTCCGGATACCCCTATCCCTTATCTGGCTCTCCTAATCCCATCCATTTCTCTCTCTCTTTACCTGTGTTGCCTCATCTAGCTCTCCTCTTCCACTCTTTTCTCCCTACCTTGCTGCCTTTGCCATGATCCACATCGATATCAACAAGAACTCTTTGCGCCTCACCACTTTCCTCAGTGGATGCGGAGGGACTAGACTAACACGTGACATGTTTGTGTGATCACATATTAAGCCCAGTACACCCGGCGGGGTGCCGGCATCGACAAGTGATACATGCTGATACTGGCGCGGGGGGACGACGACGACGGCCATGCTGCATCTGAAGCATGGTTGTCGTCAACAAGGACCTCCCTCGTCTGTACATGTTCAGGTGAGGGAGGGGGTCATTAACCATGCACGGGAGCGCGTATCCTTAACGACATTTAGTTTACACACTGGACGAGATTGGGAAAGATCTCGCTCAGATCGGCCCTTCTGAGCGAGATCTTTTACTTTCTGGTCTAATGTTTATGGGCCTTTAGTAGAGTTTCTGCTACCTATGTTGAAGAGGGAGGTGGTGCAGTCCTTTTACCTATCAGAAAAGACGGAGATGTGTTTCAAGCTTGTGGCTTTCAGGTGAGTGCAGCTATTTGCTGGCTGTTACATACAGTGATTTGAAAAACCCCGCAACAAAGAAAGGTGCCATCTCTCGACTGTGGCTGACATCGACAAAGGGGGCCGTCCACGGATGATAAACAGGCACGCTCTTGGCCGTGAGTAAAGTGGACAATCTTGCAATGTGGCCCTATTAGCACAGTGAGAGTAGATGTACAAGTCCATTAAATACGGACATTAAGGCTTAAACATCTAAAGCACCTGGCCGTTTGCGGCACCAATTAACGGGAGTTGAAAGCCGGCTGTCCATCAGATACATAAGGAGATCTCTAAGAGCATGTGAAAATGCTCACAGCTGGATAAAAACGGCAGGCATCATCAACTGTTCTTATAAATAGGACTGTATATTTTTCGGGACTTTACATTGAGAATATTTCCATATTATGAACTTTAAATCTGGATATTGTAGAAGTGTCCGGTCAAATTCAATCCGCTGCAGTAGGGGGAATTTTTAATTGATTTTTTATCTTTTATTTTATATGTGCATGTGTTTATTTTATATGTAATAAATTGGATATATATACAGCTATATGCGCTCTCTGATAATATACAGGTTGAGTATCCCATATCCAAATATTCCGGAATACGGAATATTCCGAAATACGGACTTTTTTGAGTGAGATTGAGATAGTGAAACCTTTGTTTTTGATGGCTCAATGTACACAAACTTTGTTTTATACTAAAAGTTATTAAAAATATTGTATTAAATGACCTTCAGGCCCTGTGTATAAGGTGTATATGAAACATAAATTAATTGTGTGAATGTAGACACACTTTGTTTAATGCACAAAGTTACAAAAAAATATTGGCTAAAATGACCTTCAGGCTGTGTGTATAAGGAGTATATGTAACATAAATGCATTCTGTGCTTAGACTTGGGTCCCATCACCATGTTATCTCATTATGGTATGCAATTATTCCAAACTACGGAAAAATCCCATATCCAAAATTCCTCTGGTCCCAAGCATTTTGGATAAGGGATACTCAACCTGTATTATCATTCTTGTGCTGTTTTGTTGGTGGACAGGTCAGTACTGTCCAGTTGAGAGCTGCTTTTTTCAACACATACGACCAAATTGTATTAGTTAGGTGGTTGAGAGGCGCTGGAATTATTTGTTTTCTTTTTCTATCATGTAACATGTACAGCTTTTTCATTACTTTTTACAATATGCTACTTACTGTATATGCATGTTCTTCATCATTATTTCCATCTTGCTCTTTCTAAAAAGTAAAAAATTATAACTATAGCAAATAGCTTATGATACAAAAGGAAAAAAAAAAAAGGACGGAGATCGGTGAGACTGCTCACTGGATTAATGCGTGACGGACTTTTGCAATGAGGAGAGCATTACTCGAGTTCTTCTGCGTCAGTTGAGGAGGGAGGATGGTGCGGTTCTCTTACATAGAGACTGAAGTGGGTGGAGCTTGGGCATAATTCATCACCAGATTGGTGGAGTTGGGGTTAAAGGAGGTGGGGAAGTGACTGACATGGGCAGGGAGAGGAGGTCTGGGCACTATGTCCCTGAGGGGAGGGGTTGGTGGTGCCTCCCCTCAGTTCTAGTGCGCTGCTGTGGAAACAAATTATATAATGGTCTAAAGTTTTGGGGCAGATGTATTAAGCCTGGAGAAATGATAAGTGGAAGGTGATATCGCAACAGCCAATCAACTCCTGTAGTTTTTCAAACCCGTAATGATTGGCTAGTGCGTTATCACCTTCCACTTATCACTGCTTTATCACTTCTCCAGGCTTAATACATCTGCCCCTCTATTTGCTACAACTGGTTTATTACTGGACCTACAGTGCATCCGGAAAGTATTCACTGCGCTTCACTTTTTTCACAGTGTTATTGTCACGATCCGGGTATCTGGACGCCATTTCTTACCCATCAGATGCCTCCTAAGGCTGGCTCAGTGCTCCAGGACCGGATCCCATCTGTTATCCTGATGTGTACATTCCTGTATCCTCTCCTGTCACTCTGGGACGCTGTCACAGTAAACGCCATATTACACCTGGCATGGCGTCTCCCGCGGCCTCCGCCGCCGTCCCTGAACTTCTGCATGCAGAGTGTCTGAGTGGCGATTACGTCAGCCGCGGCCTCCGCTGTGTCCGCGTGGTTGGATGTGCATCTGTCAGCCTGGCGCCTCCTGTCTCCGGTGGCCGGCGCCGCCATTACTGTTTTCATTACCACATGGATTACAAACCAAACTTCCCTCCAAGTGTCTGCATGGGCGCAGCCATCTTGGATTCTGTCAGCTGATCATTTCCACCAATCTGTTCTCAGTATTGATAATCTGCATAATTGCCTAGCCAATCCCTTCCTTGCTGCAGGTATAAATACACTGTGCCTGAGCAAGGAAGGCGTCAGTGCTTTGGTTGTCAAACCTAGTTCCTGTTTGTCTCTCTCCTGTGATTGTCTTCCAGGTTCCAGCTCCTGTCTCAAGACTTCCACCATAGAGACCCGCACCAGCATTCCACCTGCGGTGTAGCCTGACTCTCCAATCCATTGTGGATTCATCTGTTTCCAGCTACAACATTACCTGCTTCCAGCTCAGCTTCCAGCAGAGTACAGCTTCCCTTAAAGGGCCGGTGTCCTTTCTACACTTTACCACTCTCCACCGGTATTATTATTTCTCCGCTCTCAAGTTCTACATTTCAGTTCATATTTCATCGCTCCCAAGTTCATTTATTATTTAACTGGTTCCAGCCAGTATCCACTCCGTGCTAACAACAGTCTGGTTCCAGCCAGTATCCACAGCAGCTGTTTTATCTTCAGCAACCCAGCTTTTCCTGGAACACCAGCTGGCACAATCCTGGGTTATCTCCATTGCTACAGTCGGGCCTGGTAAGGACTTTCCATCTAGAAGATCATAAGAACTATCTCACACTACCAGTGCCCTGTGGCTCCTGCCATCCTGTAGTACCCAGGAACTGTATTTATTCTTTGCTGACTTTTACGTTTTCTTTTACTGCTGCTGTGTTGCGGAGTTGTCATAATAAACATCATTGACTTTTATCCAAGTTGTCGTGGTCACGCCTTCGGGCAGTTATTATTCATGTTACTTACATGTCCAGGGGTCTGATACAACCTCCCAGGTTCCGGTACATCTCAGCCCCTACAACTGAGGCTGCCTCCCGTCAGCTCAGGCCCTCAGTTGTGACAGTAAGCACTGACCTAATGAATCCAGCCGGAGACCAGGATCAAGCGGCCAGGCCGATGCAAGAACTGGCAGCCCGACTAGAACATCAGGAGGCTGCACAGGGCCACATCATCCGCTGTCTCCAGGATCTCTCTACTCGGCTGGATGGGATTCAGACAACTCTCCGTGGATCAGGCGCGTCTGGTGCGTCAACCACAGTGACTCCAGCTATAACCCCACCCACCTTACCCATTTCTGCTCCACGTCTTCATCTTCCAACGCCAGCAAAATTTGACGGATCTCCAAGATTCTGCAGGGGATTTCTCAACCAGTGTGAGATTCAGTTTGAGCTACAACCTGGCAATTTTCCCAGTGACCGTACAGAAATTGCCTACATTATTTCTCTTCTCAGTGGCTCAGCCCTTGATTGGGCATCACCGTTATGGGAGAGGTCCGACACCCTGCTATCTTCCTACACTGCCTTCGTGTCAACATTCAGGCGCATCTTCGACGAGCCAGGCCGGGTAACCTCAGCTTCATCCGAGATTCTCCGTTTACGCCAGGGGTCACGTACTGTAGGACAATATCTGATACAGTTCCAGATCCTGGCATCCGAACTGGCATGGAACGACGAGGCCCTGTATGCTGCATTCTGGCATGGCTTATCTGAGCGTATTAAAGATGAGTTAGCTATCAGAGACTTACCTTCTAAGTTAGATGAGCTTATCTCACTCTGCACGAAAGTTGATTTACGTTTCAGAGAGAGAGCAACTGAGCGTGGAAGATCATCTGCTCCAAAATCTTCTGCTCCTCCTCCTCGTCAACTGTCACCATCTAAAGATGAGCCCATGCAACTTGGCCGTTCCCGTTTAACTCCTGCTGAGCGCCGAAGACGTCTCTCCGAGTTTCTCTGTCTCTATTGTGCAGCTCCGTCTCACACCATTAATGCCTGTCCCAAACGTCCGGGAAACTCCAAATCCTAGCTCGCCATGGAGAGGGCCGGCTAGGAGTAATGATCTCCTCTCCATCTCCTCAAGATTGTAATCTCCCAGTCTCGCTTCAAGTTGCTCAACGTTATCGGAACGTCCTTGCCCTCCTTGATTCCGGAGCAGCTGGGAACTTTATTACCGAAGCCTATGTTAAACGGTGGTCCCTACCCACCGAGAGACTTCCTTCGTCCATTTCTTTAACTGCCGTGGATGGCAGCAAAATTTTTGATGCAGTTATTTCTTTAAGGACTCTACCAGTTCGTCTGAGAGTGGGAGTTCTTCATTCCGAACTTATTTCTTTTTTAGTGATTCCAAGAGCCACACATCCTGTGGTCCTGGGCCTTCCATGGCTCCGTCTTCACAATCCTACAATTGATTGGACGACTACGCAAATCCTGGCATGGGGTTCCTCCTGTGCTGAGACATGTTTGTTTAAAGTATTGCCTGTCTGTTCTTCCTCCCCCAGGTCGTCTGATGTTCCACCTCCTCCATATCAAGATTTCACGGATGTGTTCAGTAAAGCTTCTGCTGATATCCTTCCTCCTCATAGAGAATGGGACTGTCCGATTGATCTCGTTCCAGGGAAGGTTCCACCTCGAGGCCGAACTTATCCGTTGTCTCTGCCTGAGACGCATTCTATGGAGGAATATATTAAAGAGAACCTAGCAAAGGGGTTCATTCGACCTTCTTCTTCCCCAGCCGGCGCAGGCTTCTTTTTTGTAAAAAAGAAAGATGGTGGTCTGCGGCCGTGCATCGACTACAGAGGTTTGAACGACATTACCATCAAGAACCGTTATCCTTTACCCCTGATTACTGAGCTCTTTGACAGAGTTAGCGGAGCTACCATCTTTACAAAGCTGGACTTGCGAGGTGCATACAATCTCATCCGGATCCGTGAGGGTGACGAGTGGAAGACCGCCTTTAACACCCGTGACGGACATTATGAGTACCTCGTCATGCCCTTCGGATTGAGCAATGCTCCAGCTGTCTTCCAGCATTTTGTCAATGAGATCTTCAGAGACATTCTATACCGTCATGTCGTGGTCTATCTAGACGATATCCTCATTTTTGCCAACGATTTAGAGGAACATCGTTTTTGGGTTAAAGAGGTTCTGTCCCGTCTCCGTGTCAATCATCTCTATTGCAAATTAGAAAAATGCGTCTTTGAAGTCAAGTCCATTCCGTTTCTAGGGTACATTGTGTCCGGTTCCGGACTAGAGATGGATCCTGAGAAACTACAAGCAATCCAAAATTGGCCGGTACCCTTAACCCTCAAAGGGGTCCAGAGGTTCTTAGGGTTCGCCAACTATTACCGAAAGTTTATACGAGACTTTTCCACCATTGTGGCGCCTATTACTGCTTTCACTAAGAAGGGTGCTAACCCGTCCAAGTGGTCTGAAGAAGCCATGCAAGCATTCCATCTTTTAAAACAAAGGTTCATCTCTGCGCCTGTTCTGAAACAGCCTGACATCGACTCTCCTTTCATCTTAGAGGTGGATGCCTCCTCCGTTGGAGTAGGAGCGGTGTTATCTCAGAGGGCTAAAGATGGCCATTTACACCCTTGCAGTTTCTTCTCCCGGAAGTTCTCCCCAGCTGAGCGCAACTATGCCATTGGCGACCAGGAGTTGCTAGCCATCAAGCTCGCTCTAGAAGAGTGGAGGTATCTGTTGGAGGGAGCTTCTCATTCAATCACCATACTTACAGACCACAAGAACCTTTTATACCTGAAGGGCGCACAATGTCTCAACCCTCGTCAGGCCAGATGGGCACTTTTCTTTTCCAGGTTCGACTTTAAACTCCAGTTCTGTCCGGGCTCTCAGAATCGCAAGGCCGATGCCCTTTCCCGCTCATGGGAGCAAGAAAATGAGTCAGAGTCTTCAGACAAGCATCCTATTATAAATCCGTTGGCATTCTCCACGGTAGGGATGGACTCTACGCCCCCATCAGGGAAAAGTTTTGTGAAGCCGATGCTAAGGAAGAAGCTCATGCATTGGGCCCATGCTTCCCGTTTTGCCGGACATACAGGTATCCAAAAAACCCTGGAGTTTATCTCTAGGTCCTATTGGTGGCCAACTCTGAAAAAGGACGTCTTGGAGTTTATTGCATCTTGCCCAAAGTGTGCCCAACATAAAGTATCCTGCCAGTCGCCTGCGGGGCAACTGGTTCCACTATCCGTTCCCCGTCGACCATGGACCCACTTGTCGATGGATTTCATTACAGACTTACCCATGTGCAACAAGTTCAATACCATCTGGGTGGTAGTTGACCGGTTCACCAAGATGGCACACTTCATTCCTCTCACCGGTCTTCCGTCAGCTTCCAAGTTGGCTCAAGTATTCATACAAGAGATCTTCCGACTCCACGGTCTTCCTGAAGAAATTATCTCAGATCGAGGAGTTCAATTCACAGCCAAATTCTGGCGAAGTTTATGTCAAGTCCTCCAAGTCAAGCTAAAGTTTTCCACGGCTTACCATCCTCAGACCAATGGTCAAACCGAGAGGGTGAATCAGGACTTGGAGGCCTTCCTCCGCATCTATGTGTCCTCCTCTCAAGATGACTGGGTTCAATTACTTCCCTGGGCCGAGTTCTGTCATAACAACCAGTATCATTCTTCATCTGCTTCAACACCATTCTTCACTAACTTTGGATTCCACCCTAAAGTCCCTGAGTTCCAACCGCTTCCAGCAACTTCTGTTCCCGCAGTGGATATCACCTTGCATCAATTTGCCAATATCTGGAAGAGCGTACGATCAGCTCTGCTCAAGGCATCGTTCAGGTACAAGAAGTTTGCGGATAAGAAGCGTCGAGCAGTTCCTGCTCTCAAGGTGGGTGATCGGGTATGGTTATCCACGAAGAATTTGAGGTTAAGAGTTCCCAGTATGAAGTTTGCACCTCGCTATATCGGTCCTTTCAAGATTGAACAAGTCATCAATCCTGTTGCTTACAGACTCCAGTTGCCTCCCTTCTTAAAAATACCCAGGACATTCCATGTTTCCCTGTTGAAACCGCTGATCTTGAATCGGTTTCATTCCTCACTTCCTCCAACTCCGAAAGTCCAAACTCAACGAGGCGTTGAGTATGAAGTGGCCAAGATCCTGGACTCACGTCACCGTTACGGTCAACTACAATATCTTATTGACTGGAAGGGTTATGGTCCTGAGGAACGTTCATGGACCAATGCTTCTGATGTCCATGCTCCTGCCTTGGCCCGGAGATTCCATTCCAAGTTTCCTCAAAAGCCAAAGAAGTGTCCTGGGGCCACTCCTAAAGGGGGGGGTGCTGTCACGATCCGGGTATCTGGACGCCATTTCTTACCCATCAGATGCCTCCTAAGGCTGGCTCAGTGCTCCAGGACCGGATCCCATCTGTTATCCTGATGTGTACATTCCTGTATCCTCTCCTGTCACTCTGGGACGCTGTCACAGTAAATGCCATATTACACCTGGCATGGCGTCTCCCGCGGCCTCCGCCGCCGTCCCTGAACTTCTGCATGCAGAGTGTCTGAGTGGCGATTACGTCAGCCGCGGCCTCCGCTGTGTCCGCGTGGTTGGATGTGCATCTGTCAGCCTGGCGCCTCCTGTCTCCGGTGGCCGGCGCCGCCATTACTGTTTTCATTACCACATGGATTACAAACCAAACTTCCCTCCAAGTGTCTGCATGGGCGCAGCCATCTTGGATTCTGTCAGCTGATCATTTCCACCAATCTGTTCTCAGTATTGATAATCTGCATAATTGCCTAGCCAATCCCTTCCTTGCTGCAGGTATAAATACACTGTGCCTGAGCAAGGAAGGCGTCAGTGCTTTGGTTGTCAAACCTAGTTCCTGTTTGTCTCTCTCCTGTGATTGTCTTCCAGGTTCCAGCTCCTGTCTCAAGACTTCCACCATAGAGACCCGCACCAGCATTCCACCTGCGGTGTAGCCTGACTCTCCAATCCATTGTGGATTCATCTGTTTCCAGCTACAACATTACCTGCTTCCAGCTCAGCTTCCAGCAGAGTACAGCTTCCCTTAAAGGGCCGGTGTCCTTTCTACACTTTACCACTCTCCACCGGTATTATTATTTCTCCGCTCTCAAGTTCTACATTTCAGTTCATATTTCATCGCTCCCAAGTTCATTTATTATTTAACTGGTTCCAGCCAGTATCCACTCCGTGCTAACAACAGTCTGGTTCCAGCCAGTATCCACAGCAGCTGTTTTATCTTCAGCAACCCAGCTTTTCCTGGAACACCAGCTGGCACAATCCTGGGTTATCTCCATTGCTACAGTCGGGCCTGGTAAGGACTTTCCATCTAGAAGATCATAAGAACTATCTCACACTACCAGTGCCCTGTGGCTCCTGCCATCCTGTAGTACCCAGGAACTGTATTTATTCTTTGCTGACTTTTTACGTTTTCTTTTACTGCTGCTGTGTTGCGGAGTTGTCATAATAAACATCATTGACTTTTATCCAAGTTGTCGTGGTCACGCCTTCGGGCAGTTATTATTCATGTTACTTACATGTCCAGGGGTCTGATACAACCTCCCAGGTTCCGGTACATCTCAGCCCCTACAACTGAGGCTGCCTCCCGTCAGCTCAGGCCCTCAGTTGTGACAGTTATGTTGCAGCCTTATTCCAAAATGGAATAAATTAATTTCTCTTACGTCCTAGAGGATGCTGGGGACTCCGTAAGGACCATGGGGAATAGACGGGCTCCGCCGGAGACATGGGCACTAAAAAGAACTTTAGAGGGCGTGGCTTCGACGGACATGGAGTAGCACACAGACTGTGTGTCTCTCCAGCTATTAAACTCCTGCACCAATATCCTGTGTCCCCCCCTGGGCCTGCAATCCACCCCAATATCAGCATTATAGTGTAGGGGTACCCCTGGCCCGCTTGGAGACTTGCCAGCAAACTACCCTCTGAATTAGAGTGACTGCGGTGTGCGGGGGGCCCCGGGCCTGCTACTACACGTGGGTAGCTGACATCCTGCTGCCCGCACAGAGACCTGCACCCGCCTCCCGTCTTCCCTACTGAGACCTGCTGTCACCTCCACCGGGCTCCCGTCCTGGGCACTGATTGCCGGGTCCGCGGCTTCCTGCTGCCGCCACAGAGACCTGCATCCGGCTCCCGTCATCCCGCACCGAGACCTGCTCCCGTCCTCGCCGGGTCCGCGGCTTCCCCTCTGTGGCGCCTCTCCTGCTGTGCTCCGGCGGGCGAACTCTCCCCCGGCCGCTGCAGCACCACGTGACCCGCCGCCGCTCTCTCTCCCTGCTCGCTCCGGCGGCCCCGGCTTGTGCCCTCCGGCTCCTGCACTGTGCTCTGCCGCTGGGGAGGAGGTACACGGCACGGCTGAATTTATAAGTGCCTGTGCCCTCCCCATAATACTAATACTGATGCCTAGTTGAGCTTTGCTCCATCAGGATAGGGAGCAGTGCAGTTAACCCCTGCAGATCCTGTAACACCCTGTAACACGCTGGTCAACCCCAGCCTCCCAGCACACACTTCCCTTCAATTTATTGTGCCTCATATGCTGAGAGGGAAGGAAAGATTTCTATATATCCTCCCGCAAATATTTATTCTGTGCTAACTGAGGCTCCCGGTATTATACACGGTCACTGAACAGTTCTGGTATACTATACTTACCCGTAAGCAGCGACTGGATAATTCTGATATACTACATTCAGTTATTCCTTGGCCGTCCCTGGACAGTTCTTGATATACTATTTCATATATTCTTGCCTCCTGCTGCCCGATCGGCCATAATGGTCAAGCCGCATCGGTCTGCCGCGGCCGCGGCGAAGTTGGAAAAGTATGTCAGAAATCCGCCGACGCGGTCCCAACAGGGTGGGGAGGTGCAGTCGACCTCAGCGCCGCCCTCCCCGTCGGCTGGCTCCTCATCTGCGGATGCCGCCGATGCTGCTCTGCAGAGGGTGCTGGATGCGGTCACGGCCAGTGAAGCCCGCTTGGCCGACAGGATCGGTCAGGTCCAGTCGGATTTATCCATTATACACCAGGACCTTCAGCGGGTGCGAGAGAGGGTTGGTGAGGTTGAGACGCGCACCTCCACGCTGGAAGACACTGTTACGCCTCTCGGTAGACGCACTTCTGCTCTGGAGTCCCAGATGATGGATGTACATAGAAAGATGACGGATATGGAGGGGAGATTGCGGCGAAACAATGTCCGTTTCGTCGGACTCCCGGAGAAAGAAGAGGGTGCTTCCCCTGAAAAATTTCTTGAACGCTGGCTGTTGGATGTATTTGGAGCGGAGGAGTTCACTTCACATTTCGCAGTGGAACGCGCCCATAGGGTCCCGATGCGCCCATTACCTCCAGGGGCACCTCCCCGTACATTTATTGCCAAGCTCCTCCACTACCGGGATAGAGATGTGATTCTGAGACTGGCCCGCACCAAGGGTCCCCTTAAGTGGAAAGGTTCCCCAGTGTCAGTCTTTCCGGATTTTGCTGTCGATGTCCAGAAGGATAGAGCGCAGTTTGTCCCTGTGAAACGCAGGCTGCGTGAATTGAATATCCCCTATGCCATGCTCTTTCCGTCTAAACTGCGGGTGGTCTCGGATGGGGAAACAAAATTCTTCACGACCCCTCGCGAAGCATCAATGTGGCTGGACGGACGCTTTCCGGCACGGCGAGCGCTTGCTGCTGATTGAACTTATGTGTTTGATTTCCCTACTTGCAAGTATACTGCTTAGTTTATGCTCGATATGTTATTGTTATGTTGTCTTGGGAGGGATGTATAGTTGTTTGTGGTTATGTTCCGTATGATTCCCTGCAAGATGTCAGTTTGGCTGGAGGGACACTTTTCAAATGGGGGAGCAATGGCTGCTGATTGCACTCCTGTCTCGGATTTCTCAGCTAAGTCAATACGCCACTGTTTGTAATGTGCTGCTATGTGATTTACGGAGGGCTATCTGCGGCCCTTACGGGCCTTTACTGGGAGGGGGTGGCTTTGTGGACGGGCGATTGGTAGAGGTTGCCTTTATGCTTATTTTGGGCCTTATGATCTCGGTGGTTGTTCTGCCATACAGTCCTCAAGGGGTTAACGGGTGCTCAGTTGGGGTGGGGGTAAAGGTCTAGGGGGGGATTGGTTTTGTTTTGAGTTTAGCTGGGGGATTTTCCTGTCTTATGGTCATTAAATTCTTGGCCCCCTTAGTGGATATAGGAATTTGACCTTAGTTGGTACTGGTGGAGTATGTTATTGGGCTCTCCGCCATAGTTGGGATTGTTAGCCCTTAGGGTGTTTTGTTGTTAGGGAATCAGGTATGCCGCTAGTTTTAGGTGGTATACGGGGTGGGGATGGGGGTTATTTTAGATTGTTAACATTCAGGTGTTCTTATTTTTTGCTGTGCAATGTGCTTATTTCCGCTGTGTTTATGTTGCAGCTGACTGCAGGCGTATCCTCTTTGGTATTCACTGGCGGTGGCTGGCCGCGGGTGCTATGCGAAATCACAACAATGCCCTGTTATGGCGTCGGTTAAGTTTCTGTCGTGGAATGTGCGGGGGATCAATGACAAGGTTAAGCGCTCCTTGATCCTTAGACAGATTAAATCTTATGCGTCGGATATTGTTTGCTTGATGGAAACCCACCTACTGGGTACTAAGATTATGTCCCTTAAAAAACCATGGGTGGGATGGGCTTACCATTCTATGCATACAGCTGCGTCCCGGGGAGTGTCGATTCTAATTAGGAAATCTGTTCCCTTTGTGCTTGACTCTGTGCAAACGGATCAATGGGGTAGATATGTATTTCTTAAGTGCAGAATTAACTCCGTCCCCTTGTTATTGCTGGCTGTGTATGTACCCCCTCCATACTCGCACGATGTCCTTAAAAAGGCATCTGTCTTTATGGCTGCTTCCCCTGACATGCCCGTTATCTGTATGGGGGACTTTAACAATGTTTTAAATCATGAGTTGGATAGGTTGTCCAGGGTGTCCTCCAACCCGCGACCCGGGAACTCCCCGTTTGCAGACACTGTGTCAGAGTTGGGTCTGATAGACCCATGGAGATTGAAGAATCCTGATTTGAGGCAATACTCATGTTTTTCACGCTCTCATTCTTCCTTCTCTAGGATAGATTTAGCTCTTCTGTCCCGGGAGCTTTTGCCCAAAGTTCAGAATGTAAGATATGAAACTAGGGGTATCTCGGATCACTCCCCTATATCGTTACATATTGACTTAAACTGTCAGCGAGGCCAAGCAGTGTGGAAATTTAATCCCTTTTGGCTGACGCATATGGGCGAGGGATCTGATTTGGAGGCTAGCTGGCTAGAATTCTTTGTCATGCATGATGACACCTCGGATGTGTCTCTGCTATGGGACACTTTCAAGGCTTTCTTGAGAGGTACATTGATCAAACGGGTGGGGAGTCTTAAATCCTCCTTTAGAAAACACGAGTCTGAATTGGAGGCTCGGGTGGCCGCTTCAGAAGTGACGTACGTGCGTGATGGCACGGATGCTTCTAAGCTGGTGTGGCTTCATGCGCAGGGTGAATGGAATGATTATCTGTGGGGGAAAACTCAGCACAGACTTCTCTTCTCCTCGCATGTCCAGTATGCTACGGGCGATAGACCAGGTTCTTATTTGGCCAATCTTGCAAGGGGTGACCGTTCCTCTCATACTGTAGTGGAGATTTTGGACTCGGCTGGGTCGGTGCTGGATCGCACCCCCCAGATCGTGGCGGAATTTGTCTCATATTATCAGGCATTATATAGTTCTCAGTTGACCTGTTCCCCACTGGAGCTATGTGAATACTTGGATGGGGTCCATTTGCCCTCCATCTCCAGTGAGGCCAGGGCCCTTCTAGATGCTCCTTTGTCAGTGGAGGAGATTGAGACTGCGATCTCTGCCTCCCCCGATGGTAAGGCCCCTGGCCTTGATGGCATCCCGTCAGAACTGTATAAGAAATATATAAAATTCTTTGCCCCTCGGTTGCTTGAGTTGTTCAGTGAAATTCTTGCCCAAAGTGCGCTTCCCCCGTCTATGGCGGAGGCATTGATTATAGTGATTCCCAAGCCGGATAAAGACCCCAGGAGGGTTGAATCCTATCGTCCTATTTCCCTGTTGCCCACGGATATTAAAATCCTGGCCAAGGTTCTGGCTTCCAGACTTGGCCGGGTTGTCTCCCAAATTATCCACCCGGACCAAACGGGCTTCATGCCTGGCAAGTCTACTGCTGTGAACTTGAGGCGCCTGTTTACTCATTTTCAGGCTTCTCGGGAGGAGGACTGCTCTGCCGTTATAGCCTCCTTAGATGCCGCAAAGGCCTTTGATTCGGTGGAGTGGGCCTTCCTCTGGGAGGCTATGAGTAGGTTTGGTGTGGGCCCCAACTTTATCAAGTATGTTAAATTGTTATATTTTCAGCCCATGGCCAGAGTCTCGGTGAACGGGTTTGTCTCGGACTCCTTCCCCCTATTCAGGGGAACGAGGCAGGGCTGCCCTTTGTCCCCGACTCTGTTTGCTATCGCTATTGAGCCACTGGCGTGTTTGATTAGGGCAGCTCAAGATATTGAGGGTATTAGGGTTGGCGCAAGGGAAGACAGGATAGCGTTATACGCTGATGACCTGTTGCTCTTTGTGGACGATTCTGTTTCCTCCTTACCTAAACTTCTTGACTTGATAACTGACTATGGACGTTTCTCCGGGCTCAAAATTAACTGGGATAAATCCACCATTACTCCACTTAGAGGCCCGGTTTCGGAGGCCCCGGTGATTCCAACCCCCCTTAAATGGGTAGACTCCTTCAAATACCTGGGGATATGGGTATCGAATAACCCTTGTACCTATGTTTCCCTTAATGTCATGCCGCTGATAGGGTATCTCCGCTCGAAGGTTAGGGTTTGGGGGTCTCTGCCCCTGACTGTTACTGGCAGGGTCAGTTTGGTAAAGATGGTATACTTGCCCAAACTCCTTTACGTTCTCCAGCAATCCCCTATATATATTAACCTGAAGACATTTCGACAGATTGACGGTTTGCTTTCCTCTTTGATATGGGCCAGCAGGAGAGCAAGGCTGAGACTAGACGTTCTGTCCAGGCCGAAAGTGTTGGGAGGCTTAGCTCTCCCTTTATTTCGATTTTACTACTATGCCGCACAGTTGGCACATATATGGGAGTGGGTGAACGCCACGGATGCTCTCACTTTGCACTCCCAATTGCTTCTCCAGATATACCCTGCCGGCTCTCCATTACAGATGCTTCTTTGTGGGAACCCTAACTTGTCCAAGATCCCTATAATAAGACAGGCCGTCCTCATATGGAAAAAGGTACATGTTATCCTACTAGGCCAGGGTATTGACCCAGATACCCCTCTGGACAATGCCCTCGGCTTCCCAGAATTGGCTTCGCTGCGGACTGGGGCGGTGTGGGGGAGGTGGGGTGTGACGTCCCTGGGCCACTTATATAATGATGGTATACTGAGGTCCTTCCTGCAGCTTCAACAGGAGTACAGTGTGCCCTCTTCTCATTTCTACCGATACCTGCAGCTGAGACACGCGCTTAACGCACAATTTCCCGAAACTCCTCCAATGATTGCCGACTCCCCGGTCAAGTCTCTCCTGCGGTCCCTGGGAAGCGGACATCTGGTGTCCAACATTTATGCAAGCATGCTCCGCTCTCACTATTCTGACCCGTTGTCCCTTCTCAGAAACAAGTGGGAGTCTGACTTGGGTGCCATCTCTGATGAGATCTGGGAGGGTGCTTTATGTTCTCCACGATTATCCACTACCACCACTAGATATCAGCAAATTCAACTGTTTATAATACACAGAGTATATATGACGCCGGTGCGCTTGAGACATGTAGGGGGTACCCACTCCTCCAGATGTCCTAGGTGCGATAGTCTGAATGCAGACTTCTGGCACATTCTCTGGCAGTGTCCCAAGATAGCCGTATTCTGGACGGGTGTTACTGACGCCCTGGTGTCAACGGGTATTCCCTCGTCTGTGTGCTCCCCGACGACATGTGTGTTATCTGCTGTGGAGGAGGATGCCCTGGACCCCCCTGCCAAACGATATGTAATTAATCTGTGCGGCCTGGCCAAGGTGTGTATCGCTAGGCTTTGGCTAGCCAGAGATGCACCCACACTGCGATCATGGGTCTCTCTTGTCAATGATACGGCCTCTCACGAGAAATATGTATACCTAGCTAGAAAAGCGGAGAAAAAATATCAGGACCTGTGGGGTCGATGGCTTGAGTCCCCGCTTTCTGGAACCCGAGGTGTTTAGATATGCTGCAAGGGATTAGAGCGGGTGTGTGACTTTTAATCTGCACTGGGTACACTGCCTCTTTTCTCTATGTTATCCCCTGCGCCCGCGGTCAGCCATTCCCGTTCCCGTTCCCCTGCCATTGCTTTAGCTCTGAAATCAGCTCAAATTTATGATGTGCTGCCATAGATATCCATATACAGCTTTCATTGATTTATATGCGCCTTGTTAGCATGCAATACTGATTCTAAAGTACAACCTATGTTTCGGAAGTTAGGCCTGCACCGGTGTTCTATGATAACTATGATAATTGGTCCCTAGTGGACAGGAGAATCTGCGTATTCCCTGGGCTGGGGATCTACTGTGGGTTGTGCTGTTGTTTTTTTTGTGTTTTTTGTTTTGTTTTGTAATGTGTTTAATGTTAATCTGAAAACTAATAAAAAAAGTACTGAATTTAAAAAGAACTTTAGATATGGGTGTGCACTGGCTCCTCCCTCTATGCCCCTCCTCCAGACCTCAGTTTGATACTGTGCCCAGAGGAGACTGGGTGCATTACAGGGAGCTCTCCTGAGTTTCCTGAAAGAAATAATTTTTGTTAGGTTTTTTATTTTCAGGGAGCCTGCTGGCAACAGGCTCCCTGCATCGAGGGACTGAGGAGAGAGAAGCAGACCTTCTTAAATGCTAGGCTCTGCTTCTTAGGCTACTGGACACCATTAGCTCCAGAGGGAGTCGGAACGCAGGTCTCCCCTAGCTGTTCGTCCCGGAGCCGCGCCGCCGTCCTCCTCACAGAGCCGGAAGATAGAAGCCGGGTGAGTATGAGAATATAAGAAGACTTCAGAGGCGGCAGAAGACTTCAGATCTTCACTGAGGTAACGCGCAGCGCCATTGCTCCCACACAAAAAACACACGGCAGGCACTGTAAGGGTGCAGGGCGAATGGGGGGCTTCGCCCTGGGCAGCAATTTAAACCTCTGGGACTGGCAAAAAGAGTATGTGTGTGTGTGTATATATATATATATATATATATATATATATATATGTATATATATATATATATATATATATATATATATATATATATATACTCTGCACTGTATATTAGAGATCCCCCGCCAGTTTTTAAAAGGAATCGAGCGGGACCGAAGCCCGCCGCTGAGGGGGCGGAGCTTGATCCCTCAGCACTCACCAGCGCCATTTTCTCCACAGCACACAGCTGAGAAGCTGGCTCCCCGGACTCTCCCCTGCTGAACATGGTGACAGAGGGTTTTAAAGAAGGGGGGGGGGGGGGGGGGGGGCACATAATTTGGCGCAGTGAATATAATATAATAAAAGCACTATCTGGGTATTTTTTCCAGGGTCATTGGCGCTGGGTGTGTGCTGGCATACTCTCTCTCTGTCTCTCTTAAGGGCCTTGTGAGGGAACTGTCTCCAGATAGAGAAGTCCCTGAGTGTGTGGGGTGTCGGTACACGTGTGTCGGCATGTCTGAAGCGGAAGGCTCTTCTAGGGAGGAGGTGGAGCAAATGAGTGTGGTGTCTCCGTCGGCAACGCCGACACCTGACTGGTTGGATATGTGGAATGTTTTAAATGCAAATGTGAATTTATTACACAAAAGGTTGGACAAAGCAGAGTCCAGGGAATGTACAGGGAGTCGAACCCTGCCTTTCACTATGTCGCAGGGACCTTCTGGGCCTCAAAACCGCCCACTATCCCAAATAGTAGACACTGATATCGACACGGATTCTGACTCCAGTGTCGACTACGATGATGCAAAGTTGCAGCCAAAATTGGCTAAAAGTATTCATTATATGATTATTGCAATAAAAGATGTGTTGTATATCACAGATGACCCCTCTGTCCCTGACACGAGGGTGCGCATGTATAAGGAAAAGAAACCTGAGGTAACCTTTCCCCCATCTCATGAGCTGAACGAGCTATTTGAAAAGGCTCGGGAATCTCCAGACAAAAACTGCAGATTCCCAAAAGGATTCTTATGGCGTATCCTTTCCCGGCTAAGGACAGGATACGGTGGGAATCCTCCCCAAGGGTGGACAAAGCGTTGACACGCTTATCCAAAAAGGTAGTGCTGCCATCTCAAGATACGGCAACCCTCAAGGATCCTGCTGATCGCAGGCAGGAGACTACCTTGAAGTCAATTTACACACATACGGGTACCTTACTCAGACCGGCTATAGCGTCGGCTTGGGTTTGTAGCGCTGTAGCAGCGTGGACAGATACCTTATCGGCTGATATAGATATGCTGGATAAGGAAACTATTTTATTGACCCTGGGTCATATTAAAGATGCTGTCCTCTATATGAGAGATTCTCAGAGGGACGTTGACCTACTGGGTTCCAGAGCCAACGCTATGGCGACTTCTGCTAGACGAGCCCTATGGACCCGACAATGGACGGGTGATGCCGACTCGAAGAGGCATATGGAGGTTTTACCTTACAAGGGTGAGGAATTGTTTGGGGAAGGTCTCACGGACCTAGTATCCACAGCTACGGCAGGTAAATCAACTTTTTTGCCTTATGTTTCCTCACAGCCTAAGAAAACGCCACATTATCCGATGCAGTCCTTTCGGTCGCATAAACCCAAGAGAGTACGGGGATCTTCCTTTCTTGCCAGAGGTAAGGGCAGGGGGAAAAAGCTGCCAACCACAGCTAGTTCCCAGGAGCAGAAGTCCTCCCCGGCCTCTACAAAATCCACCGCAGTGGGGGCACGTCTTCGACTTTTCAGCCACGTCTGGGTTCACTCACAGGTGGATCCCTGGGCAATAGAAATTGCTTCCCAGGGTTACAAGCTGGAATTCGAAGAGGTGCCTCCTCGCCGATTTTTCAAATCGGCCCTACCGGCTTCTCCCCCAGAGAGGGAGATAGTTTTAAATGCAATTCAAAAATTGTGTCTTCAACAAGTGGTGGTCAAAGTTCCCCTGCTTCAGCAGGGGATGGGTATTACTCAACCCTGTTTGTGGTCCCGAAACCGGACGGTTCGGTCAGACCCATTTTAAATTTAAAATCCTTAAACCTTTACTTAAAAAGGTTCAAGTTCAAGATGGAATTGCTCAGAGCGGTCATCGCCAGCCTGGAAGTGGGGGATTATATGGTGTCCCTGGACATAAAGGATGCATACCTTCATGTTCCCATATATCCACCTCATCAGGCGTTCCTGAGATTTGCTGTACAGGATTGTCCTTACTAATTTCAGACAGTGCCGTTTGGGCTTTCCACGGCCCCGAGGATTTTCACCAAGGTAATGGAGGAAATGATGGTGCTCCTGCGCAAGCAGGGTGTCACAATTATCCCGTACTTGGACGATCTCCTAATAAAAGCGAGATCAAGAGAGCAGTTGCTGAACAGAGTATCACTTTCCCTGAAGGTGTTGCAACAGCACGGCTGGATTCTCAATATCCCGAAGTCACAGTTGGTTCCCACGACTCGTTTGCCTTTCTTAGGCATGATTCTGGATACAGACCAGAAAAGGGTTTATCTTCCGATGGAAAAGGCCCAAGAACTCATGAATTTGGTCAGGGACCTATTGAAGCCAAAAAGGGTGTCGGTGCATCACTGCACTCGAGTTCTGGGGAAGATGGTAGCGTCTTACGAAGCCATTCCATTCGGCAGGTTCCGTGCGAGGACTTTCCAATGGGACCTTCTGGACAAGTGGTCCGGGTCACATCTACAGATTCATCAGATGATCACCCTGTCCCCCAGGGCCAGGGTATCTCTCCTGTGGTGGTTGCAGAGTGCTCACCTTCTAGAGGGTCGCAGGTTCGGCATTCAGGACTGGGTTCTGGTAACCACGGACGCGAGCCTCCGAGGTTGGGAAGCAGTCACACAGGGAAGAAACTTCCAAGGTCTCTGGTCAAGCCAGGAGGCTTGTCTTCACATCAACGTCCTGGAGTTGAGGGCCATATACAACGCCCTTCGTCAAGCGGAGCAGTTGCTGCGCGACCTACCAGTTCTGATTCAGTCAGACAACATCACCGCAGTGGCTCATGTAAACCGCCAAGGCGGAACAAAGAGCAGAATGGCAATGGCAGAAGCCACCAGGATTCTTTGCTGGGCGGAAAATCATGTAAGCGCTCTGACAGCAGTCTTCATTCCGGGAGTGGACAACTGGGAAGCAGACTTCCTCAGCAGACACGATCTACATCCATGAGAGTGGGGACTTCATCAGGAAGTCTTCGCAGAGATTGCAAGTCAGTGGGGACTGCCTCAGATAGACATGATTGCGTCATGCCTCAACAAGAAACTACTGAGGTATTGCGCCAGGTCAAGGGAACCTCAGGCGGTGGCGGTAGACGCCCTGGTGACACCGTGGGTGTTCCAGTCGGTCTATGTGTTTCCTCCTCTTCCTCTCATCTCCAAATATTGAGAATCATAAGACGAAGAGGAGTACAGACAATTCTCATTGTTCCAGATTGGCCGCGAAGGGCCTGGTATCCGGATCTGCAGGAAATGCTCACAGAAGATTCGTGGCCTCTTCCTCTCAGAGAGGACTTGTTACAACAGGGGCCCTGTCTGTTCCAAGACTTACCGCGGCTGCGTTTGACGGCATGGTGGTTGAACGCCGGATCCTAGCGGAAAAGGGCATTCCGGATGAGGTAATTCCTACTCTGATAAAGGCTAGGAAGGACGTGACGGCAAAACATTATCACCGTACATGGCGGAAGTATGTATCTTGGTGTGAGTCCAGGAATGCTCCTCCGGAAGAATTCCATCTGGGCCGTTTCCTTCATTTCCTACAGACTGGAGTGAATTTGGGCCTAAAGTTAGGCTCCATTAAGGTTCAGATTTCAGCCCTATCCATTTTCTTTCAGAAGGAATTGGCTTCTCTCCCGGAAGTACAGACTTTTGTGAAGGGAGTGCTGCATATCCAGCCTCCTTTTGTACCTCCAGTGGCACCCTGGGACCTTAACGTGGTGTTGCGGTTCCTTAAGTCTCACTGGTTTGAACCACTTAAAACGGTGGAATTAAAGTATCTCACTTGGAAAGTGGTCATGTTGTTGGCCTTGGCATCGGCGGCGAGTGTCGGAGTTGGCGGCTTTATCTCACAAAAGCCCCTATATCATTTTCCATGTGGATAGAGCGGAATTGCGGACTCGTCCTCAATTTTTGCCCAAGGTGGTTTCATCTTTTCATATGAACCAACCTATTGTGGTGTCTGTGGCTACGCGGGACTGGGAGGATTCCGAGTCCCTTGATGTGGTCAGGGCATTGAAAATTTATGTGGCCAGAACGGCTCGGGTTAGGAAAACAGAGGCACTGTTTGTCCTGTACGCAGCCGACAAGGTCGGCTCTCCTGCTTCGAAGCAGACTATTGCTCGCTGGATCTGTAACACGATTCAGCAGGCTCATTCTACGGCTGGATTGCCGTTACCAAATTCTGTAAAGGCCCATTCCACTAGGAAGGTGGGCTCTTCTTGGGCGGCTGCCCGAGGTGTCTCGGCATTACAGCTGTGCCGAGCTGCTACTTGGTCGGGTTCAAACACCTTTGCAAAGTTCTACAAGTTTGATACCCTGGCTGGCGAGGACCTCATGTTTGCTCAATCGGTGCTGCAGAGTCATCCGCACTCTCCCGCCCGTTTTGGAGCTTTGGTATAATCCCCATGGTCCTTACGGAGTCCCCAGCATCCTCTAGGACATAAGAGAAAATAAGATTTTAAACCTACCGGTAAATCTTTTTCTCCTAGTCCGTAGAGGATGCTGGGCGCCCGTCCCAGTGCGGACTATCTTCTGCAAGACTTGTATATAGTTTTTGCTTACA
Source organism: Pseudophryne corroboree (assembly GCF_028390025.1). Taxonomy (NCBI): domain Eukaryota; kingdom Metazoa; phylum Chordata; class Amphibia; order Anura; family Myobatrachidae; genus Pseudophryne; species Pseudophryne corroboree. The sequence continues at coordinate 633,759,749 of NC_086448.1, forward strand.
TAAGGGTTATGTTACAGTTAGGATCAGTAGTTGGCTGATGCTGTTTTGTTTCATACTGTTAACTGGTTCGTATATTCCATGTTATACGGTGTGGGCTGGTATGAATCTTGCCCTTAGGTTAACAAAAATCCTTTCCTCGTACTGTCCGTCTCCTCTTGACACAGTTTCTCTAACTGAGGTCTGGAGGAGGGGCATAGAGGGAGGAGCCAGTGCACATATCTAAAATTCTTTTTAGTGCCCATGTCTCCTGCGGAGCCCGTCTATTCCCCATGGTCCTTACGGAGTCCCCAGCATCCTCTACGGACTAGGAGAAAAGATTTACCGGTAGGTTTAAAATCTTATTTTTTTTCCCCTCAAAATTCTATACCCTATAATGGCAACGTGAAAAAATATATTTTTTTAGATTTTGGCAATTTTATTTAAATAAAAAAACTAAGAAATCACATGTACGTAAGTATTCACAGCCTTTGCCATGAAGCTCAAAATTCAGCTCGGGTGCATCCTGTTTCCACTGATCATCCTTGAGATGTTCCTACAGCTTAATTGGAATCCACCTGTGGTAAATTCAGTTGATTGGACATGATTTGGAAAGAGACACACCTGTCTATATAAGGTCCCACACTTGACAGTGCATGTCTGAGCACAAACCAAGCATAAAGTCAAAGGAATTGTCTGTAGACCTCCGAGACTGTATTGTCTCGAGGCAGAAATCTGGGGAAGAGTACAGAAAAATACCTGCTGCTTTGAAGGTCCCAATGAGCACAGTAGCATCCATCATCCATAAATGGAAGAAGTTTGGAACCACCAGGACTCTTCCTAGAGCTGGCCGGCCATCTAAACTGAGCAATCTGGGGAGTAGGGCCCTAGTCAGGGAGGTGACCAAGAACCCAATGGTCACTCTGTCAGATCTGCAGAATTCCTCTGTGGAGAGAGGAGAACCTTCCAGAAGGACAACCATCTCTGCAGCAATCCACCAATCAGGCCTGTATGGTAGAGTGGTCAGACGGAAGCCATACATGTGATTTTTTATTTTTAATAAATTAGAAAAAATCTAAAAAAAACTTTTTGGATGTATAGTTAATACATACTTGCCTACCCTCCCTCATTCTGCAGGAGACTCCCTGAAATAGCAGCAATCACCCTGACTCCCTGAATAGTCCATCAATCTTAATGATTGTACCTTATCCCAATTATGTAGCTGTTACATTCTTGTAGTAAAAAAGAAATCATAGATATATACATTCAAATGGCATCATCAGTGTCATTTCCCTGCATTGGTTATAAGGTACAATGATCCCTATCGCTACATGCATTTTAAATAAGGTTTCTTGTGGCCACTTACAGTATATGGAACCTCTTGTAAAACACAATACACAAACAAATCCTGAAAAATATAAGTGTCTTTTCTTCAACGGGATACGGTCGTTAGGTCGACTCAACTTAGGTCGACAGTCATTAGGTCGACCACTGAAGGTCGACATGAGCATTAGGTCGACATAAGTTTTTCACTTTTTTTCACTTTTTGGACTTTTTCATACTTTACGATCCACATGGACTACAATTGGGAACGATAACCTGTGCCGAGCGCAGTGGTAGCGGAGCGAGGCACCTTGCCCGAAGCATGGCGAGCCATGCAAGGGGATGCGGTGCATTCATTGGGTTTCCCCGTCACTTGACAAAGAAAATGACACCAACCCCCCCCCTCCCAAAAAAACCTCACGTCGACCTTTTCACCTGTCGACCTAGTACAGGTCGACCTAATGCCCATGTTGACCTAGTACATGTTGATCTAATGCTCATGTCGACCTTTGTCGACCTAATGACTGTCGACCTAAGTTGAGTCGACCCAACGACCCATACCCTCTTCAACAAGTAGATCTTACTAAAGGTGTGTACACACGGTGAGATTCTGTCTTATGTTCAATTTTCACTTTGCGATTTCCCCTGAACTCCTCGGAGCCCAGCACCACCGATTTTGACTAACTTTTCTTGAGATATGGACTATGTGTGCTTACGATTTTGGCTTATGTGAGATTTTGACTAGCTACTTGCAGTATGAACTAGATAGTACACCGATCTAGCAAGGATTGACTTGACTGCACAGTCTATATTTTCTTGCGATGCCGACCAGGTGGGGCCGCGCATCGGAATTGAATCGGGATCGCAAGGTGACTTTCACTTTGCGATCTGCACTAACTTTTCTTAGATTTTGACTATATAGTCAAAATCGTAAGAAAAAATCTCACCGTATGTACACACCATTACTTTGGGGCTCATTTACATTTGGATGTAAGTCATGTTTAGGACACACCTCTCAGATGTAGCAGTACACGTCCGCGCTGATAGGTGTTACTTTCACAATCTCCCTGAAATGCTTTTTCAAAAGTAGGCAAGTATGAGTTAACAATGTATTGATAGCCGATCCTGTTCATTGGTGGTATAACCTATGTGGTAATTTCTGTGTGATTCAGTGATTATTCTTATTGCTTATGAATGACTTGTGTTCTGTGCCTGCTACTAGCACATGAGACATGCAAGCACTTCTGTGAGCTGGTGTATTGTGAAAGAGTAGACTGTATGGTAAATTAGGAAGCTAATGACACACACATGCTCCAGTTAGTTAATACAGTTATCTCAGCACTAAAGAATCAGGCTATTCAGACTGAATGTAAAAATAGATACCTTTGTCCTAGTTCAATGTAATAGAAATATAAAACCCGGAGGGTGCAAATATAATAAAAGTGGATTTGTAATCAGTTGTTGTGCTACGAGCAGTCCTTTTATCGATTAGTAATCTGGGGAAACCTTACGGTGACAGACTCCTAATCCTCTAAAACGCGCTGTGGACTTTCATTATGTCCCTTTCATAAAAACAATAAAACCGCTGACTAGGTTACATGTACGGAAATTAATGGCAAAATTGTATTACAGTCTGTACCTCTGAAATATTTACAGGATATACCCGTGTATTTTTGTTTTTGTTTTTTCAATTAATTACATGCGTGCGAAATTAGATTGAAACAAAAAATAATATTTTTTTCCTAATGTTTGATCATGTGACAAAACATTGTAATCCATTTTGTAATATTTAAATGGACATTTCTAATCTTTTTTTGCATAATGATAATAAATGTCCTTCTCGTGAAGGTATTTGCAGTACGGTCTGGCGGAGCTATTGGTGTTGTGGTTAAGGGTCCCGAAGACAGGATTCCCATCTCTTTCAGGTAATAGTATTCCAATGATAAAACATTATTGCTGTTATAAATTAAATCTTTAATTTGCATTGTTTTATGAAAGTATTATATCGCAAAACAAAGAATCCAAAATTATAAGCACATCATTAATGGGTAACGGGGTAGCCCTCGAGCAATCTGTGATCCGCGGAGTCCTCATCTGCATCCTCCAGCTTTCTTCCTGGTCCATGTCTTCCAGTTGCTCCCAGCACTTACTGTTTGCTGTATACCATACTCCGCATCACTGCTAAGTGATGGTGCGTACACGCGGCGCGATTTCAGCTTATGGCCAATATCGGCTAGAAACTGCCCGGAGGCATGAGCCTCCGATCTAGCCAATATTAACCCTGCCTGCACAGTCTATATTTTCTTACGATGCGGATCCTGTGGGAGCAGGCATCAGCATCGCAAGAGCATACACATGGTGCGATTTGTAGTAACTTTGTTTACTAATTTGACTCTGGGGTATGTTCAATAAGAGTCGGGTCCATTCCGACATGCAGTTGTCGGAATGGACCCGACAACCCCTATTCAGAGAGCGGCCAAATCCGACTGACGAATTTGGCCATTCCCGATTTCCTGACCTGCTGCTGCTGTCAGCGGCTGCGGGTGCGCTGACAGCGCCAGGGAGGGGGGGGGGATGTCTGCGGCGGAGGAGATTGAGCGGACGGGGGGAGGTAGGGAGGAGATGGGGGGAGCAGCGTAACTGGAGGCTCTTGGCAGCGTCCACCCGGCTCCAGCAAGCGGGACCTCACTTGCTGGAGCCGGGTGGACGCTGCCGCTGGGTTCCTGCTCTCCCCGCTGCTCCCTCCGTCTCCTGCTTCCTGCTCTCAGCTCCCTCATCTCAATCCGACTTTTTTTTTAAAGTTGGATTGAGATTGTCGGAAACGGGGCTAAAACCTGTCTGGTTTGGTCCCGCTTCCGACAATGCACGCTGATCGCGGCAGAAGCCGCCGATCGGCGTGCATTCCGTCAAGTCGGGTTTCCCGACTTGTCGGAAAAAATGGGGCTGTAATAAATAGGTTGGAACCCCTTCCGACCTAAAACTGTCGGAAGCTGCCATCTTTCCGACAAGACGGCAGCTTCCGACAGTTATTGAATACACCCCTATATAGTCGAAATCGTAAGGACAAATTGCACCGTGTGTACGGGGCTTAAAGCTGGCCCTACACCTAAAGATTTATTGTCCAATCTGTCTGGTTGGAATGAAAATCTGGTAATGCATGGGAGCAAATGACAATTGACCATTTGCACCGAAATGCCAGAAAACTGACAAAAATGGTCAATCAGACGTGTTGGTTAAGTCCATTTGATTTAACCAATTTGTCTGAATGATCGTTTTTGTCAGTGCTTCGGGATTTCAGGGCAAATGGTCAATTGTCATATGGCCAGTTTAAGGGTTAGGGCTGCAGGTGAAGCTCTGTTGGTCATAAAGCTCTGATTAAGGCTGCACCTGAGCAGTTGATTTCACCATTACGTCACCTCTGCTACACGACTGCTCTGGTCGCCGTTCTCTGAAGTACTTATATTAAATTAAATGGAGGCTGAATGCTGAAAATATGTCTCATTCATGTATAAATCAATGTAAAGGCAGAGTGGAGCAATTGGGACTTACCTTTACTATAACATACTGAACTGTATTTTATAAATAACTCCTGCATTAGTTTCATATGTAGTTTTAGTATATAATTGTGTCTGAAAGCATTTTGTCCATTATTATCGCTTTGTGTTCTCTCTCAAGAATGGAAGACAAAGGAGAAGTGAAGTGTATTAAGTTTTCATTGGGAAATAAGATTCTCGCTGTGCAGAGGACCAGTAAGACTGTGGTTAGTAATGTGCTTCTTTTCATATAACAGTGTAACTGATAACGCATAAGTAATGATCTAGTAATACAAAATGCGTACATGAAACGTGGACATCCTCCCAATCTCACCCCATGAGAAGTTAATATACTGACGACAGCACCGGATGTTGCTTAGACTGCAATAAGGAACCCGGAACATTATTTGCGGTTTGCCCTGACTTGCCTGATTTTTTATTTTATTTGCATTTAGTACACGGTAGAATATTGCTTGCTCTTCCAACCTTAAGTTAAAAATGATTTATAGATACAGGGTTACCACACTTAACCACTAAGTGCCTGAATTCTTAGCCTTGGGATGCTGGTGTTGGTCATGTGACCACCGGCATTGTAAGCGCCAGGATCCTGTACCCATCCCCTATAAAACCTTCCTAATGTTGAAATAATTTTTTCTGTGTTCTCCTCTTTATGAGGGGTAACCTCCAGCCAGTGCATACGGAAGGCGTAAAGTAAAGACATAGATGGGGAGTCACCATGTATCCACATGTCAAGCAACAACTTTTAATCACTTGGCTAGCATGGTCGAATCAGATGCGACCACACCAGGCTGGGCTTTCCCTGACATGGTTGCATCTGATGCGACCAGTCAGAACGCTCACTGTGCAGCAGCAGGAAGTGACGCTTCATGTAATTGCTGCTCTCAGGGGGACTTCCGGTCCCTCTATTCCTGATCCCCCCCTAGTGCTTGCCATGCTGCTGATCGGTCAGCCTGGCAGCACCTCCTACCCAACGGCTACAGACCACTAGCAGCCACTGGGGAAATGTAAAAAAACTTCCTGAGGGGCTGCTGAGAGGATCTGAAGCAGGAAGTCACGATGGTGGCAATGTTCCGATCATTGATGGTCACAATGTTCCGACCATCGATGTTTGCACCAATTTTTTTTTTTTACCTTAAATGTTAGTTTTGGCTTTCTTTTCAGGCAACCTTTATTTCTCATACGTCCTAGAGGATGCTGGGGATGCTTCAAGAACCATGGGGTATAGACAGGATTCGCAGGAGACATGGGCACACTATAAGACTTTGAATGGGTGTGAACTGGCTCCTCCCTCTATGCCCCTTTTCCAGACCCCAGTTAGATTCTGTGCCCAGTGAGACTGGATGCACACTGAGGAGCTCTCCAGAGTTTCTCAGAAAAAGACTTTTATTAGGTTTATTATTTTCAGGGAGACCTGCTGGCAACAGGCTCCCTGCATCGTGGCACTGAGGGGAGAGAAGCAGACCTACTTCTCTGAGTTCAAGGGCTCTGCTTCTTAGGCTACTGGACACCATTAGCTCCAGAGGGTTCGATCACTTGGTGCGCCTAGCTGCTTGTTCCCGGAGCCACGCCGTCACCTCCCTCACAGAGCCAGAAGACAGAAGCCGGGTGAGTATGAGAAGATCAGAAGACTTCAGTGACGGCAGAAGACGGCGGTTGAGGTACCGCATGGCGGTTGAGGTACCGCGCAGCGCCATGCTCCCACACATAACACGGCACTGCAGGGTGCAGGGGGTGCGCCCTGGGCAGCATGGACACCTCAATCAGCACTGGCATAAGTGATAACAGTGCCTAGGCACTAGTTAAGGGACCCCTGCCAGTATAAATATTAACTTAAGCGGGACTGAAGCGCGCCATGTAGTGGGCGGTGCTTAGCCCACACAGCTCTGACCAGCGCCATTTTCTCTTCACAGAAGCTGCAGAGACGCTGGCCCTGACCTCCACACTGCTCTACAAGTAACAGGGTGCAAAACGGGGGGGGGGGGCACAAGTGATTTGGTGCTAATTTATATATATATATAGAAAGCGCTAACAGGTCTGGGCAGTCTTTTTACTTGCTTCAGTACCGGGATAGGCGCTGGGTTGTGAGCTGGCAGAACTCCCTCTATGTCTCTCTTACAGGCTTTGTTGTGGGTCTGTCTCCTATAGCCCCAGTGTGGTTGTGGGTGTCGGTACGTGTGTGTGTGTCGACATGTCTGAGTGCTCTTCCCAGGAGGAGGCTGGAGTGGGGACAGACAATACTGTGAGAGTGGCTGTGTCTGCACCGCCGACGGATGTTTGGATGAATATGTTGAGTGTTTTAAACGCAAATGTGACTCGGTTGACTAAGAGATTTGATAAATCTGAGTCTAAGAACCAGACATGGAGGAAGTCCATGGAGGATGCTTTGTCACAAGACCAGACCCCTTCGGGGTCACAGAAACGTGCATTTACCCAGATAGATGATATATATACCGACACGGACTCTGATTCCAGTGTCGACTATAGTGATGCCAGATTAAATCCAAAACTGGCTAAGAGTATTCAGTACATGATTGTGGCAATAAAAGAAGTGTTGCATATAACTGAGGACCCTGCTGTTCCTGATACTAGAGTCTGTATGTTTAAAGGAGGTAACGTTTCCTCCCTCTCATGAACTGAACGCGCTTTTTGAAAAGGCTTGGGAAAATCCTGACAAGAAGATACAGGTTCCCAAAAGAATTTCAGTGGCATATCCGTTCCCCTCTGGGGACAGGGAAAGGTGGGAGTCCATCCCCACGGTAGACAAAGCTTTATCGCGTCTATCCAAAAAGGTGGCGCTTCCGTCTCCTGACACGGCAGCCCTAAAAGATCCTGCGGATCGTAAGCAGGAAAATACACTAAAATCCATTTATGTCACTACAGGGTCACTACTCAGGCCTGCCGTTGCTTCAGCATGGGTGAGTAGCGCTATTGAAAAGTGGGCAGATAACTTGTCATCTGAGGTAGATACCCTGGACAGGGATAGCGTGCTTTTGACTCTGGGTCACATCAGGGATGCTGCAGCATATTTAAAAGAAGCTGTAAGAGATATTGGCCTTTTGGGATCAAGGGCCGATGCCATGGAAGTCTCAGCGAGGAGAGCATTGTGGATTCATCAATGGAATGCTGACGCTGACTCTAAGAAGGCGATGGAGTCTCTACCGTTTAACAGTAGGGTCTTGTTTGGTGACGGCCTCACTGTCCTGGTATCTACAGCTACCGCGGGTAAGTCTTCATTTTTACCTTATGTTCCTGCACAGCAGAAGAAATCACCTCACTATCAGATGCAGTCCTTTCGGCCCAATAAATTCAAAAAAGGACGTGGGTCCTCCTTCCTTGCTGCAAGGGGAAGAGGAAGGGGAAAAAGGTCACAGGCTGTGGCAAGTTCCCAAGAGCTTCTACCAAATCCACTGCATGACGCTGGGGCTCCTCTGCGGGAGTCCGCACCGGTGGGGGCACGTCTCCGACTCTTCAGTCAGGTCTGGGTGCACTCGGACCTGGATCCTTGGATAATAGAGATAGTAACCCAAGGATACAGGTTAGAGTTTCAAGACATGCCCCCTCACCGATTTTTCAAATCAACCTTGCCAGCTTCTCTTCTAGAAAGGGAGGTAGTAAGCGCTGCAATACTAAAGTTGTGTCAAAATCAAGTAATTATTACAGTGCCCCCGGCACAACAGGGGGAAGGTTTTTATTCGAGCCTGTTCGTGGCCCCGAAGCCAGATGGCTCAGTCAGGCCGATTCTGAACCAAAAATCCCTAAAATTTATTTCTAAAAAAATTCAAATTCAAGATGGAATCTCTCCGAGCAGTGATCTCCACTCTGGAGGAGGGGGATTTTATGGTGTCGGTCGACATAAAGGATGCCTACTTGCATGTCCCCATATATCCTCCACATCAGGCTTACCTGAGGTTTGCTGTTCAGGATTGTCATTACCAATTTCAGACGTTGCCGTTTGGTCTGTCCACGGCACGGAGGATTTTCACCAAAGTGATGGCAGAAATGATGGTTCTCCTGCGCGAGCAGGGAATCACAATTATCCCGTACTTGGACGATCTCCTCATAAAGGCGAGATGCAAGGAGCAGTTTCTGAAAAATGTTGCCCTTTCACTGACGATTCTGCAAAAACATGGTTAGCTCCTAAATTTGCCAAAATCACTGTTGGATCCGACGACACGGCTGTCGTTCCTGGGTATGATTCTGGATACAGAATTACAGAGAGTTTTTCTTCCAGTGGAAAAAGCTCTGGAAATACAGAACATGGTAAAACAGATTATGAAACCAGCAAAGGTGTCAGTTCTTCAATGCACTTGGTTGCTGGGGAAGATGGTGGCGGCCTACGAGGCCATTCTGTTTGGCAGGTTCCATGCCAGGGTGTTTTAGTGGAACCTGTTGGACCAGTGGTCCGGGTCTCACCTGGACATGCACCGGAAAATAATTCTATCTCCCAGGACCAGAATCTCCCTTCTGTGGTGGCTGCACAGTTCTCACCTTCTGGAGGGACGCAGGTTCGGGATTCGGGTATGGATCCTGGTGACCACAGATGCAAGCCTCCGAGGCTGGGGAGCAGTCACACAGGGAAGAAACGTTCAGGGAAAGTGGTCAAGCCAGGAAGCTTGTCTACACATAAACATTCTGGAATTAAGGGCCATTTACAACGGCATCCTGCAAGCAGAACATCTTCTTCTTCGAGGTCTGCCTGTCTTGATTCAGTCAGACAACGTGACAGCAGTGGCGTACATAAACCACCAAGGCGGAACAAGGAGCAGAGCGGCGATGGCCGAGGCCACGAAGATTCTTCGCTGGGCAGAAAGACATGCCAGCGCTCTGTCAGCAGTCTTCATTCCAGGAGTGGACAACAGGGAAGCAGACGTCCTCAGCAGACACGATCTCCATCCAGGAGAGTGGGGTCTTCATCAAGAGGTCTTTGCAGAAGTGACAAGTCGTTGGGGAGTTCCTCAAGTAGACGTGATGGCGTCCCGCCTCAACAAGAAACTTCAGAGATATTGTTCCAGGTCAAGGGACCCTCAAGCAATAGCGGTGGACGCCTTAGTAACACCGTGCGTGTTTCCAGCGGTATATGTGTTCCCTCCACTTATACTCTTTCCAAAGGTGATAAGAATTATAAGAAAAACAAGGGTTCAGGCGATACTCATTGTTCCAGATTGGCCAAGAAGGGCCTGGTATCCAGATCTTCAGGAGTTGCTCATAGAAGATCCCTGGCCTCTTCCTCTTCAGGAGGACCTGTTACAACAGGGGCCATGCGTGTATCAGGACTTACCACGGCTGCGTTTGACGGCGTGGCGGTTGAACGCCAAATCCTAGCCCGAAAGGGTATTCCAAGTGAAGTCATTCCCACACTTCTTCAGGCTAGGAAAGAAGTAACAGCAAAGCATTATCACCGTATTTGGAGAAAATGTGTCTTGGTGTGAATCCAAGAAGGCTCCTACGGAAGAATTTCACCTGGGGCGTTTGCTCCATTTTCTACAAGCAGGTGTGGATGCGAGCCTAAAGTTAGGCTCCATTATAAAGTACAGATTTCGGCCTTGTCGATCTTTTTTTCAGAAAGAATTGGCCTCCCTTCCAGAAGTTCAGACCTTCGTGAAAGGCGTGCTACACATCCAACCTCCATTTGTGCCTCCTGTGGCACCGTGGGATCTTAATGTGGTGTTGCAGTTCCTGCAATCGCATTGGTTTGAACCTTTGCGCAAGGTTGAGTTAAAATTCCTTACTTGGAAAGTAGTCATGTTGTTGGCCTTAGCCTCCGCAAAGCGAGTGTCTGAGTTGGCGGCCTTGTCTCACAAAAGCCCCTATTTAATTTTCCATGCTGATAGAGCGGAGTTGAGAACTCGTCAGCAATTTCTACCGAAAGTGGTTTCGTTATTTCACGTGAACCAGCCTATTGTGGTGCCAGTGGCTACTGATGCCTTGGCGGATTCAAAGTCTCTCGATGTGGTCAGAGCTTTGAAGATCTATGTCGCCAGAACGGCTCAGATTAGGAAAACAGAGGCTCTGTTTGTCCTGTGGGCTCCCAACAAGATTGGGGCTTCTGCTTCTAAGCAGACTATTGCGCACTGGATTTGTAATACGATTCAGCAGGCTCATTCTACAGCAGGATTGCCGTTAACGAAATCGGTGAAAGCCCATTCTACCAGAAAGGTGGGCTCATCCTGGGCGGCTGCCCGTGGAGTCTCGGCGTTACAACTTTGCCGAGCTGCTACTTGGTCGGGATCAAACACCTTTGCGAAGTTTTACAAGTTTGATACCCTGGCTGAGGAGGACCTTTTGTTTGGTCAATCGGTGCTGCAGAGTCATCCGCACTCTCCCGCTCGTTCTAGAGCTTTGGTATAGACCCCATGGTTCTTGAAGCATCCCCAGCATCCTCTAGGACGTATGAGAAAAATAAGAATTTACTTACCGATAATTCTATTTCTCGTAGTCCGTAGTGGATGCTGGGGACTCCGTAAGGACCATGGGGAATAGCGGCTCCGCAGGAGACTGGGCACATCTAAAGAAAGCTTTAGGACTATCTGGTGTGCACTGGCTCCTCCCCCTATGACCCTCCTCCAAGCCTCAGTTAGGATACTGTGCCCGGACGAGCGTACACAATAAGGAAGGATCTTGAATCCCGGGTAAGACTCATACCAGCCACACCAATCACACCGTACAACTTGTGATCTGAACCCAGTTAACAGCATGATAACAGAGGAGCTTCTAGAAAAGATGGCTCACTACAGCAATAACCCGATTTTTTGGTAACAATAACTATGTACCAGTATTGCAGACAATCCGCACTTGGGATGGGCGCCCAGCATCCACTACGGACTACGAGAAATAGAATTATCGGTAAGTAAATTCTTATTTTCTCTAACGTCCTAAGTGGATGCTGGGGACTCCGTAAGGACCATGGGGATTATACCAAAGCTCCCAAACGGGCGGGAGAGTGCGGATGACTCTGCAGCACCAAATGAGAGAACTCCAGGTCCTCCTCAGCCAGGGTATCAATTTTGTAGAATTTTACAAACGTATTTGCTCCTGACCAAGTAGCTGCTCGGCAAAGTTGTAAAGCAGAGACCCCTCGGGCAGCCGCCCAAGATGAGCCCACCTTCCTTGTGGAGTGGGCATTTACAGATTTTTGGCTGTGGCAGGCCTGCCACAGAATGTGCAAGCTGAATTGTACTACAAATCCAACGAGCAATAGTCTGCTTAGAAGCAGGAGCACCCAGCTTGTTGGGTGCATACAGGATAAACAGCGAGTCAGTTTTCCTGACTCCAGCCGTCCTGGAAACATAAATTTTCAGGGCCCTGACAACGTCTAGCAACTTGGAGTCCTCCAAGTCCCTAGTAGCCGCAGGCACCACAATAGGTTGGTTCAGGTGAAACGCTGAAACCACCTTAGGGAGAAACTGAGGACGAGTCCTCAATTCCGTCCTGTCCGAATGGAAAATCAGATAAGGGCTTTTACAGGATAAAGCCGCCAATTCTGACACGCGCCTGGCCCAGGCCAGGGCCAACAGCATGACCACTTTCCATGTGAGATATTTTAACTCCACAGATTTAAGTGGTTCAAACCAATGTGACTTTTGGAACCCAAAAAACTACATTGAGATCCCAAAGTGCCACTGGAGGCACAAAAGGAGGCTGTATATGCAGTACCCCTTTTACAAACGTCTGAACTTCAGGGACTGAAGCTAGTTCTTTCTGGAAGAAAATTGACAGGGCCGAAATTTGAACCTTAATGGACCCCAATTTCAGGCCCATAGACACTCCTGTTTGCAGGAAATGTAGGAATCGACCCAGTTGAATTTCCTCCGTCGGGCCTTACTGGCCTCGCACCACGCAACATATTTTCGCCAAATGCGGTGATAATGTTTTGCGGTTACATCCTTTCTGGCTTTGATCAGGATAGGGATGACTTCATCCGGAATGCCTTTTTCCTTCAGGATCCGGCGTTCAACCGCCATGCCGTCAAACGCAGCCGCGGTAAGTCTTGGAACAGACAGGGTCCTTGCTGGAGCAGGTCCCTTCTGTGAGGTAGAGGCCACGGATCCTCCGTGAGCATCTCTTGAAGTTCCGGTTACCAAGTCCTTCTTGGCCAATCCGGAGCCACGAATATAGTGCTTACTCCTCTCCATCTTATCAATCTCAGTACCTTGGGTATGAGAGGCAGAGGAGGGAACACATACACTGACTGGTACACCCACGGTGTTAACAGAGCGTCTACAGCTATTGCCTGAGGGTCCCTTGACCTGGCGCAATACCTGTCGAGTTTTTCCCAACGGTTTATAATCATGTGGAAGACTTCTGGGTGAAGTCCCCACTCTCCCGGGTGGAGGTCGTGCTGAGGAAGTCTGCTTCCCAGTTGTCCACTCCCGGAATGAATACTGCTGACAGTGCTATTACATGATTTTCCGCCCAGCGAAGAATCCTTGCAGCTTCTGCCATTGCCCTCCTGCTTCTTGTGCCACCCTGTCTGTTTACGTGGGTGACTGCCGTGATGTTGTCCGACAGGATCAACACCGGCTGACCTTGAAGCAGAGGTCTTGCTAAGCTTAGAGCATTGTAAATGGCCCTTAGCTTCAGGATATTTATGTGAAGTGATGTCTCCAGGCTTGACCATAAGCCCTGGATATTCCTTCCCTGTGTGACTGCTCCCCAGCCTCGCAGGCTGGCATCCGTGGTCACCAGGACCCAGTCCTGAATGCCGAATCTGCGGCCCTCTAGAAGATGAGCACTCTGCAACCACCACAGGAGGGACACCCTTGTCCTTGGTGACAGGGTTATCCGCTGATGCATCTGAAGATGCGACCCGGACCATTTGTTCAGCAGGTCCCACTGGAAAGTTCTTGCGTGGAATCTGCCGAATGGGATTGCTTCGTAGGAAGCCACCATTTTACCCAGAACCCTTGTGCATTGATGCACTGAGACTTGGCTCGGTTTTAGGAGGTTCCTGACTAGCTCGGATAACTCCCTGGCTTTCTCCTCCGGGAGAAACACCTTTTTCTGGACTGTGTCCAGGATCATCCCTAGGAACAGAAGACAAGTCGTCGGAACCAGCTGCGATTTTGGAATATTGAGAATCCAATCGTGCTGCCGCAACACTACCTGAGATAGTGCTACACCGACCTCCAACTGTTCCCTGGATCTTACCCTTATCAGGGAATCGTCCAAGTAAGGGATAACTAAAATTCCCTTCCTTCGAAGGAATATCATCATTTCGGCCATTACCTTGGTAAAGACCCGGGGTGCCGTGGACCATCCATACGGCAGCGTCTGAACTGATAGTGACAGTTCTGTACCATAAACCTGAGGTACCCTTGATGAGAGGTGTAAATTTTGACATGAAGGTAAGCATCCTTGATGTCCCGAGACATCATGTAGTCCCCTTCTTCCAGGTTCGCAATCACTGCTCTGAGTGACTCAATGTTGAATTTGAACCTCTGTATGTAAGTGTTCAAAGATTTTAGATTTAGAATCGGTCTCACCGAGCCGTCCGGCTTCGGTACCACAACAGTGTGGAATAATACCCCGTTCCCTGTTGCAGGAGGGGTACCTTGATTATCACCTGCTGGGAATACAGCTTGTGAATGGCTTCCAAAACTGTCTCCCTGTCAGAAGGAGACATCGGTAAAGCCGACTTTAGGAAACGGCGAGGGGGAGACGTCTCGAATTCTAATTTGTACCCATGAGATATCACCTGAAGGATCCAGGGGTCTACTTGCGAGTGAGCCCACTGCGCGCTGAAATTCATTGAGACGGGCCCCCCACCGTGCCTGATTCTGCTTGTAAAGCCCCAGCGTCATACTGAGGGCTTGGCAGAGGCGGGAGAGGGTTTCTGTTCCTGGGAACTGGCTGATTTCTGCAGCCTTTTTCCTCTCCCTCTTGTTCACGAAAAGACTGCGCCTGATAATACGGCGTCTTCTCATGTTGAGAGGCGACCTGGGGTACAAACGTGGATTTCCCAGCTGTTGCCGTGGCCACCAGGTCTGAAAGACCGACCCCAAATAACTCCTCCCCTTAATAAGGCAATACTTCCAAATGCCGTTTGGAATACGCATCACCTGACCACTGACGTGTCCATAACCTTCTACTGGTAGAAATGGACAACGCACTTAGACTTGATGCCAGTCGGCAAATATTCCGCTGTGCATCACGCATATATAGAAATGCATCTTTTAAATGCTCTATAGGCAAAAATATACTGTCCATATCTAGGGTATCAATATTTTTAGTCAGGGAATCCGACCACGCCAATCCAGCACTGCACATCCAGGCTGAGGCGATTGCTGGTCGCAGTATAACACCAGTATGTGTGTAAATACATTTTAGGATACCCTCCTGCTTTCTATCAGCAGGATCCTTAAGGGCGGCCATCTCAGGAGAGGGTAGAGCCCTTACAAGCGTGTGAGCGCTTTATCCACCCTAGGGGGTGTTTCCCAACGCACCCTAACCTCTGGCGGGAAAGGATATAATGCCAATAACATTTTAGAAATTATCAGTTGTTATCGGGGGAAAACCACGCATCATCACACACCTCATTTAATTTCTCAGATTCAGGAAAACTACAGGTAGTTTTTCCTCACCGAACATAATACCCCTTTTTGGTGGTACTCGTATTATCAGAAATGTGTAAAACATTTTTTATTGCCTCAATCATGTAACGTGTGGCCCTACTGGAAGTCACATTTGTCTCTTCACCGTCGACACTGGAGTCAGTATCCGTGTCGGCGTCTATATCTGCCATCTGAGTTAACGGGCGCTTTAGAGCCCCTGACGGCCTATGAGACGTCTGGACAGGCCCAAGCTGAGTAGCCAGCTGTCTCATGTCAACCACTGTCTTTTATACAGAGCTGACACTGTCACGTAATTCCTTCCAACAGTTCATCCACTCAGGTGTCGACCCCCTAGGGGGTGACATCACTATTACAGGCAATCTGCTCCGTCTCCACATCATTTTTCTCCTCATACATGTCGACACAAACGTACCGACATACAGCACACACACAGGGAATGCTCTGATAGAGGACAGGACCCCACTAGCCCTTTGGGGAGACAGAGGGAGAGTTTGCCAGCACACACCAGAGCGCTATATATATACAGGGATAACCTTATATAAGTGTTTTTCCCCTTATAGCTGCTGTATCTTTAATACTGCGCGTAATTAGTGCCCCCCCTCTCTTTTTTAACCCTTTCTGTAGTGTAGTGACTGCAGGGGAGAGACAGGGAGCTTCCCTCCAACGGAGCTGTGAGGGAAAATGGCGCCAGTGTGCTGAGGAGATAGGCTCCGCCCCCTTATCGGCGGCCTTATCTCCCGTTTTTCTATGTATTCTGGCAGGGGTTAAATGCATCCATATAGCCCAGGAGCTATATGTGATGCATTTTTTGCCATCCAAGGTGTTTTTTATTGCGTCTCAGGGCGCCCCCCCCCCCCAGCGCCCTGCACCCTCAGTGACCGGAGTGTGAAGTGTGCTGAGAGCAATGGCGCACAGCTGCAGTGCTGTGCGCTACCTTGTTGAAGACAGGACGTCTTCTGACGCCGATTTTCCGGACCTCTTCTGCCTTCTGGCTCTGTAAGGGGGCCGGCGGCGCGGCTCTGGGACCCATCCAGGCTGGGCCTGTGATCGTCCCTCTGGAGCTAATGTCCAGTAGCCTAAGAAGCCCAATCCACTCTGCACGCAGGTGAGTTCGCTTCTTCTCCCCTTAGTCCCTCGATGCAGTGAGCCTGTTGCCAGCAGGTCTCACTGAAAATAAAAAACCTAAACTAAAACTTTCACTAAGAAGCTCAGGAGAGCCCCTAGTGTGCACCCTTCTCGTTCGGGCACAAAGATCTAACTGAGGCTTGGAGGAGGGTCATAGGGGGAGGAGCCAGTGCACACCAGATAGTCCTAAAGCTTTCTTTAGATGTGCCCAGTCTCCTGCGGAGCCGCTATTCCCCATGGTCCTTACGGAGTCCCCAGCATCCACTTAGGACGTTAGAGAAATAGGATTTTAATACCTACCGGTTAATCCTTTTCTCTTAGTCCGTAGAGGATGCTGGGCGTCCGTCCCAATGCGGGCTGTATCTGCAGTTTGGCTATAGTTACGCTCATGTTGCGTTGAGTTCAGTCAATCTGTGACTGTTGTTGGTCATGCCGTTGCATGCGTTGTTTGTTGAATACCATGTTGTACGGCGTGTTGGAGGTTTGAGCTGGTATGTATCTCACCTTAGTTTAAAATAATTAAATCCTTTTCCTCGAAATGTCCGTCTCCCTGGGCACAATTCCTATAACTGGTGTCTGGAGGAGGGGCATAGAGGGAGGAGCCAGTTCACACCCATTCAAAGTCTTATAGTGTGCCCATGTCTCCTGCGGATCCAGTCTATACCCCATGGTTCTTGATGCATCCCCAGCATCCTCTACGGACTAAGAGAAAAGGATTTACCGGTAGGTATTAAAATCCTATTTCTCTGACGTCCTAGTGGATGCTGGGGACTCCGTAAGGACCATGGGGGAATAGATGGCTCCGCAGGAGACTGGGCACATCTAAAGAAAGATTTAGGTCTATCTGGTGTGCACTGGCTCCTCCCCCTATGACCCTCCTCCAAGCCTCAGTTAGATTTCTGTGCCCGGCCGAGCTTGATGCACACTAGGGGCTCTCCTGAGCTCCTAGAAAGAAAGTATAGTTTAGGTTTTTTATTTTACAGTGAGACCTGCTGGCAACAGGCTCACTGCAGCGAGGGACTAAGGGGAGAAGAAGCGAACCTACCTAAGTGGTGGTAGCTTGGGCTTCTTAGGCTACTGGACACCATTAGCTCCAGAGGGATCGCACACAGGACCCGACCTCGTCGTCCGTTCCCGGAGCCGCGCCGCCGTCCCCCTTACAGAGCCAGAAGCAAGAAGGTCTGGAAAATCGGCGGCTGAAGACTTCTGTCTTCTCCAAGGTAGCGCACAGCACTGCAGCTGTGCGCCATTGCTCCTCATGCACACCACACACTTCGGTCACTGATGGGTGCAGGGCGCTGGGGGGGGGGGGGGCGCCCTGAGCAGCAATATTAACACCTTGGCTGGCAAAACTGACACCATATATAGCCCCAGAGGCTATATAGGTGTAAATTACCCCTGTCAGAATAACACAAAAAGCGGGAGAAAGCCAGCCGAAAAAGGGGCGGAGTCATCTCCCTCAGCACACTGGCGCCATTTTCCCTCACAGCTCCGCTGGAAGGATCGCTCCCTGGCTCTCCCCTGCAGTCCTGCACTACAGAAAGGGTAAAAAAGAGAGGGGGGGCACAAATTTAGGCGCAGTATAATATATATATGCAGCTATAAGGGAAAACACTCTTTATAGGTGATATCCCTGTGGTATATAGCGCTCTGGTGTGTGCTGGCATACTCTCCCTCTGTCTCCCCAAAGGGCTTTGTGGGGTCCTGTCCTCTGTCAGAGCATTCCCTGTGTGTGTGCTGTGTGTCGGTACCGCTGTGTCGACATGTATGATGAGGAAAATGATGTGGAGGCAGAGCAAATGCCTGTAAATGTGTTGTCACCCCCTGAGGGGTCGACACCTGTGTGGATGGACTTATGGAAGGAATTACGTGACAGTGTCAGCTCCTTACATAAAAGGTTTGACGACATAGGACAGCCGGCTACTCAGCTTGTGACTGTTCCAGCGTCTCAAATGTCATCAGGGGCTTTAAAACGCCTGCTACCTCAGATGGCAGACACAGATGTCGACACGGATACCGACTCCAGTGTCGACGACGATGAGACTAGTGTACCCTCCAATAGGTCCACCCGTTACATGATTGAGGCAATGAAAAATGTATTACACATTTCTGATAGTACCCCAGGTACCACAAAAAAGGGTATTATGTTCGGTGAGAAAAAACTACCAGTAGTTTTTCCTGCATCTGAGGAATTAAATGAGGTGTGTGAGGAAGCCTGGACTTCCCCCGATAAGAAATTGATAATTTCTAAACGGTTATTGGCAGCGTACCCTTTCCCGCCAGAGGATAGGTCACGTTGGGAAACGTCCCCTAGGGTAGATAAAGCGCTTACACGTTTATCAAAACAAGTGGCACTACCGTCTCCTGATACGGCCGCCCTAAAGGATCCTGCTGATAGAAAGCAGGAGGCTACCCTAAAAGCTATATATACACACACGGGCATTATATTGCGACCAGCGATTGCATCAGCATGGATGTGCAGTGCTGCTGCTGCGTGGTCAGATTCCCTGTCGGATAATATTGATACCCTGGATAGGGACACTATTTTGCTGACAGTAGAGCATATAAAGGACGCTGTCTTATACATGCGTGATGCACAGAGGGATATTTGCCGGCTGGCATAAAAAATAAGCGCAATGTCCATCGCCGCCAGAAGGGGGTTATGGACTCGGCAGTGGTCAGGTGATGCCGATTCAAAAAGGCACATGGAAGTTTTGCCTTATAAGGGGGTGGAACTGTTTGGGGATGGTCTTTCAGACCTCGTTTCCACAGCTACGGCTGGGAAATCGACATTTTTGCCATAGGCTACCCCACAGCAAAAGAAGGCACCGTATTATCAAGTACAGTCCTTTCGGCCCCATAATCACGAGGGCTCGAGGCGCATCCTTTCTACCGAGAGGCAAAGGTAGAGGGAAAAAGCTGCAGCATACAGCCAGTTCCCAAGAGCAGAAGTCCTCCCCCGCGTCCTGTAAGTCCACAGCATGACGCTGGGGCTTCACAGGCGGATCCGGGTACGGTGGGGGCCCGTCTCAGAAATTTCAGCACACAGTGGGCTCTCTCACAGGTGGATCCCTGGGCCCTTCAAGTAGTATCTCAGGGGTACAGGCTGGAATTCGAGACGTCCCCCCCCCCCCCCCCCCCGCCGTTTTCTAAAATCTGCCTTACCAGCAACTCCCTCTGCCAGGGAGGCAGTGTTGGTGGCTATCCAAGAACTGTATTCACAGCAAGTGATTGTCAAGGTACCCCTCCTTCAGCAAGGGAAGGGTTACTATTCCACAATGTTTGTGTACCGAAACCGGACGGTTCGGTGAGACCCATCTTAAATCTAAAATCCTTGAACACTTATATCAAAAGGTTCAAGTTCAAGATGGAATCGCTCAGGGCGGTTATTGCGAGCCTGGACGAGGGGGATTACATGGTCTCCATGGACATCAAGGATGCGTACCTGCATGTCCCCATTTACCCTCCTCACCAGGAGTACCTCAGATTTGTGGTACAGGACTGTCATTATCAGTTCCAGACGCTGCCGTTTGGGTTATCCACGGCACCGAGGGTATTTACCAAGGTAATGGCCGAAATGATGATACTCCTTCGCAAGAAGGGAGTTTTAATTATCCCGTACTTGGACGATCCCCTGATAAAGGCGAGGTCCAAGGAACAGTTGGTAGTGGGGGTAGCACTTTCTCGGGAAGTGCTACAACAGCACGGCTGGATTCTCAATATTCCAAAGTCACAGCTGGTCCCGACGACACGTCTTCTGTTCCTGGGAATGATTCTGGACACAGACCAGAAAAAAGTGTTTCTTCCAGTGGAAAAAGCCGAGGAGTTGTCATCTCTAGTCAGAGACCTCCTAAAACCAGGACAGGTGTCGGTACATCAATGCACACGAGTCCTGGGAAAAATGGTAGCTTCGTACGAAGCAATTCCATTCGGAAGGTTCCACGCAAGGACTTTCCAGTGGGACCTGTTGGACAAATGGTCCGGGTCCCATCTCCAGATGCAACAGCGGATAACCCTGTCGGCAAGGACCAGGGTATCGCTGCTGTGGTGGCTGCAGAGGGCTCATCTACTAGAGGGCCGCAGATTCGGAATACAGGACTGGGTCCTGGTGACCACGGATGCCAGCCTTCGGGGCTGGGGCGCAGTCACACAGGGAAGAAATTTCCAAGGACTGTGGTCAAATCAGGAGATTTCGCTTCACATAAATATTCTAGAGCTAAGGGCCATTTACAATGCCCTAAGCCAAGCAAGGCCCCTGCTTCAGAACCAGCCGGTACTGATCCAATCAGACAACATCACGGCGGTCGCCCATGTAAACAGACAGGGCGGCACAAGAAGCAGGATGGCAATGGCAGAAGCCACAAGGATTCTCCGATGGGCGGAAAATCATGTGTTAGCACTGACAGCAGTGTTCATTCCGGGAGTGGACAACTGGGAAGCAGACTACCTCAGCAGGATTGCGCCAGGTCAAGGGACCCTCAGGCGATCGCTGTGGACGCTCTAGTAACACCGTGGGTGTACCAGTCGGTTTATGTGTTTCCTCCTCTGCCTCTCATTCCCAAGGTACTGAGAATAATACGAAGGCGAGGAGTGAAAACTATACTCGTGGTTCCGGATTGGCCAAGAAGAGCTTGGTACCCGGAACTTCAAGAGATGCTTTCAGAGGACCCTTGGCCTCTGCCGCTCAGACAGGACCTGCTGCAGCAGGGGCCCTGTCTGTTCCAAGACTTACCGCGGCTACGTTTGACGGCATGGCGGTTGAACACCGGATCCTGAAGGAAAAGGGCATTCCGGAGGAAGTCATCCCTACCCTGATCAAAGCCAGGAAGGATGTCACCGCAAAACATTATCACCGCATTTGGCGGAAATATGTTGCTTGGTGTGAGGCCAGGAAGGCCCCAACGGAGGAATTTCAACTGGGTCGATTCCTGCATTTCCTGCAAGCAGGGGTGACGTTGGGCCTCAAATTGGGGTCCATTAAAGTCCAGATTTCGGCCCTGTCGATTTTCTTCCAGAAAGAACTGGCTTCACTGCCTGAAGTTCAGACTTTTGTCAAAGGAGTTCTGCGTATTCAGCCTCCTTTTGTGCCCCCAGTGGCACCTTGGGATCTCAATGTGGTTTTGGAGTTCCTGAAATCACATTGGTTTGAACCACTTAAGACTGTGGATTTGAAATATCTCACGTGGAAAGTGGTCATGCTGTTGGCTCTGGCTTCGGCCAGGCGTGTGTCAGAATTGGCGGCTTTGTCCTATAAAAGCCCTTATCCGATTTTCCATACGGATAGGGCAGAGTTGAGGACTCGTCCTCAGTTTCTCCCGAAGGTGGTTTCAGCGTTTCACTTGAACCGGCCTATTGTGGTGCCTGCGGCTACTAGGAACTTGGAGGATTCCAAGTTACTGGACGTAGTCAGGGCCCTGAAAATTTATGTTTCCAGGACGGCTGGAGTCAGGAAAACTGACTCGCTGTTTATCCTGTATGCACCCAACAAACTGGGTGCTCCTGCTTCTAAGCAGACTATCGCGCGCTGGATTTGTAGCACTATTCAGCTGGCGCATTCTGCGGTGGGACTACTGCAGCCTAAATCTGTAAAAGCCCATTCCACAAGGAAGGTGGGCTCATCTTGGGCGGCTGCCCGAGGGGTCTCGGCTTTACAACTTTGCTGAGCTGCTACTTGGTCAGGGGCAAACACGTTTGAAAAATTCTACAAATTTGATACCCTGGCTGAGGAGGAACTGGAGTTCTCTCATTCGGTGTTGCAGAGTCATCCGCACTCTCCCGCCCGTTTGGGAGCTTTGGTATAATCCACATGATCCTTACGGAGTCCCCAGCATCCACTAGGACGTCAGAGAAAATAAGAATTTACTCACCGGTAATTCTATTTCTCGTAGTCCGTAGTGGATGCTGGGCGCCCATCCCAAGTGCGGATTGTCTGCAATACTTGTAAATAGTTATTGTTACACAAATCGGGTTGTTATTGCGAGCCATCTGTTCAGAGGCTCCGTTGTTATCATACTGTTAACCGGGGTTCCTATCACGAGTTATACGGTGTGATTGGTGTGGCTGGTATGAGTCTTACCCGGGATTCAAAATCCTTCCTTATTGTGTCAGCTCTTCCGGGCACAGTGTCCTAACTGAGGCTTGGAAGAGGGTCATAGGGGGAGGAGCCAGTGCACACCAGATAGACCTAAATCTTTCTTTAGATGTGCCCAGTCTCCTGCGGAGCCGTCTATTCCCCATGGTCCTTACGGAGTCCCCAGCATCCACTACGGACTACGAGAAATAGAATTACCGGTGAGTAAATTCTTATTTTTAAATGTTCTTAACCTAATTCAATCAAAAGTAAAAAAAACAAAAATCTCTAAGCGTTTTTAAAAAAAAATATTCTTCAGTTAAGTGGTTACGCAAAATATTATTTTTACAGTTATTCAATAAGTGTTTTAGATAACTTTTTTTTTTATTGAATGTATTATTTTATAAACATTCTGATTTTAGCACCTTTTCATTTTTCTGCCTATTATCCTTTGGTTTATGGATAATTATTTCCATTTTTTCAGGATTTTATCAACTTGATTCAGGACTATTCTCAGCTGGAATATTTTCAGGAATGTAAGGTAAATGTGTTTTGTTTGCGAGTTTCGGAATGAGATTCTGATGGCGAAACTGTTGGCTAAAAAGAGTGTTGTTTGGCATAGCCAGCAGTTGTTATGTTCTAAACCAGTGGTTCTCAAACTGGGTGCCTTAGGGCAGTTGCAGGGGTGCCATGAGTTGGTGGTCCAGGACCAATTAAAATTATGCATGGTCAATGTGATAAGGAAAACCAGTGCTTGTTGGCTTCCAGTCATAAAATATGTGGTGGATAAACAGAAGCGAATCCTGTTCCTCACCACATAAGTGAGCCTAAGAATGACATATAAACACAATTTACTTCATTTTAGATTTTTTTTATTTTTTTTAATGAATATCAATATATGAAACTTTTGGCCTAGGGGTGCTGTAAAAAAAAACTAAAAAATATGTTACACGCTGTGGCACAGTTATTCAAAAAAGTTTAGGAACCATTGTTCTGGACATTGCAACAAAAAAAGCACCATTTCTTGAGCACAGTCTTTCTTTTGCTGGTTATTTGATGTGAGTAATACCCCTTTCACACTGCCAATGCCGGATCCCACCCGGGAATTGGAAACGAGTCCTTCCCGGGTGGGATCCTGCATTGGACGCTGCTGCTGGCTTCCCCAACCGGGCAATATGCTGGGCGGGTTGCCATAGCAGCGGGGGGCGGAGGCGGCGCTGGGAGATGAGATTATCTCCGCGCCACCTCTCCCTGTTGTAGTGAACGGGTCCCGGGTCGCGCCTGTTTACACTGCCATTGACCCGGTATTCAACCCTGGAATAACACTGCTTTATTACCGGGTTGAATTGGCGGGTCATTCGGCTATGGCGCTTTCACACCGCACGCAGACCCATGCCGGGTCGATACCGGGTTATTTGTGCGGTGTGAAAGGAGTATAAACGTTATGAGGTAGATTTAAACTTCAAAACAGACACTTTCATAATTCTACCCGTTTGTATGTTAATAGATTAGAAAGTATCATACATGGTAAATGGATATCTATTTTCATTGACATTTTAATCCTAGTGTTATATTTCTGAAAAATAAATACCTCCACTTTATAAACTAATGACTTAATATTGTCCTGATGAGAAAATAATGAATGTCATGGAAAGATAATACACAACACATTACTGAAGTTGGGCATGTTATTGGATGTTCTCATGAATCCTGTACACGATGATAGCATATGATGAATGTACAAGATTATAGTTATGGTGGCCAATCCCGGGATCGGGATCCCGGGATTTAGAGCCAAAAACGTCCGGGATTCAATCCCGGTATTGGAAGCTCCAATCCCGGGGATTGAGGGATCAGCGTTGAGCGTCCACAGGACACTCAGATGCTGCCCAGGTTCCTTCTTCCGGCTCCCCAGCGCAGCGTGAGAGGTCACGCTACACCGTCACACGCCGCTGGGAGCTGCCAGGAGAGAGCGGAGGATGTTCCCCACCTGCCCGCCCCTGGTATATGGTGAGTTATGTGTGCGAGGCGGGGCGAGGGGACGGGCACATAGTTAAAAGCCAATCCCGGATGCTATTTTTCAATCCCGATACACGGGATTATAATAGTTATAAACACTACGTAAGGTGCTGCAGAAATCTTGTATAACTACCTGTTGATCAGCATCTATGGTGTGATAAAAAGTGCTTAATAAGAGGGGGTACCCAAAAGAAAATAAGATTTTAAACCTACCGGTAAATCTTTTTCTCGTAGTCCGTAGAGGATGCTGGGACTCCGTAAGGACCATGGGGATAGACGGGCTCCGCAGGAGACATGGGCACTTTAAGAAAGACTTTGACTCTGGGTGTGCACTGGCTCCTCCCTCTATGCCCCTCCTCCAGACCTCAGTTAGAGAAACTGTGCCCAGAGGAGACGGACAGTACAAGGAAAGGATTTTTGTAATCCAAGGGCAAGATTCATACCAGCCACACCAATCACACCGTATAACTTGTGATATACTATCTAGTTAACAGTATGAAGAACAACATATCATCGGCCCAAAACCGATGAAACTATAACATAACCCTTATGTAAGCAATAACTATATACAAGTCTTGCAGAAGTAGTCTTCACTTGGGACGGGCGCCCAGCATCCTCTACGGACTACGAGAAAAAGATTTACCGGTAGGTTTAAAATCTTTTCTCTGACGTCCTAGTGGATGCTGGGAACTCCGTAAGGACCATGGGGAATAGCGGGCTCCGAAGGAGGCTGGACACTCTAGAAAGATCTTAGACTACCTGGTGTGCACTGGCTCCTCCCACCATGACCCTCCTCCAAGCCTCAGTTAGATTTCGTGCCCGGCCGAGGTTGGATGCACACTAGGGGCTCTCCTGAGCTCTTAGAAAGAAATAGACTTAGGTTTTTTTATTTTCAGTGAGACCTGCTGGCAACAGGCTCACTGCAGCGAGGGACTAAGGGGAGAAGAAGCGAACTCGCCTGCTTGCAGCCGGATTGGGCTTCTTAGGCTACTGGACACCATTAGCTCCAGAGGGATCGACCGCAGGCCCAGTCCTTGGTGTTCGGTCCCGGAGCCGCGCCGCCGTCCCCCTTACAGAGCCAGAAGCAAGAAGATGGTCCGGAAAATCGGCGGCATGAAGACTCAGTCTTCACCAAGGTAGCGCACAGCACTGCAGCTGTGCGCCATTGCTCCTCTCACACACTTCACACTCCGGTCACTGAGGGTGCAGGGCGCTGGGGGGGGCGCCCTGAGGCAGCAATAAAAACACCTTGGCTGGCAAAAATACCTCAATATATAGCCCCAGGGGCTATATATGAGGAAAATACCCCTGCCAGATTCCATAAAAAAGCGGGAGAATAGGCCGCGGAAAAGGGGCGGAGCTATCTCCCTCAAGCACACTGGCGCCATTTTCCCTCACAGCTCCGATGGAGGGAAGCTCCCTAGCTCTCCCCTGCAGTTTACAACACAGAAAAGGGTTAAAAAAGAGAGGGGGGGGGGGGGGGGCACGGCAGCACAGGAGTAGGAAGCAGATCCCGGGAGCTCCCTGGATTAAACATCCTCCTGTAATATCCTGGCCCCTTTGGTGTGCCTGAATACCCTGCTTTTCTTCCCTACGCTGCAGGGCACCGGCAGGCGATTTCCCCGCTC
Organism: Pseudophryne corroboree; assembly: GCF_028390025.1. Taxonomy (NCBI): domain Eukaryota; kingdom Metazoa; phylum Chordata; class Amphibia; order Anura; family Myobatrachidae; genus Pseudophryne; species Pseudophryne corroboree. The sequence continues at coordinate 633,786,015 of NC_086448.1, forward strand.
TCCCCGGGGTCTGTACGGCCGAGGAGACATACTTCCGGATTTGCGGCCTATACCTCCTCCGGATCCCCGGCCTCAATTTTGGAGATTCCCGGCCCCACTGCTCTGGACTGCTGCTTCCAGTCATAGAGGGAACACTCTCACTTAAAGGCTGACTGATATGTAACTGGTGAGTGACTTCTACCTCCTGGGATCAAATTACACTTTGACTTCAGTTGCTGTCTTATTTTACATACTAAATAACCGCATCGCTCCTGCTCTCACCTATATTCTGGGACGCTGCCAGTACTTTCTTTTACATTTGCCTACTACTTTGGAGACCAGCTGCGGATGTGTTTCTGCTTATTACAACCCTAAAATTCACTCATTGCTGAAGTCTCCTTCTACGCTTTTGACCTGAGATTATACCGGAGTGTCTGTTACTACCTATTGTCCGTCATGGTTCGGGACGGCCAGCGCACGGCTGCGGCGAAGCTGGAGAAATTTGCCAGACAACCTAACCCACTAAACCAACGGGCCTCGCAGGCCGCTTCGCAGGGGGCCTCTCCGTCCCACTCCTACTCCCCATCTGCAACAGCTGCTGAATCCCCTAACACACCCGCAGCTCCATCTCTTCAACAAGTGCTGGAGGCAATAGCTGTATCGGAACAGCGTCTTTCAGATAAGATGGAGAAAGTGCAGTGTGATCTCTCACTGCTTTGGCAGGACGTCCAGCGCATACGAGAGAGAGTGGGAGAGGCAGAAACCCGTGTCTCGAATCTGGAGGATATGTGCGGTCCTATGAAACAATCTATTTCCACGGTAACCCAGCAAGTAACATCCCTTCAATCCAAATTACTAGACATGGAGGGTCGGCTGCGTAGAAATAATGTGCGATTTGTGGGCCTGCCGGAGAAGGAGGAGGGCTCCCAGCCTGAGGTCTTCCTGGAGTCATGGCTTAAGGAACTGTACGGCGCTGAATCCTTCACGGCACAGTTTACGGTGGAGCGTGCACACCGGATACCATCTCATCCTCTACCTCCTGGCGCCCCTCCGCGCACCTTCATCGCCAAATTTCTGCATTATAAGGACCGTGACTCGGTCCTCCGGTTGGGACGCACAAAAGGCCCCCTTACCAGAAACGGGGTTACCGTGTCTGCTTTTCCTGATTTTGCCGCGGAAGTCCAGAAGGATCGAGCCCAGTTTATGCCTATCAAGAGGCGCCTCAGAGACCTGAACGTCTCCTACTCTATGCTATTCCCCTCCCGACTCCGGGTGGTAGCGGACGGGGAAACCAAATTCTTCAATTCCCCTAGAGAGGCGGCCCAATGGCTGGACAGATATGCTCCGGGAGCGCGCCAGATGGCCCCGGATTGAGGCCCTGCACTGTCTAATGATCGGTTGGGACCACCAGAGGCATCTACCCATTGTCCAGGGAGCCCCCCCTTGGCGTTGGTGGCTCAGGACTTTTCTTTTCTTTCTCTTGATCGCTTGACTTTGGTTAAGGGTTTTGTTTAGTATTTAGCCCTTGAGAGATAGAAACGATAGTTTGGGATTTAAGTATGCCGAAGTTAGGGGTGGTATACGGGGAGGGGGGGAGAGTTCAGCGAACAGCTTGTTGCTGTGCCTTACACAAGTTTTTTTCTTTCTATAGTTTATTTTTCTCATGCTTAAATTTGTTTTGGAGTACATTCATTTTGATGTGGGAAGTATGTCTGATGCATTGGATACTGTCGATTAAGAATCAGGGATTGAGTAGTATAGCACTGTTATTACCCTCACTAACAATTTCCAGGAATATTCGCTGGACTGTATCTTTAGGTTACTACATAGAATATTACCAGATCTATGGCTAATTTGAAATTTCTGACATGGAATGTTCGAGGTTTAAATAATAAGATAAAGCGTTCCTTAGTATTAACTACACTTGGGAAATATGGCCCGGATGTTGCATGTCTCTGCGAGACTCACTTGGAGGGGAATAGGTTACTGTCACTTAGAAGACCCTGGGTGGGCTGGGCCTATCACGCTTCTCACTCCTCTTCCTCCAGGGGTGTGTCAATCCTGATAAAGAAATCGGTCCAATTTGAGCTGGTATCGGTCAAGACTGACAAATACGGTCGATTTGTGTTCCTTGAATGTAGACTAAGTTCCCAACCCTACTACATACTGGCGGTTTATATCCCCCCCCCATTCTCGTACGATGTACTACAGCAAGCCGCTTCATTCATAGCCTCCTCTCCGGACACCCGGTAATCTGCTTGGGTGACTTTAACAATGTCATGAATTTAGCTTTAGACAGATGGCGCTCTCCGCAGGCTGCTGGGGTCCGCTCTAGTCCTACTAAATTTGCTGATTTTCTGAATAATTTGCAGTGGGTGGATGTGTGGAGAGCTCGGCACCCTACGACTAGACAGTTTTCATGCTTCTCTGGCACGCATGGTTTGTTCTCCAGGATCGATCTGACCCTACTCTCCCCCGTTCTTCTCCCTAGGGTGGTTGACGTCCAATACGAGGCCCGGGGTATATCTGATCACTCCCCTATGGTGTTGACTCTCGCTATGGTGAGCCAGAGGGGTCAATCTTATTGGAAACTGCATCCTTCCTGGCTGCTGCAAATAGGTGACTGCTCTGACCAGGTGACTCAGTGGGAGGGATACTTTACTGACAATGTAGGCTCGGCCCCCGGAACAGTGGTTTGGGATTCATTTAAGGCATTCCTAAGGGGAACGTATATTAGACGTATTTCTGTCCTCAAAATGTCCTGCAGGGAGAGAGAGCGAGCCCTTGAGAGTGACGCCAGGGATTTGGAATCTAGATACTTGGTGGATGGCACCCCTGCGCTGAAGGTACGCTGGCTGGCGGCCCAGTCGGCATGGGTGGCTCATCTGTCTGATAAAAACTCGCGCTCGCTTCTATTTCAGGCTACTAATATTTACATGCAGGGCGATAGGCCAGGTGGCCTGTTGGCTCGATTGGTGCACAGTGACCGCCCAGGTTCTACAATTGCTCAGATGACCGGTAGCGATGGTGCCCTTGTGAACACCACGCCGGAAATTGCGCAGCTATTCCGCTCCTACTATGCTGAGGTCTACAGTTCACAACTGGTAGACTCGACATCAGACCTCTCCGCTTATTTAAGTAATATTCCCCTACCCACACTCCCCCCGGAGGCCTCTGAGATGCTGGAGGCACCCTTAACTCTGGAAGAGGTAACGGCGGCTATTGGCTTGTCTCCCAGCGGCAAGGCACCGGGCTATGACGGCATCCCCTCAGAGGTATACAAGACCCACATTGATTTCTTCGGTCCTAGGCTTCACGCCCTGTATTCTGATATTTTTGTTAATGATCAACTTCCCCCCTCTATGGCGGAGGCGATTATTATAGTGATCCCGAAGCCCGGAAAAGACCCTAGATCCCCAGAATCCTATAGACCGATATCATTGATTCCCACTGACACTAAGATCCTGGCAAAGATTTTAGCAGTTCGACTCAACACCGTAATTACTTCCATTATCCACTCCGACCAGACCGGCTTTATGCCAGGGATGTCCACTTCTATTAACCTACGTAGATTATATACCATTTTACAAATCCCATATGACTTCCCCTCTGACTCGGTAGTGGTCTCACTGGATGCCGCCAAGGCATTTGACAGTATCGAGTGGTCCTATCTATGGGAGGTCATGACAGCTATGGGTTTCGGGCCTAATTTTATAAAATGGATTAAATTGCTTTATCAGCACCCGACTGCCAGGATCTCAGTGAATGGCTATATCTCTCCCTCGTTCCGCCTGTTTCGCGGGACCAGGCAGGGATGTCCTCTGTCCCCAACCTTGTTTGCCCTGGCCATCGAACCCTTGGCCTGTCTAATAAGGTCCCACCCAGGCGTGGTGGGCATTCATACCGGCCCTCGTGAGGATAGGATTGCCCTTTACGCTGACGACATGCTGTTGTTTCTGCAGGATTACACCAGGTCTATGCCTACAGTGTTGCAATTGATTGAGGAGTTCGGTGTATATTCAGGCCTTCATATTAACTGGTCTAAGTCCTCTATTATGCCTGTGATTGCCCCCCCCCCCCCCCTGCTGCTCCTAAAATCTCCCTACCGCTATGTTGGACGGCGAAATTTAAATATCTTGGGATTCAGGTAACCAATGACCCCTCTGACTTTACACCTTTGAACCTTGATCCGATCATGCAACAAATTACTCGTAAATCCAAGACTTGGTGTAAGCTTCCATTGACTGTATCTGGCAGGGTCAGCCTCGTAAAAATGATAATACTACCTAAGATTCTATATGTGGTTCTGCAATCCCCTGTATATATTCATCCATCCTTCTTTAGAAAATTGAATAGTGTCCTGTCTTCTTTAATATGGGCTAGCAAACGTCCTAGAATACAACTGAACACTCTCACCAGGCTGCGCAGCGACGGAGGTCTGGCCTTGCCAAACTTTCAGATGTACTACTATGCCGCTCAGCTGTCTCATATTAGTGCATGGGTACAGGATACTGGCGTCACTTCTCTACACTGGGTATTTGTCCAATGCTACTTCTTCGACTTATCCCCCCTGCAGGTGTTGCTGAGTGGGAGCTTGGCCCGGTTCCTCCCTCCTCTTATATACCAAGCCATGAAGGTGTGGCAGGCACTAAAAATTCTTTTGAAATTTGATGGATTGGACCCGGACACCCCCCTCTGGTATTCTAAATGGCTCCCTGAACTGTATGCGCTCGAGGGGAGGGAAGTTTGGGCCCCTAAATCAGTGATTTCCATAAATCACCTTTATACGGATAATACGCTCAAATCCTTCCAACAACTAAAAGATGAGTTTAATTTGCCTAACTCCTATTTTTTTAGATACCTCCAGCTCAGACATGCCTTGCAGTCCCAATTCGCCAATTCCCCCCCTAAAATTATACCATTTCCCATTAAGACCTTTGTAAGTATGCTGGGTCGAGTTAAGATGATTTCCCATGCTTATGGTTATCTACTCGCCAAACTCCATATAGATCCTTTGACACGTCTCCGTGTCAAATGGGAGCAGGATCTGGGCCCCATAGATGAAGAGAACTGGGCCCTTGCTTTGGAAACTCCGTGCACGGTTACCAAATCCATCAGGTATCAACAGATACAATACTTCCTTTTGCATAGAATATATATGACCCCGGCCAGACTGGCCAAATTCGGGACGGGTCGTGTGGGTGACTGCCCTAAGTGTGGGATGACTGCAGGTACTTTTTGGCACCTCATTTGGGATTGTCCGGTGCTGCGGGCTTTCTGGGCGGGGGTCGGATCGATTCTGGGGAACACAGGGGTGGACGAGGCCATGCTTACTCCGCAATTTTGCATCCTGGGAATGGGTAGCTCTGACTTTGTGTCTGGTCCAGAGGGCCTATATGCTCGCAACATATGTGCAATGGCGAAGGTGAGCATTGCGAGGCTATGGATGGCCCCTAAGGGCCCTACACTCCCCGCTCTTAAGGCACTAATAAACGACACTGTTTTTAAGGAACGATACATTTATATGAAACACAATGCCTCCGCTAAATTTGAAAGAATTTGGTCTCCATGGCTGGAATCCATATACTCCGTCCCAGACCCTACAACTTAATGGTGATAGGGTTACTAACAGGTCCTGGATTTGCCAAGTTATGATCTTCTAGGGCCATAGGCTTCCCTCTCACCCAATGGGTTGTGAATGAGAGAGTGGCTCTGTGCCCATCTGGACAGGGTAGGATTTAGAGTGCTAGTATCCCCCAATGCGTCCTCTTCCCCATAATGTTTTTTGCTCTTTGTTTTCTTAATTTTTTTATTTCTGGGGTTCTCTGTGTTTGGTTTCTGATTGTTTTCTTCTCTTTTAAAGGGTTTTACTCGGACGGATTGTCCGTAAGAGTTATATTTGAGGGGGGGGGGGGAACAAAACAAAGTATAATGTGATTTCATGAATACTAGAGTGTACGGATAATGCAAAATAATGGTATATATAACTGTACATTCCTATGCGCCTATGAGCAAATGACATAGTTTGAAAATAAGTCGAAAGTGAATGCTGTTCCCCGATGAGGACATGTCATTACGTGTTTAATGTGTTCCTGTTATGCAATGTCTGTATGCAAACTACTCTCCTTCGAAATAAAAATACTTTATTTAAAAAAAAAAAAGAGGGGGGGCATTTAATTTAGGCGCAGTATACATATATAAAAAAAGCAGCTATAGGGGACATAACTCAGTTAGTCCCTGCATTATATAGCGCTCTGGTGTGTGCTGGCATACTCTCACTCTGTCCCCCCAAAGGGCTTTTGTGGGTCCTGTCCTCGTTTAGAGCATTCCCTGTGTGTCTGCGGTGTGTCGGTACGGGTGTGTCGACATGTTGAATGAGGAGGCTTATATGGTGACGGAGCAGAGGCCGATATATGTGATGTAGCCCCCTGTGGGGCCGACACCAGAGTGGATGGATAGGTGAAAGGTATTAACCGACAGTGTCAACTCCTTACATAAAAGGGTGGATGACGTAACAGATGTGGGACAGCCGGCTTCTCAGCCCGCGCCTGCCCAGGCGTCTCAAAGGCCATCAGGGGCTCAAAAACGCCCGCTCTCTCAGATGGCAGACACAGATGTCGACACGGAGTCTGACTCCAGTGTCGACAAGGTGGAGACATATACACAATCCACTAGGAACATCCGTGACTTGATCCCGGCAATAAAAAATGTGTTACACATTTCTGACATTAACCCAAGCACCTCTAAAAATGGGGTTTTAGGTTTGGGGAGAAAAAACAGGCAGTGTTTTGTTCCCCCATCAGATGAATAAATGAAGTGTGTGAAAAGCGTGGGTTCCCCCGTTTAAAAACTGGTAATTTCTAAAAAGTTACTGATGGCGTACCCTTTCCCGCCAGGAGGATAAGTTACGCTGGGAGATATCCCCTAGGGGTGGATAAGGCGCTCACACGGTTGTCAAAAAAGGTGGCACTGCCGTTTTAGGAACGGCCACTTTGAAGGTACCTGTTTGATAAAAGACAGGAGGATATCCTGAAGTCTGTATTTACACACTCAGGTACTAGACGGAGACCTGCAGATCGTGCTGCTGCAGCGTGGTCGGTAACCCTGTCAAACATGAGAACATATTAAAGACGTCGTCTTATATATGAGGGATGCACAGAGGGATATTTTGCCGGCTGGCATCCAAAATGAATGTAATGTCCATTCTGTCAGGAGGGTATTAGAGACCTGTCACGGGACAGGTGATGCTGACTTTAAAAAGATTCTGCCTTATAAGGGTGAGGAATTATTTGGGGATGATCTCTGGGACCTCGTATCCACAGCCACAGCTGGGAAGAAATATTTTTACCTCAGGTTTCCTCACAGACTAAGAAAGCACTGTATCAGGTACAGTCCTTTCGGCTTCAGAAAAGCAAGCGGGTCAAAGGCATTTCCCTTTTGTACAGAGACAAGGGAAGAGGAAAAGCTGCACCAGTCAGCCTGCTCCCAGATTCAAAATTCTTCTCTCGCTTCCTCTGAGCCCACAGCATGACGCGGGGGCTCCACAGGTGTAGCCAGGTACGGTGGGGGGCCGTCTAAAAAAATTTCAGCGATAAGTGGGCTCGCTCACAGGTGGATCCCTGTTTCTTTCAAGAAGTATGTCAGGGGTACAAGCTGGAATTCGAGATATCTCCCCCCTAGCCGTTTCCTAGATTATGGCTTGCCGACAACTCCCTCAGGCAGGGAGGCTGTACTAAAGGCAATTAATAAGCAGTATTCCCAACAGGTAATACTCAAGTGCCCCTACTTCAACAAGGACGGGGTTACTATTCTACATGGTTCGGTGTGACCCATTTATATTAAAATCCTTGAACACATACATAAAAAAATTCAAGTTCAAGATGAAATCGCTCGGGGCGGTTATTGCAAGCCTGGACGAGGGGGATTACATGGTATCCCAGGACATCAAGGATGCTTACCTGCATGTCCCCATTTACCATCCTCGCCAGAAGTACCTCAGATTTGTGGTACAGGATTACCATTACCAAGTCCAGACAGGACTGTACAAGGCACCGAGGGTGTTTACCAGGGTAATGGCCGAAATGATGATACTCCTTCGAAAAAAGGGAGTTTTAATTATCCCGTACTTGGACAATCTCCTTATAAGGGCGAGGTCCAAGGAGCAGTTGCTAGTCGGGGTAGCACTATTTTGGAAAGTGCTACAACAGCAGAGTTGGATTCTAAACAGTCCAAAGTCACAGCTGGTTCCTATGACACGTCTACTGTTCCTGGGGATGGTTCTGGACACAGACCAGAAATAAGTGTTTCTCTGGGAGGAGAAAGCCAAGGAGCTGTCATCTCTAGTCAGAGACCTCCTGAAGCCAAAACAGGTATCGGTGCATCATTGCACGCGAATCCTGGGAAAAAGGGTAGCTTCCTACGAAGCAATCCCATTCGGCAGGTTCCATGCAAGAACTTTTCAGTGGGACCTGTTGGACAAGTGGTCCGGATCGCATCATTAAATGCATCGGCTGATAACCCTGTCTCCAAGGACCAGGGTATCTCTAAAATGGTGGCTGCAGAGTGCCCATCTTAAGGAGGGCCGCAGGTTCGACATACTGGACTAGGTCCTAGTGACCATGGAGGCCAGCCTTTGAGGCTGGGGGCAGTCACACAGGGAAGAAAATTCCAAGGACTTTGGTCAAGTCAGGTGACTTCTCTACACAGGCAAGGCCTCTGCTTCAAAACCAGCCGGTACTGATCCAATCAGACAACATCACGGCGGTCGCCCATGTAAACCGACAGGGCGACACAAGAAGCAGGATGGCGATGGCAAAAGCCACAAGGATTCTCCGATGGACGGAAAATCATGTGTTAGCACTGTCAACAGTGTTCATTCCCGGAGTGGACAACTGGGAAGCTGATCTTCTCAGCAGACACGACCTCCACCCGGGAGAGTGGGGACTTCATCCAGAAGTCTTCCAAAGGATTGTACACCTTTGGGAAAGGCCACAGGTGGACATGATGGCGTCCCGCCTCAACAAAAAGATATAAAAGATATTGCGCTAACTTGGTCATATATGAGAGAAGCAGGTCACATGAAAAACCACATATTTAATAGTGTAAAAGAATACAATTAAAATGGTATAAAATATACGTAAGTATATATATAAGAAGACACTGGTGGGTGTCAGATCACAAAGCAGCAGTGCCCCTCTCAGTCCTGATACGAATCAATGAAAGCAGTTCAAAACCTGTTCCAATAAAACAGTCCCCTATTGATAAACTCTGGGTGTCCCGTTAATGTTCCATTAGGTATAATATTTACCACCAGCAGTTGTTCAAGGTGTTTAAGCGGTAGGCATCCGCAGAAGCTTGTCCCTTGTTTGGCTGTATGGAGATTCCACGCTGGGAATGGATGATCTTCTAACGGGAATCCACAAAGTAGGAAGATGGTGGGGACCTGGTCCAGGTAGAGATTCCTCAGGAAATTGAATTAGCAGGCAGTGGGCACGCACAGCACCAAGCATCTATCTTTGTATACATTTGTGTTTTGGGGGTCTGACCAACCCCTTTTTTGTTATAGCTGCTGTGGTGCACCTCCCCAATCAGCGCCTGGAGTAAATTCACCTTAGGGTGTTTTTCTTTTCTTCAGCAATAAAAGATATTGCGCCAGGTCAAGGGACCCTCAGGCGATAGTTGTGGACGCTCTGGTAACACCGTGGGTGTACCAGTCGTTTTATGTGTTCCCTCCTCTGCCCCTCATACCAAAGGTATTGAGAATAATAATAAGAAGGCGAGGAGTAAGAACGATACTCGTGGTTCCGGATTGGCCAAGAAGAGCTTGGTACCCAGAACTTCAAAAAATTATATCAGAGGACCCATGGCCTCTGCCGCTCAGACAGGACCTGCGGCAGCAGGGGCCCTGTCTGTTCCAAAACTTACCGCGGCTGCGTTTGACGGCATGGCGGTTGAACGCCGGATCCTGAAGGAAAAGGGAATTCCGGAGAAAGTCATTCCTACGCTTATTAAAGCTAGGAAAGAGGTTACAGCAAATCATTATCACCGCATATGGCGGAAGTATGTTGCATGGTGTGAGGCCGAAAAGGCCCCAACAGAGGAATTTCAACTAGGTCGATTTCTGCATTACCTGCAAGCAGGAGTGAATATGGGCCTAAAACTGGGCTCCATTAAGGTACAGATCTCGGCTCTGTCGATTTTCTTTCAAAAAGAACTAGCTTCAGTACCTGAAGTTCAGACATTTGTAAAAGGAGTGCTGCATATTCAGCCCCCATTTGTGCCTGCTGTGGCACCTTGGGATCTCAACGTGGTGTTGAGTTTCTTAAAATCACATTGGTTTGAGCCACTAAAGACCGTGAATCTGAAATATCTCACGTTGAAAGTGGTCATGTTATTGGCCTTGGCTTCGGCCAGGCGAGTATCGGAATTGGCGGCTTTATCATGTAAAAGCCCTTATCTAATTTTCCATACGGATAGGGCAGAATTGAGGACTCGTCCCCAGTTTCTCCCTAAGGTGGTGTCAGCGTTTCACCTGAACCAGCCTATTGTGGTGCCTACGGCTACTAAGGACTTGGAGGACTCCAAGTTGCTAGACGTTGTCAGGGCCCTGAAAATATATGTTTCCAGTACAGCTGGAGTCAGAAAATTTGACTCGCTGTTTAGTTTATGTGCACCCAACAAGCTGGGTGCTCCTGCTTCTAAGCAGACTATTGCTCGTTGGATTTGTAGTACAATTCAGCTTGCACATTCTGTGGCAGGCCTGCCACAGCTAAAATCTGTCAATGCCCATTCCACAAGGAAGGTGGGCTCATCTTGGGCGGCTGCCCGAGGGGTCTCGGCTTTACAGCTTTGCCGAGCTGCTACTTGGTCAGGGGCAAACACGTTTGCAAAATTCTATAAATTTGATACCCTGGCTGAGGAGGACCTGGAGTTCTCTCATTCGGTGTTGCAGAGTCAGCCGCACTCTCCCGCCCGTTTGGGAGCTTTGGTATAATCCCCATGGTCCTTACGGAGTTCCCAGCATCCACTAGGACGTCAGAGAAAATAAGAATTTACTCACCGGTAATTCTATTTCTCGTAGTCCGTAGTGGATGCTGGGCGCCCGTCCCAAGTGCGGTGTATCTGCAATACTTGTACGTAGTTATTGTTAACTAAATCGGGTTATTGTTGAGCCATCTGTTGAGAGGCTCGGTTGTTTCATACTGTTAACTGGGTTTCATATCACGAGTTATACGGTGTGATTGGTGTGGCTGGTATGAGTCTTACCCGGGATTCAAAATCCTTCCTTTTTGTGTACGCTCGTCCGGGCACGGTGTCCTAACTGAGGCTTGGAGGAGGGTCATGGTGGGAGGAGCCAGTGCACACCAGGTAGTCTAAGATCTTTCTAGAGTGCCCAGCCTCCTTCGGAGCCCGCTATTCCCCATGATCCTTACGGAGTTCCCAGCATCCACTACGGACTACGAGAAATAGAATTACCGGTGAGTAAATTCTTATTATATTCTCTAGCGTCCTAGATGATGCTGGGACTCCGTAAGAACCATGGGGATTATACCAAAGCTCCCAAACGGGCGGGAGAGTGCGGATGACTCTGCAGCACCGATTGAGCAAACAGGAGGTCCTCCTCAGCCAGGGTATCAAACTTATAGAACTTTGCAAAGGTGTTTGACCCCGACCAAGTAGCAGCTCGGCACAGCTGTAGTGCCGAGACCCTCGGGCAGCCGCCCAAGATGAGCCCACCTTCCTAGTGGAATGGGCCTTAACCGATTTCGGTAACTGCAATCCTGCCGTAGAATGCGCCTGCTGAATCGTGTTACAGATCCAGCGAGCAATAGTCTGCTTTGAAGCAGGGCCGCCAACCTTGTTGGCTGCATACAGGACAAACAGTGCTTCTGTTTTTCTGATCCTAGCCGTTCTGGCCACGAAAATTTTCAAAGCCCTGACCACATCAAGGGACTCGGAATCCTCCAAGTCACGTGTAGCCACAGGCACGACAATAGGTTGGTTCATATGAAAGGATGAGACCATCTTAGGTAGGAATTGAGGACGGGTCCGCAACTCCGCTCTATCCATATGGAAAACCAGATAGGGGCTTTTATGTGATAAAGCCGCCAATTCCGAAACTCGCCTAGCCGAAGCCAAGGCTAACAACATGACCACCTTCCAAGTGATATATTTCAACTCCACTATTTTAAGTGGTTCAAACCAATGTGACTTAAGGAAACTTAACACCACGTTAAGGTCCCAAGGCGCCACCTGAGGTACAAAAGGAGGCTGAATATGCAGTACTCCCTTCACAAAAGTCTGTACTTTAGGTAAAGAGGCCAATTCCTTTTGAAAGAAAATGGATAAGGCCGAAATCTGAACCTTAATGGAGCCTAATTTTAGGCCCAAATTCACTCCAGTTTGTAGGTAGTGAAGAAAACGGCCTAGATGGAATTCTTCCGTAGGAGCATTCCTGGCCTCACACCAAGATACATATTTTCGCCATATTCGGTGATACTGTTTAGACGTCACGTCCTTCCTAGCCTTTATTAGCGTAGGAATGACCTCATCCGGAATACCTTTCTCCGCTAGGATCCGGCGTTCAACCGCCATGCCGTCAAACGCAGCGGCGGTAAGTCTTGGAACAGACAGGGACCTTGTTGTAACAGGTCCTGCCTTAGAGGAAGAGGCCACGGATCTTCTGTGAGCATTTCTTGCAGATCCGGATACCAGGTCCTTCGTGGCCAATCTGGAACAATGAGAATTGTTCTCACTCCTCTTTTTCTCATTATCCTCAACACCTTGGGTATGAGAGGAAGAGGAGGAAACACATATACCGACTGGAACACCCACGGTGTCACTAGGGCGTCCACAGCTACTGCCTGAGGGTCTCTTGACCTGGCGCAATACCTTTGCAGCTTTTTGTTGAGACGGGATGCCATCATGTCTATTTGGGGTAGTCCCCACTTGCAATCTGCGCGAAGACTTCCTGATGAAGTCCCCACTCTCCCGGATGCAGATTGTGTCTGCTGAGGAAGTCTGCTTCCCAGTTGTCCACTCCCGGAATGAACACTGCTGACAGAGCGCTTACATGATTCTCCGCCCAGCGAAGAATTCTGGTGGCTTCTGCCATTGCCACTCTGCTCCTTGTGCCGCCTTGGCTGTTTACATGAGCTACTGCGGTGATGTTGTCTGACTGGATCAGTACTGGTCGATTGCGAAGTAAGATCTCCGCTTGACGTAGGGCGTTGTATATGGCCCTTAGTTCCAGGATGTTGATGTGAAGACAAGTCTCTTGACTTGACCAAAGTCCTTGGAAATTTCTTCCCTGTGTGACTGCTCCCCAACCTCTGAGGCTCGCGTCCGTGGTCACCAGGATCCAGTCCTGAATGCCGAACCTGCGGCCCTCTAGAAGGTGAGCACTGTTTAGCCACCACAGGAGAGATACTCTGGCCCTGGGGGACAGGGTGATCCGCTGATGCAATTGCAGATGTGACCCGGACCATTTGTCCAACAGGTCCCATTGGAAGGTCCTTGCATGGAATCTGCCGTATCGAATGGCTTCGTATGTTGCCACCATCTTTCCCAGAACTTGAGTGCAATGATGTACTGACACTTGTTTTGGTTTCAACAGGTTCATGACTAGAGTCATGAGTTCCTGCGCTTTTTCCGTCTGAAGAAAAACCCTTTTCTGGTCTGTGTCCAGAATCATGCCCAAGAAGGGCAGACAAGTTGTAGGATTCAGCTGCGACTTTGGAATATTGAGAATCCAGCCGTGTCGCTGTAACACATTCAGTGAAAGTGATACGCTGTTCAGCAACTTCTCCCGTGATCTCGCTTTTATGAGGAGATCGTCCAAGTACGGGATAATTGTGACACCCTGCTTGCGCAGGAGCACTATCATTTCTGCCATTACCTTGGTGAAAATTCTCGGGGCCGTGGAAAGCCCAAACGGCAACCTCTGAAATTGGTAATGACAATCCTGTACTGCAAATCTCAGGTACGCCTGATGAGGAGGATATATGGGGACATGCAAGTATGCATCCTTTATGTCCAGAGATACCAAAAAATCTCCCCCTTCTAGGCTGGCGATGACCGGCCTGAGCGATTCCATTTTGAACTTGAACCGTTTTAAGTAAAGGTTCAGGGATTTTAAATTTAAAATGGGTCTGACCGAACCGTCCGGTTTCGGAACCACAAACAGAGTTGAGTAGTACCCTTGCCCTCTTTGAAGCAGGGGAACCTCTACCACCACTTGTTGAAGACACAATTTGTGAATCGCATGTAACACTATCTCCCTTTCCAGGGTTTGTTTCGGTAGGGCCGATTTGAAAAACCGGCGAGGAGGCACTTCGAATTCCAGCTTGTAACCCTGGGAAACTATTTCTATTGCCCATGGATCTACCTGTGAGTGGACCCAGACGTGGCTGAACAGTCGAAGACGTGCCCCCACAGGAGCTGACTCCCTCAGGGGAGCCCCAGCGTCATGTGGTGGATTTTGCAGAGGCCGGGGAGGACTTCTGTTCCTGGGAACTAGCTGTGTTATGCAGCTTTTTCCCTCTGCCCTTACCTCTGGCAAGAAAGGACGATCCACGTGCTCTCTTGCTTTTATTGGAACGAAAGGACTGCATTTGATAATGAGGCGCTTTCTTAGATTGTGAGGGAATATATGGCAAAAATTTTGATTTACCTGCCGTAGCCGTGGAGACTAGGTCCGAGAGTCCCTCTCCAAACAATTCCTCACCCTTGTAAGGCAACAACTCCATATGTCTCTTGGAGTCGGCATCACCAGTCCACTGTCGGGTCCATAAGACACGCCTAGCAGAAATAGACATAGCGTTTATCCTGGAACCCAGTAAACTAATGTCTCTTTGAGCATCCCTCATATACAAGACCGCATCTTTTATATGCCCTAGGGTCAATAAAATGGTATCCTTATCAAGAGTCTCAATATCCGTTGATAAGGAATCTGTCCATGCTGCTACAGCACTACAAACCCAGGCCGACGCAATAGCCGGTCTGAGTAACGTACCAGAATGTGTGTAAATGGACTTCAGGGTAACCTCCTGCTTGCGGTCAGCAGGATCCTTGAGGTTAGCCGTATCTTGGGATGGAAGCGCTATCTTTTTTGATAAGCGCGTCAAGGCCTTGTCCACCCTAGGGGAGGATTCCCACCGTATCCTATCCTGCGACGGGAAAGGATACGCTGTTAGGATCCTTTTGGGAATCGGCAGTTTTTTATCTGGAGTTTCCCACGCTTTTTCACATACTTTGTTCAGCTCATGTGAGGAGGGAAAGGATACCTCAGGTTTCTTTCCTTTATACATGTGTACCCTCGTGTCAGGGACAGGGGGTTCCTCAGTGATATGCAACACATCTTTTATTGCGATAATCATATATCGAATACCTTTAGCCACCTTTGGCTGTAATTTTGTATCATCGTAATCGACATTGGAGTCTGAATCCGTGTCGGTATCTGTGTCAACTATTTGGGATAGTGGGCGCTTTTGAGACCCCGAAGGTCCCGGCGACATAGGGACAGGCATGGGTTTACTCACTGACTGTGCCCCAGCTTCGGCTTTGTCTAGCCTTTTTTGCAATAAATTAACATTTGCACTTAAAACATTCCACATATCCATCCAGTCCGGCGTCGGCACCGCCGACGGAGATCTAACATTCATAAACTCCCCCTCCTCCTTAGGTGAGCCCTCAACCTCAGACATGTCGACACACACGTACCGACACACCACACATACACAGGGAAGCTCTTTTCTGAAGACAGGTATGCCAGCACACACCCCAGCGCTATATGACCCAGGAATAACACAGTAAATTAATGTTTACCCAGCAGCGCTGTTTTATGTATCTGCGCCAATTATGTGCCCCCCCTCTACTTTAAAACCCTCTGTCACCGTGTGTCAAGCAGGGGAGAGTCCGGGGAGCTTCCTCTCAGCGGTGCTGGGGAGAAAAATGGCGCTTGTGAGTGCTGAGGGAGAAGCCCCGCCCCCTCGGCGGCGGGCTTCTGTCCCGCTCAATTTTTTCAATACATGGCGGTGGCTCTTTTTATACATGTACAGTGCCCAGCTGTACATGTATATATACATCTGAGCCATAAGAGAGGTTTATATCGCTGCCCAGGGCCCCCCCTGCGCCCTGCACCCTTACAGTGACCGGACTGTGTGAGGTGAAGGGGAGCAATGGCGCACAGCTGCAGTGCTGTGCGTTACCTCAGTGAAGATCCAAGTGTCTTCTGCCGCCTCAGATGGGTCTTTTCCTCACATACTCACCCAGCTTCTTTCTTCCGGCGGTGCGGCTCTGGGACGGACGGCGAGGGTTAGACCTGCGTACCGATCCCTCTGGAGCTAATGGTGTCCAGTAGCCTAAGAAACAGAGCCCTGAAACTCAGAGAAGTAGGTCTGTTTCTCTCAGTCCCTCGATGCAGGGAGTCTGTTGCCAGCAGGCTCCCTGAAAATAAAAAAACTAACAAAAATGCTTTCTTACAGGAAACTCAGGAGAGCTCCTGAAATGCACCCAGTCTCCACTGGGCACAGTATCAAACTGAGGTCTGGAGGAGGGGCATAGAGGGAGGAGCCAGTGCACACCCAGAGTCAAAGTCTTTCTTAAAGTGCCCATGTCTCCTGCGGAGCCCGTCTCCTTACGGAGTCCCAGCATCCTCTAGGACGTTAGAGAAACAGGAATTGTGTTCTAGAGGGTGGGCCTCTTGTAGTACGGGCTTCTGCCGCTAGGTGAATGTTTGCAGAACCCTTCTGAGCCAGTATCCCCGCTGATGTTGCGAGGGAAGGTAGCATTTGACTGCAGTGATTTTTCTCTGACGTCCTAGTGGATGCTGGGATCTCCGTAAGGACCATGGGGAATAGCGGCTCCGCAGGAGACTGGGCACAAAAAGAAAAGCTTTAGGACTACCTGGTGTGCACTGGCTCCTCCCCCTATGACCCTCCTCCAAGCCTCAGTTAGATTTTTGTGCCCGGCCGAGCAGGGTGCAATCTAGGGGGCTCTCCTGAGCTTCTTAGAAAAAAGTTAGTTTTAGGTTTTTTATTTTCAGTGAGACCTGCTGGCAACAGGCTCACTGCATCGAGGGACTAAGGGGAGAAGAAGCGAACCTGCCTGCTTGCAGCCAGCTTGGGCTTCTTAGACTACTTGACATCATTAGCTCCAGAGGGATCGAACACAGGCCCAGCCTCGGAGTCCGGTCCCAGAGCCGCGCCGCCGGCCCCCTTACAGAGCCAGAAGCAAGAAGAGGTCCGGAAAATCGGCGGCAGAAGACATCAGTCTTCATCAAGGTAGCGCACAGCACTGCAGCTGTGCGCCATTGCTCCTCATGCACACCTCACACGGCGGTCACTGATGGGTGCAGGGCGCTGGGGGGGGGGGCGCCCTGAGCAGCAATATTAACACCTTTGCTAGCAAAAATACATCATATATAGCCCCCAGGGCTATATGGATGTACATTAACCCCTGCCAGATTTTACAAAAAAGCGGGAGAAAAGTCAGCCGAAAAGGGGGCGGAGCGATCTCTCTCAGCACACTGGCGCCATTTTCCCTCACAGCTCCGCTGGAAGGACGTCTCCCTGACTCTCCCCTGCAGTCCTGCACTACAGAAAAGGGTAAAAAAGAGAGGGGGGGCACTAATTAGGCGCAGTATTACAGATAACAGCAGCTATAAGGGAAAACACTCTATATAGTGATATCCCTGTGTATATATAGCGCTCTGGTGTGTGCTGGCATACTCTCCCTCTGTCTCCCCAAAGGGCTAGTGGGGTCCTGTCCTCTATCAGAGCATTCCCGGTGTGTGTGCTGTGTGTCGGTACGGCTGTGTCGACATGTATGAAGAGGAAAATGATGTGGAGGCGGAGCAATTGCCTGTAGTGGAGATGTCACCCCCTAGGGGGTCGACACCTGAGTGGATGGGCTTATGGAAGGAATTACGTGAAAGTGTCAACTCTTTACATAAGAAGTTTGATGACATGGGACAGCCGGCTTCTCAGCTTGTGCCTGTCCAGGAGTCTCAAAGGCCATCAGGGGCTCTAAAACGCCCGCTACCTCAGATGGCAGATACAGACGTCGACACGGATACTGACTCCAGTGTTGACGACGAGGAGACAAATGTAACTTCCAGTAGGGCCACACGTTACATGATTGAGGCAATGAAAAATGTTTTACACATTTCTGATAATACCACAGGTACCACTAAAAAGGGTATTATGTTTGGTGAGAAAAAACTACCGGTAGTTTTTCCTACATCTGAGGAATTAAATGAAGTGTGTGATGAAGCGTGGGTTTCTCCTGATAAAAAACAAATAATTCCTAGGAAGGTATTGGCAATGTACCCTTTCCCGCCAGAGGATAGGGCGCGTTGGGAAACTCCCCCTAGGGTAGATAAAGCGCTCACACGCTTGTCCAAACAGGTGGCACTACCGTCTCCGGATACGGCCGCCCTTAAGGATCCTGCTGACAGAAAGCAGGAGACTATCCTGAAGTGTATATACACACACACTGGTGTTATACTGCGACCAGCAATCGCCTCAGCCTGGATGTGCAGTGCTGGGGTGGCTTGGTCAGACTCCCTGACAGACAATATTGATACCCTGGATAGGGACAGTATATTACTGACTGTAGAGCATTTAAAAGATGCATTTTTATACATGCGTGATGCACAGAGGGATATTTGCCGACTGGCATCACGAGTAAGTGCTATGTCCATTTCCGCCAGAAGGGGGTTATGGACTCGGCAGTGGTCAGGTGATGCCGATTCTAAAAGGCATATGGAAGTATTGCCTTATAAAGGGGAGGAGTTATTTGGGGTAGGTCTGTCGGACCTGGTTTCCACGGCAACTGCTGGGAAATCCACGTTTTTACCCCAGGTCGCCTCTCAACAAAAGAAGACATCGTATTATCATGCGCAGTCCTTTCGGCCCCATAAGGGCAAGCGGGCAAAAGGCTCCTCTTTTCTGCCCCATGGCAGAGGGAGAGGAAAAAGGCTGCAGCAAACAGCCAGTTCCCAGGAACAGAAGTCCTCCCCCGCTTCCGCCAAGTCCTCAGCATGACGCTGGGGCTCTACAGGCGGACTCAGGTACGGTGGGGGCCCGTCTCAAGAATTTCAGCGCACAGTGGGCTCGCTCACAAGTAGATCCCTGGATCTTTCAGGTAGTATCTCAGGGGTACAAATTGGAATTCGAGACGTCTCCCCCTCGCCGTTTCCTAAAGTCTGCCTTACCGACGACTCCTTCCGACAGGGAGGCGGTATTAGAAGCTATCCACAAGCTGTATTCCCAGCAGGTGATAATCAAGGTACCCCTCCTGCAACAAGGAAAGGGGTATTATTCCACAATGTTTGTGGTACCGAAGCCGGACGGCTCGGTGAGACCCATTTTAAATCTAAAGTCATTGAACACTTACATAAAGAAGTTCAAATTCAAGATGGAGTCACTCAGAGCGGTTATCTCGAGCCTGGAGGAAGGGGATTATATGGTGTCTCTGGACATCAAGGATGCTTACCTGCATGTCCCAATTTACCCTTCTCACCAAGGGTACCTCAGGTTTGTGGTACAGAACTGCCACTATCAGTTCCAAACGCTGCCGTTTGGATTGTCCACGGCACCGCAGGTCTTTACCAAGGTAATGGCCGAAATGATGATACTCCTTCGAAGGAAGGGAGTTTTAATTATCCCGTACTTGGACGATCTCCTGATAAGGGCGAGATCCTGGGAACAGTTGGTAGTCGGGGTAGCACTGTCTCAAGAAGTGTTACGACAGCACGGTTGGATTCTCAATATTCCAAAATCGCAGCTGATCCCGACGACACGTCTTCTGTTCCTAGGGATGATTCTGGACACAGTCCAGAAAAAGGTATTTCTCCCGGAGGAGAAAGCCAGGGAGTTATCCGATCTAGTCAGAAACCTCCTAAAACCAGGTCAAGTATCGGTGCATCAATGCACAAGGGTCCTGGGAAAAATGGTGGCTTCTTACGAAGCAATTCCATTCGGCAGATTCCACGCAAGAACTTTCCAGTGGGACCTGCTGGACAAATGGTCCGGATCGCATCTTCAGATGCATCAGAGGATAACCCTGTCACCAAGGACAAGGGTGTCTCTCCTGTGGTGGTTGCAGAGTGCCCATCTTTTAGAGGGCCGCAGATTCGGCATTCAGGACTGGGTCCTGGTGACCACGGATGCCAGCCTTCGAGGCTGGGGAGCAGTCACACAGGGAAGAAATTTCCAGGGAGTGTGGTCAAACCTGGAGACCTCACTTCACATAAATATCCTGGAGCTAAGGGCCATTTACAATGCCCTAAGCCAAGCGAGACCTCTGCTTCAGGACCAGCCGGTGTTGATCCAGTCGGACAACATCACGGCGGTCGCCCACGTAAACAGACAGGGCGGCACAAGAAGCAGGAGGGCAATGGCAGAAGCTGCAAGGATTCTCCGATGGGCGGAAAATCATGTGATAGCACTGTCAGCAGTGTTTATTCCGGGAGTGGACAACTGGGAAGCAGACTTCCTCAGCAGACACGACCTCCACCCGGGAGAGTGGGGACTTCACCCGGAGGTTTTCCACATGATTGTAAGCCGTTGGGAAAAACCAAAGGTGGACATGATGGCGTCCCGCCTCAACAAAAAACTAAAAAGTTATTGCGCCAGGTCAAGGGACCCTCAGGCGATAGCTGTGGACGCCCTGGTAACGCCGTGGGTGTACCAGTCGGTTTATGTGTTCCCTCCTCTGCCGCTCATACCCAAAGTACTGAAAATTATAAGACTGAGAGGAGTAAGAACTATACTCGTGGCTCCGGATTGGCCAAGAAGGACTTGGTACCCGGAACTTCAAGAGATGCTCACAGAGGACCCGTGGCCTCTACCTCTAAGAAGGGACCTGCTCCAGCAGGGACCCTGTCTGTTCCAAGACTTACCGCGGCTGCGTTTGACGGCATGGCGGTTGAACGCCGGATCCTGAAGGAAAAAGGCATTCCAGAAGAAGTCATCCCTACTTTGATAAAAGCCAGAAAGGATGTAACCGCAAAGCATTATCACCGCATTTGGCGAAAATATGTTGCGTGGTGCGAGGCCAGGAAGGCCCCGACGGAGGAATTTCAACTGGGTCGATTCCTGCATTTCCTGCAAACAGGAGTGTCTATGGGCCTCAAATTGGGATCCATTAAGGTTCAGATTTCGGCCCTGTCGATTTTCTTCCAGAAAGAACTGGCTTCAGTTCCTGAAGTTCGGACATTTGTCAAGGGGGTGCTGCATATACAGCCTCCTTTTGTGCCTCCAGTGGCACCTTGGGATCTCAATGTAGTTTTGGGGTTCCTAAAATCACATTGGTTTGAACCACTTAAATCTGTGGATCTAAAATATCTCACGTGGAAAGTGGTCATGCTGTTGGCCCTGGCTTCGGCCAGGCGCGTGTCGGAATTGGCGGCTTTATCCTGTAAAAGCCCTTATCTGATTTTCCATTCGGACAGGGCGGAATTGAGGACTCGTCCTCAGTTTCTCCCTAAGGTGGTGTCAGCGTTTCACCTGAACCTGCCTATTGTGGTGCCTGCGGCTACTAGGGACTTGGAGGACTCCAAGTTGCTAGACGTTGTCAGGGCCCTGAAAATATATATTTCCAGGACGGCTGGAGTCAGAAAATCTGACTCGCTGTTTATCCTGTACGCACCCAACAAGCTGGGTGCTCCTGCTTCTAAGCAGACTATTGCTCGCTGGATTTGTAATACAATTCAGCTTGCGCATTCTGTGGCAGGCCTGCCACAGCCAAAATCTGTAAAAGCCCACTCCACAAGGAAGGTGGGCTCATCCTGGGCGGCTGCCCGAGGGGTCTCGGCTTTACAACTTTGCCGAGCTGCTACTTGGTCAGGGTCAAATACCTTTGTAAAATTTTACAAATTTGACACTCTGGCTGAGGAGGACCTTGAGTTTTCTCATTCGGTGCTGCAGAGTCATCCGCACTCTCCCGCCCGTTTGGGAGCTTTGGTATAATCCCCATGGTCCTTACGGAGTTCCCAGCATCCACTAGGACGTCAGAGAAAATAAGAATTTACTTACCGATAATTCTATTTCTCGTAGTCCGTAGTGGATGCTGGGCGCCCATCCCAAGTGCGGATTGTCTGCAATACTTGTACATAGTTATTGTTAACTAATCGGGTTCTTGTTGTGAGCCATCTATTCAGAGGCTCCTCTGTTATCATGCTGTTAACTGGGTTTTGTATCACAAGTTGTACGGTGTGATTGGTGTGGCTGGTATGAGTCTTACCCGGGATTCAAAAATCCTTCCTTATTGTGTACGCTTGTCCGGGCACAGTATCCTAACTGAGGCTTGGAGGAGGGTCATAGGGGGAGGAGCCAGTGCACACCAGGTAGTCCTAAAGCTTTTCTTTTTGTGCCCAGTCTCCTGCGGAGCCGCTATTCCCCATGGTCCTTACGGAGTTCCCAGCATCCACTACGGACTACGAGAAATAGAATTATCGGTAAGTAAATTCTTATTTTTTCTCTCCAAATGTGTTATTCATTCTCTCGCCTATTTTTGTGATGGCTGATTCACACGAACAATGTGCTACTGTGAAGTTAAGTTTGGATTGCTGTTTTGTTTCTTGATCATAACCGTAGCACCAAGATTAATCTCTGTTATGATTTTGAGGGGAAAAATCAGGGTAATAACCGTTTCTGCTGCATTTTTCCCCAAAAGGAAACAAAACTTTACAGCAGCACATTGTTCGTGTGAATCAGCCATCACAAACATAGGCGAAAGAGTGAATAAAGAGGGAATAGAGGGGGGAAAAAAATCACTGCAGTCAAATGCTACCTTCCTCCACAACGTCAGCGATTGAGCAGGTAAAGCTGGGCTTAGTGAGAGGGGCTTCCTGCGGTGCCGTCTGAGGCGGTGGGCGCATTGCCGCGCTTGCTTTGAGGGTTCATCAAACCAAGCGCAGCAGCGCGGTCACAGCCTCGGACGGCACCGTGGGAAGCCCCTCTCACTAAGCCCAGCTTTACCTGCTCAATCATGGTCGCCGGTCTGGAGTCTCTGGCAGGAGGGGGGCTGGCTATGCGGTAGCTGCCTGCCTGTGTCCGATGCTGGTGATTAGGTGCCGGCCGTGACGCGTGTTAGTCACGGCCGTGTTAGACTGGTCTTGCTGAGGGGGCCGGGCTTCCCATGGTACCGCGATCTGAGGGGAGGGAGGCTGGCTATGCAGTGGTGACTGTGTTTTTACTGTTATGACCGCTGCGGGGTTCCCGCGGGGAGCTGATATGGTGGGTGGACCGCTTGTGAACGCCAGTGGGGGCTCCCTATGGGGTCCAGCATGGCACAACTCCCTGGCAAAGTGTACAGCTAACTGCCGGGGAGTGTGTGTGTGTGTGTGACAGTCGGGTCGCGGCGTGCTGCAGGGAGTGATTAGATGCCAGTATAGCCTGGTCCAGGGGCTACCTTCTGTAAGTTCCATGCAATCTGGTCCTAGAGCTCTGTAAAAATAAGTAAGCAGCCATGGGGGTCCTCGGTAACCATAATGCTGTATAATGTCTGTTCCTGTCCAAATGTGGTGGGACTACCAGTCCCAGCATATCTTGTCAACTGGATGTGCTTGGACTTGTAGTGCCATCACAGCTGGAGAGGCCTTGCCAAGCACGATACTGCTAATTATGTATAGGTATTTTGTGGAGGGTTTCAGCTTTTAAATGCATTTATTACATGCCATGTTGTTTAGGTTGGCATCACCTAGCTAGCAGCAGGAGTATTTGTTTCAAAATGACAATTGATCATGTCTTTTTATTTTTTTTATTTTTTAATATGGTAAGGAACGGTTTTAATTTTCTCCATAATATACTACTGAGGTCACCATCTGCTAACCGCCTCGGATTTACGTTCACATCATTAAATGTTAGTTGTCCTTGTGAAATGTGTATAACGTGCTGTATCTGGCGCAATGTGTATAACGTGCTGTATCTGGCGCAATGTGTATAACGTGCTGTACCTGGCGCAATGTGTATAACGTGCTGTATCTGGTGCAATGTGTAGAATGTGTTCTACCTGGCGCAGTGTGTAGAATGTGTTCTACCTGGCGCAATGTGTATAACGTGCTCTATCTAGCGCTGTGTGTATAGGAGGTTCTACCTGGTGCAATGTGTATAAGCGGCACTACTGTGTGGTGTAATGTGAATTGGCACTTATGTGGTCACGCCCCTTCCCCGTGAAGCCACGCCCCTAAAATTTTGCGGCGCGCATTGCCTATTCTTTGCGGTCTGGGCGGTGGGACACCGATTAACTTTCTGTCTAAGGGCACCAAAATGTCTAGTTACACAGTTCTGGTGCAGGGTGTCCTGCATGCTACACAGCCCAGCAGCACTGTCACCCCATACCCCCACCTTGCAACACTTTTGTAGTGTCCAAGTAAGATGAATAAAAACCTTCATTCCGATGGGACCCAGAAATGTATCGGTAGGACCCCAATTTATAAAAGTGAGGGGTCCCTGGGACCCACTTTTTTTTTGGCTCAGCGTGATCACTGCTACCTGGGGAGAGGGGGATTGTGTTGTCGGCAGGAGGGGGGATGAGCTGCAACTGGAGGTGGGGGGAGAAAGAGAGGATAAATGTTAATAACTGAGGTGAAATAGAGGAGAACAGTGAAAACGTGAGGGTGTTTGATACAATTCTCATATATTAGGGAGAATTGCCATGTGTGACAAGGACCTTGGAACTGCCGGGTTGTCAGAAAGGTGAAATTGCACATGCAGCATATAGATAAATTTCATGTTCCTCTTCTGGCTCTACTGATGGCTCTTTTTGCAAACAATTGCAAATCGTGCAAATAGTTTCATGTTAGACATCTTCTCTTCAGACAGCTTGTGTTTTCAAAGGGAACTTAACAACCTAGTTTATTTTACATGACAGGTTTAAAGAGCACAGATTTTTGGCGGTTAACGCTCCCATTCCACTATCCCCTCATCTGCTCTGTTTTTTCAAGTGCCAGTAGTCCAAGATTACTGGTATTATGTTCAAGATTATTGGAATCTGTAGGACAGAGAAGCATCCACACCTGTGTGTACTCGGGAATCCAACCTGTCATGTGAATAAACTAGTTTGTAACAGCCCTTCTGAAACCCAAACTGTCTGTGGTTGCATTGGCCAATCTGGATCTGTTTGCGTTTGCTTAGCCTAGATGTACTTGAGACACATTTTATTACCACAGCTTCTAAAAGAAGTATTGATGGCTCCTATCCATCTTAAGGCCCATATAGACGGGCCGATGTGGGAGAGATGTGTGCTAGGGAAGCCAATCCCGAGCAATTTTTTTCAATTCCGGGTATCGGGATTGAAAAATGGCCAATCCCGGGATTCCTTGGATACCCGGGATTGGCTTTTACCTAGGTGGCCGCCCCACCCCGCCCTGCCCGCCCCGCACATATAACTCACCATATACCGGGGGCGGGCAGGAGGGGAACATCGTGTGAACGCTGGGGACCTGGAAGCAGGAAGCCGGGCAGTGTTTGAGCGTCCTGTGGACGCTCAATGCTGATCCCTCAAACCCCGTTATTGGAGCTTCCAATCCCGGGATTGAATCCCGGCCATTTTGGGGCCTAAATCCCGGGATCTCGCCGATCCCGGGATTGGCCACCATAATGTGTGCTGAGCGAACCGCTCAACACACATCTCTCCCGCCGCTCAGCACAGCGCGATGTGTGCTGAACGCGCGGGGGGTGACAGGTGGGGGGGGGGCGCTCATTTCACCCAGCGGGTGAAGTGAGCGACCTGCTAGATTGGCCAATCTAGCACCAGCGACAGCTATTGCTGTGGGGGGTACACATGGAGCGATAATGCTTTAAATTCTAAGCAATCTAGTCAGATTGCTTAGAATATCGCTCAGTGAGTATCCCCCTTAACTTTCCCTGTCACTAATGATTCTTCACAGAGAAATCGGATCATGACCTTAGGATGTAGATGGCACTAGAGCGACACTTTACATCATGTAAAAGTTGGACAATACACTGTAAACCTAAAGCTTATGGCTGTCACATAGTATTAAATAATCTATGGCACCTGAGATGTCAGTCCCTAACTCTGTATTCACAATTTATATGAACCGTCACATAAGAATGTTTCGGTCTTATCTTGTTATACTAATAAATAATATTACCAATGGCTTGGTACAAATAATGGCTCAGTACGGCTGGGCACTATAAACTGTCTTTAGGCCATTAATTTGTACAACATTCAGTGGGAGAATATTTTCTTTAGAATAAATGTGTTTTTGCTTTAATAAAATAAAATTTCTGTACAAATTCAATAAACCCGACAGGAGGAGTCTGTTACTAAACTGGGAATGTGTTACTACACAGGTGTGTGTATGCTGGGAATGTGTTACTACACAGGTGTGTGTATGCTGGGAATGTGTTACTGCAGAGGTGTGTGTATGCTGGGAATGTGTTACTACAGAGGTGTGTGTATGCTGGGAATGTGTTACTGCAGAGGTGTGTGTATGCTGGGAATGTGTTACTACACAGGTGTGTGTATGCTGGGATTGTGTTACTGCAGAGGTGTATGTATGCTGGGAATGTGTTACTACACAGGTGTGTGTATGTTGGGAATGTGTTACTACACAGGTGTGTGTATGCTGGGAATGTGTTACTACACAGGTGTGTGTATGCTGGGAATGTGTTACTGCCGAGGTATGTGTATGCTGGGAATGTGTTACTACAGAGGTGTGAGTATGCTGGGAATGTGTTACTACAGAGGTGTGTGTGTATGCTGGGAATGTGTTACTGCAGAGGTGTGTGTATGGTGGAAATATGGTACTGCAGAGGTGTGTGTATGCTGGGAATGTGTTACTGCAGAGGTGTCTGTATGCTGGGAATGTGTTACTGCAGAGGTGTGTGTATGCTGGGAATGTGTTACTGCAGAGGTGTGTGTATGTTGGGAATATGGTACTGCAGAAGTGTGTGTATGGTGGGAATGTGTTACTACAGAGGTGTGTGTATGGTGGGAATATGGTACTGCAGAGGTGTATGTATGCTGGGAATGTGATACTGCAGAGATGTGCTACTGCAGAGGTGTGTATGCTGGGAATGTGTTACTGCAGAGGTGTGTGTATGCTGGGAATGTGTTACTGCAGAGGTGTGAGTATGCTGGGAATGTGTTACTACACAGGTGTGTGTATGCTGGGAATGTGTTACTGCAGAGGTGTGTGTATGCTGGGAATGTGTTACTGCAGAGGTGTGTGTATGCTGGGAATGTGTTACTACACAGGTGTGTGTATGCTGGGATTGTGTTACTGCAGAGGTGTATGTATGCTGGGAATGTGTTACTACACAGGTGTGTGTATGTTGGGAATGTGTTACTACACAGGTGTGTGTATGCTGGGAATGTGTTACTACACAGGTGTGTGTATGCTGGGAATGTGTTACTGCCGAGGTATGTGTATGCTGGGAATGTGTTACTACAGAGGTGTGAGTATGCTGGGAATGTGTTACTACAGAGGTGTGTGTGTATGCTGGGAATGTGTTACTGCAGAGGTGTGTGTATGGTGGAAATATGGTACTGCAGAGGTGTGTGTATGCTGGGAATGTGTTACTGCAGAGGTGTCTGTATGCTGGGAATGTGTTACTGCAGAGGTGTGTGTATGCTGGGAATGTGTTACTGCAGAGGTGTGTGTATGTTGGGAATATGGTACTGCAGAAGTGTGTGTATGGTGGGAATGTGTTACTACAGAGGTGTGTGTATGGTGGGAATATGGTACTGCAGAGGTGTATGTATGCTGGGAATGTGATACTGCAGAGATGTGCTACTGCAGAGGTGTGTATGCTGGGAATGTGTTACTGCAGAGGTGTGTGTATGCTGGGAATGTGTTACTGCAGAGGTGTGAGTATGCTGGGAATGTGTTACTGCAGAGGTGTGTGTATGCTGGGAATATGTTACTGCAGAGGTGTGTGTATGCTGGGAATATGTTACTGCAGAGGTGTGTGTATGGTGGGAATATGGTACTGCAGAGGTGTATGTATGCTGGGAATGTGATACTGCAGAGATGTGCTACTGCAGAGGTGTGTATGCTTGGAATGTGTTACTGCAGAGGTGTGTGTATGCTGGGAATGTGTTACTGCAGAGGTGTGAGTATGCTGGGAATGTGTTACTGCAGAGGTGTGTGTATGCTGGGAATATGTTACTGCAGAGGTGTGTGTATGCTGGGAATGTGTTACTGCAGAGGTGTGTGTATGCTGGGAATGTGTTACTGCAGAGGTGTGTGTATGCTGGGAATGTGTTACTGCAGAGGTGTGTGTATGCTGGGAATGTGTTACTGCAGAGGTGTGAGTATGCTGGGAATGTGTTACTGCAGAGGTGTGTGTTTATGGTGGGACTATGTTACTGCAGAGGTATGTGTATGCTGGGAATGTGTTACTGCAGAGGTGTGTGTATGCTGGGAATGTGTTACTGCAGAGGTGTGTGTATGCTGGGAATGTGTTACTGCAGAGGTGTGAGTATGCTGGGAATGTGTTACTACACAGGTGTGTTTATGGTGGGACTATGTTACTGCAGAGGTGTGTGTATGCTGGGAATGTGTTACTGCAGAGGTGTGTATGCTGGGAATGTGTTACTGCAGAGGTGTGTGTATGCTGGGAATGTGTTACTGCAGAGGTGTATGCTGGGAATGTGTTACTGCAGAGGTGTGAGTATGCTGGGAATGTGTTACTACACAGGTGTGTTTATGGTGGGACTATGTTACTGCAGAGGTGTGTGTATGCTGGGAATGTGTTACTGCAGAGGTATGTGTATGCTGGGAATGTGTTACTGCAGAGGTGTGTGTATGCTGGGAATGTGTTACTGCAGAGGTGTGTGTATGCTGGGAATGTGTTACTGCAGAGGTGTGTGTATGCTGGGAATGTGTTACTACACAGGTGTGTTTATGGTGGGACTATGTTACTGCACAGGTGTGTGTATGCTGGGAATGTGTTACTGCAGAGGTGTGTATGCTGGGAATGTGTTACTGCAGAGGTGTGTATGCTGGGAATGTGTTACTACACAGGTGTGTTTATGGTGGGACTATGTTACTGCAGAGGAGTGAGTATGCTGGGAATATGTTACTGCAGAGGTATGTGTATGCTGGGAATGTGTTACTGCAGAGGTGTGTGTATGCTGGGAATGTGTTACTGCAGAGGTGTGTAAGCTGGGAATGTGTTACTGCAGAGGTGTGTATGCTGGGAATGTGTTACTACACAGGTGTGTTTATGGTGGGACTATGTTACTGCAGAGGTGTGAGTATGCTGGGAATATGTTACTGCAGAGGTATGTGTATGCTGGGAATGTGTTACTGCAGAGGTCTGTGTATGCTGGGAATGTGTTACTGCAGAGGTGTGTGTATGCTGGGAATGTGTTACTGCAGAGGTGTGTGTATGCTGGGAATGTGTTACTGCAGAGGTATGTGTATGCTGGGAATGTGTTACTGCAGAGGTGTGTGTATGCTGGGAATGTGTTACTGCAGAGGTGTGTGTATGCTGGGAATGTGTTACTGCAGAGGTGTATGTATGCTGGGAATGTGTTACTGCAGAGGTGTGAGTATGCTGGGAATGTGTTACTGCAGAGGTGTGTGTATGCTGGGAATGTGTTACTGCAGAGGTGTGTGTGTATGCTGGGAATGTGTTACTGCAGAGGTGTGTGTATGCTGGGAATATGTTACTGCAGAGGTGTGTGTATGCTGGGAATGTGATACTGCAGAGGTGTGTGTGTGCTGGGAATGTGTTACTGCAGAGGTGTGTGTATGCTGGGAATGTGTTACTACAGAGGTATGTGTATGCTGGGAATGTGTTACTGCAGAGGTGTATGTATGCTGGGAATGTGTTACTGCAGAGGTGTGAGTATGCTGGGAATGTGTTACTACACAGGTGTGTTTATGGTGGGACTATGTTACTGCAGAGGTGTGAGTATGCTGGGAATGTGTTACTGCAGAGGTATGTGTTACTGCAGAGGTATGTGTATGCTGGGAATGTGTTACTGCAGAGGTGTGTGTATGCTGGGAATGTGTTACTACAGAGGTATGTGTATGCTGGGAATGTGTTACTGCAGAGGTGTATGTATGCTGGGAATGTGTTACTGCAGAGGTGTGTGTATGCTGGGAATGTGTTACTGCAGAGGTGTGTGTATGCTGGGAATATGTTACTGCAGAGGTGTGTGTATGCTGGGAATGTGTTACTGCAGAGGTGTGAGTATGCTGGGAATGTGTTACTGCAGAGGTGTGTGTATGCTGGGAATATGTTACTGCAGAGGTGTGTGTATGCTGGGAATGTGTTACTGCAGAGGTGTGTGTATGCTGGGAATGTGTTACTGCAGAGGTATGTGTATGCTGGGAATGTGTTACTGCAGAGGTGTGTGTGTGCTGGGAATGTGTTACTGCAGAGGTGTGTATGCTGGGAATGTGTTACTGCAGAGGTGTATGTATGCTGGGAATGTGTTACTGCAGAGGTGTATGTATGCTGGGAATGTGTTACTGCAGAGGTGTGTGTGTGCTGGGAATGTGTTACTGCAGAGGTGTGAGTATGCTGGGAATGTGTTACTGCAGAGGTGTGTGTGTGCTGGGAATGTGTTACTGCAGAGGTGTATGTATGCTGGGAATGTGTTACTGCAGAGGTGTGTGTGTGCTGGGAATGTGTTACTGCAGAGGTGTGAGTATGCTGGGAATGTGTTACTGCAGAGGTGTGTGTGTGCTGGGAATGTGTTACTGCAGAGGTGTGAGTATGCTGGGAATGTGTTACTGCAGAGGTGTGTGTGTGCTGGGAATGTGTTACTGCAGAGGTGTATGTATGCTGGGAATGTGTTACTGCAGAGGTGTATGTATGCTGGGAATGTGTTACTGCAGAGGTGTGTGTGTGCTGGGAATGTGTTACTGCAGAGGTGTATGTATGCTGGGAATGTGTTACTGCAGAGGTGTGAGTATGCTGGGAATGTGTTACTGCAGAGGTATGTGTATGCTGGGAATGTGTTACTGCAGAGGTGTGTGTATGCTGGGAATGTGTTACTGCAGAGGTGTGTGTATGCTGGGAATGTGTTACTGCAGAGGTGTGTGTATGCTGGGAATGTGTTACTGCAGAGGTATGTGTAAGCTGGGAATATGTTACTGCAGAGGTGTATGTATGCTGGGAATGTGTTACTGCAGAGGTGTGTGTGTGCTGGGAATGTGTTACTGCAGAGGTGTGAGTATGCTGGGAATGTGTTACTGCAGAGGTGTGTGTATGCTGGGAATGTGTTACTGCAGAGGTGTGTGTATGCTGGGAATATGTTACTGCAGAGGTGTGTGTATGCTGGGAATATGTTACTGCAGAGGTGTGTGTGTGCTGGGAATGTGTTACTGCAGAGGTGTGAGTATGCTGGGAATGTGTTACTGCAGAGGTGTGTGTATGCTGGGAATATGTTACTGCAGAGGTGTGTGTGTATGCTGGGAATATGTTACTGCAGAGGTGTATGTATGCTGGGAATGTGTTACTGCAGAGGTGTGTGTATGCTGGGAATGTGTTACTACAGAGGTGTGTGTATGGTGGGAATGTGTTACTGCAGAGGTGTGTGTATGCTGGGAATGTGTTACTACAGAGGTGTGTGTATGCTGGGAATATGTTACTGCAGAGGTGTGTGTATGCTGGGAATGTGTTACTGCAGAGGTGTGTGTATGCTGGGAATGTGTTACTGC
Source organism: Pseudophryne corroboree (assembly GCF_028390025.1). Taxonomy (NCBI): domain Eukaryota; kingdom Metazoa; phylum Chordata; class Amphibia; order Anura; family Myobatrachidae; genus Pseudophryne; species Pseudophryne corroboree. The sequence continues at coordinate 633,817,648 of NC_086448.1, forward strand.
AGAGGTGTGTGTATGCTGGGAATATGTTACTGCAGAGGTGTATGTATGCTGGGAATGTGTTACTGCAGAGGTGTGAGTATGCTGGGAATGTGTTACTGCAGAGGTGTGAGTATGCTGGGAATGTGTTACTACAGAGGTGTGTTTATGGTGGGACTATGTTACTGCAGAGGTGTGTGTATGCTGGGAAAGTGTTACTGCAGAGGTGTGTGTGTGCTGGGAATGTGTTACTGCAGAGGTGTATGTATGCTGGGAATGTGTTACTGCAGAGGTGTGAGTATGCTGGGAATGTGTTACTGCAGAGGTGTGTGTATGCTGGGAATGTGTTACTGCAGAGGTATGTGTATGCTGGGAATGTGTTACTGCAGAGGTGTGTGTGTGCTGGGAATGTGTTACTGCAGAGGTGTGAGTATGCTGGGAATGTGTTACTGCAGAGGTGTGAGTATGCTGGGAATGTGTTACTACACAGGTGTGTTTATGGTGGGAATATGTTACTGCAGAGGTGTGTGTGTGCTGGGAATGTGTTACTACAGAGGTATGTGTATGCTGGGAATGTGTTACTGCAGAGGTGTATGTATGCTGGGAATGTGTTACTGCAGAGGTGTGTGTATGCTGGGAATGTGTTACTGCAGAGGTGTGTGTATGCTGGGAATATGTTACTGCAGAGGTGTATGTATGCTGGGAATGTGTTACTGCAGAGGTGTATGTATGCTGGGAATGTGTTACTGCAGAGGTGTATGTATGCTGGGAATGTGTTACTACAGAGGTGTGTGTATGCTGGGAATATGTTACTGCAGAGGTGTATGTATGCTGGGAATGTGTTACTGCAGAGGTGTATGTATGCTGGGAATGTGTTACTGCAGAGGTGTATGTATGCTGGGAATGTGTTACTGCAGAGGTGTATGTATGCTGGGAATGTGTTACTGCAGAGGTGTGTGTATGCTGGGAATATGTTACTGCAGAGGTGTATGTATGCTGGGAATGTGTTACTGCAGAGGTGTTTGTATGCTGGGAATGTGTTACTGCAGAGGTATGTGTATGCTGGGAATGTGTTACTGCAGAGGTGTATGTATGCTGGGAATGTGTTACTGCAGAGGTGTATGTATGCTGGGAATGTGATACTGCAGAGGTGTGTGTATGCTGGGAATGTGTTACTACACAGGTGTGTGTATGCTGGGAATGTGTTACTGCAGAGGTGTGTGTGTGCTGGGAATGTGTTACTGCAGAGGTGTATGTGTGCTGGGAATGTGATACTGCAGAGGTGTGTGTGTGCTGGGAATGTGTTACTGCAGAGGTGTGTGTATGCTGGGAATGTGTTACTGCAGAGGTGTGTGTATGCTGGGAATGTGTTACTGCAGAGGTGTATGTATGCTGGGAATATGTTACTGCAGAGGTGTGTGTATGCTGGGAATATGTTACTGCAGAGGTGTGTGTATGCTGGGAATGTGTTACTGCAGAGGTGTGTGTATGCTGGGAATGTGTTACTGCAGAGGTGTGTGTATGCTCGGAATATGTTACTGCAGAGGTGTGTGTATGCTGGGAATGTGTTACTGCAGAGGTATGAGTATGCTGGGAATGTGTTACTACACAGGTGTGTTTATGGTGGGACTATGTTACTACAGAAGTAAGTGAGGCCTAATGTGTGACATATGAGGGACAGGGCTCATTCCTTATGTGCATGAGAACACCACCTGCAGGGTGCATACACTTCTTCCCCATAGACACTTGTTCTTTGTTTGTGTAGCAATGATAATAGATATATGAAAGCTGCAACTGTTCCTCTTTTCCATTAGTTTAGTTTGCTTGTTTAAACAAGTTACATTTTATTATGGTTCCTGCTACATTACTTGATCAAAATTTATGCTGACACCCGAACGTCACACCCATCTTTGCTTGTTTAACAACTCTTTCCAAAAGCATTGGCATTAATATAGAGTTTGCTGCTATAACAGCCCCCCCTCTATACGAAAGGCTTTCCACTAGAGGTGTACTACAATTTGGCCGGCACTCGGGATCCCAGCGCCTAGCCCACCGGAATGCCAGCTGCAGAGCGAGTGCAAAAGAGCTCCTTGCGGGCACAATGGCGCGCTGCGTGCATAATGCTATTTATTCTCCCTCCAGGGGTGTCATGGACACCACAAGAGGGAGAATAGTTGTCGGTATACCGGCTGTCGGGATCCCGACACCTGGTATATCGAGTGCCTCCCTCCACTAGATATTGGAAATGTATTCCATGGGGCTTAGGTTATGGCTCTGTGCAGGCCGGTCACATACATGTTTTGTATTTTAATGGACCGTTGCTGTGTGTACAGGGGTATTGTCATGCTGGACCTGGAAAGGGCCTTCCACAAACATGGCACAAAGTTAGAAGTAAACAATTGGCAAAAATGTTGTTGACTACTATATCATTAAGATTTCCCTTCATTGGAACGAAGTGAAAGACAGCCCCAGACTATTATCACTGCAGAGAACACTTTCACGCTGCTCCAGAGTCCAGTGGCAGTGTTCTGTAGAAACGTCTGGCTGACGTTTGCCTGTGTGCATGGTGATCTGAGTCTTGTGTGCGGCTACACGATTATTGTAACCTAATCCGTGAGACTCCCGTTGAACAGTTCTTGCACAGACCTTGCTATGTCTAGACCTTTTCACAATACGTTGACTAAAGCAGCTGTAGAAGTGCTGAATGTGGCAAACTGACTTGTTGGGTAGCTGGCATTCTATGACAGCACCACGTTGGAAGTTGTGTAGCTTTTCAGTACGATCCGTCCAACTGCTAATGTTTGGTTATGGGGATGGATTTATGCAACGGTTAGCTAAGGGTGTATCTGTTATGGGGTTAATTAGAGGGCCTTTCCATATACTTTTGGCTTTTGTTTTGTACAGTATATTACGAATTGGCCCTTGGACCGTAAAAGTTGGTTCGCCTGCTGTACAGTAATTTTTTAATATAGTTTATGCCTTGAAATGTTCAGTGCAGTAGAGTTATTAATTTAAAACCTTTTTATTTTATTTCCGAAGACGAAAAATGCAAAAATTTTGGGATTTTGCTGGACAAGTGCAACAGAGATTGTCTTCATAACTGACCAAGGAATTGAGTTTTACCAGGTATTGTGTCTATGAAATACCTTTTATTGCTTATTTAGAAGTGACATCTGGGAATGTTTTATTACAGGATAACATATTCTAAAAATCAGCAATCTGCTGTTATGCATATGATTGTGTACAAATCGGCAATATATGGGGTTTACAGATTGCAGATTCTGACCAAAAACTGATTGGAATTGTTAAATCAGGATTTTCAACATGTTTTATTTCACCTATCAATTGGGGCTGAAGATTGCTAGTCTATGGTAAAGGCCCGTACACACTAGGCAATTCGCTCCAGCAGCGATATCTCCTTTTGATTCCCTTCCCGGCCCGGGCTGCCGACAGTGTGCATACACACTGTGTGATACCGCACAGTGACGTGATTCCCCGGCCGGGCTGTACATGCAGCTTTTGGACGATAGTCCAAATTGAGCTGCATGCACAGACAAGGGAGGAGGACGATAACAAAGCGCAGGACCACACATTTTTCATCGTCCGCAGCATACACACTGGGCAATATTGTAAACAATATTGCTCAGGAGGGTAAAAATTAGCGATATTGTTTACGGGCCTTTACAATCAGCCAGTAAAATTATGAACTTTTCAAGATTGGCATATCTGTATTTGCTGAAAATAATCTGCAAATCACAGAAAAATATGTGGATGGGTCCAGATTAGTGGATTGGGGAATCATTAAATTGATGGGGGAATCACAGAATCTGTGAATTGCTATTTGTGACTGCTGATGTGTGGGGGCCTTAACACGATTAATAAAAATAAATACTGCATACATAACAAACTGCTGTTTTTCAAGTCTTAAATCTAAAGGGGTATATGCAATTGTGGTTGAATTCCGGCTGGAATTCGACCGTTTTTGGATTCGACACAATTCGACAGGTGAAACCCTCCCGCCGGGACCCGAATTCGACATATTCAATAAATAACGGATTCGACAGTCCCGCTGTCGAAAAACGGACCAATTGACGAATAGTGGGCGGCCTGGATTCGACTTCATGGACGGCACAAAAGTGTTCAATAAATCCTGGAAAAAAATGCATGGGGTCCCCCCTCCTAAGCATAACCAGCCTTGGACTCTTTGAGCCGGTCCTGGTTGTAAAAATACGGGGGGGAAAATGACAGGGGTTCTCCCGTATTTTAACAACCAGCACCGGGCTCTGCGCCTGGTCCTGGTGCCAAAAATACGGGGGACAAAAGACGTAGGGGTCCCCCGTATTTTTAACACCAGCACCGGGCTCCACTAGCCAGAGAGATAATGCCAAAGCCGGGGGAGACATTTATATTGATCCCAGCGGCCGTGGCATTAAATCCCCAACTAGTCACCCCTGGCCGGGGTACCCTGGAGGAGTGGGGACCCCTTAAATCAAGGGGCCAGGGGTGAAGCCCGATGCTGTCCCCCCATCCAAGGGCGGCGGATGGGGGGCTGATAGCCTTTTGTGACAAAAAAAGAATATTTTTTTTTGTAGCAGAACTACAAGTCCCCGCAAGCTGGTTCTTGGAGAACCACAAGTACCAGCATGCGGGGGGAAAACGGGCCCGCTGGTACCTATAGTTCTACTACAAAAAAAATACCCAAATAAAAACAATACACACACACCGTGACAGTATAACTTTATTACATACATGCACACCTACATAAACACATACTTACCTATGTTGACATGAAGAGTCGGTCCCCTTCTCCACGTAGAATCCACGGGGTACCTGTAAATAAAATTATACTCCCAACAATCCAGTGTAGATCGGTCCTCTTCTGTTTGTAATCCACGTACTTGGCAAAATAAAAAACTGAAAAACACGATCCACGCACTGAAAGGGGTCTCATGTTTACACATGGGACCCCTTTCCCCGACTGGTGGGACCCCCCGTGACTGCTGTTAAAGAGGGTCCCTTCAGCCAATCAGGGAGCGCCACGTCATGGCACTCTTTTTATTGGCTGTGCGCGTCTGAGCTGTCAGTCAGGCGGCGCACTCGAGATACAATGTAGCGCATAGGCGCTCCATTATATCCAATGGGAACTTTGCGGTCAGCGGTAGACCACAAGAGTGACCCCACATAAACTCGCGGTCTACTCTGTGACTCTCTGAAGATATTCTGGGGGGGGAAACTGTGTTGACGTTTTCCTGTATATGTGTAATCCACTTTACCATGTTTAAGGGACTTTGGCCCTCATTCCGAGTTGATCGCTCGCTAGCTGCTTTTAGCAGCATTGCAAACGCTAAGCCGCCGCCCTCTGGGAGTGTATCTTAGCTTAGCAGAAGTGCGAACGAAAGGTTAGCAGAACAGCTCCAAAATATTTTCATGCAGTTTCTGAGTAGCTCCAGACCTACTCCTACCTTGCGATCACTTCAGTCTATTTAGTTCCTGTTTTGACGTCACAAACACGCCCTGCGTTCGGCTAGCCACTCCCCCATTTCCCCAGGCACGCCTGCATTTTTTAGCACATTCCCTGAAAACGGTCAGTTACCTCCCAGAAACACTCCTTTCCTGTCAATCACTCACCGATCAGCAGTGCGACTGAATAGCGTTGCTCGACCTTGTGTGAAACTGCATAGTTTTTGTGTGAAAGTACTTCGCGTGTGCGCACTGTGGCCAATACGCATGCGCAGAAATGCCAATTTTTAGCCTGATCGCTGTGCTGCGAACAACGGCAGCTAGCGATCAACTCGGAATGACCCCCATTGTTCTGTACTGCACATGTATATCTTCTCCTGGGGAGTCTATACCATGCTCAAAACTGTACACATCTCCGGCTTCGGTGGTAGATTTCCCTGGGGTGGCCTCCATAAGTTTTACTTTAAGAATATATTGCTTCCAATATATCCCATACTGGGTAGAAGCCGCAGTTTTGAGAAGTGTGGGGTTTCAAATCCCACTGCTGTGCCTCTCATCCCAACTCCATACCCTAGAAAGCGTACACTTGTCCATATAATGCATATATATGAGGGGTCCAACATATGTTTGAGGCTATTAGGGATGAGGAATGCTATTATATGTATATAATGAATGCCTTCCCACTGTGTAGGGTGTTGAACTCCTTATTTGGGAAAACCTGAGTACACCCAGAGTTATTATCCACATCCCTATAGAGCAGTGATTTTCAACCTTTTTAAACTCGCGGCACACCGAACAATATTTTTAAATTGCCAAGGCACACCATCAGTCCCCTACGTGGGAAAAAACACGCACCTTGGCCCCCACAGTAAACAAAAAAACAAAGCCCCCACACACACATTGGCCTCCACATTATTCCCCATAGAAAAAACAACCACACTGCACCCCACATAAATAATTTTGCTCCCCACATAAATTACATTGCTCCCTACATATAATATATTCCTCCCCACATAAGTTACATTGTCCCCCCACATACATTGCTCCCCAGATACGTTTTTATGCCCTTCCCACATACATTGCCCCTCACATACATTATTCCCCACATTATTAGCCCCTACCGTCATCTGTTTTCCTCCCTGTCTGTCCCTCAGTGGCAAAGGTTGCTTCCAGTGCTGCGAGTACTGAGCAGCGGGCAGGCAGGTGCGGATGCATGCAGGGGGCAGGTGTGGATGCGGGAGGGTGGCGGGCGGGAGGGACGGCAGGTGTGGATGCGGAAGAGTGGGCGGACTGCCAAGCTTGTGGGATGCGGCATGCGTGAACTATGATGTCACCGCCGTGTCTCCATGTCATAGGTCACTGCCCTTGCACAATTGACTTGAGCCTCCCAGAGGATCCCAGCGCTGCCTGGGCTCAGAGTTTGTATTGAAGGTATAGCAGCGGCTCCGCGGCACACCTTACAACCGGTCACGGCACACTGGTTGAAAATGCCTGATGTATACCCATCAAATTTTTATTTTTTTTCAATCTAAGCCCCTGCAGTTTCCTGTAAGCACCTGCTTCGCTATGATGATCAACAAGTCACAGGGGCAAACACTCAGGGCTGGAGGCGTAGATCTTAGGACCAGCTGCTAGAAGCATGACAGAGGCGTCACTGGTGACACCCAGAGAGGAGGTGAGGGAGATGGTAATGCAGTGCAATGGCAAAAGGGGGGCGTGGTCTCGTATGTAGGGACATGGGTTCATGGCCCGACTCACCGTTTTGACGATCCAGTTGTCCGGGGGGTTGCGGGCTACACCCGTGGACTAGTGTGTGCGCTGTGCTGGCTCCTGCACAGTGACAGGAGCTGGGTGCGGCACATAATGTCACAGTGCAACACCCGGCTCCTGTCACTGAAGAGGAGCCGGCACTTTGGTGTCACCCCTTGGCGGGTGACAGTTGGGTGCGAGCCGCAACCCCGTTGTGATGGCACTGACCCATGGGAAGCTTTACGTGGCTTACCCACACCCCCGTTGTGATGGCACTGACCCATAGGAAGCTTTACGTGGCTTAGCCACGTGTTAGTAACCCCAAGCATATACTGCAAATATTGTTTGCAAATAAATTTTGTGATCAACGGGCCTAATTCAGTAAGGATTGCTAATTCTGCTAAGTAGCAGAATTTGCAATCCTTTGGATCGCATGCTGGGGGCCTCCTATCGCAGGGCAAGGCCACCCAGTACGCCGCCTCCCCCCCTTGCGGTCGCACAGCAAATTTCAGCGTGATCGTAAAAAATGGGGTAGTCTCCTGCAGGCGGCCCGTCGCTATTTTTGTGATCGCAGCGGCTGCGTGTGATGTCACGCAGCCTCCCCAACCATGCCCCCTGTTTCTCCGTTGCCGCCCCCGTTTTGAAGCCTCGCCCCCTGCAACGCTCAGTCTCCGCCTTGGAAATGGAGTGTGCATGAGCCCGCATCCTCTTAGCAATTTTTTCGGTTGGATCGCTTATTGTGATCGCGATCCAACCTGAATCAGGCCCTATGTGTACAAAATAAAATATACATCACAATATTAGATGCCACTAAGTGAACAAAACTGCTGGCAAACGCTAGTAATAAAAATATTCTGATCTAAATGTAATAGTTTTAAATAATAAGTAAAATCACATTTCCCTTAGGTCAGTCATGTAAAAGTATGGAGGAGGCATCTCGCCTAAAAGATTATGCACAGGCAATAAAGAATATTGGGGCAGATGTATTAACCTGGAGACGGCATAAGGAAGTGATAAACCAGTGATAAATGCAAGGTGATAAACGCATCAGCCAATAGGCTCCAATATGTAAATTAACAGTTAGGAGCTGATTGGCTGGTGCGTTTATCACCTTGCATTTATCACTGGTTTATCACTTCCTTATGCCGTCTCCAGGTTAATACATCTGCCCCATTGTCTGAATTATAACTAACCAATACAGAGAAGAGGTTTTCTTAGTATAAATACTAAACAATAAATTGGTCTGGTTGGAGGTGCGCCTGAAAGCAAAACACCATATTCAGGTTAGGGGGTTCGGCGAGACCACTAGTGGGTCTCAGCCTAAGAAGGCTTCCTTGGTGGCGCACTCTTTTTGTATTGTATAATGAGTTTATATTTAAAACTCAACTTTTATTATTTGTTTAAAATAAGTTGTTTTTTTTTGTTTGGCATGACAATAGGGTAACTGTTTGTCAGCCTGGGAATAAAAAAAGAATACAATATTGGCTTAAATACAGTTTCTGTTCTTTGTTTTTTATTTATTATATAAATGTAAGAACAGAGTAATCCTACCTAATCTATTCAAGACTGTTTTTACTCATAAATAAAATTCAGCTTTAGCGTAGGAGTATTTAGGGACCCTTGTACCAATTTAACCCTACCTTGTACCAATTTAACCCTAAAGGGAGTTCAGTTCCTTCCTACCTTATGCAAATTTTACAGTCATGTAAAAGACGACAAGGGCCTCAAACCAGAAATAACCAGTCTTGGTCGGTCTGGTGAAGTGTGTGAGGTCATGCTGTGATGTCATAATGGCAACTGCCTATACAGGGCGGTGCTGTTGCTGTCTCTCACATATGCCTCTAGAGGCCTGTTACGGCATAGCACACTGGTAGAAGGCTAGTGACCCGACAAAGATAAGAGCAGCTTAGTTCGATCCATCGGCAGACTTTTAGTATGACTATTATAATGAATGACTTATGACCTTGGGGATAGAATAGTATTGGATAAAAACAAAATCTCACACCTACTGGGACAGTGCCGTTACTTAACAACCACAAGTGGCTGCAAATGGGCCATTGGAGATATTTGAAGAGCGCTGTCTAGATGGGCCTATAATGTTCCTAATTAAATCCTTTATGTGCGGCTGCACCTATGACCTCTCCTTGGAGTTGTTTGATGAGCCTATAATGTTACAAATTAAATCCTGTACACTCTCTCTGCCTGCATAAATCCAAGCGTGCCAGTATTGCAGGCTGATCCATTTTTATTAATGTGCAGAGGTGTAAGAGAATTATATTGTTCTTTAATCATTACTTTTGTTTTTATCCAATACTGTATACAGATGTAGCCACGCTGATCATGGCTTCATCTGAGGGAAACGTGAACCTTCGACGCAGCTATGCACGCCTGCGCCTAGCCGTGCCAAATCATTTGTCATTCCCATCCATGCGAATGGGGCACACACACGTCTTAGACGTCCAGGCGCACGCAGTGCGGTCGCGCCTAACAAGGCGCAATTGCGGTAAGATGTAGCCACGACGAGAATGCCTACATTTGTACAGTTGTAATCCCTGTTAGTGTCAGAAATGAATGCTAAGGTGGTTATGACTGTCCCCCTCCCCCACCCCCTCACTCCCATTCATCTCTTGCTCTATTTTTTCACTCTCTCACCATTGACGTGTAGGTGCGTTTTTCTCCGGCTGGGTAAATAGGTCATAATAGCAGATTTGAGGCGACAGAAGGGATGACTGGGCTAGGCAAGGCTAGTGGGTGGGCGGGTGGTCTGGGCAAACTCTGTATAGTCTCTTAATGCCTAGAGGGACGAGCAGTCTTTCAGCCATGGGTCCCCAGAGGTTTCCTCCACAAGGGGGTTTTTCCTCTCCTGTGTGCTGAAGGATGACTCTTCATGAGTCATGAGGCTCCCTCCATCTTGTTCCTCTTATAGGACATGTTTGGAAGATTACTAGACCAATCTTTGTCCGGAATTCCCTATTTTAGAATGCAGAGTAAGGGTTATATTCAATTGCTGTCCGAAAGACAGCAGTTTTCGACTTTTTCAGGTCGGAAGGGGTTCCGACCTATTCAATCCCCGCCTTTTTTATCCGACAAGTTGGGAAATTCGACTTGTCGGAAAGCACATGGATCGGCGGAATAGCTGCCGATCCGCGTGCCTTTGTCGGAAACGGGGCCAAATCCAACAGATTTTGGCCCCGTTTCCGACCATCTCAATCCGACTTTAAAAAAAGTCGGATGGAGATAAGGGTGCTGAGAGGAGGAGACGGGGGAGAGCAGTGGCTATAGCCTCATTCACTTCTCTTTCATACTAGCTACACAGACACTCATTACTTGCCAGACTAAGAGACAGGGGAGAGCAGTGGGGAGACAGGGGAGAACAGTGGCTACAGCAGCATAGCCGGAGGATGGGACACTGCCGCCGCTCACAGCAGCGTCCACCCGGCTCCAGCAAGCGAGGTCCCGCTTGCTGGAGCCGGGTGGACGCCGCTGTGAGGTCTGGCGGCGTTACCCCATCCTCTGACTACGCTACTGTAGCCACTACTCACCCCCGTCTCCCCGCAGTGGATAAAGTCTGGCAAGTAATGAGTGTGTGTGCAGCTAGCATGGAAGAAAAGTGTATGATGCTGTAGCCGCTGCTCTCCCTCTCTCAGCACCTTCATCTCAATCTGAATTTTTTTAAAGTCGGATTGAGATGGACAGGAACAGCCAAATCTGGTCGAATTTGGCTGTTCATTGAATAGGTCCTGTAGGATCCATTCCGACAAATTCATGTCGGAATGGATCTGACTTTAATTGAATACACCTCTAAATAATAATAATTACAAAATAATAATAATAAGAACAGGATTTTAATATCTACCGGTAAATCCTTTTCTCCTAGTCCGTAGAGGATGCTGGGGTCCACTTCAGTACCATGGGCTATATACGGTTCTGCAGGAGCCTTGGGCACTTTAAGACTTTTTCAGAGTGTGAACTGGCTCCTCCCTCTATGCCCCTCCTCCAGACCTCAGTATAGGAACTGTGCCCAGGGAGACGGACATTTCGAGAAAAGGATTTACTTTTAAGTTAATGGTGAGATTCATACCAGCTCACACCTCAACCATGCCGCGCACATGGCATTCAACAAAACACATGCCAACGGGCATGAACATTACAGTAACCGTGCTGAAAACATTTTGAACAAATTAACAACTGCAGGTAAAGTACGCACTGGGCTGGGAGAAAAGGATTTACCGGTAGGTATTAAAATCCTGTTTTCTCATACGTACTAGAGGATGCTGGGGTCCACTTCAGTACCGTGGGGTTATACCAAAGCTCCAGTACGGGCGGGAGAGTGCGAATGACCCTGCAGCACCGATTGACCAAACTGTAGGTCCTCATCGGCCAAGGTGTCAAACTTGTAAAACTTAGGAAACGTGTTTGCCCCTGACCAAGTAGCTGCTCGGCAAAGTGGTAGCCGCCCAGGATGAGCCCACCTTTCTAGTAGAATGGGCAGTCACCGAATTTGGTATCGGCAATCCTGCTGTAGAATGAGCGTACTGAATCGTACCTCTGATCCAGCGCGCAATAGTCTGCTTAGAAGCAGGACACCCAATCTTGTTGGGAGCATACAGGACAAACAGAGCCTCTGTTTTCCGTATCCGAGTCGTTCTTGCGACATAGATTCTCAAAGCCCTGACCACATCTAGAGACTTTGAAGCAGCGATGGTGTCAGTAGCCACTGGCACCACAATAGGCTGGTTTATATGGAAAGAAGAAACCACCTTTGGAAGAAATTGCTGACGAGTTCTTAACTCAGCCCTATTTTCATGGAAAACCAAGTAAGGGCTCTAGTGAGACAAGGCCCCTAACTCAGACACCCTTCTTGTTGATGCCTAGGCCAACAGCATGACCACTTTCCAAGTGAGAAATTTCAACTCTATCTCCTGAAGAGGTTCAGACCAATCCGATTGAAGGAATTGCAACACCATGTCAAAATCCCATGGTGCCACAGGAGGCACAAATGGAGGTTGGATATGTAGCACCCCTTTCACGAATGTCTGAACTTCTGGAAGGGAGGCCAATTGTTTCTGAAAGAAAACGGACAAGGCCGAAATCTGGACCTTGATTGAAACCAATCGTAGGCCCGCATCCACACCCGCCTGGAGAAAACGTCCTAACTGAAACTCTTCCATTGGAGTCTTCTTGGTTTCACACCAAGACACATATTTTCTCCAAATACGGTGGTAATGTTTAGACGTTACTCCTTTCCTGGCCTGAATGAGAGTGGGAATTACTTTTTTGGGAATACCCTTTCGGGCTAGGATTCGGGGCTCAACAGCCATGCCGTCAAACGTAGCCGTGGTAAGTCTTGATACACGCACTAACTTTTGGTATCAGTGGAAGTGGAGGGAAGACATATACCGACCGAAACACCCACTGGGTCACCAGTGCAGCCACTGCTATTGCTTAAGGGTCTCTCGACCTGGAACAATATCTCTGGAGCTTCTTGTTACGACGAGACGCCATCATGTCTATTTGAGGAATTCCCCAAAGACCTGTCAACTCTGCGAAGACTTCTTGATGGAGATCGTGTCTGCTGAGGAAGTCTGCTTCCCAGTTGTTCACTCCCAGAATGAAAATTACTGACAGAGCTTTTGCATGTCTTTCTGTCCAGAGGAGGATCTTGGACACCTCTGCCATTGCCGCTCTGCTTTTCGTTCCGCCCTGACGGTTTATGTACGCGACTGCTGTTACATTGTCCGACTGGATCTGTACGGGTTGATCTTGAAGAAGATGCACCGCTTGTAGAAGGCCGTTGTAAATGGCTCTCAACCCCAGAACGTTTATGTGAAGACAAGTTTCTTGACTTGACCATCTTCCTTGGAAGCTCTCCCCCTGTGTGACTGCTCCCCAGCCTCGGAGACTTGCATGCGTGGTCACCAGGATCCAGTCTTGAATCCCGAACCTGCGTCCCTCTAGGAGGTGAGAACTGTGTAGCCACCACAGGAGCGAAATTCTGGCTTTGGATGACAGGATTATCCTCTGATGCATGTGTAGATGGGATCCGGACCACTTGTCCAATAGGTCCCACTGGAATACTCTGGCATGGAATCGGCCAAACTTTATGGCCCCGTAGGCCGCTACCATCTTTCCCAACAACTAAATGCATTGATGAATCGACACTCTTGTTGGTTTCAGAATTTGTTTGACCATTCTCTGGATTTCCAGAGCCTTTTCTACTGGAAGAAATTCCCTCTGTACTTCTGTGTCCAGTATCATCCCCAGAAAGGACAATCTTGTGGTCGAGTCCAATTGTGACTTTGGAAAATGTATGATCCAACTGTGATGTTGAAGTATGTTCTGCACCAACTTTTCCCTGGACCTCGCTTTTATGAGGAGATCGTCAGGTAAGGAATTATAGTGACTCCTTGCTGCCGAAGGAGGACCATCATCTCCGCCATCACCTTGGTGAACACCTTCGGTGCAGTGGAGAGTCTGAACGGCAACGTCTGAAATTGGTAATGACAATCCTGCACTGCGAATCTCAGATAAGCTTGATGCGGAGGATAAATGGGAACATGTAAGTAGGCATCTTTTATGTCCACTGACACCATGAATTCCCCCTCCTCCAGACTGGAAATCACTGCCCTCAGAGATTCCTACTTGAACTTGAACCTTTGCAGGTAGAGATTCAGATTTTTCAGGTTTAGAATTGGTCTGACCGAGCCGTCCGGCTTCGAAACTACAAATAGGCTTGAATAAAACCCTTCTCCTTGTTGTAACAAGGGAACCAGGACAATGACTTGATCCTGACACAATTTTTGTATTGCTGCTGCTACCACTTCCCTGTCCGGGACAGAAGCTGGTAAGGCCGATTTGAAAAAACGGCATGGGGGAACGTCTTGAAACTTCAGTTTGTACCCTTGGGACACTATTTGTATGACCCACGAATCTAGGCCAGATTGAACCCAGAAGTGACTGAAAAGTTTCAGCCGTGCCCCCACCTGAGCGGACTCCCACAAGGGAGCCCCAGCGTCATGCTGCAGGTTTGGCAGAAGCAGAGGTTGATTTTTGCTCCTATGATCCCGGAGACACTGTGGGCTTTTTTCCTTTTCCCCTTCCTCTACCCACAAAGAAAGGGGAACCTTTACCCTTTTTGTATCTATTGGGCCGAAAGGACTGCATCTGAGAGTGCTGTGTCTTTTTCGCTGGTGCAGGAGCATAAGGCAAGAATGTCGACTTACCTGCGGTAGCCGCAGAAACTAAAGCATCCAGCCCCTCTCCAAACAAGGCCTCACCTTTGTACGGGAGAGCCTCTATATTCCTTTTGGAATCTGCGTCAGCATTCCATTGGCGAATCCACAACGCCCTCCGTGCTGAGATTGCCATGGTAGCGGCTCTTGATCCCAAGAGACCAATATCTTTCATGGCTTCTAGCATATACGCAGCAGCGTCTTTGATATGACCTAAAGTTAGGATTATCTCGTTACTATCTATTGTGTCAATTTCTGATGGCAAGTTTTCTGACCACTTTTCAATAGCATTACTCACCCACGCACAGGCAATGGTAGGCCTGAGTAATGTCCCATTAGCCACATAAATAGATTTCAACGTATTCTCTAACTTGCGGTCTGCCGGCTCTTTTAGTGAAGCTGTCCCAGGCGCAGGGAGAATCACCTTTTTTGTTAACCGTGACAGAGCACTGTCTAAAACAGGGGGTGACTCCCACCTTTTCCTGTCCTCTGCAGGGAAAGGGTAAGCTACCTGAATTCTTTTAGGAATCTGAAACTTCTTTTCGGGGTTTGCCCAGACTCCCTCAAATAAACTGTTCAGTTAATGAGATGGAGGAAAAGTTACATTAAGTTTCTTTTCTTTATAAAAGTAAGCCTTCTCCTGTGGTAAAGGAGGGGTCTCCGTAACTTCTAAGACCTCCTTTATAGCCACAATCATGTATTGAATGTTTTTTGCTAATTTTGGATCTATTCCACTGGAATCACTAGTGTCGACATAGGAATCAGAGTCCGTGTCGGTATCAGTTTGTACTATTTGTGCAAATGACCTTTTATGTGACCCAGAGGGACCCCCTGTGGATGAAAAAGCAGAACTACTAAAAATCACATCTTCCACGGATTTTCCCCAGGTTTCTGCATGAGACTCAGACTTATCCAATCTCTTACTGATATGATTCACACTATCACGTAATTCTTTCACCCATTCAGGCTCATGGTGTGCCGGCAGCGCCACCACATTACAACTCTGTGTCCCTAAAATGGCTCCCTCAGGGGAAGAGCTCCCTGCCTCAGACATGTCACACACGTGCACAAACACACCACAGACACTCCGGGGCTTATAGGGGACAGACCCACAGTAAAATCTGTCAGGACACAGAAAAGGACTTGCCAGTTCACAACTCAGCGCCAGTGACTAAAATCCCTGTGTCATGTAAAATGTCTACAGAGACCTTTAGCGCTTTTACAATGCCAAATAATATAATGAGCACCAATATACACTCTGCCCCCCCCCCCCCCTTTTTGCACCCTGATACTTTATTCAGGAGTGGAGGAGGACCAGCGTTTCTTCCCCTGCAGCCTGCCTAGAGAAAATAGCGCTGAGCAGTGTGCTGGCTGACTGAGGAGGAATGCAATGGCGCGTTTCCCCTCAGAAATTATCACAATATTTTTTATACTGGCAGGAGCGTAGGACTGTGCCACGGCATCATATGCTACCTTTTGCCAGTTTAAGAGTGGGTTTCATGCTGCCCGCACTCTGCTGTGCCTGTGTTATGGAGAGCATGTTCGCGCAGCGTTCCTGCCCGCTGCGCGGTACCTTGAGCCGTCACAATGACCGGAGGTCCCTCTTGCAGATCTCCGGTAATATTACTCACCAGTCTTCTTAGGGTGGTGACGGCGTGCTGTGGGAGTGAGCGCATAGCCGCAGCTAGTGTTCAGTACCCTTCAGGAGCTAATGGTGTCCTGTCAGCAAGAAGCAGAGCCATGAAACTATTCAGGAAGTTGGTTCCTACTTCTTCCCCCTAAGTCCCAATAAGCAGGGAGACTGTTGCCAGCAGTCTCCCTGAAAATAAAAAAACCTAACAAAGTCTTTTAGTGAAACTCAGTAGAGCTCCACTAGAGTGCGACCAGTCTGCCTGGGCACATTTTCTAAACTGAGGTCTGGAGGAGGGGCATAGAGGGAGGAGCCAGTTCACACTCTGAAAGAGTCTTAAAGTGCCCATGGCTCCTGCAGATCCATCTATACCCCATGGTACTGAAGTGGACCCCAGCATCCTCTAGGATGTATGAGAAAATAATAATAATAATAATTATCCTCATCATCCTAAGAAGAAGACAAAGAAGAAGACAAAAGATGAAGAAGAACAAAAACAGGCTAAATTTTACTTAAAATAAAAATATACATTTATTTTTAAAATATGTTGTGCTTGAAGTTGTCTTTATTAATAAATTCTCTCAAAAGGTGAAGAAATTACACATATTTGGGTAGACAAATATATTAGGAGAGTTCAGAATCATGCATTGTTTGTTCTACACAAGAGAGTACCAGTCGAGGCAGCCATGTTGGGTGCACTACATAAGTTACACTGTGCGAAAAAGAAAAACATGGCAGTAAGGCATACAAGGGTAAAATGAAAAGCAACTAACAGGACACCTAGTTCTGCAGCTTACACAGCAAGGAAAATCGTCTTACTCTATAATTGCTTTTAGATAATTTTCACCTTTATAACAATTGTAAAGTGTGCTGAGGGGAAAATAACAAAAGAGGGTCCAGTTACGTTTTGAAATAGTTTACAAAAAAACAAAAATCTGACCAACAAATAAAAAATAAAAATGTATAATAATTCTCCAACACTCCGAAGATGGTAAGCTCATATTGTGAATTTCATAAAATATTTATATGAATCCCACATACAGTAATCACTGTTACACACTGGTTCTCACTGAGCGGAGGTTGAGACGAGAGGGGTGTCATTCGGGCTCCCCAGCTGATGAGTGTATGCAACAGGAAGCAGTGCAGGATCACTGGAAGTGTTGTGGATCTCTGATAATCTCAGGTCTCTGAGGAGTTAAGTAAAAAAATTACTGTCTTCCACTGTGATGCTCTAAGACATTGACAAGATGACGCCACACTTATTGCAGTATTTAGGTCAGCAGCCATTTTGGTAGAGGGAGTGAAACCTCCCTGATGGAACAGTATGGAATCTGCGCAGTAGCGCTCTCCCCTTTCAACACTTTTTAAATAGAAATAGGATAATAATGATAAAACTCCCACATAGTCAACTAAATGGAATGTAGTCACCGTCCCAGCGGTCAGCATACCGCCGCCGGGATCCCGGTCAGCAGAATGCCGGCAGGGGGCCTAGGACTATTCCCACTCGTGGGTGTCCATGACACCCATAGAGTGGGAATAGAACCTGTGGCGAGCGCAGCAAGCCACCCAGCACGCAGCGTGGAGAATGCTGTAAACCCTGCAAGGTGCTTCGTTTCACTCACCCCCCTGCCGGCATTCTGGCGGCCGGGATCTCGACGTCGGTATGTTGACTGCCAGGATCCTGCCTGCCGGTCAACCATACCCAATGCATCTGAATGACTACTTGTGCCTGGTGTAGGATTTTCAAATATGTGTAGTTTACTGTATACAAGGCTTTAAAACCTTATAGGAACTGAGATCTAAGGTGTATTACATGTAGGAAAAAAATACGTATATACTCGAGTATAAGTCGACCCGAATATAAGCCGAGATACCTAATTTTACCACAAAAAAATGGGAAAAATGACTGACTCGAGTATAAGCCTAGGGTGGGAAATGTACGGTGCCAGGGGTGTTCATGCTCAGGGTGTCATGCTCGTTGCCAGGGGTTTCATGCGGTAGGTGTTATGCTTGTTGCCAGGGGGTAATGCTTGTTGCTAGGGTTGTGCCCCCAGTGCCACATATACCCCCAGTAACAGATATCCCCCCACAGTGCCAGATAAAAACATGCTGCCGTTGCTTTGCCCCCAGTAGTTATGCCCCTTCTTTGCCCCCAGTAGTTGTGCCCCTCTTTCTTTGCCCCCAGTAGTTGTGCCCCCTTTCATTGCCCCCAGTAGTTGTGCCTCCTTCTTTCTTTGCCCCCTGTTGCAGTGCCCCCTTCTTTCTTTGCCCCCTGTTGCAGTGCCCCCTTCTTTCTTTGCCCCCTGTTGCAGTGCCCCCTTCTTTCTTTGCCCCCTGTTGCAGTGCCCCCTTCTTTCTTTGCCCCCTGTTGCAGTGCCCCCGTCGCCGCTTACAAACACACAAACACACAGAAAAACAATACTTACCACTGCCCCGCTCCTGCTTCCCGACCGCTTCTTCTGCTGCTGCGCTGCTCCGCTCCGTCCGGCCGCTCGCTCCGTCCGGCCGCTCGCTCCGTCCGGCCGCACGCTCTGTCCGGCCGCCGCTCCGTCCGGCCGCCCGCTCCCCGGCACCCGATCATCTCTATGGGAGAGACGTCATGACGTCTCTCCCATAGCAACGCGCACAGACACTAGAGGTCAATAATGACCTCTAGTGTCTGTCCTGGAGCCGGCTGCAGCGGACGCCCACACAGCCCACGGCGTCTGCTGCAGCCATTGACTCGAGTATAAGCCGAGGGGGGCTTTTTCAGCACAGAAAAATGTGCTGAAAAAGTCGGCTTATACTCGAGTATATACGGTAGTTTATTTTATAGCAGTAGTTTCCAAACGGGGGGCCGTGACACCCTGGGGTGCCTCGGGAAAGGAGGGGTTAAGGGAAGCCTCGCAGTTGTGCCGTAGTTTGGTGGTCCAGGACCATTTAAAATTATACTTAATTTAATTGACAAAACCAGTCCCTCACCACATAATTGAACCTAAGGATGACATATTATAAACACCATTTACTTCATTATATTTTTTTTCTGAATTTCTCTATAAGAAACTTTGGCCTAGGGGTGCCGTGAAACAATTTCTGATACTCTAGGGCAGGGGTGTCAAACTCGCGGGCCGCATGCTGCCCTACTGCATCCTTTTGCTGCCCGACCACCTTTCTTGCAGCGAGGGCAGGAGAGCGCAGCACGCGCCCCTCCTGCTCCTCAGTCCGGTCTCCGGCGGCGCGGGTATCTTAAATCAGGCACCGGTTTGTGAGCCAATCAGGAGCAGTGCCAGAGTCTTTGTTTTCTATGTGCGGCGCCATCTTCCTGAAGAGATCACCGGGAAGATGGCGCCACTGGCTGCAGCACAGGCATACTGGGGAGGGATAGCAAACTGGGCCCCCTGCCGGGTTCCTCCAGCAGCCCCTCCACCAATGCACGTCTTTCGGCGGTTATGGGTCGTTTTTCTAACAACATGGTGACGACACTGTAGCACAGAGATTTTCAACCTTTTACAAATCACGGCACACTGAAGAAGATTTAAACATTGCCAAGGCACGCTCAAATGTAATGCATAGTGCAGTTGCGTGTCCTAGGATGTCATGTCGCAGCTTCTCTATAAATCACGTCTGAGCCATATCTGAGAAAGCCAGAAGAGCCCAACACTGCCCGGGCCCAAAATTAGAACTGGCTCTGCAACCACTAAACCCCCCAGTATTGATCGTTCCAGGGCCTCAGTAGCAGCAAAATACTGAGGGCCTGGCTCTGCTTCTGTGGCGGCACACCTGGAGAATGCTGAGGGCACACTAGTGTGCCATGGCAAAGTGGTTGAAAAACACTGAACAAGCTAATCAAAACAGGTCATTTCCGGTTGATGTCTCCACAGAAATAAAGGAAACTTTTTAAAACAATGTGTAGCAGTATAAAAGTAAATGGCAGTAGTGAGCCATAGATTCTGTGGGAGGCAGTAGGGATCCGCCCACACAAGGAAGAAATAGGGATTTTTGTTTACTTACCGTAAAATCTCTTTCTCTGATTCCATCTGGGGGACGCTGCGCCATTACTTGTGGGTTAGAGGTGTGTGGTAGTGGAGTTTGGCACAGAACCTATTAAAAACTGACTCCTCCCCCCTCTTATACCTCCCATCTCCTTCCTGCCCAGCCAGCAACTCAGTTAACATTTAGCCAAGCCAAAGGGGATAGAACAGAAAATAACCGTTTAAACTAGACAAACATACAGGAGGGATCGCAGCGTCCCCCAGATGGAATCAGAGAATGAGATTTTACGGTAAATAAACAAAAATCCCTATTTCTCTTTCATCCATCTGGGGGACGCTACGCCGTTACTTGTGGGATTTCCCAAAGCAAGTTAATGAGAGGAGGGAGACTTAGACGGCATAGCCGTCTGTAAGATTTGACGCCCAACAGAGGCTGTCTCCAAACCGAAAGTATGAAAACTGTAAAACTTTGTGAAAGTATGCACGGACGACCAGGTCACCGCCCTGCACAGCTGCTCAGTAGATGCACCACCGCGAACAGCCCAAGAGGCTCCAACAGCTCTAGTCGAATGAGCCCGAATTGAGTCAGGAACCGAAACATCTGAAGATGTGTATGCCTGCCTGATGGCCGAAGTTACCCAACGAGCCACTGTGTTCTTGGAAGCCGGCCAACCTCGTTTGGGCGCATCAATTAATACCAGCAACGTATCCGTACGACGGATAGATTCCGTACGAGACAAATAAATGCGTAAGGCCCTAACCACATCCAAGAGAGCCAAATGGGAGTCCTCTCCGGAAGGAGAAGGAGCAAACGCTGGAAGGACAATGTCCTGATTTAGGTGGAAAGCTGACACAACCTTCGGAAGGAAGGAAGGCTTTGTCCGCAGAACCACTCGGTCATCATGAAACACCAACAAGGGTGGTCTGCAAGAAAGAGCCGCCAACTCAGATACCTGTCTGGCGGAGGCAATAGCCAATAGGAAGACAACCTTGAGTGTTAGATACCGCAATTCTACAGATTCCAGTTGTTCAAACTGAGATTTTTGAAGAGCCGTAAGGACTAAGTTTAAATCCCAGGGAGGAACCGAAGGAACAAGAGGTGGTTGAATCCGAAGTACTCCCTGAAGGAATGTCTGAACCTCTGGAATGATAGCTAGTCTCTTTTGAAATAGAACTGACAAGGCAGAAACCTGACCTTTTTTAGTGAAGAAAGTCTCAGACCCTTATTGAGACCCTCCCTGAAGGAGAGATAATAGACGAGGAACTCTAAACAAATCCGGTGTCAACCCGCACTTTTCACACCAAGCAATGTAAATACGCCACACCCTGTGGTAAATTCCAGAAGTCACCGGCTTTCTAGCCTGAATCATCTTTTGTACAACAGGATGAGAAAATCCTTTTTGCCCTTAAAATGTTGGATTCAAGAACCAAGCCGTCAAAGCCAGCCGACTTAAATCTTAGTGGAGACATGGTCCTTGAAGAAGAAGATCTGGTCGCAGGGGGAGACGGAAAGGTTCTCAGACGACCATGCTGCGCAGAAGAGTGTACCACTGCCAGCATGGCCAATCTGGGGCCACCAGAATGATTGTGAGACCTTCTCGCCGAATGCGTTGAAGTAGACATGGAATCAGTGGAATTGGTGGAAACACATTTCCCAGTTGAAACTGGCACGGGGCTGTCAGGGCATCGATTAGAATTGCTTGAGGGTCCTTAGTACACAACCCGTAGTGAGGGAGCTTCTTGTTGAGACAAGACGCCATAAGATCTACGTCGGGCATTCCCCACCGAGACACTAGAGTCAGAAATACCTCCTGGTAAATCTCCCACTCTCCTGGATGAACCGTATGACGGCTTAAGAAATCTGCTTCCCAGTTCTCGACTCCTGGAATGTGAATCGCGGATATGGCCGGAACCCAACGTTACGCTCACGTGAGAATCTGAGCGACTTCTTTCATGGCGGTCCAGCTTCGAGTTCCTCCCTGCTTGTTTATGTAAACCACTGCTGTGGCGTTGTCGGACTGAACACGAACTGGATGACCCTGTACCATGGTTTGAATCTGAAGGAGTGCATACCGGATTGCCCTCAACTCCAAGATGTTGATCTGTAATTTTGACTCCTGACTGCTCCAGAGCCCCTGAAAGTGATGAGTTTGAAACACCGCCCCCCAACCCCTGAGGCTTGCGTCTGTGGTGACCATCATCTAAGACCAAATCGTGAACGGAGCTCCCTTGGTCAAATTGTGGCTGTGAAGCGATTGACGAGCCTGTACCGACAAGCGGATCAGCTGTAATTCGAGATGAGGTCTCGTCCGAGTCCAACAGCTGAGGACCTGAGTCTGAAGGGGTCGGGCATGAAATCTGGCATATGGGACTGCCTCGAAGCTTGCAACCATCTTGTCTAACACCTGCATGCATCTGAAAACCGAAACTACCGGTAAGTGTAACACTGTTCGAATTCTGGATTGTAGGTCCTGAATCTTGTCCTGAGGAAGAAACAACCTCTGGCTGTTGGTGTTGAATAAGAGTCCCAGAAATATCATTCTCTGGGAAGGAAGCAAAGACGACTTTGGAAAATGTATTATCCATCCGAATGACTGCAGAGTCTGTATCGTGAGACGCAAGTTCTGGTGGAGGATTGACTCTGACTAGTCCTTGATTAACAGATTGTCCAAATACGGAGTAATGTTGACTCCCTGACACCGCAGAACTGCCACTACATGACACATGACCTTTGTAAACACCCGAGGAGCCGTGGATAGACCAAAGGGGAGAGCCTGAAACTGAAAATGCCAAGAGCCGACTGCAAATCTCAGAAGAGATTGATGACCCAATAGGAACATGTAGGTAGGCGTCTTTTATGTCTATTGAAGCCAAATATTCCCCTGGCTCCACAGCAGCGATAATCTAACTGATGGATTCCATTTTGAATTTCTGGTTTGAGAGATATGGGTTCAGTCCTTTGAGATTTAAAATGGGTCGAAACGAACCGTCTGGTTTGTCCACGAGAAAAAGACCCAAGTAAAATCCCTGACCTCTCTGCTGAGTGGGAACCGGAAGAATTACTCCATTGCGTACGAGAGTGGCTGTTGCATGAAGAAGAGCTTGACGTCTGGAGGGATCGTTTGTGAGAGGAGTGACGAACACACGATATGGGACTGGTTCCTCGAGATTCAACATATATGCTCTGGATATGACCTCCGCCACTCACCGATCTGGTTTCGACAGGAGCCACACCTCCTTGAACTGTAGTAACCGAGCCCCAACCGTCATTGATCCCTCCGGAGATCTTGAAACGTCATGCAGTAGGCTTACTGGCTGGTCAACGTGTCGCCTGTGTTCCTCTACCTCTGAATTCCCCTCTTCGTGGAAATCTGGAGAAAGCACGAAAAGGAATGGAAACTACCTCTGCCCTGCGTACGAAAAGACCGAAACTTCGTGGTTTTTGGTTTCTGAGGAGCAACTGGAAGAAAAGGGCTCTTGCCTCCCGTAGTATCTGAAATATTCTTCTTTAATTCTGACCCAAACAGAAACTCCCCTTCAAAGGGTACAGCCGTCAAGGTTTGCTTTGAGACAGAATCAGCATTCCAAACCCGAAGCCAAAGAGACCATCCTGCTGTCACGGTCAAGGCAGAAACACGGGACTGTAGCGCAGCAGAGTCTAACAAGGCCTCACCCACATAAGTAAGAGCCTCCAAGATCTGTTCTGCTAATTGAATGGCTTCCGATGGATTGTCAGACTGCATTCCAGATACGACCTGTGCTAGCCAGTCATCCACGGCCTTAAGGAACCAATCGCCAGCGAGAATTTGGCGTAGAGAAACACCTGATAAAGAAAACGTAGATTTAAGTATTGCTTCTATCTTCTTATCTGTAGGATCTTTTAAAGTCACAGACTATTGTGAAGTTTTCAATTATTTCTAAATAAACATTTTAATGCCAGCGTTAATATATACTGCGGACGCAAGGCGCATCTTATAACCATATACGTTAAAAGTGCGCTGAACGTCGCAACACTATATCCCTTAAGAAAAAGCAAGCAGTTGCACACATTGTAAGCTGAGGTCCAACGCTCAGAGTTATATATATTTGATATTAAAAGGGTATGCATACAATATTACATATGTACAGTATATCATTAGGTATAAAGTGTATATGTATGATTACAGAGTTACAATTACACAAGATGCAGTTACAAAAGAATCAGTTACAGCCAGCATACTTCACCCTATTGCTCAATGCACAGTCGTCGCCATCTCTCTCCCTCTCAGCAAGCAACCAACAGAGCTTCCTGGGTGAGGGGAAATACCTATATACTGTGTATTGTGGGTGGTACATGTCTGGGGCTGAGTCTTCTGCTATTGGTCCAGGGGTGGGAGGTCTCTCATTCATGATGTGTTATTGGTCAGTTCATATGCAAGCAACGAAGATGCAATTATAGGGGTTAGCCACTGGTTTTTGCTGCACACATGCTGTCTTTCAGGAAGTTCTTTTGTTCACTTTAGAATGTGGCTTCATATTCATACATTTAATCATAACTAATCGTTGCAATGTGCTACAATCTACCCATAGCTATCAAATTACTTCACACATTCTCCTGATCATTTTGACAGTAAGCATGATATAATTAACTTGTTCCGTTCCAATAATACATATATATCTGATGTTACACTCTATTATATAATTTAATACAAAATGGTGCTAAACATGTTTTGTCTTTGTGTTGTATGAATATGTTGTATGTGTCTTTGTGGCTTCTCTGTGCGAATGCGTATGCTACCGTATATGCGCAAAACGCACGAACAGAGGCCACTCTGTTTGGAGTTTATATGTTATGTGTATGTAATATTTTTGACTTCGACACTGTACAGAGGGAATAACCGTAGCTTTCGCTAAATGTGAAATAGGAGCGTCTACCTTAGGGGCTGCTTCCCAAAATTTTATATCCTCCTCTGTAAAAAGATATAGAAATCTCAATTTCTTAGGGGCCTGGAAACGAGAATCCGTTTTAAGCCAGGGCTCCTATAAAATATCCGCAAAAAAGTGTGAGTAAGAAGGAAAGACAGTAACTTGTCTTTTTTTTTCTTTCTTTTGAAGAAGGCAGAGGAAGTCTCCGCCACTGCCGTATCTTGAATATTAAGAGTCTGACGGATGGCTTCTATCAGCAATCTAACACCTGAGCTAGTAGATAGCTCCTCATCTTCCCAAGCCGAAACCTCCTCCCACTCTGGGTCTACTTCCCCCTCCTCCAATGGGGATGTCATAGAATCCAACTCCTCCCCCGGAAAAATTATAGCGGGCAACGGTTGCGGACGTTTTGTAGCAGTAGAACTGCCGGCAGAGTTTACAAATTTGTTCAAAGATTGAGTTAAATCAGCAATACACCTGCCCATATTCTGAGACCACAGAGGCTCCACCGGAGTTTGACTGGAGTCAGCCCCTGATCTGGACTGACGTAATTCTGAAATGGCATCCACCATGTTCTTGGCCCATGGAGGCAAAGACTGATCTGTGGAACCTCCCTGCTGGTCCGCCACTGATGCACCAGAGCACGAAGTACAGAGGGTACCCGCGTCCGCGCTACCCCTAACCCTGCTTTGAACCACACTGTGAACAGGAAAGATAAACAACCGAGGCTGTTTTCCCCTTGCAGATTTGTCTGGCTTATTGGCCATATTCTTTTTTTTTTTTTTAAGCAATAGTCAAGTGCTCTACAAATGAACTATAAACCGCCTCCGTATAATAGTGACCTAGCAATGAACCCACAATTAGAGTGACACTAAAAAGATGTATGTTACCTCTCACTAGAACTAGAGAAATAACATCATGTCACAAATATACTTGCTGTTAGCCGATCCCCACTGAATAAACAGAGTGAGAAGTGCTGCTGCTATTCTTCTATACAGAGTGAAAATGCTGCTGCTATTCCTCCGTGTCTGAGTGTGCGTGTGCCGCACAGCGTCCCCCGTACTGAATCTGGAGAAGATGGCGCCTGGAGCACTCTAGAGGCTGGGCGGAAGCGTGCGCGGGCAGAGCAGGGCGGGAAATCCATCTCTTCTTGCATTATTTAACCGCCGCGGCTGCCCTGAGTAGAAGTACTGCAGCCGGAAGTCCGCGGCTCCCGCGCTCCGCTACACACAGCGGCTCTGCGGGCAGCGGTCAATGTGTATGGCTGCCCCAGGGAGTGTCTCACTACTCTCCCGGTCCACCGAACTGCTCAGTTAAACGGTAGCAGGGACAAGGAAAATCCTCGCTACCTAGCGCCACCGGAGAGAGGCCTGCGGGCCGGGGGGGGGGGGGGGGGGTACAGGGGGGGAAGCTGCACGGAGAGCACACAGTACAGAAATAGAACTATGTATAGAAATAGGAGGAACAGCCCAATACTGTCAGGGACAGATTGTGACTGTCCTGTACCTCATCACTGCCGGCATCCTGTTCAACTAGAGGGAGGAAGAAAGCCCCAGGACCGAAGTGTGGTGGCCCTCCAGCGGCAGAGTAGAGTGGGAAAAACTTCTTTCTAACTAACCCCACTCTAGCAGTACCTGTCACCTGTATACAGAAACTAGGTACTCCATAAAGCTCATAAAATAACAAAAATAACCTCACTAAAATCTAAGGAGAAAAAAACTGTGTCTGTACTCCACAGGCACAAAACTAAAACTGAGTTGCTGGCTGGGCAGGAAGGAGATGGGAGGGGTTAGAGGGGGAGGAGTCAGTTTTTAATAGGTTCTGTGCCAAACTCCACTACCACACACCTCCAACCCACAAGTAATGGTGCAGCGTCCCCCAGATGGATGAAAGAGAAAAGGCAGGTGTGAGCTGCAGAGTGCAAACAGTCCAGGGGTGGGACTGGGCTGTCAGTGAGACTGCTGCCAAGTATATACAGTCCTGGAGAGATTGGGGAGGGCAAGAGAGGCTGCCCTGTGGAGACAGAGTCCAGGTGGGGTTGCTGAGAAGAATCCAGGTCAGTGACCCTCAAGTGTGAGTAGGCCAGGAGGTGCCTTCCCCTGTAAGAGACAAGATTCAGACTTTTAAGAGAGACTTTGTAAGCAGACTAGCTGCCTAATTCAGAGAGAGGCGAAGAAGTGAGTTAGTGCCCCAGGCTTTCATTTATGCAGTATCTTTATTTATTTGCCTGAAAAGCTGTGTGTGGACCCTGATTAGACACTGCACCACTCTACCAGCTAATTACCCCAGAACTGTCACAAATTATGTGATAAGACCTATAATGCAATTTCTCACATGTTTTATTTGTTTCAGGTCCTGGCTGAAAAGCGGTCTTTGAAGCTCCTCAAGAGCCAGAGTATCAATGTCAACTGGTACATGTACTGCCCAGAGAGCTGTGTTATACTGCTGTCTACTGCCAACCTCTGTAATGTGCTGCAGCCGTTTTATTTCAGGGTGAGATAGGATCCCACTAACCCCACTTTTATATCTTAAAGTACACAAAATCAGCTACTTTGTTACATGTTTCTGTGGACATCTCTTTCAGATTGACCGTATTACTTTGATCCAGGTTGCTCTGTTAGCAGTGTAGGCTAATGAATTGTAACCTATTTGCCTGTGTTGAGAATCCAAGCTTATTCTATTTCCGTAGCGTAGAATCACCAAGCTGAGGATGATAGAGTAGTACAAATAGGGGGAGATTCAAATGTTTGAAAAGTCGGTTGGGATTCTGTTTTTTCCTGTCTATTAGATAGTAAAAAACAGACTCCCAACTGACTTTTCAAACATTTGAATCTCCCCCATAGTGTTTGCATTTATCATGTATCCATTTATTACTTTTTATCTTGGGATAAATGTAAGGCTTTAAAATACAGTTTCATTGTTATTGTATATTTAAAGTATTGCTATATATGAAATTGTACTCCTGTTAAGAGGTTCTGGTACTGTAGTATTTACAGTTATGTATACTGGGTTTTTTTTTCCCCTTGTTTTTTTGTTTTTTATGTATCCAAATTGTAGATCTTTGACCTCTTGATAAGAATATTTTGGTTTCTCCCCCACTAAAGTTGTGGGGTACCTTGTCCCATGCTGCCTCTATCTCTGACACGCCCATAAAAGAAGGCATACCTCCCAACATGACCCTCTCCAGGAGGGACACAATGCTCTGCTTCTGGAGTTTTCTCCTAATTTATGATTGCAAGCACCTGTGTTTAACAGGTTAATGGATGAGATAGGTGTTTCACCACAGGTGCTGGCAATCATAAATTAGGAGGGAAGTCCAGGAGGAGAGCTTTCTGTCCCTCCCGGAGAGGGTTATGTTGGGAGGTATGAGAAGGTACAGTCTGCCACAGATGTTGAAGAGGAAACAAAATCCTTCATGTTGTTGTGGGTGACAGCCACTTCAGCTGGCAAAGCAGCTAATATGACTTGTCAGCAGCAGAGCTGGGAGCACTTGAAGCATAAACTGAGCTTGCTCCAGCTGCGTGAGTGGCAGAGACTAGGACATAACTACCTGGTTTATCTGGTACAGTGCCTTTGTATTTTCCAGAGTAGTTTTTTTCTTATATAACTGCAGGTCATGTACTTTTACTGCATGCTTGACTTTCAGATGTAAATATAATGGTAGGTTGTCAGTTCCGTCAAGTTCATTTTTTTTTTTAAGGTGACCCTTATCTGTGACTGTAAGTCCAAGATTCTTTTGAGATAATTTAGTTTAACTTGCAGCAGCTGTGATCAGAATCCTCCCACTGTTGTCCCAGCCAGATCCCTGAGACAATAATTTGTCTAATCGGTGTACAATTTTGGCACAGTCTTTTCCTTTATTACTCTGGTTGAAGAATCTTCCAAGGATTCTTAATTAGAACCTGAGTTGGCCATGTCCCTGTTTAGACCATAAGCCCCAGTTGTATTCCTTTTTGCAGTGCCAATTGTCTGTTTGAGTGTTTAAAGTAGTATCCATTCTATTAAGCTGGGGGTCCTTCTGAATGTTTGGTTTTTCTCAAGGCCTAGGTAATCCTTAATGCCCCCAATCCCATTTCTCTGACGTCCTAGTGGATGCTGGGGACTCCGTAAGGACCATGGGGAATAGCGGCTCCGCAGGAGACTGGGCACATCTAAAGAAAGCTTTAGGATCACCTGGTGTGCACTGGCTCCTCCCCCTATGACCCTCCTCCAAGCCTCAGTTAGATTTCTGTGCCCGACGAGAAGGGTGCACACTAGGGGCTCTCCTGAGCTCTTTGTGAAAGTTTTAGTTTAGGTTTATATTTTCAGTGAGACCTGCTGGCAACAGGCTCACTGCATCGAGGGACTAAGGGGAGAAGAAGCGAACTCACCTGCGTGCAGAGTGGATTGGGCTTCTTAGGCTACTGGACATTAGCTCCAGAGGGACGATCACAGGTTCAGCCTGGATGGGTCACCGGAGCCGCGCCGCCGTCCCCCTTACAGAGCCAGAAGAGCGAAGAGGTCCGGAAAAATCGGCGGCAGAAGACGATCCTGTCTTCAGATAAGGTAGCGCACAGCACCGCAGCTGTGCGCCATTGCTCTCAGCACACTTCACACTCCGGTCACTGAGGGTGCAGGGCGCTGGGGGGGGCAGCGCCCTGAGACGCAATAAATCGATAAAAAACCTTATATGGCTAAAATAAATGCATCACATATAACTCCTGGGCTATATGGATGCATTTAACCCCTGCCAAAACATACAGAAAAAGGATGATAAGGACGCCGAGAAAGGGGCGGAGCCTATCTCCTCAGCACACTGGCGCCATTTTCCCTCACAGCTCAGTTGGAGGGAAGCTCCCTGGCTCTCCCCTGCAGTCACTACACTACAGAAAGGGGTTAAAAAAGAGAGGGGGGCACAAATTAGGCGCAGTATAACAGCAGCTATAAAGGGAAAAACACTTATATAAGGTTATCCCTGTATATATATATAGCGCTCTGGTGTGTGCTGGCAAACTCTCCCTCTGTCTCCCCAAAGGGCTAGTGGGGTCCTGTCCTCTATCAGAGCATTCCCTGTGTGTGTGCTGTGTGTCGGTACGTTGGTGTCGACATGTATGAGGAGAAAAATGATGAGGAGACGGAGTAGAGTGTCTGAAATAGTGTTGTCACCCCCTAGGGGGTCGACACCTGAGTGGATGTACTGTTGAAATTGCGTGACAGTGTCAGCTTTGTATAAAAGACAGTGGTTGACATGAGACAGCCGGCTACTCAGCTTGTGCATGTCCAGACGTCTCATACAGGGGCCCTAAAGCGCCCGTTACCTCAGATACAGACGCCGACAAGGGTACTGACTCCTGTGTCGACGGTGAAGAGACAACCGTGATTTCCAATAGGGCCACACATTGCATGATTGAGGCAATGGAAAAAGTTTACACTTTTCTGATAATATGAATACCACCAAAAAAAGGGGTATTATGTTTGGTGAGGAAAAACTTCCTGTAGTTTTCCTGAATCTGAGAAATAAAATGAGGTGTGTGATGATGCGTGGGTTTCCCCCCGATAACAATTGATAATTTCTAAAAAGTTATTGGCAGTATACCTTTTCCCGCCAGAGGTTAGGGTGCGTTGGGAAACACCCCCTAAGGTGGATAAAGCGCTCACACGCTTGTAAAAACAAGGGCTCTACCCTCTCCTGAGATGGCCGCCCTTAAGGATCCTGCTGATAGAAAGCAGGAGCGTATCCTAAAATGTATTTACACACATACTGGTGTTATACTGCGACCAGCAATCGCCTCAGCCTGGATGTGCAGTGCTGGGTTGGCGTGGTCGGATTCCCTGACTGGAAATATGATATCCTAGATAAGGACAGTATATTATTGCCTATAGAGCAATTAAAAGATGCATTTCTATATATGCATGATGCACAGCGGAATATTTGCCGACTGGCATCAAGTATAAGTGCGTTGTCCAATTATTCCAGTAAAGTGGTCAGGTGATGCGGATTCCAAACGGCATTTGGAAGTATTGCCTTAAAAGAGGGGATGTACCCCAGGTCGCCTCTCAAAATAAGACGCTGTATTATCAGGCGCAGTCCTGGTTAGCAAGCGGACAAAAGGGTTCCTCTTTTCTGCTCGTGACAGAGGGAGAGGAAAATGGCTGCAGAGATCAGCCAGTTCCAAGGAACAGAAACCCTTTTCCGCCTCTGCCAAGCCCTCAGTATGACGCTAGGGCTTTACAAGTTCAGGCACGGTGGGGTCCCGTTCTCAATGAATTTCAGTGCGCAGTGGGCTCACTCGCAAGTAGACCCCTGGATCCTTCAGATAATATTTCAGGGGTACAAATTGGAATTCGAGACGTATTCCCCTCGCCGTTTCCAAAAGTCTGTTTTACCGACGTCTCCCGCTGACAGGGAGGCAGTTTTGGAAGCCATTCACAAGCTGTATTCCCAGCAGGTGATAATCAAGGTACCCCTCCTGCAACAGGGAACGGGGTATTATTCCACACTATTGTGGTACCGAAGCCAGACGGCTCGGTGAGACCGATTTTTAAAATCTAAAATCTAAAATCTTTGAACACTTGCATACAGAGGTTCAAATTCAAAATTGAGTCACTCAGAGCAGTGATTGCAAACCTGGAAGAAGGGGACTACATGATGTCTCGGGACATCAAGGATGCTTACCTTCATGTCAAAATTTACCCTTCTCAAAGGGTATTTAGGGTTATGGTACAGAACTGTATCAGTTCGGACGCTGCCGTAGGGATGGTCCACGGCACCCCGGGTCTTTACTGAAGTAATGACCGAAATGATGATATTCCTTCGAAGGAAGGGAATTTTAGTTATCCTTTACTTGGACGATTCCCTGATAAGGGTAAGATCCAGGGAACAGTTGGAGATCGGTGTAGCACTATATCAGGTAGTGTTGCGGCAGCACGATTGGATTTTCAATATTCCAAAATCGCAGCTGATTCCGACGACTTGTCTTCTGTTCCTAGGGATGATTCTGGACATAGTCCAGAAAGAAGGTGCTTCTCCCGGAGGAGAAAGCCAGGGAGTTATCCGAGCTAGTCAGGAACCTCCTAAAACCGAACCAAGTCTCAGTGCATCAATGCACAAGGGTTCTGGGTAAAAATGGTGGCTTCCTACGAAGCAATCCCATTCGGCAGATTCCACGCACAGTGGAACCTTCTGGACAAATGGTCCGGGTCGCATCTTCAGATGCTTCAGCGGATAACCCTGTCACCAGGGACAAGGGTATCCCTCCTGTGGTGGTTGCAGAGTGCTCATCTTCTAGAGGGCCGCAGATTCGGCATTCGGGACTGGGTCCTGGTGGCCACGGATGCCAGCCTGCGAGGCTGGGGAGCAGTCACACAGGGAAGGAATTTCCAGGGCTTATGGTCAAGCCTGGAGACATCTCTTCATATAAACATTCTGGAACTAAGGGCCATTTACAATGCCCTAAGTCAAGCGAAACCCCTGCTTCAGGGTCAGGCGGTATTGATCCAATCGGACAACATCACGTCAGTCGCCCACGTAAACAGACAGGGCGGCACGAGAAGCAGGAGGGCAATGGCAGAAGCTGCAAGGATTTTAGCTGGGCGGAAAATCATGTGATAGCACTGTCAGCAGTGTTCATTCCGGGAGTGGACAACTGGGAAGCAGACTTCCTCAGCAGACACGACCTTCACCCGGGAGAGTGGGGACTTCACCCAGAAGTCTTCCACCTGATTGTAAACCGTTGGGAAAAACAAAAGGTGGACATAATGGCGTCCCGTCTAAACAAAAAACTAGACAGATATTGCGCCAGGTCAAGGGACCCTCAGGCAATAACGGTGGACGCTCTGGTAACACCGTGGGTGTACCAGTCAGTGTATGTGTTCCCTCCTCTGCCCCTCATACCAAAAGTACTGAGAATCATAAGAAGGAGAGGAGTAAGAACTATACTCGTGGTTCCGGATTGGCCAAGAAGGACTTGGTATCCGGAACTTCAAGAGATGCTCACGGACGAACCGTGGCCTCTACCTCTAAGAAAGGACCTGCTCCAGCAAGGGCCTTGTCTGTTCCAAGACTTACCGCGGCTGCGTTTGACGGCATGGCGGTTGAATGCCGGATCCTGAAGATCCCTACCCTGGTCAAGGCCAGAAAAGACGTAACCGCAAAACATTATCACCGCATTTGGCGAAAATATGTTGCGTGGGGTGAGGCCAAGAAGGCCCCTACAGAGGAATTTCAACTGGGTCGTTTCCTCCATTTCCTGCAAACAGGACTGTCTATGGGCCTAAAATTAGGGTCCATTAAGGTTCAAATTTCGGCCCTGTCGATTTTCTTCCAAAAAGAACTGGCTTCAGTGCCTGAAGTTCAGACATTTGTAAAAGGGGTGCTGCATATACAGTCTCCTTTTGTGCCTCCAGTGGCACCTTGGGGATCTCAATGTTGTGTTGAGTTTCCTAAAGTCACATTGGTTTGAACCACTCACCACTGTATACTTAAAATATCTCACATGGAAGTGACGAGTTAGCCCTGGTTTCAGCCAGGCGTGTGTCAGAATTGGCGGCTTTATCATATAAAAGCCCTTACTTAATATTTCATTCTGAAAGGGCAGAATTGAGGACTCGTCCTCAAATTTTCTACCTAAGGTGGTTTCTGCATTTCACATGAACCAACCTATTGTGGTGCCTGCGGCTACTAAGGACTTGGAGGATTCCAAGTTGCCTGACGTGGTCAGGACCCTGAAAATACATGTTTCCAGGACGGCTGGAGTCAGAAAATCTGACTCGCTGTTTATCCTGTATGCACCCAACAAACTGGGTGCTCCTGCTTCTAAGCAGACGATTGCTCGTTGGATTTGTAGTACAATTCAGCTTGCACATTCTGTGGCAGGCCTGCCACAGCCAAAAATCTTAAAATGCCCACTCCACAAGGAAGGTGGGCTCATCTTGGGCAGCTGCCCGAGGGGTCTCGGCTTTACAACTTTGCCGAGCAGTTACTTGGTCAGGAGCAAATACGTTTGTAAAATTCTACAAATTTGATACCCTGGCTAAAGAGGACCTGGAATTCTCTCATTCGGTGCTGCAGAGTCATCCGCACTCTCCCGCCCGTTTGGGAGCTTTGGTATAATCCCCATGGTCCTTACGGAGTCCCCAGCATCCACTAGGACGTCAGAGAAAATAAGAATTTACTTACCGATAATTCTATTTCTCGTAGTCCGTAGTGGATGCTGGGCGCCCATCCCAAGTGCGGATTGTCTGCAATACTGGTACATAATTATTGTTACCAAAAAATTCGGGTTATTGTTGTAGTGAGCCATCTTTTCTAGAGGCTCCTCTATTATCATGCTGTTAACTGGGTTCAGATCACAAGTTGTACAGTGTGATTGGTGTGGCTGGTATGAGTCTTACCCGGGATTCAAAATCCTTCCTTATTGTGTACGCTCGTCCGGGCACAGTATCCTAACTGAGGCTTGGAGGAGGGTCATAGGGGGAGGAGCCAGTGCACACCAGGTGATCCTAAAGCTTTCTTTAGATGTGCCCAGTCTCCTGCGGAGCCGCTATTCCCCATGGTCCTTACGGAGTCCCCAGCATCCACTACGGACTACGAGAAATAGAATTATCGGTAAGTAAATTCTTATTTTTTTATTCTAACTAATGTGATCTCTGGTTTTCAAAATTATCTGGAAGAGCAATTTGCCCTCTTTTTGTCCTAATCCCACTTGCAAGTCTGCAATCAACGTCTTGATTGTTGTCATGGAGTTCTACAGCTATGTGGAAAGGAATGGTCAGTCCTTTTCCCAGTCGGGAATATGGCTGAGGGCACAGCTCATGCTAGTAGGGCATTTCGTTAGTATTGGTTATGAAGACCTGAGACATCAGCTAAGCAAAACCACCATTTGATTGTCCCTGCTTACATATATGAAGTTCACAGTTCCTGAGTCATTCTGCGTTACGCATATGCATTAAAAAGGTGCAGACAAACATCAAAACATTGCAGTTGAAATGTGCTCACTTAATCTAAGGATAATACTTGAGAATGTCAGAGAAAAAAAAATGTTAATTACAATCATCAACATGTAAACAAAAATGTAGCTTTCACCATGGAGTCAGTTTCCAAATATACAAGATAAAACAATAAGAGCAGCCACAATCAGACCCAAAGAAGGGAGAAGAGATGGGAATTCAATGAAAAACCTATGTCCCAGGAATAAAGGTCCTACAAAAGTAACGGCCCTCTACAATTGTACTTTGTCTCTCAGATAGCGCCATCTAAAAAATGTATTTTATATTGCGTCGATGGGATCCATGTAGTGATGTAACCATTAACTTGGATCACTAAAAATGGTCATTCTGTGGCTAGAGGTTCTACCTTCCAAGCATCAGCGAGGGAATATAAGTAAGCTAGGAAAAGGCGAATAAGGAGGAAGAAGAACAGGAAGATTTGAGCGGTATGGAGTAGGACCCTTCACGCCTGCTGTCCTGCTGAATATTCTCTTACACATCCTGAGGGAAAGTTGCTCACCCCTTGATAAATTTAATTCTGGGGCATCTGTGAGTGCGCTCTACTGCACACTGTACCCGTTTTCATATTTGTGCTTTACGTATATATTGCAGCGTTGCTTAATTCCATCCATTTAAATGTGTTTGTTTTTTTTCTTTTCAAAAGAGTGGAACAATGTCAAAGATGGCAAAGTTTGAAATAGAGTTGCCAACATCTACTGCCAAGGTGGCAAAGATTTCTGAAAGAGACATAGCAATGGCAACAATGTGAGTGTTTCCTTCTTGTTGACTAAGCTTGTGTTTCCTGTGCTTGTTTGGTCCCTATTTTCTCTTCCATGTGCATGCCACATTTAGAAGAGATGGTGTGAAACCTTTTTTCTCTAACGTCCTAAGTGGATGCTGGGGACTCCGTAAGGACCATGGGGATTAGCGGCTCCGCAGGAGACTGGGCACAACTACAAAGAAAGCTTTAGACTACTGGTGTGCACTGGCTCCTCCCACTAAGACCCTCCTCCAGACCTCAGTTAGATTCTTGTGCCCGGCCGAGCTGGATGCACACTAGGGGCTCTCCTGAGCACCTAGAAAGAAAGTATATTTAGGTTTTTTATTTTCAGTGAGATCTGCTGGCAACAGACTCACTGCAGCGAGGGACTAAGGGGAGAAGAAGCGAACCTACCTAACAGGTGGTAGTTTGGGCTTCTTAGGCTACTGGACACCATTAGCTCCAGAGGGATCGACCGCAGGACCCGACCTTGGTGTTCGTTCCCGGAGCCGCGCCGCCGTCCCCCTTACAGAGCCAGAAGCACGAAGAAGGTCCGGAAAATCGGCGGCAGAAGACTTCAGTCTTCACCAAGGTAGCGCACAGCACTGCAGCTGTGCGCCATTGCTCCTCATGTACACCTCATACTTCGGTCACTGAGGGTGCAGGGCGCTGGGGGGGGGCGCCCTGAGGGCAATAGATAACACCTTGGCTGGCAAAATATGCATCATATATAGTCCCAGGGGCTATATAGATGCAAAATTACCCCTGCCAGTATAACAGAAAAAGCGGGAGAAAGTCCGCCGAAAAGGGGGCGGGGCTTCTCCCTCAGCACACTGGCGCCATTTTTCCCTCACAGTTCCGCTGGAAGGAAGCTCCCTGGCTCTCCCCTGCAGTCTGAGAAAACTACAGAAGGGTAAAAAAGAGAGGGGGGGCACTAAATTTAGGCGCAGTATAGATATATATATATGTAATATATATAAAAAAGCAGCTATAGGGAAAACACTCATTGATAGTGGGATCCCAGTGTTATATAGCGCTCTGGTGTGTGCTGGCATACTCTCTCTCTGTCTCTCCAAAGGGCTTTGTGGGGTCCTGTCCTCTGTCAGAGCATTCCCTGTGTGTTTGCGGTGTGTCGGTACGGCTGTGTCGACATGTTTGATGAGGAGGCTTATATGGAGGCGGAGCAGATGCCTGTAAATGTGATGTCACCCCCTGCGGGGTCGACACCTGAGTGGATGGTGCTGTGGAAGGAATTACGTGATAGTGTCGACTCCTTACATAAAAGGTTTGACGACATACCTAATGTGGGACAGCCGGCTTCTCAGCCTGTGCCTGCCCAGGCGTCTCAAAAACCATCAGGGGCTCTAAAACGCCCGCTACCTCAGATGGTTGACACAGATGTCGACACGGATACTGACTCCAGTGTCGACGATGATGAGACTAATGTAACTTCCAGTAGGGCCACACGTTACATGATTGAGGCAATGAAAAATGTGTTACACATTTCTGATGTTACCCCCGGTACCACAAAAAAGGGTATAATGTTTGGAGAGAAAAAACTACCAGTAGCTTTTCCTCCATCTGAAAAGTTAAATGAAGTGTGTGAAGAAGCGTTGGCTTCCCCTGATAAAAAGATGGTAATTTCTAAGAGGTTACTAATGGCGTACCCTTTCCCGCCAGAGGATAGGTCACGCTGGGAAACATCCCCTAGGGTGGATAAGGCGCTCACACGCTTGTCGAAGAAGGTGGCACTACCGTCTCCGGATACGGCCGCCCTGAAGGAATCTGCTGATAGAAAGCAGGAGGCTATCCTGAAATCTATATATACACACACAGGTGTGATACTGAGACCGGCTATAGCTTCAGCCTGGATGTGCAGCGCTGCTGCTGCGTGGTCAGATTCCCTGTCAGAAAATATAGATACCCTAGATAGGGACACTATTTTGCTGAACGTAGAGCATATAAAAGACGCACTTTTATACATGAGGGATGCACAGAGGGATATTTGCCGCTGGCATCCAAAATTAGTGCAATGTCCATTTCTGCCAGGAGAGGGTTATGGACTCGGCAGTGGACAGGTGATGCAGATTCCAAACGACACATGGAAGTTCTGCCTTATAAGGGTGAGGAATTGTTCGGGGATGGTCTCTCGGACCTCGTTTCCACAGCAACAGCTGGGAAGTCTACATTTTTGCCCCATGTTCCCTCACAACCAAAGAAAGCACCGTATTATCAGGTACAGTCCTTTCGGCCCAATAGGGGCAAGCGGGTTAAAGGCGCGTCCTTTCTGCCCAGAGGCAGAGGTAGAGGGAAAAAGCTGCAACATACAGCCAGTTCCCAGGAGCAAAAGTCCTCCCCCGCTTCCTCAAAGTCCACAGCATGACGCTGGGGCTCCACAGGCAGAGCCAGGTACGGTGGGGGCCCGTCTCAAGCATTTCAGAAAGCAGTGGGCTCGCTCACGGGTGGATCCCTGGATCCTTCAAATAGTATCTCAGGGGTACAAACTGGAATTCGAAACGTCTCCCCCCCCCGCCGTTTCCTCAAATCTGCCTTGCCAACCACTCCCTCAGGCAGGGAGGCAGTGTTACAGGCAATTCAAAAGCTGTATTCACAACAAGTGATAGTAAAGGTGCCACTACTTCAACAAGGAAGGGGTTACTATTCCACAATGTTTGTGGTACCGAAACTGGACGGTTCGGTGAGACCCATTTTAAATTTGAAATCCTTGAACACATATATAAAAAAATTCAAGTTCAAGATGGAATCGCTCAGGGCGGTTATTGCGAGCCTGGACGAGGGAGATTACATGGTATCGCTGGACATCAAGGATGCTTACCTACATGTCCCCATTTACCATCCTCACCAGGAGTACCTCAGGTTTGTGGTACAAGATTGTCATTACCAATTCCAGACGTTGCCGTTCGGTCTCTCCACGGCTCCGAGGGTTTTTACCAAGGTAATGGCGGAAATGATGATACTCCTTCGAAGGAAGGGAGTTTTAATTATCCCGTAGTTGGACGATCTCCTGATAAAGGCGAGGTCCAGAGAACATTTATTGGTAGGGGTAGCACTATCTCGGGAAGTGCTGCAACAGCACGGCTGGATTCTAAACATTCCAAAGTCACAGCTGGTCCCTACGACACGCCTGCTGTTCCAAGGGATGGTTCTGGACACAGAACAGAGAAAAGTGTTTCTCCCGGAGGAGAAGGCCAAGGAGCTGTCATCTCTAGTCAGAGGCCTCCTAAAACCAAAACAGGTGTCGGTGCATCACTGCACGCGGATCCTGGGGAAAATGGTAGCTTCCTACGAAGCGATTCCATTCGGCAGGTTTCATGCAAGAACCTTTCAGTGGGACCTGTTGGACAAGTGGTCCGGATCGCATCTTCAGATGCATCGTCTGATAACCCTGTCTCCAAGGACAAGGGTGTCTCTGCTGTGGTGGCTGCAGAGTGCTCATCTTCAAGAGGGCCGCAGATTCGGCATACAGGACTGGGTCCTGGTGACCACGGATGCCAGCCTTCGAGGCTGGGGAGCAGTCACACAGGGATGAAACTTCCAAGGACTATGGACAAATCAGGAGACTTCCCTGCACATAAATATTCTGGAACTAAGGGCCATTTACAATGCCCTAAGTCAGGCAAAACCCCTGCTTCAAAACCAGCCGGTACTGATCCAGTCAGGCAACATCACGGCAGTCGCCCATGTAAATCGACAGGGCGGCACGAGAAGCAGGACGGCGATGGCAGAAGCCACAAGGATTCTCCGATGGGCGGAAAATCACGTGTTAGCACTGTCAGCAGTGTTCATTCCGGGAGTGGACAACTGGGAAGCAGACTTCCTCAGCAGGCACGACCTCCACCCGGGAGAGTGGGGACTTCATCCAGAAGTCTTTCAAATGATTGTAAACCAGTGGGAAAAACCACAGGTGGACATGATGGCGTCCCGCCTAAACAAAAAGCTAGAAAAATATTGCGCCAGGTCAAGAGACCCGCAGGCGATAGCTGTGGACGCTCTGGTAACACCGTGGGTGTACCGATCGGTTTGTGTGTTCCCTCCTCTTCCTCTCATACCAAAGGTACTGAGGATAATAAGGAGAAGAGGAGTAAGAACTATACTCATTGTTCCGGATTGGCCAAGAAGAGCGTGGTATCCGGAACTTCAAGAAATGATGTCAGAGGACCCATGGCCTCTACCGCTCAGACAGGACCTGCTGCAGCAGGGGCCCTGTCTGTTCCAAGACTTACCGCGGCTGCGTTTGACGGCATGGCGGTTGAACACCGGATCCTGAAGGAAAAGGGCATTCCGGAGGAAGTCATTCCTACGCTGATAAAAGCTAGGAAAGAAGTAACCGCGAACCATTATCACCGCATATGGCGGAAATATGTTGCGTGGTGTGAGGCCAGGAAGGCCCCAACGGAAGAATTTCAGCTGGGCCGGTTCCTGCACTTCCTACAGTCAGGGGTGACTATGGGCCTTAAATTGGGTTCCATTAAGGTCCAGATTTCGGCTCTGTCGATTTTCTTCCAGAGAGAATTGGCTTCACTACCTGAAGTTCAGACTTTTGTTAAGGGAGTGCTGCATATTCAGCCCCCTTTTGTGCCTCCAGTGGCACCTTGGGATTTCAACGTGGTGTTGGATTTCCTAAAGTCACATTGGTTTGAGCCACTGAAAACCGTGGATTTGAAATATCTCACGTGGAAAGTGGTCATGTTATTGGCTTTGGCTTCGGCCAGGCGTGTTTCAGAATTGGCGGCTTTGTCATGTAAAAGCCCTTATCTGATTTTCCATATGGATAGGGCAGAATTGAGGACTCGTCCCCAGTTTCTCCCCAAAGTGGTATCAGCTTTTCATCTGAACCAACCTATCGTGGTGCCTGCGGCTACAAATGACTTGGAGGCTTCCAAGTTGTTGGATGTAGTCAGGGCCCTGAAAATTTATGTTTCCAGGACAGCTGGAGTCAGGAAAACTGACTCGCTTTTTATCCTGTATACGCCCAACAAGTTGGGTGCACCTGCTTCTAAGCAGACTATTGCTCGCTGGATCTGTAGTACGATTCAGCTTGCACATTCTGCGGCTGGACTGCCGCGTCCTAAATCAGTAAAAGCCCATTCCACGATGAAAGTGGGCTCTTCTTGGGCGGCTGCCCGAGGGGTCTCGGCTCTTCAACTTTGCCGAGCTGCTACTTGGTCAGGGGCAAACACGTTTGCTAAATTCTACAAATTTGATACCCTGGCTGAGGAGGACCTTGAGTTCTCTCATTCGGTGCTGCAGAGTCATCCGCACTCTCCCGCCCATTTGGGAGCTTTGGTATAATCCCCATGATCCTTACGGAGTCCCCAGCATCCACTTAGGACGTTAGAGAAAATAAGAATTTACTCACCGGTAATTCTATTTCTCATAGTCCGTAGTGGATGCTGGGCGCCCATCCCAAGTGCGGATTGTCTGCAATACTTGTATATAGTTATTGCTTAACTAAAGGGTTATTGTTGAGCTATCTGTTGAGAGGCTCAGTTGTTATCATGCTGTTAACTGGGTATTGTATTACGAGTTATACGGTGTGATTGGTGTGGCTGGTATGAGTCTTACCCGGGATTCAAAATCCTTCCTAATTGTGTCAGCTCTTCCGGGCACAGTATCCTAACTGAGGTCTGGAGGAGGGTCTTAGTGGGAGGAGCCAGTGCACACCAGTAGTCTAAAGCTTTCTTTGTAGTTGTGCCCAGTCTCCTGCGGAGCCGCTAATCCCCATGGTCCTTACGGAGTCCCCAGCATCCACTACGGACTATGAGAAATAGAATTACCGGTGAGTAAATTCTTATTTTTTATACTGTTACAGTTTCTCAGTCATGGGTTTACTTTACTTGCTGGTTGCTGTTATTGTTCTTCTTGTTGGTAGATATGGGCAGCTCTATGTTCTGTTCCTGAGACATCACGCAAAGGCCTCTAGCAGTCCTGGAGCTGAGGTTGTCCTCTATCATTTACCCCGGTAAGCAGTTCAACCTTTTTTTTGTTATTACGTACTGTATATGGCATTTAATTCAGACTGGGATGTAGTTATGTGGCCAGTGGTCATGAGACCGCCGATCACAATACCTCCCCCTACTTCCCGCCACCTTTACAATCCCGACAGTCGGCATGCCAACTAGCAAGGACTATTCCCACTCGTGGGTGTCCACGACACCCATAAAGTGAACCGAGCGTGGTGTGCACAGCGAGCCCTCAAGGGGCTTGTTGCACTTGCCACCCCTACAATGCCAGGTTCCCGGCGTTTGTATGGTGACCGGCGATCTCCTGACTGCCAGTCACACATACCCACCCCATTCAGACTCATGTGTCCTAATTTCAGATACAAGAGTAATGTGGCAAGGTGCAGAGATCCTTTCATAAAATGCCAATTAGAGCATGTGTTTTAGATTTGGATTTCTCAATCTTCTCATGAAATAGCCACACGAGATAATGATGGATTTCCATGTGTCAGACTGTGGGCTGGTTTTTGCCTTTGCTGGGACGAGGAAAACGAAACCAAGCGCTTTTAGCTGAACATTTTAGACATCAATTTGTGATAGGCACAATGAGTTCAACACTACACAATAATACTAAGCTCTGATAAGTGTTCTATAAAGTTGTTGCAACTTACAATATATATAATTTTACACAAGCATACTTCCAGTATATTTATTAAAGATTTGCTCAGAATCAGATTGTCTTCTATTTTTTACAGTAGCACACACATCAGCATTGCCACCGCCAAGCCATTCTTTCCAACCACTTCACACTTTATGCATAATTGTGATTAATGTGACAACCTGATCTGACTGTTGATTATGGACCCCCCATGCTCTATAATTTATTTATTTGGCTCAGGAATTTGGATAACGGCATAAAGTGTCCTATTT
This sequence comes from Pseudophryne corroboree, assembly GCF_028390025.1. Lineage (NCBI taxonomy): Eukaryota > Metazoa > Chordata > Amphibia > Anura > Myobatrachidae > Pseudophryne > Pseudophryne corroboree. Next base: position 633,860,190 of record NC_086448.1, read on the forward strand.
GTAATATTAGGGTCTGTCTTTCTGTCACTTCATTGGGATGCATTAACTGTAATATAGTTCTTACTTAATTATCTTGTCTGTCATTTGTTTCAATCTCGTATTGCACCAGTGTCTTGGTATGTGAGTCCTCTTTTTTATTTTTGTTGACACTTCTAATAAATTAATAAACAAAGCATTTATATAATGAATATTTTATTAAAATATAGACACTCAAAGAGTACACATTTATTCTTATCTATAGAAAATGTATAAAATTTGTGAGTCCTAATACCGGTATACTACCATATAAACAATACAACATAAAACATATAATTGGATTTAAATGTCCCCACAGATTTTTCCACTTGAAGGATAATTAATCCTTTAATATGTGCTGAATGGTGAATCCCAAGCTGTTATAATGTCCTTATTTGTGAATCTAGTATAAATATCACTCAGGCAAATCCTCCTAAGGTGTTCATTAGCATGGGCAAAAAGTCACTTTTTTCAAGTTGGTAATCGCCTTAACTTACTTGTATTTCCGTGGGTGTCAGGGAACACAAAGCATATGATGTCCGCCGGCAGACGCAGTGAGGTGCTCTAGTATCGACTAGTTTCGCCTGTCTAGCAGGCTTCATCAGGATAACCGAGTGCACCCTCTGTCCTGCTTTTAACGCTCCCTCTGACAGCAGTTCCCATGGAGATGGATAAATACTTCCGCTCCTCCGATAGCGGTTTCTATGGGGACGGATAAACACTTCCGCCCCTCGCTTGACGGTTCCCATAGAGATAAAACCTGTGTGTATATACTAAGCTGGAATAAGGGCGAAAAATAAAAAGAAAGGTGGAAGTTGTTTATCCGTCCCCATGGGAACCGCTATTATAGAGAACGAAGGACAGAAGAGTTAGAGGAAATCTAAATGATAAATGAAGCACCCATATCAATGACAACGGTGAGAAATGAGGGCGGAAGTGACGATCCCTGTGGAGGAGAATCCTATGAAAGAAGGGCAGAAGCTGTGTAATAGTGAAGACGCTTTGGAAGATCAAAACAAGGGCGGTAACCAAGATACAAGCGAGACAAAGAATGAAAGTGTTGATTCGTCTCCATGGGAACCGTCAATAGAGGGCAAAGGTGCTACAAGTCCCCATAGAAACGGCGGAAGCCAGGATACAAGCGAGACGAAGGACGGAAGTGTTGATCCGTCTCCATGGGAACCGTCAATAGAGGGGCGGAAGTGTCCACCCCCTAGAAACCACAGAAGCTGTAGAACAGTGAAGCCAACTTGGAAAATAAGGGCGGAAGCCAGGAGATTAACGAGACGAAGAGCGGAAGTGTTGATCCGTCTCTATGGGAACCGTCAAGCGAGGGGCGGAAGTGTTTATCCGTCCCCATAGAAACCGCTATCGGAGGAGCGGAAGTATTTATCCATCTCCATGGGAACTGCTATCAGAGGGAGCGTTAAAAGCAGGACAGAGGGTGCACTCGGTTATCCTGATGAAGCCTGCTAGACAGGCGAAACTAGTCGATACTAGAGCACCTCACTGCGTCTGCCGGCGGACATCATATGCTTTGTGTTCCCTGACACCCACGGAAATACAAGTAAGTTGAGGCGATTACCAACTTGAAAAAAGTGACTTTTTGCCCATGCTAATGAACACCTTAGGAGGATTTGCCTGAGTGATATTTATACTAGATTCACAAATAAGGACATTATAACAGCTTGGGATTCACCATTCAGCACATATCAAAGGATTAATTATCCTTCAAGTGGAAAAATCTGTGGGGACATTTAAATCCAATTATATGTTTTATGTTGTATTGTTTATATGGTAGTATACCGGTATTAGGACTCACAAATTTTATACATTTTCTATAGATAAGAATAAATGTGTACTCTTTGAGTGTCTATATTTTAATAAAATATTCATTATATAAATGCTTTGTTTATTAATTTATTAGAAGTGTCAACATCTGATACCAGAGCGCTTGGAGATTTCTCTTTTTTTTTGGTTTTCAATAAATATAGGGGACAAGTGGATTCCCTTCTTACTCCTTTAGCAGCTTGGTCCATCAGTTAGCGGTAAGCGCTGTCCTTCAATTTCGTTTTCCTATAGTCTTTTTCCACTGAAAGGACAGCAGCTATCCGCATGATGACATTCAATAAGGAAGAACGTATAAGGTTATTGAATGATTTAATACCAGTACAAGGAAGAACCCCACAAATATCAGCAGAGGTAACAGAGGAAACATTCTGTGAATTATATACCAGATTAGAAAAACTACAGATCCAAGAAATAAAACAATGGTGGGAAGGTACCACGCTTGGGAAATATATTGAAAAACAGATGATCCCTAGAGGTTTAAGAATGACCAAAGTACCATCATTTCTATCTAAAAATGGGGAATTTGCAAAAAAATGGAATGACATATTAGATGCATGTTCTTTTCGTTTAATGAAACTAATTATTGAGGATAGGGAAGTATCCACTAGAAATCTAGAGGAAGAAATCCTTAATATACGAAAAAAATTCAAACCCCTAGAGAAACTGACAGATTACCAAAATCTGGAGACCCTGACTAAGACTAAGCTTCAGAAAATAGAAAATGAAGTAATTGAGCAGAAACGGAAGAAACTAGTCAGGGATCTAGAAGACTACAAGGGGGACTTCAGAAATTGGAAAATAGAAAATAGAACAAATGGATTAGACAATAGACCAAGAAGTGACTACCGAATGGCCCGTCAATGGAATACTGCTAGAGATAACCCAAACCAACGAGAAGAGAGGAATACAAATAGGGAACAGTTCTACCCGATACCAAACGAGCAATATAGATACAGAAGTAATAATCCCAATGATAGGTACCAGGAACAACCACGTGCTAGAATGAGGTCACCAATAAATAGGAAACAAATGAAAGATAGGTATCCAAACACTTGGAATAATGAGGGAGGATATCGGAGGTTGGAAAGAGAAGAACAAAGATACGAGGCTCCTTATAGATATAAGAATGATAGATATCCCACAGCGGAGACCTTAAAGAAAAGCTTTGAGCATGGGAGAGAAGACCACCAAGAAAAACTGGATGTCTCGGCTCGAACTCTGATGGCAAGATTGAATAATAGAGGAAAAAGCAAACCTAGAAGTGGAGAAAAACATTCAATAGAGGAAGAAGATGAAGTGGACGATACGGAAGCTTTTCTAGATGCTTTTTTAGAGCTAGCACAAAAAAACACCTCCTCTTTAAATCTAGGAGCAATCCCCAAAAAATCACCCGATCTAAACATGAAAAAAAGACGGCGACGAAAGAGAGATTCAAACACAACAGAAGGGGAAAGCGAGGTGGAACAAAGAACAGGTCAAAAGAAAAAACTGAAAAAACCAGTGAAGAAGTTTCAACGCAGGGGATATTCAACCTGAGTAAATATACTCTGAGCGCCCCTGAAACATCAATTTTGCAAAAAGGTCTAAAATTTGCCCCGACGAACACTCTTGATAAATTTAACACCTTTATAGACTTGGAGAAATTTATCAGAAAAATTACGTTAAAAAAGTTCTTTAAGAGAAAAGAAAAAGAAAACACAGTAGAGAGAGAAATAAGATCTGATGGATTTGAACATTCCAACCTAAAGGAGAGATCCACGTTCTATCCAGCCCATCTGAAAGATCACTACCTTACTACCTTCCAAAGAATGGTCGAAGAAGATATTAGAAGAATACCGGATAACATCAAACAAAAAGGAAAATGGAATGTAACCAAGAACGAGAATAAGGCCCTAAAAATGTTACAAAAGAATGAAAAGATCGTGATTAAAGAGGCGGATAAAGGAGGGGGTATTGTCCTTATGGATACAGATCAATATGACAAGGAATCAAGACGGCTTCTAAGTGATGGAACAACCTACCAAGTTCTACAGAAAGATCCTACAGATGGATTCAGAAAAGAATTAGAAAAAATCCTTAAGGAAGCTTTAGAGAAAGGGATCCTAACAAAAGAGGAATACAAGTTTATATACCCGGAATATCCAATGATGGCTTATTTTTACCATCTGCCAAAAATCCACAAGGATCAAGTTAATCCACCGGGTAGGCCAATAATAGCTGGAATCCAATCGCTAACCTCTAATCTGTCTTGCTATATAGATTCCTTTTTAAAACCTTTTGTTACCAATCAGCAGAGCTATATTAAGGATACCACGCAGATTCTAAATAAATTAAAAGGGATTGTGTGGAAAGAAGGCTACCTACTGGCTACATGTGACATAAAGTCATTATACACTTCAATAAAACATGATCAAGGGATGGAAAATGTCCGGAAAATTATTACAAATGAATCTAGTTTAAGTAAAGATCAAATTGATTTTATCCTGGAAGGAATAAAATTCACTCTTAATCATAACTATTTTCGATACGCAGATGACTGCTATATTCAAACCCAAGGAACAGCCATGGGCACAAACTTTGCCCCTTCTTACGCGAATTTATTTCTCGCACAATGGGAAAACGAACATATATGGCAGAATAACTCGTATCTGAATAGAATCATCCTATTGGCAAGATATATCGACGACGTCATCCTTATTTGGAGTGGAACGTCCATAGATCTAGAGAATTTTATTGAACAGTTGAATAACAATGTGTTTAACTTAGAATTCACAAAAGATATTAGTGAATCGAGCGTGAACTTTCTAGATCTGACTATTTTTATTCAGGAGAATAAAATAGAGACTAGAACCTTTACGAAAGATGTAGACTGCAATAGTTATTTAAACTTCCAGAGTAATCACCATCCAAAGTGGCTTTCGAATATTCCAAAGGGACAGATGAAGCGAATTAGGAGAAACTGTTCAAGGAAAGAAGATTACGAACACCAAACTAGGGAACTAATTCGACAATTTGAAAATAAGAATTATGAAAGATCAACCCTAAAAAAGAACAAAGAGGAAGTGGATCTGATGGACAGAAATTATCTCCTTGGCTATAAAGTAAAGAAAAACACCCAAGATGAAATTTTGTTTCTAACGAATTATTCGAGTCAACGCAGTCTACTAGAAAGAAGTATTCTTAAACACTGGCATATTCTGAAAGCCGATAAAGAGTTGGAGGACATTCTACCTAGGAAGCCGAAAGTGATCTTTAGGAGAGCGCCCACAATAAAAAATAGAATTGTAAAAGGGATTGTCAGGAAAGAAAGGAAAGAAACCTGGCTAAAAGAAGCAGAACCAGGTTTCTTTAATTGTCATAATTGTATAGCTTGCAAAAAAACCAAGAACATATCGACAAAACCAATTAATAAATATACATCAAATAAAACAGGAAAAGAATATATAATAAATGAAAGAATAACCTGTAACTCAAAAGGGGTGATCTATTTACTTATATGCCCATGTGGGCTGCAATACGTGGGAAAGACGTATCGCAGCCTCTATGTCAGAATCAATGAGCACTTAAATAATATAAGGAAGAACATGGAACATCACAGCATTCCAGAACACTTTACCAAGAAACATAATAGTGATCCCTCAGGTTTAAAGTTTATAGGTATTAAGATGGTCAAGAAACCCTGGAGAGGTGGTAACTGGAATGACTTGCTATTAAAGGAAGAAGCAAGAACAATGTTCAATTTAGAAACACTAATACCGGGAGGCCTTAATGCCGATTGGGACCTTCATCCATTTTTGAAAGAGAAATAAGAAAGGACTGGTTATACTAATATTACTTCTACTCTATTTTTAAAATATGGGTCATGTCACTGTGATTTATGTTGTATTGTTGGTTTGTCTGTGTGTCTAAGAAGGGGAAAACATATTCCACAATTAGAGAGAAATAACTGCCGGACAAATAAAGATAAAACCTGTGTGTATATACTAAGCTGGAATAAGGGCGAAAAATAAAAAGAAAGGTGGAAGTTGTTTATCCATCCCCATGGGAACCGCTATTATAGAGAACGAAGGACAGAAGAGTTAGAGGAAATCTAAATGATAAATGAAGCACCCATATCAATGACAACGGTGAGAAATGAGGGCGGAAGTGACGATCCCTGTGGAGGAGAATCCTATGAAAGAAGGGCAGAAGCTGTGTAATAGTGAAGACGCTTTGGAAGATCAAAACAAGGGCGGTAACCAAGATACAAGCGAGACAAAGAATGAAAGTGTTGATTCGTCTCCATGGGAACCGTCAATAGAGGGCAAAGGTGCTACAAGTCCCCATAGAAACGGCGGAAGCCAGGATACAAGCGAGACGAAGGACGGAAGTGTTGATCCGTCTCCATGGGAACCGTCAATAGAGGGGCGGAAGTGTCCACCCCCTAGAAACCACAGAAGCTGTAGAACAGTGAAGCCAACTTGGAAAATAAGGGCGGAAGCCAGGAGATTAACGAGACGAAGAGCGGAAGTGTTGATCCGTCTCTATGGGAACCGTCAAGCGAGGGGCGGAAGTGTTTATCCGTCCCCATAGAAACCGCTATCGGAGGAGCGGAAGTATTTATCCATCTCCATGGGAACTGCTGTCAGAGGGAGCGTTAAAAGCAGGACAGAGGGTGCACTCGGTTATCCTGATGAAGCCTGCTAGACAGGCGAAACTAGTCGATACTAGAGCACCTCACTGCGTCTGCCGGCGGACATCATATGCTTTGTGTTCCCTGACACCCACGGAAATACAAGTAAGTTGAGGCGATTACCAACTTGAAAAAAGTGACTTTTTGCCCATGCTAATGAACACCTTAGGAGGATTTGCCTGAGTGATATTTATACTAGATTCACAAATAAGGACATTATAACAGCTTGGGATTCACCATTCAGCACATATTAAAGGATTAATTATCCTTCAAGTGGAAAAATCTGTGGGGACATTTAAATCCAATTATATGTTTTATGTTGTATTGTTTATATGGTAGTATACCGGTATTAGGACTCACAAATTTTATACATTTTCTATAGATAAGAATAAATGTGTACTCTTTGAGTGTCTATATTTTAATAAAATATTCATTATATAAATGCTTTGTTTATTAATTTATTAGAAGTGTCAACATCTGATACCAGAGCGCTTGGAGATTTCTCCTTTTTTTTTGGTTTTCAATAAATATAGGGGACAAGTGGATTCCCTTCTTACTCCTTTAGCAGCTTGGTCCATCAGTTAGCGGTAAGCGCTGTCCTTCAATTTCGTTTTCCTCTTTTTTATTTTTATTTTCTCCACAGGGAAGGTCCATGTAAAAAGATTCACATCCTGAAACTCAACAGAACTGGAAAATTTGCTTTAAACGTTGTAGATAATTTGGTTGTTGTCCATCACCAGGACACAGAGGTAATTTGGACATGTGTCACTTACCTGTAGCTCGTGACTCTGCAGATGCTTATTTGTAACCATTTGCTTGTACCTCTATCAGACATCTGTAATCTTTGACATCCGATTACGGGGGGAGTTTGATGGCACAGTAACCTTGCATCAGCCGGTGCTTCCTGCCCAATCCATACAGCCTTACCAGATCCCCATTGCAGGTACCGATGTTCATGAATAGGCTAACAATGCTGAAATTAATATAAATGTACATAAAGATTTAATAAATGAAACCTTAAAATTAAATGTATATTAAAAAGTGACACATTTTGTTTAGAAAATAAACATCAAACAAATAATGAAATACATTTTAGTTGGTTAAATATAAAATCAATAAGTTCTCTATTTTTCAGGCCCATCAGCTGTGGCTGGACAGCTCCCTACACAGTGTAAACTCTGTATCCTTTGTAACCCAACATCTGTGCTACATATATTATTTGGGGATGTATGGTATCATAGCAACAAGACACATAGGGCCAGATGTAATAAAGTCCGAGTTGGCAGGATGTGCGGGTTCCCAGCCGAAGCCAGACATTTTTTTAAAGTGGCAAATTATTTATGCATGGCTTTGACTTGTAAATGATTGCTGCTTTTAAAGAAACGTCCAAGTTCGGCCGGGAACACGCACCCTTGGCCAACTCGGATATCATTGCATCTGGCCCTAGCTTTCACTTTCGTTTTTAAACTGCACTAGTATATGGTCTTTTAGATTCATATTGTCCTCTGTGAGCAACATCACTTTCTCTAACTTCCTAGGGGATACTGGGATGGTCTTAGTACCATGGGGTGTAGATGGGGTCCATTGGAACCTTGGCACTTTAAATTTCTTCAGAGTGTGCTGGCTCCTCCCCTCTATGCCTCTCCTGCAGACTCAGTTTAGAAAAATGTGCCCAAGGAGCCGGGTGCATTCTCTGGAGCTCCAGAGAGTTTTCTTCAAAATTTATATTAGTTTGTTGTTTTCAGGCAGGACCGGTTGGCACCAGTCTGCCTGCGCCGTGGGACTTAGGGGGGTGACAGGTACCAACCTCTTGAAGCGTTAATGGTCCGGATCCCCGCTGACAGAACATAGCTCCTGAAGGGGCTTGTTTTGCTCACCCACAGCGGTGTGCGCTCTCCCCCACAGCATGCCGCCACCCCTAATTGCTAAGCTGAAGACGCTGAGCAGTGAATACAAAAACCGGAGTCCCAGTTAGCTGGTCCCCGATTCAGATGGCGGCATTAGGGCCACCATCTGAGGCTGCTGTTGTCCCTCCGTGCAAGACTACACTGGCGCTGACGCTGAAAAGGGGTTTTAACCCCATTTTTTCTTTGCAAATATTACCCTGCCAGTATAGTCTATTGCGGGAACACAGCACGCCATTAAGGGGACTGAGCTTCCCGAAGAGTGGGATCAGCAGCTCAGGGCGCCATTTCCTACTGCAAGAAAGCGCTGCTCCTCCTAGGAGCACAAAAGCACCTTGTTTGGTACCAGGGAGGTTTGTGGTGGGGTGGAGCTATATACTGTATGTGTATATAATAATCTAGGTTCCTCGTTACTGCCCGGCAAAGCACTGCTGTGGCTGAAGAGGCAAGGTGTGCTGGTTTCTTCCACTTTGTCTAATTCCTAACAGGCTCTCTAGTTTACTGTGTTTTTAACATGTTCCTGTGTGTGTGTGTGTGTGTGTGTGTGTGTGTGTGTGTGTGTGTGTGTGTATACTGCTGGGAAGTAGGTCAGGAGAAAGTCATATGCCAGTCCCGCAGCACAACGTTTTACCCTCCCACAGGGAATCTCTGTTGTGTGCATAGTGCAGCCCCCATTCACAAGGAAGCAGCACTCAAGAGCCAGCATGGCTGGACTAAATAAAAGGGATTATTACAGCCATATCATCTGATCTGGCTACTGCCAGGCAGGAGAGGCAAGATTTTAAAAGAAGTCTATTGTGTACACACGGTGAGATCCCTGCTATGTTCGATTTTGACTATGCGATTTCCCTTGAACTCCCCCAGAGCCCAGATTGTACAGATTTTGACTATCTGTGCTTGAGATTTTGTCTATGTACGATTTTGACTAAGTGCCAATTTTGACTATTCTTTGTACTAGATTGTACACTAGATAGTCAAGATTGACTTGCCTGCACAGTCTAGCCTTACAATACCGACCCCACGGGAGCGCGCATCGGGATCAAATCTGTATCGCAAGCTGCCTAGCACCATGAGATATGCACTAACTTTTCATAAGATTTTGACTATATAGTCAAAATCTCACAGATTTATCTCACCGTGTGTACACACCTCTGGCTGATTTTATGTTTAAGAATTCAGACCGCAGACCAGCCTCTCAGCCCCCTATACTTATTTCACAAAAAGTACATTACCCCAGGTTGTAGTCTGTATCTGATGACGAGATGCCAGATCTGGAAGAGAGGTTGATGTAGATATGGGGGACGGTACTGTCTTGGGGAGTGGGAGCTCTTATCTACTCTATTCGAGATGTCCTGAATATCCCTGATAAGGAGACAGACACAGTAAAAGTATTGTTTTTAATGTAAAGGCCCGTATTCACGGGCAGATCTAGGGAGAGATGTGTGTTGAGCGTGCGGGGGGGGGAACGCTCATTTCACCCACCGGGTGAAATGAGCGACCTGCTAAATTGAGCCTGCACGGCAGGCCAATCTAGCACCAGCGATAGCGATGCGCTGGGCCTGCGCATTGCTATCGCTGTGGGGGGTACACACGGAGCGATCATGCTTAAAGTCTAAGCAAACTAGTCAGATTGCTTAGATTATCGCTCCGTGAGTACCCCCCTTTAGAGCAAAATCTCCTGCTACTTTCCGATCTCAAAGGAATTAAACACACTCTTTAGAGTAACGTGGGTTAATCCAGACATGAAATTTCAAGATCCCTATGAGGTTGCTGACGTCCTTTTCTTTTCCCCCTGAGGATAGGAAGGTGTGGAAAAATCCACCTGCCGTGGATACTTCAATGTCCTGGCTGTCACGTAAGATTGTGCTGTCTGTACCTGGAGCTACCTACTTAAAAGACCCTGCTGATCATAAAATTGAGACTACTCTCAAATCCATTTACACAGCAGTGGAAGTTCCTCGGAGACCCACAATTGCATGTGGATAATTACAAGGTCCATTGTTAAATGGACGGGTAATATACTGAAAGGTTTTGACACGATGCCTCAGGATTAGATTATCACAATCCTGCGACATGTACAGGATTCTGCATATTTTTTGTGTGTAGCATTCTGGCAAATAGGCCTAATCAATGCACGCTCAACGGCTATGGCGGTGTCAGCGCGCAGAGCGATATGGCTGCGGCGGTGGACAGCAGAAGCTGATTCCAAGAGAGGTGTAGAGAGCCTTTCCTTTAAGGGGGAGGCTTTGTTCGGTGATGAACCGAACAAATGAATTTCACATGCTACGGCTGATAAGTCCACCTATCTCTCGTCTGCAGCTCCACAGGCTGGATGTGCTTACCCAGGCCCCACTCTGCAGTCCTCTGCAGTCCTTTCGGGTTGCCAGATTTAAGGGCAAGGCCAGAGGTACCTCCAACGTCGCTTGGGGACCCAGAGGTATGCCGCTGGTTCACAGGAGCAGTGCTCAGGCTCAGCCTCTTCCATGCCATCAGCATGACAATTGGCCCCAGATTCTGGGGGCCTTACAGGTGGGAGCTCGCCTCAAATATTTCAGTCACATTTTTGCAGGCTCCTGCCAGGACCTCTGGGTGAAAGACCTACTTTCCCAGGGCTACAGGTTAGAGTTTCAAACGCTCCCACCTCACAGATTCTTCATAGTCAAGCTTACCAGTTTCACACGAAACAAGAGTAATCTTGCAGGAAGACATACAAAAACTGTTAGGGACGCAGGTTATTGTTCCAGGTCCGCCTCAACTCCAAAACAGGGGTTATTATTCCAGCCATTTGTGGTACTGAAACCGGACGATTCGATACGGACGATCTTCAACCTCAAATCACTGAACTCGTTCTTCCGAGTTTTCCGCTTCAAGATTAAGTCTCTGAGAGCGGTGGTCTCAGGTCTGGATGAAGGGGAATTCCTGGTATTTATGGATATCAAGGATAAGTATCTTCACATCCTGAAATTTCCGCCTCATCGGGCTTACCTCAAGTTGGCACTGCAGGACAGTCACTACCAGGTCCAGGCCTTGCCTTTCGGTCTCTTAACGGCACCGAGCGTGTTTACAGGGGTGATGGCAGATATGTCACTACAACTCCGCAAGCAGGGAGTGAACATCGTTCCATACTTGGACGATCTCCTATGCCCAAAGCACAGTTGATGGAAAGCATCAGCCATACAATACGACTTCTCACGGATCAAGGGTGGTTTCTCAGTCTGCAGAAATCCTGTCTAGAACCTATGCAGAGGCTTCGGTTCCTGGTAATTATTATGGACACAGTGTCTCAGAAAGTGTTCCTTCCTATGGACAAGGCAAAGTCAATTCAGGCAATGGTTCGTTCCATTTTGAAGCCGAACAAATCTCAGTCCATCTTTGCATACGCCTACTGGGAAAGATGATGGCCTCCTACGAGGCAATTCGGTACAGAGATTCCGTGTACGACCATTCCACCTGGATCTGCTGGACAAATGGTCAGGGTCACATCTGCACATGCGCCAGGTGATATGCCTTTCACGAAAAGCCAAGATTTCCCTCTTATGGTGGTTGCAGATCTCCACTTCGGAATTCAAGATTGGATTCTGTTGACAGTGGTTGCGGGCCTCCAAGGTCAGGGTGCAGTGACCCAAGGGGCTCGGTTCCATTGTAGGTGGTTGGATCAATAGGCCTCCCTTCCGATTAATGTTTTGGAACTCAGGGCGATTTACAATGCCCTTCTACAGGCCTTTCTATATTTCAGTATCGGACCATACAGGTACAGTTGGAAATCCAGGTCAAAACAGTGGAGCTGCAATGGGAGAGGTGTCCAAGATACTACTCTGGGCTGAGCTGAATGCCAAGGCCATTTCTGCCATACTCCTTTCGGGAGTAGACAATTCGGAAGCAAACTTCCTCGGGAGTCACGGTCTGCACCCTGGGGAAAAAGGCCTCCACCCGCAAGTGTTTTGGCAGATATTTAATCGGTGGGGCTACCCGCAACTCGACATGTTGGCTTCTCGGGTCACCTAGAAGCTTCTGCATTCTTGTTCCAGGACGAGGAATCCACAGGCCGCAGTAGTGGACGCTCTGACAACGCTGTGGATTTACAAGTTGGTGTGTTTGTTCCTTCCAATTCCTCTAATTCCCAGAGTTCTCAAAGGACTTAATGGAAAAGAGTTCAGGCAATTCTGATTGCCCCAGACTGGTATGCAGACTTCCTGGTATTGTCACTGGAAGGCCCCTGGCCTCTGCCAATTCAGGATGATCTTCTTACACAAGGGCCGTTAGCCTATCCAGACTTACCACGGCTACGTTTAATGGAATGGAAGTAGATTGGGAAGTTTTTGCCAGGAAAGACATTCCGGGCAAGGTTATCTCGACTATGATCCAAGCCGAGCGGATGGTCATGTCGAAACATTACCATCACATATGGGAGACGTGTCTCTTGGTGTAAGTGTCAACAGTATTCTGCTATGGATTTTCGTCTGGGACGTTTCTTGCACTATCTGCAGGCTGTTGTGTTGGGCCTACGTTTAGGCTCCATAACAGTTCAGATCTCAGCCTTGCCTTTTCTTCCAGGTGAAAAATGGCTGTTCTCCCAGTAGTCCAGACGTTCTTCAAAGGTGTCCTCTAAGAATGCCAAATTGATTTCTCACAAATATTTAAAATGCCCGCTCTAATATATATTGCAGACGCCAGACGCATCTTATTACCATATACGATAAAAGTGCGCTGTACATCGCAAAACACTGTATCCCATAAGAGAAAACAATACACCCACTAATTATCTGAGTTCCAAAGCTCATTGAAGTATATATTTGCTATTAAAAGGATATGGATTCAATATATATTACAAAGTACAGTATACCTATAGTTACATGAATACAACTCACACAGTAAGCAGTTAAAACATAGTTACATACAATTACATACAGTTACATGCAGTTACAGGCCAGCGATGCAATACCATTCCCTCAATGCTTATGTCTCTCTCTTTCTGTAAAATCATGCCGGGACTCCATCTTACACTGAGACCAAAACATGAACAGAGCTGGCAATAACTCCATCATCGTCTCAGACCTTACAGCAACTCTGAGACCAAAACAGGAACTACCTTCCTGTGTGACCAGCAAAATGTGTTAACTAGTTTCTGGGGGAGGGGACTCTCTCTCATTCATGATTGAGTCACTAGTTTCTTTGTATATGCTGAACAGGTTCAGCCTTGGGGATGTACAAAGGGGCTGGCATGAGTTTCCTGTTCATTACCTATTCGGAACATCCATTGTTCTAACAAAAGTGATTCCAGCTTCCATACATCTAATCATAACCATCCGTCACAATGTCCCACAACTCAATAACAAGTATCAAATGAATCTACACATTAAGCTGGTTGTTTTAATAGTAAATATGACAGGTCTATCTTGCTTAGTTCAAATAATACACATTCATGACATTAATTAATTAGATATAATTTTAAATCATCATGATGTCTGGTGCTTGGTTATTATTATAATTATGTACTGCATGAAATAAGTGTTGAATCCATCTCTGTGGCATGTCCGTGTAAATGCGTGTGTTACCATATATTGCTGTGCTCGCTGCGCGTATTTGCAAGTATAGCGACTTAAATGTGTGTAGTTTGTATGTTCTCTTTATGTAATATTTTTTACTTCGACACCTTCATATTCGATTATCCTTTGTGCCTCCCACGCCGCCGTGGCATCTCAATTTGGTTCTGACCTTTCTCCAATCGGATTGATTTGAACCTTTCCACAAGGTGGACATGGAGTATTTGACGTGGAAGACAATCATGTTGTTGGCCTTGGCCTCTGCGAGGCGTGTTTTGGAATTAGGAGCCTTATCCTGTAAGAGTCTTTCTCTGGTGTTTCATGAGGATAGAGCGGAGCTCAGAACTCGCTAGACATTCTTGCCTGAGGTGGTGTCGGATTTTCATATAAATTCGCCAATAGTAGTTCCGGTTGTCACTGGCGCGTCTGTTACACCAAAGTCCTTGGATGTGGTTCAAGCTTTGGAGATTTATGTCAAGAGGACAGCTCGTCTAAGTAAATCAGACTTGTTTTCTGTTCTCTACGATGCTTTAAAGATGGTTTGTCCTGCTTCGAAGCAGTCTGTTGCATGTTGGGTCAGGCTTACACTCCAATGGGCTTACCCTTTGCCGCTGCTGAAGTATGTTCAGGCCCACTCCACACGGTCGGTGGGTTCTTCCTGGGTGGCTGCCCGGGGTGTCTTGACTTTGCAGTTATGCAGGGCAGTTTCTTGGTCAGGTTCGAACACGTTTAAGTCTTATAGGTTCGACCCCTTGGCTACTGAGGACCTTAGTTTGGTCAATCAGTTTTGAAGGGGTCTCGGCACTCTCCCACCCGGTCACCCGGTCTGGGAGCTTTGGGACTTCCCCATGGTACTAAGACCATCCCAGTATCCCCTAGGACGTTAGAGAAAATAGGATTTTAATACCTACTGGTAAATCCTTTTCTCGTAGTCCGTATGGGATACTGGGCGCCCGCCTCTGTGCTTCATTATTTTCCTGCAAGAGTTGTTCTTGTGTGTTGGTAGTTGGGTCTGCTGTTGCTGTCCCTATTTTCAAGTTGTGGTTAGCGTTGCTATCCTCTTGTTTTGTTGTGTGCTGGTTCGTACTCTCACAACTTTCTTGTCTGTTTTCCACCTCTCAAAGTGTGTCCGTCTCCTCGGGCACAGTTTTCCTAGACTGAGTCTGCAGGAGGGGCATAGAGGGGAGGAGCCAGCACACTCTGAAGAAATTTAAAGTACCAAGGCTCCAATGGACCCCATCTATACCCCATGGTATTAAGACCATCCCAGTATCCCCTACGGACTACGAGAAAAGGATTTACCGGTAAGTATTAAAATCCTATTTTTTTTTCATGTTTTCAGAAGTGGATCCCAGTGTTAGAGGGTGGTAACAGCTAGGCTAGTAAACTTCCTTTCAGCAATCTCTTATTCTCTTGTGATCTCGCACTGTGTGGGGAAGTGAGTTCCATAGAGTCGGAGCCGCGTGACTAAAAGCTCGACCCCCAGATGAATTACTGGAGATTCTCGGAACTGCTAAAAGTCCTTTATCTACAGATCGCAGTAACTGAGTGGGGCATTATGGAATCAGAAGCTGCTTAAGGTACCTTGGACCCTGGTCATGTAGTGCTTTGAAACTCAGTAAGCCAATCTTGAAGATGATTCGCCATCTTACAGGCAGCCAGTGAAGGGAGTAGAGGATGGGTGTTATGTGGCTAGAACGGGGCTGGTTGGTTAACAGCCTGGCAGCTGTGTTTTGCACAGGCTGTAAGTGGTGCAATTCTTTTACTGGGAGACCAAGGTCTCCCAGCAAAAGAGTAAAGCAACAAAGTTAAAGTGTGTGTGGGACCCTCCCAGACCTGTTACACAGCCCCCTCCTGACACACACCCACTCTCTGTCCAATAGGACCATAAGTTATATTTACTGAATGCCTTTCTACTAATATGACTCATAGTATCATTAACCAAGGCTCTCCAGTTAAAAAAGTCAGGAGGAACAACCCCAAGCCAAGTTCTAGCTACAATAACCTTGGCCAGTGTCACCAGCTTAAAAACATAATTAATAGATCAGAACATGGAAAGATTCTTCCCAGAAAAATCTTTTTAATACATATGATGGGTTCTTTTGAGGGAAAGGCAGGCACCATATCACGGATACTTTCCCAAATCTGTCCAAAAAGGCTGCACCACCCGACACTCCTAAATAAAATGCCAAAACGCAGCTTCAGGAGATCAATTTTAAAATATTTTTAGTATTTCGTTCAAGCATAATATAAAATCTGCTTTAAATAACCACTAAACTACCAATAATATATATTGAAGTCAAATTAAATTGTGTTTTCTGTTGTTGTTTTTGGTGATGGGGTTCTTTTTTATACAACAACATTTTTCTCCAGCAGCTATAAGGGAATATTGGGGGAAACTAGTACGATGGGGTATAGATGGGGTCCAAAGGAGCCAGTGCACTTTAAATTTCTTCAACTGGGTGTGCTGGCTCCTCCCCTCTGTGCCCCCTCCCACAGGCAGTTTAGAAAAAAGTGCCCTCAGGAGAGGATGCACATCTCTGCAGCTCCAGAGAGTTTTCTTCAATTTTCTTTTAAACTTTTATTATTTTTGGTATACTGTCTGGGCAACAGCATAGCTGCGCCGTGGGAGCTAGTGGGGGATGGTCACCGGCCTTTCGAGGTGCAGAGCCGCTCCCCCGCTGCAGGACCTGAGAGGCTGCTGTTCAGTGGGGCACTGCGCCTTGGCTGTCACAGCCGCAGCACGCCGCACACCCCTAACGCTGCCTGACGGTGACATCGGTGGGGAGTACAAACCGGGGGCCCCGCTAGGGGGTCCCCCGGTTCAAAGTGCGGCTGACCACGGGCGCGGCGTACAGGACCCTCCTGGTGGGGGTCCCGCTAAGATCCCCCCGTGTAGAACTGGCACGAAAGGGCTTGACTAGCACTTGTGTGTTGTCTTAAGCCATTGATGGCTAACCTTGACACTCCAGCTGTTGTTGAACTACACATCCCAGCATGCCCTGCATCAGTTTTAGCATGGCCAAATAACAAAACTAGCAGGGCATGCTGGGATATGTAGTTCAACAACAGCTGGAGTGTCAAGGTTAGCCATCACTGTCTTAAGCTATATAGGAGACTTTGCCAGTATAAATATTCATTATAGCTCTGGCGCCATTAGATGGGACGGAGCTAACTTAGAGCGGGACCTGAGGCATTTTGGCGCCTCCTCTGCTTACTGCAGCCATCTACAGCACACACTGCGCTTCCTGCCCCACAAGACACGCTGGAAAACTGGTACATGGTGTAGCAAAGGGGGAGAGCCACTTGTGTACACTATACTGATCCTCTGTAGGACAAAAATTGTTAGTGTTTACTTTGTTTTAGAAAGCTGACAGCCTCACTGGGGCTGTGCAGCTCAGGGTGTGCTGGTGTCCTCTCTTCTCTGTGTCTCCACTCACATATAGTAGGGCAGGCTTGCATTATAATTGTCTATGTGTATGTTATTGTGCTTACTGTGAAATATTGGTAAACACAAGCTGTGCAGTGTATGTCATACCAGATTCTCTCCATTATCTAATGATTCTGTTTCCTGTGAACAATGCAGTCAATCTTCACAAATCAGTGAAGGGGCTGGGGGAGAGGGTCCAGAGCCCCAGTGGTTGGGGTCTCTTAAGACTATGTCAGATATGTCTTTCCAGCTCACTGCTAATGTGCAGAACACTCAGCTACTACAACAAGCTGTTGCAGATTTAGCTGCTAGGGCAGATGTACAGCCACCCCTCTCATGCAGGTCCACAGAAGCGTGG
Source organism: Pseudophryne corroboree (assembly GCF_028390025.1). NCBI lineage: Eukaryota > Metazoa > Chordata > Amphibia > Anura > Myobatrachidae > Pseudophryne > Pseudophryne corroboree. Next base: position 633,877,963 of record NC_086448.1, read on the forward strand.
TTTACCTGCTCTGCTATCTGATACAGATGATGATATACAAGATGATGGGGATGACCTGGATCCCGTTGCTGCTCAGCGTATTGAACCCCCCATTTTGGCTATAAGGGATGTGTTAAAGCTCCCTCTAGAGGACGCTGCGTCACAGCAGTCATTTTTCTTTGCCCAAAACAAGCCCAATGTCACTTTACCTGATTCTCCAGAGTTGGATGACTTATTCAAACAGGCCTGGTAAAATCCAGACAAAAAATTCCAAGTGTCCAAAATGTTTTTGCGCACTTTCCCATTTGCTCCTGAAGGTAGAAAATTTTATGAGAAAACCCCTGGGGTGGATGTCTCACTCTCTCGCCTGTCTGAGAAGGCGGTGCTGCCTGACCCAGGCTCCTTTACCATGAAGGATCCAGGGGATCGGAAGATAGACTTACCCTAAAATCTATATACACTGCAGCCGGGCTTTCACAAAGACCGGTCATTGCAGGTTGCTGGATGACCCATGCTATTCATTCTTGGGCCACGCAAATTCATGGGGGCTTCTCGAAGGATATGCCCTTAGTTACTATGGTAACCCTCCTGAAGCACATTCAGGACACTACCCGTGTCCACTGTGATTCCTTCAAGGAGATGGAGAACATTAATGATCGGACGTCTGCCATGGCAGTGTCGGCGCGCAGGGCCTTGTGGTTGCGTAAGTGGATTGCGGACACAGAATCAAAACGTAATGTGGGATTTTCTGGGGAATGGATTTTTGGGGTTGAACTAGATACCTGGATTTCCAAAGTTATGGCAGGGAAATCCACGTTTCTTCTCTCTGGGGCCTCGCCGGCGAGACGCTCCTATCCGGGGCCGTCTGTCCAGTCCTTTCGGTCTCGCACATTTCGTTCAAGGGCCAGAGGCGCCTCCAATGCGGCTAGAGGCACCAAAGGGAAGTCCAGAAAACCTGCAAGTGCCAGTTCTCAGGAACAGTCCACCAGTTCTGCTTCCACTAAGGCCTCAGCATGATGGTGCCCACCCACCCCGAGGGGACTTTAAGGTGGGAGCTCGACTGCGTCACCTCAGCCGCGTCTGGGAGACCTCCTGCCAGGATGCCTGGGTCAGAGAGCTTCTTTCTCAGTGCTACAAGCTGGAGTTCGACAGTACTCCCCCCCCCCCCCCCCAACCCCCAACCCCCAACAATTTTTCAAATCAAGCTTACCAGCTTTGGAGGATATGCAAGTTACGTTGCAACTGGCTTATCCTAAAGTTGGTCTAGTCCCACGTCATTGTTCCAGTACCGCTACCACAACGCGGCAAGGGGTTTTACTCAAACCTGTTTCTGGTGTCGAAGCCGGACGGTTCGGTCAGACCCATTTTCAGTCTGAAATCCTTGAATCCTTATTTGAGGGTGTTCAACTTCAAAATGGAATCCCTGCGAGCAGTGATTGCGGGCCTGGAGGAATAGGAATTCATGATTTCCTTGTATATCAAGGACGCCTATCTCCATATTCCGGTTTGGCCGCCTCATCAGGCGTACCTGCGGTTTGCCCTGCTGGACGTTAATTTTCAGTTCCAGGCTCTACCCTTCAGCCTGTCTACAGCCCCGAGGGTATTCACGAAGGAGATGGCGGAGATGATGTTTCAACTCCGGGTCCAGGGGGTCAATGTGGTCCCTTATTTGGACGGTCTTCTGATAAAAGCAAGATCCAGGGAGCTTTTGTTGCTCCATATCGACCGCACCATCCATCTTCTGTCAGATCATGGGTGGATCCTCAACTTGCAGAAGTCCCATCTGGAGCTGACTCAGAGGCTCCTGTTCCTGGGGATGTTGCTGGATACTGTGGTCCAGAAGGTGTTTCTCCCAGAGGACAAGGCGAAAACTCTTAAGGAAATGGTCCGCATGGTGCTCCGACCTACTTGTGTGTCCGTACATCTTTGCATAAGATTGTTAGGAAAGATGGTTGCCTCATACGAGGCGATCCAGTATGGGAGGTTCCATTCCAGAACGTTTCAGTTGGATCTCTTGAGCAAGTGGTCCGGATCACATCTACAGGTGCACCGGATGATTCAGCTGTCACCTCATGCCAGGATTTCCCTCCTGTGGTGGCTGCAGTCCTCCAATCTCCTGGAAGGCCAGAGTTTCGGGATTCAGGATTGGTCTCTCCTCACGACGGCTGCCAGTCTATGGGAATGGAGAGCTGTCACCCAGGGGGTGCAGTTCCAGGGCCGGTGGTCAGTCCACGAGGCCCTCCTTCTGATCAACATTCTGGAACTTCGGGCAATCTACAGTGCTCTGCTTCAGGCCTCTCCCCTGCTCAAGGATCACGCGATCCAGATACAGACGGACAACGCCGCGGCCGTGGTGTATATCAATCGACAAGGAGGGACAAAAAGCAGATCCTGCATGCGAGAGGTGTCAAGGATACTCCTCTGGGTGGAAAGAAATGCAAGAGCACTGTCGGCAGTTTTCATTCTGTGTGTGGACAACTGGGAGGCGGACTTCCTGAGTCATCACGATCTCCACCCGGGGGAGTGGGAGCTCCACCATCTGGTGTTCCAACAGATCATCGACCGGTGAGGTTGCCCACAAATAGACATGATGGCTTCTCGTCTCAACAAGAATCTTCCCTGGTATTGCTCATGCACCAGGGACCCTCAGGCGAGGGCAGTGGACGCACTAGCGTCGCCTTGGTCATACCGGCTGGTCTACCTGTTTCCTCCGATTCCATTGCTCCCAAGGTTGCTAAAGTGAATCAGAAATCTGGATTTTCAGGCAATTCTGATTGCCCCGGATTGGCCTAGGAGGGCGTGGTATGCGGATCTTCTGGATATGTTCGTCGAAGACCCTTGGCCTCTACCACTTAGAAGAGATCTTCTTCAGCAAGGACCGTTCGTCTACCCGGACTTACGGTGACTTGGTTTGACGGCATGGAGGTTGAGCAAAAACATCCTAGCTCTCAAGGGCCTTTCCAAGAAGGTTATTGCTACCATGGTTCAGGCCAGGAAACCTGTGACGTCAAAACACAACCATCATATCTGGAGGAGATATGTATCTCCTCCCCCACTCGGGATGTTTCCTATGTTTCCTGCAGGCTGGTGTTGATAAGGGCTTACGTCTGGGTTCCCTTAAGGTCCAGATTTCAGCTCTCTCAATTTTCTTCCAGAAGATGTTGACCGTGTTGCTGGAAGTTCAGACCTTCTTGCAAGGAGTACTCCACATACATCCACCTTTTGTGGCGCCTACGGCACCCTGGGATTTGGATGTAGTGTTGGCATTTCTACAGTCCTCCTGGTTTGAACCTCTGATGACAGTGGAAGACAAGTACCTCACGTGGAAGACGGTGATGTTACTGGCCCTGGCTTCTGCTCGACGTGTCTCAGAATTGGGGGCCTTATCGTTTAAAAGTCCATGCTTGGTTTTTTACGAGGACAGAGCGGAGCTCCAGACTAGACAGCAGTTCCTGCCGAAGGTTGTCTCCGCGTTTCATCTGAATCAACCTATTGTGGTTCTGTCCACTTCTGACGCTTCTGCTCCTCCGGAGGCTTTGGATGCTGTGCGTGCTTTGAAGATCTATGTCAAGCGCACGGCTCGGGTCAGAAAAACTGATTCCTTGTTCGTGCTATATGATGCGCAGAAGAAGGGTTGCCCTGCTTCAAAGCAGTCCATTACTCGTTGGATTAGACTTACTATCCAAGAGGCCTATGTGTCGGCAGCCTTACCTGTTTCTAGGTCTCTGAAGGCCCACTCTACAAGATCAATGGGAACTTCCTGGGCGGCTGCCCGTGGAGTCTCGGCCTTGCAACTATGCCGAGCTGCTACCTGATTGGGGAAGAACACCTTTGTGAAGTTCTACAAGTTTGATACCCTGGCCAAAGAAGATACCCAGTTTGGGCAGGCGTTGCTGCAGCAGTCTCTGCACATTCCCGTCCGTTCTGGAAGCTTTGGGACATCCCCATCGTACTAGTTTCCCCCAATATCCCTTATGGATGCTAGAGAAAATTGGATTTTAATACCTACCAGTAAATCCTTTTCTCATAGTCCATAAGGGATATTGGGCGCCCGCCTCAATGCGTTGACTTTTCTGCAGGTTCTTGTTCTATAGTTACCTGTTCAACTGTTGCTGTTATTGATACCAGCCGTTGCTGGTTGTTTTATGTTTGCTGGTCTGTAAATCTCACCACCTTTTGTTATCATGTTCCTGCCCTTTTATATGTCCTTTCTCCTTCTGGAACGTTTTTACCTATAACTGCCTGTGGGAGGTGACGGTACACCCAGTTGAAGAAATTTAAATTGCACTGGCTCCTTTGGACCCTGTCTATACCCCATCGTACTAGATTCCCCCAATATCCCTTATGGACTACGAGAAAAGGATTTACCAGTAGGTATTAAAATCCTATTTTTAGATGGGCAATGAAATATTACTGTACCTTTTTTTTCTTCTTGCTGACCATGAAGGCAAGACCGCTTCTATCCTGAGTATATTCCTATCCCTCTTCTCCTCTTCTTTACAGCCCAAGCCTTCTAGCTGTACTAACCTGTGCTGTAACAGTTGCTTTCTTTTCTATTGAGTAACAGTCCCAGCGGTCAGTTATTTTATTGCAGTTGTCTTGGATGTGTGAAGAATTATCTTAATACCCTGTTAAATACACCCTTTAACTACTCTAACAGATTCCTCATCCTGGATTGTCTTTCAGCCAGATATAATAATAAGTGCCAGTGAAGGTAAAATTATTTGTATTATTTTTATTATTATTTATTTATTTATTTATGTATTAATAACATTTACTTATATAGAGCTGACAAATTATTTAGCATTTTACAGTAGGGAACAAAAAAGTAATAAAAGAAGACTGTGTAATACATTTCTCTGACGTCCTAGTGGATGCTGGGGACTCCGTAAGGACCATGGGGGATAGACGGGCTCCGCAGGAGACTGGGCACACTATAAGAAAGATTTGGTACTACCTGGTGTGCACTGGCTCCTCCCTCTATGCCCCTCCTCCAGACCTCAGTTAGATTTCTGTGCCCGGCCTAGCTGGATGCACACTAGGGGCTCTCCTGAGCTCCTAGAAAGAAAGTATATGTTAGGTTTTTTATTTTACAGTGAGACCTGCTGGCAACAGGCTCACTGCAACGAGGGACTAAGGGGAGAAGAAGCGAACCTACCTGCTTGCAGCTAGCTTGGGCTTCTTAGGCTACTGGACACCATTAGCTCCAGAGGAATCGACCGCAGGACCCGTCCTTGGTGTTCGTTCCCGGAGCCGCGCCGCCGTCCCCCTTACAGAGCCAGAAGCAAGAAGATGGTCCGGAAAATCGGCGGCAGAAGACTTCAGTCTTCACCAAGGTAGCGCACAGCACTGCAGCTGTGCGCCATTGCTCCTCATACACACTTCACACTCCGGTCACTGAGGGTGCAGGGCGCTGGGGGGGGGCGCCCTGAGCAGCAATAAAATCACCTTGGCTGGCAAAATAACCACAATATATAGCCCCAGAGGCTATATATGTGGTAATTACCCCTGCCAGAATACAGAAAAAAGCGGGAGAAAAGTCAGCCGAAAAAGGGGCGGAGCCATCTCCCTCAGCACACTGGCGCCATTTCTCCCTCACAGTTCCGCTGGAAGGAAGCTCCCTGACTCTCCCCTGCAGTCTACACTACAGAAAAGGGTAAAAAAGAGAGGGGGGGCACAAATTTGAGGCGCAGTAAATATTATAGCAGCTATAGGGGACATAATTCAGTTAGTCCCTGCATTATATAGCGCTCTGGTGTGTGCTGGCATACTCTCTCTCTGTCTCCCCATAGGGCTTTTGTGGGGTCCTGTCTCCTTTAAGAGCATTCCCTGTGTGTGTGTGCGGTGTGTCGGTACGGCTGTGTCGACATGTTTGATGAGGAGACTTATGTGGAGGCGGAGCAGATGCCTATAAATGTGATGTCACCCCCTGCGGGGCAGACACCTGAGTGGATGGACTTATGGAAGGAATTACGTGCAAGTGTCGACTCCTTACATAAAAAATTTGACGACATGCCAAATGCGGGACAGCCGGCTTCTCAGCTCGTGCCTGCCCAGGCCATCAGGGGCTCTAAAACGCCCACTACCTCAGATGGCAGACACAGATATCGACACGGATACTGATACCAGTGTCGACGACGATGAGTCAAATTTAATGTCCACTAGGGCCATTCGTTGCATGATTGAGGCAATGAAAGCGGTTTTACACATTTCTGATATAAACCCAGGTACCTCAAAAAAGGGTATTATGTTTGGGGAGAAAAAGCTACCAATAGTTTTTCCCCCATCTGAAGAATTAAATGAAGTGTGTGAAGAAGCGTGGGCTTTCCCTGATAAAAAATTGGTGATTTCAAAAAAATTACTAATGGCGTTCCCTTTCTCGCCAGAGGATAGGTCACGTTGGGAAACTCCCCCTAGGGTGGATAAAGCGCTCACACGTTTGTCTAAAAAGGTGGCACTACCGTCTCCGGATACGGCCGCCCTAAAGGAACCTGCTGATAGAAAGCAGGAGGCTATCCTAAAGTCTATATATACACACACTGGTGTTATACTGAGACCAGCTATTGCTTCAGCGTGGATGTGCAGTGCTGCTGCTGCTTGGTCAGATTCCCTGTCAGAAAATATTGACACCCTGGACAGGGACACTATATTGCTAACCGTAGAGCATATAAAAGACTCAGTCTTGTACATGAGAGATGCACAGAGGGAGATCTGCCGGCTGGCATCTAGAATAAGTGCATTGTCCATTTCTGCTAGGAGAGGCTTATGGACTCGGCAGTGGACAGGGGATGCAGATTCTAAAAGGCACATGGAAGTTTTGCCTTATAAGGGTGAGGAGTTATTCGGGGATGGTCTCTCAGACCTTGTTTCCACAGCAACAGCTGGGAAGTCAGCATTTTTGCCCCATGTCCCCTCACAGCCTAAGAAAGCGCCGTATTATCAGGTACAGTCCTTTCGACCCCAGAAAAACAGGCGGGTCTTTTCTGTCTAGAGGCAGAGGAAGGGGAAAAAAGCTGCACCACGCAGCAGGTTCCCAGGAACAAAAGTCCTCCCCCGCTTCTTTCAAATCCGCCGCATGACGGTGGGGCTCCACAGGCGGAGCCAGGTACGGTGGGGGGCCGCCTCAAAAATTTCAGCGATCAGTGGGTTCGCTCACGGGTGGATCCCTGGATCCTTCAAGTAGTATCTCAGGGGTACAAGCTGGAATTCGAGGCGCCTCCCCCCCGCCGTTTCCTCAAATCGGCCTTACCGACAACTCCCTCGGGCAGGGAGGCTGTACTAGAGGCAATTCACAAGCTGTATTCCCAGCAGGTGATAGTCAAAGTACCCCTACTTCAACAAGGACGGGGTTACTATTCCACACTGTTTGTGGTACCGAAACCGGACGGTTCGGTGAGACCCATTTTAAATTTGAAATCCTTGAACACATACATAAAAAGATTCAAGTTCAAGATGGAATCGCTCAGGGCGGTTATTGCAAGCCTGGACGAGGGGGATTACATGGTATCCCTGGACATCAAGGATGCTTACCTGCATGTCCCAATTTACCTTCCTCACCAAGAGTACCTCAGATTTGTGGTACAGGATTGCCATTACCAATTCCAGACACTACCGTTTGGACTGTCCACGGCACCGAGGGTGTTTACCAAGGTAATGGCAGAAATTATGATACTCCTTCGAAAAAAGGGAGTTTTAATTATCCCGTACTTGGACGATCTCCTAATAAAGGCGAGGTCCAGGGAGCAGTTACTGGTCGGAGTAGCACTATCTCGGGAAGTGCTACAGCAGCATGGCTGGATTCTAAACATTCCAAAGTCACAACTGGTTCCTTCCACACGCTTACTGTTCCTGGGGATGATTCTGGACACAGAACAGAAAAAAGTGTTTCTCCCGCAGGAGAAAGCCAAGGAGCTGTCATCTCTAGTCAGAGACCTCCTAAAACCAAAACGGGTATCGGTGCATCACTGCACACGAGTCCTGGGAAAAATGGTGGCTTCGTACGAAGCAATTCCATTCGGCAGGTTCCATGCAAGGACCTTCCAGTGGGACCTCTTGGACAAGTGGTCGGGATCGCATCTTCAGATGCATCAACTGATAACCCTGTCTCTAAGGACCAGGGTGTCTCTACTGTGGTGGCTGCAGAGTGCTCATCTTCTAGAGGGCCGCAGATTCGGCATACAGGACTGGGTCCTGGTGACCACGGATGCCAGCCTTCGGGGCTGGGGCGCAGTCACACAGCGAAGAAATTTCCAGGGACTTTGGTCAAGTCAGGAGTCGTCCCTACACATAAACATTCTGGAACTGAGGGCCATTTACAATGCCCTAAGTCAGGCAAGGCCCCTGCTTCAAAACCAGCCGGTTCTGATCCAATCAGACAACATCACGGCAGTCGCCCATGTAAACCGACAGGGCGGCACAAGAAGCAGGGTGGCGATGGCAGAAGCCACAAGGATTCTCCGATGGGCGGAAAATCACGTAATAGCACTGTCAGCAGTGCTCATTCCGGGTGTGGACAACTGGGAAGCAGACTTCCTCAGCAGACACGACCTACACCCGGGAGAGTGGGGACTTCATCCAGAAGTCTTCCTACTGTTGGTAAACCGTTGGGAAAGGCAACAGGTGGACATGATGGCGTCCCGCCTCAACAAAAAGCTAAAGAGATATTGCGCCAGGTCAAGGGACCCTCAGGCGATAGCTGTGGACGCTCTAGTGACACAAAAAAAAAAACACTCACCACAGGGATGTGACCCCCTGTGGAAAATCAGGAGCGCTGTCTACACCAATTAAAGAGACAATGAAATGTGCAATGAAATTATTAATACTTAAAAAGAAACTGAGGAAGCCGCTGAGTGCATATAGTAGGCGGAGAAACGCGTTTTTGAAGTGACCGAGACTGAGGACGTTCACCTTCCACTCACGAATGTCAACACCGCTGTGTGGTATGACCATCAGTCAGTGCATTTGCAATTGCGGCTAACCACCAGCAGAGGGAGCCGGAGCACTGTGGATAAGTCCCCATGACATCTTCTCCAGATATTCTGCAATAAAACGGATAAGTACCAGCAGAGGGAGCTTTGAAATCGGGACTATCTCAATATACCAAATTTTGGAGGTGACCTAAATACTTTGAGTGGATGGTAATTACCCATTTTCTAACTCTATATATGTGTGCACACATGTTCAATTGGAACATCAAGAAATTGAGGACTCCTGAACACATTTAGTGTTTGAAAAGTCATTATTAGTTTGTTCATTATTTAATGAGTGGACACTGTGAAATATAGTAATAATAAGATCCAAGCCTCATAAACACAGTGCAATATAGCTCAAATTATTAGTTATATGTGGATTGTTTGTATTTTAATATTTATTTTGCAGATCATGTGTTGATTGGATGCTATTTATGCTGCAGCATTGTAGATTAATAAATTTTACTTCTTTTTAAGTATTAATAATTTCATTGCACATTTCATTGTCTCTTTAATTGGTGTAGACAGCGCTCCTGATTTTCCACAGGGGGTCACATCCCTGTGGTGAGTGTTTTTTTTGTTTCGTATAAGGATTGCAATTATCCTTAATTAGGAGCAGCAGTCTGCACCATTATTTGATCTCCATCTTTCTAGTAAATACCAGCGCCTAAGAGTATACACACCTGTCCACACACGGTGGTGTGGGGAAGCTGTGTATACTTATTTAGCTCTAGTGACACCGTGGGTGTTCCAGTCGGTTTATGTGTTCCCTCCTCTGCCTCTCATACCAAAGGTACTGAGAATAATAAGAAGGCGAGGAGTAAGAACGATACTCGTGGTTCCGGATTGGCCAAGAAGAGCTTGGTACCCGGAACTTCAAGAAATGTTATCAGAGGACCCATGGCCTCTACCGCTCAGACAGGATCTGCTACAGCAGGGGCCCTGTCTGTTCCAAGACTTACCGCGGCTGCGTTTGACGGCATGGCGGTTGAATTCCGGATCCTAAAGGAAAAGGGCATTCCGGAGGAAGTCATTCCTACGCTGATAAAAGCCAGGAAAGAAGTAACCGCAAACCATTATCACCGCATTTGGCGAAAATATGTTGCGTGGTGTGAGGCCAGGAAGGCCCCTACAGAGGAATTTCAGCTGGGTCGTTTTCTGCACTTCCTACAGTCAGGAGTGACTATGGGCCTAAAATTGGGTTCCATTAAGGTCCAGATTTCGGCTCTGTCGATTTTCTTCCAGAGAGAACTGGCTTCACTGCCTGAAGTTCAGACTTTTGTAAAGGGAGTGCTTCATATTCAGCCCCCCTTTGTGCCTCCTGTGGCACCTTGGGATCTCAATGTGGTGGTGAGTTTCCTAAAATCACATTGGTTTGAACCACTTAAAACCGTGGATCTGAAATATCTCACGTGGAAAGTGGTCATGTTATTGGCCTTGGCTTCGGCCAGGCGTGTGTCAGAATTGGCGGCTTTGTCATGTAAAAGCCCTTATCTGATTTTCCATATGGATAGGGCAGAATTGAGGACTCGTCCCCAGTTTCTCCCTAAGGTGGTATCAGCTTTTCACTTGAACCAACCTATTGTGGTGCCTGCGGCTACTAGGGACTTGGAGGATTCCAAGTTACTGGACGTAGTCAGGGCCTTGAAAATTTATGTTTCCAGGACGGCTGGAGTCAGGAAAACTGACTCGCTTTTTATCCTGTATGCACCCAACAAAATAGGTGCTCCTGCTTCTAAGCAGACTATTGCTCGCTGGATTTGTAGCACAATTCAGCTGGCGCATTCTGCGGCTGGATTGCCGCATCCTAAATCAGTGAAAGCCCATTCCACGAGGAGGTTGGGCTCATCTTGGGCGGCTGCCCGAGGGGTCTCGGCTTTACAACTTTGCCGAGCTGCAACTTGGTCAGGGGCAAACACGTTTGCTAAATTCTACAAATTTGATACCCTGGCTGAGGAGGACCTTGCGTTCTCTCATTCGGTGCTGCAGAGTCATCCGCACTCTCCCGCCCGTTTGGGAGCTTTGGTATAATCCCCATGGTCCTTACGGAGTCCCCAGCATCCACTAGGACGTCAGAGAAAATAAGAATTTACTCACCGGTAATTCTATTTCTCGTAGTCCGTAGTGGATGCTGGGCGCCCATCCCAAGTGCGGATTGTCTGCAATACTTGTATATAGTTATTGCCTAACTAAAGGGTTATTGTTGAGCCATCTGTTGAGAGGCTCAGTTATATTTCATACTGTTAACTGGGTTTAATATCACGAGTTATACGGTGTGATTGGTGTGGCTGGTATGAGTCTTACCCGGGATTCAAAATCCTTCCTTATTGTGTCAGCTCTTCCGGGCACAGTATCCTAACTGAGGTCTGGAGGAGGGGCATAGAGGGAGGAGCCAGTGCACACCAGGTAGTACCAAATCTTTCTTATAGTGTGCCCAGTCTCCTGCGGAGCCCGTCTATCCCCCATGGTCCTTACGGAGTCCCCAGCATCCACTACGGACTACGAGAAATAGAATTACCGGTGAGTAAATTCTTATTATTGTCCTCATACATCTCGCAGTCACGGCAAACAGCCCTCCTTAGCACACCCGGTCCCGTAACAATCTTCTAGTGTTGGGCGTCTTTTTTGCATTATTTTTTTTTTTTAATTCTGCCAAAAATACATCTTGTCGCACTGCAATGTGACAAGGACCCATAAGGACACTCTGCTGATTTAATTGATATGACACTTGTATATTGTGTGTGACTAAGGGTTCCTACACACGAAGCGACGTGTGCGGCCGACGCGGCGGAGTGTCCGAGGGCCGATATATCGGGCGGTCCCCACACACGGAGCGATACGGTGCCCGACCGCCTGCTATGCCGGCTCTGCTACGTATAGCGCTGCATGGGATTGTCTGCCTGCATCGCTGATCTTTTGAACATGCTGAAAGATCGATGCAGGCGGACGATCCCACGGGTGCGCACAATGGACGACATCATGCCCACACACAGAACGATATAGCTGCTTGCGGCTATATTGTTCCAGTTTGTCGGATCTGCAGCTTTATCGTGGGCACCCTGAGTCTGAATCTGTACATGAAGTGCTACAATGTAGCAGATGCAGCTTTTTTCCCAATACAAGTTCTGTTCTGCTCCGTATACAGACTCTGTCGCACTCATATATACAAGTGGCATGTATCAGATTAATCAGCACAGTCTCCTCTTGCATCCTAGTTGCATTGCTGTGTGACTAAAATGCATATTCAGCAGAGTTGCACGCAACCTGGCAGCTAACTCATATGCTCCCATCTGTTGCAGTATGAAAAGCATTATGAAAGCCTATATACATGTGCCTGTCTCTGGTGATAGTCAGGAATTAATGGTGATTGATAAATTGGAGTGAACCTAACCCTTTCACAATGTAGTATCCATATTTAGAAGGGAGGATGCCAACAGATGGATTACATGAACTAAGTTTTCATTTAGGAAACAATTGCATAGAAATAAAGATGTACTAAACTGGGGCAACTACGAGAAACAAAAAAATAATAATAATTTCACCAGGATAAGACTGATCAGAATATTTGACTTTGTATATCCGAGTGCATATCCCAGATCACTCACTCCTTCTTTTGTATCCTCAGGATACCTGTGGTACCTACGTATTAAACTTCAGCCAATTGTGCACTTGCTTACAGACAAAGGGCGATTAATGGATTTCTTGCTTCAGCGCAAGGACTGTAAATCCGTTATTTTATCAGTGTGCTCGCAGAGTAAGTGTTACCAGCTGCGCAAGGTGGGAGGAAGCATGTACTGGCAGAAGTGTGCTCTGTCACTAATGTAATTTCCTTTCTTCTGCAGTGTTATCCGAGGCGGATAGAGTTTCGTTACCTGTCATTGCTACAGTGTTTGACAAGCTGAATTGTGAATATAAGAAATATCTGGAGGCTGAGCACAGCTATACTTTGGTATGTTGGACAATGTAGTCCTCTACTGTATATGTGAAATACTGGTTCTTCATGTAGTCAGAATTGCTTAAGTAGAACTTCGTAATTATTTAGATTAGAAATTGAGGAATTTTTCAATGCCACGATTTACCGATATGTCCTGGACCTGTCTATTCTTGCTAAGGTCATCATTGCCTGCACATGGTGTGAGCAGGCAATTGTAACCGGCAAATACACCGGATATTTACAAGTGGCGGTCACTTATTAATGACCTCATAGGCCACGAGCGCTATGTCTTCACTAGCTGTAAGATCTTCAAAAATGTAGAAGTTATGGGATAGGTGGTCTCGGCTTCTGGGGACTCCCTCATAACTTATTTTGATGCCTCCACACACTGAGATTTTATTTATTTACATACGCAGTTTTCTCTTATATATTATGTTTTTGTTTCCTGTCTTTGTTGTGCGATTTGAGCAGGCAGTTATCTTTCTTGATCCTTTGTCCATTCATATGTAAGGTCTTCCCTATTGTATTATGTCATCACCTGTAGTAATCTGTTTTTGTCTGTTTTTATTTTTTGTGTACAAAACCTCAATAAAAAAAGGACTTGATTTAAAGGAATAAAAAGCTGCCTAAATATAAGGATGCTACTATACTGTTGATGTAACGCATGTTTCTGCGATGTAGGCTGTTGAAACGAGTCAAGGTAGAAGCAACGCACTTTTGAAAAGGCCTGTGCGGGGACAAGCTGTCATAGACCAGTCAGACATGTACACCCATGTATTGTCTGTTTTCACCGACTTGAAGGTGAGTAAACTTGGCTTCACATAAAAGAAACATGGTTACACATTTGGAAATACTGAGAAAATCTGATGAACAGACGATAGCCTTGCCAGTCAAATTGTGTTCCGCTCTAAGCCTTTCCAATCAGTCTAAGGTCTGCATTCACTTTACCACACTACTAGAGGAGTGATGGACTCTAGTTCCAGCTTGTTACAGCACCAGTTTTCATGAATGCCACCATGTATAATGTTGTTCTACTAAAAAAAAACGCCAAAAAGTTTAAGTTAAAAAAAAACAAGAAAAATTAATATATGAACCTTTTATGCGTTCAGGGCCTTACTGGGCATCTGGCACTTCAGGTAGATTGCAGAATGGCCTGATAGGCTGAACCCGTCACACACAAGGATAGGCTGGCCTAGCAGCTCCGTCTTTCGGCACTCTGCTCGGCTGCCCGACACCTGGAAATGGGCTGGCCGAGCAGCTCCACCTCGTGGCGCTCTGCTCGACATACAGAAACATGGGCGGCGTGCCACCAGGACATGCTTCAGTGAGCACAAGACTATTACGATGCCAAGGCTCTTGAACAGCCTCAGTCCGTCCCTGTATGTGTTATATAGATAATAAAAAAAGAGTTATGTTTGTATCCTGATACATGGACAATGTTCTTATTATTAATAACTCTTCATATAAGATAAACAATGTTTCTGCAGCAGGTTACATTGGTTTCCACAGGGAAAAATCGGGGTATAGATTGGATCTTGATCTAGAGGCACCAACAGGCTAAAGCTTTAGGCTGTCCCGGGATGCATCAACTATAACCCCGCACAGGCACTTTGAGCTCAGTTTCAGTTGGTGTCTGCAGCAGCAGGTCAGTTGGTGTCTGCAGCAGCAGGTCAGTTGGTGTCTGCAGCAGCAGGTCAGCCCTGAAAAAGCTTTTTCTCACAGAAAATTTCTTCAAAACTGGGCTGTCAGCTATGTCTGTGTGACATTCAGCGCTTCAGCTCCATCACCTCCCAAGCGGTGTCGCATACTCACGCGGCCTGTTCCCGGGTACTTGCAGCGGAGACGCTCTGGCTTTAAGCACACGGTCGCATTCGCTCTCCTGGTTCGCGTGGCTGCTACGGGGAGGAGGTAAGAGGATCCCCCAGGCGGGACCCGCCATTAAATCGCGTTCCGTCTACGACCTAGGGAGACGGATTGCGGCGCTGGCGTGACACTGTCACCGAGCAAGGACCCCACTAGACCACCAGGGCAATAGAGCACAGGTCAGGTGTACTAACACCCCATTTAATAAGGTTCGCTAGTACCTGGGGTGGAAGCATAGGGGAGCTGGCGCTTTACCTGTAGCCTCTCCCCGGCCCAAGGCGACATCTACTGCAGATTGTCATGCCGTGGAGCTGCCTCATACACTCCCTCACTCCATGACTGAGACGCTGGGCGCCATCGTATAAGCATAGTTGCGGCTAGTCTCTGGGACTGCAGGGCAAGGTCTCCATTGCAAAGCCGCCTGTATACAGCGCTGTGACTTTACAAACACTTGAGTATTCTACATGTCTTTATACAGACAGCATTAGTTAAGCAAAAGTGTACCTATTACAGGATATATTGTTCGAGTATTCTGATATATACCTCCGGTCTAGGACTGTGCTGTGTTTATATATATATATATATATATATATATACTTATGCATTAACCCCGGCACTCACTAAATCCACAGCGGGATATGGCTTGCTCCTGTGCCTTCCCCATCCGCAGGTCCCCCTCCGGTATGTATAATCAGAGAAACAAAGAGGCGGCACTCGGAGACTTGCAAATTCAGAGTGTATTCACAGCAAGTGACATCAACGTTTCGGGGACCAATTCCTGACGAAGGGGAATTGGTCCCCGAAACGTTGATGTCACTTGCTGTGAATACACTCTGAATTTGCAAGTCTCCGAGTGCCGCCTCTTTGTTTCTCTGATTATATATATATATATATATATATATATATATATATCCGTACATATACAGTCCAGTGCAGTTTTATTGTCATAATAATTATCTGCATTACCTGTGACTGTGTGTGCTTGTATCTGCTGTGTGGTTTCACGTTCTGTGTTTCCCAGATACAGTATATCTATCACTATATGCTGTACGCTAAGGGACTAGGTTCGTCAGGGTCATATATATAGTGCACAGTATTTACCTATTACGTGTATTCTACTGTGTACTCAGTCACATAATACTAGATTTATTAGCTGGTGTTGTGTACTGTGTCTACAGTCACATACTAACGGATTTATTCGCAGGTATTGTACTCTGGCTTTATCGTACTAATTCGCTCTGTTGTTGCATTTGTGTACAATGTCTAACAAGAAGGGCAGTAAGTCTGTGGATGTTCCTGCATCATGCAGAGCATGCGCCAAAGATTTACCAGAGGGGGAAGCTGTGTATGATGGTCTGTGTACTATGTATCATACATCTCCTAGTCAGTCCGCAGCTCCTGTAACCAATCAGGAGCCACCCTGGGCTGTGTTCACAAACCTACTGGGTACTCTGGAGGAACGCCTTACGCACCCTATGGGACCACCTGTGCCATTACAGCCACAAGTTGTCCCTATGGTTAATCCGCCTTGGGTGGAAAATTTGTCTAACCAGTTGCAGCAATTAAATCATTCCTTGGTCAGACAAAAATCTACTCCAGGTCACTCGAGTGTCTCTGGGTCATCTAAGTGGGCTCCTTCCTCCTCACAATCCACAGATCTCTCAGATGTTTCATCTGAAGAGGATTGGAAAAGTACTGTCCTGTCAGACACTGAATCAGGTGTTTCTGACGAGGATTCTCCATTGCAAACTGATGTCCCTGCCCTTGTGGTTGCTATTAAGCAAATCCTACAAATCACTGATCACTGATGATGAGGATTCCACTACTGTGGCTAAGAAAACTGATATGCTTAAACGGCAGAAGGTGGATGAAAATCTATTACTCCATTCTGACCATTTGGTGGACATCAGGCAGGAGCCCTGGTCTAATCCAGGGAAGAAATTCCCTCTGTCTAAATGGGCCTTGGATCACTATCCTCTCCCTGCAGAGTTATGTAACAAGTGGGAAAATTCACCGCCTGTGGATTCTCATGTCACCCGCCTAGTGATGTCGTCCACTCTGCCTGTCACAACTGTCACTTCACTGAACTATTTACTCCCTTACAAGTGCTGTACATATACCCACTATTGCGGCCTCTTGGGATGCAAAAGAAATTGAAGCATGGGTTCAGGCATTAGCGGAAGAGCTGCCCGAGAATGTATCAGACAATACCTGTCTCACATTACCACCGCAGCCTATTACATTCAGGAGGCGTCCTCTGAGGCAGGTGTGTTGGCAGCCAAGGCGTCGACTACGTCTGTCCTGGCTCGCCGTATTCTGTGGTTGAGGTCATGGAAGGTGGTCCTAGACTCCAAAAAGACCTTGGAGGTACTCCGCTTTAAGGGGGACATTTTATTTACGGAAGACCTAAATAAAATTGTCTGAATTGGCGGCTGCTAAGACTGCCTTTCTCCCAAATACTAATCCTTCTGCACAGAAGGCTAAAGGTACCACTTTTCGTTCCTTTCGGCCTCAAGGGAAAGCAAAACGTCCGGCATACCCGAGACCCCCAAAACCACTAAGGCCAAGGCAAAGACCCCACCCCAGGGTGGGAGGCCGACTTCTGCAGTTCACCCAGATCTGGTTAATGACCACTTCAGACGCATAGTTGTGGCAAGTTGTCTCACGAGTACGCAGTCTCCTTCAAGAGACGTCCCCCTCGCCAGTTTTGCACCACTGTTAACCTTTCGGATCCATTACAGGCGCAAACTTTGCAACAAGTTTGTGAGAGTGTCTAAGTTCCATATGGAAACACTGCACTCAATTATACTGGCTATGGAAACCAGAGACTATATGGTATCCCTGGATATACAGGATGCGTACCTGCATATACCTACTGCCATGTTGCATCAGCAGTATCTGCAGTTTGCTATTGGCAACCTCCACTATCAGTTCCAGGCTCTGCCATTTGGACTGGCTACGGCTCATCGGATCTTCACCAAGGTCATGGCTTTAATGACGGCCCATCTCCGTCGCCAGGGTGTCAGGATCCTGCCGTATCTGGACGACTTGTTGATTCTGGCAAACTCCCACGATGTCCTCCTCAGTCATCTACAACTGACGATAAGCTTCCTACAAGCCCACGGGTGGCTCATCATTTGGAAGAAATCCTCGCTGGTCCCCAGCTCAGAGCATGGTGAACCTGGGGGCACTCCTGGACACACACAGTCAACAAATGTTTTTGTCTCCAGAAAAAGTCCTGAGACTTCAAGACAGGATAAGATGCTTCCTTTGTCACCCCAGAGTGTCGATACTCGGCGATGCAAGTACTTGGCCTGATGGTGTCTGCATTCTCGCCCTCTGCAGAGGTTAATCCTTTCCAAGTGGGACGGCCTACCTCATCAGTTCAGATCTCACACGATCACTTCGACTCTGGAGGTTCGTCTGTCGCTGACCTGGTGGCTACAGGACCAGCAATTAAGTAGGGCCAGTCCCTTCAGGATCCTGCTGACAATGGACGATCGTCTGAGGGGATGGGGTGCGGTGTTGGAGCAACACTTTTCAGGGTCGCTGGACCAAGGAGGAGTCACTCTTCTCAATAAACATTCTGTCGTTGCGGGCGGTGTTAAATGCATTGACTCTTGCCCTGCCTCTGGTACAGAATAGGCCGGTTCAAGTACGGTCAGACAATGCCACTACGGTGGCATACATAAACCATCAAGGCGGCACTCAAAGCTCCATGGCTATGATGGAAGTGTCAAAAATCCTTTGTTGGGCGGAACACCATCTGCCAGCAATATCGGCAGTGTTCATTCCGAGCATCCTAAAATGGGAAGTGTACTTTCTCAGTCGCCAGGACATGCACGCCGGAGAATGGAGTCTTCATCCAGAAGTCTTTCAACTCCTAGTGGACAAGTGGGGCCTACCAGACGTAGACCTGATGGCGTATCGACACAATCACAAGGTTCCGGTCTTCGGATCAAGGAACAGGGATCCTCAGGCAGTGTTCGTGGATACACTGGCAATTCCATGTAACTTTCGGCTGCCCTACGTGTTCCCTCCAGTGTCACTCCTGCCCAGGGTCCTGCGGAGGTTCAAACAAGAAGGAGGATTTCTACTTCTCGTCGCTCCGGCGTGGCCGAGACGGCATTGGTTCTCGGACCTGCAGGGTCTATCAACAGAGCGTCCTCTTCTACTTTCTCAGCGCCCAGACCTCCTCGTACAGGGCCCTTGTCTTTATCCGGACCTGGCCAGGCTGGCTTTGATGGCATCTGAGGCGGTCATCCAAAGTATGTTAAAAGCCTGCAAATCGGCATCTGTTCGGATTTATTACAGGGTTTGGAGTTCTTACTTCACCTGGTGTGCTGATAAGAATTATGATGCATACAGATTCAGAACTTCCAGAATTCTGGCTTTTCTGCAAAGAGACCTTGACTCAGGCCTTCGTCTGGCCTCCCTCAAGGTTCACATATCTGCCTTGTTGGTATGGTTTCAGATAAAGATTGCATTCTATACCTGACGTTCATACATTCACTCGGTGTCTTACGGATTCAGATGGATTTTTTTCACCTTTTAAAAGAAATACGATCACAAGACCCAGTAATACCATTAATAGATAGGCTGGTACTAAAGTGGGATTTTTTACTGGCTCACACTTTCTTTTCTGCTGCTATTTCCCAAAGTATTAAAAGAAGCCATTGAAAGACAAGGCAAGAACTATCTTAATTAACCAATGTTTTTTCCAGTGAGAGCAACAGTCTAGAACGGGCAACCGTAAGAACATCGCATGAGACCAGATCTTATTTTTCAGGGTCTATTGCTGAGTACACACTAGGTGATATCTCAGGCAAACGGACAATATACTGCTGGTGGGTGTAGACAAACAATATGGGGTATATGCAATTGCGGTCGAATTCCCGAAATTGTCGAATTTCGGGTCATTTTCGACCAAAAAAAAAAATCGCCTATGCAATTCAGTGCTTTCCGACCAAAAAACGGACTTTCAAAATTCGACTTTTTGAAATTCGAATTTTTGCAAATTCGACTTTTCTGCAATGATACAAGTGCTGCAATTCGACCAAAGCATATTCAATTCAAGTTTGGAAATTCGACAGCAGGGCTTTTAGACAGCAAATTCGTCATTTTCAATCCGCCACACTTTGGAGGGTGAAAACAAATAAAAAAAATTTAAACATGTTTTTTTTTGTGTTTTTTTTTCTGGGAATAGAAGATCTATTTATATTAGAAGGGATTAGGTACTTTTTTTTTTTTTTTTTGGAGGCACAAATATTATTTATATATTTTTTAAAATATTATTTTTTTTTTATTTTTTTTTAATGCTGGAACGGTAAAATCATAAAAAAAAATGGCGTGGGGTCCCCCCTCCAAAGCATAACCAGCCTCGGGCTCTTCGAGCTGGTCCTGGTTCTAAAAATGCGGGGGAAAAATTGACAGGGGATCCCCCGTATTTTTAAAACCAGCACCGGGCTCTGCGCCTGGTGCTGGTGCCAAAAATACGGGGGACAAAAAGAGTAGGGGTCCCCCGTATTTTTAACACCAGCATCGGGCTCCACTAGCTGGACAGATAATGCCACAGCCGGGGGTCACTTTTATGCCGTGCCCTGCGGCCGTGGCATTAAATATCCAACTAGTCACCCCTGGCCGGGGTACCCTGGGGGAGTGGGGACCCCTTCAATCAAGGGGTCCCCCCCCCAGCCACCCAAGGGCCAGGGGTGAAGCCCGAGGCTGTCCCCCCCCCATCCAATGGGCTGCGGATGGGGGGGCTGATAGCCTTTGTGAAAATTAAAAGATATTGTTTTTTCCAGTAGTACTACAAGTCCCAGCAAGCCTCCCCCGCAAGCTGGTACTTGGAGAACCACAAGTACCAGCATGCGGGAGAAAAACGGGCCCGCTGGTACCTGTAGTACTACTGGGGAAAAAATACCCAAATAAAAACAGGACACACACACCGTCGACAGTAAAACTTTATTTCATACGTCGACACACACATACTTACCTATGTTCACACGCCGACATCGGTCCTCTTCTCCATGTAGAATCCACGGATACCTGAAAAGAAAAGTTCAATATACTCACCTCAGCCATGGTCCAGAGATAAATCCACGTACTTGGCAAAAAAACAAAGCGAACACCCGCTCCATGCCGGACTGAAAGGGGTCCCATGCTGACACATGGGACACCTTTCCACGAATGAGACCTGTCAGTGACAGCTGTCACAGACAGGTCTCTAAGCCAATCAGGAAGCGCAACTTCGTTGCGCTCACCTGATTGGCTGAGCGCTGTCTGCACTGTGACAGCGCATCGCACAGCTCCCTCCATTATATTCAATGGTGGGAACTTAGCGGCTAGCGGTAAGGTCACCCGCCGGTGAGCGGCTGACCGGCGGGTGACCCCACCGCTACCCGCAAAGTTCCCACCATTGAAAGTAATGGAGCGGCTTTGCGAGGCGCTGTCACAGTACAGACAGCGCTCAGCCAATCAGGTGAGCGCCACGGCAGTAGCGCTTCCTGATTGGCTGAAGGGACATCAGTGACAGGAGTCACGTGATGTCCCGGCATTCGGGAGAAAGGGGTCTGATGTGAAAACATTGGACCCCTTTCTAGTCCGGTATGGAGCGGGTGTGCGTTTTCTTATTTTAAACAAGTACGTGGATTTATCTCTCTGGACGCTGGAAGGTGAGTATCATTTTTTCACAGGTACCCTCGGATCGACGGAGACCGTGGCAGTCGGCGTGTCAACATAGGTAAGTATGTGTGTGTCGGTAGTGTGTAATAAAGTTTTACTGTCAAGGTGTCTGTGTCCTGTTTTTATTTGGGTATTTTTTCCCCAGTAGTACTACAGGTACCAGCGGGCCCGTTTTTCTCCCGCATGCTGGTACTTGTGGTTCTCCAAGTACCAGCTTGCGGGGGAGGCTTGCTGGGACTTGTAGTACTAATGGAAAAAACAATATCTTTCTATTATCACAAAAGGCTATCAGCCCTCCCATCCGCAGCCCATTGGATGGGGGGGGACAGCCTCGGGCTTCACCCCTGGCCCTTGGGTGGCTGGGGGGGGGGACCCCTTGATTGTAGGGGTCCCCACTCCCCCAGGGTACCCCGGCCAGGGGTGACTAGTTGGATATTTAATGCCACGGCCGCAGGGCACGGCATAAAAGTGACCCCCGGCTGTGGCATTATCTGTCCAGCTAGTGGAGCCCGATGCTGGTGTTAAAAATACGGGGGACCCCTACTCTTTTTGTCCCCCGTATTTTTGGCACCAGCACCAGGCGCAGAGCCCGGTGCTGGTTTTAAAAATACGGGGGATCCCTGGCCAATTTTTCCCCTGCATTTTTAGAACCAGGACCAGCTCGAAGAGCCCGAGGCTGGTTATGCTTTGGAGGGGGGACCCCACGCCATTTTTTTTTCGGGTTTTTCACGTTTTTTTCCCGTTTTTTAAAATCGCGGCAAAATCCGCCAAATCGGCCGATTTTCGCCCGCGATTCTGGCGAATCCGTTTTTCATTGAATATGGTGAATTCCGGAAGCCACCTTCCGGAATTCACCTGGCGAATTTGGTCGAATTAAAAAACGGCGATAATTGCCGCGAATTCGACCGCAATTGCATATACCCCTATGTCTGTACGATATTGTTCACAAACATACCACATCGGCTGTGCAGGGCTGATATCTGCAGATATATAGGTGCATCTGGCTGTGTGTACAGGCAGTCCGCCGACCACCCATACCTTTGCTTTGGAGGCTGACGTCACAGCTAGTTGGGCACAGTCAAATGCCTGCCCAGCTGGATGAAAGGACCGACAAATTGGCTCAATATCTCTAGAATCAGACCTTTTCTCACCATGGATGACATCAAAAGTCTCATCCATTTACTTGTCATTTCCTGTCTTGACTACTGCAACCTTCTTTTTTCTGTATTTTCTTTAAAACATCTCTCAACATCCCAAATTAATGCTGCTGCCAGTCTCCTGTCCCTCACCCACTGTTCTGTGTTGGCATCACTCTTCTGCTGATTCGTATAGTTGTTCTTCAATCCAGAGCACAATTCAGACTCCTCACCCTCATATATAAAACCTTGGTCACGTCTCTTTCCCCTTCATTTCCATACCTCCTTTCTATCACACCCTCTCCACTCTTCCACTGGTCGCCTTTTCATGCTCAACTTTGGTCACCACCTCACTCCTGCAAGCAAGCTTTCTCCCGTGTTGATCCATGCGGGTTGGGATCGGGGGACCAGCGGGTGATCCCGGCGGTCAGCATACGGACGCTGGGATCCCCTCCACCAGATTGCCGGGGGGGAGGGCGAGCGCAACAAAGCCACTTGCGGGCTCGGTGGCTCACAAATTCTTTTTCCACTCTATGGTGTTGTGGACACCCATGAGTGGGAATAATGGGATTTTTATTACCTACCGGTAAATCCTTTTCTCCTACTCCATAAGGAATATTGGGGAGACTTAGTATGATGGGGTATAGACGGGGTCCAAAGGAGCTGGTGCACTTTAAATTTCTTCACTGGGTGTGTTGGCTCCTCCCCTCTATGCCCCCTCCCACAGTCAGTTATAGGTAAAACAGTGCCCAAAGGAGAAAGGACATATATGAGAGAAGGAACATGAAAACAAAGAGTGGTGAGATTTAAGACCAGCACACCACGAACATATAACAACCAACAAAGGCTGGTAACAATAACAGCAACAGCTGAACAGGTAACCACATAACAGAGAACCTGCAGAAAAGTAATCGTACTGAGGCGGGCGTCCAATATCCCTTAAGGACTATGAGAAAAAGATTTACCGATAGGTAATTTAAATCTTATTTTCTCTAGCATCCATAAGGGATATTGGGGAGACTTCGTACGATGGGGACATCCCAAAGCTTCCAGAACGGGCGGGAATGTGGGGAGACTGCTGCAACACTTCCAGCCCAAACTGGGTATCCTCTTTGGCCAGGGTATCAAACTTGTAGAACTTCACAAAGGTGTTCTTCCCCGACCAGGTAACAGCTCGGCATAGTTGCAAGGCCAAGACTCCACGGGCAGCCGCCCAGGAAGAGCCCACAGATCTTGTAGAGTAAGATTTCAGAGACTTAGGAACAGGTAAGGTTGCCAACACATAGGCCTGTTGGATAATAAGCCTGAGCCAACGAGCAATGGACTGCTTCGAAGCAGGACAACCCTTCTTCTGCGCATCATGGAGCACGAACAAGGAATCTGTCTTCCTGATCCGAGCCGTTTACTTGACATAGATTTTCAAGGCTCGCACAGCATCCAATGCCTCCGGAGGAGCAGAAGAGTCAGAACTGGAAGGAACCACAATAGGGTGATTCAAGTGAAACGCAGAGACAACCTTCGGCAGGAACTGCTGCCTAGTCCTGAGCTCCGCTCTGTCCTCGTAAAAAAACTAAGTGTGGACTTTTCCACGATAAGGCCCCCAATTCTGAGTCTAGCAGAAGCCAGGGCCAGTAACATCACTGTCTTCCACATGAGGTACTTGTCTTCTACCATCATCAAAGGCTTAGACCAGGAGGACTGTAGAAATTCCAATACCACATTCAAATCCTAGGGTGCCGTAGGCGGCACAAAAGGAGGTTGTATCTGGAGTACCCCTTGCAAGAAGGTCTGAACTTCCGTCAACAGTGCCAATTTCTTCTGGAAGAAAATAGAGAGAGCTGAAATCTGGACCTTAATTTGGAACCCAGACGCAAGCCCTTATCCACACCAGCCTGCCGGAAACGTAAGAAATGTCCCAAGTAGAGTTCTGCAGGTGGATACGTGCGTTCCTCGCACCAAGAGATATCTTCTCCAGATGTGTTGATAGTATTTTTTTTTTTATTATTATTTTTATTGAAGAAATGTCACACAAACCAATACAGACAAGAAAATATTGATGTTACAGAACAGTTCGAAATAAAGCTCCAGGTATCATATGGGATACAGAGAAAGAAGTACTGTTGATAGTGTTTTGACGTCACAGGTTTCCTGGCCTGAACCATGGTAGCAATAACCTTCTTGGAAAGGCCCTTGTGAGCTAGGATGTTCCGCTCAACTTCCATGCCGTCAAAGAAGTCGCCGTATGTCCGGGTAGACGAACGGTCCTTGTTGAAGAAGATTGCTTCTTAGCGGTAGAGGACAAGGGTCTTCGATGGACATGTCCAGAAGATCCGCATACCATGCCCTCCGAGGCAAATCCGGGGCAATCAGAATTTTCTAGACTCCTTGATTTCTGATTTGCTTGAGCACCCTTGGGAGCAACGGATTTGGAGGAAACAGGTAGACCAGCCGGTAAGGCCCAGGTGAAGTCAGTGAATCCACTACCCTCGCCTGAGGGTCCCTGGTTCGTGAGCAATACCAGTGAAGCTTCTTGTTGAGACAAGAAGCCATCATATCTATCTGTGGGCAGCCCCACCGGTCGATGATCTGTTGTAACACCTGATGGTGGAGACCCCACTCCCCCGGGTGGAGATCGTGACGACTCAGGAAGTCCGCTTCCTAGTTGTCCACACCCAGCATGAAGATTGCCGACATTGCTCATACATTTCTTTCCGCCCAGAGGAGTATTTTTGACACCTATCACACGCAGGCTCTACTTTTTGTTCCTCCTTGTCGATTGATGTACGCCACTGCTGTGGCATTGTCCGACTGAACTTGAATTGCGTGATCCGTGAGCAGAGGAGAGGCCTGAAGCAGAGCATCGAAGATCGCCGGAAGTTCCAGAATGTTGATCGGAAGGAGAGCTTCGTAGACTGACCACCTGCCCTGGAACTGTGCACCTTGGGTGACAGCACCCCATCCTCACAGACTCGCATCCGTTGTGAGGAAGGTCCAATCCTGAATCCCGAAACTCCAGCCTTCCAGTAGGTTGTAGGACTGCAGCCACCACAGGAAGGAAATCCTGGCCTGAGGAGACAGCAGACTTATCCGGTGCATCTGTAGGTATTTACCGGACCACTTGCTCAGGAGATCCAATTGAAATATTCTGTCATGGAACCTCCCTTAATGGAGCGCCTCGTATGAGGCGACTATCTTCCCCAACAATCTGATGCAAAGATGTATGGATACACGAGTAGGTTGGAGCACCATGCGGACCATCTCCTGAAGTTGTTTTGCTTTGTCCTCCGGGAGGAACACCCTCTTGGCCACAGTATCCAGCAACATCGCCAGGAACAGGAGCTGTTGAGTTGGCTCCAGGTGGGACTTCTGTAGATTGAGAATCCACCCATGGCGTGACAGAAGTTGGATAGTGTGGGCGATATGGAGCAATAAAAGCTCCCTGGATCTTGCTTTTATCAGAAGATCGTCCAGGTAAGGGACAACATTGACCCCCTGGAACCGGAGTTGGAGCATCATCTCCCCCATCACTTTTTTGTGCATATCCTCGGAGCCGTGGACAGGCTAAAGGGTAGTGCCTGGAACTGGTAATGATCGTCCAGTAGGGCAAACCTCAGATAAGCTTGATGAGGTGGCCAAATTGGAATATGAAGTTAGGCATCCTTGATATCCAAGGAAACCAGGAATTCCTGTACTTCCAGGCCCGCAATCACTGCCCTCGGGGATTCCATTTTGAACTTGAAAACCTTCATGTAAGGATTCAAGGACTTTAGATTCAAAATGGGCCGTATGTACCTAGCCGTCCGACTTTGGTACCACAAACACGTTGGAGTAATGACCCCTGCCTTGTTGTGGTATCGGTACTGGAACAATGACGTGGGACTGGACCAACTTTTTGATGGCCTGTTGCAACGTAACCTGCGTATCCTCCAAAGCTGGTAAGCTTGATTTGAAAATTCGTTGGGGAGGAGCACCGTCGAACTCCAGCTTGTAGCCCTGAGAAATGAGTTCCTTTACCCAGGTATCCTGGCAGGAGCCTTCCCAGATGCGGCTGAAGTGACGCAGTCGAGCTGCCACCTCGAGAGCTCCTCGGGGTGGGTGGGCACCGTCATGCTGAGGACTTAGTGGAAGCAGAACTGGTGCTCTGTTCCTGAGAGCAGGCGGCGGCAGGTCTTTTTGACTTACATCTGGTGCCTCTATTCGCATTGGAGGCACCTCTGACCCTAGATCGAAATCTGTTAGACCGAAAGGGCTGCACAGACGGCCCTGGGTAGGAACGCCTAGCCGGCGTGGGGTCCCAGAAGGGAGAAACGTGGATTTCCCAGCTGTGACTATGGAAATACACGTATCCAACTCAACCCCAAAGAGCCATTCTCCAGAAAAGGGGAGGGATTCCACACTGCGCTTGGATTCTGCGTACGCTATCTACTGACGCAACCACAAAGACCTACGTGCCGACACTGCCATGGCTGAAGTCCTAGCATTAATATTCCCCATCTCCTTAAGTGAGTCACACAGGACGCGTGTAGTGTCCTGAATGTGCTTGAGGAGAGTCACCATATGACCAGAGGCATATCCCCGGAGAGGCCCCTCTGAATTTGAGTAGCCCGCGAATGAATGGCATGGGTCATCCAGCAACCTGCTATGACCGACCTCTGCGATATACTTGCTGCCACGTAAATAGATTTGAGTGTAGTTTCTATTTTTCTGTCCCCAGGATCCTTTATAGTAAAGGAGCCCGGGGCAGGCAGCACCGCCTTTTTGGACAGTCGAGAGACTGATACATCAACCCCCAGGGGTTCCTCCCAAAATTTCCTACCTTCAGGAGCAAATGGGAAAGTGCGCAAAAACTTTTTTGACACTTGGAATTTTTTTGTCTGGATTTTTCCAGGCTAACTTGAATAAGTTATCTAACTCAGGGAAAGTGACATTAGGCTTGTTTTGTGTAAAGAAAAATGACTGCTGTGACGCAACGTCCTCTAGAGGGAGCTTTAACACGTCCCATATAGCCAGAATGAGGGGTTCAATACCCTCGGCAGAATCGTAATTCCCACTAACGGGATCCAAGTCCTCCCCATCCTCCTGTATGTCCTCATCTGAATCAGAGAGTAGAGCAGGCAAACCATGCTTCTGTGGTGCTGCATGAGAGGTGGGAAGCTGTGTAACATCTGCCCTATCAGCTAAGTCTGCAACAGCCTGTTGTAGTAGCCGAGTTTTTTGTACATTAGCAGTGAGCTGGGATGACATATCGGACATCATAGTTTTTAGAGACCCTAGCCAAGAGGGCTCTGGACCCTCTCCCCCAGCCCCTTCACTGAGTTGTGAAAATTGGCTGCATTGTTCACAACTAACAGAATCAGATGATAATTGTAAGAATCTGGTGTGACATACACTGCACAGCTTCTGTTTACCCATGTTTCACAGTAAGCACAATAACATACACATACACACAGACAGTAATACTTTTCAAGTCTGCCCTTACTGTATGTGAGAGGAGACAGAGAGAGAGAGAGAGAGAGAGAGAGACCAGCACACCCCTAGCTGTACATCTTCAGGGAGACTGACAAATAATTATATCACATTAACACTAATAATTTCTGTCCTGTAGAGGACCCAGATAGTGTACAATAGCGGCTCTCCCCCTTTGCTACACCCTGTACCAGTTTTCCAGCGTGTCTTGTGAGGCAAGAAGCACTGTGTGTGCTGTCTGTGGCTGCATTAAACAGAGGAAGGTGCCAAAACACCACTGGTCCCGCTCTGAGGTAGCTCCGCCCCCTGCAATGGCGTCGGAGCTATAGTGATTTTTAAGTCTAGCAATGTCTCCTGTTTGCCTAAAAACATCACACAAGTGCTAGTTCAAGCTATATGAAGCCAGTCTACACGGGGGGGCTGTAGTGGGTCCCGTACGCTGCGCCCTTGTTTAGCCGCACTTTGAACCCGGTTTTTACTCACCACAGTCGTCACCTTCAGGCTAGTGTTAGGGGTGTGCAGCGTGGTGCGATTGTGACAGCCAAGGCGCAGTGCCTTACTGAACAAACAGCCTCTCAGGACGGTGGTCCTGCAGAGGGGATGCAGCTCTGCACCTCGCAAGGCTGGTGACCGCACCCCCCCCCCTCCTTCCCCTTACTCCCACGGTGCAGGTATGGTTGCCCAAACAGCATACCGAAAATAACAAACGTTTAAAAGAAATTGAGCTGCAGAGATGTGCATCCTCTCCTGAGGGCACTTTTTTCTAAACTGCCTGTGGGAGGGGGCACAGAGGGGAGGAGCCAGCACACCCAGTGAAGAAATTTAAAGTGCACTGGCTCCTTAGGACCCCGTATATACCCCATCGTACCAAGTATCCACAATATCCCTTATGGATGCTAGAGAAAGTTTGTTAGTCGACTGTTTGGATTTCTAGCAGTCAGGATTCCACCGTCGGTATAGTGACCAGCGGAATCCCGACCGCCTCTCACATGATTACATCCCAATCCATGCTCCTGGTACTCACAATTTCTCCCTATCAGACTCTTTCAGTATCCACACATTCAATTGAGACCTTAGGACCAACCTCTTGTTTAAAAGTCCATCAGCATTCATAACGGAGTACTGACCTCCCACCTAGGTTCACCCTAGTTCCACCCGGTTACGCTCCTTCTTTGAGACCTTAAACCCTCACTAGCAGGTCTCTCTTCTCTACCCCTAGCATTATTTCTGGCCCCATCCCCACCAGCGACTCTGATCCTGTGTGTCTCACCACTTACTGGGTACAGGTTAATTGAAAGGTGATTTACTTTCTACTCCTGCACCTGTGTTTTCATAACTTGGTTTCACTAGCCATAATGAATCACCCTCTTCCCCCTCCCCCCCCCCATTTCCACCTGCAACCCCATCCTACTATTGGTGCTATTATGTTGTTATACAATGTATTTGGAACCGGTGTGCGGTGCTGCAGATACCATGTGGCGCTATAGAAATAAGTAAATATGTTTACTTAATCACATATATCTGTGTTCTTTTACTCACTGCTTACTGATTTTATAAGGATGTTTTATTTGAATGTTTGTTTTTTTTATTACTAGGAGGCTCCGCATAAGTTCATCATAGCTGTTCTAATGGAATATATCCGTTCTCTAAACCAGTTCCAGATTCCTGTACAGGTACTTTATAAATAATCTACACATTACCTTTAGAAAGAATATCGTGGATATAGTCTTCATTTGTTGTCTGGCAAATGTATTGTATTAACATATAGTTTTACGGAATATAAAATTTTTATTTTGCTGATCACAGTGAGGGGTACCCCCACACATCCCCCACCAAAATATTATGTTTGGAGGAAATATAGGATCATTAGGCAACAATGAAAACTCCCTTTTTATTGATTTGTTAGAAAAATAAATGAAAAGCTTTAAAAAAATATATATAATAATTCCTGTTGCAACAGCAACTGAAATAAAATGTCCAGCTCCCTTGGGGGTAAATGTATTAAACAGTGATAAGAGTGGAGAAGTAATTGACTCTCGGCAAAAATGCTTAGATGCTAAACACTCATATGATGCTCTCTGCACTGAATGGGCCCAATTTACGCATGATATTCAGCGTAGCAAATATTATCGTGGATGTAATAAATCAGGGAAATTGCTTGCTAATTTAGTTCGCTCCCACGCCGCCCCCTCCCGTATACTTCAAATTAACCCTCTGGCTGGACCCCCGGCCACAGACACGTCAGGTATTTCTAATCGATTTTGGAATTATTATTAGACATTGAATGACTCATCTGATTGTCCAGCAGAGGGTACAAAATTTCTCTCTAAAAGCGGACCTGCCTGTTCTTACTGAGGCGGAGCGGGATTTTCTAACTGCACCAGAAACAGATGCAGAACTGGCCTTTTTGATTAAATATTTAGTCAAAGGTAAATCTCCATGCCCAGATGGTTTTGGAGCAGAATACTATCAACTCCTTCAGGACCATTTCCTGACACACCTACTTACATTATTTAATTCCCCTCCAAATTTCACCGAGGCTAGGATCATAGTTTTCCCAAAACCGGGAAAAGACCCCACGCAGGTCCAATCTTATAGGCCTATTTCCTTGTTGAATCAGGACCTGAAACTATTCACCAAATTATTGGCACAGCCAATGCAGAGTTTTCTCCCTTGGATATTGCATCCAGCCCAAAATGGTTTTGTTAAAGGCAGAACTTCGGTGCATAACGTACGGATGTTATGGTGCCCATACACTTATGCGATGCCCCTGAACTGCCAAAGTGATTACCATGTGATCATGCGATAGATCGCATGGTAATCACGTGATGGGCACGGCACCGCCGAATAGGAGCGGCCTCCATCTGCTCCCGGCGGGTGCCCATCGCAGTGCGATATATAGCATGTGTTTTTAAAAACACATGCGATCGCACTGCGATTCGATAAATATCAAGTGCAGCACATACTATCTTGAGACGCGAGATTCGACCGGCGTGCACGCGCATCACGTCGCAAGGTACCTAAAATGTGCATACAATCCTTAGATTTCTCTCACAGATGAGGTCGAAATCGAAGGTTAGCACCGATTATCTCACAAGTGTATGGGCACCATTAGTGGCAGCTATGCATCGTTATCACCAATAGGGTAATAAAGAAGCCATAATTGTCAGTTTTGACGCCGATAAGGCATTTGACAAAGTTTCCTGGCCACATATTTTACGAATACTGCACGCTCAACAGTTTGGCCTGGATTTTATAGGTATATTTAAAATGTTGCACTCATACCCGGTAACACATTTGACCATTAATGGATTAAACTCGGTGCCTTTTACATTGTCCAGGGGAACCCGTCAAGGCAGCCCGCTCTCGCCACTATGGTTTAATTTGGCATTAGGTCCCTTAATTTGAGTATTTTTTATAGATACAACGTGGCAGGGTATTAAGTTAGGTGATACGGAGGTAAAAGTATCGGCCTTTGCAGACGACTTACTTTTGTATCTTAGTAACCCAAAACAGGCGCTTCCTAGGCTGCAAGGCATTTTGACTGATTTCCAAATGGTGTCAGGCTTTCTTATTAATTTTACTAAAACAGAAGCCTTAGCATTACATACTGCGGCCAAGTCGGGGTGGGGATCCTCTTTTTTCCTTTTCGTTGGGCCCAAGACCATTTAATATATTTGGGACTGAAGTTTCCTAGTGATTTAACTAATCTATATGCTCTCAATTATTCCCACTTTATAGCTCAAATGTTAAAAGATTTTGAAAAATGGAGACATTTACCGTTACCTTATATTGGAAGATGTCATTTATTTAAAATTATATCTTTCCCTCGGCTTTTATACCCAGTCCAAATGCTGCCTTTCCTATTGAGTGAAAAAGATATTGCATCTATTAATAGGGCATTATCTACATTCATATGGGCGGGTCAACGCCTTCGGATATCACTACTGAAATTACAGCAGCCATTGTCGTTGGGAGGCATTAATCTCCCCAATGTACAAGATTATGCTATAGCATCTAATTTAAGGTATGCATTGGACTAGGTGGGAAACGCCAATAACTTTGTTAATTTAGATATTGAGCAAGGATTTCTTACAGATTGCTCTCTGATTTCAATTTTATATACTCCGACACCTTCTTTGCCCGCAGTGGTAAAGGAGAACCTATTATTGTATAACCCTAGTTTGGCGTGGCGTATCTCTCGTAGGCAATTGGGCTTATCCTATACTCGCACAATTTTTTCACCGTTGTTGTATAATCGAGACTTTCAAAATGGAAACCCAAACGCAATATTTTGGGTTTGGCATCTCCATGGACTTAGCTTGGCTTATCACTTTATGGATGATGGTCTCTTCACTGCCCACACCCTGACCAGGCTCAAGGATCTATTCCCGGACATTCAGATCCCCTTATTCGCTTATTTCCAGGCCCGTAGCTTTGTTGTAAAATTACTGACTGATCTTATGCTACCAAATCACCTTACTGTATTAGATATTTTGATTAAAAAAACGTTTGGGTACCTCCTTTCCTACATCATTACTGTTTGAACAGGTTAGGAGGAAACTAGATCTTACTACCATGACTACGGGCATGGCTAAATGGAGGGACTCTTCCTCTGATCTCCCCTTGCAAACTATTGTTCAGGCTTCAGTTATATTGAACAAACAGTTGATCTCTTCTTCGTTTGCTGAAATGCAATATAAGATCCTTCATAGGGCTTAGAATCATCACAGGAGTATCAGATAACTCAAATTGTTTTAAATGCCACCGCCCTGAGGCCGATATTCTCC
Source organism: Pseudophryne corroboree (assembly GCF_028390025.1). Lineage (NCBI taxonomy): Eukaryota > Metazoa > Chordata > Amphibia > Anura > Myobatrachidae > Pseudophryne > Pseudophryne corroboree. Next base: position 633,910,784 of record NC_086448.1, read on the forward strand.
ACTGTTTATGGTCTTGCACGGTGGTTCACTCTTCTTGGATTAATGTCCAATCTTATGTGAACAATACTCTACATATTCCTTTTAATGTGACACTGCCGTGGGCAATGTGGAATTATTATACCCCGTCCATGATTCCTCAATACAATGAAGGCACTAGATTACTACTTGCCAAAATAGCAGCAGTGGCTAAAAAAACATCTTGTCCCAATGGATCCAGAATACATCCGTCCCACTGTCCCTTATGTTGCCTAGATTAGCCCATGTTGACAGGATGGTGTGGATAGACTGCTCTTTAGACTTGGAATCTAGGGCCCATACATTTTTTGACATACGGCTACCTTATATACTTACCTTATCTACAGGCGACAAAGCGTTTCTCCGTGGTATAGTATGTCTCACCTCATGGTACAACCTGACTGTGCTAGAGGGAGGCTCCCCACCATTTTAGGTTATTACTCAATTTAAGTGATATGGGATCCTACAGGAGGTCAGTCCTTCCTCTCTCTATTTCGTAGTTGCAATAAGTCTGTCTATTCTATAACGATATTATCTCCCTACATCTCCTTTCATTGCAGTTGTATTACTGTGGAGCTTTAATTCTATTTTGTTCTAAACTGTCGATCTGTATGTATGATTGCACTCTTAATACTGTCTGTATTTACCAATAAACAATAAAAAATTAAAAAAAGAGTGGAGAAGTTGCCCATGGCAACTAATCAGCTGCTTTGTATAATTTTATAGTATGTAAATTATAAATGTTACTTCAATGCTGATTAGTTGTTCTCCACTGGCTCACTTCTCCACTCTTATCACTGCATCATACATTTACCCCAGGCACCAAAATAAAACTGATGGGTGGAGTATAGGGGAAGAGGAGCCTGTGCTGTTAAAAGCTTAACCATTTGGTGCCCAGACTCCTCCAGGTGCACCTATACCACTGTATTTCCAGTGTATTCCATGGATGAAAGAGAACTTTTTAACTAATCACATGTATTTGTTTATGCATTCTACATTGCCCATATAACTTGATTGGCATGTTCTATTGTAACACATGAAAGATACAGCCATAGGGGTATATTCAATTGAAGTCGGATCCATTCCGACATGCATTGGTCGGAATGGATCCGACAAGGGCTATCCAATTGGCATCTCAATTCTACTTTAAAAAAAGTTGAATTGAGATGAGGGAGCCGAGGAGGAGGAGACAGGAGAGGGGGAGAGCAGCACTACAGCAGTGGCTCCAGCAAGCGTAGCAGGAGGACGTGTCACAGCCGCCGCTCACGGCAGCGTGGACGCTGCTGTGACACATCCTCCTGCTACACTGCTGTTGCGTGGCTCTTCCCTATCTCCCCGCTGGTCTCCCCCCGTCTCCTTTTCTCGGCTCCCTCATCTCAATCTGACTTTTTCTGCTGCGTGGTACACTGGGCTCCACAAGGATAGACATAGGGGTGTAGAGTAGGATCTTGATCCGAGGCACCAACAGGCTGAAAAGCTTTGACTGTTCCCAGAATGCATAGCGCCGCCTCCTCTATAACCCCGCCTCCCTGCACAGGAGCTTAGTTTTGTACTTGGTGCCGCAGATAGCAGGCACACAACAGAGGGGCTGCTCCAGGCAGCCATAAGAAGAGCTTTTTTTTAAAGAAAATAGGATTTTGGTACTTACCAGGTAAATCCTTTTCTTTGAATCCATAGGGGGCACTGGAGTACTCTTGGGGATATGGACGGGCGTAGCCGAACAAAGGCACTGAATATTCAAATTTAGGACTCTCCCCCCCTCCATATCCCCAAGTACCTCAGTGTACTGTGCCAGTGTTTTTTACTGAGCGAACAGGATATAGAGAGGATTGACAATGGAGAATTCCTATAACATAACAGACAACCACAAAGTTGACCTGTAACCTTATTGTCAACTAAACAGTTGACACCTTAACCGATAGAACTTTATAATTTGAACCAATCGGTGAAAATGTGTTACCATAAGCTCCTTTGAGCTTAACACCACCCAAGTAAAATTTGTTTACTAAGCTCCCTTGAGCTTAAAACAACCCAGGTAAAACTGCTCTGGGTGGGCGTCCAGTGCCCCCTATGGATTCAAAGAAAAGGATTTACCTGGTAAGTACCAAAATCCTATTTTCTTTATCATCCACTAGGGGTCACTGGAGTACTCTTGGGACGTACCAAAGCTTCCCTCGTGGGCGGGAGAGCTGTTTGATACTTGTAACAGTAGGCAGGCCAAAGCTGAATGCTGATGGCGCCACCATTCATAACGTGTAAACGTGCACAAACGTGGTGCACTGAAGGCTATGTAGCCGCGTCATAGACGCTCCACGACCCGCTGGGTCTGACATTCCCACAGAACCTGTGGGATGAACTATTACTGACGTAGGCGATTGTAACTTAGCCTTAAAGTAAGCCTGACTTGTAGTCATTATTATCCAACTGGATAATGTCTGCTGAGAAACTGGCTAACCCCAGTTTGCAGTATTATATAGAACAAACAACGTATTTATATCACGTAATGTAGACGTTCGGTACATATATAAACGCGTAATGCGTGTACCACATTCAGAATTCTAGAATGTGCTGTCCCCACAGGAACCACTATTGGTATATTGATGTGAAGAATACGAAAGCGGATTTCGTCCGAAGATCTGCTTTGTCATGAGAAAACTTAAATACGGTGGCTTGGAATACAAGGCACCCAAATATGAAAACAAAACCCTTGCCGAAGCACCCTTGCCGAAGGCAAGGCTAGAAGAAAAATGTTTTCCAAAGTAAGAAACTTAATTCTCATTTGTTGTAAAGGTTCAAAAAATATGAAACTTAATTCCCCTTTGTTGAAAGGGTTCCAAAATATGAAAACTGTAATAAATCTGAACCCAACCTCAAATCGCCTGGCGCTGTAGGTGGGATAAATAGAGTCTGAACTTTGGTGACACCTTGTAGAAAGATGTTTACAGACGCAAATAGAGGCAAACGTCTTTGAAAATACGTTTACCACACAGATACCTGCACTGTTAGTGCAGATGAACGCAGTTTTCCATCCCATCCCGTTTAACCGAATACGGGTACTTGAAGTATGATGTTGGAAACTTCCGAGGTTTACAACCTATGTAAGCACACGAAATTTTTTTTTAATAATGAGCTGCCTTAAGCGGCTTACTATTTCGTTACATGGTTGGTATAACCGATACTGTAATGCTCTATTTTCTAAGAGGGCGGTTTGAACCCTCACCCCGTCAACCGCAGCTGCGGTACACAGATAATAGGTATACAGATAATAGGTATATAGGTAACTATGGATAAAAGAACGTTCCCTGATGTAACAGGTTGGACGTATTATGAGAGGGCTAAGATCGTGTGCAAGTATTCCTTGAAAATTCGAGAAGCAAACTTCTCCGAAACCCATGAGCTACCACCAGTATGACTGTGACGAACTGTCTTCTGATCCGTTTTGGCAACGGAGAGAGAAGCGGAAAATGGTGGAGCCAGATACACGATGCTGAATGACCCCATGAATGTGAGAGATTTCACCGCCACTGCCCTTGTGAACTGTTTTGTACACCTACTGAGCTTTTGTAATTGTGGCGAGATGCCATCATGTATACTTGAGGACAACCCCCTTCTGTGGACTCACATATGAAACACCTCTGGATTTAATGTCCAGTTTTCAAGATCCAAATCCTGACGGGTGAGATCATCTGTCTAACAGATGTCCACTCACTGATTGATCTCTTGACATTTTCACCTAATGGCGTACTGAGCCATTGAAGATTTGAGTGACCTGCTGCATTGCCATGCGGCTTCTTGGTTCTCACTGGTTGTTGTGTATACAACTGGCGTTGCTTTGTTTGACTGCTTAAGGCCAGCGTGATCTAGGCATGAAAAAACAAAATTACATGAAACTCACGGTTGTTTCTCTCCACGGAAATCTTTAGTAAAAAGCGAAAGATGTATTCGTTCTGAAGAGAAACCAGAGTCTATGCCTGGTCAGACTGAAAGCGAATCATTTATTGCATTGTAAAATGCACAGAGTTCTAGGACATTTATCGACAGCAATCTGTCGTGTTTTAGAACCTTTGAGTTGATTTTAACTACAAATCCTGACTCTCTGTGACTGTCGTCCAGAGTATAAGCACCCTTGTCCCTCTGTGGAAAACGCGAGTGAATGGTGGCGAACTAAATTGAAAACACATCTTTATTCTTAATAGATGAATACACCAATGTACCGCTAGAGTGCGTGTACTTTTGTTCTTGCTGGTGTAGTAGGTAAAAGTCTTTGACTTACCATATTTATAATCTTACCTAGGAATTGACATCGTTTAGACAGACTTAGATGCGATTGTTTTCGAACTTGATCTGCTACCGCAGTATACTTTAGTAGCGCAAGTTAGAAGAACTTTGTTGATACATAGTTCTTATGTGAGATGAGCTATGATCCCAACATCACTTTGGTAAATACCGGAAGCGATAAGCAACGGTAGAAATGAAATGGGTAATGGTTGTGGCGATTTGCAAACGCTAGAACCTGTGATGAAGAAACCGGACTGGGTAAATACGCATTGTGAATTTCAAATGCAATTATGCAATTTTGTGGCTGCAAAAAGCAAATACTAACTACAGAAAATCCATTTTCTAACTGTAGTAAATGACTTGCTGATTGATACTGCAACGGAGCTGTTTGGTTTTGCTCAAACAGAGGGGAATAAGTAACTCTGACTCTGTTGGCGTACTATTGGCTGGTTTATAAACCAGCAAAGACTAAATGACATATTGCCAAACCGTTCGACAGAATCAGTTTTGTACTTTAAGCTGTAAATAGCTGAGACATATATGAGTTGAAGTCATGAAATCTCGCAAAAGTAACATGTAAAGACGCGCTTCCACAATTATAAAAGAGGTCATCAAACCACTGGCTTGCTGACTGTGACGTCCCTTCGTTACAAAGCGTGACTGTTTGTTATAAAGGGTTAAAATGCCGTTACAAGTATATTATTTTAGGAGCAAACAAGCTCTGGCCTTGTCGCGCTTAACTAGCGACAATGAAAATAACCGGCGTTAGCAGAAGCTTAACAGATATACTCTGCAGCTTCTTTTAACAGTGATCGTCATGGTTTCATACATAGATTCTAGTGACCCAACTGTATCTTGGGTTTTTGTAATGTTTGACAGAAACGCATCTTCCAATGGTGGATCGCGTCCTTTTGGAAACGATTATGTATGGTTGTCCAAAACCCTGCACTATTCGGTGTGAGATTTGACATAGAATCGTGCATTAAATTATAAGACCAGTGACATAAACCCTTTGGTATCCAAAGGGAAATTGGCCCTTTGTAAAGACTGTCTTTTGTTAGAGCTGGCAGAGTCATTTCGAGACTCCGATTACCGCTCTTTTAATTTGAAATGCCAATGTTAACATAGGTTTCTTAAAAAAAATAATTAAATATTTTTAGTCTGCACTAGAGCCTTATTCGCTATGTAGACAGACATCATAATCGGCAACAGACAGACACTTGCACGACTTAATGAAGTTATTATATGGCATATATATATATATATATATATATATAAATATGTTATTGCTGAACAGCATATTTATCTCTACGGAAATCTTTAGGAAACTAAAGTGTTCTTTATGTGAAAAGTAGTTCACATGGCATATGAAACCCGAACCAAATTCCTACTAACACCCCAGCGCCTTCTGGTGGCTTAAAGATGTAGGGCAGGAATGTTCTAGCATTATCCTGAACTAAAAATTCCCACTAACACCCCTGCGCCTCCTTGTGGAGTAGAGGTGTATGGCCGGAGTGTTCTGGAATTATAACTGGAAACACAGCAATGATTAAAATGGCCGCCATGCCATGTTTTCACATAAAATCACCGTACAGGTTATTTGCTGCAGTTTTAATATATAGGCTTAATAGCCTATTATACAGATTATACAATGATAACACAGGTGTAGGATACAGTAAAAATACATGAATTTAGTTATCCATTACACTGCCTGCAGTTAATGTTATTATCTTGCAGCCTTAACAGAAAATAACAGAAAACATGGTTAAACGTGGAATAGATTATGCCACTGATAGCCTATTGCAAACCAAAGCCTCATATATATATTATATATATAAATTGCTTAAACATATAATCACAGTTTATACTGATATCAGACACAGTTCTGGCAGCAAAAATCTTCATTATATATTATATATATAACATGTATAATCACAGTTCTGTGATATTATAGCCCCTGACACTGTATAAAAATCGCTTTGCTGCTTGTGTCTATTTTTAACCCATGCAGCCTTTGCTGCTGCTATGGGCATTACTTCCCCTCCCCCATCCCCATGTTACCTGCAGCGTACGGGTATCGGGTGCAGGGAGAGGAGGAGAACGCTGTATATAGCGCCGGGGAGCCGTCCGGAAGAGCGGGCGGCGGCGGGCCTTCCAACAATAGTACCCAGTTTCTGTGTCCGGCATCAGCATGCGGTGACTGGAAGAGCGGCCGGCGTCCGTGAGTGACGTGCGGCCGCTCGTTAACACACGGGAGACTCTCGGCGGCGCCTCTGTATTGGTGCCGGTCCATCAGCGCAGTGAGAGCGGCCGGCGTCTGAGTGACGTGCGGCCGCTCTTTAGCACACGGTAAAGTCTGGGCAACGTGCACAGTGAGAGCGGCCGGCGTCTGAGTGACGTGCGGCCGCTCTGTAGGGTAGTTAAGCAGGAACCCTTCAGCGGCGTGCTTAGCGGCGGGTACAGTGAGAGCGGCCGGCGGCTGAGTGACGTGCGGCCGCTCTGTAGGGTAGTTAAGCAGGACCCTTCAGCGGCGTTACAGTATAACATCACACACAGTAGGGCGGCAGCGTGCGCTGACCGCCCTGACACCCATACCTTGTGCCGTTTTCATCCTGGCTGTGACGAGCTTCTCTCTGCAAGCTCTGTTTTAGCCTCCAGCTTCTCTTGTGACGGGCTTTCTGTAAGCTCCTTGCAGCTGTAGCTCTTCCAGCTCTTTGTCTCATCCTGGCTGTGCCGGAGCTTCTTTCTGTAAGCTCCGTTCAGCTTGCAGGAGACAGTGGCTGCCTGTGGCTGTGAGGGTGCTCTTTGTGAGGACCGACACGCCATGCGCTCCTCTTATAGCGCCTGTGGCTGTGAGGGTGCTCTTTGTGAGGACCGACACGCCATTCGCTGCCCGTGCAGCGGCACTATCCCGGACCCATGTTTTTCCAGAAACTGGGAAGGGATGTGCTAAGTGTAAAAATAAAAATTAAAAATAAAAATTAAAAAATAAAAATCCAAGTGTGGTTATACCACAAGCCTATGTTCGTGCTGTGAGCACCGAAAAAACACTGGCACAGTACACTGAGGTACTTGGGGATATGGAGGGGGGGAGAGTCCTAAATTTGAATATTCAGTGCCTTTGTTCGGCTACGCCCGTCCATATCCCCAAGAGTACTCCAGTGACCCCTAGTGGATGATAAAGAAAAAGTGAAGACTACAAGGGCAGCAGCGGTGTGTAAATGTCAGAGACATTCACTGCTGCAGCTCCAGCTCTCCCTAGCGGCGCTGTACACTCCCGAGCCCTGGTTGCCGGGTAACTACAGCAAGAGGCTCCGGTTTTCTACATGGTCAGGCACACACGATGGGGGCTCTCCGGGATCGCGTGGCCGCGCTTCGGGAGGTGGTGAGTGGGTCCCGCTTGCTGGACCCGTACTTTATCGCGATCCGGCGCGGTCATTGGGAGGCAGGCCGCGCGCGCTGGCGGTGGACACTGTGGCAGTACAGGCGATCCCACTAGATCACCAGGGCATGGGCGTAGGTCAGGTTTTCTCTCTAAACCAGTTTAATAAGAGCCCACAGTACCCGGTGGTTTTGCCAGCAGGGGGATAAGGCTTAGACCTGAAGCCCCTCCCCCAGGGAGCCATTTCCCGCAAATGTTCCCGCCCTGGAGCTGCATATCTGTCTCTCCCTCACTCCCTGTCAGTGTCTGGGCGCCATTTCTCTCAGCTTCACTGTTCCTGGGACTGCTTGGGCAAATCCTCCTGTGTAAAGCCGCCTGGTTGTCAGTGCTGTGACTTTACATGACACTTAAGTATTCTACCTGCCTTTTAGACAGTGTTAGTTAAGAAAGAGTGCATTTAGTCAGGGTTTTCTAGTACAATTACCCTGTGATATACATCCAGTTCTTACTGTGCAGTGTTATATCTATTGACTACATAGCTATATATATAAGCTAGTCCAGTGCAGTTAGTAATAACCCCTGCATTGTACAAACTGTGACTATCTGTGTGTGCATTAGCTAGCTGAGTGGTGTCCATTTCGTGTCTTTCACTCAACTTGCTATCCCTATATTCTATAACCTGAGGGGGCTTGGTGCGTCAGGTTTTATATTTATATAGGATTTTCACAAAAATATACTTTAATACGTATTTTTCTCTGTGATTTTAGTCACCATATCTCTCCTTTATCTCTGCTAGTGCTGACTACACTGCGCAGGGGTTTGGGTACGAGGTATTGTGCTGCTGCCAATTGTACTGTGTTACCTGATACTGCAAGTTACATCATGTCTGCTTCTGAGGGTAACGGTTCTGGGGCTGAACACACTGCCGGTGTTGCTGAAGCCACAGATCCCTATGTGGAGAATATAGCAGCTGTGGGCTCTGGTTCTGGGGGCTCCTTGCCCCCCCAGTGGGACTGTGGCAACGGAGGTACATAATGACCCACCGTGGGCCGCTTTTTCCACGCTTCTACATACGCTAGTTAATAAACTAACACCCCCTATGGGACCCCCTATGCCGGTACAACCGTATGTGGTCCCTGCAGCTAACCCGCCGTGGGCGGACGATTTATCTGCTCAATTGAAGAAGTTGAACCAGTCCCTGACTACTAAAAAGTCTGACCCTCGCTCGCTCAAGCCCAAGGGGTCCTCTAAGCGAGCTCTTATCTCCTCACAATTCACTGCTGTCACTGGCACCTCATCTGATGAAGACGGCACTTACACTGACCCACCAGATTCTGACACGGATACTGCTGATGGGGAGGGTAGTTCACATGTGGATGTTCCTGATCTTTTGGAGGCTATTATTGATTTTGCAGATTACGGATGATCCCGAGCCATCCGTCCCTCCCAAGAAACCAGATAGGTTCAAGCGTCAGAAGGTGGTTAAACAAGTTTTACCTCACTCTGACCACCTAGTGGATATACGTCAGGAACCCTGGGAAAACCCAGGTAAGAAGTTTGTGCCTCAAAAGAAGATGCTGGCTCGCTATCTCCTCGCGCCAGAGCTGTCTAAAATTGGGAAACGCCTCCTCCAGTAGACTCGCATGTGGCTAGGATGGTGGTTTCCTAGCTCTACCTGTCACTACCGTCACGTCTCTAAAAGAGCCTACGGATAAACGTGTGGAGGGTTGTCTGAAAGCGATTTACACCCTCACGGGTGCTGCACAAAGGCCCACTATTGCAGCAACATGGGCTGCAGAGGCCATTGAAGCATGGGCCTTGGAGTTAGAAGCTGAAATCTCTTCTGACCATGCTAGACAATGCTTGTCATATATTGTCACAGCTTCTCGCTATATTAAAGAGGCGGCTTCTGATGCCGGTATACTAGCAGCCAAGGCCTCTACTACGTCAGTCCAGGCTCGCCGGATATTGTGGCTGAGATCCTGGTCTGTGGATCTGGACTCTAGAAAAACCCTGGAGGTACTCCCTTTCAAGGGAGATATTCTGTTTGGGGAGGACTTAAATAAGATGGTGGCTGACTTGGCTACTGCCAAAACTGCCTGTCTGCCAAGTACCACTCCTTCTGTGTCGAAGGCTAAAGGTACTTCCTTTCGCCCTTCAGGTAAAGAAAAGGTCAGGCGTACAACAAGCAGATCCGCATTTCCAAACCTGGTAAGCCAAAGCCCAAAAGAGCCTGGGCTGCCCGTCAGCCTGCTTCCAAGACCGATAAGCCTGCCGCATGACGGGGCGGGCCTCCCCTTGGGGGATCCCATGGTGGGGGGCTGGCTTCTAGAGTATACCCAGGAATGGTTGAAGACTACTTCAGATGCTTGGGTACGGGAAGTCGTCACTCGAGGTTATGCCATAGCCTTCAAAAACCGACCCCCTCATCGATTTTGCCGGACAGACATCCCGTTGGACCAGACAAAGGCAAACACTCTACATTCGGTGGTACAGACCCTCCTGGATACAAGAGTCGTAGTACAGGTGCCTCTTGCACAGAGGGGCCGGGGGTATTATTCTCCGCTGTTTGTAGTCCCGAAACCGAATAGGTCCTCCCGGCCCATTCTCAACCTCAAGGCATTGAACAGGTTTGTGAGGGTTTCCAAGTTCCGTATGGAAACCCTTCGCTCTATAGTTCTGACCTTGGAACCTGGGGACTACATGGTTTCCCTGGATATACAGGATGCTTGCCTGCATATTCCTATAGCAGCGTCACATCAGCAATACCTGAGGTTTGCAATTGGCAACCTCCATTACCAGTTTTGGGCGTTACCTTTTGGTTTAACTACGGCTCCGCGAGTCTTCACCAAAGTCATGGCGGTGTTGATGGTGGTACTCCGCCGTCAAGGGGTCAGGATACTGCCGTATCTGGACGACTTGTTAATCCTGACAAATTCCCCAGAACTTCTCTTACGTCATCTGGATATGACGATCCGGTTTCTACAAGCCCACGGGTGGTTCATCAATTGGAAGAAATCCTCCCTGGTCCCTGCTCAGAGCATGGTGCACCTGGGAGCGCTATTGGACACCTACAACCAGAGGTGGTTGTTGTCTCAGGAGAAAGTCCTGAAGCTTCAGGACAGGATTCGTTGCTTCCTTTCTCGTCCGCAAGTGTCGATACTTTCGGTGATTCAGGAGCTGGGCCTCATGGTCTCAGCATTCGACATGGTGGAGTATGCTCAATTCCATTCTCGCCCCCTCCAGAAGCTAATTCTAGCCAAGTGGGACGGCCTGCCTCACTGGATCAGGTCTCACATGATCTCATTGACTCCGGAGGTTCGTCTGTCGCTGCTCTGGTGGCTCCAGGACCAACAATTGTGCAGGGGCCGTCCCTTCGGATATCCAACTGGGTCCTGCTGACAACGGATGCCAGTCTAAGAGGTTGGGGCGTTGTGCTGGAGCAACACTCCCTTCAGGGTCGGTGGACCAAGGAGGAGTCCCTCCTCTCAATCAACATTCTGGAATTGCGGGCGGTCTTCAATGCATTGAACCTGGCCCAGCATTTAATTCAGAACCGTCCTGTTCAAGTACAGTCGGACAACGCCACCACAGTGGCTTACATAAATCATCAAGGCGGCACTCGAAGCCGTTTGGCAATGAAGGAAGTCTCACGGATTCTACATTGGGCGGAACGCCATCTACCGGTCACATCGGCAATATTCATTCCGGGAGTCCTGAATTGGGAAGCAGACTTTCTCAGTCGTCAGGACGTACATGCCGGCGAGTGGGGCCTCCATCCAGAAGTGTTTCAACTCCTAGTGGAAAAGTGGGGCCTTCCAGACGTAGATCTGATGGCGTCTCGACACAATCACAAGGTTCCGGTCTTCGGAGCAAGGACAAGGGATCCTCAAGCAGCATTCGTGGATGCGCTGGCGGTGCCGTGGAGGTTTCGGCTGCCGTACATGTTCCCTCCGGTGTCACTCCTGCCCAGGGTAATTCGGAAGTTCAAGCAAGAAAAAGGAATTCTGCTTCTCATAGCTCCAGCGTGGTCCAGACGGCACTGGTTCTCAGACCTGCAAGGCCTATCGTTAGAGCGTCCAATTTTACTTCCACAACGCCCAGACCTCCTCGTTCAGGGCCCCTGTGTCTACCAGGACCTAGCCCGGTTGTCTTTGACGGCGTGGCTCTTGAAGCTTCCGTCTTAAGGGCTAAAGGGTTTTCTGAGGCGGTCATTCAAACTATGTTGCAGGCCTGGAAACTGGCTTCGGCTCGGATTTACTATAGGGTCTGGCATTCTTACTTTGTTTGGTGCGCATCTAACGATTATGACGCTTCCAAGTTTAGTATAGGAAAGTTGTTGGCTTTTCTTCAGCAGGGACTTGGGCCTGCGTCTGGTCTCCCTCAAGGTTCAAATATGTCTTGTCGGTGTGGTTTCAGTGAAAAATTGCGACCTTACCTGATGTGCATACCTTTACTCAGGGTGTGTTGCGTATCCAACCTCCCTATGTCCCGCCTGTGGCTCCTTGGGACTTGTCGGTGGTTTTGGAGGCGTTACAAGAGTCTTCGTTTGAACCTCTTGTTTAGCTGATCTTAAGTGGCTTTCCCTTAAGGTGGTGTTTCTGCTGGCTATTGCCTCAGCTAGAAGAGTGTCGGATTTGGGTGCCTTGTCCTGTAGTTCCCCGTATCTATTATTTCACCTTGACCGGGTGGTTCTTAGGACTCGTCCCGGATACTTACCTAAGGTGGTTTCTTCGTTCCACCTTAACCAGGAGATTGTGGTTCCGGCACTTGTTTCTCCTGATCTGTCTTCCAAAGAGCGGTCTTTGGATGTGGTACGGGCTCTCCATATCTATGTGAAGAGAACTGCTTCTATTAGGAAATCTGATTCTCTGTGCTGTTTGGATTTCACAAACATGGCTGGCCTGCTCATAAGCAAACTTTGGCCAGATGGATTAGAATGGTGATTGCACATGCTTATGTGAGGGCTGGCCTCTCGGCTCCTGCTCACATTACGGCCCATTCTACTCAGTCTGTGGGACCTTCTTGGGCGGCCCGCCGTGGTGCGACCCTTGAACAATTGTGCAAGGCGGCTTCGTGGTCATCTGTGACCACGTTCATAAGGTTCTATGCCTTGATACTGCCGCTTCCCAGGATGCTTCCTTTGGACGCAGGGTTCTTGTGCCCGCTACAGTGTGTCCCCTCCCATAAGGAACTGCTTTAGGACATCCCCTATGTCTATCCTTGTGGAGCCCAGTGTACCCCGCAGCAGAAAATGAGTTTTAAGGTAAGAACTTACCTTTGTTAAAACTCTTTCTGCGAGGTACACTGGGCTCCACAAGGCGCCCACTCTGACGCACTTAGCTTCTTTGGGTTGGTATGGCATTAGCCGCTGACAATTCTCCTGTCGTGAGAGTGTGGTGTATGTGGCTACTAACTGTTGTCGTCTCTTTTCCTGCTACTGCATTGGGCTGGTTAACTAAAAACTGAGCTCCTGTGCAGGGAGGCGGAGTTATAGAGGAGGCGGCACTATGCATTCTGGGAACAGTCAAAGCTTTTCAGCCTGTTGGTGCCTCGGATCAAGATCCTACTCTACACCCCTGTGTCTATCCTTGTGGAGCCCAGTGTACCTCGCAGAAAGAGTTTTAACAAAGGTAAGTTCTTACCATAAAACTCTTTTTAAAGTCGGATTGAGATGGTCGGAAAGGGGGCCAAAACCTGTCGTATTTGGCCCCGTTTCCGACAGAAGCACGCGGATCGGCGGCTATTCCACCGATCCACGTGCTTTCTGACAAGTCGAATTCCCTGACTTGTCGGATAATTTTGGGGTATATTGAATAGGTCGGAACCCCTTCATACCTAAAAAAGTTGAAAACTGCCGTCTTTCCGACAGACGGCAGCTTTCGACTTCAATTGAATATACCCCATAGACTCTGTTGGCTTTAGCTCAAGCAGACACTTTCTTCGTGGAACTAATATTCTTGAGAATGCAGCCTATGTTTTTCCCAGGTACAAGTGACATCACTTAGGGCATAAGTCACGGTGGGGTCACTAGTCAACTTATTGAATATTGGCTAAGGCCACAAAATAGCATCTTCCAATGCATTTAGACGACAGGTGCACTTAATGACTTCTAGAGTTGAGTCTGTGTTCTGTGTTATACTCTAGCATTATCTCTACGAGCTGGTGATTAAGACATTGGTGCAGCACAACCTCTTCTACATGCTCCACCAGTTCCTGCAGTATCATGTGCTCAGTGACTCCAAGCCTCTGGTATGTGCTTCCATCTATCATTCAGGGCTCAGTGGTAATGGAGAGCAATCTAAACCTTCTGCAAAAAGCAAGTAGAAAACTTTAATTTAACAACCAGTCATATTCCAGCTATTCAGCGATGTACTAGATTCATGATAGCTAGAATCTGGTTGCTATGGGCAACACCTTCACTTATTATCTTTAGTCACTGTAACAAGTGATGTTCTCATATTTATCTTCCTGCTAGCCATGGTTATTTACTGGCACTTAGCGGGAATTTTGTAGGCAGACAAAACCAAATCCCCGATAAGAACTGTATGCATTAATGTTAAAAAAAAAATAAAAAAATTCCAGGGCTTATTGGATACTCCTCTAAAGCTTATGGGGTATATGCAATTCACGGCGAATCGCGGCAAATTATCGCCGTTTTTTAATTCGACACAATTCGACAGGTGAATTCCGGCAGGTGGCTGCCGGAATTCACCATATTCAATGAATAACGGATTCGACATTCCCGCGGGCGAAAAACGGCCGATTTGCCGGATTTTGCCGCGTTTTGAAAAAACGGGAAAAAATGGCGTGGGGTCCCCCCTCCAAAGCATAACCAGCCTCGGGCTCTTCGAGCTGGTCCTGGTTCTAAAAATGCAGGGAAAAATTTGACAGAGGATCCCCCGTATTTTTAAAACCAGCACCGGGCTCTGCGCCTGGTGCTGGTGCAAAAAATACGGGGGACAAAAAGAGTAGGGGTCCCCCGTATTTTTCACACCAGCATCGGGCTTCACTAGCTGGACAGATAATGCCACAGCCGGGAGTCACTTTTATACAGTGCCCTGCGGCCGTGGCATTAAATATCCAACTAGTCACCCCTGGCCGGGGTACCCTGGGGGAGTGGGGACCCCTTCAATTAAGGGGTCTCCCCCCCCCAGCCACCCAAGGGCCAGGGGTGAAGCCCGAGGCTGTCCCCCCCATCCAATGGCTGCGGATGGGAGGCTGATAGCCTTGAGAAAAATGACAAGAATATTGTTTTTTCCAGTAGTACTACAAGTCCCAGCAAGCCTCCCCCGCAAGCTGGTACTTGGAGAACCACAAGTACCAGCATGCGGGAGAAAAACGGGCCCGCTGGTACCTGTAGTACTACTGGAAAAAAAATACCCAAATAAAAACAGGACACACACACCGTGACTCGTACAACTTTATTACATACTGCCGACACACACATACTTACCTATGTTGACACGAAGCAGTCGGTCCTCTTCTCCAAGTAGAATCCACGGATACCTGAAAATAAAAGATAATTATACTCACCTTCCAGCGTCCAGAGATACATCCACGTCCAGAAAATAATCCAGGTACTTGGCAAAAAAACAAAACGCAATGACCCGATCCTGCGGACTGAAAGGGGTCCCATATTCACACATGAGACCCCTTTCCCCGAATGTGCCGGGACACCACGTAACTCCTGTCACTGAGGTCCCTTCAGCCAATCAGGAAGCGCTACTACGTGGCGCTCACCTGATTGGCTGTGCGCTGTCTGTGCTGTGACAGCGCATCGCAAAGCCTCTCCATTATATTCAATGGTGGAAACTTTGCCGTCAGCGGGGGGGTTACCCGCGGTCAGCCGCTGACCGGCGGGTGACCCCACCGCTAGCCGCAAAGTTCCCACCATTGAAAGTAATGGAGAGGCTTTGCGATGCGCTGTCAGCTCAGACGTTGCACTCGCTGATTGGCTGAAGAGACCTTTCTGTGACAGCTGTCACATAGAGGTCTCTGCATTCGGGGAAAGGGGTCTCATGTGGGAATATGGGACCCCTTTCAGTCCGCTGGCACGGGTATTTGCGTTTTGTTTTTTTGCCAAGTACCTGGATTATTTTCTGGACGTGGATGTATCTCTGGACGCTGGAAGGTGAGTATAATTATCTTTTATTTTCAGGTATCCGTGGATTCTACTTGGAGAAGAGGACCGACTGCTTCGTGTCAACATAGGTAAGTATGTGTGTGTCGGCAGTATGTAATAAAGTTGTACAAGTCACGGTGTGTGTGTCCTGTTTTTATTTGGGTATTTTTTTCCCAGTAGTACTACAGGTACCAGCGGGCCCGTTTTTCTCCCGCATGCTGGTACTTGTGGTTCTCCAAGTACCAGCTTGCGGGGACTTGTAGTACTACTGGAAAAAACAATATTCTTGTCATTTTTCTCAAGGCTATCAGCCTCCCATCCGCAGCCATTGGATGGGGGGGACAGCCTCGGGCTTCACCCCTGGCCCTTGGGTGGCTGGGGGGGGGAGACCCCTTAATTGAAGGGGTCCCCACTCCCCCAGGGTACCCCGGCCAGGGGTGACTAGTTGGATATTTAATGCCACGGCCGCAGGGCACTGTATAAAAGTGACTCCCGGCTGTGGCATTATCTGTCCAGCTAGTGGAGCCCGATGCTGGTGTGAAAAATACGGGGGACCCCTACTCGTTTTGTCCCCCGTATTTTTTGCACCAGCACCAGGCGCAGAGCCCGGTGCTGGTTTTAAAAATACGGGGGATCCCCTGTCAAATTTTTCCCCGCATTTTTAGAACCAGGACCAGCTCGAAGAGCCCGAGGCTGGTTATGCTTTGGAGTGGGGACCCCACGCCATTTTTCCCCGGGATTTTACCATTCCATCTATAAAAAATAAAAAAAATATATATATATTATTTTTAAAAATATATAAATAATACTTGTGCCTCCAAAAAAGACAAACCAAGTACCTAATCCCTTCTAATATAAATAGATCTGATATTACCAAGAAAAAAAAACACAAAAAAAACATGTTTTAAATATTTTTTATTGGTTTCACCCTCCAAAGTGTGGCGGATTGAAAATGACGAATTTGCTGTCTTAAAGCACTGTTGTCGAATTTCCAAACTTGAATTGAATACACTTTGGTCGAATTGCAGCACCTGTATCATTGCAGAAAAGTCGAATTTGCAAAAAGTCGCATTTCAAAAAGTCGAATTTTGAAAGTCCGTTTTTTTGACGGAAAGTACTGAATTGCATTGACAAATTTTTTTTTGGGGGCGAAAATGTCCCGAAATTCGACAATTTCGGGAATTCGACCGCAATTGCATATACCTGTATGTCGGAAAATAAATACTTCTATACTGTAACTATATTACATGTAGCTGGAAAACATTCCGCTGCCATCTCCACCCTAATGACCTCACCCTTGTTTCCAGGCCTGCCTGCTGCTGTCCTTAGAGAGCATCTATCCCCCAGCCCATCAGCTGTCCCTTGATATGTTAAAGGTAATAAGTATTTCTTCTACAATACAGTCTACTGTTCTACTATTGACTCTGGGACTAGTTCAGTAAGAATTGCTCCACGCAGACAGCTTTGTAAATGCAATCACTAAAACTGCAAATGCTGTAGGTGTTAAACATCTCCTTGCTGCATTTGCAATCCCAGCGCTGGGGCCGCAGGCTGGGCGTCGCAGAGGACCTTGCAAGGCCAAGAAATCTGCGTCTGAGATGCAGACCTTGGC
Source organism: Pseudophryne corroboree (assembly GCF_028390025.1). Classification (NCBI taxonomy): domain Eukaryota; kingdom Metazoa; phylum Chordata; class Amphibia; order Anura; family Myobatrachidae; genus Pseudophryne; species Pseudophryne corroboree. Next base: position 633,928,196 of record NC_086448.1, read on the forward strand.
CTTGACACTCCCGTTGCCGGAAACGCCAGCTGTCTCCACCCCTGACCCGCTTTCCGAACACCTATCAGAAAAATGCGAGCCACACATAGGACCCGCTCTGCACGTGCACAGAACTAGTCCTGCGTCTGCTCATAATCTGGAAACTGCGCAGGGGAGCGCACACGCGATCCATACTGAATTAGTCCCTCTGTATGTGAGGACAGGGAAAGTATGTAAATTACATTTGAGTGCTTTAGGTCTTGGTTTATGTTGAAGAAGTCATAATCAGGCTTTCTATGTTTTTAAATTGCTTATCTAAAACAAAAATGAGTCTTAAAAAACAAAAAAAGCCTTCATAAACTTTACTAGGTGGTATCACTGTCTCCCCTCCCAACCAACATTCCTTCCGTCCAGTTGGTTTGGGCATAGTCTGGTTGTTGTTAATCCGCAGTAGTTAGCCCTGCCATTACACTTATAGTATAATGTACTTCTACTTTGTCTGCTGTGTCTTAACAGAGACTTTCTACAGCCAATGATGAAATTGTTGAGGTTTTATTATCCAAACACCAAGTCCTAGCAGCCCTGAGATTTGTGCGAAGCATTGGCGGACATGACAGTGCCTCAGCCCGCAAGTTCCTGGATGCCGCAAAGCAGACCTGCGATGATATGCTGTTTTATACAGTCTTTAGGTTCTTTGAGCAAAGAAACCAGCGTCTTCGTGGAAATCCTAATTTCACTCCAGGTTAGGAAGCATCTTCTGTCACTATTTGCATTTTCATTTAATCATACTGTAGTTTGTATTTTACATTTGCACAGAACCCACTAGGCAAGAAGGCCTAGAGCAGGCATTGCCAACCTTGGTCCTCAAGGCACACTAACAGTCCAGGTTTTAGGGATATCTAATGCATGAGCACAGGTGACTTAATTAGTACCTCAGTTATTTTTATTTAGCTATATGTGATGAAGCCTGGATATCCTTAAAACCTGCACTGTTAGTGCGCCTTGAGGACCGAGGTTGGCTATGCCTGGTCTAGGGGGTAGCGTTACTAAAGCCAGATGAATAGCGGTAGCATTGCCCATAGCAACCAGATTCTAATTATTTCTCCATTGCAGCCTCGAAAATGATAACCAGAATTTGATTGGTTGCTATGGACAAAACACCACTCTTAATTTGTATAAGCTTTCTTAAATCTACCCCTAGATGTGAAAAGAAGAGTTCTAAGGTGTCTCCATTCCCCAAGGGATACAGGACCTTGTGGCAACACCATTTTTTAAAATAAAGCTAATATATAAAATGTAAAACTAAAATTTGTTTTAGCCCAGTTGTTAGCTAGATACTCTTGAAAGCCTGGTACACACTAAACGATGTGTGTACCAAGCCGTTGAGACAACTAATATGATGATACATTGGTCGTCCTGTACACACTGAACGATATGTTGCGCAATATATCGTTCATGTCCACAGTCATATGTATCCGGTTGTTTGCCAGGTCGTCCCGTAGAGTGTACAGCACGACTGATTGGATGACTCACGGGAGCACGCAGTAGTGGGTACACACAAGACTATGTTGATTTACTTCGCCGGATCAGACGACCTATCGCCTAGTGTATGCCCAGCTTAACAGAGCAACTTCATCTTCAGGTGGCCGGGTATATGCAGACCTCTGTGTATACCGGACTCAAGCATTCATCTGAGAAGTGTAACCAGCTGTGTCTCATTTGACACTGCTTCCATCAGCCAGATGCTGTGGCGGTGGGGGATGGAAGTAGATATTAGAAAAAAAAAAGTGTACTTATCCTTTATGCTTCCTGTCCCCGAAGCCATACTGTTCTGGGAATTCATTGTATTGCTTTACACCTTTGTAATTTTCTTAAATATCATCACTGGTTTCTAGTGAGCTAGAACCATACATTCACAGGCAACTTCGAGGAGGAGTATCCTATTAGCACCTGTACTTTACCGTTAGGTTCCCCAGGGGCTATCGAGTTAGTCCCAATGTGGCACGCTCCTGCCCCCCAATGCCAGAACTTATCGAGGATTATGCTTTGGGTGCCTCAGCATAATCCACAATAAGGGGTCGTTGGAGCCGCAGTAACTTATCCCAGATCCCATGTGTTATTGCACGATCACGGGTTCGTTTTCATCCGATAATTTGATATCAAGATTTTTGACCTATGGTCATTATTGCGGTATTAGACAGTTTTTATCGTACAAAAATGGATCACAAGTAATTGCTTACTGCCACTCTCTATAGGTTAAGGGTGCTAGTGAAGATCGTGGTTCGCCTTTCCATGCTCCAGCTGGGAGAAAATGGATTAAATCCTTTTCTTCACGGCCATAGGGGGTATAGGGAACACTGGGTATTGCTTGGAGAGAAGAGTCTGGGAACCAGTTACAACTTCTTTCCTAGCATGCTCAGGCTCCCTTTCCAGTATACCCCACCCCCCAGCCAGTTAAGTAGTTAGCTCACAGCGGGAGCAAGGAGAAGGAAGACCGGCAGACCTCACCAAAATTGAGTGGCCCTTATACTGGAACATAGGAACCACCCCCGCAAGCCAGGTGTATCATTGTAAGCACCCTGTGCCCACTGTGGACCTGTAGAAAAGGATTAAACAAGCTAAAACCATAAATCCCATTTTCTTCCTTTTTCCACTGGGGGGCACAGGGACCACTGGGATATCCTAATGCGGGGGACACTCCTGGGCTGCACGGAGAACAGCTTGCCTGAAGGCAGTGTTAGAGGACGCAAAAGAATCAAACGCATAAAACAAATTAACGTGTTAGCAGATGACCACGTAGCAGCTTGCTCTGCCTTAGCGCCACGCTGAGCTGCCCAAAAAGACCCCACGGATCTGGTGGAATGAGCAGTCACCACTGCAGGGGGAGGAATAGAAGCCATAGTGTGTGCATGGCAAATACTAAGGTTAAAACAGCTGTGCAAAGATTGCTTAGAGGCTGGCCAACTGCATTTGGGGAGCGCGTAGCAGACAGATTCCTACTTGCAGACATTCCTGGTACTGTCTACATACAGTATGTGCTCAAACTACAGTGAGAGAGGCCTCCCCCCAAAAAAGTGGACTGAGCTGTGAAAGAAGGAACCACGATCTCCTAGTTAATGTGGAACCTGGACACCACCTTGGGCAAGTAACCAAAACAAGTGCAGAGAAATGCCCGATCGTTATGAAAAATTAGAAAAGGAGAACACCAAGATAAGGCACTCAAGTCGGACACCCTCCTTGCTGACTCAATAGCCATTGAGTGTTCCACGTGACCCAATGAAGGTCCACTGATTCCAAAGGTTCAAAGGGAGCAGACTGTAGCACCAAAGACAAGTCCCAAGGAGCCATCGGAAGAACAAACAGAGGCTGCAAGTGAAGGACGCCTTGTAAGAACATCCACACATACAGCAGAAAGACAAGCTGGCATTGGAAAAGGACAGATAGGGCGGAGACTAAGTCCCAAGTCCACTGCAAAAAAGCAAGGCGCCTATAAACTCGAAACGACCGGGGATTGAACCCTCTGGCACAACACAAAAAGTACATCCGCCAGACACTGTGATAAGAGCAGATGATGGCTTACGGGAATTGAGCATGGTACGAATAACCTTCCTGGAGAACCCCTTTGCCCTCAAGATGGATGTCTCAAGAGCCATCCAATCAAAGCAAGTCTGTCCAGATCCGGATGAAGACACTGTCCCTGAGACAGGATGTCTAGCTGCAGAGGAAGGAGTAGGGGTCGTCGATAGAAAGGCCCAGGAGATCTGCATACCATGCTCGCTGAGGCCAGACCAGGGCCTCCATCATCTTTGTACCACCTTCCAGTCTATGAAGTATGTGAGGAATCATCAAGATGTGTGGTAACACGTAGGCAAGAGACCACCAGAGCACCGGGATCCCTGGTTCAAGCACAGTACCTTGGCAGTTGATAGTTGTGGTAAAAGGCCATCATGTCGATGTCTGGACGACCCCAATGGCTGACTAGCAACTGACAGACATCCAGATGGAGAGCTCACTTGCTGAGGAAGTTCGCATCCCAGTTTTGGATGCCTAGAATGAACACTGCTGACAGAGCTGGAAGATAACACTCTTCCCAGCGCAGGATGCAATTGGCTTCTTTCATGGCGTTGTGGCTGCCCGGTCACGGTAAAAAAAATCTGAAAGGGTGGACGACAGGACAAAGCACCTAAGTCAGACACCCTCCTAGCAGAGGCAATAGCCAACAGACACATGATCTTAAGCGTAAGGCATTTAGGGTCCACAGACACAAGAGGTTCAAATGGAGACTTGCAGGGCATTTAAGACAACAGACAGATCCCATGGAGCCACAGGAGGGACATAGGGAGGCTGAATCCTTAGAACACCCTGACTAAAAGTGTGAACGTCAGGAAGAGACGCAATTGAGGGAGGCCAGACGAAGGCCCAAGTCCAGGCCTTGTTGTAGAAAAGCCAAAAGTCTGGAAGTTTTGAAAGTATATGCATCATAATTCTTAGCAGCACACCATGTGAAGTAAGAATTCCAGACTCTGTAATAAATCCGATCTGAAGCTGGTTTACGGGCTTTCAGTATAGTTTGAATGACTGCCTCAGAGAATCCTTTTGCTCTCAGAAGTGATGCTTCAAGAGCCACGCCGTCAAAGCCAATCTGGCCAGATCCGGGTAGACACAAGGGCCCTGAATGAGGAGGTCTGGGCATTGAGGAAGTAGAAGAGGATGCTCTATCGAGAGACCCTGCAGGTCTGAGAACCAATGCCGTCTTGGGCCACGCTGGAGCGATTAGAAGTAGTATTCCTCCTTCTTGCTTGAACTTCTGTATTACCCTGGGCAGGAGTGACACTGGAGGGAACACCTATGGCAGCCGAAAGTTCCATGGAATTGCCAGTGAATCCACGAACGCTGCTTGAGGATCCCCTGTCCTTGCTACGAAGATCGGAACCTTGTGATTGTGTCGCGATGCTATCAGGTCTACATCTGGTAGGCCCCAGTTGTCCACTAGGAGTTGAAAGACTTCTGGATGAAGGCTCCACTCTCCGGCGTGCACATCCTGACGACTGAGGAAGTCCGCTTCCCAGTTGAGGATTCCCGGAATGAACACTGCCGATATAGCTGGCAGAAGGTGTTCCGCCCATTGGAGGATTTTTAACAATTCCTTCATTGCCATGTGGCTTTGAGTGCCGCCTTGATGATTTATGTACACCACCGTGGTGGCGTTGTCTGATTGTACTTGAACAGGCCTGTCCTGTACCAAAGGCAGGGCCAGTGTCAACGCATTGAACACTGCCCGCAATTCCAGAATGTTTATCGGGAGGAGAGATTCCTCCCTGGTCCACCGACCCTGAAGAGAGTGTTGCTCTAACACCACGCCCCAACCCCGCAGACTGGCATCTGTCGTCAGAAGGACCCAGTTGGAGATCCAGAATGGATGACCCCTGCTCAGTTATTGGTTCTGCAGCCACCAAGTCCGTGACAGACGGACCTCCGGAGTCAAGGAGATCATTTGAGACCTGATCCGGTGATGCAGGCCGTCCCACTTGGAAAGGATTAACCTCTGCAGAGGGCGGGAATGAAATTGAGCATACTCTACCATGTCGAATGCCGACACCATGAGGCCTAGTACTTGCATCGCTGAGTGTACTGACACTCTCTGGCGAGAGAGGAAGTATCTGATCATGTCCTGAAGTTTCAGGACCTTCTCTGGAGACGAGAACAATCGTTAGTTGTGTGTGTCCAACAGTGCCCCAGGTGCACCATGCTCTGAGCAGGGACCAACGAGGACTTCTTCCAGTTGATGAGCCACCCGTGGGAATTGGACCGTCCGTTCCAAATGACTGAGGAGAAACTCTGGGTAGTTCTCCAGGATCAGCAACTAGTCCAGATATGGCAGGATCCTGACACTCCGACGGCGGAGAAGAGCCGTCATGACTGCCATGACCTTGGTGAAGATCCGAGGAGCCGTGGTCAGTCCGAAAGGCAAGGCCTGGAATTGATATTGTAGGTTGCCAATAGCAAACCGCAGTTATTGCTGATGCGACATGGCAATAGGAATGTGCAGGTAAGCATCCTGTATGGCCAGGGATACCATATAGTTCTTGGGTTCCATGGCTAGTACAATAGAACGCAGAGTTTCCATACGGAATTTGGATACCCTCACAAATTTGTTCAAAGATTTGAGGTTGAGTATAGGCCGGGAGGACCCATTTGGTTTCGGGACTAGAAACAGGGTCGAATAGTAGCCCCTGCCTCTTTGAGACAGAGGTACCGGCACAATCACTCCAGTATCAAGGAGATATTGTACAACCAACTGTCAAGCAGAACTGGTGAGAGGGACGTCTCTTGAAGGAGATTGTGTACCCGTGAGAGACAACTTCCCGCACCCAGGCATCTGAAGTGGTCTTTAACCAGGCCTGGGCAAACTGCAGAAGTCGGCCTCCCACCCTGGGGTCCCCCCGAGATTGCTTAGACTTGGGCTTGGTGGTTTTGGAAGTACGAGCCTGTCTCGGGTACGCCTGACCCTTTGCTTTACCTGGAGGTCGAAAAGGAAGGAAAAGTGGTACTCTTTGCTTTCGGAGCAGAAGAATTAGTACTTGGGAGAAATGCAGTCTTAGCTGTTGCCGAGCCAGTCACGATCTTGTTCAGATGCTCCCCAAATAGTATGTCTCCCTTAAAAGGGAGAACCTCCAAGGTCTTTTTGGAGTCCAGGTCCACTTTCCAGGACCTTAACCACAAAATCTGGCAAGCCTGGATAGAGGTAGTAGACGCCTTGGCCGCCATTATGCCTGCATCAGAGTCCGCCACTTGAATATAGTGAGAGGCTGTGGTAATATACGACAGATATTGTCTGGCAGTGTCAGAAAAATTTAGAGGTAGCTCATCCTCAATTGCCTGAACCCATGCTTCAATAGCTTTTGCAGCCCGAGAGGCTGCCATAGTGGGTCTATGTATAGCACCGGTAAGTGTGTAAATAGACTTCAGGCATCCTTCCACGCGCTTATCCGTCGGTTCCTTCAGTGAGGTGACAGGCAGAGTAGAAGATACCACTAGACAGGCAACATGAGAGTCCACCGGCGGTGGAGTTTCCCACGTGTTACTCAACTCCGCAGGGATAGGGTAACGAGCTACCATCTTTTTGGACAGGGAAAATGTCTTTCCTGGAGATGACCAGGATTCCTGACGTATGTCAATTAAAAGGTTAGAATGCATTAAAACTACTTTAGCAACCTTCTGACGTTTGAACTTATCAGGTTTCTTAGACGTAGCAGGGGCTCAATATCATCATCAATTTGGAGAATCACCTGGATAGCCTCCACTAGGTCAGGAACATCAACTTGAGTTGTATATTCCTCATCAGAAGCAACTTTATCAGTGTCTGACGGAAGAATCATCCGAAATATTAGTGGATTGTGAGGAAGAAATGGCCCGTTTAGATGACCCCTTGGCCCCAGCAGGGCGAAGCGTAGGTTTTTGTCTAACCAAGGACTGATTTAAGTGTTCTAACTGGGTAGACAGAGCATCCGCCCAAGGCGGGTTAACTACAGGAACAATATGTGGCTGCAATAGCACAGGAGGTCCCACAGGCGGCGTAAGCCGTGTTACAAGTGTCGTCAGCATATTTGAAAAAGCAGCTCAAGGTGGGTCTTGATTTGCCACAGGTGCTGCAGATTGACTGGAAGGTGCAGGGCACCCAGTACCTGAACCCTCAGCTGAAACCTTTTCCTCAGTCCAATCCGTGGCACCAGCACTGCATGAAGCAGGAGCGTCTGCGGATTTCCCGCCCTGTGTAGCAGACATTATTGGGAATGTAGCCTTAGGGCACAACAGTACAATATGGCCAGACAAATACAATACCTGCAAAAAAAATCCCTGTGTTATGTGATAGCAAATGCAAAGCACAAAACAGAGGATTTAAGCGGTGTGAGGTGACTGAAACATACAGTGAAAAATACAACACAGTATATTCTGTGGAACACTATTTTAAATGAGACCCTGACGCACTTAACCTCCCAGGGTACAGAATATAGGGGGTCATTCAGTGTTGATCGCTAGCTAAAAATGTTTGCTGCGCAGCGATGATGCAAAAAAAGGCACTTCTGCGCATGCGGCGCAGTGCGCACGCGTGACGTCCTTTCACAACGGCCGATGTTTTTTTACACAAGGTCTAGCGAGCCTTTTCAGTCGCACTGCTGGTCGCAGAGTGATTGACATGAACTGGGCGTTTTTGGGTGTCAACTGACCATTTTCAGGGAGTGTTTAGAAAAACGCAGGCATGGCTGGCCGAACGCAGGGGCGTGTTTGTAACGTCAAATCAGGAAATGAACAGTCTGAAGTGTTCGCAAGCTAGGAGTAGGTCTGGAGTTACTCTGAAACTGCACAATTTTTTTTTTGTGTGGCCGCTCTGCGATCCTTTTGTTCGCACTTCTGCTAAGCTAAAATACACTCCCAGAGGGCTGCGACTTAGCGTTTGTACGGCTGCAAAAAACAGCTAGCGCGCGATCAACTCGGAATGACCCCTATAGTGATAGCAATACGTGTGATACACAGAATAGAATCCACACAGCAGCTATAGGCACACACAGTCACAAGTACAGAGCAGAAATGATTACATATAAGACTGCACTGGACTAGTAAATCTACATATAGCTATGTATGTATACAGATATACATCCAGTGTTTACTGTGTATTGTTATATCACAGAATGCTTGTACTAAATATTCATATAGCAGTACACTTGTTCTTAACTAACACTGTCTAAAATGACATGTAGAATACTTAAGTGTCTGTAAATACACAGCGCTGACAAGACAGGCGGTTTTACAGAGGAGATCAGCCCAGCTAGTAGTGAAGATGGCGCCAAAATCTCAGCAGGGAGTGAGGGAGAGAGAAATGCAGCTCCAGAGCGGGAACACCAGCAGTAGATGGCGCCCGGAGCTGGGGTAAGGGTTACAGGTCAGCGCCTTTTCCCCTCTGCTGGACTTCACCACCGGGTACTATGGAGCCTATTACAAACGGATTTTTGGAAATCCGACCTGTGCTCCCTGCCCTGGTGGATCTAGTGGGGTCCCTGTACGGCCACAGTGTCCACGCCAGTGGCGCGGTCCGTCTCCTGGGACCACGACTGGATCGCGATTTACCGGCGGGTTCCACCTGGGGGACCCTTTTACCTCCTCCCTATCATGCAGCCATGCGATCCAGGAGAGCAGCAGCGGTGGTATGCCTAGAAACCGGTGGGTCCCCGTTGCAAGTACCCAGGAATCAGGCCCCGGGAGCATGCAGCGCCGCTGAGGGAGGTGATGGAGCCGCAGCACAGCATGTCAGAATGACATAAAAGTGCTGCGGCCCTTGAAGTCTTATAAAAAAAAAATCTCTTTTCAGGGCTGCCTAGTGCAGCCCCTCTGTTAGTGACCTGCACTGGAGGCACCAACTTACAAACTGAGCTCCAGTACCTGGAGGCGGGGCTATAGAGGTGGCGGTGCAGTGCATCCTGGGAACAGTCAAAGCTTTAGCCTGTTGGTGCCTCGGATCAAGATCCAACTCTACACTCCGATGTTATTCCCTGTGGAATACCAGTGTACCCCGCTGCAGAAATGTGTTTTAAAGAAATATGTGTACCCACTGCAGAAGCACAGGCTCAGGGCCCCAATGTGACCGGAATACCACAGGGCACACAGTAATAATGGGATGCAGTTATGTGCCGGCGGTCAGGAAACCTAACATTCGGGGTCCCGGTGTCTGTATTGTGACTGGTGGTCTCCTGACCGCTGGTCACACATACCCAACCCGTAATAACAAAAACATACAGACAGACAGCCTCAATGAGGTGATAAGTGGGCAGTAAGTGGGAGTTCTGTGTAATAAGTAGGCTGCAGGGAGCAAGGTATGGAGAACAGAGGAGCCCACACTAATCTCCCTGTGGCTGCTGTGTTAGCGGTGTGCTTTAAAATGGCTGCTGAGCGTTCTGGAGTTGGGGAAAGAGAGGAGTTGTAGTTGGAAGCAGGGTTAGGGGAGAGGCAACAGGATGTGCGTGCCTCCCCCTAAGCAAAATAAACCCAAGGTCAATGGCCTCACAGCTGCTGCGGTGTCCTGTTCCACAAACCACCATGGTGGTCCAGTGTGTGGACAGACCAGCCTACCGACACTGACCTACACCAGGGGTGAACAGCTATGAGTATCCGGTTCCCTGCTTGCATTTACCTGTCCCTGCGCATATGCTCTGGGAAGTCTGGGAGCGGTTAAGTATGTGTGCCTGCTCTCCTAGAGAGTCCTGCAGTGGATGTCACCAAACAGGGCGATGGTGCCGTCACCTCCAGGTGCTGGAGTGTCTGTATAGGCGTCACAAACCACTCAAGGTAAAATTAAAAAAGAAAATAACGTAATTTGGGGGACCCTTAAGAGCATTCCCCCCTAAAATGGTGCTGATCCTGCCAGCACCAACTTAACCTGGGTGGCTGGGGGCAGGGTATGCTGGAGAGGGAGCCTGAGCATGCTGGGAAAGAAGTTGTAACTGTTTGGTGCCCAGACTCTCCTCTCCAGGCAATACCCAGTGTTCCCTGTCCCCCCTTGTGGAAGGAGGAAGAAATATCCATTGTTTGGTATGGTATGTTTTATCTGGGTGATAATCATTAATGTATTATGTGCACCATCTATTGACAACGTAACTGACAATTTTTTTTCCCTCAAAACTTTTTTTTTTTTTCATTTAATCTAATCTAGTTTAAAAGTATTTTTTTTAAATGTGATATTATGCGCATCTGAAGAACAGATCACCTCATCAAAAACTGGGGGACACAGCGGGGCGGCGCTGTCGCATGTGCCCAACTAATGAATAAAAACAGGCTATTCATTCGGCATGTTTTAATTAGAAAAAAACTATACATTTCAGGTTTTAGTTCCCTTAAAAATTAAAATTGGAAATAATGTCTGGTCAGTGTATATTCTATATAAAGTTTATTAAAAAAAAACACTGGTGATGGGTGAGAGATGTCTCAGACAGGATCTGAGTAATGGTCACTCTTATTCCCTGCAGGAGAACACTGCGAGGAACACGTGCTCTTCTTCAAGCAGCTCTTCGGGGAACAGTCTCTGCTGAAGATCGTAGCTTTCTAGCCGACATATAAACAAATCTGTATAAAGTTTATTTATTACTGTAATAATAAAGTCCATGCGCCTTCTGCTTATAAAACGATGTAAGATCCTTTGTTTCTTCATCTTGCATATATTTTCTCATTTGTAAAAAAGTCAACGTTTAGTAAATTAGTTTCTAAAATATAGTATTTGCCTCTGTTAAACATATGATTTCATCAGAAATAAAGGAGCTGGATAGTTTGCATTGGTTTTGCATTTATAAAACATATCTGGTATCCCTATAAATTAAACATTGTATGCAAAAGAAAATAGAAAAAGCTCCAGTGCAGGCTTCTTTCCTAACATTAATGTAACGTCTATATACAAGTGAAAAACCCCATAAGTATATGCTAATATAACACTGCTGTCCTGGAAGAGTCCTTTCCTGAGACGGATGGCTGCAGAGCATGATCCGTGTCACTGCCATGTGCCCTGTAGCTACCGATGCACCCATGTATCCCTTGTCCAGTGATTGGATTCTGTATAGTGCTCACACTCACGCTAGTGGCTTAGAAGTCTTTCGTGTTCTGTGCCCCTTAATCTTTCCTGTGCAGCTTGTACTTTAGCTTTATTCACCCGTGGCCCTGGAAGAAAGATAAATTCAGAGTCACAAATAGATTAAAATAACCACTTATAGCATCCATCCATCCATAGTAACAATGGAAAAAAATTAGCCAATAGCCTTATTAGATTGTATTAATTATACACCAGATTCCTCATTTCACAGAATAGGAAGCGCAGCTGATATAACGTGATTTACAGAGCGGAGAGATAAGGCTTCCATCCCGATTACAATGGAAATAGCAAATGGAGCTTTGCTTAGGGAGTCTTTTACTAGATAAAGGAGACCTACAGTATATTGCTCCATTCACCCATATTGAACAAAAGCCCTGCTTATTGGGCCTAATTCTGAGTTGATCGCAGCATCAAATTTGTTAGCAGTTGGGCAAAACCATGTGCACTGCAGGAGGGGCAGATGTAACATGTGCAGAGAGAGTTAGATTTGGGTGTGGTGTGTTCAAACTGAAATCTAAATTGCAGTTTAAAAATAAAGCAGCCAGTATTTACCCTGCACAGAAACAAAATAACCCACCCAAATCTAACTCTCTCTGCAAATGTTATATATGCCCCCCCTGCAGTGCACATGGTTTTGCCCAATTGCTAACAAACTTGCTGCTGCGATCAACTCAGAATTACCCCCATTGTGTGTACTTAGCCTACACAAACACTCTAAACATAATTTCAGAGAAATTCTATTTAAAAAAAATAAAAAATTTCTTTAATGAAAAAAAAATAGGATTTTAAATACTTTCCGGTAAATCCTTTTCTCGTAGTCCATAAGGGATATTGGGGACAGAATTAGTACAATGGGTATAGACTAGTCCAAAGGAGCCAGTGCACTTTAAATGTCTTCAACTGGGTGTGCTGGCTCCTCCCCTAGGTCAGTTATAGGTAAAACAGTGCCCGAAGGAGAATGACATACTTGAGAGAAAGAATATAACAACAAAAAGTGTGGTGAGATTTACACACCAGCACACCAACATATAACCTAGCCAGCAACGCCTGGTAACATTAACAGCAACAGCTGAACAGGAACACATAACAGAGAACCTGCAGAAAGTCAAGACACTGAGGCGGGCGCCCAATATCCCTTATGGACTACGAGAAAAGGATTTACCGGTAGGTATTTAAAATCCTATTTTCTCTAGCATCCATAAGGGATATTGGGGACATAATTAGTATGATGGGGATGTCCCAAAACTTCCAGAACGGGCAGGAACATGCAGAGACATCTGCAGCACCGCCTGCCCAAACTGAGTATCCTCTTTGGCAAGGGTATCAAACTTGTAGAACTTCACAAAGGTGTTCTTCCCCGACCAGGTAGCAGCTCGGCATAGTTGCAAGGCCGAGACTCCACGGGCAGCCGCCCAGGAAGAGCCCACCGATCTGGTAGAGTGGGCCTTCAGAGACTGTGGAACAGATAAGGCTGCCCACGCATAGGCCTGTTGGATAGTAAGCCTAATCCAATGCGCAATGGACTGCTATGAGGCAGGGCAACACTTTTTCTGTGCATCATACAGCATGAACAAGGAGTCCGTCTTTCTGATCCGAGCAGTCCTCTTGACATAGATTTTCAAGGCTCGCACCGCATCCAATGCCTCCGGAGGAGCAGAAGTGCCAGAACTGAACGGAATCACAATAGGTTGATTCAAGTGAAACGCGGAGACCACCTTCGGCAGGAACTGCTGTCTAGTCCTGAGCTCCGCTCTGTTCTCGTAAAAGACCAAGTACGGACTTTTGCACGACAAGGCCCCCAATTCTGAGCCACACCTAGCAGAAGCCAGGGCCAGTAACATCACAGTTTTCCACATGAGGTACTTATCTTCTACCGTCGTCAGAGGTTCAAACCAGAAGGACTGTAGAAAGCGTAACACTACATCCAGATCCCAAGGTGCCGTAGGCGGCACGAATAGATTGTATGTGAAGCACCCCTTGCTAGAAGGTCTGAACTTCCGGCAAGAGAGCCAACTTCTTCTGGAAGAAGATGAAAAGAGCCGAAATCTGGACCTTAATGGATCCCAGACATGAGCCTTTATCCACTCCAGCCTGCAGGAACCGTAGAAACCTTCCCAAGTGGAATTCTGCAGAGGGATATGTGCGTTCCTCGCACCAAGAGACATATCTCCGCCAGACATGATGATAGTGTTTGACGTCACAGGTTTTCTGGCTTGCACCATAGTGGCAATGACCTTTTTGAAAGCCCTTTGTGAGCTAGGATGTTCCGCTCAACTTCCATGCCATCAAATGAAGCCGCCGTAAGTCCGGGTAGACAAACGGTCCTTGTTGAAGAAGATCCCTTCTTAGAGGTAGAGGCCAAGGGTCCTCTACGGACATGTTCAGAAAAGCCATGTACCACGCTCTTTGGGGCCAATCCAGGGCAATCAAGATTGCTCTCACTCTTTGATGCCTGATCCGCTTGAGCATCCTTGGGATCAGCGGAAATGGAGGAAATAGGTAGACCAGCTGGTAAGGCCAAGGTGATGTCAGCGCATCCACTACGCTCGCCTGAGGGTCCCTGGTACGTGAGCAATAACAGTGAAGCTTCTTGTTGAGGCGAGAGGCCATCAAGTCGATCTGTGGGTATCCCCACCTGTCGATCTGTTGAAACACCTGAGGGTGTAGTCCCCACTCCCCCGGGTGGAGGGCGTGGCGACTTAGGAAGTTCGCTTCCCAGTTGTCCACTCCCGGAATGAAGATCGAGGACAGTGCTCTTGCATTTCTTTCTGCCCAGAGGAGTATTCTTGACACTTCTCACATGCAGGCCCTGCTTTTTGTCCCTCCTTGTCGATTGATGTTGTCCGACTGCACCTGGATCACCTGATCCCGGAGTAGAGGGGATGCCTGAATCAGAGCATTGTAGATAGCCCGAAGTTCCAGAATGTTGATCGGAAGTAGGGCCTCTGGGGCAGGCCACCTGCCCTGAAACTGCGCCCTCTGGGTGACAGCTCCCCATCCTCTCAAACTCGCATCCGTCGTGAGGAGGATCCAATCCTGAATCCCAAAGTGTCGACCTTCCAGTAGGTTGGAAGACTGTAGCCACCACAGGAGAGAAATCCTGGCCTGGGGTGACAGCCGAATCATCCGGTGCATCTGAAGATGTGAACTGGACCACTTGTTTAGGATGTCCAATTGGAAAGGTCTGGCATGAAACCTCCCGAATTGTATCGCCTCGTACGAGGCCACCATCTTTCCTAACAATTTTATGCAAAGCTGAATGGATACACGAGCAGGTCAGAGAACCATGCGAACCAATTCTTGAAGTGATCTCACTTTGTCCTCTGGGAGGAACATTTTCTGTGCTACAGTATCCAGTAGCATCCCCAGAAACAGGAGCCGCTGAGACGATTCCAGGTGGGACTTCTGCAGAGGATCCACCCGTGGCGAGACAGAAGTTGGATAGTGCGATCTATATGGAGCAGTAGAAGCTCCCTGGAACTCGCTTTTATCAGGAGATTATCCAGGAAGGGAATCACGTTGACCCCCTGGACCCTGAGCTGAAACATCTCCACCATCACCTTCGTAAACACCCTCGGAGCTGTAGACAGGCCGAAGGGTAACGCCTGAAACTGGTAGTGATCGTTCAGTATGGCGGACTGCAGATAAGCCTAATGAGGGGCCAAATTGGGATATGGAGGTAAGCGTCCTTGATATCCAGGGACACAAAGAATTCCTGTGGCTCAAGGCCTGCGATCACCGCTCTCAAAGATTCCATCTTGAATTTGAAAACCTTCAGGTAAGGATTCAAGGACTTCAGATTCAGAATGGGTCTCACCGACCCGTCTGGTTTTGGAACCACGAACATACTGGAGTAACAACCTTGTTCTTGTTGTTGTAGGGGTACTGGAACACTGACCTGGGTCTGGACCAACTTGTTGATGGCCAGTAGCAGCGTACCTCGCATATTTTCCAAAGCTGGTAAGCCTGATTTGAAAAATCGTTGGGGAGGAGCACCGTTGAACTCCAGCTAGTAACCCTGAGAGATAAGGTCCCTTACCCAAGCATCTTGGCAGGAACCGTCCCAGATGTGGCTGTAGTGACGTAACCGAGCTCCCACCACGAGGCGGGGTTATAGAGGAGGCGGCGCTGTGCATATTGGGAACAGTCAAAGCTTTGAGCCTGTTTGTGCCTCGGATCAAGATCCTACTCTACACCCCGATGTTAATCCTTGTGGAGCCCAATGTACCTCACAGAAAGAGATTTAACAACGGTAAGTTCTTACCATAAATCTCGTTATTCCTGGATCCCAGGTGCATCCTCCTCCAAGCCTAATTATACCCTCCAACTGTACCTTTTTGGCAGGTACAGTACCTTTTTTTTTTATGGTCTGTACCGATTTTTTGGCTCTCAAAACTTACATTGAAAGTATAGGAAAAGGGGCATTTGTACTGATTTTTGTGTGTAAAATGTTGGAGGGTATGCTGATGCATCCTCCAAATCTGGGTCCACAAGCACACCCTCATCCTTCAAGGAACCTGCAGCATCTGAATCTCCAGGATAAAGAACCGAAAGTCTAAAATGACCGCTTCTTAACAGCTGCAGATCTGGAGGATGCCAAAATCCTATAAATAGATGCAGACACCTTCCAATGTTACTGGGTCATAATGGCTCAGCTAAAGGATCAAACAGAAGGCGAGGGCCGTCTGAGAGAGTCAGTCCGTGTTGAATAACTTCTACAGTATCTGCAATTGCCTGAGCCATGTACTTAGCCCTATCCAGGATCAGACTCATCATCTAAATACCTGAAGGTCGGACCACAGCTTCCAGCTCACAGACTGTGCAGAGGCTCCTGGCTCTGTGCAACCCTTGGTTAATTTTGATCCATAAATGGAATAAGCATAAAATAATGTAACAGAAGAATTCTGCTTTACCAGTGGTGTTACGCAACTAAGAAAAACTGAAAATAATCTATAAACAAAGTAAAAAAAAAAAAAATCTGCCTAAATAGTGTAGGCAGATAAACTGAAACTAACGAAGCAACTGACATCTACCTAAATTCTAACAAAGAGTGCAGTAGAAAACCCCCCAAAACTGTAATAAATCAGTCCATACTATACTTTAGGAAACTACCCTTCAACAGAGGTAGGGTTAACAAACTAAACGTAGAAGTCTTAATCCCCACAGAAAGAAAGCAGTAGGGTTAACATAACACTATATTCAGCAGTGAGGTTAACAGCACTTATATACCAGCAGCCTCCTCCAGCTTGCCCTTCAGAGTCCAGACTGTTCCCTGCTGCCAAAGCCCGCCACGGAGGGATGTGGTAGAAGCCATCCACACAGCATTACTGGGAGAAAGGTGAGTAAGGTGCCAAAACACTGAAAACCCCTCTTTTGTGAGTGATAACTTTCTCTGCAGAGCAGCAGCATCAACCGGTCACAGAATAACCGTGATACGGCCCTGTGTACGGTGAGTGTGTGAGTCGCAGCCCAGCTCTACCTCAGCGGTAGGCTGTGGCTGCCTTACCAGACTCAGGAGCTCCCCCTCTCCCCATCCCTGATAATTAGCGGGTTAACAGGTGCCGTGACCCTTACGGATTCTGCATGATAATGCCCGTTAACACACTACTTTAATGGGCGTTAACAAGGCCGTCAGGAGAGTACAATTGAATAGCTCCGGCCTTTAAAGTGCGAGTCTACCTCCCTTTTTCACCCTCAGTAATTGAGTCCTAGCCTTAACCTTTTAGTGCCTGTACTCCTGTGCCAGTCCTCTATCCATTTCTGAAGTGTTCCCCAGATTGGATGGAAGGTCATGAGGGAGTTGTTAGCGAAGGGTCAGGTGGAGCATATCAGTGAAGCGACTGAGTATGTAGGAAAAGCAACTAATGACATGGGACTGGGAGCAGGATAACAGGCTCAGCAGCTGCAGCAGCTTCAGACTTGATCATCTCTCAGACCATAGTGGAAATAGAGTTCCTTTCACTTGGTTAACTCTCCTAGACCGCAGAGAAGGGGTCATATCTGTTGGAGTCAGTTCTTTTCCCTTCATGGAGAGCTGCGTTCAGCTCTAAACCCTCTAACAAGCAGTCAGTATGATGGACAGGCTGTCTATTATTGAACTCCTGTGTTGGGAGCAAGTTGCATCATATCCTAAAACCCCAGGGAACAGGCAACTTGTCATGGCAGGGCTTCCCAGAGACAAAGTGTTTTGCTCCACAATGTCAGTCCCTAGTTTTGTCTGGAGTTACTAATACAGTCCCAGAACATCAGGCTTTTATTTACACCTCTTCCTAGTACCCTGGATGTTTACTTTTGTCCTATAGCTGAACCAGAATAACTAAACATAGGTTGCAGGCGGTCAAGTTGAAATCCCTGTGGTCCACCAAAAAGGACACTTATAAGTTCCACAGGACTTAAACCTAAGCAAATTCTGGGCCCTACTTTTTGTCCTGGCTACTGCACCAAGAGTTTTATTAGAGATCATGGCAGATATAACTAACTTTCTCAGAACTGTTGATCAAGGCAAACTATCCAGCCTAGCTGCAGCTCACATTCTGGACGCAGCCCAGACCTTGCAATCTCACAGTTTAATACCAAGATTCACCTAGATTCTATACTATATCTTCCTGGGACTTCTGCTCAGCCCTCATCAGCAGAGGGTTTTCTTAATAAAGGATAGCAATAAATGCTTGTTGAAGTGTGTTCTTCCATACGTGAACATCATGAGAAAGAGGTTTCCACCTTTGAGGCAATGCAGTTTGCACAGTTCCATTCACAGGTGCTGCAGACTAAGTGAATTTCACAATGGAACAATTGCTACCTCAAGGGTAGGTCTACCGCATTGCTGGTGGCTGAGAAGCTCACAAGTTCTCCATTTGGAACTGAATGATAGGAACACAGCCTTGACAGCTGCAGTCACTCTTCAGTCCAAGTTACAGGGACTTTGAACTCTAGTGTCAAAGCTCACAGTGGTTGTCAATGTTCTGGTCTGAAGACACCTGTTCTAGCAAGGAAAGGTTATCAACCCATAGCATGTGCCTTTGTAAATCGGCGGTAGGGCAAAGAGTTCCCTGACCATAAGTAAGGCCTACAGTATCAAGCATGGAAGGGGGGGAAGGGGGAAAGGGGGATCTTAATGTTCAGGCATCATAGCATTTTGATTCTGACATTGCACATCCTCCCATTACATTTTGCGTTCTTGGTTCTGTTCTATTTTTTTCTTGTTATAATTATTGTTCTTGTTGTTCTCTCTTCTCCTAGTTCTGCCCTTTGCAGATTGTTGAAAAAATAGGGAGTTTACCAGATACCTAATGGGGATATAGAGGAGGATGGGCTTACACCAGTAAATTCTAAGTGGCCAAGCTCTTGCCAATGTACTCTATGCCCACTGTTTCCCATCAGCTTCAGATACTAAAATCTCATTATATACCTCTATTAATGCATGAAAATGATAGATAAGGAATTGTTAAGTAACTTATACTGATAACTGTTCAACATCAGCTTGTGCTGACTTGGTGCAGTTCTGTTTCATAGAAAGGGAAATAATTTGGTATATGTTTGATTAATATATTGCCAAGCCAGCATAATTATAGACAGTTTACACTTTAACTACTGATACATTGTGATAAGGTTATGGCTTTCTCCATAATAACGCAACTATTGTGAATCTGAAATGTATAAAGAACCATATTCAACTCATCTTTGAGATCCACAAAAATTAAATGTTTGGTTTATTATTTACAATATAAATATCTTCAGGGGGGAAAAAGCAAACTGAATGTTTAGCATTATCAAGCTTTTCTAATTGTACATGTAATTTCTGTTAGTCATCATCATCATCGTTATCATCAGTAACCCCACACTCACCTACGTAACTAAGAAGAACTGGTAGAAATATTAGACCGTGGGCAGCCCCCAGAAGCACCATAGACAAATACATCCGGAAGTAAAAAACCTTGAATATCTGAGACTTGGACAAGCCCAACACACCAATGCCTACAAACTTTGTCAGGGTGATTCCACTGAATACCTACAAAACAAAACAATGTGAGATCAGTACTACTTTCTGTGCAGTCATATGGATATTAAATGGACTAATACATATACAAAAATGAGCCCCTGGAGTGGTACCCTTTACTGTACCAGTGTAATGACCCTGCCCATTATAATATACCTCTCTCTACCACCAAGTGTTGTGAATGTGATGACTGCTGTACCCCTGCTTCCGGCTATAGGAGCTCACAGCACTGTAAAGGTGCATACACACTGAGCGCTTTTCCCCCCTGCCCAGCGATATCAGCGGGGGTATGCGGATTTCTATAGCAGGATGCTATGGAAAGCCGCTCACCCCGCCGTTCATCTACTGGTAATACCAGTAGATGAACGGCGCCCGCTGGCGATGAAGCGCTCATCGCTTATGCATACACACTAGACGGTTTTGAGCTGAAAGCCCATACCCCTTAAGAGGGAGTCCAGCCTATCCTGAGTGCTCTGTGGGGGTAGCAGGATAGACATGTATTTAGAATGTGTACAGTCCTTTTAATAATGCACCTATGACCTACACACGCAACAAAGCAGCCTTATTGTTTGCTGAACCAATATCCATATCAAGGCCACTGACATTACTGGGACACCATTCCATTCCAGGGAACTAGGACTCTACATTTTGTTACTTAAACCAGTTGTGACCTTTACAGCATTGTAAAAATGTGCTGGAAGTTCTTTTCATAGCCACTAGGAGCAAAAGTGAACTTGTATGGTGTGTTGTGACAAAACTGCTGTATGTATGTGTATATATATATATATATATATATACACACATATATATACACACACACATACACTTATATATGTGTATATATATATATATATAAAGTAGGGCTGGGCAAGTTAACGCGTTAATATCGCGTTAACGCATTAACTAATTAATGCCGATAATTATTTTAACGCCGACAATCAACCTCTGAAGAAACGACCGGGCTTTGTGGTCGAGAACCGCGTCAGGATACGGGGACGCCATTCCCCTTTCAGTCACCACACAGTCAGGATCTACCAGCTACCACCGAGTGGTTTGAATAATCCATCCCAGAGCCGGCTGCACCGACCGGTAAGACGGAGATTGCGGTACTGCAGAATGCTCATCACCGCAAAGCATTCACAGCACGTCCACCCGAGCCGCTTGCCTTGGCTCTCCTGTTTCACAGAGCCGCTTGCACCGGCTTCATAAAACGGCTTACGGAAATTAGGATCACTTACTCATCGGGAGGCTGTTACAGCACCCAGGGCCGTCTTAACAGCAGTGTAGGCCCCTGGGCACAGTAATGCACTGGGGCCCCTACCCATCCTCCGGCGGTAGGGATGGGGGGTGCTATCAGCACAGCTTTGATGTCCCGCGGACGGTAGGGGATGTTCTATCTTCCGCTCAGCATGTAGGACCTGGAACAGTAATTTCTGCTAATTACTCCTTTACTGCACAGATGGGGCTAAACTGTAGATGGAGGCATTGGGCTGAATATAGAAGCAATGGTACATGACTTCCAGAGTGGTAGGTGGTGTTTAATACGTAGGGGAGGGATGGAAGTGGAGTGGGCTTAATATTTATAATTTTCCGGTGGGAGGGCAGATTGCTTGACTGCTGATATCTCAAGTTCCTGAAAATATATTTCTTAGCATTGAATGGGATAAAGAACTAGAGAGTCCCACCTTTCAGAAGGTTCTGGGGACTTGGGGATCAGAGTTCAGGAGCCAGAGCAATCCACCAACGAAAATCTAAAACTGCATATTAGGCGTGTGGAGCTGGAGCGGGGACCAGCTTCTTGAAGGCTGATATCTGTCATTCAGGGCATAGTAGAGACAAGCTGCCTGTGTCTACTGAAAGGGGAGAGTCCCAGCTTTTGGATTATACCCTCAGAAATACTCTAAGTCAGACAAAACCCGAGATATCAGGCTGGGAAGAGAAATTAACAGGCTTGGTTGGGGACCACTGCTTTCAAGTCAGATATCTCCGGTTCCACAGGGCCGATTTTCAAAATTCTGGTACCCCTGGAAAGAGGGGACCCTCAGCTATCAGCCTAGGGCCCTTATATTCCTGGGGCCCTTGGGCAAGAGCCCATTGAGCCCATACGAAAAGACGGCCCTGACAGCACCTCCATCTGAGCCACCTGCACTGGTTCTCCTGCTATAGGGGACGTTTGTGCTAATCATTGTTCTACAGCTCGGAGGACGGAAGCAGCTGCACTATAGGTATCTATGTGGCACCATTTAAAGCACTGTGAGCCTATGTGTCATCTCCCCATTAAGGGAGTCTATATTGCTGGCCGGCATTTGTGAACATTATATTTATTTTTTACCAGGAACAGTATATATCAATTATATTTGTTTAGATCAATTATATTGGCATCATTGGGTATATATCAATTCACAGTATATATCAATTATATTTGCATCATTGGGCTTTTCAGGGCTGAGATACTATCTTACTTAAATGTTACATATTGTTACACCATCCGGAAACATTGTAACAATTTATGTGTAAAGCTACTTTGCTGATCCAGTTTTGCACATAACAATGTGATTAATCGCGATTAATCTGAGAAAATCATGCGATTAATCGCGATTAGAAATTTTAATCGTTGCCCCCACCACTAATATAAAGTCAAGTGCTTCTCAGATGTACCCACTTACCGAACTGCCCATATGTGCCAACGCATCCTTTGCACGCTGTACTCTATTTCCTTTTGTGCTGACTGAGAATGCTCGGGTCACATGACTGCAGAACTCCACAGAAATGCCACAACACTGCAGGGAAACGCAAAAGAATTACTGTGTGCATGCAAAAAATGAAGGAACAGTAAAAGTTCTAAAATATATAGGATTGCACATTTGCATTTGTTTTTACACTGATCCATTCTAAAAAAACAAACCTACTGAAAACTAACTGGTGATATAAAAACAATTAAGCATATTCGACATTACTTTTATAGCTATTTAAATTAACATACATGGCTAGACGGGTGTGGTATGGTATGCCAACGGCCGGCGACCAGCATACTGGCGCCGGAATCCCGACCGCCGGCATACCGACAGCTGGGCGAACGCAAATGAGCCCCTTGCGGGTTCGCTGTGCTCGACACGCTGCGGACACGGTGGCGCGCCACGCTATCTATTCTCCCTCCAGGGGGGTCGTGGACCACCAAGAGGGAGAAAAGATGTCGGTATGCTGGCGGTCGGGATTCTGGCGCCGGTATGCTGGTCGTCGGGAGCCCGGCCGCCGGCATACAGAAGACCACCCGGCCTGACACCCATCCGTAGTAGTTGCTACTCCGCCCTCTGTCCTAAGGTTAGTTCATCCTTGGTTTAACTGCAGGAAAATCTTCATACACTACTGTATAGGTAATTTAATCTAGCTGCAAGGTTTTATTGTTACTCTGGAGGCTGGATAGCACCTGATGCTCCCAGTGCGCAGACCTGGATGGCCCTAGTCTACAATTTATTCTTGGTTTCAGTCTCCCCAGCTCATAAACTGTATTAGTTCTCCTTATAGGAGGAAGGTACAAGAGGATCCCACACAATCTAGCAAAGCAAAGGTTAAAGGGAGGAGGTTTGCCAGTAGTAACCAGCACACTCAATTAGGATTCTGCTGGAGGTCCCTTCCATGTGTCCCCACAACTCACTGTATTTCACAAGTCTTTCCACTGACCTAGAACTAGTACATCTACCAATCACTGAAAAGAGGATTTTGGTACTTACCGATAAATCCATTTCTCTGAATCCTCTATGGGACACTGGAGTTCCTCTTAGACATTAGGGGGGTGTGAAGCTTGCAACCGGCGGTGTGGCACAATCTATAAAATTAGCATTGTCTGCACAGCCGGCTCCTCCCCCTTCACGCCCCTCATGCCTCAGTTTTGAAAATTTGACTGAGAGACGAGGACCCGATACGAGAGCACCCGGCGAGGAACCGAACCGTACAACATGCCAAACAGCATCTAAGAAACTTCTTTAACCGAAAAACCAACGCTGTTTGTACGAACTGTATGAACAAGAACTATGAACACAGCAGGATTGACAGCACAGAGGCGTGCGTCCAGTGTCCCCTAGAGGATTCAGAGAAATGGATTTATCGGTAAGTACCAAAATCCTCTTTTCTCTTTCATCCACTAGGGGACACTGGAGTTCCTCTTAGACATTAGGGGACGTCCCAAAGTTATCCCCCAGGGAGGGAGTGCTGTCTGTTGCCTGCAAAACCAAACGTCCGAACTTAGAATCCTCGGATGCAAAAGTATCAAACTTGTAAAATTTCGCGAACGTGTGGGCTGAGGACCACGTCGCCGCTCTGCAAAGTTGAGTAGTGGAAACACCTCTGGCAGGCACCCACCGATCGAGTGGTATGAGCACTCGTCCGTAAAGGAACCTGTTTACCACAGGAAATATAAGCTTGCCTAATGGCAAGTCTAATCCATCAAGACAGGGACTGCTTAGAAGCCGGCCAACCCTTCTTTGGTCCATCATAAAGGACGAACAAATGGTCTGACTTCCTGAAGGACGATGTAACTTGTACGTACACCCGCAAAGCTCGGACAACATCCAAGGACACATCCCCATCCGCTAGACACTTGAAAGATGGGACCACAATTGGTTGGTTTACGTGAAACCCCGAAACAACCTAGGAAGGAAATCTGCTCTTGTACGGAGTTCCGCCCGATCCTCATGAAAAATCAAAAAGGGACTCTTACACGATAAGGCTCCTAACTCCGAGACCCGCCTTGCCGAAGCTAAAGCTAGCAATAACGCTACCTTCCAAGAGAGATATCTTAGGTCTGTCCTTGGTAACGGCTCAAAAAGAGGTGATCTCAAAAAATCTAACACCAATTTTAAATCCCATGGTGCAGTGGGAATACGAAAAGGGGGCTGTATCCGTAGAACCCCCTGTAAAAAGGTTTGAACCTCTGGCAAGGATGCCAACCGTTGTTGAAAAAGAATGGAAAGAGCCGACACCTGAACCTTCAGAGATCCCAGCCGCAGACCTAAGTCTAGTCCGGCTTGAAGGAAAAGTAAAAGTCTGGATAAGTGGAAGGTCTTTGAATCCCATCCACGTCCCTGACACCAGTCTATGTATTTCTTCCAAATTCTGTAGTAACGCCCAGCTGTGACCGGCTTCCTAGCCGCAATCATTGTAGGAATAGCCATTCTAGGTATTCCTCTGTTCCTGAAGATCCGGGTTTCAACAGCCACGCCGTCAAACGCTGCTGTTCAAGTCTGGGTGAAAAAACGGTCCTTGAGACAGTAGGTGCTCTCTTTGAGGCAACCGCCAAGGGCCGTCCGACAACAACCCTTGTAGGTCCGAGTACCAACTACTGCGTGGTCAATCCGGTGCGATTAAAATCGCCCACACTCGTTCTCGTTTCAACCTCCTCAGTACCTTTGGTATGAGTGGGAAGGGTGGAAAGATGTAAACCATTTCGTAACACCAAGGACGCGTTACCGAGTTTACTCCTTCTGCTGCAGTATCCCTTGTCCTGGATACATATCTGGGCAGCTGGTGGTTCTGCCGCGACGCCATGAGGTTGACCTGCGGAAGGCCCCATCTCCTCACTACCGTGGATGAAGACACCACTCTCCCGGATGCATGTCGTGGCGACTGAGATAATCTGCTTCCCAGTTTTCTACACCTGGAATGAATACTGCCGAGAGGATGATGTTTCGCCTTTCCGCCCACAACAAAATCCTTGTTGCTTCCTTTAACGCCAGCTTGCTCTTCGTTCCCCCTTGACGGTTTATGCAAGTAGTCGTTGTGACAGTGTCCGACTGTATCCGTACGCAAGGACCCATGACTAGGTTTTCGGTCAAGAGAAGCGCGTTGTAAACTGCTCTTAGTTCGAGAGTGTTTATGGTTAATCTGCTCTCTTGTAACTGAAAGTTTTCTAAGACGGCACCCCAAACTCTGAGACTGACATCCGTTGTCAGGATCCTCCAATCCCAAATACCTAATCTCCTTCCTGCTGTGAGATTATTGTGTACCGATCACCATATTAAGTAGACTCGTACTTTCGGTTAAAGTCGGAGTATCCATGAAAAAGCAGCGCGAACCTGCTCTCTGAGCATTGAGGTTCATCTGGAATGGTCGGGAGTGTAGTCCTTCATAATGGAGAGCTTCGAACATACCTGAACCACCAACTTCCCTGGTTGGTGCTTTTTTTTTTTTTAAATAGAGTTTGTTTATTCAAAAAAAAAGGATCACAAATACAGACATTTCGTTAGACATGAGAAATTGAATAATACAGTACAGGCAATGCAACAGGTTATAACATACGTGATCTCGAAAAAGTAAAGTATATTAAATCACATATGCAATTTCTCCCATTTTATTACTACACTCACGTTGCAATATAAAAAGGAAAAGAAACATTCTAATGTCTGTAAACAGGTCAGAACTCTCATATTGAACATTTTAATTTTCTCCCCAATTATTTACCAATTACAACTCCAACTAGTAAGCCGGAACATAGCCTACCAAAATTTCTAGAACATAAAAAATATAAACAAAAAACGAAAACACAAATAAAAAAATAAAAAAAAATACCATCAAGAAGCAGTATTACAGTACAATTAGTGAGGTATATGAAGTAATGAAGAATGAGTAATATCACATCCTGGCCTTGTATGAACCCAGGACCACCTCCGCCCCCAGGGCGCAACACTCTCATAGCACAAGAGCAGGGGAGGAGTATACAGAAGTAATCCAAGGGGACCATATTTTCTCATATTTGTAAATAGCATTGTGTTTCATGTATACATAGCGGTCTTTAAGGAGAGTGTCATTAACCAGTGCCTTAAAGGCTGATATAGAAGGGCAAAGCGGGGCCATCCATAACCGTGCGATGCACACCTTGGCCAGGGCACAAATACTACGAGCATAAAGGCCCTCCCATCTGGACCCCGAAGCAGGACCCCCCATTCCCAGTACACAGAATCTCGAGGTCAACATACTCCCAGGCATCCCCGTATGCTCCAGAATCGACCTGACCCCAGACCAGAACACCTGAATGGACGGACACTCCCACACAAGGTGCCAAAAGGACCCCCCATCAGCCCCACATTTAGGGCAAACAGCTGTATTGTCGGCCCCAAACCTGGCCAATCGAGCCGGTGTTATATAGGATCTCTGCAAAATAAAAAGCTGTATTTGTTGAAATCGGAGAGACTTAGTCACCACAGCCAGGTATTCCAGGGCAAGCTCCCAGTCCTCCTCGCCTATGGGGCCCAAATCCCCCTCCCAGCGCTCTCGGAGCCCCGAGAGAGGGTCTGTGTGAAGTATCCCCAATAGGTACGAATATGTAAAAGAAATCACCCTAACCCGTCCCAGCGAGCTTAAAAAGGTCTTTATGGGGAAATGAAGGAGCGTCAGGGGTGAGTCCCGAAATTGCGATTGTAAGGCGTGTCGGAGTTGTAGGAATCTAAAAAAATGAGAATTAGGTAGACCAAATTCCTCCTTCAACTGCTGAAACGATTTCAGCGTATCATCACTGTACAATTGGGATATGGAGATAATGGAGTATGGAGCCCACACCACCCCGCCCTCAAGAGCCCCCAGCTCGGGTAGTGAAGTAGAGTGCCAGAGGGGAGTATCCGGGTCCAAGCCATCAAACCCAAGCATATTTTTCAGAGCTAGCCAGATCTTCATGGCCTGGAAGACAACAGGGGGAGAGTACCGAGAAACCCTCCCACTCAGCAAAACCTGCACCGGGGAGAGGCCCGGGTAGTAACACCGGAGAAATGCCCATTGTAAAGTACCGGCATCCCCGCCCTGAATCCAGGTACTAAGGTGAAACAACTGGGACGCAAAGTAGTACAACTGAAAGTTGGGTAGGGCTAAACCACCATCAGCCTTCAGCCTAGTGAGAGTATTCAGCTTTATCCTAGGCCTTTTGTTGGCCCATATTAAGGATGATAATATACCATTCAGTTTCCTAAAAAAGGACGGAAAGATATATACCGGGGATTGCAGGAGAATGTATAACAGTGTGGGTAGAATTATCATTTTAAATTAGACTAACCCTGCCAGTCACTGTCAACGGAAGCTTGCACCAAGCTCTCGACTTGCGTGTAATCAGTTGCGTCAGTGGGTCCAAGTTCAGGGGTATAAAATCAGAAGGGTTATTTGTGATTTGAATTCCGAGATATTTAAACTGACCCGTCCAGCATAGCGGCAAGGGGAGCTTCTGGGCAAAGGGTGGGGGGCCAATGACGGGCATAATGAATGACTTGGGCCAGTTGATACGGAGACCAGAAAAGCCGCCGAATTCCTCAATGACCTGCAACAGAACAGGCATGTCAACAACATAATCATGTAGGAATAACAGCAGGTCATCCGCATAAAGGGCGATCTTGTCAACGCAAAGGTCCGTGGTGATTCCCCCAATGTCCGGGTGTGTCCTAATCAGGCAGGCCAAAGGCTCTATGGCAATAGCAAATAGGGCAGGAGAGAGGGGGCACCCCTGTCTGGTACCCCGAGACAGGGTAAAGGAGGATGAAATATAACCATTTACCAAGATCCTGGCACGCGGATTTTGATATAGCAGTCTGATCCATTGTATGAAGTTAGGGCCGAAGCCCATACATTTCATAACTGCCCACAGGTAGGACCATTCAACGCTATCGAACGCCTTAGCCGCGTCCAAAGAGACCACGACCGAGTCCGAGGGGAAGGTATGTGGAGCTTGCAGAATAGTATACAGCCTGCGCAAATTAATAGACGTGGACATGCCTGGCATAAAGCCAGACTGGTCCTGATGTATTATGGACTTAATAACAGAGTTGAGCCGAACTGCCAGAATCTTTGCCAGGATCTTAGCATCAGTAGGAATAAGGGAGATTGGCCTATAGGACTCCAAGAGGCGGGGGTCCTTGCCGGGCTTCGGCAGCACTATAATAACAGCCTCGGACATTGAGGGGGGAAGTTGATTAGCAGCAAACGTGTCCGTGAACATGGTAAGCAACTTGGGGCCAAAGAACTCTATATGTGTTTTATAAAGCTCAGTGGGGATGCCATCACAGCCTGGAGATTTGCCACTGGGGGACATGCCCACTGCCGCAGACACCTCCTCCAGAGTCAAAGGTGCCTCCAGAAAACTGCAAGCCTCGAGGGGGAGTCTGGAGAGGGGCACACTATCCAAATATATGTCCAAGTCTGCCGCAGAGCACGTCAGGCGAGACTCATACAAATCCTTATAGTATGAAAGGAACAATTGCGCAATGTCTGGGGTGTTGTCTGCAATGGAGCCATCAGGACCAGACATCTGCATAACCGTAGACCCAGACCGGTCATAATGTACCAAGCGGGCTAACAAGCTTCCCAGTCTATCCGCCTGCATATACAAGTCAGTGGCCCGAAACAACAGGGAGCGCGCATTTTTATCTGAGAGGTGGGCCAGCCATGCCGCCTGAGCCGTCAGCCACCGCGTTTTAAGTGCAGAGGTGCCCTCTGCCAGATAACGGATCTCGAGGTCTCTAAACTCTGATTCAAGTGTCCTCTCCTTCTCCCTACATGACAATTTATGTGCAGCGATTTTACCGATCAGTGTACCGCGCAGGAAGGCTTTAAATGAGTCCCATATGACAGGAGCCGGGGCCGAGCCCACATTATCCGCAAAAAAAAACTCCCATTTTAATGTCAAGTCCGAGCAGTCACCCAACTGAGCCAACCAGGATGGATGTAACTTCCAATACGACTGTCCCCTCTGGCACTCCACCTCCAAAGATAACAGCAAGGGTGAATGGTCGCCTCATAGTGAACATCCAGAATTCTGGGCAGAAGCTCAGGGGAAACCAGGGCCAGATCGATTCTAGAGAATGAGCCATGTGTGCCGGAGAAGCACGAGAACTGTCTAAGTACGGGATTTCGTACCCTCCAGGCGTCTACCCACTGCATATTACTCAAAGTCTGCAAATTTAGACGGGGTACCCCCCGCCCCAAGAGCCGAAGGGGACTTCCACCTATCCAGGGAGACATCCAACACGTTGTTAAAGTCCCCTAAACAAATAACAGGGTTATGGGGAGAGGAGGCAATAAATGAGGCGGCTTTCTGCAAAACATCATATGAAAAAGGTGGGGGGACATAAACTGACAGCAGGAAAAAATTTCGAGAATTCAATTTGCATTCCAAGAACACAAGCCTACCACAAGGGTCAGTATTTACCGTAAGCAATTCAAACTGGACAGATCTTTTGATCATAACTGACACCCCTCGGGAAAAGGAGGAGTGAGAGGAATGATACGCCCATCCCACCATCCCACCCAAGGCCTGCGGAGCGACATCAGTCTATTACCTTCTAAATGAGTCTCGCTCAGACAAACAATGTCCGGGTCATATTTCCTGACCATTTGGAGTACCAGGGATCTCTTTACTTTATTATTGATACCCCGGACATTCCATGCCAAAAATTTCAAGGCAGGCATGGTACCCAAGTGGTTATCCGGGACATATCCCAGAAACACCGCACAGGGTGGTTAAGGGACCTCGGAATCAAAAACGCCTGCGCCCCTACCCGCCTACACCATACATTATCCCGAAGACAGCGTCGTCCGCAGACCCTGGGCCACAAGCCTATCCGGCCCAAACAGCACATCAATACCTCACATAGAAGAAAAAAATAAAAATATAGAAAACAATAAACTGAAGAAAAAAAAACAGAACCTGCATAGAAACCAACAATACCCAGACACCAACCCCCCTCCCCGTATACCTTCCCAAACAGCGGCATACACATATCCCTAACAAACCCAACCCTGGAGATCCAAGTGACTACGGCAAACTAATGCGTAGCGTAAGAACCTAGAGTCCCGATACAAAAAGAAACCCCAGAGGTATGTAACACAACGCAACAAAGTCCAGAACCACCGTAACAAGGGGGTGCTCCCCGGACATATACTTGCGTGTAGAAGGCCCAGGTAGGAGGAAGATCAGGATATCAGTCCGGAGCAAGTTGACTGTTGCCTGGAGCGTATCTGATCAGCCAGGCCGCCGCCTCCCGTGGAGAGCTGAAGAACTTGGTTTCCCCGTCTGCGACCACCCGCAATCTGGAGGGGAACAACATCGAGTAGGGAAGATTCAGGTCACGTAGACGCCGTTTAATGGGCAGAAACTGGGTCCGGTCTTTCTGGACGTCAGCTGCAAAATCTGGGAACGCCGACACCCGAACACCATTCCGAAGCAGGGGGCCCTTCGTGCGACCCAGGCGCAACACAGAGTCTCGGTCCTTATAATGTAGAAATTTGGCAATGAAAGTTTGTGGTGGGGCTCCTGGAGGTAAAGGCCGGAAAGGAACCCTGTGGGCCCACTCCACCGCAAACTGGGAGGTGAAGGATTCCGCACCATACGCCTCTTTGAGCCAGGATTCCAAGAAATCTTCAGGGTTTGCCCCCTCTTCCCTTTCAGACAGGTCCACAAACCGCACATTGTTTCTACGGAGGCGCCCCTCCATATCCAGAAGCTTGGTCTGTATTGTTGAAACTTGCTGAGAGACCGCCGACACGGATTGCTTTAGGGGGACACAGAGATCCTCCAGATTGGAGACCCGCGTCTCGGCCTCCCCCACTCTCTCCCGGATTCTCTGGACATCCTGACGTAGTAAAGAAAGATCGCACTGCACCTTCTCCATTTTGTCTGACAAGCGTTGTTCGCTGCCCGCAATCGCCTCCAGTACCTGCTGAATGGACGGAGCGGGGGGCTGCACAGTCGCGCCCGAGTCGGCCCCAGCCAGGGGATCAGGGTGGGTGGGAGAGGATGCTTTAGGAGATGGCTGCACCGGCTGGGTGGCGGACTGGCGGGCAAACTTCTCCAACTTGGCCGCAGCCGCGCTTTGACCGCCTTTCACCATATTAGCGCGCTGAGATCACCAACCGGGCACAACACGGATCCAATCGGGCTCAGCCGGCTCGCAGGTCCCAAGTATTCAGTGCCAGAGGGCCCAACAGAGAGCGGGCGATGTAGTATCAAATGCGCCCCAAGAACAGTGGTAACTAGGAGGGGTGAGCCAGGAGGTCCCAGGGATACAGGGCAGAGGACCAAGGCAATGTGTGAAGGCAGGATAATAGGGAGCCGGGCAGCACGCCCAGAGGCACTACAATCTGTCCCACAGTCTCAGTGCAGGATAATATAATATGAGGGGAGGAAGCTGCTTCCAAGATGGCCACCGGGCCCACAGCCTCCCCCCACCCCCAGCAGCTCAGCCCAGCACAGAAATCCCAGGCAAGGGGCAGTGGAATACAGTATCCCCGGATATTAGGGGGTGCCGCGTACTCCAAACAATGTGACTTGCGGGGTGTTTCGCCGCGGGGACGCGCCCGCGTGCACCCGCGGCAGTGCGGCTATGCGCCGCCAAACCCGAGGCCGGGGATGCTCCTGCGGCCCAGGCCGGAAACTCGAGCGGCAGCCGGCGCGGACAGAGAGCACTCTGCAGAGACAGCCGGGGGACGTTCACCGCTGCCCCGAGCGCTCAGCAGGCAGGATATGCGGCACAGGCTCCGGAACAGGGGCCAGGAGAGGTATAAGGATCAATTAGCCGGGGAGCTCCCGTGCTCTGCTGCCTACCCGGATGCCGTCGTGGCCACGCCCCCCCCCTGGTTGGTGCTTTAGGCATGTTGTTTAAATCCCCTACCAGGGTATTATGCAGCGCTTTCCCCCTTTAAATTAGGAAGAAAAAGGCTGTAAGAGATGACAGAAGCGAAAGTATCGGACCCGGCTGGAATTACTGTTCCTTTCCTTACACAAAAAAAGGAACAGGACACATTGATAAATAAAAAATAAAAATGTAAACACCAGCCGACATGCAACTCTCACACTTCAACTGTAACACAGTTCGATGGCAGAGTTGGCTTCACTTGCTTCCTCGTATTTTCAGTAGGATCTTTGCACTAGAATTCCTTTGAAAATAAATAAATCATTCATATTATATCACAGGAGATCCTCAGACTCTGACAAGAAATCTTTAAATTTCACAGTGTCCAAGATGAGACCTAGTAAGTGAATCCGTAGCGTTGGAATGAGGTTGGATTTCTAGAAGTTCACTATCCACCCGCGTAGAATGAGAAATCGTGTAAAAGTATCTGTAGTGGTACTTGAACCCAGGCCTCTACAGTTGGGTAAGCAGGGGATTAGTGTGCTGAGCCACACTGTCCTGTTGATGTCTGAGCATCCCTTATCATCCTCTCTGGAGAGGAAGCCGTGATCCGAAGATCGCCTATACAAGGTATTATCGTCCCAATTTTGCACCCATGACCGCCATGATCTTCGTGAAGGTCCTTGGGGCTGATGACAGGCCGAATGGTAGAATTCTGAATTGGTAATGATCCCTCAGCAGTGTAACCTTAGGTAAGCCTGGTGGGGAGACCAAATAGGGATATGCAGGTATCCTTGGACACCACTAACTCATATTGAATTTGTAAACCCTTAGAAACTGGTTTAAAAATTTTTAATTGAGTATCGGCCTGACCGTTCCGTCCGGCTTTGGCACGACCAAAAGACTGGAACAGAACCCCGGGCCCCTCTGAGAAGCGGGAACTGGAACAATGACCTCTGACCGTAGTAATTTCTGAATTGCCGTCAGCAGTGCTTCTGTCTTCTGAGGGCACCGAGGTAAACCCGTTGTCCCTGTGAGATTATGTTGTTTATCTAACAGTCTGGTGAGGTGTTGGCCCCTATGTCCTGAAAACCTCCAGACGTGCGCCCACCAGGGGGCACCCCAGGTGAGCTCGGAGACCGTCATGGCACGGTCTTGTCAGCAGGTTTCTTCTGCTTTCTGGCTGTTGCCCGTGAGCGGCCTCTACCTCTGCCCCCACGTGCCGGCGGCCGAAACCTCTTCCTCGGGCTCGAAGGGCCTGAGATCTGAATGAATTAAACATTGGACCCGAAAAACCTCTCTTAACCTGTGGAATGGTTCTTGTTTGTCATTCACTGAGCCATAAAATCCGTCCAGCCGATATGGCCGATGTGGAGATACGCGATGCAATCCTGCTAGCCTCCTTTGAGGCCTGACACAAGGATAAAGCAGATCTCGATGTGCTCCGCCAGTTGGGTAATCTTCTTCCAAGCTATTTTCCTCCTTAATAGCCTGTACAATACGGCTCGGCCATGCTCGCCTGGCCTTGTTAACCCCAGCACAGATGAGCGTAGGTCTCTCCTAGTGAGGCATCTACTGCCGGCGGAGTCTCCCATCTATCCGTTACCCCTTTAGGTAAACAGTAAGTCACTTGAAACAGTCTTGGAAATTGAAAGAGTTTGTCAAGTTGTTTCCAAGCCTCCTCCCTCTGAGATTGGAGGGATTTAGGAATAGGAAACACTGTTGAACGCACCCTTTGGGATTCGAACAATTTGAATCCTTCTGGCTCCGTTACTTCTTCTACCTTAGAGTTTAGGCGTATCTAAGGTAGATTCAATTGACTCACCTTTCCGGTATATATATATATGGGAAGAGTTATGTTAACTGCCCTGCGCACATTCGTTTCTGCATGTGCGGGTGGCGTTAACTTAATGAGAAATGCCCTCGTCTTAGAGAATCCCGCAGCCCATTCCGATTGCTGCTTGTGATTCTTGACCTAGCCGGAGTACAGCTCCCAGGTAGCGCGTCCTTGTCCAAGCAGGAGACGCACCCCTGGAGCTGCCAACCCGCGCGCTCTTCCTGTTACATTTCGTACAAACATAACAGGTCTCTGGCTACTATCGCCTCCTGGTTGGTGCTTTAGGCATGTTGTTTAAATCCCCTACCAGGGTATTATGCAGCGCTTTCCCCCTTTAAATTAGGAAGAGAAAGGCTGTAAAAGATGACGGAAGCGAAGGTATCGGACCCGGCTGGAATTTTTTTTTTTTTTTACTGTTCCCTTCCTTACACAGAAAAAGGAACAGGACACATTGATAAAAATAAAAATGTAAACACCAGCCGACATGCAGCCCTCACACTGCAACTGTAAAGCAGCTAGACGGCAGAGTTGGCTTCACTTGCTTCCTCGTATTTTCAGTAGGATCTTTGCACTAGAATTCCTTTGAAAATAAATCAATTATTCATATTATATCACAGGAGATCCTCATAGTATTCTTTATATAAACTTTCACCAGGAGAGGGTGCTGTTAGTACACATAGGAATTACTTGCGACTATAGGGGGAGGCTTCAATGTACCTTGGCGCCTGTTGTGATTTTAAGATGGCCGCCACTGCAAAATACTGGACACGTCATTGAGGAAGGGGATCTTGTCCCCACATCTAGCAGCATAGTAAAATTCGGGCCGTACAAGAGGCCTCCTTTTGCACCCACCTGGGCATTCAGTGCCTGCCCGCAGCTGAGTAAATCTCCTCAGCTGCGCGCTCACTGCCACGTCTCTCCCCCGCTCCCTGCCTCCGGCGGCTGAGTGTGATCTCCCGCTGGCCGGCGCGCGCTGGGACCGCTCTGATCAGGTCCCGGAGCGGCGCCTCCCTGTTGATAGGGGAGACTTGCGCTGCGGAAGGGATCCCGGCCGCCTCACATTGCTGTGTTGTCCGGCGCGCCGCTGCGGGGTCTGACTAGTATAAATGTTTAACGCTTTAAAACACAATCATACATCATATGCTAGTGTGCTGCTGTGACGTTTGGATATGCTAGCACCCAGCTGGTGCCCCGGTAAGACAGACAGGCTACTCACAGGGAATTTAGCTCTGTAAGGGAGCTGTGCTAACTGGCCCTTATAACAACCAGTACTCACAGACCAGATGATTTGAAGAGGATCTCCTGTGAGAGATGCAGATCCCTTCAAAAGGGATCTTTGTCTGCTCAGTATTATTAGGCTTTGTCCCCCTTTTCCTAGGGAGACGCAGCACTCTGTCCTGTCGAACGATGCAGGTCCCTTCAATAGGGATCTTTGTCACAAATCCGTGGCTTTTTGTCTCGCTTTTCATTAGGGTGACGCAGCCCATATCAAGAAAAAAAAAATTCAAAAGAAAACAAAAGAAAATTTAGTCAGGAGCTTAGTTGCTCCACGTGCTGTACCTCCAGCACAATTTTCAAAACTGAGGCATGAGGGGCGTGAAGGGGGAGGAGCCGGCTGTGCAGACAATGCTAATTTTTTAGATTGTGCCACACCTCCGGTTGCAAGCTTCACACCCCCCTAATGTCTAAGAGGAACTCCAGTGTCCCCTAGTGGATGAAAGAGAAAAGGGGGATTTGGCCATAATATTATTTATATAAAGAAAACAACTACAGGAATCTACATATGGCTGCTGCAGTAGAACGCAGGGTTTTACTTATGTGTTAATATGAAGCCCAATAACTCACCATAACTAAATTCACCAGAGAAACGGCGTTTAGGCTGATGCTCCACAACCACATGACTCCAAACATGTTGACAAGAATCATGGATATGGTGACACACATCAGGATTGCCGACCAAATCTCAAAGCCCAGCAGGATGACTGCCACAAAGAATATGGCAGCCAGTGACAAGCAAAGGTTGAACACTGTATCATCCACGATAGTTAAATACTGCTCGTAAAACACATAGAAAACACTGTAAAGGATGAAGAAGACACAAATATTACATCTCCTGTGATGGAATCAAATTCAGTAACAGTTCACATGCAGGGACAGTTATATACAGTATAACAGATAGCATTCAGGGCACCTCACACATCTATAGCCACCTCCAAGCTTAAGGCAAAAATGAGATGCCATTAATGGGAAGGAGAAATGTTCTGGTTAAAATGGGCCGTGTGCACAAGTGAGCCATGTTCTGGCCAATTACACCGCCTGTTATCACTTTAATGCAAACTGAATACGTGCAGACACAGAAATTACCTGTAAGCAAAGATGCTGTAATTCTTGCTGTGCACGTCCATGCTGTCCGTAATATTTTCTGCTATCATCCGAGCTTTGCGTAAGGCATCAATGAAGTCTGAGGAGTTATGCAGCACTGTGTGGTAGGTCATGAAGTAACTGGCTCCCACTTCAGTGTTGTTGTCGATAAGGTCAACAGCAGAGCTATACGCTGCATGCCCGCTAAAATGACACATAAGTAGTTAGTGACGCCTCTGGCTCATAACGTACACATGCCACGTAAGGACTTAGAAAAAGACAGAAAAAAATAAACATGTTACTTAAAGGTCTCTTTCTGATCCCCACCCTAGACAATTATTAGTTCCAACGTCTACAATACTTCAGGAAAAGAACAGCAGCTTTAATGGAACATCTACCACAGTACAGTGTTACCTTACATATTCTCCGAGATCTTAGAAAAGAGAAACAAGCCAGTTGGAAAGGGCTTCTATCAGCATTACACAAAACAGACCCTAAAATGACCGAATCGCATGTTGGCAAGTAATACTGCAACATACAAACAGCTTTCCAAATATTCTTACTATTATAAACCAGGACTATAAAAATTGCATGTCACCAGTTTAAGGACTGTACTATTTTGTGAAACCATTAGGTATTTTATTAAAACAGAAAAAGGCTAATAATTGCTGCTACTCAAAGAGCGTGTCCATATACAAAGCAACAATCACCTAGTGCCTCCTACTACAGTCACGGTGGAGCGAGGCAATGAAGGTGCAATAAGGAGGAGAATTATGTAGACGTACTGGGGAAGATGTACTAAGCCTGAAAAGTGATAAATATCACTGTGATAAAGCACCAGCCAATCGTCTCCTAACTGACATATCACAGGCTGTGTTTGAAAAATGACAGTTAGGAGCCGATTGGCTGGTGCTTTATCACAGTGATATTTATCACTTTTCAGGCTTAGTACATCTGGCCCACTGTATGTATATTCTAAGAGTCATGCACTAAAAACAGAAATACATTTGAGTCGCACGCTTTCTGAATAAGTGAGTGGCATTAGTGACCCAAGCAAGCAAAAAAGACTTATACCCCTTTCACATCGCACTAAAAACCCAGTATCGACACGGCATATTGCCGTGTCGAAACGGGTCAGTGTGCGATGTGAAAGCTTCTTTTCAGAATTAGCGGGTCGCCTGACCCGGTAATTCAACCCGGTAAAAAAGAAGGGTTATTACCGGGTTGATTACCGGGTCAGGCGCAGTGTGAATGGGAGCCGTTCCGATGCGACACGGCTCCCATTCACAGCATAGGGAGAGGCGGCGCAGGAGATGAGCTCATCTCCCAGCGCCGCCTCCACCCCCGCCCCTGCTGCGCCCTCCGCTGCTATGGCAACCGACCCAGTATATTGCCGGGTCGGAAAGCCAGCAACGGAGCGCAAATGCCGGATCCCACCCGGTAAGTACACGTTTCTCTTACCGGGTAGAATCCGGCATTTGCGATCTGAATGCAGCATCAAAGGGTTCTGGTATGGGTCACTAGGTTGACGACACGTATGTCGATAGTCATTAGGTCGACCACTATTGATCGACATGCAGTAGGTCGACATGGTCACTAGGTCGACAAGGAAAAGGTCGACATTGAAAAAGGTTGACATGAGTTGTTGTTTTTTTACTGTTTTTGGTGTCATTGTCTTCGTAAAGTAACGGGGAACCCCAATTAGTGCACCGTGTTACCGTTCCGAATTGTAGTCCACGTGGATCATAAAGTATAAAAAAGTTTAAAAAAAAATTAAAAAAGTTAACTCATGTCGACCTTTTTCAATGTCGACCTAGTAAATGTCGACCTATTGACCATGTTGACATAAGGCATGTCGACCAATAGTGCTCAACCTAACGACTGACTACCTAAGTGCTGTCGACTTGACTGTATCCCACGGGTTCTATCCTCCGTGTTTTCCACCCCACAGGATTCACTTTGGTTTTTGGCATGAAGCTACTGCCATTAGAAACTTACCCTTTACCACACTGGGGGTTCGGGTTATCAGTGAGAAACATCGGCAGGAATTTCATAAACTCCTCTCCCACCGGCTTCCGTTTCCCTGCTGGAGTGTATGGGCGACAGCGCTCACACGATGGATCCACAACTACGGCAATGAGACAGAAGAGGTTACATGCTAAACATTTTACCCTAATTGCCATATTCTGCCCTTTTGCAATATAAAACCACTATTGAATTCCTCATGTATTGCCTCTTTTGGATCTGGTATGTTATGTTATGTCCACAGTCAAAATGTTGTCATGGACTTATGTCAACATGTAATGTGTCAAAATACAGAAATGTCGGCATGTGCATTATGCCAACAGTCACAATGTCGAAAGAGCATTTTTTTCACTACTTTACTCTAATCATTGTATTAAAACATACTGTTGGCACTGTGACCGTCGACCTTTTCTCTCATATGTGAAATATTTCACCTCATGCTATTTGGTTTATCTATTTCAAACTGTGCCTCTAACAATACATCAAGTCAGCAACTCAAATGTTCTTATTTTAAAATCTACCACATCTGTTACACAGCAGGCAATCAGTGTGGCTATGGGGACTGGAAGACATACTACATTGCTTCTAACTATAAGTAAGTGAAGGCTCATTACCTGAGGCATTGCAGAACTGTTGTGTTGTATTATACACTCGGCAACATGTAGACTGGGGCTTCACCCAATCAAAGTAATCATCAAGCCAGGAGGAAGGGGCATACCCAATTTTTGTGCTAGAACCAGAGGAAAGACATTAGAGGACATTATCAACAATACATGCACTGAGCTACTACATTGTGTGTAGTACCTCATACATCAACACTTCTTAAGAAAGTAAAGGAACAAGTGGATAAAAAAAGGCGAGCTTTCAA
Organism: Pseudophryne corroboree; assembly: GCF_028390025.1. NCBI lineage: Eukaryota > Metazoa > Chordata > Amphibia > Anura > Myobatrachidae > Pseudophryne > Pseudophryne corroboree. The sequence continues at coordinate 633,967,496 of NC_086448.1, forward strand.
AGTATTTAAGTCTGATGGGAAGATGGAATAATTCAAGTACAAACGGCTTTGGAAATTTTGTTTACAGGGAATGTAACAAAAAATGCAAAAAAGAAATCGGAGCAGCCAAAATAGAAAAATTAAAAACAAATTGCAAAGGAGAGTAAAACAAACCCCAAAAAGTTCTTTAAATATATAAACGGTAAAAGGTTAAAAAAGGAGAATATTGGACCATTAAAGGGCAAGTTCATTAATGATGATAGGGAAACAGCAGATTTATTGAATACATTTTTTTCATCAGTATTCACGAGAGAGGAGCGGTTGCGGGAGAAGTGCACAACATCAGCGATAAAAACGACCCGTTGCTAAGTACTTGGTTAAACGACGAAGTAGTCCGGGAGAAACTAAGTAAAATTAAGAGAAATAAATCTCCCAGGGTTCTTATGAAACTTAACTCAGAGCTATCGAGGTCCCTATATTTGATTTTCAGTGAGTCAATTACATCAGGAATGATACCGCAGGACTGGCGTACAGCAGAGGTAGTCCCAATATTTAAAAAGGGATTAAAGCTCATCCCGGCAACTATAGAACGGTAAGTTTATAGTGTGGAAAAAACTGGAAGGTATATTAAGGGATAGTATACTAAAGTACTTAGATACCCCCAAGGTTCTTAATAGGAACCAACATGGTTTTGTGAAGAACAGGTCATATCAAACTAACTTAATAAGCTTAATAACAAAGTGAACGATAATATTGATCAGGGTAAAGCAGTGGATGTGGTCTTTCTGGACTTGGCTAAGGCCATTGACAAAGTCCCACATAAGAGACTAATTTTTAAATTGAGAGAGCTTGGGGTGGGAAACACTATTTGTACTTGGGTAAGTAATTGGCTGTACAACAGGGAACAGCGAGTGGTGATTAATAGGATGTTCTCTGAATGGGCCTCAGTGCTTAGTGGAATACCGCAGGATTCAGTACTCGGGCCATCGCTGTTACCATATTCATTAATGACCTAGGAGTGGGCCTAGAAAGCACAGTGTCAATTTTCGCAGACGATACAAAACTGTGTCGAGTAATTAATTCAGACAAGGATGTTGAGTCTCTACGGAATGATTTATCCAGACTGGATGTCTGGGCAGACAAATGGAGAATGAGGTTCAATATAGAAAAATTTAAAGTTCTGCACTTTGGGACTAACAACAATAGGGCAGCCTACAAATTAAATGGGGAAAATGTAGGGATAACGGTAGTTGAAAAGGATTTGGGTGTGCTCATCAATAATAGACTTAGTAGCAGTACGCAATGTCAAAATGCAGCAACAAAAGCAAATAAGGGGCACAAGCAAACAAACATTTTTTAGAGTGTAATCCTGCCATTTTATAAATCATTGGTACGGCTGCACCTGGAATATTGTGTACAGTTCTGGGCACCGCACTATACAAAAGATATCGTGGAACTAGAAAGGGTTCAGAGGCGAGCCATCAAACTGGTTAAGGGGTTAGAGGCACTGAATAATTAGGAAATACTTGTTTACACTGGAAAAGAGGCGGCTGAGAGGGGACATTATTAATACAGGTTGAGTATCCCTTATCCAAAATGCTTGGGACCAGAGGTATTTTGGATATCGGATATTTCCGTATTTTGGAATAATTGCATACCATAATGAGATATCATGGTGATGGGACCTAAGTCTAAGCACAGAATACATTTATGTTACATATACACCTTATACACACAGCCTGAAGGTCATTTTAGCCAATATTTTTTATAACTTTGTACATTAAACAAAGTGTGTACACATTCACACAATTCATTTAGGTTTCATATACACCCTATACACACAGCCTGAAGGTCATTTAATACAATATTTTTAATAACTTTGTGTATTAAACAAAGTTTGTGTACATTTATTCATCAAAAAACAAAGGTTTCACTATCTCACTCTCACTCAAAAAAGTCCGTATTTCGGAATATTCCGTATTTCGGAATATTTGGATATGGGATACTCAACCTGTATTTATAAATACATTAAGGGACAATAAAAGGACTTATCAGACGATCTGTTTATAAAAAAAACGCTACACAGGACACTAGGAGATCCCCTGAGGTTATAAGAAAAAATCATTCACAACGGAGGAAAGGGTTCTTCACAGTAAGGATTTAGAATTCTTTACCAGAGGAGGTAGTAATGGTGGACTCACTAAATAAGTTAAAAAATGGATTAGATAAATTCCTAACTGATAGAAATATCCAAGGTTACAGCATCTAAATGATATGTCATTTTATAATACAGGTTGAACTCGATGGACATTTTGTCTTTTTTCAACCTCACCAACTATGTAACACTAGACACCACAACAGTGTATTGATGCAAAAGTACCGAATTACTTACTAGTTGGCCATTTGTGCTGCATTGTAAATCTGTTGCACTAGTGAATTGTTACTGCACCCTGCTCCACCACACACCATATCTTGGCCATCCATTGTCGTGTAGTCATGCCCTTCTTCCACCACAAAATACATGGGAGGACCACTGTGTAAGTATTTATTCAGCGAGTCAAAATACTTCAACACATAAGAGTCCTACAACAAGAAACAATAATGTCTGTCAACAATATCCACAACAAATGACTCTGTGGGGTAAATTTACTAAAGCAACTAAAATTAAAAAGCTGTGATATTGCTCATAGCAACCAATCAGATTATGTCTATCATTTTCGAGGATGCAATAGAGAAATTATAGACAAAATCTGATTGGTTGCTATGTGCAACATCACCACTTTTCATTTTTAGAAACATTAGTAAATTTACCCCTGTGCATCTGCTATGGTAAGTGCACAGTAAACACCTTCACTTCCAAAATAGTGTTTAAATTAAACAGTAAACTTACATCGGGCATTGATAGGGTTTGATCCAAACCTATTTCCACTTTATTGACTACAGCGATACTGAAGGAGAGCATTCCAACAAAGATGGACACCTGGAACACAGATAGTAGACTTGAAAATATTGATCAACAAAATACTGATCAGTACACCAAATTTAACATCACAGACTTTCAATAATTTGTTTTTTAAGAAACGGCACAGTGTGAACAAAGAATCCATACTCTCAGTCATTTGTATGAATGGAATGAATAGTTCTATACACTGACATAGGGGTGCATTCAATAGCTGTCGGAAAGACGGCAGCTTCTGACAGATTCCGGTCGGAAGGGGTTCTGACCTATTCAAAATGTGCAGTTTTTTTCAGACAAGTCGGGAATTCTCGACTTGTCGGATAACACATGGATCGGCCCGTGTGTTTCTGTCGGAAATGGGGCCAAATCCGACAGGTTTTGGCCCCCTTTCCAACAAACTCAATCCAACCTGAAAACAAGTCGGATTGAGGTGAGGTGATGAGGTGGTGGGCCACGGGGATCGGGGATGAGAGGTACCTTCCTTGACGGCCGTCCCCCAGCCAGGCACCTCTCTCCCTGCAGCGCTCCCCCCGCCGGCTGCCGCTCACTGCTCCCCTAGCCGGCCGCCGCACACTGCTCCCCCCGCCGCCGCTATCGGCGCACCCAGCAGCCGCTGACAGCAGCGGCAGGACAGGTCACCGGGAACGGCCAAATCCGACAGTCGGATTTGGCTCAAATCAGACAGTCTGATTTGGCCGTTCATTGAATAGCCCTTGTTGGATCCATGCCGACAAATGCATGTCGGAATGGATCCAACACTTATTGAATACATAGTCTAACCAAGTCAAGTGTCCACTGAGATAACTGTCACACTGTGCTTCTAGAACTTCAGTTTGTTTTTAAGAAGTGGTCTCAATAAGTAAATGTTTTATTTAAAAAACATAAGGACAAAGCTTACCAGAAGATGTAATTTGGCGAATAACATATCACATGTTCCTGGATATTGTTTCACAATATGTTAGAAATAGCACTACACTTTTAGCACAGCAGAATAATTACACAGTGTATAAACTGCACGCACCACTGCGGGTCTCATCCAGTCTTTCATTAATAGCGGGGAGTAGATCTTTTTGAAAAACAGGAACAGCCAGCTCTTAGGTTTTTCAGTCTCACGGCTTCGCTTACACCCTGGTACACAACAGAGAATGTCCAGTCTATTTTTCTACAGCATGAGGGAAACAAAAATGTTACGAGTGTGTCCAGTAATCAGAATTTTTAAGACATGTATGTACTAATTGTCTTCACATGGAAGTAGTATTGAGAGGCAGTAGTCGCATGAACAGCAACATTGACTTCTGGTTAGTGAAATTCTAGACATACGTATATCATACATAGGCTGAGAACTTGGTGGCTTTTGGTATCTTCACTGTCGAACGCTGCGAGGTAACAGTCCACGGAATCCCCCCAACACACACACACACACACACAAAATGGAGTCTGCTTTCAGTTAAAAAAACCATTGATTCCACAGTTTACACAGAATCGGTGGGTTTCCGCGCGTGAATCCCAATTTGGGAAAAAGGCTATTTAGTTGAAAACCCCTCCCCCTGCACCGCTGGGATTTTTGCCAACAATTAATCATGGTGTACACCCCATGGCTAATTGAATACCCCCTAATAGGGTGACTGGGTAAAGTACAGGCAGACACCTTTTCAGCTTTAATGTTCTGACCATGCAAATACTGTTTTAACATGTACAGGTATTGTGAATATAGGTACGTTATTTTCCCTGTTAATCATCACCCCACTTTCTAAAGCCATCTTTGCTAGCTAGTTTTAGGCCATAGGACATAACAGGCATTATAAGGAGGGAGCACTGTATATATAGGTTATTGGTTATTTATTTTGCTATGTAATATAATGTGAACCTTGCTCCTTAGACAGAAATAAAACAGAGTAAAGAGCAGGTGTACACTGCCAGCCGATGAATCTGTATAACCATTAAGGTTTGAGGGTCAGGGACATACCATTATGTTATTATCAGTAACAGCGCCAATACTGACATGGCGAACAGAGGAAGATGTGGAAGTAACAGCTGGGGATTTCCATGTCCGATGGAAACAAGATAAACTTTTCTAACGCCAGTGCAGCAAAATCAATTAACACATTATGGTAATACAGGTTAAGTATCCCTTATCCAAAATTCCAAATCCCACATTTTTGGTTCCCCTACTGAGATAATGACACATCTATGTATATTATATTATATATCTATATAATATATCTATATATACACATAATATATAATATACAGGTTGAGTATCCCTTATCCAAAATGCTTGGGACCAAAGGTATTTTGGATATCGGATTTTTCCGTATTTTGGAATAATTGCATACCATAATGAGATATCATGGCGATGGGACCTAAGTCTAAGCACAGAATACATTTATGTGTCTTATACACCTTATACACACAGCCTGAAGGTCATTTAATACAATATTTTTAATAACTTTGTGTATTAAACAAAGTTTGTGTACATTGAGCCATCAAAAAACAAAGGTTTCACTATCTCACTCTCATTCAAAAAAGTCCATAATTCGGAATATTCCGTATTTCGGAATATTTGGATATGGGATACACAACCTGTATATGTCATTATCTCAGTAGGGGACCCAAAAATGTGGGATTTGGAATTTTGGATAAGGGACACTCAACCTGTAAAAACAAAGGCAAAATACTCATTAAAAATACAACTTCCATTGTAAAAAGAGGAAAGTTCTTGAAACATACATTATTATATGCAAAAGCTATTATACCTTACTTAGAGCTTGAGCTATTTGATATTACATTTATATTTGCTATGGAGGCAAGTAAGTAGTAGACTTCAACAAGAAATCTGCTGTGTATGGGGAAAAGATTAGTTCAGATATGACCTGAAACCTCTACCTGCAGTATCTCTGTCAATGTTATTAAAATTGGAAAACAAATACATAAGGCTACTGATAAAGACTTCAGTATTTGACTTTCTTCTGCTAATCACGTCACTGAACAGAGTGATTTGATCATAACATTTTTAGTATATTATACCCCTGTATTTACCTCTTGGCGCTTGATATCCAGACCCAGCAGGCTCACAAAGAAGGTGATCTGAAGCACAAAGTCGAGAAAGACGGCCATCCCAGCAAAGAGGGAGAAGGTCCGCACGGCCGGCATGTTGGACAGTGCCCCTGCCAAATACAGGGAATCATTTATCAACTTTCCAATCAAGTTACTAGAAAATGTAAGGAATGCCAACACAGCACGAATTGTAACTAAAAAGGGCACTTCTATGTGTGAAAGGACAATTCAATTACAGGAACACAAAATACGGATGATTAAATATAAAAAATAAAAATAAAAACACAAATGGTAAACAATTAAACATGAATAAAATAAAAGTAAACGCCAATTTATTTGGAGTGTCGGAAGACTGAACACTCCTCATTGAGAAAACGCGATAGTTACCTAAGAAAAAGGCCACGGTTTCGGAGAAAGCGGACAGGAAGATGCTGGGTGCAACGTCGCCCAGGACTCTGCCAATCTGCTGATCAAGTTTTTCTCCCTGGAGACGCTCATCTCTCTGTCAAAGCGCAAACACGTTTGGGAAATGATGTTTACAAGGCAAATTAGGATAACTAATGTAAATTAGGACTATAATAACTATGTAAAATTATAAAATTATAAATAAACAAGATAAAACACAACCAAGTAGTGTCTTATAAGTCAACTGTAGTATGGCATCCATCTCTTTATTATACTTAACAATATGTCTCTGATATTAGAAAAAACTGCTAAAACGGGAGAAGTAATAAAAATAAGATTTTACTTACCGGTAAATCTATTTCTCGTAGTCCGTAGTAAATGCTGGGGACTCCGTAAGGACCATGGGGAATAGACGGGCTCCGCAGGAGACATGGGCACTTTAAGAAAGAATTTAGATTCTGGTGTGCTCTGGCTCCTCCCTCTATGTCCCTCCTCCAGACCTCAGTTAGAGAAACTGTGCCCGGAAGAGCTGACAGTACAAGGAAAGGATTTTGGAAATCCAGGGCAAGACTCATACCAGCCACACCAATCACACCGTATAACTTGTGATAAACTTACCCAGTCAACAGTATGAACAACAACAGAGCATCAGTTCAACCCTGATGCAACAATAACATAGCCCTTATTGCAGCAATAACTATATACAAGTATTGCAGAAAAAGTCCGCACTTGGGACGGGTGCCCAGCATCCACTACGAACTACGAGAAATAGATTTACCGGTAAGTAAAATCTTATTTTCTCTAACATCCTAGTGGATGCTGGGGACTCCGTAAGGACCATGGGGATTATACCAAAGCTCCCAAACGGGCGGGAGAGTGCGGATGACTCTACAGCATCGATTGAGCAAACAATAGGTCCTCCTCAGCAAGGGTATCAAACTTGTAAAACTTTGCAAAAGTGTTGGAACCTGACCAAGTAGCAGCTCGGCATAGTTGTAAAGCCGAGACCCCTCGGGCAGCCACCCAAGAAGAGCCCACCTTCCTAGTGGAATGGGCTTTAACTGATTTTGGCAGCGGCAATCCAGCCGCAGAATGAGCCTGCTGAATCGTGTTACAGATCCAGCGAGCGATAGTTTGCTTTGAAGCAGGAGCACCCAGCTTGTTGGATGCATACAGGAGAAACAGTGACCCCGTTTTTCTGACTCTATTAGTTCTGGCTACATAAACCTTCAAAGCCCTGACCACATCCAGTAACTCGGAATCCTCCAAGTCACGAGTTGCCACAGGCACCACAATAGGTTGGTTCATATGAAAAGATGACACCACTTTTGACAGAAATTGTGGACGGGTCCGCAATTCTGCTCTATCCATATGGAAAACCAGATAGGGGCTTTTATGTGACAAAACCGCTAATTCTGACACACGCCTAGCCGAAGCCAAGGCTAATAGCATGACCACTTTCCACGTGAGAAATTTTAACTCCACCATTTTAAGTGGTTCCAACCAGTGTGATTTCAGGAAACTTAACACCACGTTAAGATCCCAAGGTGCCACTGGAGGCACAAAAGGAGGCTGAATATGCAGCACTCCCTTACAAACATCTGAACTTCTGGTAGAGAAGCCAACTCTTTTCTAAAGAAAATGGATAGGGACGAAATCTGGACCTTAATGGAACCCAATTATAGGCCCAAATTCACTCCTGACTGTAGGAAGTGAAGGAAACGGCCCAGCTGGAATTCCTATGTAGGAGCATTCCTGGCCTCACACCAAGAAACATATTTTCACCATATACGGTGATAATGTTTAGCTGTCACGTCCTTCCTAGCCTTTATCCGCGTAGGAATGACCTCGTCCGGAATGCCCTTTTCTGCTAGGATCTGGCGTTCAACCGCCATGCCGTCTAGCGCAGCCGCGGTAAGTCTTGGAACAGACAGGGCCCCTGTTGCAACAGGTCCTGTCTTAGAGGAAGAGGCCACGGGTCCTCTGTGAGCATTTCTTGCAGATCTGGATACCAGGTCCTTCGTGGCCAATCTGGAACAATGAGGATTGTTCTCACTCCTCTTTTTCTTATTATCCTCAGCACCTTGGGTATGAGAGGAAGAGGAGGAAATAAATAGACCGACTGGAACACCCACGGTGTCACCAGTGCGTCCACAGCTATTGCCTGAGGGTCTCATGACCTGGCGCAATACCTTGTAGCTTTTTGTTGAGGCGGGATGCCATCATATCCACCTGTGGCAGTCCCCACCGACTTGCAATCTGCGTGAAGACTTCTTGATGAAGTCCCCACTCTCCCGGGTGGAGGTCGTGCCTGCTGAGGAAGTCTGCTTCCCAGTTGTCCACTCCCGGGATGAACACTGCTGACAGTGCGCTTACGTGATTCTCCGCCCAGCGAAGAATTCTGGTGGCTTCTGACTGAATCAGAACCGGTTGGTCGCGAAGCAGGGTCTCCGCTTGACGTAGGGCGTTGTATACGGCCCTTAGTTCCAGGATGTTGATGTGAAGGCAAGTCTCCTGACTTACCCACAGAGCTTGGAACATTTTTCCCTGTGTGACTGCTCCCCACCCTCGGAGGCTTGCATCCGTGGTCACCAGGATCCAGTCCTGAATGCCGAATCTGCGGCCCTCGAGAAGATGAGCACTCTGCAGCCACCACAGGAGAGACACCCTGGCCCTGGGGGATAGGGTGATTAACCAATGCATCTGAAGATGTGATCCGGACCACTTGTCCAGTAAGTCCCATTGAAAGGTCCTCGCATGGAACCTGCCGAAGGGAATGGCCTCGTATGATGCCACCATCCTTCCCAGGACTCGAGTACAGTGATGCACTGACACCTGTTTTGGTTTTAATAGGTTCCTGACCAGTGTCATGAGCTCCTGAGCTCTCTCTATCGGGAGATAAACCCTTTTGTCTAGAATCATGCCTAGGAAAGGCAGATGAGCCGTAGGAACCAACTGCGACTTTGGAATATTTAGAATCCAGCCGTGTTGTCGTTACACTTCCAGAGAAAGTGATACGCTGTTCAGCAACTGCTCTCTTGATCTCGCTTTTATGAGGAGATCGTCCCAGTACGGGATAATTGTGACACCTTGCTTTCGCAGGAGCACCATCATTTCCGCCATTATCTTGGTGAAGATTCTCGGGGCCGTGGAGAGACCAAACGGCAACGTCTGAAATTGGTAATGACAATCCTGTACCGCAAATCTGAGGTACGCCTGATGAGGTGGATAAACGGGGACATGAAGGTATGCATCCTTTATGTCCAGAGACACCATAAAATCTCCCCCTTTCAGGCTTGCTATGACCGCTCTTAGCGATTCCATTTTGAACTTGAACCCTTTCAGGTATATGTTCAGGGATTTTAAATTCAATATGGGTCTGACCGAACCGTCCGGTTTCGGGACTACAACATGGTCGAATAATAACCCCCTCCTTGTTGAAGGAGGGGAACCTTGACCACCACCTGTTGAAGATACAATTTGTGAATTGCAGTTAACACTATTTCCCTCTCGTGGGGGGAAGCCGGCAGGGCCGTCGGTGAGGGGGCATCTCCTCAAAGTCCAGCTTGTATCCCTGAGACACAATATTGCCCAGGGATCCAACAGGGAGTTAACCCACTTGTGGCTGAAATTACGAAGACATGCCCCCACCGGGCCTAGCTCCGCCTGTGGAGCCCCAGCGACATGCGGTGGATTTTGTAGAGGCCGGGGAGGACTTCTGTTCCTGGGAACTAGCTGTGTTGTGCAGCTTCTTTCCTCTGCCCCTGCCTCTGGCAAGAAAGGACGTACCTCGGACTTTCTTGTTTCTTTGTGATCGAAAGGCTGCATTTGATAATGTCGTGCTTTCCTAGGCTGTGCAGGAATATAAGGCAAAAGATCAGAATTACCAGCCATAGCTGTGGAGATCAGGTCCGAGATCCCTTCTCCACACAATCCTCAGCCTTCCATATGCCTCTTAAGTCGGCATCACCTGTCCATTGCATATCTACAGGACACGTCAAGCAGAAATCGACATAGCGTTGACTCTAGAACCCAGTAGACTAATGCCTTTTTGGGCCTGTTTTATATATATATATATATATATTTATATATATATATATATATATATATATATATATATATCTTAAGACAGCATCTTTAATATATATATCTATATATATACATACATACATGCTAGGGTCTCAATCTCTACTGATAAGGTACCTGTCCACGCTGCTACAGCGCTATAAACCCATGCCGACACAATCGCCGGTCTGAGTAGTGTACCAGAATGTGCACGCTATCTGCAGGATCCCTGAGGATAGCTGTTAAGTCAGGGCTACCTTTTGGGCAAACGTGACACCCTAGGGGAAGATTCCCATCGTATCCTGGCCCTAGTAGGGGAAGGATACTCCCTGAGAATTCTTTGTGGGAAGCTGCAGCTTCTTGTCTGGAGATTCCCGCTCTTTTTCTTCATGAGAGGAGGGAAATTTACCTCAGCTTTCTCCCCCTTAACATGTGTACCCTTGTGTCAGGGACAGATGAGTCATCAGTGATATGCAAATCATCTTTTATTACAATAATCATATATTGAATACTTTCCTGCCATCTTGGCTGTAACTTTGCATTATCGTAGTCGACACTGGAGTCAGACTCCGTGTCGATATCAGTGTCTATTATTTTGGATAGTGAGCATTGTGAGACTCTGAAGGTCTCTGCGACATAGGGACAGACCTGTGTAGATTCACTGTCTGTTCTCTAATCTTTTGTGCAATAAATTCACCTTAGCACTTAATTACACCTATCCAAACAGGTGTCGGCGTTGTCGACGGAGACACCCCTCACACATATTTGCTCCATCTCCTCCTTAGGGGAGCCTTTTACCTCAGACATGTCGACACACACGTACCGACACACCACACACTCAGGGAATGCTCATCTGAAGACAATTCCCCCACAAGGCCCTTTGGAGAGACAGAGAGAGAGTATGCCAGCACACACCCCAGCGCTATTAACCCAGGAATAACACAGTAACTTAATGTTAACCCAGTAGCTGCTGTTTATAATGATTTTTGCGCCTAATTATGTGCCCCCCCCTCTCTTTTTACCCTCTTCTACCATGTATCTGCAGGGGAGAGGCTGGGGAGCTTCCTCTCAGCGGTGCTGTGGAGAAAAACATGGCGCTGGTGAGTACTGAGGAAGAAGCCCCGCCCCCTCGACGGCGGGCTTCTGTCCCACTTAAATATACATTTTCTTGGCGGGGGCTCATACATATATACAGTGCCCAACTGTATATATGCTAAACTTTTGCCAAAGAGGTCCCAATTACTGCCCCCCCCCCCCCCCCCCCCCCTGCGCCTTGCACCCTCTACAGTGACCGGAGTATGTGAGGTGTGTGTGGGAGCAACCTCAGTGAAGACTGGAGTCTTCTGCCGCCGATTTCAAAGTCTTCTTGCTTCTTATGCTCACCCGGCTTCTGTCTTCCGGCTCTGCGAGGGGGACGGTGGCGCGGCTCTGGGATCGGACGACGAGGGTGAGATCCTGTGTACGATCCCTCTGGAGCTAATGGTGTCCAGTAGCCTAAGAAGCAGGACCTATCTTCAGAGAGTAGGGCTGCTTCTCACCCCTCTGTCCCACGATGCAGGGAGTCTGTTGCCAGCAGAGCTCCCTGAAAATAAAAAACCTAACAAAATACTTTCTTACAGCAAGCTCAGGAGAGCTCACTGAACAGCACCCAACTCGTCCGGGCAGATTCAAACTGAGGTCTGGAGGAGGGACATAGAGGGAGGAGCCAGAGCACACCAGAATCTAAATTCTTTCTTAAAGTGCCCATGTCTCCTGCGGAGCCCGTCTATTCCCCATGGTCCTTACGGAGTCCCCAGCATCCACTAGGACGTTAGAGAAATGTAAATTATTGCTTATAGAAACAGCAGCTAGCATGACATCTGGCTTTCCATTTGCTATTGAGTCAGTTCATTTTAACTCACCTTACACATGGACATTGTTTTTTGTATAGCTATAAAATATATTACAACATACAAGCTTGCTAGCCTGTGTTTGTGACATCTACTATATAGTCAACAGTATTACGTGTTTGGTTACTTGTATTAATCGGCCTCTATAAAATCAAAAGGTTCTTTGGAAAGCATGGAATATATACAATACTAGAAAATGCTAAACTAGTGTACCTGTAGTGTCTGCACAATGATATATATATTGTCCACTCCAACTGCAAGAACCAAAAACGGGATGACCTCTATGACAATGAGACTAAGTGACACACCGACATAGCTGAAGATACCCAGAGAGCAGGCAACCGAACTCAGCACAATCAGGATTCCAGAGATGCCCAGCGAGATCTTAGAGTCCACCTGGAAGAGAAATGAAACGGAAGACCATATTATGTGTCCCAACTCATGGAGAAGCATATAGTGAATAAGGCCCTCCAGATTATTTCCATCAATTTTCCATTGCATTTGTGCAACTTTTACCCAATACATTGATTTGTCTTTTTGGTTTTCATATGTTTGAACAGTTATGGAGTAAAAGCAAGTTTGGTACCAGAGAGACTAAAGAACCCTTACAGATCATAAGACTTTGCTTTGCTCTATTGTGTGGTAGAAAGGTGCTCTCAATAAGAAATAATCTTACTAGTAATATTAGGATGAAAAGCACAGAAAGAGACAGTGAGCTAAAGCAATTTATTGTAGGTGCACAGGAATATGTATACCTGAAAGTGGGCAACCCATTTTATGCATTCACAATACAGGGTGTGATCGGCTGTCTCCATACCAACACCGGAATCCCGGCGCGGGTGTGCGAGTGCAGCAAGCTCCTTGCGTGCTCGCTGCGTTCGCCTCGCTGTAGGCTTGGTGGCGGCCTACGGTTGCCACGGGTTCTATGGGTGTCGTGGACACCCACGAGTGGGAAAAGTCCCTGTTGGTTGGCTGGCATGCCAACAGTCGGGATTGAGAGGGGGCGGGATGTAAGGGGAGGATATGTGACCGCCGGTCACATGAGTACATCCCATAAAACCAGCTAACACCTACAGCTAAACAAAGTTTAGGATCCTATTTAAGTTAACAATATGGGCACAAGGACAATAAATCAGTCTCTCACAGTGACCTTGGTGTTAGCATACGTTAGGTTTGTAAACGACTACCAATTTACACAAATCAGAATTTCCTTTTTAAACTGTATTATGGGCTAGTCAAACCAGGTCCATTTGAGAGATACTGCCCGCCCATTTAACACCGGTGAGGATCACCTATTAATATTAAGGGGCAGATGTAACTACACATGAGCTGCACATTACGGTAGCTGATATCTGCTTGTGCCTCCGTAAGCTGCGAGCAGAAAACCAGCTAAAGACATACTCTGCGCAGCCAGCACGGCAGCTGCTCTCACCTAAACTGCTGTGGCAGAATAAGAAGATCAACATAATACTCGGGATTCCATTCAACTAGTATCACAACTTAAATATGCTATTTAACAGTATCAGAATTAAAAACACAGGATAACAGAAAGCACCTTCTCTTAATTGCCAAGAATGCACTTTATCAGGCCAAGTTCACACTGGGGAAAGCAATCAAGGATAAAGATTACCCACCAAGATACTGCTGCACTGGCTGATGTTACCCAAGGCCAGCGAGATGTAAACAAACATTAACGCATAGCTGATCAGGACAGTCCGCACGTCACTGTAACTTTCCCTGTTTAGCTCATCCTCAATGCTCCTCTCAGCAGAGAATGAGATGGACAGATTTGAGTTGTTGTAACCTTTCACAAAACTGATAAATCTAATCAGAAAAGAAAGAAAAAAAAAACACAAAAATAAAATATTTAACAATGAAGAGCAAATACTGTGTAAAATAGGATTCTGCTTCGAAAAACCTATTTCATATATGGATAATCCAACATAAAAGCAAAGCGAAAAACGTTAATTGTGCTGAAGTTAGGTTAAGTCATAAGGTAAAAGTTCACCCTATGTCACCAGTAAGAGTCAGCAAGTGCATTTTATATCTACAGGAGAGGTTCCGCTAGCGACCTTGTGATACATGAAAACAACTTACTCTTTCTCCCAGGCTTTGGCTTTGTTTACTTTCTGTGAGTCATTGTGAAAATTGTTCACGGGGAAAGTAATCACTAGTGCGGTGGCATTATGATAGTTCTCCCCTGCAATAAAAATGAGAAAAAAAAAACCTGGTTGTGCTTTTACACAGAAGTATTACAGATTGGCGGAAGCTCACCTTGCATAAACTTATTGCCACTATCCCTCACATTACAAATATATTTGCAATTCATTCTATTAAATAAAATCTTACCCATACCATTTATGTGTATTGTATTCTGGTTGCCATAATCTGTATTAAATGGTCAGGCAGCCCCCTTCTTAGTTGCAACCAACAGTCAATCTGCTCACTAACTTAGGGTTTCAGAGAGTAGGCAACTCTGGACAGTACAGAACAATTCTGCACGCCCGAACACTTGAATTGCTCCACTGGGCGCCATCTAGTGGCCGCCGGTGGCCACAACACTTGAATTCCCCCATAGAGGTGAGGAACAGCGTTAGACTTTTTATTATAGAGGATAATAAATAAAAAAGGAACTATAGAATGGTCTTCCTCTTTCTTGAGTTTTGTTATTTATTAGGGGTGTCCATATTCCTTCTGTTTCTGACGAGTAGTCCTTTATGTCAGGGCACAGTGAGGCAAATGTATTAACCTGGAGAAGGCATAAGGAAGTGATAAACCAGTGATAAATGCAAGGTGATAAACACACCAACCAATCAGCTCCAATATGTAAATTAACAGTTAGGAGCTAATTGGCTGGTGCATTATCACCTTGCACCTAACATTGCTTTATCACTGGTTTATCACTACATTATGCCTTCTACAGGTTAATAGATCTACCCCACTGTTCCTTATAAGCTCACCCCACACCAGCCTTAAGGATTGGTTTGCATTTTTTAACTACAAACCGCACATGGTAGAAACCATTATTCTATAGCTTGGCAATAAGCTCAATGTAGCCGCTTGCAAAATGACTTAACAAACCCACCACTATCTGTGCTAGTATATCAGCAAATAATAATTGTACATTTGATCCTTTCCGTGCTGTGTTAACAAGGTGTTTTTTTTTCCTTCTATAAACTTGAATGAACTAAAAAAAAAAATATTACAAAATACTGAATTGCCCTGCTCATAAATTTACATACAACACCGGTGGCTATAATCAAACACAGATGAGACATGAGTACAAATCCTTTTATATCGAACAGGAACACCAGATCCTCCACAGTCACAGATAAATAGTATGCATTGCTCTTGCTTCAGACCAAAATAATGAAGCCTCTCTAAAACTGGATGTACATCTTTACTCCAGATTCAAAATTTCCAGTATTCGTATGTATAGTATAATGTGGGATGTAAAGACAAAAACATATCTAGTGCAGCCTTTTGTTTTCATTTTTAAATTGTTACATTACATATATTTAGTCTTTTCATCCCACAGCTTGATCTGGATAAAAGGTGTACAGTACATCTTGTGTTAAAGAGGATTCATTATCTTGGTCTGAAGAAAGAGCACTGAATGCTATTTGTCACGGTGGAGGATCTCGTGTTCCTATTGGATTCAAAAGGATCTACTTTCACGTCTCATCTGAGCTCGATTATATCCACTGACGTAATGCATAATTCTCAAAAGTTTAATTCACTACAGTCTGCAAAGTCTTTTGGGTTTTCCTCCAAGTTTATTTAAAAAACAAAAACATTTTGTTTACACAGCGCTGAAAGGGTAAACAATAATTATTTGTGATAACATATTTTCCAAGGTTTAGAAGCGTCACCTCAAAATTCTGCTTATAAGCTGCAGTGTTTTATGGGTGCGCTGAAGTTTATATTTATCCATTTTCCACTTTTCTAGTATATCGGCAGTTCACAGTATCTATTTGGTCAACAGGGATGTATAAATATATAAAGATTCCTTTTTTTTATTTATTTGAGACAGTGGTGTTTATGGTAGAGGTATTCAAATGTATTATCTTCTAAGAAGGCCACTAAGGTTACAGGTAACTCTTATAATAACCTCTCAATTCTAGCCTTGTATGTGTCCACTAACCTAGGCTATTCCCATGCACCAGTGGCCTTAGATGGATACATAAGGAGCAATGGGATCCAGCAACAGTGCCCAACATTTTAAAGCAATAGTAACTACAAACAATGTGATTAAGAGGCAATAGAATGAAAAAATAAATTGGAATATAACAAAATATTAAGGTAGGGTTGATCATTTGTGTTAACATGGAGCTCTCCATATGTTTATGTAAGACTTCCTCAAGAAGAATCTTTACAATATTTATCGCTGCCTGTGTATGCTATAGTAGTTTGGTATTGTAAGCGCCACTGCTTACAATTGTCCGCGGTAATTTTACAGGTGGTAAAAAAGGGACTTCACTGCAATTTTTATTTCAGGCAATCCAATTAGAGCCCATTTTTTACAGCACAAAAGATTACCTGTTTTTGGCCAAAAAAAATAGGCTCCATGATAAATTCATGGACCTATGTATTTCTGCTGACACGATCGCAAAATCAGGGCTCTTATTGGGGACCTCAGGTTACAAAAAACAAGATCCGATAAGTATCGGTGTCAGGGCAACTGTATAGCGCCGGGGGTATCAATTAACCGACTGTAATTAATTCCCCCCCAGATATATATTCCAGATTAGCTAAACTTTCACGACTGTTCTGCAAAATATTTTCTTAGATTTTTACCCAGACAAACTGAGCATTTAAGTTGGTCTCAGCTAATCTTAGTATGACCCCAACCACACAACACTGCAAAATTAAATGCTTTAATTTACCTCTATTCATGGATAGTGTTCGGTGGGAATGACAAAGCAAAAATGGAACTCAACCACTTAACTGGCATGGTCAGATCACATGCAACCTTGCCTCCCTACTGTGTGACCTAGTTTTTGACGAGGAGACACGTTCTGCAGATATGTATTATATAATATTTAAATATTTAAAAAATACTTTTAAACTATATTAAATAATAAAATAAAAAAAAATAAAAACAACTATATGAACAGTTTTGAAGGGGAAAAATTGTCAGTTAAGTGGTTAAATATCACTAGAACTTTGCATCCTTGCCAGAACAGGATTTGCGCAACATCCCACTCATCAACATACTTTTATATTATAGGGTATATTCAATTAAGGTCGAAACTGCAGTCTTATCGAAAAGACGGCAGTTTTTTACTTTTTCAGGTCGGAAGAGGTTCCGACCTATTCAGTCCCGAGCATTTTTATTCGACAAGTCGGGGAATTCGACTTGTCAAATAGTACGTAAATTGGCGGTATAGCTGCAGATTCGCGTACTTCTGCGGGAAACGGGGCCAAATTCGTCAGGTTTTGGCCCTGTTTCCGACCATCTCAGTTCGACTTTAAAAAAAAAAGACGAACTGAGATGTGGGACCTGACAGGAGGAGAGGGGGGGGGGGGGGGGGAGCAGCAGGGAGACGGGACAGCAGCGCTACAGGAAGATGTGTAATAGCCACCGCTCACGGCAGCGTCCGCCCGGCTCCAGCAATTGAGGTCCCGCTTGCTGGAGCCGGGTGGACGCTGCCGTGAGGCCTGGTGGCTGTGCCACATCTTCCTGCAGCGCTGCAGTCCCCTGTCTGCCCGCGGCTCTCCCCCCTCATCTCAATTTGACTTTTTTAAAGTCGAATTGAGATGGGCTTTGAATAGCCCTTGTCGGATCCATTCAGACAAATGCATGTCGGAATGGATCCGACCCTAATTGAATATACCCCTATATATTCAAGATTTGTGATCCTAGTTTTAATTACCGTATTTGCCGGCGTATAAGACGACCCCCCAACATTTCCACTCAAAATATAGAGTTTGTTATATACTCGCCATATAAGACTACCCCCTCTTCAGCACACCTTCCACACACCAAATAAAACGTAAAAGAACATCAGATTTACATGCATATAGCTGCCCCAAGGGTTACACTTTTATACATTTCATACACACTCCTCGGCCCCCCGCCTTCTTAAGCATACCTTGATACTCCAAATCTCTTATAAGAGACATGTCAGTGCTGCCGCTGTCCTCCCTGCCTAACCGCCTGTCACTGCTGAATGTGACAGGCGGTTAGGCAGGGAGGACAGCGGCAGCACTGACATGTCTCTTATAAGAGATTTGGAGTATCAAGGTATGCTTAAGAAGGCGGGGGGCCGAGGAATGTGTATGAAATGTATAAAAGTGTAACCCTTGGGGCAGCTATATGCAGTGGCGTCACAACGTGGGGGTGACACCAAAATGTCGGCTCCTGCTCAGTGACATGAGCCGGGTGCTGCACTGTAACAATACGTGCAGCACCTGGCTCCTGTCCCTGTGTAGGAGCCGGCACTGCATTCGAGAGAGACTTGCCACAGCACAGCTTCACCCGCCGGCAGCGCCGTACACTCACCGGACACAGGGGGAGTGGGGGGGGCAGCCAACATCTTCTTAACCCCCTGGATTGCCGAAAACGGGGCTCCGCCCGCTAGGCCACGCCCCCTTGTGCTAGGCCACGCCCCTGTTTCGCGACTTCCCGCACCGGGTGTCACCAGGGGCAGTGACGCCCCTGGCTATATGTATGCCTACGAAGTACACCCGGCGTATAAGACGACCCCCCACTTGGAGGCATGTTTTTCAGGGGGAAAAAGTCGTCTTATACGCCGGCAAATACGGTATGTAAGAATCATGCAGATGATATGACTGCAAATAAAACACTGTCAAATTAGGTGTCCTAAGTGTACATGTTTATATAGTAACTAATTAAATGAAAAAATGAGCCAGACAATTTATGTTAAGATGTGAAATGCCATGCAGTTGTTTGTCATGATAACTGGTGTCAGATACACAATGCAATGTTGGCAATAGTCACTAAAAAGGAATATGTTTTTTATATATGAACAGGTGCATACCATCATACCCTCCGAGTACAAGCCACGGGAAGATCGGCCCACCAAATGTACCTAGGCACGGATCGTGGAGGGCGGAGGTATCATTTAGAGATGCTGGAGATCTGGAAAAGATTTAGGATTATTTGTTTTTAAAAATTATACATAAAACCATCTTTGTGAATGGCTTACGGAGATAGTGAGCTACTGAAGAATAGTCATTTTATACAGGTACTGAATGACCAGCACATGGCACAGTGACATGGCTACTGTAATACTGACTAGAGCAGTGATGGCTAACCTTGACACTCCAGCTGTTGTTGAACTACACATCCCAGCATGCCCTGCTTCAGTTTTGCTATTTGGCCATGAGAAAAACTGATGCAGGGCGCTGCTGGGATGTGTAGTTCAACAAGAGCTGGAGTGTCAAGGTTAGCCATCACTGGACTAGAGGATGCTATGGTTATCATTGTCTTATAAAGGGCTCATTGAAGATTCTATGGAAATGGTCTACTCTGATTACTGGAATTGTAATACTCAGGTAGAGTTATACCTATATTGGTGTAGGTGCAGCTTAAAACCCTGCAACAAAATTGGTAATGCCTCAGTTTTCTTACTTCTACTTAATAAGCCATCCTTTATTTTCTGGCATCAGTCTCACTGGAGATACAGTCCTGTGAAGAGAATCTCAGTGTGGGCTCTAGTGTGAAACCATTTTATCATAGCCACGTTTTGAAATGTTATTTGTGGAATATATAGGGCGCTATCCTTATTAGCAGCGGTATTTAATCGCTGCCAATAGGATCGCCTGGGGCTATTCGCACTTTTCAGGGAATATGTGAGGCACCCAAAGCATAATCCGCAATAAATGGCCTGCCGGATTCACGGTAACACATGGGTTCGGGAACTTATCCTGGATCCCATGTGTTAGTGCATGATCTCAGGTCCGTTTTTGCCCAAACAAAACTGCCCCTAATTGGATACCGTGATAATGACAATCGGTCAAAAATCGCGATATTTGGCTGTTTTGATCCACCGAAAACAGATCGCCTCTAAATGGATACTGCCCATAGGGGGAGAGGTATCAAGCCTTGGAGAGATATGAAGCAGAGAAGTTACCCAAATCAACCAATCAGCTTGTAACTGACATTTCACATACTGTACAATATATTTGGCTGTGGTTGCTTTGGGCAACTTCTGTATTTTATCTCTCTCCAAGGTCTGATACATCCCCCAACAGTTTCAAACATATACTGCAGTATAGGACCATACACCAAAATTGCTGCTAAAGAAAAGTAGCACAATAATGTAAAGACAACATACTGTACACAGTATAAGAAGTGGGTGTGGTAATCCGCAACAACTTCAAATCCGTATTCATCCCACACAGTATGATTCAACACGTCATAGCTGTTCTGGAAGTAGTTCAGCACACTGAGGATTGTGCAGTTGTTATTGTATGGTGCCAGCGGAGCCAAGCACAGGTCTTTCAGCATCACCGTCTCATTTTGGTAGGAAGCAGTTATGTTTTCAATGGCATTTTGCAATTCTAAGACCTGGGGGGAAAACAAATTCACAACTGAAAAAGTGTCCTGGCAAGCTGCATGTCACCCAGATCATCAAGTCTTATATACACTGGCTAAATGATTCCTTATATCAACTTTACACAAAGATGTCAAAACAGCACTAATACAAAAACACGCAGTAAGTTACATTTCCGGAATCTGAAATGACATTCTTAAAGTATAGAGACAAGGGAATTCAACTGATCGCTGTAAATTTTACTGCAGAAATAAAAAATAGAAAAAAACATGCTAGATCTCAATTTTTTTGCCCAGTGTTTTTATTGAACAAGTCAATTAATGCCCATTTTTTTTGTGGTAAAATGTACCTGTTATGGTGCAGAAAAACACCGGATCCGGGATAAGTTCCCAGATCTGTGTGTTTTCATAAAAAAATTTCACTTATTAGGGATTCCGTTTCTTTTGGTTCTGGGCAGGTGAAACAAATTCCCTGATTGTGCCGACTATCAGGTATATTGATGTTGGCCCCCGGGAATCAATTAGCCGTGGTCATTTATCGCAGCTAACTGAATTCCACCCAATGTATTAAAGTCAAGGTAGACTATGACATAGGAAGGTAGGAGAGACATGTAGCATACCAGTTAGGTAGAGATATAATAAAAACAGGATATAGATGACACATTTTATTCTATGTTGTAAACAAAAATCATCATTAAGCTGCATGGTACTGTATCGTCAAGCAGACAGAATAAAGCCGTATGTTACACTTCATACCCCATACAAGCAGAATTTTCTACATATCCAATCCGTTTTATGCTGTTTAACAGATGATATTTTTCTCTCGTTCACAAGCTACAAAACTCAAAATTAGTCATTTTTTGCAATCACTGCTAACCAGACCACTAGCAACATTTGTAACCTACTTTTTTTTTCTATATAAGGAAAGCATGGCTTGATATACAATGCAGAAAAAAACAGTCATTATTGTGAATGTGATATTGTACAGGCTACACACAAAGCTGCTCATAACAGATGGGTGCATGGTGAGCGTCCACAGCAGCCACATTCTGACATTTTTCTAGATCACATTTCAAGAAAGCAGAAACTGCACATTTTGTAAATGGCCGCCCCCCCTCCTCCACCCCAATATTTCTAGCCCAACCTGGAGATCCCAAACACATAGGGGCAAATGCAATAGTCCATGATCCGGAGAGATTCTTGCGAGATAGACAAAGATTTAAAGCAGCAATTACAGTAGTTTAAAGCCAAAACCAACCTAGCATTAAAAGTAATAACTATCTCGCCAGAATCGCACTGGCTCCTGCAAATCGTAGACTATTACATTTGGTCCATAGACTTAAAACATACAGTGCCCTATATACGAACCATACAAAGTAAGACCTCAAAAACTGCAGAACTCATACTCACCCTAGTTGAAATCAAGCATTAAGCACGTGTACTTAGAGCACCCTATAGCACGGATTGTGATATAAATAATGTAATACCACTTTTCCACAAAAAACCCAGGTCCGACCTGTGTTTCTGTACACGGTTCTAACCCAGGTCAGACCCCATTTACACTGCATATTGGACCAAGGTTATTCCTGGGTCAGCCCCGTTTACAATATACTGCATGGCTGCCCTGCATGTCACTCACAGACACTCCCTTGAGGCGGACCATACACAGCAGCTTTTAAGCATAACCTGGTTCAGATGACCTGGGTCACGCTGTTTACACTGCATCCTTACCTTGACCCACTCTTGTAGCTACCAGGGATAGATTCTAAGGTCACTCGACCCAGGTTATTTTTCAAGAACCCTTTTACACCGAGCCAAGACCTGGGTAGACCCAGCAGCAATCCAGGTTATTGCGGTAGTGGAAAAGGAGTATAATACCTCTTTCACACCGCCAATGCCAGATCCCACCCGGGAATTGGAAACAGGTCCTTCCCGGGTGGGATCCGACATTGGACGCTGCTGCTGGCTTCCCCGACCCAGCAATATGCTGGGCGGGTTGCCATAGCGGCGGGTTGCCATAGCGGCGGGTAGCGGGGCGGAAGATGAGCTCATCTCCGCGCCGCCTTTCCTTGTTGTAGTGAATGAGTCCCGGGTCGCATCGACCCGGAAGCCTGTTTGTGCTACCATTGACTCGGTATTGAACCCGGGAATAACACTCCTTTATTCCCGGGTTGAATGTCAGCTGCTGGTATTTCGGCTATGGCGCTTTCACACCGCACGCTGACTCGTGTCGACCCGGCAATATGTCGGGTCAATACCGGGTTATTTGTGCGGTGTGAAAGGGGGATAAGTGAATAGGCTTGTAGATCAGCATTAGTTATGCGTTTATCATAAAGCTTCCTATAAGCCTTAATGCCCAGTAATTAGCATATTAAGTTGCAGGAAAGCTTCAGCAACAGAGGGCCAGATGTAATGCAGCGTGAGACAGCCGAAGCTCAAAGATTCTGGACAAACTTTTTTTTTTTTTTTTTTTAAAGCGGCAATCATTTACGAGGCAAAACCAACTTGGGTTTGCCTTAGAAATGTTTGCTGCTTTATAAAAAAAAAAAAACTATGCGTTTTGACGGCCCACAGTGTAAAAAGCAAGATCTAAGTTTTAGCTGTGATTTTAACAAACGTTATATTATACCTGTATGTACAAAGCGTTACAGTGAATGACAATGAAAACCATTGCACCATGGTTCTAGTTAAAATAACTAAAGGCACTGTGGGGCAGATTTAGTAAGCTCGGTGAAGTGATAAATTGGAAGGTGATAAAGGACCAGCCAGTCAGCTCCTAAATGTCATTTTTCAAACCCAGCCTGTGAGTTGGTAGTTAGGATTTGATTGGCTGGTGCATTATCACCTTCCACTTTATCACTTCACCGAGCTTAATAAATCTACCCCTGTGTAACTGAAGTAATTTATGTATCATCATGACATTTGTGTCAGCTTAGATAAGTATGTGTCTACATACAATCCAACAATCTCCTGGTGTTTTGCAAATTGTTCCTATAGATTGAAACATGTAAGTTAAAGAATTTTGCTAGACCTGCAATTTAGTAGTTAGAAACTTCATACAAAGCCCTTATCTTGTCACTTTGTGACACCATGAATAGCCAATACATTCCATCTTAAAAAGCATCATCCCTGTTACTTAGATCTCCAACTGCAACTAAGCATGAGTTTACTATGACCAAAGCAGGGGCCTAGCGCTATCCAAAATCAAGATCTAGCAAGAATTATGGGCCTAATTCAGAGTTGATCGCAGCAGCAAATTTGTTAGCAGTTGGGCAAAACCATGTGCACTTCAGCCGGGGGCACAGATAAAACGTGCAGAGAGAGTTAGATTTGGGTGGGGAGTATTCAAACCGAAATCTAAATTGTAGTGTAAAAATAAAGCAGGCAGTATTTACCCTGCACAGAAACAAAATAACCCACCCAAATCTAACTCTCTCTGCAAATGTTATATCTGCCCCCCCTGCAGTGCACATGGTTTTGCCCAACTGTTAACAAATTTGCTGCTGCAATCAACTCTGAATTACCCCTTATGTCCAGGTACTGTAAGTCTATGGAAAAAACAACAGACAGTAATATTTGCCTTTCTTCCATTCCTTACATGTGCATTCATGTGATGCCTTTTTACTACAAGATGTATGAAGATTTAATTTATTATCCTTGTAAGCATTCTTAATAATGTAAATAAATCTCCATAATCCTTATGTTATGTAAAACACAACCATTCACACAGTCAGATCATAACTCAATTACCTGAGACAGAATGTCAAAGGTTAAAGGTGGACCAAAATGTACATCATTGCCTGCTGGATATGGAGAATAGGTGCCGCCCTTGCTGAACGGTGCAGTGATGATCAGCTGCTCGGTACGGAAGAAAGGGCCGAAATGTGTGTCAAAGTAATCCTTCTCTCGGCGTGCCTGGCTGTGGGGATCAGACCAAAGTTCCACAGGGTCCGTCGTTACCCGCATAAACTTTAGCCCAGCGCAACACACAGCAATAAGAACAAGAGAGAAGAAGATAACAATCCAGGGGTGTCGGACACAGAAGGAACCCCATTTTGTGAAAGCCACTCGCAGACCATTCTCAAGCCGCTCCCCAATTCTATCACAGCATGATGGATCACCTGTAATGTACGAGAGCCAAGTGCAAGGGTATTAAAAGATTGTCAGTCACTGAAGTGTTGTGCAGCTACTGTATATCTTACACAAACACCACTAACTAGAGCAGGAGCTCACCTCAAGGCTGCTGTGAGGCAATTAGAATAACGCCACCCTGTTATTTACTATACGCTGTAACAGTACTAACTAGATTGGATGAAAAATATTTTTTTGGTTGTTTAAATAAAGTTTCTTTGTGCATCGTTTATTTGTACACACTGGAGCGATGTTGTTCCAAAATGCCGTTTTGGAACGATATATCGCTTACATCGCTCAGTGCGTACACAGGATTGTACGCTCCCGCACATGTGCTGTACATCAAACCTAGCATCCACTGCTAACGTCCTTGTTTATGCTAATGAAGGAGGGAACACGGGGGGCCATTCCGAGTTGATCGTAGCCCTGCAAAATTTGCAGGGCTACGATCATGTCCATGTACATGCGGGGGACGCCCAGCACAGGGCTATCCCACCCTGCATGTTAGTGCCCCCCCCCCCGCAGCAGAAGTGCAAAAGCATCGCACAGCGGCGATGCTTTTGCACTTTAGGAGTAGCTCCCGGCCAGCGCAGCTTTAGCTACTCGTCACGTCACGCAGCCACTGTGGCCCGCCCACCCCCCGCACGGTCCGGACACGCCTGCGTTGGCCGGACCGCGCTCATGAAACGGTGGCCAGACGCCGCCTTTTCGTCCCCCCCGCCCAGCGACTGCCTCTGCCTGTCAATCAGGCAGAGGCGATCGTACTGCAGCGATGGCCTTCGGCCGTCTGGCATGCGCCGGCACACTGCGGCGCCGGCGCAGTTCTGACCCGATTGCACCTCTGCGATAAGGTGCAGCATGCGATCGGGTCAGAATGACCCCCATGGTCGTTCTGTTCTTCATTAACATTGTGTCAGTGTGCATTTGTTCCGATGTCGGAACGAATGCCCGTCGATTCAGTGTGTACCCAGCTTAACAGTACAGGCCCTGATCCCAGCAGAAAAACCAGGTCTTCTAATTAATATAAAACCAGTGCTATCAAGATAAAAAAAAACGTACACCCACATAGGGGTATATTCAATAGGAGTCGGATCAATTCCGACATGCAGTTGTCGGAATGGATCCGACAACCCCTATTCAATGGACGGCCAAATCAGACTGTCGGATTTGGCCGTACACAGGGACCCGTCCTGCCGCTGCTGTCAGTGGCTGCAGCTGCGCTGACAGCAGCGGCCAGGTGCGCAGATGGCGGCGGGGGTAAGCTGGGAGTCTCCCCCCGCCGCCGCAGCCATGTCCCCCTGCCGGCTGCCGATCTCTGCTCCCCCCGCGGCCCGCAGGACCGCTTGTCTTCTCACCTCAATCCGAATTGTTTTCAAGTCGGATTGAGTTTGTCGGAAAGGGGGCCAAAACCTGTCGGATTTGGCCCCATTTCAGACAGAAGCACGTGGATCGGCGGCTATTCCGCCGATCCACGTGTTCTCTGACAAGTCGGGATTTCCCGACTTGTCGTAAAAAATCAGCCCCTAATTGAATAGGTCGGAACCCCTTCCGACCTATTTCTGTCAGAAGCTGCCGTCTTTCCGACAAGACAGCAGCTTCCGACAGTTACTGAATACAGCCCATAGTGGTATTACATGTGTAAAACAGCCTGCACTGGTTGTTTCTGTAACAGGGAACCAGGCACCAACACCTGCACTTTAGAGCAGTCTGTAATCAGAGTTCATGGGAATTATTTGTGGTTAATTTTTTATTATAATGAAATGTACTTGAATACACATTTTGCTTTCATTTCCAGACATACCTGCTATAGAAGTGGAATTGACAGAATATGCTAAAGTGCTGTCAATTGGAGCATATTCTGAAACAATATTCTTTTTCCTGAAATAGTTAAACAAAACACGCATTTAAAAAAAGGAACTTGTTAAAAGATACACATCTTATACATAAACGTTAATAGATAAAAAAAAATATATTTTGCAACTGAAGATAAGTAAAATAAGGACGTAAACTGGGTGCCAAACCATAAGTAATAAAAGTATGAGTACTGAAGATGGATAACATTTCCACATAAGTCCCTAAAGGCTATGGCCTAAGAATATCCTTACAAAGAACTAAGGAACAAATACTGTAGGGTTGAAATTACCAAAAGGCTAGATGGACCAAGAAGTTCTTATCGGTCATCAAATTCAATGTTTCTAATAGAAATAGGTATGACATGGCCAGACTGAGGAATGAAAGACCCAGTCCAACCTTTCAATTTGTTTTTAAATATTTAGCATTGATGCGAACGGTAATGACCAATATACATCTCAAACCGTTTTGGTGTCACTAAATAGCAAGACCCATTAAATCAGCCAATCACTACACATGACTAGGAGACAGAAGAAGTGATTTAGGCATTTTTATTTTCTTATAGTTTATAATAAGAATTTACTTACCGATAATTCTATTTCTCGTAGTCCGTAGTGGATGCTGGGGACTCCGTCAGGACCATGGGGAATAGCGGCTCCGCAGGAGACAGGGCACAAAAGTAAAAGCTTTAGGATCAGGTGGTGTGCACTGGCTCCTCCCCCTATGACCCTCCTCCAAGCCTCAGTTAGGATACTGTGCCCAGACGAGCGTACACAATAAGGAAGGATCTTGAATCCCGGGTAAGACTCATACCAGCCACACCAATCACACTGTACAACCTGTGATCTGAACCCAGTTAACAGCATGATAACAGCGGAGCCTCTGAAAAGATGGCTCACAACAATAATAACCCGATTTTTGTAACAATAACTATGTACAAGTATTGCAGACAATCCGCACTTGGGATGGGCGCCCAGCATCCACTACGGACTACGAGAAATAGAATTATCGGTAAGTAAATTCTTATTTTATCTGACGTCCTAAGTGGATGCTGGGGACTCCGTCAGGACCATGGGGATTATACCAAAGCTCCCAAACGGGCGGGAGAGTGCGGATGACTCTGCAGCACCGAATGAGAGAACTCCAGGTCCTCCTCAGCCAGGGTATCAAATTTGTAGAATTTTGCAAACGTGTTTGCCCCTGAGCAAGTAGCAGCTCGGCAAAGTTGTAAAGCCGAGACCCCTCGGGCAGCCGCCCAAGACGAGCCCACCTTCCTTGTGGAATGGGCATTTACAGATTTTGGCTGTGGCAGGCCTGCCACAGAATGTGCAAGCTGAATTGTACTACAAATCCAACGAGCAATCGTCTGCTTAGAAGCAGGAGCACCCAGCTTGTTGGGTGCATACAGGATAAACAGCGAGTCAGTTTTCCTGACTCCAGCCGTCCTGGAAACATATGTTTTCAGGGCCCTGACAACGTCTAGCAACTTGGAGTCCTCCAAGTCCCTAGTAGCCGCAGGCACAATAATAGGTTGGTTCAGGTGAAACGCTGACACCACCTTAGGGAGAAACTGGGGACGAGTCCGCAGTTCTGCCCTGTCCGAATGGAAAATCAGATATGGGCTTTTGTGAGACAAAGCCGCCAATTCTGACACTCGCCTGGCCGAGGCCAGGGCCAACAGCATGGTCACTTTCCATGTGAGATATTTCAAATCCACAGATTTGAGCGGTTCAAACCAATGTGATTTGAGGAATCCCAGAACTACGTTGAGATCCCACGGTGCCACTGGAGGCACAAAAGGGGGTTATATATGCAGTACTCCCTTGACGAATGTCTGGACTTCAGGAACTGAAGCCAATTCTTTCTGGAAGAAAATCGACAGGGCCGAAATTTGAACCTTAATGGACCCCAATTTGAGGCCCATAGACACTCCTGTTTGCAGGAAATGCAGGAATCGACCGAGTTGAAATTCCTCCGTGGGGGCCTTCCTGGCCTCACACCACACAACATATTTTCGCCAAATGCGGTGATAATGTTGTGCGGTCACCTCCTTCCTGGCTTTGACCAGGGTAGGTATGACTTCTTCCGGAATGCCTTTTTCCCTTAGAATCCGGCGTTCAACCGCCATGCCGTCAAACGCAGCCGCGGTAAGTCTTGGAACAGACAGGGTCCTTGCTGAAGCAAGTCCCTTCTTAGCAGCAGAGGCCATGGGTCCTCTGTGAGCATCTCTTGAAGTTCCGGGAACCAAGTCCTTCTTGGCCAATCTGGAGCCACAAGTATAGTTCTTACTCCTCTCCGTCTTATAATTCTCAGTACCTTGGGTATGAGAGGCAGAGGAGGGAACACATACACTGACTGGTACACCCACGGTGTTACCAGAGCGTCCACAGCTATTGCCTGAGGGTCCCTTGACCTGGCGCAATACCTGTCCAGTTTTTTGTTGAGGCGGGACGCCATCATGTCCACCTTTGGTCTTTCCCAACGGTTCACAATCATGTGGAAGACTTCCGGATGAAGTCCCCACTCTCCCGGGTGGAGATCGTGAACACTGCTGACAATGCTATCACATGATTTTCCGCCCAGCGGAAAATCCTTGCAGCTTCTGCCATTGCCCTCCTGCTTCTTGTGCCGCCCTGTCTGTTTACGTGGGCGACTGCCGTGATGTTGTCCGACTGGATCAGCACCGGTTGACCTTGAAGCAGAGGTCTTGCTAGGCTTAGAGCATTGTAAATTGCCCTTAACTCCAGTATGTTTATGTGAAGTGAAGTCTCCAGACTTGACCACACTCCCTGGAAATTTTTTCCCTGTGTGACTGCTCCCCAGCCCCTCAGGCTGGCATCCGTGGTCACCAGGACCCAGTCCTGAATGCCGAATCTGCGGCCCTCTAGTAGATGAGCACTCTGCAGCCACCACAGAAGAGACACCCTTGTCCTTGGAGACAGGGTTATCCGCTGATGCATCTGAAGATGCGATCCGGACCATTTGTCCAGCAGATCCCACTGAAAAGTTCTTGCGTGAAATCTGCCGAATGGAATCGCTTCGTAGGAAGCCACCATTTTTCCCAGGACCCTTGTGCAATAATGCACTGACACTTTTCCTGGTTTTAGGAGGTTCCTGACTAGCTCGGATAACTCCCTGGCTTTCTCCTCCGGGAGAAACACCTTTTTCTGGACTGTGTCCAGAATCATCCCTAGGAACAGCAGACGTGTCGTCGGGATCAGCTGCGATTTTGGAATATTTAGAATCCACCCGTGCTGTTGTAGCAGTATCCAAGATAGTGCTACTCCGACCTCCAACTGTTCCCTGGACTTTGCCCTTATCAGGAGATCGTCCAAGTAAGGGATAATTAAGACGCCTTTTCTTCGAAGAAGAATCATCATTTCGGCCATTACCTTGGTAAAGACCCGGGGTGCCGTGGACAATCCAAACGGCAGCGTCTGAAACTGATAGTGACAGTTCTGTACTACGAACCTGAGGTACCCTTGGTGAGACGGGCAAATTTGGACATGGAGGAAAGCATCCTTGATGTCCAGGGACACCATATAGTCCCCTTCTTCCAGGTTCGCTATCACTGCTCTGAGTGACTCCATCTTGAATTTGAACCTTTGTATGTAAGTGTTCAAAGATTTCAGATTTAAAATAGGTCTCACCGAGCCGTCTGGCTTCGGTACCACAAATAGTGTGGAATAATACCCCTTTCCCTGTCGTAGGAGGGGTACTCTTATTATCACCTGCTGGGAATACAGCTTGTGAATTGCTTCCAATACTGCCTCCCTGTCGGAGGGAGACGTTGGTAAAGCAGACTTCAGGAACCTGCGAGGGGGAGACGTCTCGAATTCCAATCTGTACCCCTGGGATACTACCTGTAGGATCCAGGGGTCCACTTGCGAGTGAGCCCACTGCGCGCTGAAACTCTTGAGACGACCCCCCACCGTACCCGAGTCCGCTTGTAAGGCCCCAGCGTCATGCTGAGGCCTTGGCAGAAGCGGTGGAGGGCTTCTGTTCCTGGGAAGGGGCTGCCTGCTGCAGTCTTTTTCCCTTTCCTCTACCCCGGGGCAGATATGACTGGCCTTTTGCCCGCTTGCCCTTATGGGGACGAAAGGACTGAGGCTGAAAAGACGGTGTCTTTTTCTGCTGAGAGGAGACTTGGGATAAAAAAGGTGGATTTTCCAGCTGTTGCCGTGGCCACCAGGTCCGATAGACCGACCCCAAATAACTCCTCCCCTTTATACGGCAATACTTCCATGTGCCGTTTGGAATCCGCATCACCTGACCACTGTCGTGTCCATAAACATCTTCTGGCAGAAATGGACATCGCACTTACTCTTGATGTCAGAGTGCAAATATCCCTCTGTGCATCACGCATATATAGAAATGCATCCTTTAAATGCTCTATAGTCAATAAAATACTGTCCCTGTCAAGGGTATCAATATTTTCAGTCAGAGATTCCGACCAAACCCCCCCCAGCACTGCACATGCATGCTGGGGCGATGCTGGTCGCAGTATAACATCAGTATGTGTGTATATACTTTTTAGAGTATTTTCCAGCCTCCTATCAGCTGGATCTTTGAGGGCGGCCGTATCAGGAGACGGTAACGCCACTTGTTTTGATAAGCGTGTGAGCGCCTTATCTACCCTAGGGGGTGTTTCCCAGCGCGCCCTAACCTCTGGCGGGAAAGGGTATAATGCCAATAACTTCTTTGAAATTAGCACTTCCTATCGGGGGTAACCCACGCTTCATCACACACTTCATCAATTTATCTGATTCAGGAAAAACTACAGGTAGTTTTTTTTTCACACCCCACATAATACCCTTTTTTTGGTACTTGTAGTATCAGAAATATGTAACACCTCCTTCATTGCCCTTATCATGTAACGTGTGGCCCTACTGGAAAAT
This sequence comes from Pseudophryne corroboree, assembly GCF_028390025.1. NCBI lineage: Eukaryota > Metazoa > Chordata > Amphibia > Anura > Myobatrachidae > Pseudophryne > Pseudophryne corroboree. The sequence continues at coordinate 633,999,251 of NC_086448.1, forward strand.
ACGTCTGTTTCTTCACCGTCGACACTGGAGTCAGTGTCCGTGTCTGTGTCTGTGTCGACCGACTGAGGTAATGGCCGTTTTAAAGCCCCTGACGGTGTTTGAGACGCCTGGACAGGTACTAATTGGTTTGCCGGCCGTCTCACGTCGTCAACCGACCTTGCAGCGTGTTGACATTATCACGTAATTCCATAAATAAGCCATCCATTCCGGTGTCGACTCCCTAGGGGGTGACATCACCATTACAGGCAATTTCTCCGCCTCCACACCAACATCGTCCTCATACATGTCGACACACACGTACCGACACACAGCACACACACAGGGAATGCTCTGATAGAGGACAGGACCCCACTAGCCCTTTGGGGAGACAGAGGGAGAGTTTGCCAGCACACACCAAAACGCTATAATTATACAGGGACAACCTTATAATAAGTGTTTTCCCTTATAGCATCTTAATATATTATAATATCGCCACACAAAATGCCCCCCCTCTCTGTTTTAACCCTGTTTCTGTAGTGCAGTGCAGGGGAGAGCCTGGGAGCCTTCCTAGCAGCGGAGCTGTGTAGGAAAATGGCGCTGTGTGCTGAGGAGAATAGGCCCCGCCCACTTTCCGGCGGGCTCTTCTCCCGGTTTTTCTGACAACCTGGCAGGGGTTAAATACATCCATATAGCCTCAGGGGCTATATGTGATGTATTTTTAGCCAGCATAGGTACTTTCATTGCTGCCCAGGGCGCCCCCCCCCAGCGCCCTGCACCCTCAGTGACCGTTGGTGTGAAGTGTGCTGAGAGCAATGGCGCACAGCTGCCGTGCTGTGCGCTACCTTAAGAAGACTGGGAAGTCTTCAGCCGCCGATTTCTGGACTTCTTCTCTCTTCAGCATCTGCAAGGGGGTCGGCGGCGCGGCTCCGGTGACCCATCCAGGCTGTACCTGTGATCGTCCCTCTGGAGCTAGTGTCCAGTAGCCTAAGAAGCCAATCCATCCTGCACGCAGGTGAGTTCACTTCTTCTCCCCTAAGTCCCGCGTTGCAGTGAGCCTGTTGCCAGCAGGACTCACTGAAAATAAAAAACCTAACAAACTTTTACTCTAAGCAGCTCTTTAGGAGAGCCACCTAGATTGCACCCTTCTCGGACGGGCACAAAAACCTAACTGAGGCTTGGAGGAGGGTCATAGGGGGAGGAGCCAGTGCACACCACCTGATCCTAAAGCTTTTACTTTTGTGCCCTGTCTCCTGCGGAGCCGCTATTCCCCATGGTCCTGACGGAGTCCCCAGCATCCACTTAGGACGTCAGAGAAATATTTTTATTAGGGAAGCCAATCCCGGGCCATTTTTTCAATCCCGGGTATCGGGATTGAAAAATGGCCAATCCAGGGATTCCCGGGATACCCGGGATTGGCTTTTAGCTATGTGGCCGTCCCCTCGCCCCACCCCGCCGCGCACACATAACTCACCATATACTGGGGGCGGGTGGGTGGGAAACATCCTCTGATCGCTGCTGGTGGCTCCTAGGAGCGGCTGACGGCGCAGCATGACCTCTCACGCTGCGCTGGGGAGCCAGAACAAGGAAGCCGGGCTGCGTCTGAGCGTCCTGTGGACGCTCAACGCTGATTCCTCAATCCCCGGGATTGGAGCTTCCAATCCCGGGACTGAATCCCGGCCATTTTTGGCCCTAAATCCTGGGATCCCACCGATCCCGGGATTGGCCACCATAACTTTTATCATCTGATTTAGTTTCACTTATTCTTTCCCTTCCCAGTCTTTGCGCACACTTATTCTTACTCATGTGTTTGTTTAGCCACACTCAAGGCATAATGGATGTCAACCGCAATAACATATCACTTTAATAAACAGAAAGAATGATATCTAAAAACAAACTTTAACAAACTAGATCAGATACCTAAACCCATGGAACCCATACCAATAATCAACCCCCTCATACATAAATCACTGGAGGCCTAGGTCACCAAAGACTCCCAAAATGTTACACAGATAACAAAACATTATAGAGATCTGGCGTAATTAACAATAAAGCTCATTACATTTCAAAGTGGAGGACTCTGAATATACTTAAACTAAAAGCAGAATTAAACACACAAAAAGCACTTGGACACATTTGATTCTCACAATAAGATACAATACACAGACCTAAGAACAACCATTCTGAATAACAAGATCCCATATTCTAAAAATAGGAACGCAAATAATAATAGAAAAAAACACATGAAATACACAGGAATCTCCTTTTAGATATACCCAACCAACCAACTAAGGTATCCTCCAAATCTGCCACCACAAAACACAAATATGACCTAATAGGAGATAAGAAAACCTCATCCCTACATAAGCACCAAAACGAAATAGAATTCAGAGCAGGAGACAGAGATAAGTCAAAAGACAACAAACACATGTGAACTGGAACCCAAGAAACAACAGGGTTTTCCAAAATTCTAAGTAATACTCTGAACACACACCAAGTTTCATACAAACATCTCATATATAATAGCCCAGATCTGTGACTCTGTGCCTGTGTGTCTAATGCTGGGCGGAGTCACGAAGCTGGGCGGAGTCAACAGCATTTGCAAGGAAACACACCATGCCCTGGGCCAGCCCCAGGTAAAAGATGCCCCCTGACACTAACTACAGTATAGGGGGGTGGCCATGGCCATCAGTACCACCACACACGGCTCCAGGCAGCAGCAGCAGGGAGGGTAACACAGGTTATGCGGAGGGGACTTTCTTGCACCGGCAGGACACCCGTCGCACCTCTCCTGGCTACACAATGTCCTTGCCCCCTTACACCCACACCCCACGCTGAAGACCCCTCCCTTATGCATCCATATCCCCCCCTACCGCATCCAGCCAGTGGGGGGGCTGTGCAGGGCGGCAGCAGGCAACTACTAGGTACAGCGGGACGGAACACGGAGCACACACTCACTAATCCCCAGTGCTGCACATACAAAGCTCCCTCCTACTGCCACCTCACCTTGCACCACGCTCCGCTCCGAACACACTACTATGGCGGCCGCCTGACAGCCAGCCCGCAACTCCGGGAACACGTGCGCCGGCACCACATTCACATCCCTGCCGCCAGGCACACAGTGTGGAGACATCCCGCCCTTCGCAAGGGCCAGACCAAATGCCCCTGGCCGGAGCCAGGGCGGGACACTGCTCCAGCCACAGTGCTGCTGAGCGGGAGCTCCCTCCCTCAGTGGCCAATTATGTCAATGCAGCAGGTAGGGAGTTCACACTACCCGCATATGCTACAGGCACACCTCCAAATTTCAACACACCACCCCAACTGAGCCTCCATCACCGCACCCTCTTCTCCTTCACACACATGAACACTTCACTCCCACCCCCACCCCCCCCTCTGCGTGCCCACACACACACATTCCCTTCCCCATCCCTGCACATCCTACACTCAACCCCAACACCTCATGACCCCCTAACGCTCACACCACAACAAACACAAACCTCGCACACCCACAACTCCTCCAAACAACAAACACCTCGCCCCACGTGCAACACCCACCGCACCCCACAAGCCCTTCCCACAACCAAACTAGGCCCATACCTCCCACCCACCTTCCTCAAATATACCACCCTTCCACCAGCACCTCAACACAGCCTTCCCCATAGGCCTACCCCACTCCCACCTTCTCTCCTGCACACACCACACCACCCAATACCTTCAACCATCCCCCCACCGCATGTGGTCCTCTCCCACCCATGGCACCTTAGGACACCCTCCCCCATCCCCCTGGACCCCACACACACAACTCCACCAACAAACACCTCCTGTCCCCTGCACAATCGCTCACCCCTATACGACAGCATATACAGTCTACAACCACAAACCAGTCTTGTCCGCACCCCATCATCCAACGGCATCTCACGGACCCCCAACACAATCCACATACCACTCACAACCCCCACTCCACTAACCACATTACCTTCACCACCCTCCACAATCCAGCACAAAACCCCCCAAAATGCAATACATCCTCCAAACCTGACCGTCAAACACCTGACCCTCCCCCCCAACAAGCACCTATTATCAACACCCTCTGCCATACGCTGCACCCCCTCTGACCCCACCTCTCCAGCACCCATTCCACACTCACATACAGCACATCCTTTCCCCCTCCACCATTTCCATCCCCCCACAGCCAACACTCCACCACTCACAGCATGTACACACCCCATTTGCAACAGCACCTCTATAAAGCACACCCCCATCCACAGGCCCCTTTTGCAACCACCCATCCCCCACACACACCACTTTGAACACCATCCGTCCCCCCTAGCAGTCACTATCTACATCAGGGATAAACAACGGCACGGATACACACCTCCAACTCACTTCATCCTCCCCCCTTCAAATTAAAACCACACACAATTTACTTTTAAAATCTACCACCACAACCCATCCGCCTGTGCAACACCCACCGCACATCACAAGGCCGTCCCACAACCAAGATATCAAGGACAGCTGCTTGATGATGAACGACACTTTTTATACTGTAACGCAAAAACATTTTTTTATACATTTCTTTTACACCTACATTCTGTACATCGTTCCCTGCAGGCGTTATTTACCCACTCACAAGGGTCTATACCCTGTTCACCATCAGACGGCCTTTTGTCGTGCTATATTTAACCAATCTGAAAAATACCCTTTCCGATAATACTCCCTATAATACAGCTATTCTACACCTTGAATTTTGGTAAGGGGGTTAAGAGGGCAAAGCCCCTTACGATGGTGTGAAGAGCGCCCTTAGGGCGAGATGTATCACCTAGTTATACATGTCAAGCTTTGACGCATACACAGGAGAGAACAAACACTGTAGACAACTACAAAGATACTTCACAGAATCAGCCCTTGAGAAACACAACTCACAGTAACCACAATGGGGGTAATTCAGGTCTGATTGCTGCTGTGCGTTTTCGCACAGCAGCGATCAGGTCATAACAGCGCATGCACCGCAATGTGCACGCGTGTCGGACAACAACAACGGGGATCGCCGGTCAGCGATGGGATGGTGTGAAAAATCCATTCGCAAGGGCGTTCACAAGGTGATTGACAGTAGGAAGCAGTTTGTGGGTGGTAACTGACCGTTTACTGGGAGTGTTCTGGAAAACACAGACAGGCCCAAGCGTTTTAAGGGAGGGTGTCTGAAGTCAGCTCCGGCCCCAATCAGCCTGATTCAATTGCACTGGAAGAGTAAGTCCTGGGCTGCGCAGAGACTGCACACACAGAATTTTAGCGGCTCGTCGTACACATAGCATCATACACAGCGAAAATACACTCCCCCTGTAGGCGGCGACTATCTGAACGAAGGACAGCAAAATACGCAGCCCAGCGATCAGATCTGAATTACCCCCAATAACCAAACAGAAAGACAACCGACATGCCACATTCAAACCTACATTAACATTTCTCACACACTACATGCACGTGTCTGTAACACACATTATATACACGTTAGGAGAAAACCCTAGGCCTTAAAATCTAAACAAGCAAGGATCTTACAGCACCTGATATGGTGCAGCTTTCTGATAGCAGAGCACTTGTACCAGGTAGAGTGATATACACGATTTATTGGTGAAATACCAAATTATATACACAGTATATGGGCAGTATCCAATTAGCCGCGGTAATTGCTAATTGACTCGCCCGGGGCTATCTTCTTAGCCCTGTTACCAGCACTTTTCAGGGATTTTGTTTTACTTGTTTCAGGTAGGCAAAACCAAATCCCCGAGAAGTAACCATTTTTATCTGCGATCACTTCCACGAAAGTACATAGCATACGCAAAAAACCACAGATCTATGTGTTTCCGAGCGAAAACAGGTAATTGGCCGCATAAAAAACAAACAAAAAAACAACATGCTATAAATGGATAGCCCGATAAGGACCATCTCGCAAAAATCACAATAAAAGCCCTTCATTTTGTGCAATCAATTACTGCGGCTAGTAGGATACTACCCCCTACATATCCTTCCTCACACGTTTTTTTTAGAATAATTGTTTTGGTGTATTTTTATGAAGTTTTAAAACACATCTTTCGAATGACACAGTGGCACATATGCACTTTATTTTTTTGAGCACTGAGTAAATTTATAAGTTACAGCAGTGTTTCCAAAATGGAGTACCTGCAGAGGTCCCACGGTATGGGGGTCTAAGAACAAATAAAATTTATGTCAATGTGATTGGCAATCATATGTGGACAAACAGAAGTGCAACCATGTCCACTATTACTTAACTGGAATACAGGTAAGTATAATTTACTTAATTTAATAAACCTTGCTAAAACTTCTCAATCGGAAACTTTTGGCCTAGTGGCGCCATTAAAAAAATTACAAACCTGTAGGGCAATGTGATTCAAGTAAGTATATATATGCTCTTTCCGTCTTATCTCCCCGAAAAATCTAAGGTAAAATATGGAGGAAGTGGAGAAAGAAAGCCATTTTGAAACGCATCACTTATTTTGAGTTCTGGCATGCGAGTACGGTACAGAATTTAAGGCACCCCTTTTCTTCTTTATTGCTGACAATTATACCTGATGAAACATCATGCTTTGAAGGACTGGTGGCAATGCAATATTAGTGTGAGATCAAACATTTTATAGTGCCAGTAAGCACTTATTGTGTTACAGGTCGGGTATCCGTTATCCGGACACCTGTTAACCGAAATATTCCGAAAACCGGAATATTTCAGTCCTGTAGTGACGTCATGACGCGGCCGGCGTCATGACGTCACTGGAGTCTGCGGCCAATCACAGACAGGTGGGGGAGTGGCTTTTCAGCCATTCCCTCACCGCCGCTGACTCCCAGTACCCGCCGCTGACCCCTCGGACTCCCCCACTGATGCGCCAGTTCCCCGGGACCCTCACCGTCATGCTGGGCTCACGGCGGTCCCCCCTGCCGACTTGCTGGATCCTCGAAACCCATACAGATAACAGGTAATCTGTTATCCGGAAAAATCCCATATCCGGAATGCTCCTGCTCCCGAGCATTCCGGATATGGGATACTCAACCTGTATTATTGGACCATTCTTAGGGGTTCAGTGCCATCAACTATCACTGTTGTTGAGAGAAATGAGATACTATATACACTTAGATAATAATAAATATTTGCTAAACAGTGCAATAAATGACATATCATATAGACTAACTTTTGCAATAAACACAAAGTTCTTAGTGAACATTTTTAGCAAACTGCAGATGCCTATCTACCACGGCACAGTGACCTCTTGTAGATGGAAACCTACACGAACATTATTTTTTTTACCATACTTTGTACCTCTGAAGCAAGTAATATTTTCAGGAACCATATTGCTCTAAATAAGCTAATTGAACACTTAAGAATAGATTGGTGGGATGTGGAGCCAAAAAGAAGTCATCCACCTTTAAAAACATACAAAATTCCAAGGCAGGGGGATTGGTCCGCATGCTCTAAATTTATATGCATGATACTTATTACATTTGTGGGATGTGTTATTTGTTTTCTCTTTGTTCTGACAAGAAGTATTTGGAAAACTCCAAAAAACCTGCATTTGACTCTGTATAATACACTAAAATAAAAAAAATATGCATAAGTTACCTAGCCAAAATGTACTGTATATCACTCAAATATGTAAATGTACCTGTAACACCAAGCTCCAATGACAGCTGCAGAGAAGAGTAGCAGGAACACAGCATATGCTATCCACATAATGACAGCCATAGCATCCAAACCCAAAATAAGCCAAGGTGACGGGGGTGGAGGCGGTGCGGGTTTGTTCCCACACACCAGTGTGCAGTCCTGACAACTGCAGGGGGCGCTGTCTTCATCCACAGACTCATTGCATCCTTTTGTGCCATTGTTCATGGGAATCATTGGAGGTAATGACTGATCTGCAAGGTACATACATAATAAATTATGCAGTCAGGAACCTAATGAGCAAAGATATATTCCTTACTCCCAGAGAAAGGCACCATGACAGCAATACAGATGGCGGCGCCATTTTTTCTAGCATGCCATAAACATAAATGGACATACATTGAACAACGTTAATTCCTATGTACTTTAACTACTCTGCAGAATAATCCAATGTGTAACATATAGAGTTATCTAATTTCAGAATTTTCATCAACTGGTTGCATGTGTTCTAGATTGCAGAATGAATGTAAATTATATGGAATAGTGATGGTAGACACTGAAGAAAGATCACTGTTGAAAATATTCTAATGCAAAAATGTATTTAAAAGTACTTACAAAATAAGTGAAATAATTTTAACCCCCAAAAAATAAAATAAAATAATAATAATAATTTTAAATGTATGGACAGTATATGTATGGTTTTTATATTTAGTAAGATTATGGAAAATATTTTGTCCTCTGTTCGTTTCAGCCTAAAATACCTTTTTATTTTACAGTTTTGAAAAGATTCTGATGCTTTTGGCTCAATTGTATACTGGTCCCACTGGCTTTTTATTTTTGTTTGCTTTTATTTTAATCATTTGTTTTTTTTATTGATTTTCAACAAACATAGAAAAATAAACCAGAACAAAAAAAAAGGTGCATTTCAAGTAGTGTCACTTGACGTTAGCATATACAGACAATGGTATATCCAGTAGACATGTAAATAGCATACTAAGGAATGGAACTCAATGAGTAAGGAGAATTCTGATTGGAGAAGGATAAGGTGCATACACACTGCACAATATTGCGACACATCATTCACGAATGCAGCATGGCCCCCGCTCCCCCGTCCTGTCCCCGCCGTCGTTCATTGCTGCGGGCATCGGCAAGTGTGTATGCACTTGTTGATACCGGTACCCCTGCCGGGTCCAGTCACTGACGGCAGTGCATTGTTTGCGAGTCGTCTAGACACATTAGGGGGATTTGGATACCCGGGTTACAAATACAAGCTGTTATTCTGGAGCAAAAAGCAAACACCCACAGGCATAGCCAAAGAAGATGCCAGAAATCAGCAGCTGGAGCAGAACACGCAGCTGACATCGACCCTCCAAATTGAAAAAGTGTGCTCGGGGTCGAGTAGACCCTATGTTAAATATATAGCTGTATCTGCTGAAATCTAGCATAGGCTGTGGCGTCCCTGGGGGACCTAAGGACATAATTACAATCATCAACAATAATTATGCTCAAATCTGCTTCCCATCGAGCATGAAGAGCATGCAGTTCATCTGTCCCAAAGGAGGAGAGTAGATAAGAGTAGATTATAGAGACGGTCTTACGACAGGGCATGGTACAAACCAGCGTATGAACAAAGGTTTCAGAGAATAATGGAGCAGCCCCCCAAAAGTGCAGATAAGGCATGGCGAAGTTGTAAATATCGATAAAAGTAGTGTCTAGGAATGTCATACATAGAGGACAAATAGTCAAAATTGTGGAGAACCCCAATTTTGTAAAGTTGACCAATAGCGGATACACCAAATGAAATTAAAGCAGAGCTACCTTCCAAACTACGAATTTCAGGGAAAGTCATATTATTCCACACAGGAGAACAGTGGTCTATAGTGGGGTCACCTAGCAATTCCTCTGCTGCCACTCACACTCTCCATGCTTGTAACAATGGAGGGAGGGGAGAGAGTGGGGTGTGTGCTAACAAGAACTGCAAAGAAGAGAATGTTAGTCCCGCTTTTTCCAGAAGAGCCACAGGAAGGTCCCCATATTCCCCAGGGAAGACCAATTCCCTCAACGGCGAATATCAGGCAGGGCCAAGCCACCCTCAACTCTAGGTATACAGAGAGACTTATAAGCAATACATGCCCTTTGGAGTCCCCAAAAAAAGGAAGAGATTCAGCTGGAAATTACCAGGAATTGGGAGAGAAGGACATAGACCGGGTCATTCTGGAGGATATATAGAAATTTGGACTGGATAATCATCTTAATAAGGTTTCCCACTGGCTTTTAGTAAGAAATGTTACCAGGAAAACAAGTAGGCTGATTAGAAAAGGTTGCTGGAAAGGAGTAATACTCTACCTGAGAATATGGGAGTTATGGTAAAAGGAATTTGTCCATTGTTTTTGTTGAACATGTACTGAATCCAGTTAGTGGCGTTGCAGTCTTTGGCCTCTCTCCCACACATCAAGCCCAGAGCTTTGACATTACTTGATGGGGCTTCAACATCTTTGCAGGCATTGTACATTGCTGGAGAAGAGGCACAGACATTACAAATGGAAGTAGTTTAGAAGCATGTGGATATAGGACTCATCATACACACGGACATTAATCTACATGGTGCTTTCTGTGATCTATATATCATCTACTAATAAAATCATGAGCCTGTGTGTCTGTATTACAATGACAGCAGCTACATTCATGACTTCTTAAAAGATACAGTAAAGTAACCAGTATTCACAGAAACATAAAATGAAGAAAGACAGACCTAGAAAGAAAAAAAAAATAAGATTTTACTCACCGGTAAATCTATTTCTCGTAGTCCGTAGTGGATGCTGGGACTCCGTAAGGACCATGGGGAATAGCGGCTCCGCAGGAGACTGGGCACAACTAAAGAAAGCTTTAGGACTACCTGGTGTGCACTGGCTCCTCCCTCTATGACCCTCCTCCAGACCTCAGTTAGGATACTGTGCAAGGAAGAGCTGACACAATAAGGAAGGATTTTGAATCCCGGGTAAGACTCATACCAGCCACACCAATCACACCGTATAACTCGTGATACTATACCCAGTTAACAGTATGAAATATAACTGAGCCTCTCAACAGATGGCTCAACAATAACCCTTTAGTTAAACAATAACTATATACAAGTATTGCAGACAATCCGCACTTGGGATGGGCGCCCAGCATCCACTACGGACTACGAGAAATAGATTTACCGGTGAGTAAAATCTTATTTTCTCTGACGTCCTAAGTGGATGCTGGGACTCCGTAAGGACCATGGGGATTATACCAAAGCTCCCAAACGGGCGGGAGAGTGCGGATGACTCTGCAGCACCGAATGAGTAAACTCTAGGTCCTCCTCAGCCAGGGTATCAAACTTGTAGAATTTTGCAAAAGTGTTTGAACCCGACCAAGTAACAGCTCGGCAAAGTTGTAAAGCCGAGACCCCTCGGACAGCCGCCCAAGAAGAGCCCACTTTCCTCGTGGAATGGGCTTTTACAGATTTAGGGTGCGGCATTCCAGCCGCAGAATGTGCAAGTTGAATCGTGCTACAGATCCAGCGAGCAATAGTCTGCTTAGAAGCAGGAGCACCCAGCTTGTTGGGTGCATACAGGATAAATAGCGAGTCAGTTTTCCTGACTCCAGCCGTCCTGGAAACATATATTTTCAGGGCCCTGACTACGTCCAGTAACTTGGAGTCCTCCAAGTCCCAAGTAGCCGCAGGCACCACAATAGGTTGGTTCACATGAAAAGCTGATACCACCTTAGGAAGGAATTGGGAACGAGTCCTCAATTCCGCCCTATCCATATAAAAAATCAGATAAGGGCTTTTGCATGACAAAGCCGCCAATTCTGATACACGCCTAGCCGACGCCAAAGCCAACAGCATGACCACTTTCCACGTGAGGTATTTTAGCTCTACGGATTTAAGTGGCTCAACCCAATGCGACTTCAGGAAATCCAACACCACGTTGAGATCCCACGGTGCCACTGGAGGCACAAACGGGGGCTGAATATGCAGCACTCCCTTACCAAAAGTCTGAACTTCAGGCAGTGAAGCCAGTTCTTTTTTTTTTTTTGGAAGAAAATGTACAGAGCCGAAATCTGGACCTTAATGGAACCCAATTTTAGGCCCATAGTCACTCCTGACTGTAGGAAGTGCAGAAATCGACCCAGTTGAAATTCCTCCGTTGGGGCCTTCCTGGCCTCACACCAAGCAACATATTTTCGCCATATGCGGTGATAATGGTTTGCGATCACATCTTTCCTAGCCTTAATCAGCGTAGGAATGACTACTCCGGAATGCCTTTTTTCTTTAGGATCCGGTGTTCAACCGCCATGCCGTCAAACGCAGCCGCGGTAAGTCTTGGAACAGACAGGGCCCCTGCTGCAGCAGGTCCTGTCTGAGCGGCAGAGGCCATGGGTCCTCTGAGATCATTTCTTGGAGTTCTGGGTACCAAGCTCTTCTTGGCCAATCCGGAACCACGAGTATAGTTCTTACTCCTCTCCTCCTTATTATTCTCAGTACCTTGGGTATGAGAGGCAGAGGAGGGAACACATACACCAACTGGTACACCCACGGTGTTACCAGAGCGTCCACAGCTATCGCCTGAGGGTCCCTTGACCTGGCGCAATATATTTTTAGCTTTTTGTTGAGGCGGGACGCCGTCATGTCTACCCGTGGCCTTTCCCAATGGTGTACAATCATTTGGAAGACTTCTGGATGAAGTCCCCACTCTCCCGGGTGGAGGTCGCGCCTGCTGAGAAAGTCTGCTTCCCAGTTGTCCACTCCGGGAATGAACACTGCTGACAGTGCTAACACATGATTTTCCTCCCCTCGGAAAATCCTTGTGGCTTCTGCCATCGCCATCCTGCTTCTTGTGCCGCCCTGTCGGTTTACATGGGCGACCGCCGTGATGTTGTCTGACTGGATCAGCACCGGCTGTGTTGAAGCAGGGGTCTAGCTTGACTTAGGGCATTGTAAATGGCCCTTAGTTCCAGAATATTTATGTGTAGGGAAGTCTCCTGACTCGACCATAGTCCTTGGAAGTTTCTTCCCTGTGCGACTGCCCCCCCAGCCTCGAAGGCTGGCATCCGTGGTCACCAGGACCCAGTCCTGTAAGCCGAATCTGCGGCCCTCTAGAAGATGAGAACTCTGCAGCCACCACAACAGCGATACCCTGGCCCTTGGAGACAGGGTTATCAGCCGATGCATCTGAAGATGCGACCCGGACCACTTGTCCAACAGATCCCACTGGAAGATCCTTACATGGAACCTGCCGAATGGAATTTCTTCGTAAGAAGCTACCATCTTTCCCAGGACTCGCGTGCATTGATGTACCGACACCTGTATTTGTTTTAGGAGGTCTCTGACTAGAGATGACAACTCCTTGGCCTTCTCCTCCGGGAGAAACACTTTTTCCTGTTCTGTGTCCAGAACCATACCCAGGAACAGTAGACGCGTCATAGGAACCAGCTGCGACTTTGGATATTCAGAATCCAGCCGTGCTGTTGTAGCACTTCCCGAGATAGTGCTACTCCGACCAACAACTGCTCCCTGGACCTCGCCTTTATAAGGAGATCGTCCAAGTACGGGATAATTATAACTCCCATTTTTTTTTTTTTTTTTCCCGAAGGAGTATCATCATTTCGGGCCACTACCTTGGTAAATACCCTCGGTGCCGGGGACAGACCAACGGCAACGGCTGGAATTGGTAATGACAGTCCTGTACCACAATTTTGAGGTACTCCTGGTGAGGAGGGTAAATGGGGACATGCAGGTAAGCATCCTTGATGTCCAGTGATACCATGTAATCCCCTTCGTCCAGGCTTGCAATAACCGCCCTGAGCGATTCCATTTTGAACTTGAACCTTCGTATATAAGTGTTCAAGGATTTCAATTTTAGAATGGGTCTCACCGAACCGTCTGGTTTCGGTACCACAAACATTGTGGAATAGTAACCCCGGCCTTGTTGAAGGAGGGGTTCCTTGATTATCACCTGCTGGAAGTACAGCTTGTGAGTTGCCGCCCGTACTACCTCCCCTTTCTCCGAGGGCAGCAGGCAAGGCTGATTTGAGGTAACGGCGAGGGGGAGTCGCCTCGAGATCTAGCTTGTATCCCTGTGATACTATTTGCAGAACCCAGGGATCCACCTGTGAGCGAGCCCACTGGTCGCTGAAGTTCCCGAGACGCGCCCCCACCGCACCTGGCTCCACCTGTGGAGCCCCAGCGTCATGCGGTGGACTCAGAGGAAGCGGGGGAAGATTTTTGATCCTGGGAACTGGCTGTCTGGTGCAGCTTTTTCCCTCTTCCCTTGTCTCTGTGCAGAAAGGAAGCGCCTTTGACCCGCTTGCTTTTCTGAATCCGAAAAGACTGTACCCGATAATACGGTGCTTTCTTAGGCTGTGAGGAAACCCGAGGTAAAAAAAATTCTTCCCAGCTGTTGCTGTGGATACGAGGTCCCAGAGACCATCCCCAAACAATTCCTCACCCTTATAAGGCAGAATCTCCATGTGCCTTTTAAAATCAGCATCACCTGTCCACTGCCGGGTCCCTAATACCCTCCTGGCAGAATGGGCAATTGCATTAATTCTGGATGCCAGCCGGCAAATATCCCTCTGTGCATCCCTCATCTATAAGACGACGTCGTTAATATGCTCTATGTTAGCAAAATAGTATCCCTGTCGAGTAACAATCTGACAGGGTAACAGACCATGCTGCAGCAGCATTATGCTGAGGCAATTGCAGGTCTCAGTATAGTACCCGAGTGTGTATATACAGACTTCAGGATAGCCTCCTGCTTTTTATCAGCAGGCTCCTTCAAGGTGGCCGTATCCTCAGACGGCAGTGCCACCTCTTTTGACAAACGTGTGAGCGCCTTATCCACCCTAGGGGATATCTCCCAACGTGACCTATCCTCTGGCGGGAAAGGGTACGCCATCAGTAACTTTTTAGAAATTACCAGTTTCTTATCGGGGGAACCCACGCTTCTTCACACACTTCATTCACTCATCTGATGGGGGAACAAAACACTGGCTGCTTTTTCTCCCCAAACATAAAACCCCTTTTTAGTGGTACTTGGGTTAATGTCAGAAATGTGTAACATTTTTTATTGCCGAGATCATGCAACGGATGCTCCTAGTGGATTGTGTATATGTCTCAACCTCGTCGACACTGGAGTCAGACTCCGTGTCGACCTCTGTGTCTGCCATCTGAGGTAGCGGGCATTTTTGAGCCCCTGACGGCCTTTGAGACGCCTGGGCAGGCGCGGGCTGAGAAGCCGGCTGTCCCACAGCTGTTACGTCATCCAGCCTTTTATGTAAGGAGTTGACACTGTCGGTTAATACCTTCCACTTATCCATCCACTCTGGTGTCGGCCCCACAGGTGGCGACCTCACATTTATCGGCATCTGCTCCGCCTCCACGTAACCTTCCTCATCAAACATGTCGACACAGCCGTACCGACACACCGCACACACACAGGGAATGCTCAGACTGAGGACAGGACCCCACAAAGTCCTTTGGGGAGACAGAGAGAGAGTATGCCAGCACACACTAGAGCGCTATATAATGCAGGGATTCACACTACCCACAGTGATTTTTCCCATATAGCTGCTATAATACACAATTTGCGCCTAAATTTAGTGCCCCCCCTCTCTTTTTAACCCTTTGAGCCTGAAAACTACAGGGGAGAGCCTGGGGAGCTGTCTTCCAGCTGCACTGTGAAGAGAAAATGGCGCCAGTGTGCTGAGGTAGATAGCCCCGCCCCTTTTTCGGCAGACTTCTCCTGCTCTTATAACAATAATGTGGCAGGGGTATTTTACACATATATAGCTTATTAGGCTATATTATGTGTGATTTGCCACTTTTAAAGGTACTCTAATTGCTGCCCAGGGCGCCCCCCCCCCCCCCAGCGCCCTGCACCCATCAGTGACCGGAGTATGTGGTGTGCACAGGGAGCAATGGCGCACAGCTGCAGTGCTGTGCGCTACCTTAATGAAGACCGAAGTCTTCTGCCGCCGATTTCCAGGACCATCTTCTTGCTTCTGGCTCTGTAAGGGGGACGGCGGCGCGGCTCCAGGACCGGACGATCGAGGTCAGGCCCTGTGTTCGATCCCTCTGGAGCTAATGGTGTCCAGTAGCCTAAGAAGCCCAAGCTAGCTGCAAGCAGGTAGGTTCGCTTCTTCTCCCCTTAGTCCCTCATAGCAGTGAGTCTGTTGCCAGCAGATCTCACTGAAAATAAAAAACCTAAAATTATACTTTCTTTTCTAGGAGCTCAGGAGAGCCCCTAGTGTGCATCCAGCTCAGCCGGGCACAAGATTCTAACTGAGGTCTGGAGGAGGGTCATAGAGGGAGGAGCCAGTGCACACCAGGTAGTCCTAAAGCTTTCTTTAGTTGTGCCCAGTCTCCTGCAGAGCAGCTATTCCCCATGGTCCTTACGGAGTCCCAGCATCCACTTAGGACGTCAGAGAAAGAGGATTTTGGTACTTACCGATAAATCCATTTCCCTGAACCCACACAAGGATACTGGAAGTCTCAGACAGCTGGGGTGTGAAGGATGCAGACCGGAGGTAGCATAAAGTAAAAAAAAAAAAACACGGGAAGGAACCAACCGTACCAACCCGTCAAACAGCAACCAAGGACTAATGACAAATTAACCAAACTGTTTGAACTAAATTTAGAAGAATGCGCGGGCTGGCAGTATCGAGGTGGGCGTTAAGTGTCCCCGAGTGGATTCAGAGAAATGGATTTATCGGTAAGTACCAAAATCCTCTTTTCTCTTTCATCCAATAGGGGACACTGGAGATCTTAGACAGCTGGGGACTTCCCAAAGATACTCCCATGGGCGAGAGTACTGTCCGAAGCCTGAAGTACTAAACTTCCAAAATTAACATCTCTAGATGCAAATGTATCAAACTTGTAGAAACGAGTAAACGTGTGTGCAGACGACCACGTTGCAGCTCTGCAAAGCTGGGTAGTGGAAGCTGCTCTAGCTGCAGCCCATGAGGCTCCTACTGATCTGGTGGTATGAGCACCTACCCGAAAAGGAACTCTTACTACAAGCAATATATGCCTGCTTGATGGTTAGCCGTTCCCATCTGGCCAAGGTATGTTTTGAAGCCGGCCAACCCCTCCTTGGGCCATCATACAGTGCAAACAAAGTGTCTGACTTCCTAATAGAAAGAGTAGCCCGAACATACACCTGTAAGGCTCAGACCACATCCAAGGACATGTCCCCCTCAGGCAATACTTGGAAACAGGGAACCACAATCAGCTGGTTTATGTGGAAACCCGAAACCACCTTAGGTAAAACCTCCACTTCTGTTACGGATCTCCACTCTGTCTTAATGAAAAACTAAGAAAGGACTTTTACATGACAGGGCACTTAACTCTGAGACCCTTCTTGCTGATGCTAAGGCAAGGAGCAGGACAGCCTTCCAGCTCATATACTTTAGATCCGCCCTTTCCAAAGGCTCGAAAACGGACGATTTAAAAAATTCTAGGACCAAATTTAGATCCCATGGGGCCGTGGGCAGACGAAAAGGTGGTTGTATTCTCAACACACCCTGAAAAAATGTCTGGACTTTCTACAAGGCCGCCCGACGATGCTGGAAAAGGATAAAGAGGGCCGAGACCTGTACCTTCAAGGATCCCAATCTCAAATCGCCATCCTTACCATTTTGGAGAAACCTCAACAGTCTAGTAAGGTGGAATTCTCTAGGATTCCAACCCTTAGGTTGGCACCAGTCCATGTACTTCTTCCAGATTCTATAGTAATGTGCCGCAGTGACTGGCTTCCTTGCAGATAACATGGTAGGAATAGCTGGTTTCGGGGTTTCTACGTCTCTTTTTCTACGTCTCTTAGTATCCTGGTCTCAAGAACCACGCCGCCAAACATAGATGGTTCAGATCTGGGTGAAGGAATGGGCCCCGTGACAACAGGTATTCTCTCTGCGGCAGTTTCCAAGGATCTTCCGCCAGAGGTGGTATTCATGTGACCGACGGTCACATGACCTCCCCCAAAATCCCGCCCCCTCACTATCCCGACGGGCGGCATGCCGACCAACGGGGACTATTTCCACTCGTGGGTGTCCACGAGACCCATAGAGTGGGAATAGGACCCGTGGTGACCTCAGCAAGCCACCGTGCCCGCAAGGCATTCTGTTGCCGGAATCGGTATGCTGAGGAGCGCAGCGAGCCCGCAAGGGACTTGCTGCACTCGCCCCTCCCCGCCGGGATCCCGGCATCAGTATGCTGACCGGCGGTCAGGAGACCATCGGTCAGCCATACCACACCCTCCGCCAGGAGTCCCCTCAGGTTCGAGTACCAACTTTCACTTTTTTCAACACTATTGGTAAAAAGGGAAACGGCAGGAAGATGTACACCAGTTCGTAAGTCCATGGAATCACCAACGCATCCACTGCCTCTGCTGCTGGACCTGCGTCTTGGCCACATATCTTGGCAGACGATGGATGTTCCGAGAGGCCATTAGGTCTATCTGCGGTAGACCCCACGGTTGTACCACTGCCTCAAATACCTGAGGGTGTGGACACCACTCTCCTGGATGCATATCCTGATGACTGAGGTAGTCTGCTTCCCAATTTTCAACTTCTGGAATAAAGACTTCAAGACAGGATTATTTTGCGCTTTTCTATCCAAGACAGAATCTTTGTGGCCTCTTTTAAAGCCATGTGGCTTCTTGTTCCTCCCTGACGGTTTATGTATGCTGTCGTCGTTACATTGATACATTGTCCGACTGCACTCTCACGTGCTGAGCCCATACCAGGTCTTCCGCCAGAAGAATTGCATTGTAAATGGCTCTTAACTCCAGTACATTTATTGGGAAACTGCTCTCCTGCGGTGACCATCTTCCCTAAAACGGATAGCTGCCCATTACTGCTCCCCATTCTCTGAGACTGGCATCTGTTGTCAAAATCTTCAAATCCCAGATTCCAAACCTCTTTCCCGCTGCCAGGTTCCTATGGACCGACCACCAAATTAACGAGGTCCTGGCCTGGGGCGACAAGTAAATCTTTTGGTGAAGAAGTAAAAGCATGCCTGCCCCCTGAGTAATCAGGTTCAGCTGAAAAGGTCTGGAATGTAGTCTGCCATATTGGATCGCTTCGAAGGATGCTACCATCTTTCCTAGAAGCCGTACACAAAGATGCAGAGAGACCGTCTGGTAGAACTTGACGTACCATTTCCTTGATGTTTCGAATCTTGTCTTCTGGGAGAAACACTTTCAGATGTATCGTATCTAAAATGAGACACAGGAATTGAATCCTCTACATTGGGTGCAGATTGGATTTTTTGAAATTCACGATCCAGCCGTGTTGAATCAGAAACGGACGAGTGATCTGAGCATCCTGGATCAACTGGTCCTCAGAGGGGGCCTTGATAAGAAGGTTGTCCAGATATGGGATTATCGTTACCCCTATCGATCTCAATTTCGCTACCATGACTGCCATGATCTTTGTGAACACTCTCGGGGGTGAGGATAGGCCGAACGGTAGAGCTCTGAGCTGGTAATGAGACTTACCCACTGCAAACCGTAAATAGGCTTGTTGTGGGGTCCAAATTGGGAAATGGAGGTAAGCATCCTTTATGTCCATCGACACCATGAACTCTCCTTTCTCCAGCCCCACAATAACTGACTGTATTGATTCCATCTTGAATCTGTAAACCATCAGGAACTGATTTAACACCTTTAAATTGAGGATTGGATTGACAGACCCATTCGGTTTTGGCACTACAAAAAGATTTGAATAAAATCCCGTTCCTCTTTTAGAAATCAGGACAGGCATAATTACTTTCGTCTGTAGTAACTTTTGAATAGCCGTGTCTAATGCCCTCGCTCTTTGAGGACACAGAGGAAGGCCTGTTGTAAAGAACTGACTGTGAGGGTGGTTCAAAAAAATCTATCTTGTAACCTTGGGAGATAATATTGTTGATCCAAACTTCTGGTGAGGTTTTGGCCCAGGTGTCCTGAAACCTTTCCAACTGTGCGCCCACCATAGGAGACCCAAGGTGAGCTGGGAGACCGTCATGCCAAAGTCTTGTCAGCAGGTTTAGGGTCCTGTTTTCGGGTTATGGACTGAGAACGGCCTCTGCCTCTGTTTCCATGAGCTTGACCGCCAAAACCTCTTCCTCTAGCACGAAACGATGGAGACCGTAATGATCTGAACACCGGACCAGAGTAATTTCTTCTGACTGGTGGCGTGGCTCTAGGATACGTGGTACGCTGAAAAGTTGATTTTCCCGCTGTTGCCTGTGAAATCCACTTGTCTAATTCCGGGCCAAATAAAGTTTTCCCTACAAAGGGGATCGCCTCCACTGCCTTCTTGGAATCTGAGTCCACTTGCCATTCTCTGAGCCACAGAATCCTTCTCGCCGATATACCCGAAGCCAAGACGCGTAACGTTATCCTGCTCGCATCCATTGTAGCTTGGCAAATGTATGTGGCTGACTCCAGGATATGCTCCGCTAGTCGAACTCTCTCTTCCTGGCTGTTATCTTCCGCCACTGCCTGAACGATTTGACCAGCCCATGCTACAACAGCATTATTTACCCAAGCACTGATAATCGTAGGTCTTTGTGATGCTCCTGCAGCCACAAAAATAGATTTTAGTGCCGTATCCAATTTACGGTCTGACACATCCTTTAGTGTAGTCACATTTGGTATCGGTAAGATTGTCTTTTTTGACAGTCTAGCCAGGGAGGCGTCCAAAATCGAAGGTACCTCCCACTTAGACATGACCCCAATGGGCAGTGGGTAATTAGCCGTGAACTTTCTGGGGATCTGAAAGCGTCTATCTGGCTGCTTCCATGCTTCCCCCATTTGATCCTGGAGTGTCTGAGGAATTGGGAAAACAGCAGCTTGCGGTTTCTGAGACTCAAATAGATCAAAGACTTCTGGGGGTAAATTTACTAAGATGGGAGTTCTATTTAAGATGGGATGTTGCCCATAGCAACCAATCAGATTCTACTTCTCATTTATCTAGCACCTTCTAGAAGATAATACCTGGAATCTGATTGGTTGCTATGGGCAACATCCCATCTTAAATAGAACTCCCATCTTATTAAATTTACCCCCTGGTTCCTTAATCTCTTCTTCCTTGAAGTTAAGGACCTGTTTTACCACTTCAATAAGGGATTCTAATCCCTTAAACTCCGCATCCTCCTCCTGAGGACTGACATCAATTATTGCTTCTACTGATTCTCCCTCCTTTTCATCCACTATGAGACCCTCCTCAGACTCTTCCTGTAGGAGAGGGAGGGGTCTCTTTACCGCCTTACGCACATTCTTTTCTACCTGTGCGGGTGGAGTAATTTTAACTAGGAATTCCTCCATAGTTTTGGAAAAGCCCGCAGCCCATTCTAAATGTTGCTTGCGGAATTCCGCCATTTCCTTAGAAATATATGCCTGGGCATTTTCCCATGACCCGGATGGACCACTGCTCCCAGGTTGAGCGTCCATTCCCAAACATGTGTCACACCCCCCGAAGCTGCCAACATCGGTGCTCTTTTTAACACATTTTGAACATACATAACAAGTTTTTGTGGTCTTGGTTGGTGTTTTACACATGTTAAAACACTCAAACACTAATCAGCAGTACTTTCACCCTATTAGAATAGGAGGAGAAAGACCGTAGGGATATAGGGAGCAATGAAGAATTTGGAGTCACACAGCTGGAATTATTATTAAACACTGAAAAAATCAAATAGAAAAAATGTAACCAGCCCGACGTTTGCAACCCTCACACCACCAACTGTTGATACAGCTTGAGTTGACCGGGTTGAGAATTCTGGTGCTCCTCCTCCGCAGGACCTGTCAGCAGATCCCTTGGAAGATTAAACATGTAGTTTTAGATCAATTGTATTCAGAAGATCTCAGCAGCTGAGTCCTATTAAAACAGTTATCCCAACAGCGCCAGTAATGCCAAATCTATTGTAAAGAATAACCATACTTCTTAAGCCTCTAATTCCCCTTCTGTGACCGGACTCTAAACACGTCCGCCCCCTCAGAGATGGAAAAGCCCGCTAAAGCTGCGTGCCTAACCAGAGCATCAAAATGGCCGCTACTGATTTTGTTCACATCACAGCCTGTCTGTCAGCGCGGAGACTCTACCTTGTCCTCCGCTTCACTGTTCTAAATTCCGCGTTAGTACTCACTGCGATGCTGCTCTCTGATCTTCTGGGAGAAATGCAGGGGGCAGATGTATTAACCTGTAGAAGGCATAAGGAAGTGATAAACCAGTGATAAATGCAAGGTGATAAATGCACCAGCCAATCAGCTCCTAACTGTTAATTGACATATTGGAGCTGATTGGTTGGTGCGTTTATCACCTTGCACTTATCACTGGTTTATCACTTCCTTATGCCTTCTCCAGGTTAATACATCTGCCCCCAGATTCCTTCCACCGGGATCTTTGTCTCTCCTATACTTGAAGTATAGTTTAGGGAGCCTTCACCTTCCTTTCAAATAGGCTGGATCCACCCCATATATATATATAAGAA
Organism: Pseudophryne corroboree; assembly: GCF_028390025.1. Taxonomy (NCBI): domain Eukaryota; kingdom Metazoa; phylum Chordata; class Amphibia; order Anura; family Myobatrachidae; genus Pseudophryne; species Pseudophryne corroboree. The sequence goes on from NC_086448.1 coordinate 634,021,399, forward strand.
GCAAAAATAAATTCTTTATGGAGCAGGAGCTCCTTTCCTCTGCTGCTATCTCCAGCACAATTTTTTCAAACTGGAGGGATGGGGGGGGGGGGGGGCTGAAGGTGGAGGAGCCAGCTGTGCATACATTTTTTTTTTTACATTGTGCTACCTCCGGTCTGCAGCCTTCACACCCCAGCTGTCTAAGATCTCCAGTGTTCCCTAGTGGATTAAAGCGGAAAAAAAGAGCTGAAGTGAGTAAAAAACAAAAAAACCAAAAACACATAACTAGAGGAGATAAATATACAACAGATAAAAATGTTCTTTTTGCAAAGTTACATTCACACAAGCGTTTTCCCTGGCCGCACTGGCTCAAGAACAATGTTACAATCATAGTAACTTTCACCATTTTAGCCACTCACATTCACTCCTACACCCATCCATAATGACTGCACTAGATGGGCTTGTGTACTAAGAAGGGTCATCCACAGGGGTGTAGTATGGTTTGCCGGCGGCCGGGCTCCCGGCGACCAGCATACCGGCGTCGGGAGCCCGACTGCCGGCAAACCAACAGCGTGGCGAGCACAAATGAGCCCCTTGCGCTATTTTATTCTCCCTCCAGGGGGGTCGTGGACCCCCACGAGGGAGAAAAAGTGTCGGGATTCCGGCGCCGGTATACTGTGCACCGGGATCCCGACAGTCGGCATACTGAAGACCACCCATCCATAGGTCACAACAAAAATGAAGCAACAGCAGCAATAATTCTTAAACAGAGGAAGCTTCAGATATGAGTGTGCAATTGTTTTACACAGATAAAAATGCCATATAAGAAATAATTAAAATATAATTAAACAATAAGCCAAGGTTAAGATATTCACATAGAGGCTAATTTAGTGTTAGAAGAAAATCCATTGATTGGGGGCTAAATTTACCCAAAGGCCAACTCAAAAAACTCGGTGTACAAACGGAGCTGTACAGCATGTGAGAGTCGGCAGCAGTTGCCCTGCGTGTAAAGAAAAGTTTGCATTTACACCCCTTGCGGATTGCTCAGCTGTAAATTACGTACCTGGAAAAAACGTTCATCTACCTCTGAATTTGCCCCATAGTTTTAGACAGAGCGAATACAAAAATATTGCACAGCCTCTGCCCAGGAATGCGCACAATCTCCATTAGGATTACTTACCATCTGCAAAGCTTTGGCCAATAAAATACTCCATAGCTACAATGCTTTGGTTCCCTTTGTGCGGCTCTGGGCTGGTGTAGTTGATGGTTGCGGTAACGTTTAGAAACTCTGACTGGCGAGGGCTGCAGGTCAGCTCACAAAACAAAGTCATTAAATTATAAAAACAGGAAGGGCACCTGCAAAGACAGAGAGATATTCATCTGGTTTATTTCACAAACATCTGAAATTGATGACCATGCTTATATCTATGCACCGCACGCCTGCATATATGTAATGTTTACGCTCTCTATACTTTACTGCAGTACTTAATATTAGGGGGTGTACAGCACCTCTACATAGCTACTATATTCTCTCAGACATCTCCCCAAATATAACTATGATGCAATCTTCTGTATATTTATCAAAACTACTTGCGGTAAAAATATGGGCCCCCATTTATCAAGCCTTGGAGAGTGATAAAGTACCAGCCAATCAGCTCCTAGCTGTCATGTTAAATTTTTGTTTGAAAACCGACAGTTAGGAGGTGATTGGTACTTTATCACCGTGCTATTTCTCACTCTCCAAGGCTTGATAAATCTTGGCCATGATGTTATTCGGCTTCATTAAAATAACACAGTGATAAAAGAACAGACTAAGTATCGTATGGCTATGATTTAAACCAGAAACTCTTCATACATCAAGATAACCAATAAAACACAAAACACAGTGACTGTACACGCTTAGAATAGGACAGGATGTCAAAAAGACTGTTATTAGTAGGCCGAGGGTAGAGTACTTTGGGATAGTCTTTTCTATACAGAAAAAAAACAGGGATTAGTAGGAAACCAGTGATCTGTTGCGGTGGCCTCCTGTAGTTTCCACTAATGACAATTACCAAGACCATCAAGCACAAATTCCAACAGGCCCCACATACCTGGACAGGAACTGCAAAGGGAGCTGTAAGTTGTTTTTCAAGGTATTGAGTTGTTGCACATCGCAGCACAAACTGTCATTGCCATAGTCTAGAGATGGACACAATTGCTGCAGAAAGTATAAAAAATATACAAATAAAGAATATAGCGTAAACACAATCATTTTGTTTTATTTTATTCTGATCTAATAAATTTATATATTTCAACCATAAATACTGACACCCCAGGTCCCATTTAAAAAAAATGTAATGAAAAAAGGGGCCACAGAAGTGACACAAACTAATAATTAATCTAATATGATAAAAAGTTATCTTATAATAGTTCCGTATTTTTGATACTGAAATTATATTGTTCTGGATTTTGTGTAGCACTTGTAATGCTATGAAATAGAGATGATGTTTGAGTTCCAATAACGATTATTCTAAGGAAGTGGTTCCCAAACTCGGCCCTCGAGGACCCCCAACAGTTCACGTATTCCAGGTCTCACAGAATCATCAGTTAAATAATTTGCTCCACCTGTGGATCTTTTAAAATGTGTCAGTGAGAAATGCATACACCTTTGCACCCCTGGGTGACCTGGAAAATGTGAACTGTTGGGGGTCCTTGAGGAACGACTTTGGGAACCTCCTATAAACTTAAGCTGGCCATATACCAACTTATTGGTTGATTGGAATGAAAATCTGGTAATGGACGGGAGCAAATGACAATCAGCAATGTGCTCCCAAACCCCAGAAAACAAACAGTAATAGTCATTCAAACAATTTGGTTAAACTGTTTAATAAACTTGTCTGGATGACAATTTTGGCCAATTTCCGGGGTTTGGGAGCAAATTGCTGATTGTCATTTGCTCCCGTCCATTACCAGATTGGGTGCAATTATTAAGATGACACAACATTTGTACCACCCTTGTGCCATTTTCTACTCTATTCTGCATCATATCAGCCAATATTCCCAGCAATTTGGCTAGTGTTTGTGAGCATTAACATATCTTAAATCAAGATTTGGCAGTTTACCTGAAGCAGCTCATGACCCTCCTCCGGTAAGGGTATTGGGGGTCCAAGGTATTCACAGTTGTACCGCTTGCCCGATTCCGATTCACCACATTCTCCATACCAGACACAGTGTTGGCCCGATACCTAAAATAAAACATACAAGGTTGCATATAGAAATAAAACTTTTATAATCAGCATTTAATAAAATGAAAATGTAGACCAAACTTTTAGACTGAAATCTCAAATTCGTTAACTATGACAACTTTGTTTAAAGAATAATTTTAGGAGACTTTAGAAATCCTCTCTCCCACTTTCATTTTCTAAGATGAACAACATGAAAATGCACTTAATAACATATTTAATAAATAAATATACTTCATATATTAATTTTAAATAAATACTATTATTTAGGGTGTGTACACATTTTTTTACTTTTACCCCCAGTGTGTGTTATTCGTATATAGATTTTAGTTTTTAGACAGAGGCAAGATAAAGGTTTCACCGTTTTTATGTACAGTAATAATTTAAAAAATAAGATTTCACTTACCGGTAAATCTATATCTCGTAGTCCGTAGTGGATGCTGGGGACTCCGTAAGGACCATGGGGAATAGCGGGCTCCGCAGGAGACTGGGCACTCTAAAGAAAGATTTAGTACTATCTGGTGTGCACTGGCTCCTCCCTCTATGCCCCTCCTCCAGACCTCAGTTAAGGAAACTGTGCCCGGAAGAGCTGACATTACAAGGAAAGGATTTTGGAATCCAGGGTAAGACTGATACCAGCCACACCAATCACACCGTATAACTCGTGATAAACTTACCCAGTTAACAGTATGAACAATAACAGAGCATCAGATAAACCCTGATGCAACTATAACATAACCCTTATTTAAGCAATAACTATATACAAGCATTGCAGAAAAAGTCCGTACTTGGGACGGGAGCCCAGCATCCACTACGGACTACGAGAAATAGATTTACCGGTAAGTAAAATCTTATTTTCTCTAACGTCCTAGTGGATGCTGGGGACTCCGTAAGGACCATGGGGATTATACCAAAGCTCCCAAATGGGCGGGAGAGTGCGGATGACTCTGCAGCACCGAATGGGTCCTCCTCAGCCAGGGTATCAAACATGTAGAATTTTGCAAATGTGTTTGAACCCGACCAACTAGCAGCTCGGCAAAGCTGTAATGCCGAGACCCCTCGGGCAGCCGCCCAAGAAGAGCCCACCTTCCTTGTGGAATGGACTTTCACCGATTTTGGATGCGGCAATCCAGCCGCAGAATGAGCTTGCTGAATCGTGTTACAGATCCAGCGAGCAATAGCTTGCTTTGAAGCAGGAGCACCCACTTTGTTGGATGCATACCAGATAAACAGCGAGTCAGTCTTCCAGACCCCAGCTGTTCTGGTTACATAATTCTTCAAAGCCCGGACTACGTCAAGCAACTTGGAATCTTCCAAGTCAAAAGTAGCCGCAGGC